>NC_091441.1:31633980-32887566 GCF_964237555.1 Oryctolagus cuniculus
GGTATACAGTTCATGATAATAATTCAAAAAGCTCATTAAGTGACAGCTATGAGAAGGAAGCTGTTTCAGAACTGGTGAGGGTGTTCCAGCTCTCTGTTGCTTTCCCACAAACTGTTCCAAAATGCAGTGGCTTAAATCAATAAATATTTTCTCATATATAATGGTTTTATGGGTCAGAAATGAGGATAGGGCTCCGCTGGGTGATTCTTCTGTTCTCTGTGATGTCTCTGAAGGTCATTTGATGATGCCCTGCTGGCATGTTAAGAAGAAACAGTCAACCCATGAGCATTTGTTGACCACCTACTTACATGGTGGCTGAGAGCACAGGCTCTGAAGTCAGAATGATGCTGTTTCTTCCCATCTGTGTGGCTGTGCAAGAGTCACTTAGCCCTAGAGTCAGTTTTCACATCTGTAAAATAGGAACACTTTCTCATGGGGTTACTAAGAGGTTCAAATGGCATCATAGGTATGAGTAATCATTGACTCTACATTGGTGCTGCTGCTGTTTTTATTTCTCTGGGAAAGATATCTTGCTCCATGTATGGGGGCACGATGGTGTAACAGACACAGTTCTGGTTTCAAGCGCCTCTGTGAGACAAGCCTGACACCACAGATGAATAATGAAATCATGAACAGTGGCCATGACAGATGCTGGCTTAATGCAGGAACTTGCTGTAAAGATGACTTGGATCCTAGAAGACATGGAGGGTGAGTTTGTTTTAGAGAAATGAGTCAAAGGACATTTGAGGAGGCAGGGGATGCAAAGGAAATGAGGAGGAAAAGCTGAAGGGATATAACAGGGGCAGCGGAGTAGCTAAGCCTGGAAGGTTAGCGACAGACTGAAGATTTGCAATTCCACAGTAAGCCCTTTATCCTGTCTGCCAGTTGTTTTTCATATTTTCTGCTGAAATGTTCTAAACAGGAGCTGTATGAAATCCAAAGCAGCAACTGTAAGCAAGACATTTTGTGGAAGTCTCATGTTTTATTTCAGAAATTTATGTGGCTTTTGTACTTTGCTCAATGATGTCCATTTTTTTAAATATAAAGATGAGCTTTTAAATTACTTACCTTTGAGTAGAAGGAAATAGCCTCCAGCTTCCCTTCTTTGGGGCACGTCATCTCACACTATGGTGGGGCTCCTGATCCTGATGCAAGATTCGGGGTTTGAGTAGGCATAGGCTATAATGAAAACCACAGATCAATGCAGATGGGTGGCAGTTGCTGGAGGAAAGGGTCCACGCGCCTGAGCTGAAGAGCTCACCAGATGTGATGAGAAGACACGTCAGTGTCTACAGGTCCAAGGTCAAATCCAGATGCTGTCACTTTTTGACTGTGTAACCTGTGGAAGATGTAACCTTTCTTAACCTCAGAGCCCTTCCTCACAGGTACCGTGAAAATTTGCTACAGCACCTACTTTGAGGGTTGTGGGATTTCGATTATAGGTGATAAAACATAGATTGTTTAGCAGATTCTGAACCTAATAGAGACCTGGGAAGTATTATTCTTAATTCCTAATCCCTCCTTCCTTCTTTCTCTCCATGGCTACCTGCCTCCCACCTTGCTATGCTTTGCATATTTGGCTCCCAGATGCAGGCAGAATGATGTCCCTAAAATCATAAGTTAATGGTACTAACAGGGCAGGAACTTAATCCAATGATGTGTTCAGGAGGCAGTCCAAGGGGAAGGTGCATAGGTCATTGGAGGCACATCCTCAGAAGGTTGTTCTCAAGAGACGATTTGCTATACAAGACTGAGTTGGGCACAGCTGCTCTCCCTGCTTCCTGGTTCATCATGTGATCCTTTCTCTATTTGCCCTTAGCCATTTCCATGCCCAGGCCTCACCAAACGCCTGAGCCAGTGGGGCCAGCCCAGGGTTGGACTATGAGCCTCCAACACTGTGAGCCACAATCACCCTCCTTCCTTGAAAGTAGCCGGTGTTAGGTGTTTCATTGTAGTGATGAGAAGCTGCTGCGTCCTCACTCCAGCATTACAGAATGGCAGTGGGAATGCAGGGAAGGAGGTGATGCCTGGGTCTCCTCTCCCAAAGCCAACCACAAATTTCCCCTCTCTAAGAGCCAACTCCAGTGTCCACATCTATAGAATGGGAAAACTTCCTCATGGGTGTGAGGGGGTTCACACGAGATCACATATGAGTACTCAGTACATCGAAGTCTTTTAAATCTCCCCATGGCTATCATCTGGAACATAAGCACCCCCTGTCTCTCACCTGCTCTGGTTGCTGCATTCTTTCGAACTCCCTACAGTTGTCATCACCCAAAGTTTTCTGCTTCACTACTTCCACTTCCTGTCTCTCATTGTCTCTTTCTCTGTTTTTTAAAGATTTATTTATTTACTTGAAAGTCAGAGTTACACAGAGAGGGAAGGAGAGGCAGAGAGAGAGAGGTCTTCCATGCTCTGGTTCACTCTCCAGACAGCCGCAATGGCTGGAGCTGTGCCGATCCAAAGCCAGGAGCCAGGAGCTTCTTCCAGGTTTTCCATGTGGGTGCAGGGGCCCAAGGCCTTGGGCCATCTTCTACTGCTTTCCCAGGTCTCAGCAGAGAGCTGGATCTGAAGTGGAGCAGCCGGGCCTCGAACCGGTGCCCATATGGGATATTGGCACTGCAGGCAGCAGCCTTTCCTGCTATGCCACAGTGCCAGCCAGCCCTTCTCATTGTCTCTTAAATCCAAGGCCCTCTGGCTTTTTCTCTCTACTCCCAGCTCTTCCTCCTGAGGTTATAGTGGATTCTATTAGGAGGACACAGTTTCTCTTTTGATCAGCCTTCCCTTAACCTGTACTTGCAACCTATAAGTATCCCTATGTTCTCAGTCTGTCAAACTTGCAACTTCATTGTACTCTGATTATTTTGATAACTTGAGAAATGAGAATATAGAAACTCAAGAGGCAGAGACCAATACAAAACTTACATTTTCTGTTTATTTGATGTTAATTTTGAGTACAACTCAGAGGTTCAGGGGCACTGCTCCCATTTGGCTTATGATTCCTCAACAAACCAAGCAGTCCTGGGCCCGGGAGCTGACATAGCTTGCTTGATGAGGTGGGGAGATGTGGAGGGGGCTTCTCCACATCCCTTAGCAAATCCCCAAGGATAATTTTTCTTTTTTTAACTTTTATTTAGTAAATATAAATTTCCAAAGTACAGTTTGTTGATTACAATGGCTTTCTCCCCCGATAACTTCCCTCCCACTCGCACCCCTCCCATCTCCCGCTCCCTCTCCCATTCCATTCACATCAAGATTCATTTTCAAGTATCTTTATATACAGAAGATCGATTTAGTATATATTAAGTAAAGATTTCATCAGTTTGCACCCACACAGAAACACAAAGTATAAAATACTGTTTCAGTACTAGTTATAGCATTACTTCACATTGGACAACACATTAAGGACAGATCCCACATGAGAAGTAAGTACACAGTGACTCCTATTGTTGACTTAACAATTTGACACTCTTGTTTATGGCGTCAGTAATCTCCCTAGGCTCTTGTCATGAGTTGCCAAGGCTATGGAAGCCTTTTGAGTTTGCTGACTTCGATCTTATTCCGACAGGGTCATAGTCAAAGTTCTCTCCTCCCTTCAGAGAAAGGTACCTCCTTCTTTGATGGCCCCGTTCTTTCCACTGGGATCTCACTCGCAGAGATCTTTCATTTAGGTCTTCTTCCTCTTCCTCTTCCTCTTCCTCTTCCTCTTCCTCTTCCTCTTCCTCTTCCTCTTCCTCTTCCTCTTCCTCTTCCTCTTCCTCTTCCTCTTCCTCTTCCTCCTCCTCTTCCTCCTCTTCCTCCTCTTCCTCCTCTTCCTCCTCTTCCTCCTCTTCCTCCTCTTCCTCCTCTTCCTCCTCTTCCTCCTCTTCTTCCTCTTCTTCCTCTTCTTCCTCTTCTTCCTCTTCTTCCTCTTCTTCCTCTTCTTCCTCTTCTTCCTCTTCTTCCTCTTCTTCCTCTTCTTCCTCTTCTTCCTCTTCTTCCTCTTCTTCCTCTTCTTCCTCTTCTTCCTCTTCTTCCTCTTCTTCCTCTTCTTCCTCTTCTTCCTCTTCTTCCTCTTCTTCCTCTTCTTCCTCTTCTTCCTCTTCTTCCTCTTCTTCCTCTTCTTCCTCTTCTTCCTCTTCTTCCTCTTCTTCCTCTTCTTCCTCTTCTTCCTCTTCTTCCTCTTCTTCCTCTTCTTCCTCTTCTTCCTCTTCTTCCTCTTCTTCTTCTTCTTCTTCTTCTTCTTCTTCTTCTTCTTCTTCTTCTTCTTTCCCAGAGTGTCTTGGCTTTCCATGCCTAAAATACTCTCATGGGCTCTTCAGCCATAACCAAATGCCTTAAGGGCTGATTTTGAGGCCAGAGTGCTGTTTAGGACATCTGCCATTCTATGAGTCTGCTGTGTATCCCGCTTTCCATGACGGATCGTTCTCTCCCTTTTTGATTCTATCAGTTAGTATTAGCAGACACTAGTCTTGTTTGTGTGATCCCTTAGACTCTTAGACCTATCAGTGTGATCAATTGTGAATTGAAATTGATCACTTGGACTAGTGAGATGGCATTGGTACATGCCACCTTGATGGAATCCCCAAGGATAATTTTTCTAACAAATAGGGGAGGGGAATCTGATCTCTCCTCTGCTTCCTCCCTCCCCCTCTCCTTCTCTCTCTGTGAAATTTTGGACGCAGCAACAGTCATGACTTCCCTCCTGCTGTATAGCATGAGAACTCTGGAAATCATCTTCTAAAAAGGACCATTTATAATGTTTCTATTCTTCTACACCGACAAGAGAACATGATCACCCAGTCTTGAAGCACTTGCGTTAGTCATGCTTTGGGGAGAAATGATGCCTCTTTATTTTCTATGGTTCTGCCAGCTCTCATTCTGTATCCGCATGGGTCATGTTTCCTGAAATGTTGCCAGGGCTTCCTCATGCAGCATGAGCATGGATTTGTGTCTTGTTTCTAAGATTTTGACTGTTAACACCGAGAGGGTATTTGCTAATGTAATAATTCCCATACCTGTTGGATATGAGGATGTATGCAGTTAAAAAAAAAAAAACCTCTCAGACCCCATTCCAAGATCAGAAACTCGAGGCAGGCCCAGGATTCTAAATCTTCTTCCCAGGGGATTCGTGTTTCTAGCTCAGTACTAGCCTGAGAAGCTTGCAATGTACCCAAGCCACAGATTTGCAAAGGAGAAAATGGAGGGCACGTAGGTGATGTGCCTTTTCCAAGGTCACACGAACTGGTTGTAAGTCCAGAATTAGCCTCAGGGGTTGCTGACTTCACTGACCTTTCCTCCAGACACGTTTGTGTGGGACCTCAGTGTTTTCCAGAGGAGTCTCTGTCACTGATGTCTCCAGGCTTGCACTGGCAATGATGCTTGCTTGATCTGATGCCCGTGTCTAAGCTGGTTCAGGCATAGTGCATGGCACATAATATCTTGTTAATAAATATTTGTTGAGTGAGGTGAGGCAAGAAAAAATTGTGATGTGTTTTAAGAATAATTTATTTATTTGAAAGGCAAAATGACAGAGAGAAGGAGAGATCTTCCATCTGCTGGTTCACCCCCCAAATCACCACAATGGCCAGGGCTGGGCCAGGTCAAAGTCAAGAGACTGGCACCCTATCTGGGTCTCCCACATAGGTAGTTGTGGCCCAAGTACTTAGACCATCATCCATTGCTTTCCCAGGCTCATAGCAGGGACCTGGATTGGAATCAGTGCAGCTGGGACTTGAACTGGCCCTCCAAGATGGGATGCCAGCATTGCAGATCTGAAGCCAAGAGCCAGGAGCTTCTTCTGGGTTTCCAAGTGCAGGAGCCCAAGCACTTGGGCCATCTTCCACTGCTTTCCCAGGTGATAGGCAGAGAGCTGGATTGGAAGAGGAGCAGTCAGGACTCGAACCAGCACCCATATGGGATGCTGGTGCCACAGGCAAAGGTTTAGCCCACTGTGCCACAGCACCAGCCCCTTGTTGAACTCTTTATTTAGTAGAGCAATAAGACTTTGACTATCAAGTAAGTTAAAAATATGTTATTGTAAAAATTAAAAAATAAAGGAAAGGGGAGGGAGGGAAGTATCATTATATTAGAATTTATTAACTACATGAAATCGGTTCTCTTTATATTAACCAATATAGGTAAATAAAAAATGAAAGTCAAATGACAGAAAAAGAGAGGGGAAAGGGAGCAGGAGTTGACGGCTCAGAGGGCAGCTCATCCTGCTTGTCGGGAGGAGGGAGTAAGCCAGCAGACTGTCTCGGGGTCTCGGAGCTCGCTGTCCTGGCTGTGTGCAGGGTCACCTGTCAGCCAGCAAGGTTTCCCTGCTGGCTGAGGTCTCTCATTCAGGGTTCACCTTGGCCATACCTGGGGAGTACTGGGGAGGATTTTGCTGCTGGGGCTACCCTGCCTTGAGGTCTACTCCCTCCTGGCACCAGCTCTGGGGCCTGGGTTTGCCTTAGGACTCACAATTGTAAGCTCCTGCGGTTCAGCCCAAACTTTCTGTGGCCGTATAGCCCCACAAAACCCTCCCTTAGTCTGTCTGAGGATGCTCTACTGGCAGATAAATCATGATGCTGGGACCTGCACCCTGGTCTTGCTGCTATTTTTTTTTTAAGATTTATTTTATTTAAAGGCAGAGTGACAAAGGGCAGAGAGAGAGAGAGAGAGAGAGAGAGAGAGATCTTCATTGGCTGGTTCACTCCCCAAGTGGCCACAATGGCCAGGGCTGGGCCAGGCTGTAACCAGGAGCCAGGAACTCCACCTGGGTCTCTGATGTGGGTAGCAGGAGCTCAGGCACTTGGGCCATCTTTTGCTGCTTTCCTGGGTGCATCAGCAGGAGCTGGATCAGAAGCTGAGCAGCCTGAATTTGAAGCAGTGCTCTGGTATGGAATGCCGGTGTCACACGTGGCAGCTTAACTCACCACACCACAGCGCTGGCCCCATGCCTTGCCGTCTCTCTCTTAGCTCATCCCCTAAATTGCTTCGCTTTCTTGGCCTTTGTTGTAGATCCAGAGACCAGGGTAGACTTACTTCCTATCAGGTCCTCCCCTAACATTTGTGGGGCTGGGACAAGAGTACATAAAATGAACACCTTGGTCCACGTCTCTGTCTCTTCCATTTAGTGTCCAATTTCTTTCTATCCTGGGATATCTACTTGAATTTCAAACTCAAGCAGGGCACAATCTGATTGGCTGTGTCTGGATCAGGTAGCTTTCCCCTGGGCCAATCCCTGTGGCAGGGGGGATTGGAGTACTGTCACTGATGACTAGGTCTGAGTCAATATACTCCACTGTCTGAGAGTATGATAGTGAGGCTTCCCGAGGGACCCCAGGGATGGACAAGGGGACAGGGACAGGGGAGTGCTATTACTGGAAGAAGATGCGGAGCAAGCTGGGAAGATGAAATGAACAAATGGCTGGGTAGAGAAGGTAGGCTGCTTTTTTTTTTTTTTTAAGATTTATTTATTTAAGAGGTAGAGTTACAGATAGAGAGGGAGAGACATAGAGAAAGGTCTTCCATCTACTGGTTCACTCTCCAAATGGCCCTGATGGCTGGAGTTGGACTGATCCAAAGCCAGGAGCCAGGAACTTCTTCTGGGTCTCCCATGTAGGTACCTTGGACCATCCTCCACTGTTTTCCCAGGCCATTAGCAGGGAGCTGGATTGGAAGAATAGCAGCCAGGACACAGACTGGTGCCCCTATGGGATGCTAGCACCGCAGGCAGGGGCTTAGCCCACCACATCAGGGCACAGGCCCTAGACTGGGATTTTGACTTTATACAAAGAGGGACCAGCGCTGTGGCGCAGCAGGTTAAGCCGCTGCCTGTGATGCCAGCATCCCATATGGGTGCTGGTTCCTGTCCTGGCTGTGCTGCTTCTGATCCAGCTCCCTGCGGTATTCCTGGGAAAGCAGGGAGGATGGCCCAAGCCCCTGGGCCCTGCACCCACGAGGGAGACCCTGATGAAGCTCCTGGCTTCCGTCTGGTGCATTACTGGCCATTGCGATCATCTGGGGCATGAACCAACAGATGGAAGACCTTTCTCTCTCTCTCCTGCTCTCTCCCTCTAACTCTGCCTTTCAAGTAAACAAATAAATCTTTTTGAAAAAAAAAAAAAAGACTATTCAAAGAGAAAGTAGCCACATTGTAAATGGCATGGAGGGGAAAACGTCTTCTCAACCCACAGGACTCCTGACCCCATAGCCATCCTGCTGGCTCTGGTGCACACCCGATCTGACTCTTTGATCCTTGCCTGCTGGCTTCTCTCTTCCTTGTACTGTGTTAGCCTGGGGCATGCCTGTGAATGGTACTTGTCCTTGGTGTCCTCTTGTGTGTCCGTCTCCCACTCCTCATTCCTCTCCTTTGTGACACTGCCCTGCCTCTGGATGACTGCATTCCTTGAGTTTTCCCATCAAACCTCATCCTGTTAGAATCCATTTCCTATGGTGTTTTTCTATGGCTATCAGGTGGGAAGAGAGCAGAGAGAGACACATTCAGTGGGCTTATGATATTTGAGACCGTCATGTGTTGATTTTCTTGTAACATGGCACCCTTTTTCTGAAAACTCAAGGGAATGCAGAGAAAGCTTGGTTCTCCAGGTGGGCTGCTGCGAAATGCATCTTAGGGAAAACAGTTTTGGTTCCTCTTGGGCCGCGCCGTGCAGGTGTCAATCTGACCCCTTGTGGGTGTGGCTGCACTGATTCTGGTGACATGGCACACGCACCCCTGTGTACATAATGCTGATTTTGCAAATCCTCAGACCCCATCTTGTAATCTCAAAATTCATGGTGCTTTGCATTAAACGACAAGAAACACTGGGCATATAATCTATTGGTAATGGATTGTTTGATCCAATAGATATCAGGGTGACATCTGAAGTCTCTAACAACTGGTCTGGCAAGGGTACTGCCCAGTGAGAACTATTACGAAACTCTCAGCTGTGCTGAGTATTAACCCTTTACTTGTTGGATTGCAGAGAAATTCCTTGAGATCTGAGAGAGAGAGCGAGCGAGCGAGTGAGCGAGTGAGCGAGCGCAGAGTGATGGGGCTTGGGGCAGTGGCTGCTCACCACAACACATGCAAGGATTTCAAAATAACTGGAGTGACCTTCCTTACATGGGTCAGCAGCATGTCAGTCCCAGATGTGAGATGCAGGGCAGAGTCACCTGGAGTCCTGATGGGTCCAAGTTTGGAAGATCCCAGAATGAGGTGCAGTGCTGGGCAATTTGGGATGCTGAGTAAGGGTCTTCTCAGGCTGCCATGAGCTTTGTAGCCGGGAGCCTTGAGGGGCCTGTGACAAGGCTGCCGGGACAGGGATGCCCATGAGAAATGAGAAGGTCACAAGGCCGAGCAAGTGGGGACAGGGGTGGCAGCTGAAGGAGGTGCCCGGGTGGAGGAGCGAGAAGCCCAGCTTCCCTCACTTGAGGAAGGGCCTGGAGAACCATAACCTCCGCCTCCTTCTTCATCATTTCTGCCTCTGTGTGGAGGTGAGAAAGGTATTTCTGGGTCATGTGAACAAGTGAAAGAGGAGAATCGCACAGCAGCTCATGAGGAGTGGTGAGGTGGGCTCTGTGCCGTTGCCTTGGCTGTGAGGCGAGGTGGGAGTGAGGCGGGGAATAATAGTTACTGTGGGCTGACTTGGTCTTTGTGAGCTTCGGATATTTAAAGAAATTGATTCTCTGCCAAAGCCACTTCCCTGTGCCTCCCCCACCCCCTCTCTCTGCAGAAAATGGCACCTTGGTAAGAGCCTCATTTCTGTGGACCCCGGCAGTGCTTCCGAAGGGCAGTATCTGGGGGATGCAGGAGGAACCCAATGAGCTTCCAAAGCCAAGTGCTGGTGAGCCTGGGAGGGAATGTGGCCGCGTGAGGCAGCACCTTCTCCAGACACCACCTCAGTCACTGCAGTGTCCAGGGATCTCTGGACGTTCTAAGTCGCGGTCGTTTCATGTAGTAGAGCCCACCAGAGACATCTTAGTCCTCTAAGATTCACGAGACCCAGGATGGGATAGGAACAACTCTTTTGCATAATTCTGATAAACGCCCCTGGTTGAGAAGCATTTTAGAGCATTTATGAGAGGTACCTGAGGCTAGAACCTACAAAATGGAGCCATCAGAAGAAATCCAGATCTCAAATGTGTAGCCAGAGTAGTGGTCAACAAATCTGAGTGCTTTTAGGAGAGGATGTGTGTAACTTAGGCTTCGCTGCAGTCCCCACTATTCCCTATTGCCTTCTTCTTGGGAGCTTCCCTTTTTTTCATTGCTTATGACTGATGAGAACTTCTCCATCCATATGATGTGTATGAGGATCCTGCACATGAGGATGCTGGGAGGCAGCCCACTGGTGCCCATTGTGCTGCCCGCTGTGTTGCTCTGGGGCCCCTCTTTAGGTACTGCCTGCAGAATAGGTTTTTATATATACATGAAATCAGCCTCTTCCTTCTGTATCTGTGTTTTGATTATTTTAAAAAGTGACATCCTTGTGGTCCACAGGTTGCAACATTCCCGGAAAGATGTAATCTGACATTTATAGTCTTTGAGCTGATGCATTTGAGAGAGAAGCTGCGGAAGCAGTGAGCTCTGCCTCCACAGGTAGCAGAGGAAAGTCTGCCCATGTGTTCTTCCCAAGGGAGGAATGGATTCTCCAACACTAGAGTTCCAGTAGCTGGTGCTAGCTGAGTTGCCCCGGAGACTTTGTAAACTGCTAAGAACCCAGGGCTGGGGCCCTGTCTAGCTCAGTGCTGTCCAACAGAAATACAATGTGAGTCACAAATGCAGGTCATATATGTAATTTTACATGTTCTAGTGCCCACATTGAAAACAAACAAAAAACTAATTTTAATAATATGTACAAAGCATTGTTGTTTCAATACTTATTCAATAAAAAATTATTGAAATATTTAACATTTTTCTCTTTGGTCCTCATTGTTTGAAATCCAGTGTGTACTTTAGACGTAGAGCGTGTGTGTATTTGGCTTAGTTTCATTCCAGTGCCGCACGTGGCTCCTTGCTACCATGTTTGATAGGGGCTCCGTGAGGGGCCAGTATGAGGCTCTCAGCTTGAAGAAAGGCCTCCTTGTTGGGCTGGCAGGTTCTGTGGCTGCTGCTGTGTGTTTTGTTGTTCCAAGATGCACTTGCACTTGGGCCACTGACTCATGTCCTAGCTGCCATTTGTTTCCCATGGTCCAAGGGGCTTAATGTTGCCCAAGTTTCCTGGCACAGTGCCAGCTCTTCTCTGCGCTTCATTTCTTCCCTTTCAAGTCTTTGCATGTCATTGCAACATAATTCAAAGCTTCCATGGGCTGGGAGCCAACAGACCCAACCCAAACAGGAAACTGGCTTTCTCATTGTTTATTTAGAAGCACGAACCAGAAAATGTTGAACACTTGTTTTCAGTGCTTCAATGAGCTGGAACTGAATAGAAACTCAACTGTTTCCAGTGGGGCCTTCCAACACGGAATGATTTAGAGGCTTGAACCGTTAGATCAAGAGAACTAATTAGAACGTGAATTGACCCTAAGCTTTGCTTGTCTGACCGTGATCATATCTCATCCTCTACTTAGAATCTTGTGAGTCAAGGGCTACACAAACAACCTTGCATGAGGTTGGGGTATCCTACATAATCTGGGAAGATCCCAGCAAGTATTACACAGAACATCTGGATGTAAAAGCCTTTGATCTAGGTCTCTGTCCCAAATCCCTCAGTGAGTCCCATGACAGGAGTCTCGCCCATCACTGTAGCACTCCCCAGGGTGAGCACACAGGGACTGTATATTATATGGCGGTTTTACATACCACTGTGGCAGATGTGTTGGCTGCCTGTCCTCTGCTTTTCCTCCAATATGGCAGAGTTTACCTGTTGCAGTAGAAGCTGACAATATCAGATACATGCTTTTCTAGACTTGGTTGCAGCCAGGAATGGTCATGTGATGATGTGATGTGACAGAGTTCCTTTTTTTTTTTTTGCAAATCTCCAGTAGTTCATTCCTGTTAGGACTTTTTCGTGTATTTATTTGAGGGAGAGGGGGAAGAGAGAACATCTGCTGTTACACTCCCTAAATGCTCACAACAGCTGGGGCTGGACCAGGCTGATTTAGGAAATGGGAACTCAGTCTGGGTCGTCACCCGCATGGGTGGCAGGGACCCAAGTACTTGAGCCATCATCTGCTGTCTGCTAACTTGCCAATTAGCAGGAAGCTGAAATTCAACATGGAGCCAGGACTTGAATCTAGGCATTGCAGTATGAGATGTGGGTATTTTAAGCAGTGTCTTAGCTGCTGTGACAAAGACCTGCCCCCCTTCTCCACCCCTCCCCATATGACTCGCTCTATCAGAAAGACTTAAGTGAAAGTATTTTGCGGGAGCTTTT
This sequence comes from Oryctolagus cuniculus, assembly GCF_964237555.1. NCBI lineage: Eukaryota > Metazoa > Chordata > Mammalia > Lagomorpha > Leporidae > Oryctolagus > Oryctolagus cuniculus. Next base: position 31,646,325 of record NC_091441.1, read on the forward strand.
GGGAAAGATTTCTCGTCTTCTTCTCCTTCTCCTTCTCCTTCTTTTTCTTCTTCTTCCAGACAGAGTTAGAGAGAGAGAGAGAAAGGTCTTGCTTCCATTGGTTCACCCCCCAGATGGTTGCTATGGCCGGCATGCTGCGCTGATCCGAAGCCAGGAGCCAGGTGCTTCCTCCTGGTCTCCCACACGGGTACAGGTGCCCAAGCACTTGGGCCATCCTCCACTGCCCTTCTGGGCCACAGCAGAGAGCTGGACTGGAAGAGGAGCAACCGGGACTAGAACCCAGTGCCCATATGGGATGCCAGCACTGCAGGTGGAAGATTAGCCAAGTGAGCCACGGCGCCGGCCCCAAGATTTCCCTTCTTGATTCAGAGAGACATGAGAGGCTGACTTCTTGCAACTCTGGTTGCCGCTCTCGTTCTTGATGCGGTTATGACATTTGCATCCAAGGAGGCCATTCTGGGACCACGAGGCAACAAACCAACAAACCAGGGATGAAGACAGACCCTTCTGGGGTGCTGAGAATGACGACGAGAATGAAAGATGATTGCACCCTTGATAGCATCGTTGGGCAGTGGACCAAACCTGGAACTTCCTGGTTCTGGGGATGGGATTCCTATTGGTTAAATAAAGTTTAGTCAGGTATTCTCTTACCTGTAGATGAAAGCATCCTCCTGGTACAGATTCCTGGTGTTTAGTAACATATTCTTGTCTTTACTTTCTAGAAGGAAAAAGTCACTGAATACTGTTCCCGCAACCTTGTTGCCTGGAGATTTCTTACCCATATGGTTACATTTATTCAGCTACTTCTCAGTTCACTTCAAAAAATTCTCACAAAGGGAGAGACCGCGACTATCTGTTTCACTCTTTTGGTTGAACTTAATGTTATATAACATTTAAACATTCAATAAATACCCATCACTTCATGAATGGGAGCTAAGAGGTGGAGTTCTCAGAATTTGGTTATTACGTAGAGGAGAGAGAATGAACAAGCCAGTTTTGGCTTGTTTATTTGGGTAGAGAATGTTTCCTTTCCCTATGAACTGATATGAGAGAGACATAGACAGAGACAGGCAGAGAGAGAGAGGATAAGTGTTGAATATGAGTTTTGTCTTGGATATGTTGAGTTGGAGGAGGTGTTTTGGACCAGCCCCTTTAGGCATTGAGGATCGGTTCTGGATTGAGGTACAAGAAGGATGGGTTGACAAGGAAGAGTGTATGTAGCAAAAGAAGTGACTTCAGTACTCAGGATGATGTGGGTCCACCACCCACTCTGCCCAAGCTAGAAGTCAGGAAGTCATCCTGGACACCTCCCTTTTCTTCATCCCCCCATCCATCCATCCTCTTGCCTCTCTTACCCACGAACATCTCTCCATCCTCCTTGTGGGAGGACTATTAGGGCTCAAGCCACCACCATGGCTTCCACACATGGATGCAGTGGTCTCCTAATTGGCTTCCTCAGTCCACGTGTCGCTCCATTTGCTCACCATGCTACAGTCACACAGATCTTCCTCAGTCCTTGAAAACACCAATCTTCTGCCTGGCTGAAGCCTTTATTCACAAGGTTTCCGCTTCTAAGAAAACTCTGTTCACATTTTCCAGTTTCCTCCACCATCTCACCTCTTGCCTACGCTTTTGCTCTCTGCTTAACCACCACTTCCTCAGGGAGGCTCCCCTCACTCCCCTCTAGCTCACTCAGCCTTGTGGCCTCAGAAGTTTAACTTTGTTGGAGCACCATGGGGAGTGATTTGCCTTTTGGTAGCATAAATAGGCAAATAAAACTTTAGAAGACATATATGTAAACAGCAGATGTATTAATTAAAATGAGAACTGTAACTACCAAGAATTAGAAGCTCATGAGTGTGGATAAGGTTTGTTTTGTTTTTTTTTAATCCTAAAAGGCAAATGTGCACAGGGAGCCAAATAGCTTGTGAGTGGAGGATCAGGATCAAAGAGCATATAAGACTAGGATCACATGGTTCAAATTACCAAACTGTGAGGCCCCAGTGCACCTGTGTCCATCACAGGGCTCTCCCTTGACACCTGCTCCTGTCCTTTCCATTCCAGTGATGAAGACTCCATGCCTGTTTGCCTCCATCCTCTGAACTCCAGTGGTTGGCTGGCCTACCTGATGGACACAATGGGCTTTCAGTGTGCTAGCATCTCCCTGGTTAATCCTAAATATGGTCTGATCAAGCTTGGGAGGGGTCTTCCCTTCTAGGTGACTTTGTATTTGCTGTGATCTCTTGTGTCTATCTTATAGTTCAAGAGCGTGAAGGCAGACTATACTTATATTTCTTCCTGTAAAAGTCTATTAATTACTGTATCCATTTATTAAGCCTTAGGTTCCTTCAGGATCTGTATTGATGATTATTTTAGCAAATGGAGCTGTAAGCCTTTCCAGTGGTCTGGGGGAGGAGCTCAGATGGAACTTGTTAGATGAGGGGGAAGGCTGAAAACAGTCCTGTGCATAAAGTCTCATCCTTTACTTGCTTGTCACAAACACCTTCTGTAGAAAGCCCTGGTCCCCTGGGAACCTGCACTTTCATCTGGACACGTTCCCTGCTAATCAGATATCACGGTAGCATGCAAATGGCCCTTGCCCTTGCAACTCATGGTAGGTACTGTCCAGAGTCCATAGCATAAGAGCCTTAAAACCCATTGTCTTTTCTCCCTCAGGCAAAAGAGGATGCTTAGGGACCAGGTCTAGTAGATTTATTATCTTGAAGTGATAGACAGGAGAGGTTGTTATGACAGAAGGCACTTCCATTGGTGGTGGTGGGGGGTACTCCATTGTATCTTCTCTTTGGGCTACTTTGGAACTCATCCTTGACATTTGAAGTAAATATCCAGTTTTATTGTGTGTTCTTTCAAATATCCTAACCATGGTAACCATGGTAAGAGGTAGAAGACTAGTGCTTCTGGTGGCCTTGGCAAGCAAGGCTGCGGCTTCACCCTCGGGGGATCACACTCTGAGAAGTGGCTTAATCTAGACAGTCAACCCCTGAGGCGTGCCATGGCCCAGGATTGGTCCCAGAGGGGGTGCCCAGGACCTGTGTGACAAGGCATGGAATTGGCTCTGAGCAGAGGGAGCCCACGGTGTGAGGGGCGTGCCCCCAACATCTGTAATTGGCCTCTGTATTTCTTCTCATCCCTGTCTTGGGAGAACAGTGGCGAGTTGAGAGGCTTCCCAAGGGCATGGGGTGGTTCAACCTGAAATTGAACAGGGATCGCTTAACAACACACATGGTGCTATTTCCGAGTGTGATAAAGGAATAAGGAACAGAAGCAATACATATATATGTAATGTGATTGTTCATATACATTATAGCTATAAAAGGCCCATTATACAAAACTGAGCTTCGAATATAATTTATTCATCTACTTACCAAGACATTTGTTATACAGACAATAGGATAAAAGACAAGTGCTCCTTGAGAATCCTTAGTTAACTTTAGGATAACACTTAGTAACAAAAATAGCCTGAGAGAATTAATATCATTTAAATTAGACAATGTCCAAGGCTTTAAAATGTCCCTATTAACAATTGTGCATGAGCAGATGGGGAGAAGGTGCTGTCTCCGTCACACCAGAGTTCTTCTCTGAAGATCAATGTGGGTCCATGTTAGAGGACTGTGCTTCGCTGAGTCTTGGCCCAGATGCTTCTGCTCCTGAGGCTTGCTCTTTAGTTCCCCCAGCTCTTACTTCACAAACTCCCGAACAAGGAAGATTTCAGTTCAAACCCTGAAAATTTAGTTTTTCTGCAGGAATATTAATACATCTATGACAGTTTCAAACTCATGATTTCAAAAGATTTTGATCACAGGTTTTTAAAAATGTTTAAAAAATTATTTTATTATTTATTTGAAAAGGAGAGAGAAAGAGATCTCCCATTTGCTGGTTTCCTCCCTAAAGTCCCACAATAGCTAAGTCTCCCATGTGGGTGGCAGGCACCCAAGCACTGAGTCATTACTGCTTCCTCCCAGGCTGTGCATTAGCAGGAAGGAGAGTCAGAAGCAGAGGCAGGACTCAAACCCTGCCCTGCACTAGCCCAAGTATCCCCGGGGGCATCTGCACAGCTGCACCAAATGCCTGGCCTTGCCCTCAGGGTTTCTTAGATGGACCGGTGTTTGCTTGTCTGTTTGCCTGAGAAAAACAAGAAGTGACTTCCCTAAAATACTCACAGTTTACCACCCCACTGCTGTTTATCCCTTCAGAAAACTGTATATTGTGCATGGGGCACTGCAGACCCGAAGAGGAAAAACCCTTGAGGATTCCAAAGTTTCACATTTCCAACCTGCAGAACACTGAACGGGTATGTACTGAAGTTTCACTGCCTTCATTAGCATGTTTGCTCGTAGAACATTTAGAGAACTTAGAACTCTATTAAATTAAAAAGAAAAGCAGGAGACTTCCTTAACTTTATCTATTTCTTTTAGGTGGTTCAAATACCATAGGTTTCTGAGAGAGAATATTGTAAGTATGCAGGAAATATTTTTTTTTTTTTTTTTTTTTTTTTTTTTTTTTTGACAGGCAGAGTGGACAGTGAGAGAGAGAGACAGAGAGAAAGGTCTTCCTTTGCCGTTGGTTCACCCTCCAATGGCCGCCGCTGCAGCCGGCGCACCGCGCTGATCCGATGGCAGGAGCCAGGATCCAGGTGCTTTTCCTGGTCTCCCATGGGGTGCAGGGCCCAAGCACCTGGGCCATCCTCCACTGCACTCCCTGGCCATAGCAGAGAGCTGGCCTGGAAGAGGGGCAACCGGGACAGAATCCGGCGCCCCGACCGGGACTAGAACCCGGTGTGCCGGCGCCGCAAGGTGGAGGATTAGCCTATTGAGCCACGGCGCCGGCCAGGAAATATTTTTTTTAACATCACAAATTCAACAATTTCTAAAAATAACACCTGTACACAATCTGACCTTAACCTCCAGTCATCCTTAAGTGAGTTAGAAATGTGACTTTTAAGGGCTCTTAGATGTTGATGATACTATGCCTTTGTGGCATTCGCAGAATCAACTAAGGGATTAGAGTAGAAATAGCTATGCTGAGTATTTTATAAACATGTCTAGGCATTGATTACACCAGGAACTTTTCCAACTCACTGAAAACATATATTTTCTCACAAGAAAAATTATAAACTCTACCTTTAAAAGTCCTTTGCCATCTCTGAGAAAAGTGACAGTTACAGAATAATGTTGATGGATAAAATCCCTTCCCTACTCCTGCAGCTCTGTGGGCCTGAAAAAAACCAATTATCTCCCTTAGAGAATGCCACACACACACACACACACACACACTCACATGGTGGAGCAGGGAGGCCACACTGCTGACGACCTGGGGAGCCAGCGCCCGGCCAGGCTGCACCTGCTGTGGTGACCACAGCTTTAATGTGTAACATGCATTGATTTGAAAAGAACAGCCTGTTTCTGTGAGAATTCCAGGCTTCATTGTTTTCACAGATCTTCATCTGTAATACTGTTAACATCTTCCAGCCAATAAAACACCGAGACATCAACAAATATAGATAATTAGCTCCTGGTTTACTTCCTCTTCCTGTTGGAGCGTTTTGACTTTATAAATACTTTACAGGCTTAGTGCCAACCCCTACAGGGGTTTCAACTTCTATATGAGAGCACATTAGCTGGATGTGGCTCTAATGTGCTTGAAGATATTCCTGGAGTCCAAATGAAAAATAGGAAATGAGCTTAAGAACACATCACCCATCGGTTAGTATCAACAACAACAGTTTGTTGGGACCTGGGGATGAAATGGAGAAGCAGGCAGGTGGAAATGACTCAGGACCATGGCTGTGGGTGGCGGTCGCTCTCACAGAGGGCTGTCCACCATCCTTTTCTTGGTTTGTCGGTAAAAGATGCGGTTTTCCTCCGAGTAAGTGACTTTACTGAGGGGCATCTTGTAGATGTTGGGGTTTTTGGTGGTCAGCAGGAGGAACAGTAGTGTGCTCAGGCAGAAGGGCCAGGTGCAGGCCGGCAGTCCAACCTGCGGAAGAGGAGACAAGCCGCAGAGTTCTTTGAGAGCCCATCTGAAAGCGAACTACACAAGCACTACCCTTTGCCCCATGCTCCTTCAACCTGGGCGGATGCGTCGCTGAGGACACGCCCCTGGATCTTGCTGATGTCCAGAGTGTACGACCTCAGAGCATTTAGCAGTGGGAATGTTTTGATCCATTCTCTAGGGTGGTCCATTGTGTTATGTCTCTATCCCGTATGTCTTTCCCTCCCTCTTCTACAGTCAGACTTCATGGACCAGAGGTCTACACTTAGCACAAGCAGATGCCATTGAGCAAACTGGTAATGACCCCTGACCCCTCATCACGTCCGCAAGGTCTTCTCTGGTGTGTCCAGCCTTCGTGACCTCTCTGACTACGACTTCCACCCAGTCTAGGCCTTGGGCATACTTGCTTTACTTATTTCCATTCTGTCTTCCAAATAGGCTGCAAGGTCCTGATTTCTCATTTACTGCATGGTCCTGTTTTTGTTGGTCTGTTTAAGTAAAAGACATTCTAATGTCAGGTTCTTGACACTCAAGAGTTAAGACTATGGACTTAATAACAGGTTTTCAAGCTATTGATAAAGTGTTGCTATTTTTTAAACCAGGAAACCTGCCATTTGCAACAAAGCCTGCTGCTTGGACTTCAGACTAAAGCTTGCTGGGAAGCCGGAGGGTGAGAGAGGACAGAAAACTCTGTAGAAGGGCGGGGCGTGGTTATCACCATGGATCCTGCCCTGCCCTGTGAACTTCTAGAGGGTTTTCCACTCAGCTGCTGAGATGAAAGCAAACTCACCCTGGCCATTAGGTTTGTCAGGCTTCCTCCGAGGTAGGCGGTGAACAGGGCTACAAAAGAAGAGAAAAGCACAATGGCTCATAGATATACTTTTAACCGCAGGAAAGACCGCCTTCCAATATTAATCGCTGGGAATGTACACTTCCACATCCCACCAGTGAGCCCAGCACCCTGGCTCGAAGTATGAGCTTTCAATCAGCAGCTCTGGGTTCAAGTTCTGGCTCCTACCCTTAGTAGCTCAGTGAGTTCTGTTCTAAGCCTCCATTTCCTCACCTGTACATGAGGGTGATAAGAGTCTCTCTCTCATGGGCTTGATGTAAACATCAAAGGGAATAAATAATGCTGGTGATTAGCACACAGTGAGTGCTTCATGAAAGTAAGATTTTGTGGTTACTGTTCTGTTGTTATTATTTGCTAATAGTTAAGAGAAAGGATTTTCTGGCAAATAAACGTCCCCCTGTTGCTTTGCCCAAGCGTAACTAAATCAAAACACAACTTACAAATGTTTCTTGGGTTCGCATGTTTTCTATACGCTCTCATTGCATCTAGGAGTCCCATGTTAGTGGTTAGAATTCATAGTTGCCAAAAAAAAAAAATCATGCTCCATAAAAATAAAAAGACAATAATACCAAGTGCAGCAGAAAACAATGCAAACTTGGGACTCCTCTCCATAATGACTTTTTTTCCCACAAAAATACAAGGCTATTTCCCAACATTTGTGGACAATGGAATTAAAAGGCAACTTCATTTTGGTGCCAAAACATTTTGAAATCCGTGCATAGCTTTTTCATTATATGCACTTTCCACAAACTTTTTGAAGTATCCTGTACCATTGAGGTTGGCATACCAGTCAATACATAAATATCCTACTTTGTATTTACTTTGGGTGAGTGGAGGAAGTGTGAACAGGTAGTTTTAGTGTATGTGTGATTTTTGACATAAAACACCACGCACACAGGTCTCAAACAGCAGGTCATCAATCCCTGGTTCTGGGTGACGAGGAGACTCAGGGGCTCCGTCGGGGATGCCCTGAGATGTCATGGGGGCAGCCTGGAGAAGGATCTGCATATATTGACCGCATGGCCACCTGGGCCACCAGACCCCCTGCCAGACACCCTCACTATCCATCTAGACTTCACGTCTGGCGAAAGATCCTATCCGCTCTCTTGGAGGTTGGGGTGTGTCAGAGAATGGTGGGCAGCCTTCTGTGCGCCTCACTTACTGGACACCTGTGCTTTTACCAATATCATGTCTTTTTACCTGGAGTTTCTGATTCAGTAGGATACGGAATTCAGTGATAGCTGAATTGTTTCATACTCGAGGGAAGAGCCTGTCTTTGGAAATAAACAATGCTGGCTTCAAATCCCAGCTCTGCCATTGTATGTGTTGTCTGAAAATCATGACTATCTCAGAATCTAGTTCCATCATCTACAGAAAAACAGTACGGAGAATGTGCTTCACAGGGAGGGGATGGAATTGCAAACGAGATCCTGTATTTCCACAAACAGCAGCTGTAAACATGTCTCTTTCACCACGGGATTGAGACACTGTTCTGAACAGAAGTGTGGGTTAGAAGGTTTCCACCCTAGGCCGGCACTGTGGCTCACTTGGCTAATCCTCCACCTGCGGCGCCAGCACACCGGGTTCTAGTCCCTGTTGGGGCACCGGATTCTGTCCCGGTTGCTCCTCTTCCAGTCCAGCTCTCTGCTGTGGCCCGGGAGTGCAGTGGAGGATGGCCCAGGTGCTTGGGCCCTGCACCCGCATGGGAGACCAGGAGAAGCACCTGGCTCCTGGAGATCGGCGGCTGCAGCACACCGGCCGTAGTGGCCATTTGGGGCGGGGGGGGGGGGTGAACCAACGGAAAGGAAGACCTTTCTCTCTGTCTCTCTCTCACTGTCTATAACTCTACTTGTCAAAATAAATAAGGCAAAAAAAAAAAAAAAAAAAAGCAGGTTTCCACCCTTGGTTTAGCCAATCTCATTCATTCATTCCACAACTACTCAATGGCTCTCTGTTAAGCACCGGGGACACTGTCCCTGCTCTCTTGAGTACTCGCTCTGTCACAAGTTCTCCCCTGAAAATAGGAGTGCTTATTTTCATTTCTCTCCTTGTAACACTTGTTGTTCTTCTAAGGCTTCTGTCTCATACTGTTCTGTTGTCTGCAGTGATCTCCCATTCTTGGTTACTTTTTTTGTCCTGAATAATAAGTTAGACTTCAGGTGCCCATCAGTTAAGATTCAGAGTTGGGCTGGGAGAGCCTGCATTAGACGGGAAGTTCTGTATACCTTGGTCAGTTGTGTTCTGGCTAACTGAAGGAGAGGAGAGGCAGGACTGGATTTCAGCTCTTCATGGATAACGTCTCTTCCAATAGATTGCCATGTGTGAGTCCATTGGAAAGAAGTACAGGTGTGGGCATTATGGTATAATAGGTAAGCCACTGCTTGGGGCACCCATACCCCATACCACAGTACCTGGGTTTCAGTCCCAGCTTTGTTTCTGACCCAACTTCCTGCTAATGTGCACCATGGCATGCAGCAGATGATGGCTCAAATACTTGGGCCCCTGCCACCCATGTGGGAGATCATGGAATTCTGGGCTCCTGGTTTTGATCTGGCAGAGCCTTGACTACAGGGGGCATTCGGGGAATGAACAAGCAGATGGAAGACTGATCTCTCTCTTTCTCTTGCTCTGCCTTTCACATAAATAAGCAAAAAAAAAAAAAAAAAAAAGCTGTGAAAGAAAGAAAGGAAATAGATACAAAATTTGTTTACAGTTCCACTGATCACATCACAGAGTTGAGAAATCCCATGACCAGGCAGTTCTGATTGGAGGCGGGGAAGGCAGCAGTGCCAGGTACTATCAGAATGTCCTAGGTTGTCCTCCTGATAAAGACGTTTGGTTCGAACACAAGAGCAGCACTGTACTACATGTCCGTTATTTATTTACCTTGGCTGACAAGGCTGGTCTTTTGTCTGGCAGTATCAAGATGGTGAGGGCAAGCTGAAGCATTTCACTTGTGAGATTGGCTTTACAAGAGGGGCTGGAGGAAATTCATGTGCAGAGATGAAAAAAATCCGATAGGACCGACCAAGAGTGGACGAATGGGCACTTGGTAGCCATGGAAACTTACAGGCCCTATGGAACGGTGACTTGGGCACCTATTGAAATTAAAATTGCCGTTCTCTTTGAAGCACTAATTCAGCTTCTAGAAATGAATCTTCCAGAAATAGTTGTAATAAATACACACGGATATTTTGTACCCAAAATGTTGATGATATAGCACTGCTTGAAATGACTCCAAGTAACAGGGTGCCTGTCCTGGGAAGCCTCTGCGTAGGGGCTTGCCTGCAAAGCAGAGGCTCTGTGCCCTGGGCCGTGGTGCCAGCTCAACCCTGGGCTCCCGCTCCCCGCTCAGACACTCTTCACCCAGTTAGCAACCCTAGGGCAACGCAAGGTCCCAGAACAGGGAAAGGCAACATCCAAGGACAGCAAACACCATAGAATAAGGATCACAGATTGAACAACTCACAAAGAATGAAGCTAATCGATGAACCAGCCAGGATGAGCTCAGTAGACAACATGATCAGCCACACATGGCCTGGGTGACCAACTACACTGCAGGTTCTTGTGAAGGGGTAGAGAGAGAAAATACCATGTCCGGTGATAAAAAAGTGAATATGGAAACATGTAGTCAAATACTAGAAATCCCAGGAGGAGGGTGAGCAAGGAGTGGAGGGAAAAGATTTGAAAAATTAAAAACTGATAACATCCCAGCAGTAAATTGAATCCCTGAAGGCTCACACTGAAAGGACCTGAGTATGTGGCAGCTTAGAAGTGGGAAGAGAGCCTCCACATCTAGAGAGACAATGGTGAAAAAAAAATATATGAGGGATCTCCAAAAAATTTATGGAAAATGTACATTATGAAAAAGCTATGCATGGATTAGAATTTTTTGCACCAACGTAAACCTTTTTAGCATTTAATTTTTTTCACTTCTTTATTTTTATTTGAGAAGTAGAGAGAGACCTACTAGTAGATGGAGACCTCCCATCCCCTGGTTCACTCCCCAAATTCCCTTTATGACTGGGGTGAGGCCAGGTGACAGCAGTAAACAGGAACGCAGTCTAGGTCTCCCAGGTGAGTGGCAGGGACCCAGCCACTTGATCCACCCTACATGAAGGTTTGAAACCCCAAACCAAGCTTAGAAGAGAACTTGGAAGATTGGAGGATAAAAGATTCTAACTCATTGAGCTCAGGTGGCCACAGAATCTGCCCTCTCTTTCTCTTTGCTTTGAGTAAAAAGCTTTGACAGGACTGTTAGGAGAAATAGTAGGGTTTCTGTAAAGACCAAATGATGTTTAAATAGTGATCCCACGGCAGTCTGAGTTTTGTGAATCTTACAGCATTGGAAAACTCAAAGTGAACAAGGAAACCCTTGGTCCCAAGTGGGTATGTGATGCAGTAGTTAAGTTGCGATTAGGGACATCCACATCTCGTATCAGAGCGCCTGGTTCGAATTCTGCCTCCTCTGTTTCTGATCCAGCTTCCTGCTAATGTGCACACTGGGTGGCAGCAAGTGATGGCTCAACACTGGGAGTCCCTGCCACCCACATTGAGACGCGGATGGAGTTCCAGGCTCCTGGCTGCTGCATGGCCCAGCCCTGGCTGCTGCAGGTATTTGTGGAGTGAACTAACAAATGGAAGATCTCAGGGCATTGATGGTTCAGTGGTAGAATTCTCACCTCCCACAGATGGGAGATCTCTGTTAATAATAATAATAATAATAATAAAACACTTGGTTCTTCCCCTCCCTTTGCCAGTGCAGGAGTCCACTCTCCTGACACATGGTCCACATTGTAATAACTGCTTGGATTCCTTGGCCTGATTAGTCTGGTGATAAACTGAGTTTAGATGTATTTCTACTAGGCTAGATACCATTTTCCACATTACACTTCCCCTCCCCCACTCTAGAATATTTTCTTAAATGCTTTCACCTGTATTGAATTAGCAACATCAGAGGCTGGGGGTGAATATGCCTCCCCTTAGAATCAGCCTGGGAAAGCCATTAGCTGTTCAGATCCAAATCACCTGAAGTCTGTTTCAACCCAGGGGGCTGCCCTGAGGGCCTGAGTGCTATAAAAGAGAAGCCGATTGGGGAGTGTGAGTGACTCTAAAAGTTGCTGGAAAATGTGGATTCTAGACTTGGATTTACCCCCACTGACCACTGCCCTGTAGCACGTCCCTGAACCTCTCTGGCCGCAGTACCCCAGCAGTTAAATGAGAGGGATACACTAAGTCTCCAAAACACCTCTGGCTCTGGCAGGCTGGGTGTGGGTAGGATCTTGGGGATCAGAAAGGATGAAAGGAGCCGCACTCAGAATGTGGCTCCCCGAGCAGCCGCTCGCTCAACTCGGACTCTGCCTGGAGCTTGTTGGAAATGCGGCTCCTCCCACCCTCCCATGGAACACTGAATCCGAGACCGAGCATGGGGCCTGACGGCCCGTATTTTCACAAGTCTGGATATATGCTCAAGTTTGTGAACAGCTGCATTACTGTGATTCTCAAAGGGCTTCACCAGGGGTCATGGCGCCGTGTCTAGCTTGAGCTATTTCCTTTCAGTTTCTTGCACCAAATGATCAAGTTTCTGCCTTGAAACATACACATTTTAGAATGGTTAAGACAACTCAGCAGACGCCACAGCCAGTTGGCAAGCAGAGCGGACTTTACTGCTCCCAGAGGGAGGCATCACTTGTCCTGGTCATTCGTGCAGGTAGTAGGGAGCCCAAATTAGAACTCCAGCCCTAATTTCTCATATAGTCCTTTTTATTGCTTCCTTAATTTTGACCCAATAGACATGAGCGACCCTTGTGCGTAGATGCATGATTATACTCACCGCAGGCAAGAGCCAGGAGGTGGGTCTGCCAGGTGAGTGCCAAGAACATCCCTCCAATTGCGATGCAGGCCAGAGAGCTGTTGAAACCCCAGAGTCCAAAATAGATGTCCTTAAATGGAGCTGCAAGGCTGAGTCCTGTTAGGCAAGACAGGGTTGGTCAGGGCTTTGGACTAAAGGCAGGATGCTCCAGTAGAGGTCTGGGGGGGTGGGATCATGGTAAGCAGCCCAGAAGCTCCAGTTGGACCCATGGAAGCAGAGACCTTAAGAAAGGTCTGGGGGGGCTGGCGCCGCAGCTCACTAGGCTAATCCTCTGCCTGCGGTGCTGGCACCCCGGGTTCTAGTCCTGGTTGGGGTGAAGGTTCTGTCTCGGTTGCTCCTCTTCCAGGCCAGCTCTCTGCTGTGGCCTGCGAGTGTAGTGGAGGATGGCCCAGTTGCTTGGGCCCTGCACCCGCATGGGAGACCAGGAGAAGCACCTGGGTCCTGGCTTTGGATCGGTGCAGCGCCCCAGCCGCAACCCGCTGGCCGCAGCAGCCACTTGGGGGTGAACCAATGGAAAAAGGAAGGCCTTTCTTTCTGTCTCTCTCTCTCTGTCTAACTCTGCCTGTAAAAAAAAAAAGAAAGAAAAAGAAAAAAAGAAAAAAAAGAAAGGTCTGGGGGAATCTACAAAGAGATCAAGAAACTCTACAACAACAAAATAAACAACCCACTTAAGAGATGGGCCAAGGACCTAAAAAGACATTTTTCAAAAGAGGAAATCCAAACGGCCAACAGACAGATGAAAAAATATTCAGGATTCACTAGCCATCAGGGAAATGCAAATCAAAACCACAATGAGCTTTCACCTCACCCCAGTTAGAATGGCTCACATACAGAAATCAACTAACAACAGACGCTGGCGAGGACGTGGGGAAAAAGGCACACTAATCCACTATTGGTGAGAATGCAAACTGGTAAAGCCACTATGGAAGACTGGAGATTGCTTAGAAACCTGAATATAGCCCTACCATGTGACCCAGCCATCCCACTCCTTGGAATTTACCCAAAGTAAATTAAGTTGGCAAATAAAAGAGCTGTCTGCACCTTAATGTTTATTGCAGCTCAATTCACAATAGCTAAGACATGGAATCAACCTACGTGCCCATCAACAGTAGACTGGATAAAGAAATTATGGGATATGTACTCTATAGAATACTATACAGCCATGAAAAAATGAAACCAGGTCATTTGCAACAAGATGGAGAAATCTGGAAAACATCATGCTGAGTGAAATAAGCCAGTCTCAAAGGGACAAATATCATATGTTCTCCCTGATCTGTGACAACTAACTGGGCACCTAAAAGGAAACCTGTAGAAGTGAAACGGACACTATGAGAAACAATGACTTGATCACCCTTGTCCTAAATGTCAAGGAACAACTTACTATTTTATTCCTTTTAGTATTTTTTTTTGTTCTACTTAATACCTTTGGTTGAACTCTTTAATTAACACACAATTATTCTTAGGTGTTTAAGTTTAACTGAAAAGTGATCTCTGTTAAATATAAGAGTGGGAATAAGAGAGGGAGGAGATGTACAGTTTGGCACATGCTCAGTTGGACTCACCCCTAATGGTAGAGCTAGAAACGTGCCAGAGGATTCCAAATCAATCTCATCAAGGTGGCATGTACCAATGCCATCTTACTAGTCAAAGTGATCAGTTTCAGTTCATAATTGATCCTAATGATGGGATTAAGAGTCAAAGGGATCACATAAACAAGACTAGTGTCTGCTAATAATAATTGATATAATTAAAAATGAAAGAACGATTCAACATGGGAAGCAGGATACTCATAGAATGAGAAGCAGACTCATAGAATGGCAGATGCCCTAAATAGCACTCTGGCCTCAGAATCAGCCCTTAAGGCATTCTGATCCAGCTAAAAAGCCCATGAGAGTTTCTCAGGCATGGAAAGCCAAGACACTGTGGCAAAAAAAACAAAACAAAACAAAACAAAACAAAACAAAAAAACACCTGACCTAAATGAAAGATCTCTGTGAGTGAGATCCCAGCAGAAAGAACAGGCCATCAAAGGAGGCACCTCTCTCTGAAGGGAGGTGAGAACCTCCACTTTGATTATGGCCTTGTCTAAATAAGGTCGGAGTTTGTGAACTCAAGAGGCTTCCATAGCTTTGGCAGCTCACGACAAGAGCTTTGGGTGATTACTGACGTCATAAATAAGAGTGTCAATTGTTAAATTAACAACGGGAGTCACTGTACACTTGTACATGTAGGATCTCTGTCCTTGTGTTGTACTATGTGTTGTACTATGCAAATTAATGGTATAACTACTACTCAAACAGTACTTTAGGGCTGGCTTTAGCTCAGCGGTTCCTTTGTCTACTGAATCAAACAGTACTTTATACTTTGTGTATCTGTTTGTGTGCAAACTGTTGAAATCTTAGTATATACCAAGTTGATATTCTGTATATAAAGATAATTGAAAATGATGAAGAATGGGATGGGAGAGGGAGTATGAGTTATAGTTGCGGATGGGAGGGAGGTTACGGGGGGGGGGCAGCCACTATAATCCAAAAGCTGTACCTTTGAAATTTGTATTTATTAAATAAAAGTTTAAAAAAAAGAGAAAGGTCTGGGGTATAGAAAATGTCCACAGTGATGTGGGATGGAGCAGGTGCTCAAGAGTTGGTGATGGGTCTTAGGCTTACCAGCTACTATGCCCAGCAAAGATCCGATGGCAGCGTGTATGCACATGAGCGGGGAGGAGAGGAGGATGGCGAACAGGAAAATACCCCCAGTCCACGGGTTGTCACAGCCGTATATCTGTCCGACTCCCGCTGGCAGAGCCTTCAGTAACTGCAAAAGGAATCACAGAAATGAGGCCACACAACAGAAGTCCACAGGACACTCACACACTAATACAACGTGATTTTAGACTTGGCGTGCCTTCTCTCTCTCTCTCTCTTTTTCTTTTTTTTGACAGGCAGAGTGGACAGTGAGAGAGAGAGACAGAGAGTAAGGTCATCCTTTGCCGTTGGTTCACCCTCCAATGGCCGCCATGGCCGGATCTGAAGGCAGGAGCCAGGTACTTATCCTGGTCTCCCATGGGGTGCAGGGCCCAAGTACTTGGGCCATCCTCCACTGCCTTCCCGGGCCACAGCAGAGAGCTGGCCTGGAAGAGGGGCAACCGGGACAGAATCCGGCTCCTGGACCGGGACTAGAACCTGGTGTGCCGGCGCCGCAAGGCGGAGGATTAGCCTATTGAGCCGCGGCGGCAGCCTGTGCCTTCTCTTTCAGATGAGTGGTATCAAGTGCTCAAATTTCCTCTCTGTTTGATTACAGGAGACTCCCAGTCCCAGCCATTCTTTTGCTTTATCAACAGGGATATCCTAGTCCTTTCCTGCTGCCTGCTGAGCCCACCTTCTCCAAACTGCCCCTGCACTCACTGGCTCTGCTTCTCACCCCGACACTTGGTCCTGGTTGCTGACTAGCTCCCAGTGTGGCCTCACCGCTCCTGGCTCCGAGGGTGCCAAGCCTTTCTCTGAGGATGGCAGGGGACACAATATACACTTGTTGGACTTTGGGCTATCACCAATGCTTCCCCGTGACCAACAGGAACACTGTGGCTACCACGCCCTTCAGTTCCTTGTGCTCAGGCCAAAGCCCTGAAGCCAAGTTGAATCTTGTTCACAATTTAGAAGCAATGACAGGTAAGCTCATGCATCAGAACTGTATTCGCCCTTTGTTGTTGACTAGAACATGTATTAATTTAAATCAAGACATCTTTAGCTTATTGCAGTTACAGACAATTATCAATCCAGCTTCAAAACCTAAAAATTCATGCAAATGTCACAATTCCACTTGGTGGTTGAGGCCTGAATTTGGCTATGTGTTCACACCATGGTATTTCTCAGGAAAGCACAGGGATTGACTCAAATGAACACATGCGGATTCCTTATAACAGGACCAGATTAGGCGTAATGACCTGTGAAATTTCCCTCTGGAGCAAGGTCATTGACTTACTGAAAGCCGCCTTCCTCACCCCTTCCTCTCACCCCTCCACCCTTTCTAGCTCATGGGGTTCCCCTGGGCAAGAACCTTCCAAAGGAAGTAGCCCCAGTGTTAGAATGGGAGGCACTGCTCTCTTCCTTCTTACATTAGTCTGGATATAATGTTGGCTTCTCCGTGCTGGTTTGGTCCTTTCTCAGGGCACAGGACCAGGCTGTGAGTTTGAATCTACCCTAAGATGGGCAGTGGATTCTTCCAGCCCCTGCTCCACAAGGTCATTTCCTGTTTCTTCTAACCAATGCGGACTGCATAGGCTTTACCTCAGAACTTGGCAGTAGAGCTGTCTTTCAGGTAGCAGGAGGGGGGAATTAAGAGGGGGGAGGAAGGGGTAGAGGGCTGGGTGAGGCGGGAAACAGTGTGCTGATGGTTCCGTCAGAGGAGAGGACAAGTCTAGCCCTACCCCAGACCAGCTCCGTCCCATAGAACTTTCTGTGATGGTGGAATAGTCTACATCTGCGCTGTCCAGTAGGCATTAGCCCCGTGTAGCTACTGAGCACCTGGAATGTGACTAGAGAGGTTCAGGAACTAAAATTTTAATTACTCTACATCCAAATCTAAACAGCCACATGGAGCTAATTATTGTAAGAGGCAGGGCAGTTCTAGATAGACACTATTTTATAATTTATTTAAGCTTATTTTTTGTTTGAAAATTTAACAATTTTTAACATTTTGCCATATACACATATACTATTTTTTTCTTGAAAACAGAGACACTAATATCATGAAGTAAGGGATTCAAGGCAATGATCATCACATGGGGAAAGCAGAATATTGTTTTTCATGGGGAATTCTAATAAGTCTTTGATTTTCCTTCCAAGTTATTTCTAAAATGCTCCCATTCATTTTCTGAGCAGGACGCTCAAGGAAAGGCCAGCTGAGCTCCCCAGGATTTCTGAACACTCAGAAAAGAGCAGAGCAAAGCGTGCAGCATAATCTGTAGTGGGAGAGCTACTCTTGCACACTAAAGAAGGTAACTTCTTTGGTTTTCTTCTGATTTCAAGTGTTCGCTTGTTCCCAACAAGGGAAAGCTTAAACAGATTTATTCAATAAACACCAACAGAAAGAGCCGCGATTTGGTTTGGGTTCACTATGTTTTCAAAAATGTGTGCTCCCTCTGCCAATCTGTCAAGAGGTACACAACGCCGTGTACATCCAGTGACACAATGGTTCTCACAGTCGGTCAGGATTTGGGAAGTTTGTGAGTGCAGGTGCGCAAGCCCTTCCCCTCGGGGTGGTGACTTAGAGGGTCTGAGAGGCAGCCTGTTCTGGGATTTAAAAACTCTGCAGGTGGTTCTGGTGCCTTCCGAAGCTTGAGAACCCTCAGTGGTCATCCATGCGCTCTGAGATATCATAAGAACAAGCCCGACAGAGCTCTAAGAGTCAGCATTTGGTTCCTTTGCATGGAGGAAACACATTATGGTAGCTTTAACTCAGGCCCAGGGCTGCCTGCCTCAAGGGCTGGTCCTCGTCATACCACCCCAACAGAGGCTGAGCTCCCAGAAGCTCTGACTTGCAGCGAGCTACACTCTGGAGTTAGTGCTGTGGATTTTTAGGAACAGGGAAGGGGGCGCATTAGCTCTGACAAAAGTAATTTTCAAAATAATCCCTTAGACCCCAGAACTCTGCAGTAGAACAAATGCTTTAGGTGGCAAAAGGAAGGCAGAGTCCACCCAAGAGCTGAGTATCTAGAAGATTCTGATGCCCACACATAATTAACCAGGAGGACACTGGGTGTCTTCAGGGAGCAAGACAGTGTTTCTTACCTCCAGGGCGCTGAGGTTAGGCCAGGTGATATTAGGAACGGAGGCTACAGGTATGATCAGCGTGCTTGGAAAGAACGCATTGTAGTGTCCTGTGGCTGACAGGTACATTGATAAGGCCATGTTGAAAGGGAAGGTGAAGACAGGCAGGTCCCATTTGCAGAACACAGAGTTCAATGCACTTGAGAAGACTGGGCTGGAAAAGAACAGAACAGAAGAATCTGCATATGTCTAAAGTGCTGTGTTGGCAGACTTGCCACAGAAGGAAGCTGGGGTGAACCCTATCAGAGACAAACCCTAAATGAAGGCAAAAGTCATCCCGTGGAGTGAGTTATAGATCAAGGAACTTTTTTAAATACTTTAGACATTTAATGTTATCACACAGTGAAGGCCCCTGTATAACACCTCTCGATCACGTGGCTGGTGCTTCCCTGAAGGGCACGACCACCATCTGACTGGGTGTGTGTGATTTCAGGTGTGTTTCCATGGATCTATGTGAGGAAAAGAGAGATAATTGTTCAAGGAAGGATGCAGGTGGAGTGTGTGTCAGAGGAAAAAGATCTTACAGGCAGGGGGACAGAGTTTATGTCCTTGAGCTATTGTGACCACAGGCAAACATTTCCCTCAATTCCCATGCCTATAAACTTTGGATTATATTGAATGATCTTCAGGCCCTTTATGCCTCTCTCACTTGTTGATTCAATCAGAAAGCATTGCTTTAAGATGAGAACTGCAGATTTCCTGGGTTGTGGGAGGAAGTGTGGGTAGGCACCTGCATACCAGGTCTCCTACCCTCAGCCTGTTCTAAACAGGTGCCAGGACACTTCCTGGAGAGTTTGGCTCTGCCCACAGGTCCTCTGCACACCTGTGGGTGCAGTCAGGATAATGGCCCTCCCTTAGACACTGTCCCTAGAGGGTTGGACATCTCCTATGTGCATAGTAGTATTTTGCATTCTAAATATGCTATGTTAAGAAGGAAATGTTTGCTTCCAGAAAAAGATTCAGATAATATCCACCTAGACACTAGTTTGGAGGATTCAGGCTTTTACTTTCTTCCTTCCTTTTTTTTTTTTTTTTTTTTTAAAGATTTTTATTTATTTATTTGACAGGTAGAATTATAGACTGAGAGAGAGAGACAGAGAGAAAGGTCTTCCTTCCGTTGGTTCACCCCCCAAATGACTACTACAGCCGGCACTGTGCCGATCCGAAGCCAGGAGCCAGGTGCTTCCTCCTGGTCTCCCATGCGGGTGCAGGGCCCAAGCACTTGGGCCATCCTCCACTGCACTCCTGGGCCACAGCAGAGAGCTGGACTGGAAGAGGGGCAACTGGGACTAGAACCGGCGCCCATGGGATGCTGGTGCCTCAGGCAGAGGATTAACCTAGTGTGACGGGGCGCAGGCCCCTCTTTCTTTCTTTTTTTCTCTCTTTTTAAAGAAGGGATTGAATTCAGTAAAACATTTTATTGAAGAGGGCCCATGCAGGGTGTCAGCAGAGTTCATGTAAGCATAGTCATTCTCAAAGTGGGGACCTTTTCCCAGCTACATCAGTGTCACCTGGGAACTCCTTAGAAAGGCACATTCTCAAACTGCATCCACATGGCCTGAAGCAGAAGCCACGGGAAGAAGGAGCAGCCATCTGTGTTCAACAAAGTCTCCAGCTGATTCTGTTTTTTTTTTTGTTTTGTTTTGTTTTGCTTTTTGACAGGCAGAGTGGACAGTGAGAGAGACAGAGAGAAAGGTCTTCCTTTGCCGTTGGTTCACCCTCTAATGGCTGCCACGGCTGGCGCACCGCGCTGATCCGAAGGCAGGAGCCAGGTACTTATCCTGGTCTCCCATGGGGTGCAGGGCCCAAGCACTTGGGCCATCCTCCACTGCCCTCCCTGGCCACAGCAGAGAGCTGGCCTGGAAGAGGGGCAACCGGGACAGAATCCGGTGCCCCGACCGGGCCTAGGACCCGGTGTGCTGGCGCCCCAAGGATTAGCCTACTGAGCCAGGGGTGCTGGCCTTTTTTTTTTCTTTTTCCCCAGTTGATTCTGAAAGCATCCAGGTTGGAGAACCACCGGTGTAGGAAGTGGGTCTCAGCCTCAGCTGCACTTTAATCTGGGGGTCACCGCAGACCTGTCACATTGGAATGTTGAGTGGGGGTGAGGTGTGTGTGGGGGCCACCAGCACTGCTGTCTTCTGGTGCTCCCAGGGCTGCAGTGTCATTGTGCATCCAGAGCTGAGAACCTCTGGATGAAGGAAGGGATTGGTGGCCACGCAGGGTGCTCAGACATAAGGCCAAACAACTGGTTCTAAAAAAACATGCATCTTTGCAAGTAGTTGTTTCTGTTGTCAGTGGACATAATCTGAATCTATGTTTTTTGAAAACTTTGTATTTGAAAAATTTGTGGCAAAATACACAAAACGTTTAGCATTTTAACCAATTTTTAGCTATGTATGACATTAAGCACAGTCACATTGTTCTCCAACCACCCCTGCTACCCATTCACAAAATATTGTTCACCTTGAAAAACTGAACTCTAGGGGCCGATGCTGTGGTGCAGCAGATTAACACCCTGGCCTGAAGCGCTGGCATCCCATATGGGCGCTGGTTCGAGACCCAGCTGCTCCACTTCTGATCTAGCTCTCTGCTATGGCCTGGGAAAGCAGTAGAAGATGGCCCAAGCCCAACATGGGAGACCCAGAAGAAGCTCCTGGCTCCTGGCTTCGGATTGGCACAGCTCTGGCCGTTGTGGCCAATTGGGGAGTGAACTACCGGATGGAAGACCTTTCTCTCTCTGCCTCTCTTCTCTCTGTGTAACTCTGACTTTTGAATAAATAAATAAATCTTAAAAAAAAAAAACCCTGAACTCTATACTTAATAATAATAACTTCCTATCCCATCTCCCTGTACAAGTTTTTCAAAGCTGCTTTAAAAACCAAGTGTCACTTACCACGTCATGGACACAGCAGATACAGGGAATAACAGCCACCAGAAATAGTTTCCTTTCTCTGAAAAGACAGCCATGAGTATTCCCACCAGCGTGGCATTGTAGCCCTGGAGCCCCGCTGCTATGGCCGACCTGGGGACAAGAGCATGGACGTCTCCTTGGTGGACTTCAACTGGACTTGCACAGAAACAACACTTGTAACCTCCAGATCACACTCACGTTAGAAAAGGAGGCTACGTATGGAAATCTATTTCAAAGTCTGTGTAAGCATCATATAGATAGTAATAAAAACATGAAGATGTAATACATGTTAACCCAGATGGAAACAAGAATGCATGTGCAGAGCCACCCTCCACAGGTTGTCACAGCTAAAGACAGGTCGCAGTGTCTGAGGGAGGGAGGGGATCGGTAAGGCAATCTGCCCTGTTGCTTGTAACCTTTCCTCTAGAAATGTATTATTATTTCCTTTAAATCATTAAGGGCTTCTTTATTGGATTGGGCTTTTAGCATGTGAAACTATTTCCTATGTCTGCTTTCTTGGTGATTCCTGGACTGTAACTTCACCTTCATAGAGTCTTTGATCTTCCAACTTAGCGTGCATTTCCATGTTCCTGTGCGTCTAGTTTGTTGTCCAAATATATATTTTTCCAAATTACTGCAAAAACATTACTATTTTTTTTAACTTGGCAAAGTACTCCATTTAATGGTGTACATGTTTAGCCTTTCTCTTTCTGAGGTCTGTTTTTCTGCTCAGTATTCCAGCTCACTTTTAAAGGGTAGCCAATGGGTACATTTCTACTCTGGCTCAAATTGTTCCCATTTCATAATTGGGAACTAGAAGTTCTGCATGAGAAATGGGACAATTTCTATAGAATTAGCCCCAAGGCAGACGAGCCAGGTCTCTCCTGCCCCAGGGAGCTCTGAGAGCTGGCAACATTGGGCATGATGGAGCACAGAGAGTCCCAAGAGCCCCGAGCTCCAGGGCAAAGTCTGCAGTGGGCACGGGGCAGTGAAGATGGGGAAGTGAGTGGGCGAGGCTGAATACAGGGCCTGAGGGGAGGGGCTGCAGACAGTCAGCTCACTGCAGGGGCTTGGAGGGCTTCTTCCTACAAGGCCAGGAGGCACCAGTGGAACAGGCATGATAATGTCACACATCCATCTGGGCCAGAGAATTAGAGGTGGGACTTCCTGTTCAAGAGTCCTTTGTATCCTTAAATAATCCTTCAGGGCAGTTGAGAGGTGGTGCAATTTGCCTTGGTGTGACCCTGAAGTTGGCACTCCACATGATGACAGTGGAGAGCTCTGCAAAGACTTGTCCTTTCAATAAATGACTTGGAGGTTTAATGCTTGGGTTTGATCAGTGGAAAATTAATGGCAACATCTACATGTTGTGTAATGCTATAGTCAAAGCAATGGGAAGACATATATTCACTTAAAATAGGATTGACATTTTAATGTGGTATTTTAGGGACAAAGAAATAGATTTGAAAACACACACACATAAATACAGGTTGAGGATGCCTTATTTAAAATATTAGGAACCAAAAGGGTTTTGATTCAGTTTTTTTTAAAGTTTGTAATAGTTGCATATGCATACTCATAATGAGACATCTTGGGGATGGGACTTGAGTCTAAATAGGAAATTCATTTATATCTCAAATGTACTTAAACAGGCCGGCGCCGCGGCTCAATAGGCTAATCCTCCGCCTAGCGGCGCCGGCACACCGGGTTCTAGTCCCGGTCGGGGCACCGGATTCTGTCCCGGTTGCCCCTCTTCCAGGCCAGCCCTCTGCTGTGGCCAGGGAGTGCAGTGGAGGATGGCCCAGGTGCTTGGGCCCTGCACCCCATGGGAGACCAGGAAAAGCACCTGGCTCCTGGCTCCTGCCATCGGATCAGCGCGGTGCGCCGGCTGCAGCGCGCCGGCCGCGGCGGCCATTGGAGGGTGAACCAACGGCAAAGGAAGACCTTTCTCTCTGTCTCTCTCTCTCACTGTCCACTCTGCCTGTCAAAAAAAAAAAAAAAAAAAAAAAAAATGTACTTAAACATATGGCCTGAAGGTAATTGTGAAAAATATTGTGGAATTTTCCACTTGTGGTGTCATGTTGGTGCTCAAAATGTTTAAGATTCTGGAGCACTCGGATTTCAGATTTTTGGATTAGGGATGCTCAACCTGAATGACCTGACTTCTAAACAATACTTGACAAGGAAAATGGGGCAGGCCCTGTTTCCCTGGAACAAAACAATGGAGGTATATTCACTGCGGCACAGTCCTAGACCACATTCCCAAATGGAGAAGACTCTCTTGGCCCTCATTTTTGGATAGGCTTTAACCCAAGATAGAGCCTCGCCCTCCCCAGGGAGCAGATTGGGCCCTGAAATTGATGGGAAAGTGAAGTATTTGCGGACTTCCACCAAGAGCCTCCCTAGGTGATTTGCAGCAAGTAGGACAAGAGCGTAGCTGTGCAGTGGCCATCCACTGGGCATTTAGGCACTGATCCTGGACACCTGGAAGCCTGGCACCCTCCCTGAAGGAACCGGTGGTCAGGAGCTGCCTACTCCTCTGCTGGGAGTTAGCACATCTGTTCTTCAATGACGAATCGATTTATAAAGTACATGATATTTTTACCCAACATATACATCAGAAGACTCATGAATGCTTACCAAGACAGATGTGTAAGCTTGCAATTTATTTGGATATTCATCTCTCTGGGAACTAGGCTGACCTTTGCTCTCTCTCTTTGAAAACAAGTTTGCTGGGGTAACCATGGAAATAAGACAATAATGGCGTTATTAAGCCACTAAGACTTTTCATGAACTCAAATGAAACGATGATGACAAACAACTTCATCAATCATTGAAGAAGGTCTCCTTTAGAATCTCTCCTGGTCATCACTGCCATGAGAATGTGGCATCATTCAGACTGGCCTCTGATTCAGAATAAGACTCTCAGTGCTTCCCTGACCTCTGACAAAAGGCAAATACAGAGTGCTGTGGAATAAAGGTTGTTTCTCTCAGGAAGGGCGTGGCTTTGTCACTGCTGCCCAGTCACTCGTTGGCTCCCGTGTCCCAGAAATGAGCTGAGTAGGCCTGGATAGCTGTGCCTACCTGTCCTGGCTGAGCAAGAGGGCAGTCAGGGTGGAGACCACTGCACCCACACAGCCTGTGAGAGCCCACCAGGGGTTCTGGACCAGGAGCCCCACCACGATCAGGATGCCACTGATGGGGTTGCTGACGAACACCACTTGGGATATGCCCCGGAGAACCCAGCTGATGAACTGGAGTCCCACAGGCTTGTCTGAAAGAGATGACATGAGCAGAGCTGAGAATGCAAGATGAGCCATGCTCCCGTGCAATGCCAGGGCCCACCCTGAGCAAAACCGTCAACATCCCTGGAGGTGAAACCTACTTTTGCTGTTTCTTTAAGCCTTTTCTCTCTGAGCCCTTTGACCCTCCAGTGGCACCCAGATCCCTGAGCACATTGATTCTTTGTGCTCAACATAGCTCCTGCTGGTATCTAAGCTCCAGAAAGCATCTAAGGTACTTACCACACTTACATGGTCAGATGCTTAAGCCAAAGGAATGAGTTACCAATAGCAAAGTTTTAGCTTTAAGTAAGGAAATTCCAGGATGAAGCCAAAAAGCCTTCCTGTCATATGAGTTAGACTCTGGCTCTGACCACTGTTTCCATAAAAAGAGGTGTGAAGAGGGTTGCAGGTTAGAAGATTGCAAGTAGAAGACTGCAGAGTAAAGAAACAGACAAAAGGTTGGGAAATATAACTAAAGATAGAAGTAGAAGTAAACCATTTTCCCAAGTTCCACCCATCTCATCTCTACAAGAGTCGAAAGCATAAATACCTTTAAGCCATTCAGCGAATTCTTTCATGTCGCCGGTGACATAGCCAAGTGCCTTGGGGATGCATCTTCTGCCTCGAGATGGTGAAATCTGGTTTTCACTGTGGTCCAGTTTAACCATAGTGGGGAGATCCTCCATGGCAAGCTCTTCTTCTGTCTCCTTGGGGGAAGGACAGAACTCATGAATACCTCTCAGTGGGGATATTTATCGGCACCCGCTTTGGGCCAGTAGCCACAGAAGATGAGTTAAAAGGCATTCACCTGGACCAGGATGTCCCATGGGACAAAGAAAGCACCGTTTTCCTCCTAAAATCTCCCCATGGGAATTATAACCCAACCCCTACCCTGCCTTTGTCATCAATGCCCCTCATGCTACCATGAGAAGGTTCTGGCCCTGCACCCCTCCCCTTTATTAATGTTTAGCTATTTTGATTTTATTTGAAAGGCATAGTGACAGTGAGAGTGAATGAGCTGTCTTTCACTTCCCAAATGCTTGCAATAGTTGGAGTTGGGCCAGGCTGAAGCCAAGACTCATGAACTTCTTCTGAGTTTCCCACAGGGAAGGCAGGGGCCCATGTAGTTGAATCATCACCTGCTCCCTCCCAGGGTGTGTACCAGCAGAGGTGGGACTCAAATCCAGGTACTCTGATAGAGCACATGGGCATCCCGTGTGGTGACTTAATGGCTGCACTACAACAGCAGCCCTAGTTCTGGTCTTTTAATTTCCTAAGGATCAGTTTTTGTGGAACAAGCAATTGTTCCGCATCTACTTCCTGCATTCAAGGAGCTCTGTCTGGTTAGCAATTCTGAAAACTGTTGATTTCAACATAATGAGTCAGATAATAATATAGAAAGAGCTAAGATTAGGGTCTTCCACTTCATGCTGTCAATTCAAGAAGGAAGCCATCAGGTTACAAAATGGCCTGCTCCCTAATACGGACCGATCAGTCACTTTCCTTTATTTATTTATTTATTTTTATTTATTTTTTGACAGGCAGAGTGGACAGTGAGAGAGAGAGAGACAGAGAGAAAGGTCTTCCTTTGTCGTTGGTTCACTCTCCAATGGCCGCCACGGCCGGCGCGCTGTGGCCGGCGCACCGCGCTGATCAGATGGCAGGAGCCAGGTACTTATCCTGGTCTCCCATAGGGTGCAGGGCCCAAGTACTTGGGCCATCCTCCACTCCACTCCCTGGCCACAGCAGAGAGCTGGCCTGGAAGAGGAGCAACCGGGACAGAATCCGGCGCCCGGACCGGGACTAGAACCCGGTGTGCCTGCGTCGCAAGGTGGAGGATTAGCCTAGTGAGCCGCGGCGCTGGCTCAGTCACTTTCCAAGACAAGCAGCCTTGTCTTGGAAATTAAAAAAAAATGATGTAGAGTTTTGAAAGGGAGGTTCAAAAGGCAAGACATTTAAAAACCAGTCAGTGTGTGTTGACATAGTTTAAGGTACTTGCCCCTTCCAAGTTCAAGATTGCTTGAATTTAGTCTACACGCAACTGCCTCAGATATTTTTTACATTTGGAATTTATTATTTAAATATCTTAAAACAGGTAGGCATGATGTTTGACAAAAGGGAGGGAAACTGGGACAGGTGGATGTAGACAAAGCTGCCAAAGCCAGGGTTGTAACCTCAGGGTTGTATGGTGTAAGAATGTCCAGGGCGTGATACAGGTAAGCAGGTTCCAGGAAAACACCTAAGATATACCATGACTTGGGTTTACTACAGGACTGTGCATTTCTCATGGTAAAACGAGAGTTTCATGGTGCCGATGGCAGATACCAAAAATCCCAGTGACGTAATCCCAGAGGTAGGCAGAGGGGAAAAGACAACGGCCAGACCACCTGGAGTGTGCAGAAAAGCCCAGAGCACAGCCAGCTCTGTGGGAAGTGGGGGAACCCATCAGCCATCAGGCCCCAGAAGGTGTAACTGCGGAGTGTTGAAGCCACAGTCATAGAAGACAGGACCAAAGAGACACCCAAAGACCACACAGATAAACTAGCTCATCCTCTCCTCGTGGCCAGGCTGTGAACAAGGGGTCCTTGGGGCTGTTTTGGGCTTCATCTATGATAAATTGTTCCATTTACCATAGTCATCAAGTACCTATTAGCAGATAACATATTTCTTACTCTTTGTTTTAATCCTGATGCTAGTTTTGGCATCTGTTAATTCTAGCACAGAAATCAATGTAGGTAACTGATTTATTACTGAATAACAATTGCATTTCCGCTACATGACTTCACTGCCCAACTTGCCATCCTGCTTTTTTAAACAATGGGGAACCATTAATCACTGCCCAAAGTAGAAGCTGTTTATACAAAGCATTCCAGACCCGGGTCATTTTGTCTTGGCAGAACAATGTTAGAAGCCAACATGTGTGAGACTTCCAATGAATCTTTGCATTAAGATATTCTGAAATTGAAAACTGCTGGAAGTCAGGAACCAAACCAAGGCCATATGGAGCTCAGCTGGTTTCGTAGTTAAAGCTGTAAATTGTTCAGATAATTAAGCATTTACAAAGAGTTGCCTTTGATTTCATAAGCCAAGCAATAGCTATCATGTTTTTCCAGTTATCTTCCTCTTTAAATCTCAGGAGCTTGCTAAGCTCCTTCCTCAGCTACAATGGCCTGTTTTCAAAGCCACCCCAGCGTCTGAGAGGCATGGAGCTTCAGCCCAGCAACAAGCCCTGAGACAACCGCCTTGAATCTCTGGAGCTGAACGCAGCAGGTCTTAAACGTGGCAGGGTCCAGGGAAGACCTGAAAGTGGCACTTTCCATCAGCTACAGGAACAAACCCCAGAATAAACAAGGTCATGTTTGTATTTACTTTAGAGGGCTTTTAATACCCCACCACCTCAGAGATTCCAGAGACACAGATCCGAAACCCGATAATATAACTGGCTGGACGTGATCGAGAGCCTGAATGGCGTGAGTCCTCCGATGAGCCGCCCGAGGTTAGGTAAAGGTTAAACCGTCCGACTCCACAGCCCAGCCTAGAGAAGGCTGGTTGCAGCGTGCGTCTCCAACATGCACAGAGCGGGATGGGCTGGAGTGCTGGCAGGGCGCAGACAGGGTCTCCTCCTCGCTTGAGTAGAGAGCAGTTGCAGTTCCAGAGTCTCAGGAGCTATCGACTCTGCACTGCTGAGTTCGCATGGAGCCTCTGGGAGCCCCGATTACTTGCTCCAGAATGCAGGCATGAGACTGATGAGGAGAAATCAGTAACTTACACTTGGGGTTCACTCTAGTAGAATTTTATCCTGCTAGAGCATTTGCGTGTCTTCAGGGAGCTTCAAGAAGTCACACATCCTATGTGAGAAGGCAATGCAAGGCTGCTGCTGCTCAAGTCTCAATCCCGACCGAGTAGGCTATTGCATTTCAACTAAGAGAGGGCAAGGAAAGAAAAGGAACTCGAATAAAATAGAAGCAGGAGAAATCTAAAAAACCCCAGACTGTGTTTTCCCAGCCTTTCCAGGGGGTGTCAGAACTCCCCAGTTCAAAGTTCCAGACCCGAAACTAAGGTGACTGCCACGTGCCTCTGGCTCAGCCCGGGGCTGCGTGGCTCAGAAGAGCTTGCTGACTCTGCTCCCCAGGTCTGCTCCAAAAAGACACAGCAGAGCTTGCAGCAGGTACCCCAGTCTGTTGAGATGGAGGCTGCACAAAGGAGACGCACCCGGCCTTGGGGTGCATTTTCAGGCTCAAGCTTAGCCTGGAGATGAAGTCTCTGCACCTGGCCTCACCAACTTCACTTCCAAACAGGGTCTTCCAAAAAGGACCTCCACGGGTGTTACCAGAGCCACCAAAGATCACCCTTTATCCTTGCTTTTTCTCCATGCATAACGAAGGACGAAAATGTGTGACTCAGCAGGATGCATATCTTGGCTCCACTGAGCACGGGGAGGCAGGAGGGCACACAATGGGTTCCTGGAGAGGAAAGATGTGGCCCCACAAGTCCTTCCGCATGGGTGAAGAATTTGCAGGTGGAAGGGAGACAAGGAGTTGACTGCAGAAACGGAGTGCTCATCTTGCTGAAGCAAACAGAAAGCCGTGCTCAACCACCCTAGCAGAGCCCATTGCGTGGATTTCGTACTGCTCCGCTTGTTTCTGCACTGGAAGGAGGCTGGCTGGTCTGAGACTGGTTCTGGAGGGCCAGGATGTGGCTTTGAAAGTGAGGGGACAAACTGTAAGGGTTCCATGGGGACCAGCAGCACCGAGGCAACGGGTGGCCTCAGCTTGTTCCTTCTTAAAAGTGAGACGGAAGCATGGTGCAGGTTGTTTTCTATCGTGACAACAGCCATACCTGTTATGGTGCAGCAAAAGCCCAGCCCCAGAGATGGATAAATGGCTTTTCCCTGCTTGTATTTAAACATGAATTTAGGGGGCCAGTGCTGTGATGCAGCAGGTAAAGCCGCTGCCTACAGTGCCGGTGGGAGCCTTTAAATACTGAACAACATGTTGTTACTAACAAGTCTTAATTGGATATATTAAAGATAGCTGTTCTTTTTAAATAAATTTCCCATTTTAAAATGTCTTCCACTGCATCCAAGGATATCATTCTTCCTTAAGAAGTTCCAGAGAACGTATCTGTGGCATTTCTGTGTTTCTCTCCATTGTATTCATTTTTACTTTCTTATATTGGCTTGGTTTGAGACCTGAAAATGTTACCAGAGTGACTTGGAAAAATTCACAATTGTGGAAAATATTTCAGACATGTCTTAGGAAAAACATGAGTGTGTGTGTGATTGTGTCTGTGTGTGTGAGCAAACTGATGTGTCTGAGGGTTGCATAATAGTAAATATTTTTGTTTGGTAAAAAAACACCATGAAGAAACCCAAGGGTAGAACTCATATTAGGTTATCAAAAAAAAAAAAAAAAAAAAAAAAGAAAGAAAGAAAGAAAAAGAATGAAGAATGAGGGAAGAAAGGAAAGAAAAAGGCCAGTAGGGGCTGTCACTCTCTCCTTGTGTAGATGCCTGCCCGGAGCCCATCTTTCCCTTCACCAAAATCACACACAAATCAGAGAACACAACTTGAGCTCAACAATCACTCAGTGCATTTTTCAGAGCCAAGAGACCAATTTGAGAACAAGCTGGTCTGATTTTAGAGACCACATGGTTCAAGCCTTCAGAGGAAACAGAGGTTCCGAGTGGGGCCCCCGCAAGTTCCCCGGGCAAGCAGCCGGCAGAGGCAGCCCCTGCAGAACAGGTGAGCCCTGCTAGTTCTTTGTTTTCCAGTCTGGGGCCGGGAACGTTCCATCCAAGTCACAGTGAAGGCACAACTTCTATGTGCCAGGGTCTGTAGCAAGTGCCAGAGCTCAGTGAGGGAGGAGACACAGCCTCGCTTCACCATGGCTTTGGAACAACTGTAGGGTTGGGGTTGAACAACAGTAGTGGGCCCTACTGTCCCATTGCACCTGATGCACTGGCTGGAAGCAGTTGCTCTCTGATACACAAACATCTCCCTGTGCCTCCGAGGGAGCCTGCCTCTCCTGCCTGCATGCGTGCGCCTGTGCTGAACTTAACATCCCCTGGATATTCAGGAAGCTGCACCTGGAGAGCTTGGACTTGGCAATCACTTTGCAGACCATTACTGATTTTAGTACGAGGCGATATCAGGATGTCAATCAACTGATATGCCCTCTTTTTTTTGTAAGATTTTTATTTATTTGAAAGTCAGAGTTATACAGCGAGAGAGAGAGAGAGAGAGAGAGAAGTCTTCCATCCACTGATTCACTCCCCAAAAGGCCACAACGGCTGGGGCTGGGCCAGGCTGAAGCCAGGAGCCAGGAGCTTTTCCAGGTCTCCCATGTGGGTGCAGAGGCTCAATGACTTGACCATGCTTTGCTGCTTTCCCAGGCACATTAGCAGGGAGCTGGATGGGAAGTGGGGCAGCTGGTAGGTGACCTGATGCCCATATGGGATGCTGGTGCTGCAGACAATGGCTTAAACTGCTACACCATAGTGCTGGCCCCGATACGCCCTGGCAACACAAACTCATTCTCTTGTCAACACATATTAGAAATTTGTACAACTAGAGGGGCCTGAAAATATTCAATTTTCCATGCCTCAGGGATCAGTTTAAAAACAGCAGAGTTTTGGGTATGGATATGGAAGAAAGAGTTTGAACATGCAAGGAGACTCAGCACTGACATTTGTTCAGCATTTAGTCTTTATTTCAGAGGGGGGAGGATTGAGTTTAAATGCCAGGAGTTGCTCAATTTCCTTTAAAGGTGTAATCGGAGACGAGGAACATGCTGTCGGGTTTTCCTGCCTCCCAAGTGGAGCACTTCCCTGCATGGAACACACTGCCTCTAGAATCCACATGCTGGAAGGTGCAGCGGTGGGAGCTGCCCAGTTCCACTGACTAGTTCCCCCCGGGGGCCCCTCGGCGCCCTCCCTTGAACAAGACAGCACATGCAGAAAGGTCCATAATAAACCCAGGCTTCGGAAGGGCCATGCCCAGTTCCCCTGCTTTCCCCTTTGAGTCATACAGGTGCTTGTCTCCAGCCCAGCTGTCCCCAGGACGCAGCCTGGAACTTTAACAGCACTGAAGGGCTCAGAGCCATTCAGCTCATCCAATGGACACCCTGCCGAAACCCCCCCTTGCACCTCGGTTCAGGTACGGCTCCCACCTTGCTGCTGACATCAGGGGTCAAGCCATTGCTCCTAAGCTGCCAGAAAGGAGGCTGTGGCTGTGGGAAATTGCTCTGCAGTCTATCAGAACCAACCTGCTGCTTCTACACCTTCCCAACAACGTGAGAGCTC
The DNA here is from genome assembly GCF_964237555.1 of Oryctolagus cuniculus. Classification (NCBI taxonomy): domain Eukaryota; kingdom Metazoa; phylum Chordata; class Mammalia; order Lagomorpha; family Leporidae; genus Oryctolagus; species Oryctolagus cuniculus. Next base: position 31,678,384 of record NC_091441.1, read on the forward strand.
TTTGTCCATGAAAAAGAGAAAAAGGGACAAAGAGCAAAAATTAGGATGTAGAAGACAAGCCCCAAACAGAGCGATCCGTTGGAATTTCTTAGAAAAGAGGGCACTTACACTGCAGCTGGCTCCCCCCGGCAGAAGGCGGTGGCTGATACAGGCCTGCTGGGCTCTATGAGAAGGCGAGTGTCTCAGAAAAGATAGTGCCAGGGGCCGGCACCCAGCGGCTTTATACCCACAGCCCCACTCTGCACATCCGTGCACTTGGCTTTCTCCTCCCACTTCGGGCTCTGGTGCCAAAGCAATGCTGGGGAACTGGTCCCCTGGCTGCAGGACCTGCTGCCTCTCTCTCTCCTCTGTTCTTGATCAGGTGCCAAGTGCCTTGCCATCGTTTCCACGGCGTTGTGAGGTCTTTGGCCAGTGAGGATCCTACTCACAGTCATCTTTTCCTTGTCCACGCTGTTTCCTCCCGCCCCCTCCCTCACCCTGATGTGACTTTGGGAGATCTGTAACCAAAAGGGATCCACACGGTGTCACTCAGTAAAAGCCGCGGGTCAGGCAGAGTGGGAGCAGGTGAAGGCTCCTCAGGTGGAATTTTCTTGCACCAGACACAGTTTCTGCACAGGTGTGAGGCCTGAGGGAATGGTGGGAGGACAGGTGTCTACCAGCAGTTTTCTGTAAACCAGTCGCCCCCTTGCTCTTCTTTCCCTGGAATGTCTCTCTTCCCAGGTGAGAATCCCAGGACAGCCGCTCCTGCAAACAATGCATAGCAAGGGAACCTCACACTGAATTTGAAAATGCTCTTTCCCCATTCTTTGTCAATTTCAGTTTTTTGTGGCTTGTTCTGTTAGGGCATAAATCTAACTAATTCAGGTGCACGTCCGCAAACACAGAATTAAAAAAATAAAAAATCCCACAGCAAGCACGCAGATGGCATTGGTCCTCCTTTCAATACCACCCCCCCACCCCCCGACTTGCGGCTCCACCTCCTGGATGTGCGGCTCCACCCCCCCACCCCCCACCCCCCGCCCCGGGACATTCAGCTCCGCCCCACCCCCTGGACCTGTGGCTCTCCCTTATCGGCCTCCAGCCAGGCGGCAGGGAATTCGCGGGGCTCCACATCCTGGACGCTCGCCAGACCACGGCGGTCCTGGTTCCCTTGGGGCTCCGACCCTCAAGGTGGCTCGCAGGGTTCAGGCCCTGTGTGTCTGGGGCCTGGGAGGAAGTCCACGGGTCCAGGTTCATGATAGGGTTTGAGGTGCAGGCAAATCTCCCTCCAACATTTTTTCCTGGTCAAGTTAGGAGAAAATGAACTTCTAGGGATAGCATGAAGGAGGCAAATGAAATGCAAGCCAAGGGTGGGAGGGCCTGCTCTGGGGATGAAAGGAATTATGCTGGTGGATCATGATGAGTAATGCCACCCGGGGCTCCGAGTACTCTTCTGTCTGCTGGCTTGTACTAAGTGCTTTGCAGGCATTAACCTTGTAGCCATCACAAAGTTTCCTGGTTTTGTCCCTTACTAGCTGTGTGACTTTAGGTATGTTACTCACCCTCTCTGAATCTCAGATGCAACCCTGTGAATTGGGGTATTGTTTGCATTTTGCAGCCTTTGCAAGGTAGTACTGAAGATTGACATGGCCTGGCATGTGGAGTTGCCACCTTTCTGATGTCTGTCTCTCTCAGTCAGCATCTGTTTGCCCTGAGAAACCTTTCTTCCGGGCCTTGACCTCAGAAGGGGGAAGCAGGTAGGTGGCTAGTGCAGGACTTGCCATGTCCTCATGCTGAAGGTCCTTGGATGCCGGGGCCTGGGGCCACCTGGCTACTGTGGCTTTGGAGAGGACTCTGGGCTGGAGATCGGAGCTGAGCACCCAATACTGAGAGCGTATGCGCGTCCTCTACTCTCTTTTTATAAAAACATTTTTGTCCATTTATTTTATTTATTTGAGAGGCAAAGGGACAGAGAAACAGAAAGTCAAACAGAAGATCTCCTGTTTGCTGGTTTACAGCCCAAATGCCTGCGGTGGCCAGGGCTGGGCCAGACAGAAGCTGGGGGCTGGGAACTCAATCCAGGTCTCCCTGTGGGGGCGGGGGCCTCACTGCTTGAGCAGGGTGTGCATTAGCAGAGACTCAGGGGCAGGTGAACCAAGTGGCCTCTTAACTGCTGCGCCCAACACCTGCTTTTGGGCTTAGTATTTTTAAACAATCCTAACTGCACAGCCCAGTGCCTTTTTCTCGGTTCTTTTTCCAGTACCTTCTGGTGTCACTTGCTGAGTGCCAAGGCCATACCTTGTTCTTGTCATGCCTTTCCTGAATCTGTCCTGCCACATCTTATCTTTGTGTGAAGCCTCCTCCCCATCCCTTACTCAGTGATGACACCTTGCAGCTCCCAGTCTGGCAACAATCACAAGTGAACATACAAAGAGCCTCCCTCCTCTTTGACTTACTCCATGGAGTTTCTGCCCATAGGAAGTCCTTTCTCCCCCACACTCTGCCTAAATCCATTTGGATTTCCAAGTGGACTCTGGATGTAAAGTGATTTATGTCTAATTCCTCAATGGACACATAGTGCAGTCCCCCAGTTCTGCACCACTCTGGTCTTGTCTTTTATTTTCTGAAAATATTTCTTGCTGGAAGGTACTGAACATGAAGGTCAGAACCCAATAGCTCTCCTCATTCATCCTGGATGTCTTTCTTTCCAGAGAGATTTTGAGGAAGTTATCAAATGCATGTGAGAGGAAATAGGACTAGAGAGAGAAGTGAAGAAGATGAAAGAATACAGCTACAGAGAATGATGATTTTTTAAAAAATATTTATTTATTTATTTGAAAGGCAGAGTTACAGAAAGGCAGGGGGTGGGGAGAGAGAGAGAGAGAGAGAGAGAGAGAGAGAGTCAGACAGAGAGATCTTCCATCCACTGGTTCACTCCCAAATGGCTGCAATGGCTGGAGCTGCGCCAATCTGAATCCAGGAGCCAGGAGCTTCTTCCAGGTTTCCCATGCAGATGCAGGGGCACAAGGACTTGAGTCATTTTCTACTGCTTTCCCAGGCCACAGCAGAGAACTGGATTGGATGTGAAGCAGCCAGGACTCGAACTGGCGCCCAAATGGGATGCTGGCACTGCAGGCAACAGCTTTACCTGCTATGCCACAGTGCTGGCCAGAGAATGACAATTCTAATATTTGTCCTAGAATGTTTTGCATTTGTAGATCTTTCTAAATATGTGTTCTTTGCCTCAGATGTTATGACAGCACTTTAGCTTTGATTACTGCTCAGTATTGTTCCATTTGTAGGCAGTTTAACCTTATGAATAATTTGCAAGCATGTGTGACTAGGCAGCGCTCGCACTCAGGAATTCTGTGAGAGAATGCCAAGGAGGCCTCTTCTGCAGCCTGGGCACGGCTTTTCTGAGTGGAAGAGAGAGTGCGAGAGGAAGAGCTTTCTCATGCTTCCCACCCCTGCCCCCAGGAAGAGACCAGCACCGACCACAGCCTGGAACAGAGCATTCTCCTGCAATGTGTTCGGAGTCCACGGACAATTTGGTTTGGTAAACAAACAGGCGCCAGATGAGAGTCCAAACTCCCACTGACCCAGGACGCTCCGGGAGATGGGTACCCTGTGCGTTAAGCATGTCATAGACGTGAAGCTGCGGGACAAGCAGGTGTAGTGCACGAATCTCACGGCAGCCTTGACTGCCTGCTTCTTGCCGGGGAAGTGTGGGGCTGGAGGACGGCACGAGACACAATGCACCTGCGTTTTGAGCCCTTCAGTGCAGTCCAGGAGTGAGTCCAGGGGCTCAGCAGCTGGGAGCACCAAACAGAGGCTCTTCCTCCTGCCCAAAGCAGAAGGGCAGGGGGATCTCTACCCCCAACGACCGCCTTCATCAGGTGCCCACATGCATCACCTTTTCAGCTTTGAAATAAAAGCCAGGCCAGTGTGAGGCTCATGATGGGGATCTTGATGTCCTTGGCCAGTGCCTAAGTGTGTTCGTGTTGTGCCTTACACAGATGCACCATGTCTGAGGGATCACCCTTAACATTCCAGACATCGATGCATTTATCACAGTGCAATTCCTGCAGATGGCACTGAAATATCTTGGGAAGAGGGTGCTTGCACAGAGGGGCTGTACTGGCTTACAATGTCCTGGGCTGCCTTTTTTTTTTTCTCTTGTGTTAAAAAAAATTGTTTCTCGGGGCTGGTGCTGTGGCACAGCAGGTTAACTCCCTGGCCTGAAGTGCCGACATCCCATATGGGCACCAGTTCAAGACCTGGCTGCTCCACTTCCCATCCAGCTCTCTGCTATGTCCTGGGAAAGCAGTGGAAGATGGCCCAAGTCCTTGGAACCCTGAACCCATGTGGGAGACCCGGAAGAAGCTCCTGGCTCCTGGCTTTGGATAGGCGCAGCTCTAGCCATTGCGGCCAATTGGGGAGTGAACCAGTGGATAGAAGAGCGCTCTCTCTCTCTCTCTCTCTCTCCCTCCCTCTCTGCCTTTCCTTCTCTGTGTAACTCTGACTTTCAAATAAATAAATCTTAAAAAAGAAAAAAAGAAAAAAAAACTGTTTCTCAATGAGGAGCAAAAGGGATAGAGTTGGGAGAAGAGGAGAATCATCTCAATCTCTTTGGGTTATGGTAAGAAAGGGATTAAAGTGTTGGGGAAAATGAGGGAGGGAGACTAGCATGGCCACATTGCCCTGGGCCCTCTCCCAAGGGTAACTCAGCTTATTGGATTGCTTCCTTACTGCAAAACATATTATGATATTGGCTGCAAGCTTAGAAGGCTGAGCTTTATGATTGGGCCAAGGAAAACAGAAAAGATGTAGTGGCCTGGCATTGCCATTGCTGGTGGGGCTCTTTGGGCACCAGGGGCCCACTGGGATACCAGCAATGTGTTAAAATGAGGCTGCTCTCTGGAGCTGGGGCAGCAGCAAGGGGTGGGTTGGGGTGGGAGTCGGGGTGGCAGCCGCTCAGTCTCCTGACAGTTGTCCAAACTGGAGGCTTGCTATCTGCTGCCTGCACAGTTTTGTCAGCTCAGTCTAATTTAAAGGGCTCTTAACGGTGTTTAGCAATGCTCCATCACCATTCTCCTGTCTTATGCCAGCTGGCAGCCAAGAGCTAGAGAGGGATTCAGGCTCCTGGCGCTCCCCACTCCTCCAGTCCCCCCTTGGCTCCTCTTTCCTTACTGTTGGCATCTCCTGAGGTTGGGGTTAAGGCCAAAGGCAGGAGGAACTTAGGGCAAACTGTTCAGGGATCTGTCCCAGTGGCTGGCTTGAAACCAAGCCATATTGCACCCTTAACTTCTTGAGCTGATAAGTTGAGGGCCTAGGATTTAACTGACCACAGATTCCTAGCAGAGCCTTGGCAACCCTCACCATAATAGCACTGATCTAAGACACAAGTTGTGCAGGGAAACCACAACACACACAAGAGAGTTCCTAGGCATCTCTGACAATGGCATCTTGTTCTTAAAGAATAAACTTGACTCTGCTTTATTCAAAACCTAAATTGAACCCAGTGAAGAAGCTTTTGAGATTATTTTTTGATGCAATGTCTCTTAGGAAAACATAATAAAAACCAACTAGGCATTCTAATACCACTGTCCTTTCTATATAACTGGTGAAAATACAAAAATTTCAGCTTCTCATTTAAAATTCAGATATACAAGTGGCAACACAACTAGAAGAAGGGTTATCCATGCATTGCAAGCCCTTGTGTTTTTTAGTAAGAGGGGGTAATTCTCAACACTGTTGTAATTCTAGGAGAGTGCTCATGTTGATTTTTTTTTCCAGGAGTGAGAAAAAGGCAAATAGAACTCAGCTTCCTGGGACCTGAGGTGACTTCTCCCAGCTGAGTTCTGGGTTGTGGAGAAATAGGAATGTGGGAAGAAGTAGGAGAGGACAGATTTCCCACTGCTTCGTCCCAACCTGCACTCTTTTCCTCACTCCGCAGAGGCTGTTGTTAATTTTCTCCCAACTCCTGGAAAAAGGGACATATTTAAAGGGGTGGGGGCTGATATTTGGTCATTTCATGTGGCCTGTGATATTGAGATGTGTCAGTGTGAGTGAGGTCAAAGAGTTTACCCCTGGCTAGTCCATTAGCTCTCTAGCCCCCAAATCCATGACACACTGAGCCATCAGCCACCCGTCCCCAGTGTGCCAGGTGAGATCATAAGGTGGCCAAGAGAGCACAGATGGGTGAGAAAAGTCCTTTTTCTATACAGAAGAACACCTAAGATGTGGCTCAGGAGATGTCATCTTGGAAGTAAGACAAAGGACTGTGGTCTCCTAATGAAACCCACACAGACAGGCCCAATGAATTAAATATTGTTGAGGGAAGAAACATGATCAGAAAAACGACATCTGTTGTTGCTTGGATGTGATATGTCCTTCTAAGCTTCTCATGGCTTGGTCCCCAGAGTGACAATGTTAAGAGGTGGTGGAATCTTTAGGAAGTTGGGGATCCAGTGGGAGGTGGTTTGGTTCCTGGGGTGACTGCTCTCAGAAGGGATTAATGTAGTTATCATGGGCCTCAGTTGGTTTCATGAAAGTGAGTTGCTATAAAAGAGTGAGCCTGACCCCCCCCACTCCCCACTTCCTGTCTCACCAGCTGGCTCCTCTCTCGGGTGCTCCCACATTGTGGTGCCATCTACCACGAGGCAATCAATGGGGCTACGCGAACTTGACCTTCCAGCCTCCAAAGCTATGAGCTAAATAAACCTCCTTTCTTTATAAAGTACACACACAGCCTCAGGAATTTTGTGGTAGTAATGGAAAACTGACTAATACAGTTGTCCTGTGTAGCTTTTGCCGCTCAGCATCACCTAGAACTTTGGCTCCTTCCGACTCAGAGTTTTGCAGGATCACTTGACTGCCATAGAAGCGGACAACCGATTGCTCAATAGCTTCTTTTTTTTTTTTTTTTTTTTTTTTTTTTTTTTTTTTTTTTTTTGACAGGCAGAGTGGACAGTGAGAGAGAGAGAGACAGAGAGAAAGGTCTTCCTTTGCCGTTGGTTCACCCTCCAATGGCCGCCGCGGCCGGCGCGCTGTGGCCGGCGCACTGCGCTGATCCGATGGCAGGAGCCAGGTACTTATCCTGGTCTCCCATGGGGTGCAGGGCCCAAGCACCTGGGCCATCCTCCACTGCACTCCCTGGCCACAGCAGAGAGCTGGCCTGGAAGAGGGGCAACCGGGACAGAATCTGGCTCCCCGACCGGGACTAGAACCCAGTGTGCCGGCGCCGCAAGGTGGAGGATTAGCCTAGTGAGCCGCGACGCCAGCTTAAATAGCTTCTTATCCCCCACACTGGAAAGAGAGAAACTTGCCTTAAATGAGTACTTGGGACAGCATTGAAGGGTGAAGAAAAGTTATTCATGGGCAGCCTGGTGCAGTGTTGCGTCATGCTTTTGGGTTTAATGTCCTTGACTGTGGTTAATGTTCTTAAGTCCCATCACTTAAGGAGCGGCCTACAGACCACCAGCATGGACATCTGCTGACCTTGTTCAGAAGTGAGGAGTCACAGCCCTGCCCAGGGCTTCTGTATGTGAACCTGAATTTTAGCCAGATCCCCAGGGCTGGTGTGCACATCACAGTTGGAAAGCGCTGCTCTAGAGCATCCTTGACCTGACACTTGCTGAAAAGGGATGAATTCAGGCCCTGGAGTGGTGACAGCTTACAGATTCCAACGTCTTTGCTGGAGATGCCATGGTGACCCCAAGTGAGTCACGGTTGTAGTCCAGCCAGAAGCATGGAACACGCTGCCACATGCTGGGCCGTGTCTGCCCAACATCCCATTAGAGTACATTAGGCCTCGCCCTCTTCCTGGTGTGGTTGCTTCACACAGGTCATCAGTCACCATGAGAGATTGTCATAGGTCACAGGAGGAGGATGCTTGTACGTGTAGGGACAGGTCTTTCAGCCAAGGCAGCCTGACAGTGCTCCCATGGTCCAGACAGAGGCCTCTGCGCCTGGCCACCCACAGGACTGACACCTCCTGCCCTTCAGGAGAACCCAGGGTCTCAGGGATCTATCCTAAATATTTTTCTGATGTCCCTCCATACCTCCTAGATCTTCGTTCTGCATCTTGGATTCCTTGACAATTTTTTAAAAAGATTTACTTATTTATTTGAAAGGCAGTGAGAGAGAGAGAGAGAGAGAGAGAGAGAGAGAGAGAGGGAAATCTTCCATCTGCAGGTTCACTACCCAGATGGTCACAATGGCCAGGGATAGGCCAGGCCAAAGCCAGGAACTAGAAGCTTCATCTGGGTCTCTCACATGGGTGGCAAGATCCCAAGCAATTGGGCCATATTCTGCCACTTTTCCCAAGCCACAAGCAGCGAGCTGGATGGGAAGTGGAGCAGCCAGGACTCAAACTAGTGCCCATATAGGATGCTGGCATCACAGGCAGTGGCCTTACCTGCTACATCACAACACCAGCCTCTTCCTTGACCTTTTAAACCTAGGACCCCTTCAAAGACTCCCTCCTACCATATCCCAGTTTATAACTTCTTTGGCCCAGAGTCCCCCAAAACTATGGAGCTGTTCTTTCCACAGCTCATACCACAATAAACATGTTAAGAACATTGTTCCAAGCTCTACCTGCCTTCCCATTTACTATCACTCCAAGCTAAAGGCAAAGGTGGACCTGTGCTTCCCATTAGGGGCCACTGGGAAAGGGGAAGCTTCAGGCTCTGGCGTGCATCTCCCAGAGTATTTCTCTTGCCTCTCACTGTGCTTGTCACTGCTTGCAGTACATAATTGGAGAGTCTTTGCTTTACTGAGAATGCCCACTAGTCTGGAAGCTTCCTGAAGGTGGAATCTAGGCTAGTCTCGTTCACTGCTCTAGCCCCAGCTTCAGGCTCACTCTGTGGCTTGTGGTGATTCTCAGGAGTTATTTGTTGAGTCTATAGTTGAATAACTTGGAGTCTTGCAGGGACAAGCTCTTCCACAGAGTCAGGAGTGTGTGTCATTGGGGTGGCAAGGAGGTGGCGGGGTAGGTTTCCCCCAGATATAGCCCTCAGGGAGGGTCCAGCATTATAATGTGGACATGCAGTCAAAGTGGCCATGCCCCTGCCATGTGGGGCACCTGCAGATGGCCCTTGCTCATTTGCTTTTGCTGTAGGATAACCAATCCAGTCACCAAGCACCCAGCACACCAGCCTTGCACATGTACACCAAGGTGAGAGGTTTTCTCTTACCTCTAGAACTTTCCTGAAATTGGGGAGGGCTGAGCCCCCTGCAGCAATTGTATAGACTGGCCAGTTCTGGGGATGCATGAGCCATCCTGAGGGTGGCAAGCAAAAAGGAATCCTAAATCCCCAGGGCTTCCTTGGTGGAGATCAATGTGGATAACACAGGGTGGTTCCAACCCCTGCTTGCCGGACCCTGGCTCAACCAAGCTCAAGAGGCCTGGGGTTCCAAGCATTGGGTGTGGGGCATGGCTGGTGTGTCCGTCTTCTACATCCGGGTCATAGGCTGTAGGCGTGTGATGCCTTGGGCAGTTCTCTGCCCTCCTACTACCCAGGACTCAGCATTTTTCCTCAGGCCACGGGCCACAGCCCTTTCCAGCTAGCCACCATTTTCCAGTCCTCTGTGCACCCAGGTGAGTCTATAGGATGCTAGGAACCGGCATGAGGTATCAGAGAATTCTCACATTCTACGGCAGCAGCAAGATTCAGGAATGACTGATGTCAGCGTCAGGGCCGTATATGATCAGTGGTTATGCTGTGGGAAGAATTGTGCTTTATCCTTAGCACAAAAGAGATTCATAATATCCTCAGCCCAAGAGGCACAGGTGCTTCCCTTGCAGCAAGGGACTGGTGCCTGTCCAGTTTAATAAAGAATCGTCAGATTTTAAGGCTTGCCTAAGTGACACCAGGTGATGTACAATTAATGCTAAATTGCAGACTTCAGTGTTCTGAGGGTTTGGATAATATCCGCCGTGTCTAGAGAAGCTGGAGCCAGCCTTACTGCAGAAGGCTCTTCCCATTTGAGCAGCATTTGGTGAATACAGAAAAAGGGGGAACAGCCTCCCAGGCGGAGATCTGTGTATCCACTGAGAGCAGTGGGGCCCGTGTGCGGTGCCTTGTCCTCAGACTGAGGGCGTTTGCTGTGAGTCATGGCCCACAAATGCAGCCCCAGCTTGTGACCACGAGGAAAGCCATGCTTCTTCATGTTCGTGGAAGGCACCAGAACTGAGGGTGCACTCTGACCGTCACCTCCTCCGGGGATGCCATGACCAGGCATTGAGCCCCTGCTGCCTGTACCTGGGTGAGGAACAGACCTCACCCTACAGATGCAATATGACCTCTAGAAACCCCAAGTTCCATCATATGGACTCTGTAAACTAGAAGGTACTGGGTCCCTTGTACAAGATACACATTCAAGTGATAACCATGCAGCATATCCGTTGCCCCTGGCAGGGGACTTCTGGGTGCTGATGGTGTTCTGTTGGCTGAGCTGGGGGCTGGCCCCCTGGGTGTCCTTTGTGATAAGTAGTAAGCTGTCCACCTGTGATCCGGACGCTGTCCTGTAAGTCTACTACACTTCATGAAGACGCTAAGTGGGGCAAAGGCCGCCGGGAGCTGAATCTGAGAAGTCTAGACCGACAGGAGGAAATGCCCTGGAAGTGAATGCTGATGTGGGGCCAGGGGATTCCGGTCTGGGTAGAACTCAGGGCTGGAGACGTTGACCTTGGGGGTCAATTACGCGGAAGCAACAGGGAGGGTGAGCCCAGGGTGTGTCTCTCCCGGGACTCTGGGGAGCCGACAGAACCAGTTAGCAGGGGGAGGATCCTCGCCAGGGGCCCTCTACTTGGCCCCGCCAGCCACTGGCTTATCCCAAGAATGCATTCTGATGGCGTGGGGGCCGACGCTCCTTCACACCTTCAGGTGCCATCGTCGTCCTTTGCAGAGCTGAGGAACCAGAGGCTTGGTGGAGTGCACCAGGGCTGTGAATGGGGGCGCCCAGCCAAGGCTTCCTTCTCCAGGCCCCCGCACTCCCAGCCCTGCCGACCTGCCTCGGAGGGCAGCCCGAAGGGCACGGCACTGCCCCTCGGGACACAGGGGCTTCTCCAGATAAAGGAGGAGTGTGCTGGAATGGGCGTGCGCACACGGCGGCGACGCGGGTTTGCTGTTGCTGTCGCACTGCCTCCCGTGCGGCTGCAGGGCTTGTGCTCTTCCTGTCCGCATGGCAGGGCTGGAGGTCAGGGTGCCATCCCAGACTCCGGCATGCTGCGGGGCGGGGGCGGGGCGGGGTGATGCGCCAGGAGCAGGACCAGTGCATTTCCCCTAATGGAAAATACCAGGGCAGGGGGGAAGCCTCAGGCACGTGTGGAAACGCAGAAGGAAAATTACTACCAAGGGGTCACCCCTCCCCCCGCCACGCCGAGCGAGGACCCCACCGGGAACTCCTCACCGTCGCTCAGGGAAGGGCAGGCAGGGCACTGTAGCTGCTTGGGCCGGTGGGAGAAGTTCTGCGTTTGCTCTCTGCCTCCTCCGTGGGCTGCTGCCCCACCCTCCCTCCTTAACGCTCCTTGCTCTCGCCTGGGACATCACACAGGGTGTCTGCTCTCACAGGGGCAGGGTCCTGGGACAAGCTGGCCCTATTCCTACCCAGCTGCCTTTGCTTTTGCTGTTCCTTCTTGAAAGATGCACTTGGGAGCGGGAGAGTTGAAATCCTAGTTCCGAGTGTAAGAACGTGTCAATTTGAGACAAGTCTTGTGCTCTGTCCTTGGCTTGCCTTTCTGTAAAATGGGCATAGCCCTTTCAGTGTTGTCACAGAATGGCATATATGACATCCCTAGTGGAGAGGACGGCACAGAGTTGGCGAGTAACCAATTACAGTTGCTCTCTATCTCCCTTTCTGCCTGTGAGTCCACATCGTGTTCTCCAAACGCTGCTATGATTTCACTCAATTGGACAGTGCACCTGCCTCCCTCTGAGGCCCAGGCGTGTCCACTGTGGGGCCCCGGCCAGCCCAGGGCTTGGGTTTTGCTTTGGAAAAGGAACAAGCACAGTGCCTTCGGATCCTCAGAGGCCTTTTGGCTTCTGTAGGGTCTAACGTGTTTTGGGAAGGCTAGTAACTGCACGTGTACTTGAAGTCCGGTGGTGCTTGGATTCTGCAGGAAGCTCCACTTGGCCTTGAGAACCAGAGCAGAGCTCACAGAAGACACTCGTGGCATTCGAACTGGGTGCTGCAGACTGAAAGGAGTGTTTCTGGTGGAAAATGGAAGAAAGAGATAGACAAGAATAGCATGAAACAAAGCAGAAAGCCGGTGCCCTGGCTCTGAGGCTCTGCTGAAAGGGAGAATAAGGAGAGCAGCGGACGGATGGTGAAGCCCCGTGGCTGGGAAGCTCAGGAGTTAGGGCTTTGTCCTTGGAAGGATGCTAAGGAGGAGTCCGTTGCCACCTCAATCACTACCAAGTCTACCGCCACCAAGTTCACCCCCATCATCCCTCCCCCCTCCCTTCCACCATCATTCTGTGTTACGAGAATTGTCTCTCCGGAGTGAATTATCATCATGACAATTAAAGCATAATTAAGTAGGGAAAAACATTTAAAGCACACCTAGTTTTTATTTTTTTAAAGATTCATTTATTTATTTGAAAGTCAGAGTTACACAGAAAGAAGGAGAGAAGGGGGAGGGGGAGGGGGAGAGAGAGAAAGAGAGAGAGAGAGAGGGTCTTCCATCCACTCGTTCACTCCCCAATTGGCTGCAACAGCCGGAGCTGCACCGATCCAAAGCCAGGAGCCAGGAGCTTCCTCTGGATCTCCCACACGGACGCAGGGGTCCAAGGAGTTAGACCAGTGACCACTGCTTCCAGTGGTCACAGCAGAGAGCTGGTACGGAAGTGGTGCAGCCGGCACTTGGACTCAAACCGGCGTTCATATGAGATGCTGACACAGCAGGTAGCCTTTACCCGCTATGCCACAGCACTGGCCCCCATCACAACTAGTTGTTAAATAACTAGCACAGTCCAGAGAGAGCTGAGGGAAGCATGTGAGGCACAGGGCTGAACTGATCAGCCTGAGCAAGACACCTGCCTTCTACCCGGTGCTCTTCAGCTCACTGACGGCACCATGAGTGGAGCTGCAAGCCGCACTTCAAGGTCAGGACCCCAAGTCACAGAGGCTATGGAAAATTTTCTGAGTATAATGCAAGAAAGACAGCCATGACTGAAATTAGATTTGTTAGCAATTTCTTCACAAAAAACCTGAAAATACCACTCAACTTGCAAGCAGTGCCAATCAGTGCCTTATGGTGGATTGGTAGCCAGGAGCTAACTAAACCTTACCTCCCTTATCTCATTTAATAGTGAAAAGACCTCCAATTACAGATCCATATTAACTCTTGGTTCAGATGAGAAGCTCAGACTAGGAGGCATTCTCAGGTTCCCCAGGCCTCACAGCTTACAAGTGCTTTTCTTAGCAGATGTGTGCTCTTACGCACTGTAATGTCCTCGATCAGGGACAGATGGGGAGAGCAGGTGCTGAGCTGGCCAAACCTGTATACGGGAGCGCTGACTGCTAGAGAAACCTTGGACGGCTTTTGGAGGTGCTTTGGCGCCCTCTTGTGCCCATTTTTAGGTGTCACAAGCCAGGGCTCAGCGTGCCTGCGTTCAGCAATCAAGGTGAACTCGGGATGAACAAAGAGGAAATGGGCCAAGAAGTGGGCGGTGCTGCTGGGGAGGGGAAGAGAGTTCCGGAAGAGCTGTCTTGGTCTTGGACACTGCTTATCTTGTTTCTCATCTCTCTATGGGTGGCCACGCTCTTTCTTAATTCAGGGGTGAGTGTGGTTCTCATACTTTGGCGTGCACAGGAGTCGCAGGCGAGCTTGAGGGTACAAAGCCTGGGTTCCAACTGCAGAGTGTCTGATGTGAGGTCTGACAGGGCCCTAGAGGTCTGCATTTTCTAACCCCTCTGTAGAGTAGCCGGAAGGTCAACTCACGATCTTTCTAATTTAGGATAAACTTCCCCTGTGTGCAAGTCTTTTTACCAAATCGTGCTAGCACAACTGGATATCTGCTTGCCAAAGAGTGAGCACTCTGCTCACACCATGGGCACAAGTGGACTCAGAAAGGGTGGACGACCTGGGTGTAAGAGCTAAGACTATGAAACCTCAGAAGAGTTGTTGTGATTCCCCCAGACTGAGCCGCTGGACATTCAGGTACCTTGCTTCTCTCCATGGATGCCCACCCGGCACCCCCACCCCCACTGCCCCCTGGGCCCAGGAGTCCAAACACACACAGAGCCCGGCCATAAGGACATCTCGCGCTCCTGATGTGTTTGTCCCCAAAGTCTGTTGTGCCTCAGTAATGATAAGATGAGGGCCCCAGGCTCAGAATTTGCCAAACAGGAACTGCTCAGGTGACAAGTAATATCAGACAACATAAAGTTAGTGCTAAATTGTTAACCAAAGTTGCCTTTCCGGTGAAAATTATACTTTTTTTTTTAAGAATAAAGAAACTACCAGGACATTCATGGAAGTGAAACACATGGACATTTATACCTGAGGACTTCAAAAAGTTCATGAAAAATGGAATTAAAAGAGAAATTTGTTTCTGTGAGCTTCATTTTTTTTTTTTTTGAAAGGTAGTTACAGAGAGAAAGGGAGAGACATAGAGAGAGACAGATCTTTCATCCCCTGGTTCACTCCCCGTATGGCCACAACTGCTGGGGCTGGGCCAGGCTGAAGCCACTCTGGTTTCCCATGTAAGTGCAGGGGCCCAAGTACATAGGTCTTCTTCTTCTGCTTTTCCAGGCACATTAGCAAGGAGCTGGATTGGAAGTGGAACAGCCGGAACTTAAACTGGTACCTTTATGGGATGCCAGTGTCACGTGGGGGCTTAACATGCTATGCCACTATACCAGCCCCATCCACGAACTTTTTGGACTCCTTGTATGTTTCTCAAGTTATGCTAAACTGTACTTGTATTTTGATGCTTCCCCCAGTGTTAGCAAGAAACTGTGGCCCCAGCAAGCTCTCTCTGGGTCATCTGGGGACTGATGTGTTAGTGGGGGTGGGGCATGGAACCACCTGAGGTCTGCTGTGGCTCTAGCAGATGGCAGCCATGGCTCAGGCCCCTGGTCAGACGTCTCCAGGAGAAGACTTTGCCCCCCAGTGACGAGCAAGCTGCCCCCCTGACCTGCAGCCACTCACACCACTGGGTGACCCCTGACCTGGTCTTTTGCTCTCTTCTTATTCTAGCAGCCCCAGACCCATCAGCACTATTCCCCGGGGACTCTGTGGTGCATTTCACTATCCTTTACCACTTAGCTAGATGTTACCTGCTCAGGGTTACCTGCATGCAGGTCTCCATGGAGCCCCTTCTCTGTTGACATCACCTGCCTACATGTCCGCTCGCAGAAGCTTCTGCTGTCAACACCTCCCTCTCCCTCCACCTTTTTCTTCTTCTTCCTCCGCTTCTTCTTATTTTTTATTTATTTGAAAGGCAGAGTTAGAGAAAGAGGGGGAGAGAAGATTTTCCATCTGCTGGTTCACTCCCCAGGTGGCCGCAATAGCCAGAGCTGGACCGATCCGAAGCCAGGAGCAGGGAGCTTATTCTGGGTCTGCCATGTATGTGCAGAAGCCCAAGGACTTGGGCCATCTTCTACTACTTTCCCGGGGGCATCAGCAGGGTGCTGGATTGAAAGTGGAGCAGCTGGGACTCAAACTGGTACCCATATGGGATGCAGGTGCTACAAAGGACGGCTTTACCTGCTATGCCACAGTGCCGGCCCCAACCCCTCCACCTTCTAACCCCATCCCCTGGGCATCACTCTACCCCACCCCATACCTGCACCTGCTCACATGGCAACCTGCTGCCTCTCACCTGCAGCACTCCTCTGGAACAGGCCAACTCCCAGAGAGGTGGCAAGGCTAGTGGGCAGCTGGCAGCTCCATTATATTACTTTTCCTTTCTGGGGCTAAGATGCTCACTCAGCAGGCTTCCAGGGCCCATGGGAAATGCTGTTGCTTTGTCAGCTCAGCTTTCTGGGCTAGATGTTTCTGGTTAGTGGCTTCATTTGTGTGTGTGTGTGTGTGTTTTTTGTTTGTTTGTTTACCCAATCTCCATTGGGGTGTAGGTTGGCCTTACCAATACTTGGAAAAAGACTTCATTTTTTTAAAAAAAAGATTTATTTATTTATTTGAAAGTCAGAGTTATACAGAGAGAGGAGAGGTAGAGGTAGAGGTAGAGGTAGAGGTAGAGGTAGAGAGAGAGAGAGAGAGAGAGAGAGTCTTCCATCTGCTGGTTCACTCCCCAATTGGCCACATGGCTAGAGCTGCATCTGTCTGAAGCCAGGAGCTAGGAGCTTCTTCCGGCTCTTCCACATGGGTGCAGGGTTCCAAGGACTTGGGCCATCTTCCATTGCTTTTCCAGACCACAGCAGAGAACTGGATCAGAAGTGGAGCAGCTGGGACTCAAACCAGCACCTATATGGGTTGCCAGCACTGCAGGTGGCTCTATTCGCTACGACACAGTGCCAGCCCCAAGACTTCATTTTTGAGGATTCTCCGTGCTAGGCAGGTCCTGCCTGCCTTCAGGTGTCCAGTGCTTCTCTCTGCCCTCCAGGGGTCTTCTGCACTTATCACCCCCCTTCCCCAGTCAGGGAGGGGGGCTGAGAATAGGTACTGAGGGCCTCCAGGAGCATCTCTGATTGGACACAAGTTGGGACCCAGGAAACAGACATTATAGGTTGTCAACCTTGGCTGCACATTAAAATCACATCCAGAACTTGAAGTGCTCAGGCCCACTGTTGACTTGATGATCTGGAACAGGGCCTGGGCATCAGAATCAGGAGGTTCTAATCCAGCCAGGACTAACATCCTGTCATCCTATGCAATGATCTCGAAGTCTGGATCTTGATCCAGTAGAATCTGTATGTAGTCCAAGAGTTTGTGGGAGGTTCAGATCCTGGCTCTACCCAGATCTATTGTATCCAAGTCTAAGCCCCATAGATTGGGGTGGTTTTGTGGCACAGCTGGTTAAGCCCCTGCCTGTGTCACCAGTATCCCACATCAGAGTGTCAGCATGAGTCTTGGCTGCTCCACTTCCAATCCATCTCTCTACTAATGCACCTGGGAAGGCAGCGGAAGATGCCCCAAGTGCTTGGGCCCCTTCCACTCATGTGGAAGACATGAGAGAAGTTTCTGGTTCTTGGCTTCAGCCTGCCCCAGCCTGGGCTGTTACAGCCATTTGGAGAGTAAACCAGCAGGTAGAAGATCTCTCTCTCTCTCTCTCTCTCTCTCTCTCTCTCTGTGTCTCTCCCTTTCTCTGTCATTCTGCCTTTCTTAAAAATTTATTTTATTTATTTGAAAGGCAGAGTAATGGAGAGAGAGAGAGAGAGAGAGAGAGTTAGAGAGAGGAGAGAACAGAGAGAGATCTTCCATCTGAGGATTCATTCCCCAAATGGCCATAATGCTGATCTGAAGCCAGGAGCCAGGGACTTCTTCTGGGTCTCCTATGTTGGTGCAGAGACCCAGGGACTTGGGCCGTCTTCTGCTGCTTTCCCAGGAGTATTAGCAGGGAGCTGGAATTGGAAGTGGAGCAGCTGGGACTTGAACAGGAACCCATATGGGATGCTAGCACTGTAGGCAGCAGCTTTGCCTGCTATACCACAACGCCAGCCCCAAAATAAATCTCTCTTAAAAAAGCCCCATAGATGCGGCCTACACATTGCAATGTGCAATGAAGGGGGAAGGAATGCTTGGAGGTGGTATCCTAGTTTTAAGTCTACACCAGTGGTTCTCAGGGTATAGACTCCCAGACCCAGGCATCAGCATCATCTGAGAACTAGTTAGACTCAAGTTCTCTGCTCTAGATCGATGGAATCAAACCCTGGGAATGGGGCCCATTTATCTGAGATAAACTCCTGGGGGATTCTGCTACACCCCCTACCATCTACCTGTGTCACCTGAGACTATTTCACAGATGGTCTGGGGTCCAAACTCAAGAGGTTGTGTAAGGAAGGAACCGCTTGTCACAAAGGACTGCTGGCAGAGTTCTGGAGTGGCTGCCCAAAAGACGACGAAATGCTTGGCGTTGGAGGGTGTGCTCCATTCTGAAGAGTTCTGTCCCTGAACACTGTTCACGGGCATTGGGAGGAGGCTGTGAGCAGCAGATTTTGGAGCAAGATTCAGTCAATTGGCTTGAGAGGTTGTGTGTCTGCTGTAAGTCTGTTGTTGGGTGAAACAGATTTCAAATTCTAGCCAGTGGAAGTGAGTGGGAAGCCATCAACTATTTCTTGGCCAACTGTGTGCCACCAATGAGCTAGTTCTAGGAGAAAAAGAGACAAAAACAGCTGTGTGTGCATGTGTGTGTATGATATATGTGTGTGTATGTACACGTTTCTTTATTTATTTGAAAGTCAGAGTTACACAGAGAGAGAAAGAGAGGCAGAGAGAGAGAGAGAGAGAGAGAGAGAGGTCTTCCATCTGCTGGTTCACTCCCCAATTGGCCGCAATGGCCAAAGCTGGGCTGATCCAAAGCCAGGAGCCAGGAGCTTCTTCTGGGTCTCCCACATGGGTGCAGGGGCCCAAGGACGTGGGCCATCTTCCACTGCTTTCCCAGGCCATAGCAGAGAGCTGGATCAGAAGTAGAACAGCCAGGACTTGAACTGGCGCCCATATGGGATGCCAGCACTGCAGGTGGTGGCTTTTCCCACTATGCCACAGCACCGGCCCCCACATTTCTACATAGTACACACCTCATGCCATTAAAAGCATTTCTTTTTTCTAACAAAGTTAATTTTATGCCTTACCCCCTGGCGGTTTATCTCTGTTGGCCTTCTCTTGGATGTGTGAAGGCACATATGTCCTTTCATTTTTCTACTCCATTCACTTTTCTCCCTCACGTCCTAACATACCTTTTGGCTTGTATGTGTGCCTGTAAAATGTATTATTGTTCTGTGTGCATGCCCAGGTGTGTAGACTTTGCTGACTTCTGTGCTGTGAGGTCTCCCACCATGGCTTGATCCATGCTATCGATATGATGTCAAAGAATGGCATGGGAGGAATATGCTCATTTGCACTGTCGGCTCCCAGAGTCGCAGCAGCTGGCTCCAGCTCTATACTGTTGGTACTTAATTGAACTGCTGGTCTACACTGACTCCTTCAGTATCCTGTAGACACCGAGTGTTTTCACAGGTTGAATTCTTTTATGCCATCACTTTCCATCTTGCTTGCCATCCTGGATCAACTCAGGTTGCTTTATGGCGATAATACTGCACACTTAGAATGGCTGACAGGTTTTTTCAGTAGTCAGTAATTAGAATGGCATGCTCAGAGAGGGCTTCTCGCTCTTAATACAACCAGATCATAATGCTTTGGTGGGAAAACGTATGACAGTTGATACTTTAACAATTCTCTGTCATCACTTGGAGATTTTGGAGCTGCTGAGTGAGCTGCGTGCGTCAACCGCCTGCTGGTGAAACTCCTGGATACTCACTCCCCAGACAGCTATAATTCTATGGTTGTGAAAATACAGCCTGAGACCTTCTTGGCCTCAAGGTGTGATCGCAAACTCAGAGCTGGCCTCTGGAGTGTGACTTGCTCCCTTTCCTGCGCGGAGCACGCGTCTCTATAGACAAGTGCTCCTTTTTCCTGGAAAAGTCAGTGTACACTGGCTGTGATCTGGCAGAGAAATATGCTACCCAGTGCTCTTGGGCTGGTGAAAGATGGCTGGGATCTTGGGACAGCCAGAGAAAAGAAAAATATAGAAACTAGCTTTTTCTAAAGGATTGATTTTAGTAAAATGTAATTCTTTTTGGAAAACTGCATTCAGAGAGGGTCTGTCTCCTCTCTCTTCCCTCCCCTGCCCCCTCTGCTGTCATCACCCATCATGCTAAACTGGAAGCGTGTGTGTAGAGGGGTTCTCACTGTGGCACTAGAGGAGTCTTGTCCTCCTCTGAGGAAGGGGTGTGGGGGCTGCCACGTGGCTTCCCACAGCAGAGTTCTGAGGTTTAGGAGCTCAGTGCTGTAATCAGTGACGAAAGACATTCAAGAGGGATTGGGTTGGGCTTGGGAGGCATAAGTCTAAGAAGTTCTCCCTGAAAAAGCAAGACAGATTATTAACAAATTGTGGTTAACCCAAACAGATGACAACGTCCCTGCTTGTTGCTGTATAATTCTCTACATAATCAGATCAAAGCCTTTCTGAGAATGTTGTAGCCTGTCCTAGTCTCTTTTCAGACACATACTTGGCTGTGGGAAACCCCTCAAGGGGGCAGTGCTGAGCCCCATTGTAGGGGAGCTCTTGTAAGGATACTCGGACACCTGCTGGCATCCTTAAACACTTTAATGACAGCATGATTATGAATACAACAAAAGGAAAGGCATTTGTTTACAATGTGATTTGAATGCTGAAAAAAATCAGTTTCTAAGGACATTTCCAGCAATCTTTGTGTTATGTAAAGGAAGGCACATTGGCGTTGTCAGTGAATTTAGGTTCTTAACCCCAAATCTGAAGAGTATCTTCCCATCATCCAAGAATAACCCTGCATGGAACATTAACATTTTTTTCTGCCTCTTCTCAGGGTAACCCTTCTATCTTTTCCTTAAGGCAATTACTGGTCAACACTGATTTCATCAGTTTATAGGAGAGAGAATCAACAGTTCTAGAGTCGAAGGGACTTTGGAGACCCTCCCTGTCGTGAAGAAATCCCTGCCAGGCAGAAATCAAGGCTGAGTGGGAAAGGACCTAGTGGAGCCAGGAGCAGAACCCAGCCCTCGGGCCTGCCAGGCCCAGGCACATTTCCTGGCACTGGGCTTTGCTATACTCAGTGACCATATCACCCATCTCTGCCCTCTCCTTGGGGACTTCCCTGTACATAGGACACTTCTTTTGCAGAAGAGGGCAAGTTCTTCACAACAGGAGCTCTTATAGGCCCAGCTATGGGTACAAAGTCTAACATATCTGATAAGGGTTGTGCATTTAAGAAGGGAGAGCTTCTTAAATGGTGACCACACATGTTTCCCTGTGTTTGGGAAGAACTGTGGTGGAGGCTTGATTGGCAGGGGTAGGGGAGAATCACAGAATAGTCAGGAGGGGAGGTTGGGTGGCTTTTGGCCTGGGGACCCGGGCAGCCTCGTGAAGGCTGAATTTCCAGTGTTTTGGAAAGGGTAACTTAGGAGACATCATAGGCTTGATACTTCGTTATGGTTGATGACCTTCTGTTTCTCTCCTGGGTCAGGTAGTAGGTGCGGTTGGCTTCTGGGTAGGTGACTTTGCTGAGCGGGAGTTTGTAGATGGCAGGGTTGTTGGTCGTCAGGAGCAGGAAGATGAGTGCTGAGATGCAGAAGGGCCAGGTGCAGGTTGGTAATCCAAACTGGAGGCAGGGAGAACATGAGAGAAGCCTTGGTTACATCAGATGGTTGTGCCTGTTTGTTTAATCAGCCCTTACCAATCACTGCTGCCTTGGGTGCTCTGTGTGCATTGCTAAGGATAGTGTTTGATTGACAACAAATATAAATAAAATTGTTCCAGTCACCTAGTTCTGTATTGCAATAAGTGAGCATACACTCTTCAACATGTGGGCATTGGGACCCTAATAGGGCTTAATATGCCTTTATGTTTCATCTGAGGGCTGTGGCTGACCAGGCTACATCCTCAGCTTTAAAAACTACGACCATTCTATCCCATCGCCCAACACCCTGTTGAAGGACCTTTTTCTCTTTGGTCACAGCTGATTGGGCTGAAAATAGGCACCTAACTCAAATGCAGCTTCCCAATGGCAGGTGACCTGAGCCAATAGAATCCCTCTCTGATAATTTAAACTAAGAAGCATCGACACAATGCTTATAGGGCTCTTGAACAGAAAAGACTGGAGAACAACCAGCAATAGGTGGTCATCTGGGGGCCATGTGCAGTAGAAATCCATCCTAGAGAGACACAAGGAAGCAGAGCAGACATATGGGGAGAGGTCGAGGTACCACATTCGGTTCCAGGGAGCTGGGGGTGGAGAGTAGCTGCTTCTCTCCTTAAGTTCTCTCCAATCCCCAGTTACCTTTCTCATCATATTGATATGATTTTTCTATTTATTTAGATGCCTTTAGGCTTTTTAATACTCCTTCCAAATCTTCATTTGAGATATCTTAGTGGATTTCTAACAAAGAGTACAAACTCAGCTACGAGGCAGATCAGACCACAACCCCTCTCCTCCAAACATTGCTTTATCAGAAGCAGTACAAGCCTCAGATAAGACCATGGGAGTAATAATGCCAGTCATCAGGTGTCCAAAGATAGCACAATCAGATGGGACTTGGGGAAGGACAAGGACAGCCTGGTACCAGAACTGAGGCTGTAAAGAATATTTGAGCTCCACTCAAAGAGTCTTGCCAAAGCCCTACTGGGGACTGCAAAGGTGTTTGGGAAAACATCCCTTGGGGTCCTACAATGGCACAGGTGTGAGTTCGGAGTTCCACAGACATAGACCCAAGTCTCAACTCTAATCTAATCTGACATTTCTGGGAGCTATTTCCTCAATAGTGAACTAAGGATACAAGCACCTGTAGTTCCGGCGCCGCGGCTCACTAGGCTAATCCTCTGCCTTGCGGCGCCAGCACACCGGGTTCTAGTCCCGGTTGCCCCTTTTCCAGGCCAGCTCTCTGCTGTAGCCAGGGAGTGCAGTGGAGGATGGCCCAAGTCCTTGGGCCCTGCACCCCATGGGAGACCAGGATAAGTACCTGGCTCCTGCCATCGGATCAGCGCGGTGCGCCGGACGGCCGCAGCGGCCATTGGAGGGTGAACCAACGGTAAAGGAAGACCTTTCTCTCTGTCTCTCTCTCTCACTGGACACTCTGCCTGTCAAAAACAAAACAAAACAAAACAAACAAACAAAAAAACCAAGTACCTGTAGCAACTATCAAAAGTTGGTGCAGGGCCGGTGCCGTGGCTCACTAGGCTAATCCTGCACCTAGCGGCACTGGCACACCGAGTTCTAGTCCCGGTCGGGGCACCGGATTCTGTCCCGGTTGCCCCTCTTCCAGGCCAGCTCTCTGCTGTGGCCCGGGAAGGCAGTGGAGGATGGCCCAAGTCCTTGGGCCCTGCACCCCATGGGAGACCAGGAGAAGCACCTGGCTCCTGCCTTCGGATCAGTGTGGTGTGCCAGCTGCAGCGTGCCAGCCGTGGCGACCACTGGAGGGTGAACCAACGGCAAAAGGAAGACCTTTCTCTCTCTCTCTCTCTCTCTCTCTCTCACTATCCACTCTGCCTGTCAAAAAAAAAAAAAGTTGGTGCAGAGTACAGACTAAGTACTTAGCAAATGGTCCTGAGTACATGGTTCCTATCATCAAGCAGATGGTGGTATTGTTGGAGACACAGGGCCCCACATACATGTGACAGAAAGAAAAAAAAGGCAGTTTCTAAGAGCTCATCTGAGAAAACCTTAAATGGACTTATATTAAACAACATTTTATATTCTGTTCTCAGTGAGGTTGGAAATTCTGTCTGGATGAGTTAATAGCCTGTACGTTTTTGTATTCCTGACAGTAGTCAACAGTGTGTTAAACTCAGTAGGCACACAGGAAGTAGATTTGATTTTGTTTTGAAAAATATCTGAATTGAATGGCATAATATATAACCTCCTGGTGAATAGAGGAAAGGGCCAGACACTATGGTCAAGGCCTATGATCAGGAACCAAGCCTCCCAGTTTTGCACCTCTTCCAGGGCCAAAGAAGGCACATGGCATGGATGGAAGACAGGGCAAGTGGGTGAGTGCTAGAAGAGACAGCAAAGCCTGAAGTGGAAGGGAGCTTCAGGGCCCACAATCCATCCTTTTGATTCCATCACTCTTTCTGATGGTCGGCTGTTCATCCCCAGTTCTTGTAATCTCCATGGTGGAGGCTTACCATCTTAGTGCTTCATTCAATCAATATTTCCTGGGCACTCACTACCTACTGGGCACTGTACTATGTAAAGATAAAGATGAGAATATGACACGGCCCCTGTTCTGCAGGAGCACATGGGCTGAGCTGGAGGAGGGCCAGTGAGTATAGACTTGTCACAAACCATACATCAAGTGTAATAGCCAAGGTGTGTACAAAATGTAATGGTGCTCACAGGAAGGACTTAGTCCATTGCAGGAGACAGTACAGTATCAGAGATGGCTAACTCTACTGCTGAGAACGTCCCCTTCCATGCTAAGCCCAAGCTATCATTTCTTTTTTTTTAACTTTTATTTAATAGATATAAATTTACAAAGTACGGTTTATGGATTACAATGGCTCCCCCCCCCCCCATAACTTCCCTCCCACCTGCAACCCTCCCATCTCTCGCTCCCTCTCCCATTCCATTCCAAGCTATCATTTCTACCAGAAACTAGGGAGAGGTTTAGTCATGCATATCCATCCTGTCCTCACCTGCAGCATCAACAGCATTTTTCCTGGTTGTTCATGAGAAATGTGCTCTTACAGCCTTGTCTAAGATGAAGAGGCATTGACTGCAAGCTGAGCCATGAGCACTCAGTGCAGGGCTTGGGCTGGCCAGACGATTCCTTCCGTCCTCACCCACCAGTCTATGCTGGGGCCCAGATGAGGAAGGGGTTCTGGGACTGCTTCATGTGCCCATTAGCCAGCAGCTCTGGCTACTCTCTGGCTTGGTGAGGGCTTGGTTCCCCCCTCTTCCCTGAAGCCTCTCATAGTGTCCCCCCTAAAACATGATGATTTCTAGAGGACAAGAAAGATGTTTACTGACCCGCAAGCCAGTTGGGAGCATGATTTAGGGATACCCACAACACTGAGAAAAGGATTAATAATAGTTCTAGAGGATGATACAACTGAAAGGAGTTAGTTTGTCCTATAAAGAGGCCATTGGCAATGGACTTGGTTGACTGGCAGTTGACATTTAAACTTTCGAGACCCAACTTGTCTGTCTTGGAGATGATGAGGTGGATGGTGTGATCTGAAACAAACGGGATGAACCAGGGAAGGGTTTCTGGAGGAAGGGTTTTAGAGCTAGCTTTGGAAGCTGAGAGCAGGCCAGGGGGTTCTGTGGGCACACTGACAGCCCTCCCTCGTGGACTCACCACAGATAATACGTTGGTCAGGGCAGCACCCACGTAGGCCGCAAACAGGGCTGGGAAAAGAACCAACAAGACTCCAGTAAGGATTTTTTGAAAGTGCCTCAAGCTTAGTCCACATATATTCTCCCCATAAATTTTATGCTACAAATGCAGGTTCTCAGATTAAGAAAAAGTTGTATTACATTTCCATTGCTTGGTAGCTTTAAAAGGGCTAAATTCCTTGCAAATGTCAGCACAGTTAAGATAGCAGATG
The DNA here is from genome assembly GCF_964237555.1 of Oryctolagus cuniculus. Lineage (NCBI taxonomy): Eukaryota > Metazoa > Chordata > Mammalia > Lagomorpha > Leporidae > Oryctolagus > Oryctolagus cuniculus. Next base: position 31,703,640 of record NC_091441.1, read on the forward strand.
AACTTTGTTCAAAAGGGCCAGAATTTAGCTGTTATGGTTCTCTTGGGCCCTACCACCTTGCATTCCAGCGAAGAAACATTCAACAGTATAAACCATAAGTGGAAATTTTACAACATAGCAAAGGCAAGTGAGTCCCAGAACTCCTTGCTGGAATATTTCATCACAAGTAATTAACATGATATGGGTTTCCATGGAGGAGTGGCCTCCTGCAAGCTTGAGGAAGACCAAATGCACCTGCCCTCCTTTTTTCTAAGCTATATGGGGGGAGGGGGTGAGCAGGTTGGCTACCAGAAAGACCCAAGGGCACTGAATTGAGAAGCCATAAAAATGGGTCAGTGTCATTGGGCTTTGTATCTGAACTCTTAATTTCTCAACTGAGAGCCTCTCAATTGTCCTTAAGATGTTAACAATGGTTAACCTTTATTAGAAAGTTACCATTAGCAATGCCAACCATTTTCTATAGCATTGCTTCAACATAAGTATGAGTATTATCTTCAGTTCACAAATGAGAAAACTGAGGTGCAGAGAGGTATAATAACATGACTGTACTGCCTGTCTTTGAGTTGGAGATGTCCCTATTGGTTTAGAGGTGGGGACTCAAGGTGAAAGAGTTGGAGGAGATTAAATATGAGTTTATGAAACATGGGGCAGGGAAGAGTTTCATGGTTTCATGGGTCACACTGGAGAACTGATTTTTCAAGAGGGAATGGGAGCCCATGCCATTCTTTGTAGTCCTCAATGACTACAGATGATAAGGGCTCAACACTTCTTGGGCACTGCCTATGTTTCAGACATTATTCTGCTTATATTCATGAATTACTGGGTTTGATCCTAACATAGCTTGAACAGGCGTGGTTAGTGTCAGAGAGTTCAAGTGACTTGCTCAAGATTACAGGGTTGGGGCCAGCGCTGTGGCTTAGTGGGTAAGGCCGTTGCCTGCCATGCTGGCATCCCATATGGGCACCGGTTTGAGATCCGGCTGCTCCTCTTCTGATCCAGCTCTCTGTTATGGCCTGGGAAAGCAGTAGAAGATAGTGCAAGTCCTTGGGCCCCTGCACCTACATGGGAGACCCAAAAGAATCTCCTGACTCCTGGCTTCGGATCAGCACAGCTCCGGCTGTTGCAGCCGTCTGGGAAGTGAACCAGTGGATGGAAGACCACACCCCCTGCATCTCCTCTCTCTTTGTAACTGTGACTTTCAACTAAAATAAATAAATCTTCTAAAAAAAGAAATGGTGTTATTTTATAATACATTATTGGTGTATTTGGTCTAGATATTTCTTGAATGGATCATTCTATATATTATCATTGCTTTTACATGGTTGAGAAAAAGCCTAGCTGTTGTTCTAATTATCAGCTATGTGCAGTAATAATCTATTAGTGGATCCATCCAGGGAAATGAATTTCCCTGGTGACTGGGCACTTCTGGGGATATTTGGATGAGCTCTATCAGAGCAAAATTAATTGGTTCATGTTTCAAAGAAGATTAAGAATTATTTAGCATTTAAATGCTATGACTTGCAGGATCCTAGATGACTAACCCAAATAGTCATTACTGCTGTGCACCTTTCTTTTTTTTTTTTTTAAGATTTATTTATTTGAGGGGCAGAGTTACAGGGAGGCAGGTACAGAACCCTGGCTGCTTGGCTCCAGGAGTGGGCTTTGAACCACTGTGCAACACAGCCTCTAGGATCTGAGGTTAGAAAGAGAACAGCACTTGGAGAGGCAAATCCAAGCACTACCAAGGCCTTAGAATCCAGGGCAGCCAGAAGGCCTTTGTGGAGCTCTGGAGCTGGTGTCTGAGGAATGGAAAGCCCCAGTGCACCTGACTCTTTTGTGTACTCTGGGATCCAGAGCCAGAAGATTCAATCTCACCTTATTCCTCCTTATTATTATTATTTTAAACCAATTTTTGCCTGTTACTAGCAGGAAAACTCTCCAAAAACCTCAGCTTTGGGCAATTTGTTCAGCTTCCTTTAGCCCCAATTCTCCATCAGTAAAACGGAGGTAGTAACAGTATGTTCCCACTTTACAGGGTGAGGATTAAATAAGACGCTGTATCTCGAGGTTTCACAATCTTGGGAACACTGGCATTTTGGGTTGGGCATTGTTTTTTGGTGGAGTCTGTCTTGAACATTGTGGGTTATTTAACAGCACCCCTGGCCTCTACCCAGTAAATACCAGTACCGGTAAGTATGACCAACAAAAATGTCACCAGACACAGGCAAGTGTCCCTGGAGAGAATCACCTCTGGTTGAGAGTAAGTTTCGCATTCAGGACTTATTTGGTGAACATGAACGTTCCTTAGTGAGCAAGCAGAACTTGAAGTTGGAAGGCAGGGATATCCCCTATTCCCATGTCCCAGCTGATATCCCAGACTATTGGCCTCTGAGTGCCTAGACAAGGCTACACCTCCAGGCCTCTGACTGTAGACAGAGGCTATGATTCCAAGCCCTTGACACAGCCCCTCCCCCCAGGCTACCTCCCTGCTCTGACCCTGGGCAGAGTTTTGGGGCAGGTGCACTTAGAGCCAGTATCACCACCACCCTGAATCCTGATGAAGTCTTCAGGCCTCCTTGACTTTTCTACTTTTGAGTAGATAGTTTTATTTTAAATAGAGCAAGGTCAAAATCAATTTAATAATATCAATGACTACTGATTTTAAAGATGTCTGTGAAAGTTTGCAATTTTCGTCATTAATGAATGGAAATAACTAGGCATGGGTCTGAATTTCAGGTCATGGAGTAAATTCTGGCTTATTAAAAATTAAAGTCGTTGAAATTAAAATATTCACGGTGACATTGCTTTCAAAGGAACCTGGTCTGCCTGATAAAGGAGCTGTCCAGACCATTGCCTCCTGGTGTCTTTCCACAGGCGCCATATCTGAGTCGGCTGACCGGTGTTCCAGATTCCCTGTGATGGCTTCATCTTAAAATCATCTGCTCATTGAACTCATGAAAGCACTTGACTATGTTATAATCTTCTTTCCCGTTTTTGATCTGAAAGGTCATCGCTGGATGCTTCCAGATCTTTCTCTGACTTGCAGAAGGACGGTGGACTCTGCCTGAACCTCAGGAGCCCCATCCGCAAAGCAAAGCTCATCTCCAGCTTCCACAGTGAACAGATGCAATGATGTGTGTAAAAGTGTTTTTGTAAAAAAAAATGATAAACATTAGATGTTGGTATCACGTGGTCCTTAAATTCCACAGGTGCACCCAAATAGACATCTTTCAGGGCCAGTTGCCCACACACTTTTTGAAGTTCCCTCATTTAATAATGTTGATAGTCTACAGCTGTGCCAGGATTCAACCTGCCTTAATTGTCTCCGTCAGAGGAGCTTTATTTGGCTTCCGTTCATGTGACATGAAGAAATGAAGGCTGTTAGAGGCCAAGAATAGGTAAATACACCAAATGGTTATGGTCTAATTTCTTAGACCTCAGAACCGGTATGGAACCAGGAGGGATCCTTTGAAGGACATGTGTCAGTTTACATCCTTCATGGTTATTGCTTTGTATGATGCAAGTCATCTGATTCCATATAGAGGACTAACTGGCATGAGTTCTCTCCAAGCAGGTAACCCACAATCATGACACAGCCATAACAGCCACCAGACAACAGCCAGCTTAGACAATCTGTCTTCATGTGGCTGAACATTGTGTCTTCAGTGGACATAGCTTTTAATGTATCCATCACTCAATAACCATTGGAAATAGTTTAAAAGAGCAACCTTCTTAAAAAACAAATGATCCCTCATGTTGCTCTCGGTGGGGGGAATTGCAGAATTTTTACAGGGATAGATGCAGGCATCATTTGAGGTGGGAAGGGGATGCTGTCCATGGTACCTACCGCAGGCAACAGCAAGGAGGTGAGTCTGCCAGGTGATGACGTAGAACATGCCTCCGACAGCGATGCATGCCAGCGTGCTGTTGAAGCCACACAGGCCAAAGTAGATGGAGTCAAAGGGTGTGGCAATCGTGAGTGCTGTGGGAGAAGGCGGGTGTCAGTGTTGTGTTGGGGTCTTATAGTGGCTCCCCTGCCTGCCCCCAAATCTACAAGTCTTCAAAGCCCAGAAACGGTTATCCTCTTAAAAATTATAAAATTTAATATTATAATGTGATGTTAATATATAACATGTAATATAGTCATATAATTTTACATATATTATAATTATAGAATATATTAACATTCTATAATATACAATATTTATTATAACATTATATTTATTCTTAAATATTATAACATATAATAAATTATATAATATGTGTTATGTAAGAACATATTCTTACATATCTTTATTCATTCAATAAATATGTATTGAATAAGATCAGCAGCCCTTAAGGAGCCAGATGGACATCAAGAGCCACATGAACACCAGTAGTTAAGCCAGCATGGGCTGAAGAGACTCTTTGAAGCAGGACAACTCTGAAGTCTTACTGAAATCATCCAGAGAATACCCTGCTGCTGCCCCAAAAGGAGCTCTTTCTGGGAATAAATCCTTCTTTTTGTCATTGGAAATGAAAGTTAAAATATAAATCTGTCTGGAAGAAATTTCTCCCAAACTTTAGATTTATACTAGGGTGGAAACGACTGATACTAAAGCCTGCTACTGAGGGCCGCCTTTGCTCAAGGAAGCATGGAGACATGAGCACCAAAAGTGGAGAAGTAGGGCACAGTGGCAGGGAGGAAAGTTGACAGGAATCGGTGTGCATCAAAGACACATGCTACAGCTTTCTATGGCCCCAGGCACAAACAACTTTATAATTAATGAGGGAAAGAGATGGCACAGACCTGCTAACATCCCCATGGTGGATCCAATTGCCGCATGCAAGCAAATAAGAGGTGAAGATATGAACAGAGCGATGAGGAAAATGCCTCCAGTCCAGGGGTTATCACAGCCATACACTTGGCCGATTCCAACGGGGATGGCTCTCAAGAGCTGTAGGTACAATAGGGTCACAAGCTTATTATGCAGGCAAAAGAGACAATTTGAACCTTAGCTGAAAAACATCTGGTACCCAAGCCTCTATGCTAACATTTTGTAACAGATTTCCAAGATACATCTATTCCAATGGATGAACTCTATGAGGAACAAAAGCTTTAGCCTCTGAACTTTGACTTCTTAGGCCACTAAAGAGTTAGGATGTTGAATTAGCTTTATTCAGAAACATGAATATAAGGCATTTATCTCTCAGAGAATACCTTTCAAATTAGGCTATTATTCATTAGAAAAATAATTGATGTCTCATCAGAGTTGGGGTTTACAAATCTTCTGTATTCTCTTAAACTAAAAAGATGCCAAAAAAGATTGAATATTAGATGTAAGGGTGGTATTGTGTGTTTGCAAGAACCACATGTTTCCTGTTGCCCTAGGACTGAGGACAGAGTGGGGGCCTTAGCCCCAACCTGCAGGGCACAGGCCACAGGGCACAGTTGAGAGAGTTTTGCAGAGGCACAGCACTGGGCAGCTTTGTCCCCTGCCAGCTGCACCCTTATGTGGTGGTTTGGTGAGGTGGGCAGGGCTCTCCAATGCTCAGAATAACAGAGGAGTCCTTGAGGATTCAAAAGCTGGGGAATTTTAGTCTCTGACATTCACCATGTGTTCCCCCAAAACCCAAGACTCCAATTAGAACTGTCAAAAAGGCAATTGCATTGCCACAACCCATTTATTAGCCAGAAAGTTATTCCTTAAATAACCATCACCAACATTTAAAATTTTTCTTTCTTCTTGTGCTCTGGGGTTCTAAACTGCCTGAACAGGATTATCTAGTTTTCTTTCTTCTTCTACCATTTCTAGAAAATTCCTAAATATCCTTTCAACTGAAAAAGTGGCCTGGGGCAGGCCAATACCTGACACTTGAGTTTTCTATCACTGTCTCTCCAAACCACACCAAGCAGAGCAAGTTTGTCCCCGAGGGATGGAGAGGGACTGGGCAAAGCACAAATGGGAGCAACGTTGCTGCCTCACTGGCCTGGCCTCTTCTCGCCCTTCTGCACAAAGGTCCTTGCACATGTGGATACTCAACCTGGATGCACCCAACACAAATATTTGTCTTCCTAAAGGAAGAGGCTTGTTAGAGCAGTGTAGGGCTTTTCTAACCGTACTCTGAGTGCTGGTGACAAGAAGCACCATCATTTCTGAGAGGACGTTCTCCCACAAGCCCAAGTGGCTCTAGGGTCAGATGCTGCCCTGCCAGCGGCCAAGTTTCAGAGTGAATGCAAGATCGGGGTGGGGCCTCAGTGTAGTAGAAAATGGGAGGGCCTTGGAGCGAACCTGCCTGTTAGGTAAGGAGGCTGGGGACGTCTGTCTCCCTGCTGATTTAATACGTTTAATGCAGCTTCTTACTCACTACCCTGGGAACCTTCCAGAGGGCAGGATGGCATACAGGCAGGAACACCTGGGCTTTAAGCTGTGTGGGAACCTCTGCGAGTGAATGGAAGGGACCCTGGAGGGCTAAAGGGTGACTTCTTAAGCCAATGGATTGGAACGTGATGTGTAAGTGTTCTTAATGATTCAATGTGGTAGGAGGAAGGAAACATACATGACATTAAACTAGAGCAAAGCAGCAAAAGTACTTGGTAAAAAAAGGAAAAAAAAAATCAAAGAACCCAGGACTAGAAGCCAAGAGACCGGAGCTCTAGTCTTGACTTTGACTAAAGGACTGTGCGACTGCGCAGGTCTCAGCATGGCTTCTGTATCTTCCTCTCTGCTATTTCAGGGTGGGACTGAGAGAAAGGACAGTAGCTCACAAGAGTTGTCAAACTCTCCATCTGCATGCACAGGGAATCAGTTCCAGGACCCTCTGCAGATATTAAAATCTTTGGGTGCTAAAGCTCCTTATACAATGATGTAGTATTTGCATAATGCTAGCATTCATCTTTCTGTATACTTTAAATCACCTCTGGATTTCTTGTAGCACCTAATACAATGTAAATGCTATATAAATTATTTTTTTTTTGACAGGCAGAGTGGACAGTGAGAGAGAGAGAGAGACAGAGAAAGGTCTTCCTTTTTGCCGTTGGTTCACCCTCCAATGGCTGCTGCGGCCAGCGCACTGCAACCGGCGCACTGCACTGATCCGAAGCCAGGAGCCGGGTGCTTCTCCTGGTCTCCCATGCGGCTGCAGGGCCCAAGGACTTGGGCCATCCTCCACTGCACTCCTGGGCCACAGCAGAGAGCTGGCCTGGAAGAGGGGCAACCGGGACAGAATCTGGCGCCCCGACAGGGACTAGAACCCGGTGTGCCGGCGCCGCAGGAGGAGGATTAGCCTAGTGAGCCACGGCGCCGACCGCTATATAAATTATTGTTACTATTTGGGTAATCATTGTTAGGGAATGATGATAAGAAACACTGTTTTGATAATGTTTGATCTGTGGTTGTTTGTATCCACGGACGTAGAATCTTTGAGTATGCAGGAAACCACATGTAAGCTTTGTAGTGTATAATTGTTAATGGTGATTACTCATGAACATGTATGATGTGCAAAATAAGTAAATGCCCTTGTAGCATTCAGTTCGGACACATGCTGACTTTCCTTCTTCCAGGATACATACCAAGGGCACCTGGATCTCTGACCAGGTGATGTTGGGCACGGAGGATACAGGCTGCAGCAGTGTTGTGGGGAAGAAGAGGTTGTAGTGGCCTGTGGCTGCCAGGTACAGGGTCACAGCGATGTTGAAGGGCAGGGTGAAGACTGGGAGGTCCCACTTGCTGAAGATGGTGCCCAGAGCACTGGAGAGGATGGGGCTGGGGGCAGAAGCATGATGCTGGTCAGAAAGTGGCTGGCTTCAACAGCAGACTGCAACCACAGTGGGGACCCCTGCTCAGCCTCCCCAGGCCTGAGCAGCCCCGGGCAGGCCTTTCCCTGGACTTTCTGCCTGTGCCCAGCACAGAGACAGGGCGTGATGGCCCTCCCCCGGCTTCAGAAAGAGGGCTTTCTGGGAGATGTTTAGAGGCAGAGCTTCCGGGGAGGCTCACACAGCTCCATCCCTGGGCACGAGGAGAGAGGATGGATTGGGAATCACATCCGTCCACTCAAGTAATGTTTGTGGAGTGGCCAAGAGCAGGGGCCTGTGACTGGAGTGCCCCATATTTTCTGGACACAAGGGCTGAACCAGGAGCTTTGAGGCTCCAGGGTTGGGTTTTGGTTTTGCCTCCCCTGGGAGGTTGCCATGGTCTGGGCAGGGATCCCAGGGATGGACAAAAGCTGGGGAAACAGGAAGCATGATATTTCTAGAAACTGACAGGACATTGGAGTGCAGCTCTTAACCTGTGTGGGCCTCGGGTTCTTGCTCTGTTCTTGGGTGGAGTGAGACCAGAAATACTTTCCACCTTAAGCAAAGGCTGACAGCGAATGGGGCAGTGTACGCAGATGACCAGCATGGTACTGTCACCCTATAACAGTGTGACTATTTCTAGTGTAGTTGCTAGTGGGCAGCTAACCACGCACTACTGGAAAATGGAATGGACACAGGCAGTCCAGGGAGAAGGGTGGCTGCCCTGGCCTCTGAAAGAAACTTACCAGGACATGGACATCACGATGACGGGGAGCAGAAGCCACCAGTAATAGTCGCCCTTGTCGGAGAACACGGCTATCAGCAGCCCCACCAGCACGCCGTTGTAGCCGTGGAGTCCTGAGGCGATGGCTGACCTGGGCAAGAGAGAAGGTGCATGTGGCCTGGGACTTGCCAATGGCCTTTTGCATTTCCCTTTTAGGGTTGGGGGGCATTTAGTGGTTAAGATGCAGTTTGGGACACTGCATCCCCTATTGTTCTGCCTAATTCAAGTCCCGGCTCTGTTTTGGATTCCAGCTGCCTGCAGGTGTGCACCTTGGGAGGTAGCTGGGGATGCCTCAAACACCTGGGTCCCTGCCACCCATGTGGGAGACCCAGATGGAGTTTCTGCCTCTTGGCTTCAGCCTGGCCATTGGGGGACTTTTGGGGAGTGAGCCAGTAGATAGAAGATTTCTATGCCTTTCAAATGAAATTTGAAAATGAGTAAATAAACTTCCCCTTCAGAGTCCAATTTTTCTCAGTTTGGGCCCAACCATTCACACCTTGGAACAGATTCCCTTCCAGAAATGGGAAGGGAGACCACAATCAGTCCTGCACAACTCTCTAGACAATGCGTCGCTGGGAATAGATAATCGTCGCTTACCAGTGTCCTTATTTTAAGGATTTGGGGGCTGAGGGTGGGAAGGGGGAGAATGAGTGGCTCCCTACAGGGAGTGACCTCGGGACCTCAGGCTTGTAGGCTGGGCCAGAAGGGACTCACCTGTCCTGGCTCAGGATGAGGGCAGTCAAGGTGGACATGACGGTGCCCAGGCATCCCGCGATGGCCCACCATGGGTTCTGGACAAAGAGGCCGATCACAATGAGGATGCCACTGAGGGGGTTGTTCACAAACATCACCTGAGATGTGCCTCGGAGAACCCAGTCGAGGAACTGGAACACGGGGGACTTGTCTGAAATGGACCAAGACAGGAGGTCAGCACATAGGCTTGGGGGCAGCCCTGGGCAAGACCTGCAGCAGATCGAGGGTTGAAGGGCATCTCAGCATCCCAGCCCCTGCTGTCACCTGCCACAGAAGAGGGTGAAGAAGGACCTGGGGGAGGGGGTAGCATTGGAGTGGGTTAAGCTGCTGCCTGTAACACTGGTCTTCCCGTGTGAGCACTGATTTGAGTCCCAGCTGCTCCAGTTCCCATCTAGCTCCCTGCTAATGTGCCTGAGAAAGCAGGGGAAGAGGGTCTGAGTGCTTGGGTCCCTGCTACCCATGTAGGGGACTTGGATGGAGTTCTAGGCTCCTGGCCTCTTTCTGGCCCAGCCCCAGCCCCAGCCCCAGCCATTGCTGAGGCCATTTGGGGATGAACCAGTGGATGGAAGATCTGTCTCTGTTTCTTCCTCTCTCTCTGTAACTTGGCCTTTAAATAAATACATAAAATCTTAAAAAAAAAATGAAAAGAACCCGAGGGACCCTTGGGCTGCCCATAAACCCCTTGAGGCCCACTGCCGGCTGGAGGTGGTGTTCAGGTTGTGTCTCCAGCGGCTGGGGTTAGAGACCCTACAAGCCCATGACAGTGGCACGAATATCCCAGGAAGCTCTCTTGCTGCATGGGGGCATTCCATCCATGAGCTGAGCTCTAGGGAAGAGTGCGAAAGAGAACTTGTTGGCCTAGTAGGCACCGTTCCCCTTGAGACTCCAGAGGAATTTTTTGTTAGCATTTTCTCTAGAAAATTCTAGAACTTTCTAGAATCCTGTCTGTGAAGTCTGGGTGGGAAATTGGGAGAACAGAACCGCTATGCTCAGAAATGGAGCTCACCCACTTCACGTCCTGTATCAATATCCCAGGAGACTGTCTGTCATCACAGCAAAGCTCCTAGCTTCTCTGAAGAGCCATGGAAACAGAACTCAGACTAACCGAAAGCCACCCTGTGGCCATGGGCTTCCGAGGGGCTGTCCTTTTGTGGGTCAGGTCTCACAGGACTTTACCTTTAAGCCCCTCTGCACACTCCTTCATCTCCCCGGTGATGTAGCCGAGGGCCCTGCTGATCCTTTTCCCACCAGCAGCCACGGAACTCTGGATCCAGGAAGTCCTGGAGCTGGCGGTCTCCACCTTTATCTCAGAGCTGTCCTCCATGGGGCCCAGATTCTGTTCGGGAAGGGAGACGAGACCTTCAGAGCTTGTCGCACTGAGAAGCTGAGATTTTCACTTGGAGTTTATGTAAGTAGCCATTTCATCATCTCCCCGTTTCTTTCATTTGGTATGTTACCAGCCACCAGGAGATACAATAAACAGCATCTTTACCCTCATTTTGGGGTGAGGACTCAAGCCTGCAGAGGTTCTCATTTGCAAAGGTCAAGGTCACATTCAAGCACTGAGATTAACCAAAGATCTTTAGATTTTTAAAAAAAGAAATATTATACTCTATTATAGTCTTTTCTAAGAAATTGCTTTTCTCTTGTCCAATAGATTATTTTTGAAAATTGGCACCAGCTCATTTTGTAAATGCTTGAGTGCTAGCTTTGGAGGAAGCCTGATAATTAATCATTCAGACAAAAGGAATATGAAAGTTGGCAAAGTACGCTGTGAAAAATGGACATTTTTTATCACAGGTAATAACATTTCTGAAAATACAAATTCAAGAAACGTTTGGCTGAGGCTAGTATTGTGGCACAGTGGGTTAACCCTAACCCTAGCCCTAGCCCTAGCCCTAGCCCTAGCCTGTGATGCTGGCACCCTGTAACGGGAGCCCATTGGAATCCCAGCTGCTCCATTTTTGGCCCAGCCCCCAGCTAATGCACTGGGAAATCAGTGGAAGACGACTCAAGTCCTTGAGCCCCTGCTCCCACGTGGGAGACTAAATGGAGTTATAGGCTCCTGGTTTTGGCCTGGCTCAGCCTTGGCCATTGCAGCCATTTGGGGAGTGAACCAGCAGAGAGAAGAGCTCTCTCTTAGTCTCTGTCTCTGTCTCTGTAACTCTGTCTTTCAAATAAATAAATCCTGAAAAAAAGTTTGCCTAAGTCAGAGGACTTCTTTGAGTGGCCTCAGCCCCCATCTGCCAGCAGCTCTGACAGGTGCGGGCCACTCAGTACTCACAAGCAGTTCCACCGAGGGCTTCCGGTATTGATAGGGAAGGGGCACCTTGGGCTGTCTCTCCTGCTGCTCGCCTTTCCCAAACACTGCAGGTGGAAGGAAAGCATCATCAGATGGCACGGCGCCACTCTGGCTCCATAGCCGCTCATCTCGCTCCAGACTCGAGCTAAGTATTCTCTATTCCCCATCCCACCCGAGGAAGCACAGAGCCTTGGAGCTGGAACCCTCTTCTACCTTCTACGGGCCGTAGACCTGTTTGGGCTCTCCCTTTAGGGGAAAAGGCACATCTTCACACAGAAGATTATACAAGATTTATGGGGAATTCATAGTCTCTTGATTGTTAACTGAAAAGTCCTGATTTAGCTCAATCCCTGTATTTTATGGATGAGGAAACAGCAGTCCAGAGGTGTGGTGATTTCTTTCTCCAACACTGCATGGAGGTCTTGCAGGTGCACGAGGAAAGGAACTTGGATGATGCTGAAGCCCTGAACTTCCTACTATTCATACAGTCTTAGGCTTCTGGTCTTTTTTTTTTTCTCTGAATTTTAGGCTTTTTAGTAAAAATTGCAAGCTGGACTGGGACAGGTGATATCCAAATATTAGTTGGAAACAGATTTTGGTGGATTTCATTATAACTCTAGACATGTCTCAAAATGTGGCTCTGGACATATTTGTCTTTACTACAGATAATTTACTTTTTGAAGATGAGCAATCTCGATAAGGGTTTAAGCTTGGGAGAGAGGCTCCTACCCTGCAGTTTCCGTTTTGGTGCCTCTGGTTCCCCCATGTGGTCATGAGGGAGAACAGCAGGCCAGGCTCCCACTGGGTGGCTCCAAGTCTGAGTTCTGGAGCCTCAGGGTGGCTGACGCTAGACAGGATGCTTCAAAGGCACTGTGCTTGTATTTCTGAAGGAACAGCGACTACAAATATCAATGTGGTTGGGAAGTCACAGAACTCAGGAGGAACTAATTTCAGAAGCAGAAAGGATTCTTATGAACAGGGAGGCCAGTGTGTGTGATGTCCCAAGCGACCCAGTGCTTCTGCCTGAAGCTCCCCTCTGCCTGCCAGCGACTGATCTCCCCCTGCCAGCCTCCTCTGCCTCCTCCCTCTACTCTTCCCTCTCCACCCAGTCCCCAGCCGCGGCTTCAGGAGGATGTCAGGAGGGAGCTTGTTAGCCTTTCGGGGCAAATCACGCAGCTTTTCACACTGGCCGGGACTCCTGTCAAAGACAAACACCTGGCCTCAGGGGATGCTGAGCGCTGCAGGCCCACTCGGCTTTGTGTGTTTGCCCACAACCACTCCAGGCCCGGCTTTCGGTGTGGCACAGGGAGACACAGACCAACTGGAGGCAGAAACAGCCGCTGCGCCTCTTCTGAGAGGTGTGTGATGGAAAAGGGGGGACAACCCAGGGCTCAGCTGTGCATCTTGCAGAGCCCTGAGCCAGCCTCTGGGCAGTTCTGCTCCCCTCTTGGGCTCTTCTCAGGGCTGCTCTAATCTTGCAGGTGTCTGGGGGCTCGCCCCAGACTCCTCCCGGTTGCCACAGCATGCTCGGGCTTGCTGTCAAAGCTCTGGCTCCCCAGCTGCTCAACACGGTTTCCCACTGGCCTCTCCCTCCCCTCGCTTTGGGAGCCCCTGGCCACCAGGGCTATCTGTCCCCTGGGTCTGGGCAGCCCCACCACTACTACAGGTGAGAAGTTTCCTCTCTGGCCTCCTCAACCTGTGTTGGCAAACAGGAATCTCACGGGGAGATTTAGAAGCTCCTGATGCCTGCCCAGGCTGCCCCCCAGGTGAGTGACATTCGAGCCGCTGGGGCTGGTGATCGCGATGTGTGACCATGCTGAGACCCCCACCTCTCCAGGAGTTCACGTTTGTCCCGGCTCCTGTCCCCTGACTTCGAGGGAGTCATCCAGAGCCCAGGGGGACCATCAGGTGGGAGAAGAACAAGCTGATCCCAGGGGTCTCCTCCCACCCCATGAAGTAGCTACTGTCACTGCCCCACCCCTATTTGATGAGCCCAGGGAGCCGGCCCTGAGTGCCAGGGCAGGAAGCCACACCTTTGCTCCTCCTCCGTATAGATGACCACTCGATGTGGAACACGCTCCTGGGCTTGGGGCCCGCAGGCTCTGAGCCCTCCTCGGCCTTCAGGCCGGCTGCTGGTGGCTGCTCCCCGCCGCCGCCTGGCGGGGGGCAAGAAGAGACAGGTTAGTGTCTGCCCAGTCTGCACCCATGGGCGCCAAGCAGACAGCAGGGAAAAATCGAACTGGAAGCCTGGGAGGAGAGGGCAGCAAGCCTGATGCTGGAGCCGCAAGCACACCTGTGTTTGCGCAAACACCCACTGCCCTATTTCTCCAATTCAGCCCTCACTCCTCCCCACAGTGTTCTAAGTCAAGACTGGTGAGCCAGCCCACCCTCCTTCTCAGGCAGGGAGCTGCTCTGAGCCCCACTTCCCGGCATCCTGGACCCGCATGAGCAGGTGGCCCATGGGCTGACTGCCTCTCCACTTCTCTTTGGCCAGTGCTTTGGAAGCAGGGAACTGCAAAACTGGCTGCATACTGGAATCCCATGGGTGCTTTAAAATCATCCCTGAGTCCTACCCCAGCCCAAGTTAACACAATGGAGGCTTTGCAATGCCTGTGATGGGCCAGGCGGCTCTTGTGGGCAGCTTGCTCTGAGAACTACTGATGTGGGCTCTTGCTACCCAAAGTGTGGTCCTTGGACCAGCAGCACCAGCAGATAGTGGTTAGAAATGCACAGTCTCAGGCCTTACCCCAGGCAGGTGCAATCAGAACCCATTTTCCTACAGGATTCCCTAGATGCTTTCTGTGCCAATCAATGGAGAGCTAGGAGTCTTGAATCTCTGATGAGCCACATGCAGCTCTCTGCTGGACCTCATTGTCTTTCACTTTACTCCCCACTCTGTCTAATGGAGCCAGGGTTTCTCAGTGCGTGGTCTGGGAGCCCCCAGCGCCAAATCACCTGTGTGGCTTCTTCAAGTGCATGCTCCTTGGTCCACCACAGGGCTGTCCATTGGAGGGCTTGGTGACCCTTGGGGTGTGCAGTTTTAACACACTCTCCTGAGGGTGCCCGTGCACACCTGAGTTATATGGCCCAGTGGCTTCCTGGGATAGCGGTAGCGGTAAGAGTCGCACGATTCCCTTTGCACACCTTGTAAGTGGGCCCACTCAGTCCTCTCAATAGTACCTTGAAACTGATGGGCATTATCATCACCAAGAGAGGGAAAATTGAGCCTAAGAATGATCCCTGTAGCATCCTATCAGTAGTGAACCAGGCAACTCTCAGCTCCCAGTTCTCTCTGCATCTGATCTTTGCATTCTTCCAGTTCATGCACCAGTTTCTTGGATGTCACAAGAGGACTCATGGAATTCAGAAGCTCAGACTCCACCCTAGACCTACTAAACTGGAATCAGCCTTCTAACAAGACCCCAAGCTGATTTGTGTGTATGTTAAAGTCTGAAAGCATGGGACCAGACCACATAGCTGATGTGGAAATGTTAGCAAAGCTCAGAGTAGTGTGGAAGTGCCAACATCCAGAGCAAGGAGAGAGGTTCTGTCTATACTTCTAGATTGAAGGGTGACACTCATATGGCCAGGTCCCTGCCTGGTGACTCAGGATGGAGAAGCAGCTCGTGTTTCTGCACGCTGTCCAGAGGTCAGCGCTGAGCCCTAACCCTGCAACTGAAAGTGCTACTCACTGTGCCCTGCAGAGGTGCCTGGAACATCGATGTGCCCTGTGACATCCCTGCAGACAGCAGCCATGCAGGACGAGGACCGAGGGGGTCTCATTGCACACAGGACACAGTGGGCTATTCTTCCACAGAGCCAGTCCCCAATGCATATCTGTCCGACAGGAACATCAGCTCTGCCAGTCCATTGCTTCTCATTCCTCATCCGCCAAGCATTGGCAGAGGTGTGTGTTGACCTTGGCATCATAAACGCAGAACTGGATGAGCACTTCAAGGTCACAGGCCACTGCCCTTGTGCAGAGAAATCAACTCACCCAAGTCGCATAGCTCATTAATGTTGACAACACAGGTATTGCACCTGGATGGCAGGCCCCCAGTTACTGCTCTTGCCACACCAATGTGGCACTGTACTGTACAACACAGACCTGTTTGGTGGAACAAAGGAACTTTCCTTTTAACCTAGGATCTGGTCCTGGAAATTGGAGGCCAGGACAAATGCCAGTCACTAAACTGTGTTATTTTTCATATACACAAAGAGGTGCTTCAATTTAACAAAGTAAGGTTACACCAACCTGGGAAGTTCTGGAAATACATAAAGAAACACTTTTGGTTGTTAACATATCCCGGATTTTTTCAATCAGGAGTCAGCCAGAGTAACACAGGCAGAAAGGGTGGTGGGGCTTGCGGACGGAGTTCATGGGGTGGGTGGGCGAGTGGGTGAGTGACTGCTAGGTGGGGCTGAGACTAACCTTCTGCAGAGCTTAATGATGGCTGCAGGAGGCCAGTGGCTCAGCCTCCACTCCCTGGTTCTGCAGCAGCTCAGATTCTGCTGCCTGCCTAGAGCTGAGGAAAGTAAGACAGGATCACACGTTCATCTCTCTCACAAGGGCAGCACTAGAGGGCTGACCTGAGACGGCCAGGGAGGATGGCAGCCCCTCAAGATGTGCCAGCCAGGAGTTGAGAATGAAAAGTAGGAAGAGACGCCTCAAAGGAGACTGGAGATAAAATAAACTTCCTAAGATTAAGACTACAAGACCAGAGAGAAGGTGATATCAATTTACTGCTGGCCTCCGGGACACATTCTCAGGACTTCATGATGGCTAAAGGCAACTTTGCAAATATTATGAGCCTGTCTATCCGATTTTCCAGAAATGTGATATACCACTGGTTTGCAGAGAAAAAAGAAAACAAGAACAATACTGGCTGGGAACCAGAGTTCACTAAGATGCCTGACATTTTCCAAGTCATGTGATCTCATTGACAGGTGCATCAGTGGCAGACAGGCAGACATGAGAATCTCCCAGGGAGTAGTATACAGACCCTCCCTATGGGGCTGAACCTTGCAAACTCAACCTGTCAGTGATGACAGACATTTCAGAGGGAGACCTACCACTTCTTATGAAGATGAGATAATGCTTGCAATATGTTCTGGAAGATAACGTTGCAGTGCTCACAGATCTGGTGCCTCCCTGGGGAGGACGCTGCCCTCTGATGGCACCAGGTCCCTCTCCTCCAGGCGGAAGGCTCCCTATCCTAAGGGCATACCTGGGATTTCACAGCTATCTGTCCTGTCTCTTTCCTTGCTAAGAATTAATTGTGTGTTCTTGACCTTTGCCTTCACAGGATGGTAAGATCCTTGACAGCCAGGGTTTTACCAATTTACACTGGCACCTAACCTTAATCTGGTATACTGCAGGCACTCAGTAGTATTTGTTCAATAAATAAATGAAGGAAAATTAACCTACAGACTTTAATTTATAAATGGTATAATGAACAAGGGCAAGATATTTCAGGGCATGAACTATTTTTGAAGTAATATGTCTTAAAATGGTTCGTGCTTAAAAATATTGAAATAGAGGTGAGAGTGTAGCATATGTTGGTAAAAGAGATTTCTGAGTTGAGTAGGATCTTGGAATTTTCAGGGTAAGGGCTGATCATTTCCAGTGTTACTGAAATAAAAGACTTGAAGTTTATAGTTGGTGATGAAATGGTTGGTTGCCTATGATCAACCAACCAGAAACCCAGGTCTTACAAGAGTGGGAGGAAGACCTTCATCCATGAGAGAGAAGACAACAGGCCATTGAAGAGGGTGACTTGGTAAGATGTGATTTGGTTTGGTCACAAAGATACCACATAAGTTTACTTCACCCAGCTGTGAAGCCCTAAGACACTTGGAGTCGGGGCTGGGCATTCTATAGCTCACAAGTGAGATTTTGTTCACAATAAGCACTCAGTAAATGTACATTGCGTTCTTCCTCTTTGCAATGGCTTTGCAATGGCACACAGAAAACAGCACTGGTGTGGCACAGATGGTGTTTATGGTCAGAGGGCTTGGGCTGGGGACTCCAAAGGACTCCACCTGGCTGCTCAGAGGGCCACTGTGCCTGCTTTCTTGGTGCCGCTGCATTTGTGCTGTGGCATCTGTTTGGGGAGTTCAGATCTCAATAGCCCTTGGGTAATCCTTAGCAGCTGAGTGACTCCTGGGCTTGCCTGCCTGGTGTAGGAACCGCTGCTCTCTCCTCCTCTAACAAGCCTTATTAAGTGTCCCAGTGCATGTAGCTTTATGCCGGGCCGTTCAGGACCATTGCCCACGAGGATTGCCACTGTCCCATGTTTTCTCAGCCAAGTGTCCGGTGATGCTTTCTTCCCATTGACTCAGAGTAGGTAAGCATAATTACGAGCCATAATGATTTGTCCAGAAACGCTTTCTCTGGGGAGTCGTGATCAAAGCACTCATGCCTCTACTGACTTCTAGTGCACAGAAAATGCCAACTGTTCACATTATCAATGGCAAAAAAAAAAAAAAAAGCCATTGAAGGGCACATCTTTGAAAAAGACTTTCGAAGCTTGTTACAGTTTCTTTGAGGGGAACAAAACAAATGCAAGCCACTTGACATCTTTTAGAAGGGGAAAATCAGCTAGTCCTTCTGAAAACCAACATTTACCCAAACAGGTCCATGCTTGGACACTTTCTACAAGTTGTCTTTCTCAGCTGTTGAATGAGATTTCTTCCCTCCTGGAAGTGGAATGATGCTTTCAATACATGCCTTGCAATGTCCAACATATGGAGCATCTGCAGTCTACCAGGCAGATCCAGACCCACATGTCCCCTCTCCCAGATCCCTGGTCTCGTAACTCTTTCAAACTGCTATTTGTGGACAAACACACCACAAGATGAGTTTCCGGCTCCAATGCCAGGATGACTCTTTTTGTGGAAGTGACACATCAAATATGAGTTTTTTCCTAGAACTAGTGGCCATGATTTGTACAGATATTTCCCTATATAGAAGTTGAGTTTTGCACTATGTGTTGTGTTTTTGTGTGTCTCTGTGTTATGGGATGGAGGGGGAGGAGAGAGAGAGAGAGATGCCAGTGGGTGATATATGGGGTGATACCTTTTTACGTTGTTTTAGGTGACATGTTCACAGATCATTCCATAAGCCATCAGAGGTGTTGGATGTTTGATTTGGAAAAAGCCATTGAGTCTTTTTAGTCAAGCCCTCTCATCTTACAGATTGGAGAACTGAGGCCTAGCGAAATAGAGTGATATGCTCAGGGCTACATAGTTATTGGCAGAGCCAGGAGTAGGCATTAATTACATAGCTCTCTTCTATATCTTACCTTGTAGTCTCAGATTTATTTCCCAAAACATTACTCCCCATTAGGGTTTATTTTTGGTCTGTCAATTCAGCTCTGCTTTTGAATGCAACAGCCTAATTAAGTATTCTAGAATCCATTTCTGTTTAAACTGTGGCTCCCTCTCCTTCAAGAAAACCACAAGTGTCTGGAGCCTTCCTCATCTGTCTGGACCAGGAGGTGGGTTGAGAAAGGGAGGGGATAAAGAGGAAGACCAGGTCCACAGGAACACTGGGGATAAATGACTTGGAAACATCAACTTCTTAATGAATTAGTCATTTAAAATATTTTTTAAGAAGTTGGAGATGAGTAAGTATGACACCGAAATAAGCGAGACTTACCCTTATAGTAAATGTTTTTTTTTTTTTTTTTTTTTTTTTTGACAGGCAGAGTTAGACAGTGAGAGAGAGAGAGAGAAAGGTCTTCCTTTTATTGGTTCACCCCACAAATGGCCACTACGGCTGGCGTGCTGCGCCAATCCGAAGCCAGGAGCCAGGTGCTTCCTCCTGGTCTCCCATGCGGGTGCAGGGCCCAAGCACTTGGGCCATCCTCCACTGCCTTCCCAGGCCACAGCAGAGAGCTGGACTGGAAGAGAAGCAACCGGGACAGAATCCAGTGCCCCAACCGGGACTAGAACCTGGAGTGCCAGCGCCGCAGGGGAGGATTAGCCAAGTGAGCTGTGGCGCTGGCCAATTGTAAATGTTTTAAACCCTTTCTCTTCTCCTTCCCCACACAGCTCGTTACTTGGCCAATGGACTCACCTAGATCTTGTTTCTTTGACTCGTTGTGTGGGGAAGCCATTAATAAGCCATTAATAAGTATACGTGACTTGATACTTCATTTAGCCTCATGGTACTTTATAATAACCTCATAAATTAGATGAAAGGATGCAAAGGTCAGAGTAACCTGTGTGTGACTGGGGTAACCCTTGGCCGATTTTTCTCCAGAATGACTTTGCATTCTGCTGTCATTGTTCCAGCCCTAGCCCATACCCTCAGGATTCATATCTACATCATTAGTCTCTTTGTGTCTTTCTGTGTCTTTCCTGTTCCATTCTGTGCTTCCTATCATTGTGTCACTCTTTTATTCAGTAATCTCCACGGCTCCCTTTTGCCAAGAGTCTAATGCTCAGTCTCCTGCCTGGCATGCCAGGTGTTCCACAAAGTAGATAGCTTCATATAGATCCTCTTCCTCTTCTCTTGCAACACATGTCCTACTTTGGCATTCTGGCTTTTTCTCTGGCCCTCTGTGTTTCTTCCATCTCTCTTCTTTGCCTAAGTTCTAGCTACCCTTCAAGGTCTGGTTTATGCTCTACTCCTTCCATGACACTGTCTGTGGCTTATTGGCCATATGGATCATTCCATTCTTTGAATTCCCATTGCGACTGCAGAAGGAACTCTCGAGCACAGCTTTGGAAATTTGGACCACAGCAGAGTTTTATATTGGTAGTTATGATTCAAATCAAAATACCCAATAGATATTTTCCAATCTGGTCAAACTACTTGGAGTTATCAATTATGGATAACCAAGCGACCTTTGCGTCCAGGCATTGGTAGAAGGAAACAGAGATCCAGAGATAGCCAGCTTACCTGAGGCTGCACACCTGGTCAGTTTCGGAGCCAGCTTTGGAACTCCTTATCTGATTCTTTACTTGGACAGTATAGGTGTTTTACAGACAGCTGGAGTCTTCCCCAGTGATCTTAATAGATTTTTTAACTTTTTTTGAGAAAGATCATGAACAATATCATATTCAAAAGGAGTAATAAAAGTTACAAAAAAATAACAATCACCTGGGTAGCATTATGTTAGTGATATCCACTGAAAGGCCAAGGAAAGTGCTGAGCCACTGTATATTGTCTCCTTTTGTGGCAATATTTTTATGGTCCCTTCCCCCACATCCTCTTTCATGTCCCTCTTATTGCCTATTGCAGATGTAGCTAATTGATCACAGCACTCTTTCCCAATAAATTTAAATACGATCTCAGAATCTTTCTTAACCATCCAGAAAACCAATAACCTTTAGAGTTGGTGAACTTATTTTCTTTCTCTCTAACCTCTCAGAAGGGTGTGGATATTGTACATCTTTGAGAGAAGGGGTACTTGAAGGTCAGGTCGGGGAATGATACTAGGCAGAAGTCTGATTTTAGACGTCCAAGCCTAACATGTTAGCTTTTCTTCAATCAAGTTCACCCTGGCTCATATTTTTGGGGCCAGTTTTAGAAGAGATCACATATTTTACAAGGATATTCATTTTGTGATCAAATGACCCCAAAATCTTAGAATATTGCTCCTTGTTGCATGGCTATCTGTCTTCCAGAAATACCCACTCTGAGTAGCTACACAAAATAAGTCTACAGTAATCTAAGATGGGGCACCATGGAGACAAGTCGTTGAGGAGCTGGAATGGTCCAGTTCTACTGGTTTGTTAAGGGTATGGCACCCAAGAAGTGAGGCCAGGGAACCTGGAGCAAGTGCCTCTTTCCTGAAGGCAGTGGTAATGGGGCTTAGGCAGAAAGTGTGTAATTCTACCTCATTAGCCAGAGGTTGCATCTCAGAAGCTTGATACAACATGCTGCTGCCCTGGCACCCGCCCTGAAGTCAGAGCTGTGGGTCACAGCATTGAGGAAAGGAACACAGATGATATGAAACCTCATTCAGAGGGCAGGTCCGGCGGGTGAGAGGATTTGAGGGCTGATTGATTAAGCTGATTCCATCACTAGGTGAGCAGGAATTGTTTTGGGTCATAGGCTAGGACAGCTGGATTTTTGACCAGGCTCTTTTACCACTTGAACAAGTCTCTGGACAAGCTGTGGTTTCCTCATCTATAAAATAAGGGATTAGAACTATAAATATTTAAGAACCTTTCTAGTTTGAAGCTTCCAAGATCTAGATACTCCCCTACTCCCCGGAGTGCTGAGTGAGTTTCCCATCACACGATTGTCTTCCCCAGATGCAGCTCAACAGAAGAGAATTTTCCTTTGAAAAACCAGATGGGCTTGTTGGCTAGGGTGGTCTGCCTGGCTCACTTGTTTCCCCCAGGGCTTCTTACCTGGGCTCCTTTTGGCTTCCTGCACAGGGCTGGAGGAATCTAGACCATCAGGGCTTGGGAAGAGGCTTCCTTCCGACTGGACGGCGTCTCTGGTCCTCAACTCCAGACGCGGGGACTCCTCCTAAACCTGAAATCTTTCACTTCCTTCAGGCCTCCAGTCCATCCTCTTGCCAACTTTCTGTAACCTCACTGACTTGCATCCCCTAAGCCTATGCCCAGTGCATGTCTGCCAGCCGAGGAAGAGCACCATGGAAGAGGAGGAGGGAGGAGAAAGACAAATGCCCCTTCTGGAGCTCTCCCACGTCCCTGTGGCCTCTGTACCCCAAGTCTCTTTTCTAATCTCCTTGGGCAAGAAGAGCTCTAACTACCATGGTTCCCCCCTCCCAACCTGGGTGGACTTGGCAGGTTTCCTTTAAAGGGTGGAGCTGGGGACTGTCTAGCAGCTTCCCTGTAGTCTCTCAGGCATTACCTCCTCTCATTAGAATTCTAGCTCCAGGACTTGCCTTTCAAGCTATTATCTACGTGTTTTCTCCTTATGAGGTCAATTTGCCTTCCAACCTCAGTAAGCTCCCTTAATTCCTTGTGCAGGCCAGGCACAGCCTGGGGATCAACACTGCCATCAGCGTCTTGGTGGAAAGTTTGGCACCAGCCCCATGCTAGATGGTGTCTTTCTGGTTCTATGGAAAATTTCCAACCTTTCCTGCTAAATCCTGCTGACCAGGGTCTTGGGGGCTGATGGGGACCCTCTCAGAGCAAGAAGGGTGTGGCCTAACCCCTGTATCCAGAAAGGTCTCTGAGGTCTACTTATTAGGGAACCTTCCAAGGCCCATGAGGCCCTGGAGTCTAGTGGGCTGGAGTTGGGAGAGGGGCTCCACCCAGACATGTTTTGTTTGGCATGATGAGTGTGATGGGTCACGCATCAACCCCATACCTGTGTTCCACCCCTGCCACAACACATGCTCAAAGATGTGGTGTGAGGTGGCCTACCAGGTTCAGAAACAAAGCCTCACACTGAGGAAATTAGCTACACCTGGGTAGACAAACATCCCCGCTGACGTCAATGGCCCCCTTCCCACTGCACCAGGTGTTTTAGAACCGGGAATAGGGGTCCTGATCACAGAGAGCTTTCTGAGCAAGGAAAGCAAACAAAGAGGGGTGGGAGGAGCCCAGGGGGCCTCACATTCCAAGGAGCGGTGGGGAGAGCAGATCAGTGCCCTGCACAGGGGCCTCTCCTGGATGTGGCTTGTTCAGAACCAATGGCCTTCACTTTCCCTTGTCATTCTCCTCAGGAGAGGGGGGGTCTCTTATGCCCTGAATGCCAACCCTTGCCCTTTTTGTTTTGGCCTCCCCTAAGGGCCCCTGAAGGTCTTGTGGTGACCTTACTCCAGCTCCCCACGTGGCCATCCTCTCCAGACATAAAGGTGAATGCCACCTGTGAACAATGCATAACCGATCTGTAAAGACGGGACGTGCTCACCCCTGAAAAAGCCATCTGGGCAGCTCACACTTGTTCCACGAGCTACATGGAACCGTGGTTCTTAGAAGGGTTGAATCTGTCATACACGCTGGACCTAGGGTGGGGCAAGAAGGGCTGTCCTGGAAAGCAATCGGCCAGGGTGGGATCTTGGCCTCCACAGGTCCTACTGAAGTTCTGGAGGTCAAGAACCATAGACTCTTTCCTTGATGGCTCAGCCAACCAGAATTCTCTCCAGGATGAAGTTTCCTTCACAATGCTCATGGCTCCCTTCAACTCGATGAGAGGGAGGAGACCTGCATTGACAGCCAGGGCCTAACCTTCGGGAGGTCAGATTCCTGGAGGGGAAAGGGCCAGGTTCGCTAAGCAAGATAGAGCCAACAGTTCTCCCAAGAGCTGCTTTCTTTGCTTTGGTCTGCTCCTGCAGTCCATGCAGCTGCAGGAGGAGGCTGAGGGCTTCCTGTTATCAACTCACAGAGGGTTAAAAAGGACCATCATTCTCTCTTCCACTTTCTCCTTGGGACCTTGGAATTTATAGTTCAAGTCAGGGTAGAAGGTTCCTGTCCCCGAGGATTCTTCTATTTTTCTCTGAATGGCCAGAGGCAGGAAAAAGCAGGCAAATCAAGAAATCTCACATAATATATGAGTGCCTTTAACGTTGCCAGATGAGACTGGTTTATTGAATAAAAGTCATGCCCCCACTGGAACAGCTAGCCCTCACCTGGTTTTAGATTATAGCAGTCCCCAAGCCTTCCCAACCTTTGTGATGTAAGAAAACAACACTCAGACTCACACAGGAGGCAGAAACAAACTGGGGCACCCTGGTTTGCTGTAACTACAAATGCAGGCCAGGGAGATCAAGTTTGTTGATGGGCAGATCTTAGAGGATTGAAGGATCCCCTTCCCCCATCCATCCACATATTCAAGGAGGGAGAATTCTGGGGTAGGGGCTGGAGAAGGTCAAGAACAGTGCCTAGTTGAGTGAAGTTGGTCTTCCAGCTTGTGACCACCCAAGCAACTGTGTTGTGTGCATTTTGCAAAACTGACCAAATGACTAGCTGGCCAAGCTCTTCAAAAAACTGTTAAGGCAATAATCATATACTTTTCAGTACCTCTGTTCTCCATGTCCTTATCTTTTTGCTACTTCAGTGGTTCTTCCTCCTTATTTCTCTGTAGGAATGCAGGGCCATGGAATGATAGAAACTTGGAGGTGGAAGAAAGAGGCTGCGATGGTCGTATGTGTCAGCCCCCACACTCAAAACAAGTGTTCCCAATAGGCCAGTCCCTGTTCCTGCATTGCCCAAGCAAGAAGCTCAGCGTCTCATAGGACTCCATTTCTCAGGCAAATTCTATAGTTACAAGCACTCCTCTCCATGGATTCAAAGTCTTCCTGAATTCACACCCACCTGGAAGCCACAGCCCTTGCCATTTCTACTCTTCAAGCCAAATACAACCAGTCTCATCATAGCTCTACAGGAAGCAGAGGGTCTCCAGACTCTTACTCATCCCACCTGGCCTTTTCCTAGCATAGTCTTCTTTGCCAAAGACCCCCTAAAAATGTGCTACCCGTCTTTGCTTTGCACTCTCACTCCTTTATCATCAAACCTATTTTCAGAAATGGCTCCTTTAACTGAAGATGCAAGTGATTGCTCATGCTTGATGTGTTAGCTTCCCAGGACTGTTTACATTTTAACAGGTTCAAAGCCTTAGAGCAAAGGCATGTCTGGGAATGCTTGGGCAGCAGGTGATTGCAAGATGGGGGACAGAAAAAGAAGAGCACAGAAATGTCCCTGGAATCCTTAAAATCATGCTGGACACATTTCCTAAATAGAAGACCAACCCAACCCAGTCTATTCCCTGAAGATAAAAACTGGCACTGTGAACTTCTGTGGCTCAGGAAATCGGTGATACTAACTTCATGGTCCCCTCAGGTGAGACTACTCATCTGGGCCAGAACTCCTCATAAAATGAACTGTGTGAAGGCAGAAGTTGCCCTGGTTCTTTCCTGGTTTACTGTCAAGCCTAGGGCTTGAGTAACTATTAATGGCTCCTCATGCAACGTCTCCTGGGTGAATGAGTGAATGAGGTCAGGCCTCAAGGCAGAGTTTTGTAGCTCATGAAAGTTGACACATGGCCCTGGGCAGCCAAAACAAGAACCCATCTGGGATAGAATAATGGGACTGGGCAGAAGTTTGGGGTCACAAGTTACCAGAATCTGTGTCTGATTTGGGGAACAAGAAGATACAGACAACAGCAAAAGAATAAAACATACACAGATTCACTTTTAGTTCCCATCCTGAGGATTTTATGAACCCCCAAATATGATATTTTTGCATTTAAAACATCAGTGTGTTGAAAGTTTGGACTTGAATCAGTGGACTGGAAGATTAAAGAGGAAGAAACATCTCAAAGCAGAGCAAAATCACCAGTAAAAATTGTGAAGAGGAAGAGCAGCAGCTTGGAATAGAGATCACAGACATCAAAGAGGCCTAACCTCTTGATATAGAAGTTCCAGAGGAGAGAAATGAAAAGATGGAGGAAAAGCAATAACAACCAAATAGTAGGAGAAAAGTAGCTGAGCTGAAGAAAGACTTGTGTTTGCAGATTGAAAGGCAGGATTGAAGAGAAAAGACATACTTGTAGGCTTAACTCCATAAAATTCCTGAATACCAAAAATAAAGAGAACATTTTAAGATCATCTAGGAAGAAAGAACAGGCTATTACCAAGGGAGAATGAGATTGTATCAGTTTCCTCACAGGTAGCACTCAGAAGCCAGAAAGGAAGGAACAACATCTACAGACAATGAAGGGCCAAGACTGCCCCCCAGGGACTCCACACCCACATCCAAGGAGGGAAACTCTGTGGACATGCAGTCAGAGCACATGCCAATCATATGACCTCAAATGTTATTTGAATAAAATGCTCAAGAAAGAATGTTAAGCAAGTAAAGGTGCTGCATTTTGTCACAGCAAGTTAACCTGTTCCCTCTGATGCTGGCATCCTATATGGGAGCACTGGTTCGAGTTCAGGCTGCTCTTCTTCTGATCCAGCTCCCTGCTGATGTGCCTGGGAAAGCAGCGGAAGGATGGCCCAAGTGCTTGGGCCTCTGGGACTCATGTGGGAGACCTGTATAGACCTTCAGGCTCCTGGCTTTGGCCTGGCGGAGTCCTGGCCTTTGTGGCCATTTGGGGAGTGAAACAGTGGATGGAAGATCTCTTTCTGTTTCTGTCTCTCTGCCTTTCAAGTAAATAAAATAAACTAGTAACAGGTGACCCAGAACAGAGACCACAAGATGGAAGATGAAGAACAAAGAGGGATAAAGGTAGCACATCCACTTACAATCATCTCCAAACAGACAGTGCAGAATTTTTGGGAAACAGTGAGGTAGGGCAGAACACAGATACGTGCAAAGAGAAGAGGCATATTGCAAGACAAGAAAATGAAAAGCAATAATCGACCTCAGCAAAATGTAGGGGTGGGGCATGGCTGCAGAAGTGCAGTATTGTAAGCACTGGGGCAGTGGGAAGGGGAAGAGGGAAAGTATTGAAGCTTCAGTTCCTATGGGTGGGGAAGGAGCATTGGAGAAATGGGGTCTCTGGCCAGGGTAAGCTGTTTGGCCTCTGGTTTCATATAACAATAGAGAAATACCCTGTTGATCGTGGGCGCTTGGAAAAGGGCAGTAAGCTGTAGAGGAATGGAAAACACGATTGCCCCAGACCCCTTACTCAGCACTTTTAGTGTCCCAGTTGTGCCTGGTTTGACTTGACAACCCCAACAGTGTGACCTTTCCTTTCCGTGTAAAGCTGCACGTGCCCACCAGCCATCTCTCTGTGTTCTAGGGTGCTCCCTCTCTACCAGGTCTCCCTGACATGCCCACCGTGTGTCTGCCTGAGAACCACTCAGCAAGCTCAATTTCACAGCATCTGTTCTTCACCTTCCCAAAAGATTAACGGATGTTTTTGTTCTAAACCAACAATAGGTAAAAGACACTGCTGGCTTCTACCTCTGGCAAGCTCATAACCAACTTCCTTTAATGTCACACAATAGATACTTGGGCAGAGAGAGACAATCAGCTTTCAGGGCAAGGGAGTTACACTTGTGTTTGATTCGATACAGAGGCAAGGGCAGGCAAAGAAGCGGAGTGCGGCAGCTGATTGGCCCAGAGCTGAGATCCCAGGGGCAGACCCTAGCTGCAGGCAAAGGGCAGGTCTGCCTGGGGCTTGGCTAGTCACCGCTTGGGGACTTCTCTTCTTCACTGCTCTTCATTGTCAGGTAGTAGATGCGGTTGGCCTCTGGGTAGGTGACTTTGCTGAGTGGGAGTTTGTAGATGGCAGGGTTGTTGGTCGTCATCAGGAGGAAGATGAGGGAGGACACGCAGAATGGCCAGGTGCCTGATGGCACACCAATCTGGAAATAAAAGTGTGGGGTCTGAAGAGTGTTCCCAAACTCCTGTGTGGGGCCGGGAACTCTGGGGGAGAAGGATGTGGTGGGTGCTGATGATGGAGAGCTTCTCCAGCGAGGCACTGGTGTTTCTGGATTCAGAATGTCAGAGTAGCTGGTCAAGCAATCTCAGATGTTGGTATCTTTGGGCACAGACTCCTTTAAGGATGGAGCTGAAAGATGGACCCAGGGACAGTTTCCCACTTCCAGTCCCATCTGCCTGCTCCTGTTCCCTACTCTTAGTTATATTGTGCTCTCTTTCTTTCAACCCATCTGCCCACCACACACACACAACCTAGAGGCACATGTACCAGATGGCCAGTCCTTCTCTGGACAAACCTTGGATGAACCCTGACAGAGGCATTGAGCAGAATACCAGGAACCATAACACATTCAGGAGACTTCCGTGAGTTCTTCAATGTCCAGAAGTCTGGCAGGGGAAGGGCCTTTTAGGGTGGTGTTCAGGGGGATCCAAACTTACCACTGCCAAGATGTTGGAGAAGGCTGTTCCCATGTATGCACAGAACAGGGCTGTGGGGGAATAAGGACTATTAGAGGCAGCTTCCCAGCTTCCCATGTTCTCCCATGGCAGGACAGGGAGCTCCGACCAAGAGCAGGGGTCCCCTCTCCTTCCTGTAGCCCCAGTGTCTGCTCCATACCCTTCGTTGGGAATGCTTGCCTGACACTATACTATTAGTTACCTTTGCAGGCAGGTGTGGCCCATCTCCCACCAGACTTTGCATTCCCTGGATGTAGAGAGAAGTCATATATCCTTAATTCTCTCTCTGCTTTCATGGTGACCCTGCATAGAGTCTGGGGAGAACCATCTCTTGCTTGTTCCCACTGACTTTGAGGATGGGTTAGGCCAAGCTGGGTGATTTATGCCAGGGAAGAGAATGGTTACACGTTATGTGAGCAGAGGACCCTTCTCTCTCAGAGGTTGAGCTGCTATTGTGCTGTTCGACCTTCTCCAAGTCTCATCAGGACTGGACTTTGGTGGGCACCTGAGCCAGTCCCCAGGAGCCAAGCAGTGGGGTTCACCTGCAGAAGCTGGGCCCCAAGCATATTGAGGGATTTGTCTACCCTGCTGGCACCTCTGGACAAGCACCTTTTCCTTCTCCTCTCTTCAGAACACTTTACCCTTCTCTCTGTGTCTATCACTACCCAGAAGTGCTGAGATAAACCCCGGCTTCTCCCGAGGCCTTCCCAGGCGGTTCCAGCCACTTTACCCTGCTCTTCTTGGAAGGTCAATGGTGCCTACAGTCTGAGCCCCCCAACATGTGGCACTTTTCTACAAATATTTACCAAGCCCCCTGTCTCCGTGCCTGGCCTCATGCTGGCTGTTGAGGGGGCTACATGGGACATGGAAGTCATTTACAGCTTCTACACTAAGTGGGGAAAAGCAAAAGTGCAGCTGTTCCAGATGCTATTCTGCCCTCTACTTGTCTTTAGTTTTACTTATTCAAGTCCTTTCCTGCTGTTTCCAGGGAATGTAAGAACTCCAGGAGAGGAAAGCTGATGGAAAGACGGGACTGGTTGTTGGCCCATTCCTTCTACCACGGATAGCTGTGCTCTGGGGCAAATTCGTTAACTGTTCTGAGTCTCATTTCCTCTCCTGTTAAAGGGGGCTGACTGTCTATGCCTGGTGGTATTCTTGGGAGGACTAAGTGAGTTCAGATACTTTCATAAGACAGAGCTTGGTGCTGGGGTACACTAAGGACTGGCTGATTTCTTGTCAGATGGCACATTCTCTAGTTCCTGGATGGAAATCAAGCTTCCATAACATCGTCCTGTGATTATCTGAGGTCTCAGTTCTCCCAGGGACATCAGCTCATTGGGTCTTTCCAACAATCCTTGCAGATACCACAGCCTTAATAATAATTTGTACAATTACTTTTCTTCTACTAGCCTGTGGCATCATAAAGATGTGGTCACCAGCGTATCTTCCTTGTCTAGCCTAAGGCCTGGTGTGGCCATCTAGAAACAACTGTTGAACAAAGAGTTGTAGCACACAGGAAATGCATATGCGATGTCCTTGTATATTTCACAACAGTGTGTCTGTGCAAGACTATGAGGTGGTGGTGACCCCACTGGACAGGAGGAACCACAAGTGCCCCAGCTATTAAAGGCAGCATTGGCGTTAGGCCCCAAGCAAGTGGTCCTTCTGTCACTGTTGCTCAGTACTTCAGTGGTCACCATGGATTTCACATAACCTGAGGGAAGGCTTAATTAGAGTGAGTTAGTTGTCAGCTTTTCTGAATACTTACCGCAGAAGAGGGCCAGCAGGTGGGTCTGCCAGGTGAGCGCGTAGAACATGCCCCCAATGGCGATGCAGGAGAGGACACAGTTGTAGCTCCAGAGACCCATGTAGATGGATGGGAATGGCGTGGCCACGGAGAGAGCTGTGGGACAAGGTGTGGTGTGTCTGGTTGGGTCTGGGCCACAGAATGAGAGCCACCCTGTGGTTGGCACCAGGTCTCAGGGTGGCCTCTGTTCTGCTGTTCACCCCACACCTCCAACTCTGCTTATCAAAGGGGACTCTGCCAAGAGTCTAAGGAAACCAAGGATAGGAAGAGAACAGTGGTTTTCAAGTTCTTTTTCAAAGCTGGAGGTTTCACTCTGAGGTCAGACAGCTTTCTGGGTGAGGGGAAGACAAGGAGGTGGTACTCTAGTCCCTTCTTGCTCCTTTGGCCAGAGCAACTGCATTTTTTTTTTTTTTTTTAGAAAGAAATATTTTAATTTGAAAAAAGTTCTGTTTCAAATGGTTCAGGAAAGTTATGTATATTCACATATATGTATATGGGGGTATTACAAAAAGCTCATGGAAAATGGAATTAAATGTTAAATTTATTTCGGTGCAAAAAATTTTTTGAAATCCATGTATAGTTATCTCATGTCCATGAGTTTTTTGAAGACCCCCTCAAACGTGGAAGAAAGTTACAGCCAAAGAAATAGGCTATGCATCTGGATTTAGAACTTATGGGTGCCTCTTGCATTCTTTTTGTTTTTGAAATTTTTGGAAGACTTGAAATGAATGCCAATGCAAAGAGAAAGCAAAGGTTTACTTCCCAAAGTTTTTGGAAAACAATGGATGAAATAAAAATCAGGCTTCTCCTCCCAGTGCCCCCTGCTCCATCATCTGACCCTGCTGTCAGAAAGAGCATCGTGATATAGATGGGTGTGTAGTGGCTTATATATACAAAGATGCAGGAAAAGGAAATCCCATTTGAGAAACAGCAATCTAACTTTGGGAAAGCCTTTTCCAGGTTACTCAAAATTTCCAGGTGCCAGGCCACTTTTGCCCAGCTTGGTCTGTTACTGTTCCCTGCCCCCTCCCCGTTCCACTCCTCTGCCCTCAGGGGCAGGGGTTCAGTTTGCAGACTCCGTGGGTTTCCTCTCCACGTGTCCTCTGGCTGCAATCTGCAACCTTTGGAGCTTCAGAGAGAGAACGATAAATCCTTACCCCTGACAGTGTTTTAAAACTCTGGGGGAAGAGCGTACGTCTAGAAGATTTACTGTGTGCCAGGGAGAAATGACGTCTGGGAAATTGGCCAGAGGGCCTTGCTGGAGTGATGGGGTGCTGTCCTACCTGCCAGCATCCCCACGATGGACCCAATGGCTGCATGCAAGCAGATGAGTGGCGAGGAGATGAACAGAGCCACCAGGATCAAGCCACCTGTCCAGGGATTGTCGCAGCCGTACACCTGGGCGATACCGACAGGGATGGCCTGTAACAGCTGCAAAGTCAACAGAATCCGGGTTACTGGAGCGTGAACCCAATATGCAAAGAGCAGGCCCCCAGGCCAGGGCTGAGCCACTGCTGGGGTTGGGTAACAGGGTGGAACAAGAAATTGCTGGTGCTGGCCAAGGTGAGAGAACAGGAGGGGAAGGCACAGGCTGGAACAAATGACTCCGCACTCCAGCACCAGCCAGGCATCTGAGCATCCCTCCTGCAAAGCCAAGGGGGGCCCTCAGCACATGGGCTGGGCCTGGGTGCTTCTGAGGAACACATGGCTTCTGCTTTAAGAAGAGAAGCTTGGAGTGGACCAGAATATCCCTCATCACTATTCTGCCATTGTGGGTTTCAGAGCACTAGCAGATTCCCTCCAGAGCTTCTGGAATCCTGGAAATATTCCAGAAATATTGGAAATATTCTAGGCCATTGTGATGGATGATTCAACCAAAGGTCACTCAGCTTCCTGGCAGTCAGGTACAAGCTAGAGCCTCTGAACTTGACCCCTAGTCTAAGGTCTCTGGCAAGCCTCTGTTGACACGTCCTCTGTGGTGGCTGCTGCCCATTCAGAGCCAACTTGGAAGGAGGAGAAGTCATTTTCTTTGTTCTCAAGGAGTGCTTAGCATGGCAGAAAAGTACTGTGTGGATCATGGAGAGAACTCATGAGGCCCACACATCCCTGAGCCTGAGAGTGACTGGTGGCGCGGTGGCTATCAGTGGTAACTATCAGTTGGGACTGTCAGTTAAGTCGGCAATGATGTCAGATGGTGTTTCTCTGGCTCAGCTGACCCATCCATATTTTTGCAGTCCCTTATGAGCACAAAGGAGTGGGGAGAATGGCAGGACAGGGAGAGCGCAGGCCTGGGAGTCGAGAGCTCCAGCTTCCAGGGTGCTTTGTATGCGTGCATTGTGTAAGCAGGGGCATGTCACTTGCTCACTCTGGGTGATGGTGTCCTGCTTGTGTACTGGCCTGGCAGGTGATCTTCCAGCTCAATAATTCTCTCATTCTGTTCTCCATTACTGGGTCATAGGACCTCTTTGAGGGCAGGGCTCTTGATGGCTGGGCACGTGAAGGGTGCTTACTAAATATGTACTGAGTAACTTAGTGGCTTCCAAAATTGCTGTACACTAGAGTCAGATTGGGATCTTTTTTAAAATAGTGCTGCCTGATCCCTCCCTGAGCATTCTGATTTGATAGGTGTGGGGCATGACCCAGGCCTCAGGTGAGTCCCACATGCAGTTTGGGGATTAGTTATAGATAATCTATGGTAGATATGGGAAGCTAACTGGAATTACCTCTCTAGATTAAAATTTTTACTTAAAATATTCTTTTTTTTAAAGATTTATTTTATTTATTTGAAAGACAGAGTTACAGAGAGAGGTACAGAGAGAGAGAGAGAGAGAGAGAGAGAGAGGTCTTCCATCTGCTGGTTCATTCCCCAAATGGCTGCAATGGTCAGAGCTGCGCCCATTTGAAGCCAGGAGCCAGGTGCTTCTTCCAGGTCTCCCATGTGTGCACGCAGGGTTTCAAGGACCTGGTCCATCCTCTGCTGCTTTCTCAGGCGCATTAGCAGGGAGCTGGATTGGAAGTGGAGCAGCCAGAACTCAAACCATCACCCACATAAGATGCTGGTACTGCAGTCTGGGACTTCAATCTGCTGTACCATAGTACTGGCCCCTTAAAATATTCTTTTAATATTGAACTGTGGATTCATTTATGTGAAAGAGAGAGAGAGCAAGAGAGAGGGAGAGGGATATACAGAGAAAGGGGGAGAGAGGGAGAAAGAGGGTGAGAAGGCGGTGGGGAGGGAGAGAGAGAATCTGCCACCTGTAAGCTCACTCCTTAAATCCTTGTAACAGCCATGACTGGGCCAGGACGAAGCTAGGAGCCCAGAACAGTCTGGATCTTCCAAGTGGGTGGCAGGGATTTAAACAGACAAGCTGTTGTCTGTTGCCTCTTAGGGTGTGCATTAGCAGGAAGCTGGAATCAGAAGCAGAGCCATAACCAGAACCTAGACACTCTGATATGGGATGGATATGGGATGTAAGTGTCCTAATCTCTGTGCCAAACACCTGCTCCAAAATTCTAGACTTTTAAACAAGTTAATTCTGTAACCAATCTGATTCCTTTAGGGAACAGTGTTATGGGGGTCCCAGAGAGCTGGCACGCTGCTTTGCTGCCCTTGTCTGCAATTGGGCAGCCTTTTAATAGCCAAACACTGGACCAGAACCCATAAACTTGTGAAAGGAATGGAATGGTGGAATCCAGTCTTATTTGTGGTACTTGGGAACTCAGCTTACCTATGGGGAACAGGCTGGAAGTCTACTCAAAATATCTCCATGGGTTGTCAACCTCTGAGGAATGTGGGGTGCTGAGGGCAGTCCAGCTTCCACCTTTCCATCCAGGAACATGGGTTTTCAGCCCAAGCAGTCAAGAATGAGAAGAATGAGGGAACAAGAGGCCTTGGAATGGAGCCTGGGTTTAGAATGAAGCTCCGTCTGCTGGGACCCATATTTCAGCCTGGTGACCTGTGCACCGGGCAGCCTGCCCTCCTCCACGCTGCACTCCTGGCCGCAGCAGACTCCCTGTGCTGAAGGGCAGTCGGGTGTGCGGTGGAAATTTACCAAGAACCCAGCCTCTTCTGTCCTCCTGATACTCTCATGTAACAACAGCAAGCTGGGTAAACAAAAAGGAAGCCACTGCACCCTGTCGTTTGACAGAGCAGGAAGGACATGGCAACTACTCTTCAAAGCTCAGGCTGGGGAGGAGTGCAAGAGAAGGAAGCTGACTGTTGGAAAGATGGGCTGGTGGGGTGAGGAGAGGGTGAACTGGGGCCTCAGGGGACCCAGGGTTAGGTCCAACCATGTTACAAGTGGCCATCTTGAACATGAACAAGAGACTTCTCTCTGACCTACAGCACACAAGACCCCTCTGCTAGGAGGCCTGTAGCTGTCAGTTGGACAATACCTCTAGGTAGTTCAGGGATTGTGGGTCCATACACCCGAAGGCAGTTGGCCTTCGTCAGCTGAGAGTTTTGTCCCAGTTCTATCTGCTCTGGCCATTTTCCATATCCTGAGGTGGGCTTTTCCCTAAAGGCAAGAGTTCTTTCTTTTCTGTTTTTTTGGGTTGAGACCCAACTGTGGCTAAAGCCTCAGTCCTGAACAAAACTTAAGATGAAAGCAGTAGATTTTTGTGCTGTTTGTAGCAGTGTTTTGGAGTGGTTCCTCCTCTGATGGCTTAAGTTTAAATAAAAAAAAAACACTATTTAAGGGTGGGGGGAGAGAGAGAATAAACTACCATCTGTTGGTTTACTCCTCAAATGCTTGCAATGGCCAGTTACGGACTAGACTGGAGCCAGGAACCTGGAACTCCATCTGGGTCTCCTCTGTGGGTGGCAAGGACCCAAATACTTGAGCCATCATCAGCAGCCCCCAAGGTGCACAGTAGCAGGAAGCTGGACTCAGGAGCTGGAGGCAGGTGTCAAATCTGATGTGGATGCAGACATCCTAGTGGGCAACCTAACTGCTGATCCAAATGCCGACCTGGGTTTAGGTTCAGAGTGTGGTTGTCCCTGCAGCACCCTGAATGGTAGACCTGGGGTGCTGTGCCAGCAGCAGAGCCGTGTGAGGTTTCGGTGCATGGCTGGGTAGTAAGGGCTCTGAAATTTCATCACACAAATGGTATCTGAGGGTACAGTTTGTTTTCAAATACTAACATTACTACGACAGAAGCAACATTCTGGACTACTATAGAAAGTAGTGCTAGACTAGTGGGGGTGAAAGAAAAAGGGAGCTGGATTTCCAAGGAATGCAGGGAACTTGCAGACACCTAAAATACCCTAAGATGGGGTGGTCTGCATTGAGAAGCAGGGAGTTTTGTCTCACGGTGTGTGTCCTGCCTTGGGTTAGGAGGACTTCCCATGCTTTGAACCACCTGCGTCAGGCTGTCTTGAGTTTTAAGCACAGGCACTCATATAGTTCGACCTTGGGCTACTAACTGTCTTGTGCTGTTGTTTTCTCATTTGTAAAATGGGGATAATGCCAGCAGTATTAGGTTATTATGAAAGTTAAATGAGTTAATATGTTAAGGTCTTGGAACACAATAAACTTGCTTTGATATTAGCTCTTGGCTATCTCTACATTCATGAACAAGGCCAAAATTTACAATTCAATAAATTTAATCTTTTTTTTTTTTTTTTGACAGGCAGAGTGGACAGCGAGAGAAAGAGACAGAGATAAAGGTCTTCCTTTGCCGTTGTTTCACCCTCCAATGGCTGCCGTGGCTGGTGCACTGAGGCCGGCGCACCGCGCTGATCCGATGGCAGGAGCCAGGTACTTCTCCTGGTCTCCCATGCGGGTACAGGGCCCAAGGACTTGGGCCATCCTCCACTGCACTCCCTGGCCACAGCAGAGAGCTGGCCTGGAAGAGGGGCAACCGGGACAGAATCCGGCGCCCCGACCGGGACTAGAACCCGGTGTGCTGGCGCCGCAAGGCGGAGGATTAGCCTAGTGAGCCGCGGCGCCGGCTCTAAATTTAATCTTAAGTTAGATTTTGATTACAGTCCTTTATCCTCAAGGTCCAGAGATCAGTAGACTAAATGAATATGTGTGTTTGTGACAGTGGGGTAGGAGACAGAGTTTCTCAACTTTGGCCCCATTGACTTGTTGGATTTTATAATTCTTTGTTGGAGGTGAGGAGTAGCTTACCTGTGCAAGTTGAATGTTTAGAATTATCTCTGGTCTCTACTTACTTCCTAGGTGCTAGTAACACCTCTCCAGACTTGACAATAAAAAATGTCTCCAGACATTGCCTAATGTCCCCAAGGGACAACATGGTCCTAGCTTGAGCACCACCGATACAGAAAACATATGAAAATTCACCCCATCTTCTACTGATAATACCTTTAAAACCCTAATTTTAAAATTTAATTTGCTCTCTTGTCCCTTCACCAAACCATCCTATCTAACATTTTCCCTTCAACTACCACCAGTCTATATTGTCAACTTAATGCTTATCTATTCACTTGTTTGTTATCTATTTCCCTGTGTAGAACATTGGTTTCATAAGGGCTAGAGTGCTTTACTCCTCATGTATTCCCAGTATCTGAACAAATGCCCAGCACATACTAGATATTCAGTAAAGATCTGTGGAAGGGATGTATGGATATGGTCAAATTTCTGAGGTCCACCATCTTTAAGGGATGCTTCTAGAGAAGCTGAGAGCCTGGGAATCCACAGACTGGTTAGAGAGAGGGCCTGGTAGGACTTGAAGGTCTGTACTCATCACCACTGGGGAACTTACCAAGGGCATTTCGATCTCTGTCCAGGTGATATTGGGCACTGAAGACACAGGCTCCACCAGTGTTGTGGGGAAGAAGAGGTTGTAGTGGCCAGTGGCTGTCAGGTATGTGGTCAATATGATGTTGAAGGGCAGGGTGAAGACTGGGAGGTCCCACTTGCTGAAGACTGAATTCAAGGCACTCGAAACAACTGGGCTGAGGATGGAAGGGGAACAGGGTTAAGTCTGTGACTATTCTTACGTATATGTTCAGCCACTGGGCTCTCCTCCCTTCTCTCTGACACACCCATTTCTGGCTCCCTTGAAATTCTAGTGATCCATTGACTTGTGGTTGGAAATGAAATATTCAATTTAAGCTTGCCCTTGTGAGAAAAATATTTAAAAAGATAACTCATTTTAAGTAGATTACTTTATATATAATTTAAATATTTTCCAAGAAAACTAAACTGAATGTGATCCTTACAAAGTGTAAAGATTGTTCTTGGATCATCAAGTTGTACAACGATTATTGTCCTGGGCTGGAATCTGACCTTCTAGGAGGGGGCTGCCAGAGCATGGAGGTAATGCAGTAAAAATACTGGGAGCTATCAATATGCAAATGGAACTTTTGGTCGCTTGTACCTTCTGTCTTTTTGGCCTCTTCCTTGGAAAGAGCATGGATTTTGGAGACAGAACAGGATGCAAATCCCAATTCCTACATTTAAAGGTTGAGTGAGCAACACCAGACAATTCATCTCTGTTAAATTTAAGTTTCCCTTGAAATGGACCCTATTCTTAACATCTCCCATCTCCCATACTCTGTGAACTTCTGCACAAAATAGGACATCACACAATCTGGTTGAATGGTCTACCTTTAATTAATGAGTATGAATCTCAAATGGGTACTTCTGACTGCCTCAAACCCTACTACCTAGGAAAATTATTTAAAAATTTTCACCTTTCCCTTCAAGTCTTGGCTGTCTGCTTCTCTTCACTCTCAACCAACCACTTGACTTTATTTCATCAAGAAGGCGGAAGTGGTGAGATGAGAAATGTTTTGTTTTCCTACATCTGCTGCTGGTTTTGTTCCCACGTCCCCTGCCTCTCTGCCTTTTTTTTTTTTTTGATTGTTTTTTTAAAAGATTTATTTACTTATTTGAAAGGTGGGGGGAGAGAGAGAGAGAGAGAAAGAGAGAGAAACTTCCAACCATTGGTTTACCCCCAAAAGGGCCTCAACAGCCAGGGCTGGGCCAGGCCAAAGATGGGTCTCTCCTGTGGGTGGCAGGGGCCCAAATACTTGGGTCATCCTCTGCTGCCTTCCTAGGCACATTAGCAGGAACCTGGATTGGAAACAGAGCGGCCTGGACTTGAACGAGCACTTCAGTATGAGATGCCGGCACTGCAAGGAGCAGCTTAGCTCACTGTACTGGACCCTCTGCCTTTTTCATATGATGGAAGTTTTTCTGCTGCTTCATCAGGAGGGTGAAGGGGTTTTGGCTCCAATCTATCATGTCACGGACTTCACTCCTGTAACATTTTCCTCTTCCTTCTGTGGCTTCAACCACTTCCTTTTCTCCAGATTATTCTCATCACTATATAACATGCTTTATTATCTTCTACCTTGAAAAATCTTCTTCATTTAACTCGAGGTCCACTTCAGTAACTGCCTCCTCCTCTGCCCCTCTTCTCAGCTGTACTCCTCAAAAATTCATCTGTTTTTGCCTCCTCAATCCTTCCGCTCCTACACATTCCCAAAACCAATCTCATTAGATAATGTTTTCTCATTACATCACACAAATGGCTCCGGGCCAGTTTGTGGATGGCACCTGTCTTGCCAAATCTTAGCTATTCCCTGTCCCATTTCAATGGGCCCCGCCCACTGTACTGAATTACTTTCTCCTCTGACTACCATCGCAGTGGACTTTATCTTGTTAGCTCATTCTCAGGATCTTTCGATGGCTTTCCCTCTTTTCTGCCAGACATCTAAATGTCTGAAGACCCTACAGCTCTGTCCTAGATCTTTTCTCTTTTTAAAAGTCTTCTGTCCGGTGGTGAGCTTGTGTAGTCTCATGGATGACATACCTTCTTTCTGCTCCACATCCTCACACCACCCAGTTCAAGACCTGTGTATTTGATCACCTTCTCAAAATCTCTGCCTGGACAGCTGAAGTACAAAATGCCCAAACAGCTCTTATTTGGCGCCCATCTCCCACCACAAGTGTGTTTTTCTGTTAGTCTGGTCCATAACCAAGGGCTGGGGGAAATTATGACACTGTATTAAATCTTCTTTCCTTTTTCTGTCTCATCTTCCACAGCCTCCAGGCAAGTCCTGTTGTCTCTGTCACCTTAAAATACCCCTCACCCTCAAGCACGCTGGCCACACCACAGATAGCATCCACGTCCAAGCCGCTCTCGCCCCTCTGAGGGTTTCTATGGCAGGCTCCTGGGCAGCCTTCCAGCATCTGCTCTTGCTCCAGCTGGAGTCTGCTCTCCACACTGCAAGCAGAGTTATTTGTTGGAGTTTAAGCTGTATCTCCCTCCTCTGCTTCAAACCCTTTAACTGCTTCCTATCACAGTTGTTTTAAAAACCAGAAGACTGACTGAATCTACAGCACATATGGGGCCCAGCCTTTGCCTTACTCTCCACCCACAGTCCCTGCCGCTTCTCTCTTCACTGGCCTCAGTCTCACTGGTCTTGCTTATGTTTTCTTTTTCTTTCTTTTTCTTTTTTTTGACAGGCAGAGTTAGACAGTGAGAGAGAGAGAGAAAGAGAGAGACAGAGAGAAAGGTCTTCCTTCCGTTGGTTCATCCACCAAATGGCCGCTACTGCTGGCGTGCTGCAACGACCTGAAGCCAGGAGCCATGTGCTTCTTCCTGGTCTCCCATGTGGGTGCAGGGCCCAAGCACTTGGGCCACCCTCCACTGCGTTCCTGGGCCACAGCAGAGAGCTGGACTGGAAGAGGGGCAACCGGGACAGAACTGGTGCCCCAAGTGGTACTAGAACCTGGGGTACTGGCACCGCAGGTGGAGGATTAGCCTAGTGAGCCATGGCGCCGGCAGCTTCTGTTTTCTGAACAGACCATACCTCTCTCACTGGAGTCTTCTGCCTGTGCCATCCTCCACTGAGATCTTCAGATGGAAGATGCCTTGTTATCATGTAGGAGACAGCTCAGAAGTTCCCTTGCAAAAGGGCCTTGCTTGATCACCAAGTCTGAAATCACTCTTTGTCCTATTTACCCATTCTGCTTTCCTCAAGGCACTTATCACACCTCAAAATGATCCTTTTTAAATTAACTACTTTATGAGTTTATTTCTACTTTTGCCAGGAAGAGTGCAAACTCCAAGAGGAGAGACTTTTACGTGTTTGTATCTGTAACTATCGTTGACAGTAGAATGGTCCTTGTACTCAGCAACTTAACCCAGGCACTCAAAAAGTTTGTTGCATGGAGAAATTTGGAAAAATAACACCATAAATACCTACCTTGCATTTTGTTTGAATTTTGAGAACTACACGAATGGTCTAATGAATGTACTGGAGCAGTAACACAGAGCTCAGCCCAGGGTAGGGTGTCAATGTTTGCTTGTATTTTTAATTAAAACAAAGTTATTTGTGTATTTATTTATTTGAGAGAGAGAGAGAGGGAAGAGAGAGAGAGGCAGAGAGAGATTTTCTGTTGTTTCAGTGCCCAAATGCTTGCAATAGCCAGGACTAGGCTAGACTGAAGCCAGGAGCTAGGAATCTAGTTTGGGTCTCCCACATGTGTAGCAGATACCCAAGTACTTGGGCCATCAACTGCTGCTTCCCAGGGACCACAGGAGCAGGAAGCTGGAATCAGAAGCACAGCCTGGTGTTGAGCCCAGGCACTTTGATTTGAGGAATTGGGATGTGAGTGTCTTAACCACTAGGCCAAATGCCCAACTCTGTCTTTTACTCTGGGACGTGGAGGTGGGGGCAGTGAAGTCTAACAGCCACCTGGTGCAATGTGGCCGAGGGGCTGTCCAGAGGGGCTTAATCCATGTACTCATAAATCAAATGTATGCCAATGAGGACAAATTCTCCTCACACAAGGGCAAAGGCATGTGGGGGGCTTTAAGGAAACCTTCACAGAAAATGGCTGCCTTGGCATTTTGTCCCAATGGATTAAGAAATAAAGAAACCCTCAGAAGAAAAATAAATTGCCCAGAATCCTTAATGTAGTAATTTATTTGCAAGCACTACTAAAAAGTAATGAAACAGTCCTTAAGCTAAATTAAGCTAACTGTTTTTCATAACTCCAGACTTTGAAACCAAAGAAAGATATTTCCTTCTTAGAAATGTTAAAAATAAATCACTGAGTCTGATTTATTGCTGAGAACAGGAATAAATCAGCATGTCTGAGAGGAGCTGAGAACAGGGAGGCGCAGACACGTGAAGTCAGGAGCTGGGGACAGGGTTCACCGTGACAGCAGCAAGCATGGTGATAGCACACTACTGGGACCCTCAGACACTCTGCAGTGACTTTTAAGTCTAACTGCAAGAGGAGGTGATTGTCCAGTAGGACTCCAAGCAATGCTTCCAGTTCAAAGACTATGCATGGGGCTGTTGCTGTGACACAGTAGGTTAATCCTCCACTTGGGGAGCCAGCATCCCATATGGGTACCCGTTTCTAGTCCTGGCTGCTCCTCTTCTAATCCAGCTCCCTGTTTAAGGGCTGGGATAGCAGTAGAAGATGACCCAAGTACTTTGGCCCCTGCACCCATGTGGGAGACCCAGAAGAAGCTCCTGGCTCCTGGTTTTGGATCAGCCCAGATCTAGCCATTGTGGCCACTTGGGGAATCAACCAGCAGATGGAAGACCTTTCTCTCTGTCTCTCCCTCTCACTGTCTATAACTTTACCTCTCAAATAAATAAAATCTTTTTTTAAAAAAAGAGACTCTATGCTTTATACAGGCCAGTGATTCCATCACAGGCAAGCTTTCAGCTTTTAGAGCTTGGTTAAGCCACACAATGGATGATTCCCATGTGACCTGGATTACATTGGTTTAGTAGCGAATACTGTGGATTCGGAGTGCCTTTTACTGGGTGTGCACCGGGGCATGTTATTCAACCTCTGCCTGCCTTGGCCTTCCCTTCTGCAAACTGGGGATAAACATGATCCTACCCTGCCTAGCGCTGTGTCGGGTGTGCAGGAATGACTCAGTGAATGCTAGCCTTCATGATTAACTCTATCCTTCAAGGTGATCAGCATGGTAGAAAGTAGATGACCTTTTTTTGCTTTAGAAGGTCTCTGTTAGTCCATTTTCCTTTGTGCTGCAACTGAATTCACAGGTTTTCCTGGCAGCTTGCATGACAAAGCAGCCTGGCTAGGAAGCCACCGGGCCCCATAATGGTACATGTGCTGTCCCCTGTCCAGTCTAAGACACAAGTGCCTTGGGACCCTGTGGACTCATGAGCAGAGAGAGGGAGAGGTGCCTCACCAGGCCATGGTTGCGAAGACGACAGGAAGCAGAAGCCACCAGAAGTAGTCATTCTTCTCCGAGAACACAGGTATCAGCATCCCCACCAGCATCCCGTTGTACCCGTGGAGTCCTGAGGCAATGGCCGACCTGGGGGTGGAGCAGGGTTAACATCAGTGCTGCTGGGTAGGGCCCTCCCTCCTGAGAGTCTGAAGTTAGGCTTAGTTAAGCTGATTCCTTTAATAATAATGCTTAGCCAAGAGTCAGCCCACTTAGTGAAAACTGGGTGGTCACAGAGCTGCCATCATTTTCTCAGTGACAACACACACACACACACACACACACACACACACACACATCCTGCCCTTTGCTTCCCATTGCTGTTGTAGAACTAAAATGATGGCACTTTTGTCTTGTCTGTGGCTAAGCTTTCCTCTGTTTGTTTCTCAGGGAGTCTCAGACTTCTAGGTATAGAAAGAATCTAAGTAATCAAAATCTGACTCAGGGTGTTTGTGTACATGAGAAACAGGCAGTAGAGTGAGGGGAGGTGGGGGGAAGATTTGACTCTGCATTCTGTGGGGTTCTCTGTAACTGAGGTCCGAGTGCTTCTCCTCTCTGCACCTTCACAGAGTGGATGCTGGATGAGATGGAGGGGAAAGTGGGAAATGAGAACAAGGGACCCTCCAGTTGAAGCAGACATGGTCTCAGCTGGGGTCCAGGTGCTTCTTATCCCCAGACCT
This sequence comes from Oryctolagus cuniculus, assembly GCF_964237555.1. Lineage (NCBI taxonomy): Eukaryota > Metazoa > Chordata > Mammalia > Lagomorpha > Leporidae > Oryctolagus > Oryctolagus cuniculus. The sequence goes on from NC_091441.1 coordinate 31,746,723, forward strand.
GCCTCCCATCCATGGACCTAAGAGGCCTCTCAGCTTGCCAGATGCAGACTGGTGCCCCAGAATGGTGCACTAGCAGTATGTGGGCAGCTTCTCTCTGAGATGAGCCAACCCATGCATTAGCCTGGATGGGATACGGACCGGCAGGTGGGCCTGGAGGGAGTGTGATGTTGGTTCGAACATCCTGATGCTCTAGGCTCACCAGGGACTTCAGGCCACAGTGATCATGCAAGTGTCACCGTGGAGGCAGCAAGACCCAGATCCTGCGCCGAGCCTGGGGCCTGCCACCACTGACTGTGGCACCTGAGATGAGCCTCCCAGGCTCGTCCCTGGCTTGTGGGTTCCATGGCCTTCACCATCTGCCTTGTGAAGTGGTACTGGGTCCTTGGAACAAAGGATGGTGGTGTTTTCAATTGCTTTCAGGGAAGCCCACCATAAGGAATTAATTTTCTATTCCAACCTGGCTCTCCCTACACCTTTCATAGCACATACATCCCCACATTAAGTGGAAGAAACATTTTCCAAAATCATCTGTACTTTTATTATCCATGAATGATTCTCACCAGCTTTATTGTATTCTATTGGTTTCATTTTTAAAGTGCTATTGACAATCAGTCCATGATCTGCAAATGGTTGGTGACCACCAAATTGAAAAATCTTAAGATATGGACTAATGCAGTATTTTCTAGGCTCTCTGACCATCGGAAGCACCTGGGAGGCCCTTGGTAAGAATGCCCCCTCTGGGACGTGTGGAATTGGCACATGGGAGGGGGCAGGCTGAGGCTGTGCGTCTCAATGACCATCCCATTGATTCTGGACACCAGGAAAGCTTGGGAACCATTGGGAAGGCAAAGTCTGCAGAAATGCTCAAATTCTACAAAATGCCAGTTGGTATTGCGACTTGAGAACAGTGCCCGGGCCCCAGCAGAGCTGGCTCCTCCCCACCTGCCTGCTTCTGTGCCTCCAGCTGCCCCATCTGCTGAGGCCCCTCCCAACTGTCCTCCCCTCCCTCTTCTTCTTGCCGTATCCAGTGTTCTTACTTCAAGGCTGCCCTCCCTAATCTCCCCAACACTTAGATATGTCTCACTTCTCTGAGGATTCAGTTATACAAGGGCACTTCAGCCAGCTCATGGAAAATGGGATGAAAGATAAGTCTATCCGGGGGCAAACATTTGAAATCCGTGCATAGTTTTTTCACGCTGCACATTTTCATGAACTCTCTGAACACCTCTCACGTACTGTCTTAAATTACTCCGAGACACTCGTGACCAGGTAGTCTCTGCCCCTGGGCCTGGACTGTGGGCTCCTCAAGGGAAGCGCAGCCTAGGCATTCCTCGGCATCCAGAAGGCTCCACAGTCAGTCAGAGCCTGGCCCTGTCACTCGCTGTGGGCAGGAGCCAGCATTTCCTGTGACTGGCTCACAGCCGACACTCAGGGGACTTTGGGTGGTTGGCAGGGGAAGGTTGCCTGATTGCACAGATGCAAAGCTTCACCTGTCTTCCCCACACATCCTGCCAAGATGACCATAGACAAGGACTCACCTGTCTTGGCTCAAGATGAGGGCAGTAAAGGTGGAGACCACTGTCCCCAGGATCCCAGTAATGGCCCACCAGGGATTCTGGATGACAAGCCCCACGAAGATGATGAGTCCACTGAGAGGGTTGTTGACCAGCATCACCTGGGCTGTGCCCCGCAGGACCCAGTCTATGAACTGGAGGACCAGGGGCTTGTCTGCAAGAGATACACAGAACCATCAGCAGGGTCCAGCCTGTGCTGTCCTGCTGGGCCATGGTTGGCATGGCAACCATGGCAACCAGGGATGCAGAAGCCAGGGCATGTCTCTTATTCAGCCTGGTCTGGGAAGGGAGCAGTGGGGATGGATGGAGTGGAGAGAGGTGGGTGCCCAGCTCAGTCTCCGAGTGGCCCAGCGATCTGTCTCCAGTGGGTGGTCATTTCTGCCATGCAGGCTGACACACCATGCGTGGTCCAATTGAAGGCAGTTACAGCCATTGGCTTGGCTGGCAAGGAAGCCCCGGGAGGCTGTGGAGGGAAGGAGTGGGGAGGAATGGATGCTCTTTGAGCACTGTGATATGGCTCAGTTGAGGACTGTGAGCTGAGCAGCAAGTTGCCTGAAGAAAGGAAGCAGGGAAAGAAATCAGTGTAGCCCAGCTGTGAAAACTGTTATTGAGTCAGGGCCCATAGAAAACCAGGGGTGGCAGAGGGGACAAGTGTTCTGCTTGTTCCTGGGTTTGGTTTCCAGGACAACCTGTGCAGGAGGGAGGCAGGTGGGGTGGGGTGGGGAGGGAGGCAGGTAAGGATGAGGAGCTTGCTGCATTTGTTCAGGGCAAAGCCAAAGGAAAAGACCCCTGGGACCTTGGGGAGGGTGATGTCAGTGTTTTCTTGGCACACAGTAGATGCATAATAAGTGCTGTGGAACCAGTGAAAGAATGACTTATTTGGGGAACAGCTTATATGAGAGCACTTCAAAAAGCTCATGGGAAAATGGAATTAAAAGATAAGTTTATTTTGGTGCAAAAACTTTTAAAACCCATGCATAGTTTTTGTCATAAAAACTTTTTGAAGGACCCTTGTAGGCATAGATTTCAAAATTTGTCAATTCCATTTTCCATGAGCCTTTTCAAGTGTCTTTGTGTGTTGCTAATGTGGTGCACAGAAGTCGGGGAATGCATTTCACTGGGAAACTGTGGGATTCCCAGTTTGGTTGGGTATGTTGCACCCATGCAGAGTCAGCTCTGAGTTGGTGTCTCCTTGCTCCCAACTGTGGGAGCCCTTGCCATGGGCAGGGGGCGGGGAGCGAGGGAGAAGCTGCCTTGGTCCCAGGTGGAGGGAGGTGGCTTCTGGCCTGGGCTGGCCACTCTGGCCTACCTTTCAGGCAGTTCCTGTACTCCTTCATTTCACCGGTGAGGTAGCCCATGGCTTGAAAGAGGCTGAAGCCACGTTGGCCAGAGGATCCGCGAGGGGGCACCTCGCTCTCTGTCTTTTTACTCCTTTCATTGAGTTTTTCGATTTTCACAATGTGGCTGCCTTCATCAGACGACCGAAGATCCTTTTCAGAGAAGCCATAAGAAGATGTCAGAAAGATGGTGAGATAAACAGTGACCCCTCTGTCCACTGTCTGATGCTGCCCCATGCGCCCTGAGCCAGCCCCATCTCCTTCCCAGGACCTCAGCACCTGCCTCTGAGGGGACATTATTCAACATTTTTGGGCCATGGATCCTGTTTGGCAGTGTGGTGAGTTCTAAGGGCTTCTTTCTGGAATCATATATTTTTTTAAACTTTTATTTAGTAGATATAAATTTCCAAAGTACAGTTTGTGGATTACAATGGCTTCCCCCACCCCATAACTTCCCTCTCACCCACAACCCTCCCATCTCCTGCTCCCTCTCCCATTCCATTCACATCAAGATTCATTTTCAATTCTCTTTATATACAGAAGATCAATTTAGTATATATTAAGTAAAGATTTCATCAGTTTGCCCCCACACAGAACACAAAGTGCCAAATACTGTTTGAGCACTAGTCATATCATTAATTCACATTGAACTATACATTAAGGACAGAGATCCTACATGGGGAGTAAGTGCACAGTGACTCCTGTTGTTGACTTAACAAATTGAAACTCTTGTTTAAGGCATCAGCAATCTCCCCAGGCTCTAGTCATGAGTTGCCAAGGCCATGGAAGCCCCCTGAGCTTGCTGACTTTGATCTTATTTCGACAAGGCCATAGTCGAAGTGGAAGTTCTCTCCTCCCTTCAGAGAAAGGTACCTCCTTCTTTGATGACCTGTTCTTTCCACTGGGATCTCACTCGAGGAGATCTTTCATTTAGGTTTTTTTTTTTTTTTTTCCAGAGTGTCTTGGCTTTCCATGCCTAAAATACTCTCATGGGCTCTTCAGCCAGATCCGAATGCCTTAAGTGCTGATGGAATCATATTTTTTTTTTTTTTTTGACAGGCAGAGTGGACAGTGAGAGAGAGACAGAGAGAAAGGTCTTCCTAATCATATTTTTTAAAAAATATTTATTTTATTTATTTGAAAGAGTTATAGAGAGAGGTAGAAAGAGAGAGAGAGAGAGAGAGAGAGAGAGAGAGGTCTTCCATCTTCTGGTTCACTCCTCAAATGGCTGTAACAGCCAGAGCTGCACCAATCCAAAGCCAGGAGCCAGGAGCTTCCTCCAGGTCTCCCACGTGGGTGCAGGAGCCCAAGGACTTGGGCCATCTTCTACTGCTTTCCCAGGCCATAGAAGAGAGCTGGATCAGAAGAGGAGCAGCTGGGACTAGAACTTGCGCCCATATGGGTTGCCGGCGCTTCAGGCCAGGGCGTTAACCTGCTGAGCCACAGTGCCAGCCTGAGCCCCAGACTTCAACATTTTTTTGCATTAAGATAAACATGTGTGTTAATTCCATGTCCATGAACTTCTTTAAATGTTAAATATACTCATGTATCACAAGTCTTTTTAATGTGATGATAACTACACTTCAGTAGCACTGAATTTCCTTATAACCCTGTTTATTTTTGTACATTTAAAAAAGTGATTCCATGGGGCCAGCACTGTGGGAGACCCAGAAGAAGCTCCTGGCTCCTGGCTTCGGATTGGCGCAGTTCCAGCCATTGTAGCCAATTGCAGCCAATTGGGGAGTGAACCATCAGTGAAAATCTCTCTCTCTCTCTCTCTCTCTCTCCCTCTCTCCCTCTCCTCTTTCTGTGTAACTCTGACTTTCAAAAAAAAAAAAAAAAAGAAATCCGGGGCTTATATTGTGGTGTAGCAGGTAAAGCTGCCACTTGTAGTGCCAGCATCCCATGTGGGCGCCGGTTCGAGTCCCAGTTGCTCCACTTCTGATCCAGCTCCCTGCTAATGCATCTGGGAAAGCAGTGGTAGATTGCCCAAGTCCTTGGGCCCCTGTACCTATGTGGGAGACCCGGAAGAAGCTCCTGGCTCCTGGCTTTGCATTGTCCCAGCTCTGGCCATTGTGGCCATTTGGGGAGTGAACCAGTGGGTGGAAGATCTCTCTCTCTCTCTTCTTTCTCTGTATCTCTGCCTTTCAACTAAATAAATAAATCTTTTTAAAAAAAGTGGAAATCCATGTGTAGTTTTTTCATCATGTGCATTTTACATAAACTTTTTGAAGATGCCTGTATGTATGGATGTCAACATTGGTTTGCACCCAAATAAGCGTATCTTTTAATTGCATGTCTGTGAACTGTTTGCAGTCTCCCCGTATATCAGGAAGGGAACCTGTGCAGCCTGGGGCCCCTCTGCCTGTGCTGCTTGTGCACTGCCATGTTCAGAGAGCGCTATAGCCCTTCCTGTGGAGATAACAGAGTCATCTGGGAGAGTGAGCCAGAGGAGAAAGACTGTGGCGTGTAAACGAGCGCCTTCTCAACTCGTCAAGAGCATCACATCCCCTCCAAGAGGGTAGCGTTTTCTACCCAAGGGCTGCTAGGACCCCTGGGGATGAGCCATGTGTGCTGGCTGTGGACCTGGTCCCCAGGGCTGGGGCACTTCCTCCTACAACAAGTGCATCGGGAAGCTTGGGGAACAGCACTTTCCACCCTCCCCTCCCCCACCCCCCAACGTCCTGTCCTCACCTTTTCTTCCGGCATTTCCAGGAGGGGCAGTGCGGGGTGCGTGTCCTGGGGGCTTGGGGGCCAGGTGGCGCTGGCGAAGTCTGATTCGTAGGCTTTGCGTCTGCTGGACGAGGGCTCTGGCAGGAGAGGGCTGCTGTGGCTGTCCTGCATCTGCTTCAGGGAGTGATCGCTCATCTGGCAGGCCGTGGGGAGGGAAAGGACAGGTGCGTGAGTGTGGTCTCCACCTCCCGCCCCATGCCACCTGCTGGGTGCCCCCTCTGACATGGCCTTTGACCCCAGGAGCCCCTTCACCCATTCGCTCCCCCAGCTGCCTGTCGTCCCTTCTCTCATTGACCACCATATGGCCCATCATTTTCCTCCTTTGCTCTCCCTGGCTCTTCCCACTCAGGAAGAACCCAGCCCTCTAGCCCGTCCACACCTCCATCAAGTAATGAACATGGCCAGACAGCAACCGCAGGAACCAGGTAGACTGCGTTCATTTGAGCTCTGGGAGCTTCCTTTTCTTGCTGTTAGCCCACCTCAGTCTGCTTTCTGCTCTGACGGGCTTTGCTGAGGTCTCAAGACCTCCATGTGGGCAGATCCATCAGGTGTCTGTTCTCATCTTGCTAGGCTGCTCAGAGTCGCTCATCTCTCCTGGACCCCTGCGCCTCTGTCTGCTTCCTCCTCTCCCTCTCCTTGGCTGGCTCCGCCTCCCACCCATACAAGTTCCCCCACAGAATCCTGTTCCTGGTCACCTGCTCTTGTTTCTTTCATTTTTTTCCTTTAATTTATTTTTTAAGGCATACAAATTTCATAACTACAACTTTAGGAATACAGTTATTCTTTCCACCATAGCTGCCCTTCCACCCACACTCCCACTCCTCCTCCTCTTCCCTCTCCCCTTGCCAGTCCTATTCTCCATTAAGATTCTTTTTCAATTAACTTTGTACACTGAGGGCCAACTCTATACTAAGTAAAGGGTTCAACAATTTGCACACACACACAGCTGTTTGAGAACTAGTTTTACAGTTAACTCTCATAATACAACTCATCGAGGACAGAGGTACTGCATGGGGAGTTAGTGCACAGTGACTTCTGCTGCTAATTCAACAATTAACATTCTTATGTATGATGTTAGTAACCACCTGAGGTTCTTGACATGAGCTGCCTAGGCGGCGGAAGCCTTTTGAGTCCATAAACTCTGTCAGTTTTTTTTTTTTTTTTGACAGGCAGAATGGACAGTGAGAGAGACAGAGAAAGGTCTTCCTTTTCCCTTGGTTCACCCCCCAGTAGCCGCTGCAGCCGGCACGCTGTGGCTGGCACACCGCGCTGATCCGAAGCCAGGAGCCAGGTGCTTTCTCCTGGTCTCCCATGCAGGTGCAGGGCCCAAGGACTTGGGCCATCCTCCACTGCCCTCCCGGGCCACAGCAAAGAGCTGGACTGGAAGAGGAGCAACTGGGACAGAATCTGGCGCCAGTGCCACAGGCAGAGGATTAGCCTATTGAGCTGTGGCGCCGGCCACTCGGTCAGTATTAAGACAAGGCTATAAGGGGCCAGCGCTGTGGCACAGCAGGTTAAAGCCCTGGCCTGAAGTGCTGGCATCCCATACTTGTGCCGGTTCTAGTCCCGGCCGCTCCTCTTGTGATCCAGCTCTCTGCTATGGCCTGGGAGAGCAGAAGATGGCCCAAGTCCTTGGGCCCCTGCACCCACATGGGAGACCTGGAGGAAGCTCCTGGCTCCTGGCTTCAGATTGGTACAGCTTTGGCCATTGTGGCCATCTGGGGAGTGAACCAGTGGATAGAAGACCTCTCTCTCTGTCTCTACCTCTCTCTGTAACTCTTTCAAATAAATAAATTAAAAAATCTTAAAATAAACCTTAAAAAAAAGACAAGACTATAAGCAAAGTGGAAGTTCTCTCCTCCCTTCAGAGAAAAGTGTCGCTCCCCGTCTTCGTGGAGGAACGACACAGGACCCTGCGCTGTTCTTTTGTCTGCTCGGCCCTCCCCGGGTTTGCTGCTGGTTCTTCCCGGGTTGGCTACCATCCCTTCCACCTCCGTGGAAGGGCGGTTCCCCCTGCCACCTTCCCCACTTCCGCGGGGGAGCGGCACACTGCCGGCTGGCTCTCTCGGGGGCTGCACAGGTGTTCCCCTTAGATGTTCCTGGTGCATGTTGTCTCTCTCCTCCTTTATAGTCCTCTTCCTCCAATCCCAACTCTGCTACCCACATGCCGAGTACGTTGCTCTCCTCCAATCAGGAGCAGGTCCTGCAGCTTGTCAAGTTGGTGAGAGGCAGCTGGGTAGAAGCTGTTTCCCCTTCTCAGCGCCATATTGTGGGAGAGCAGATGCATAGAATAAGTCTTAATTCCAGTAACAGTCTAGTCCGAGTTGCTCCCCACAGAAAAGTACATTCTTTTCTGATGCCCCCTTCTTTCCACTGGGGTCTCACTCACAGAGATCCTTCATGTAGAACATTTTTTTGCCACAGTGTCTTGGCTTTCTGTGCCTGAAATGCTTTCACAGGCTTTTTAACCAAACCAGGTCACCTGTTCTTCCTCGATGCTCCTACCCTATTATCTCAACCCTCACCAGAGCATTGTATTCCAATGCCACGCTGACAACTCTCGGATCTAATACACCAGCCCTGTTCTGAGCACCAGATTCAGTTGTCCACTTTATGCCTGCACAGGGACGTTCAAGAAGCTTAAATTTAACCAGACTACAACAATCCATCATGTTGCCTCCCTGGTTCCGTCTGCCTGCATAGCACCCACCCCAATAAAATCCTCCCCTGCTTGCAAGCAGCTGCTTCAGACAACCCCCTCTCCTCCACTCTGCAAAGGCAGTGACTCCATCTCAAAAATGCACCTTCGTGTTAACCGTCACCACTCAGCTGCTACTGTCGCTGTGTGCCACTTCTCCAGTGACTCTCACTTGGTCGCCAGCCCCGTCACTTTTTCTCAGCTTTGACCTATGAGCCATGTGCCCTGGGGCAGGGCACTCGTACGTGTACCCAGATTCACCCCTGTCAGTTCCCTGCTTAAACCCTTCCACAGTTTTAGAGGAAAAAACACCCCTTGCAAGGAGCTCGAGGCTCTGCGTCCTAGGCTCCCATCAGCTTAGTTCCCCCTCTGCTTCTCTTGCTCCATGGCTCTGGGCTCCATGCTGGCCTCTCATTGCTGAGCTCTGTCTTCCTCTGGGCCCTGGCCATGCTGCTCCACTGATCTTGCTCTTTACCTGGCTGACCCCTGCTAGCTCTGCAGGCTTTGTCTCAGTTATCACTCTTCAGAGAAGCCATCCCAGCCTATCCCCCAACTTCCTTCGCAGCATATTCTGCAGGAACCCAAGAGTTTCCTTATAGTAGATCTGCATATTTCTGTGTATGGTTCCTGTGTCGCCACCAGAACTGAAGCTCTATGAAGGGAGTGCTGTGTCCCACGCTTTTAGCACAGTGCCTACCATGTGGTAGGTGTCCAGTAAGTGCATGTTAAAGGAAGGAAAGCAAGAGGGAAAGGATTGGAATAAGGCTCCGGGGGATGCCAGAGAGAATGCTTCCTTAAAGAACTTCGCAAATCTAAGGACGCTCCGGTGGCTTAGGGAGAGGGTAGTGCTGCCCACCAGCTGTGAATCTGTGGGAGGTAGAACCCCTTGCTCTGTCTGGGACCTGTCCTCCCGCCCTGGAGGAGCTCATTAAACCAGAGCGTATGTCTGCGAGTCTGAAAGATCAGATCCAATCCACCCTGATGCTGCATAGCTCTAGGATGGGGCCATTTCCTCTATTCTGACCCTGAAGGTGGGTTTCAGTGAGGGCTGGGGCACACTAGCCTGAAGGGGACAAGCAGGGAAGGTTAAAAGAGTAAAATCCACCAAGAACTGAGAACCTGTCCCTCTCCTGCGCACGCTCTCCCTCTGGTGGCTAAAAGCTGGTACTGCGTCCCTGGCCCATAGCTCCCATTTCCCTGCAAGCCAGCAAGGTGAAAAGTGAGGCGATCAGAATCAGCCCTAAAGGCATTCGGAGCTGGCTGAAAAGCTCATGAGAGTATTTCAGGCATGGAAAGCCAAGACACTCTGGCAAAAGATCTCTGCGAGTGAGATCCCAGTGGAAAGAACAGGCCATCAAAGAAGGAGGTACCTTTCTCTGAAGGGAGGAGAGAACCTCCACTTTGACTATGAGCTTGTCTAAACAAGATAAGAATCGGAGAACTCAGAGGGCTTCCATAGCCTTGGAAACTCATGACTGGAGCATAGGGAGATTACTGATGCCATAGACAGGAGTGTCAATTGGTAAAGTCAACAACAGGAGTCACTGTGCACTTACTCCTCATGTAGGATCTCTATCCTTAATGTGCTGTACATTGAGATTTAATGCTATAACGAGTACTCAAACAATATATTTCACTTTGTGTTTCTATGGGGGTGCAAACTGTTGAAATCCTTACTTAATGCATACTAAACTGATCCTCTGTAAAAAAAAAAAAAAAAGAAAAAAAAAAGAAATTATCAATTCCCAACTTGACTCTCACTGGGATTAAACATGACAATAGGTCTGCTCTGATTTCATCATCATTTTAAAAAATCATCTATTATTTTTCACTTTATGTTTCTGTGTGGGAGCAAACTGTTGAAATCCATACTTAATGTATACTAAGCTGATCTTCTGTATATTAAGATAATCGAAAATGAATCTTGATGTTAATGGAAGGGGAGAGGGAGTGGGAAAGGGGAGGGTTGTGGGTGGGAGGGACGGTATGGGGGGAAAGCCATTGTAATCCATAAGTCGTACTTTGGAAATTTATATGCATTAAATAAAAGTTTAAAAAAAAAAAAAAAGAAAAGTGAGGCGAAGTCAGGGGTTCAGTACTGGATCTGTGTGATGTCATACATCCGGAGGTGCTAGAAATGTTATGGAAAGATCTAGAGTCAGATCCAGTGGCTGCCAGATCTATTGAATATGGTAGTGGTAAAGGGTTTCTTCCTAGATGTGTTTCATGGAGCCCAAGTTATCACCAAGAAGGAAGGCCATGCCGCCAGCCACAAGATGCATCCGATTTCCAACAGGTGAAAATATGAAGACAAGGTTGGCCATACAGTCGAGGAGGTAGGTGGGTTTTTTAAATGACGGTTCTCAGGTGCACAGGTAGGAGTCAAGCATGCGTTTATTCAGGGGTTATTTGTAACTACAAGCTCTCAGACATTGGATTATTTCTTCTGATGAAAAAAATGTATGTGTGTTATGAGTCCTTTAAGAGTGGGAACTGGGGAAGGCATTGTGGCATAGCAGTGAAGCTGTTGCCTGCATCATCGGCACCCCCTATGGGTGTCAGTTCGAGTCCCAGCTACTCCACTTCTGATCCAGCTCCCTGCTGATGGGCCTGGAAGGGCAGCAGAAGATGGCCCTAAGTGCTTGGGCCCCTGCCTCTCATGTAGGAGACCCAAATGAAGCTGCTGGCTCCTGACTTATGTGGCCACTTGGGACAGTGGACGGAAGACCTCTTTCTGTCTTTCCCTCTCTTTCTGTAACTCTGACTTTCAAGTAAATAAATTTTTTAAGAGCATAAACTGTCACCCTGTTGGTGTTTGCATTTGACCCACCCAATAGAAAGTGTGACACTTAACAAGCCCTTGATAAAAGTCACGTGAATTGAAGCAAGACTGGACGATGCCCAAGTGGAGCATTCCTTAGGGGTAACTGGCCAAAAGGCACTTTCTTCTCTACCTATGGTCCCTCCTGTGTGCAGGCGCTATTCCCACTTACAGAGAAACCAAGAACTAGAAAAACAAGACAGCAATTATTTCTGCCATGGATGGAGCTCTCTGCACTTCACAAGCAAGCTCGCCTCACTGGGTGTCTACACAAAGAGAGACCCAGGAAATCAGCAGCAGGCTGCAGAGTCAAGATCAGACTCAGTTCCCCACTCTGGGTTCCCTTGTTCTTGCCACTGCCCTGCAGGGCCCAGCTGGGGATGCAGAGCTAGGGGGCCGGCCCTAGACCCAGCGCTCAACAGGAGCAACGTGCTTGGCTTCTCCTTGAGGGAACACAGCGTCCCTCTGCCATGGGAATGTTTACTCTGTTTAAATCGGGGAGTTCTGGCTCCGGAATAGCAGACGTGCGGCAAAAACAGCCTTTTGAAGAGAAGGTTGCTCTGTCTGGAAGGAGCCCAGGAGGCGTGCGCTGCGCTCCGCACGGCCACCAGGGGCTGCGTGCGCCTCACTCCCCCTTCGGAGGACAGTCTCAGGGCAGAGGCGCGGCTGCCTCGGCTCCTGGCACATAGTAGGCACGCCGAGATTTTCTTGTGCTCCCGAGAAGAACCCAGTGAAGTACCAGCTGTCTGGTCTGCAGCAGACACCTTTCAAAAGTTTCCCTAAGGCGTCGCCACTTGCTAGAACTGGATGTGAAAACCTCGCGCGAGCCCGTCCAGTCTCAGGGCGTCAGGTCTCGTTCCCAGCTCCTCTCGGAGCCAGTCCATTAAACCTGCTTCCAAGAACACATCATGATCTGCTTGGCTTGGTTCTCCTTGGCTGCTACCCCTCCCTTCTCCCCCAGAATTATGGACAGAAAGGGCTGTTTGGATCTGGCCCACGTCTCTCCAGAGAGCTGGCCCCCGAATATTCTGGCAGGGGGCTCCCAAAAACAGATGGACTCCTCCATCCTCTTAGTAAGAAGCCTCTCGGCTGAGAGCCTACTGTGTGCCTGAGGGCCACCCTGGAAGACTCGGGTCGCCTGCAGAGAGATCACGTTTGAGTGCAGGAGACAGCAGTGAGCAGGCTTGTGGGCAAGTGCAATGGCAGAGGGTAGGTAAGCCTGGAGCCAGAGGCACCTGGAGCAGCTGTCCTGCCATCCCAGGGCTGGAGAGCCCAGGCCAGCTTTCCTGTTAGGGAGAGGAGCCCACTGCCCTCCAAAGCCATGCCTGAGAAAACTTAAACGCATGGTTTGGCTCAGGAAGTCATGGAGTGGACCCTAATGGCCCATGGGGAGGAATGCCCATCAGCAAAGCAAATCCAAGGCAAAGCCAGGCGGGGAAGGGTGCTTAACCCTGTGTTTGAACCCCAATTCTTTTTCCAACTTTTAGAAAATGTGGCTTCTACTTTGTCAGACTAATTTTGAAATCCTCTCCTGTCTTTTTTCTCCAAAGGATCACCTGTTCCTGGTGCTCATGCCCAATGGGGAGAATCTAGCATGTTTCTGTGCCACTGGAGGAAAGTGCCAGTGCTTGTGGGGGTCTCTTGAGCTGCTGCGTCAAAGCTCTTCCCCACTGCCTGGGCTCCTGGGTTTCAACAAGCAGTGAGCCAGACGAGGGGAATCAACCTTAAGTGGCCTCCTTCATACCACCTTCTAGCCAGGGGAGGTGCTGGGGCTATGGCAGCTCTGGGGAAAGGAAAGGGATTAGCAGGCTCTCCAAAGTATTTTTTTGAATTACTTAATTTTGCCCAGGCCCTTGCAATTGATGCAAGGAGAGTTTTTCCTTAAATGTCTACAACCATACGACCAAAGATGAGTGCTCTCTCAAATGATGGAGAACCCACTCTCTAGACCTCTGATGGATGGATTTCGGCTTCTGGGGGACCCCTGTGTTTGGACCCCAGGAGGCAGGCTGCTGTCACTGTGCACAGCCCTGATTATTAGAAACCTTTGTATCTATGGAGCTGACATCAACTCCAAGAGCTGTTCCAGCTGTGTCCATCTGCCTGCCCAGGATATGTGGTCTCCCTTTCCCACCTAAAGGCCCTCCAGAGATGGCTGCTAAGCCTTCCTTTCTCCAGGGCAGTCCCCTTGCCTTTCCTTCGGTTGGGGCTCATCACCATGACCCCCAGAGTCTGTCTGCCATCTTCCAGTAGCACCACAGTGACAGCGCCGCCCTGCAGGGAGTTTACTGAGTCAGGCTGGGCCTCAGGGGCGGGGCCTCTATCGATGCCTGAGCCAGTGGATGTTGGTGAGAGGGAGGAGTCAGGTATGCAGGGCCAGGTGGGTGTTTGATCAGCCTGAACCCCTGAGCTGGGAGATCACAGCCTAGAGAGAGGTCAGGGAAGGGATGAAGTTGGGAGAGGCCTAGTCTTTAGGCAGACAGGGCAGGTGAACAGGCCAGCAGCTGGGTTAAGGAGGGAGGTGCCTTTCTCAGGGCTGGGTTGTGTAAGAGGCTGGCTGAATGCTGCCTTTTATAAGGAGTGGCTTTGAGCTTTCCTTGGTAGCTGCAGCCCAGTGAGTCTTACAAAAGCCTGACTCATGGGGCCAGAGGGCCAGGCTGGTGGGGCAGGAGTCAGAGGTGCACTCTTCTGGGCCATTGCAGGCTATCTGGGGAGAGTGATGGCTGGTGGCCAGTGGGCATATATTCCTCTGCATTCTCTGAAGGGCCAGGGCTGTGCTGCGGCTGAGACTTGACTCTAACCAGGGCTGGGCAGGTGAACTCTGACCCTCTGCTGCAAAGCTACCAGTAGCCTGTGGTGGCCATGGGTCGGGGGAGGATCTCCTTCAGAGTCCCTCCCTGGACAGTAGCTTGTGTCTGGGAGGAGCTTGGAGGGGTGGTCACATTTTCTCCGTTGACTTTGATGGCAATCACTAAGCCATCCGGTTTTCCTTTAGTGCCTCTGTCTGGATCACCCACTGTCTCCCTTTGGGCCAGGCCCTCCCCTGCCCAGGTCAGCTCGTGGCACATCTCTGACTTCTGCCCTGTTCCTCTACACCTTGCTGCTGGAGATGGATAAGCAATCTTAAAACATGACTTGTTCCCATCACTGCTCAAAACCTTTCCCAGGTGCTCCATGTCTGAGTCCCTGGCTGTGTTTAACCCCCGGTCATGAAGCCATGAGCTGCGGTGGCCAAGGCCCAGGTCCAGAGAGACAGAGTTTCCTGGAATGTCAGTTGAACTTGTTGGAAAATAATAGAATAATAGTTGCCTATTTATGCAAACATGGCTTATGAAAGAGTGAAACACAGAACTTGGATTTCTGGGAAGAAAAATTTTGAGTCTTTGGGCAGTTTCTTTGGGCTGTGCCCTTGGACTACCAAGGAGTGATATTGTTCTTTCCATCAGCTGGAGAGTTGAGGACAGTTAAGAAGCCTGAAGACAGCAACAGTTCAGTCTCCTACAGTTCTGCACAGGGGCTTCTCCCTGTGCCCAAGCCAATGGCTACTTTCTCTGTAGTACGTGCCCTTGTCCTGGGCAGGCGACCTCCTCTGGCCCTTGGTTCAGTGTTGCTCTGCTTCACCCACTCAGTCCTGCCCTCAGGTCCCAACCCTATCTTCTCCAGGACACCCTCTTGATCTCCAATGGGGAGCCTCAGGGTTCCTTTGGCCCACATGATGATTAGGATCTGTTTCACAGTGCCATGGTCTCATACACACATGCACTCACACATGCATAACTCATACACACTATGAACTGCCCCAAGGGGCCTTTGGGTAGTTAACTTCAATGCTATGGAGGAGATGCTGTGTAGGGGAGCCAGCCCACTGGCATTCAAACCCTGGCTACTTTTCCTACTAGCTGTGAATCCTTGGGGAAACTTCAAGTGACCTCTCTGTGCTTTAATTTGCTTATCCCACCCATGAGCAGAGAACAGTAATAATGCCTACCTCACAGGGTTGTTTTAGAAGAAACAATGTATGCAGGGTGCTTAGTTCAGTGCCTGGCATGTAAGTAGCAAATAAGCATAGGTAATTTTGTGTGTGCACACTTGTATTGCTCTGGATGGTGGGGTGTGGGTGTGGCTGAAGGTCTTTGGGGCTGGCATTGAAGAAGTCTTTCAACATGAGACTGCTGAATGCATGAAATGCAGCTCAGGGAACTTGTTTTATGCTTTTCTTTCTAATTAAACATGAATGTTCATGATGAGGTCAGGAGTGGGCTCAGGCATTAGGGAGGAGGGCAAGGAGCTTAAGGGAAATTCAGTACAGTGTAGGTAAGTAGCTTACCCTGTTGCACTGTCACAACGATCTATAGGTTTATCTTCTAATCAACTGAGTTACCGGGCTTGCTGGCCCACGGAGCCTGCTTCTGCTTGCTCTTTTCCCACCAAGCTCTAGACAGCTCTTTATGTTGATCCTGAGCTGGGAGAGAGGCTGGGAACACCTAGCTGTCCATGCAGGCTGAGAACAGCAGAGCCCAGTGCTTCATCTACACTCTGCCCAGGCAGCCTCAGCTCCTGGTCATTGCCGGTTATGCTCCTGTTTCACCCCCACTAGACAGACGAGAACTCCTTAAGGGCAGCATCCTAGTTTTCCTCGCAGCACAGCATCTTGGACTTGGGTGCTCTGTAAAGACCCAATGAATGAGGTGAGTAGTCACTGGACCCCATGAGCCAGATTTGGCACCATTTTGAACGTCAGGCACCAACATTTCACATGTGATAATGCACTTCCCTTCCTCTGACTGCATTTCCCATCAGCTTTGCTGATGATCCGTGGGTGCTGGCAGAGATCAGGGAAGAGCAAAGCTGACCTCAGGGTGAGAAAAGACTGGGAAGGGGCTGTGTGTGGCTGCACTGGGCCAGACTGGAGGGTGAGGAGATGCCTGAGCTGGGATGAACCCAACCCCCTAGTACTCTTTCCTTAACAACAGCACAACTCTCTTTCTGTGGGTCCCGGACACTTCTTTTCCTGGAGGAAGTCTCTCTCCTCCCCTGCAGTGGCCATAGCCAGTTCTTGAGTCCCCTCAGAGCCTGGCTGTATGTACTTTAAGTCTGTGGTCTTTGGATTCAAGCAGGCTCACACCTCCTGTTGGGCACCAGCCTGAGGTCTGAAGCTGGGTCTCCCTGTGTGCAAGCTGGGAGTAACTCCCTCTCTCCCTTTGAGCAGGCTTCAGTTTGCTCTCCACCTCCTCAAGGACTTGACCTACTATGTCCATTAGGCCCTTGAACCTCTCTCTTGCATTTCAACAAAACCTTGGTCTTTTTTCCCCTGCACAGATGCTTCTTTTGTAAGAGCAATTTTGAGTGGGGAGGAAGGGTTGTGCCTGGGAGGGTGTGGAAACTGGGACAGATCCCACCAGGTACTGTCCCAGGAGCCTCATATGCGAGTCAGATGGCTGCTGAAGGTACTCACTGGGTTGGGTTGGGGTAGGGGAGAAGGGCAACTTGCAGACAGCGGGAAGGTGCTTGGAATGGGGTGAGGGTGGTGTTTGGGTGGGCGGAGGGGAAGCAGCTAATGGGCTGCTGTTAATGCTGCGGACAGAAGGGGCCTGGTTGGCTTCTCTAGCACAGCATGGGGGCTGCCCATTCTCTGTGCCTTTACACAGCACTCATCAGCAAGACAGCATGAGCCCAGGGGTCATTGCAAGCTCTGGCTTTCCCCCAGCAACCAGCAGTCCTTCAAAGCTGGCCTCCCGTAATGGCATTTTCTGGCTGTGATGAACACAGACTCAGTGGAAGACTGACTGGGTGAGTCGTGGGTGACGCTGATGCTTTGCTGATGATCTGTGGGTACCAGCAGAGATCAAGGAGGCCAAAGCAGACCTCAGGGTGAGAGAAGACCATGAATGGGCTCTGTGTGGCCACACTGGGCCAGCCTGGAAGTTCAATGGCCAGGTGGGATTACAGAGCTTCATGAAGCCCATGGTGCCTGCCTCCTGGGGAGGGCCAACAAGAGCAGGAACCCAGCGAGAGAGGTGTTCCAGTTAGTTCAGCTGCAGCCTTACTTTTAGATCCCTGTCCCCTATTCCTTTAGCTGGATTCAAACGCTCCTTCTTTAAGCCCCATAACAAAGACCTTCAACCTTCACAGCATGCTCATCTTCATTGAGGGGGCTTGAAAAATGCTGATGCCTGGGTGATTCGGACTCCATCGGTTTGGTGTCTGGCTGGGGCATTGGAACTTTTCAAAGCTCTTCAGGTGATGTTAACATGCAGCGAGACTGAGAGCTCCTGACCTTGATCTTTGTGTCTGTGTTTTTGCCACTTGTATTTTACCCACTCACTACTCCAGGTGAGGACTCTGGGTCAGTGTCACCTGTTCACTTGTTAGAAGTGCAGGTTCTGAGCCAGAGCTCCAGAAACAGAATCTGCATCGGATGCAGCCCCAGGTGTTTTTTTTTTTTTTTTTTTCTCAGTCAGGCCTGGGACGCAGGATGCAGGCGTCACTGGGCAGTGCTGTGGCTTGTGGACTGTGAGTACAGAGAACTTCAGGAAGAGGGTGGAATGGAGGCAGAGGGCCTGGAGACAGTCCCTGCTGATTTAGAGAGTTTTGCTTAGTGGTCAAAGCATTCAGTAAATAAGCAAAACCCGATTAGAGTTAGCAACAGCAGAAACCAAACCAAACCAAACAATAGCTGGATTTATGACTTTAATTAGGCTCCGTTTATGTTCTCTATCTCTAGATGAAAGGCAGTGGCAAACACACCCGTCTTTTTTAGCAAGTGCCTTGGCCTGCAGAAGCTGAATCCCTGCTCCCTGCACAGCCCACTTGGGGCTGCCCCAAGCGAGGGATTAGTTTTATTTCTCACCCTGGACAGTGGAGCCTCACTCTGGTTTTGAAAAATCTGGAATGGATGCTCCCCTGTGCTTTGTGAGCTCATGTGAGATCACAGAGAACGGATACAGGCAAGGTGTGGATTTGCTCACCTCTAGAGGACAGAAACATGGGGCCCCTGGGTCTGAGTAGGGGAGAGTGGACGCTGGGGGCTTTAGTTTTGATGGCTTCAGGGAGTCTTGCTGTCAATCTCAATGAGGGAGATGCTGTGTGTGGTCACGGGTGGGAGGGTGGTGGGTGCTGGAATGAGGAGCCCTGGTGAAAGCCAGGGGCAATCAGACCAGCAGTGTGTAAACACCAGACAGGAGAGAGCAGAGAAGGCCCAGCCTGGGTGGAAGGGAATATTCTGTGGGGGTGGTGAGAAGAGGAATTGAACTAGCATTGGCTGGCAGGAAGAAAGTGTGGGGAGCAACCCGGACTAGACTAAGTTACTGGAATTAAGACTTATTCTATGCATCTGCTCTCCCACAATATGGTGCTGAGAAGGGAGAAACAGCTTCTACACAGCTGCCTCCAGTTCAACCAATAAACAGCAGGACCTGCTCCTGATTGGAGGAGAGCAGCGTACTCGGCGTGTGGGTAGCAGAGTTGGGATTGGCAGAAGAGGACTATAAAGGAGGAGAGAGACAACATGCACCAGGAACATCTATCTGAAGGAACACCTGTGCAGCCCCCGAGAGAGCCGGCCGGCGGTGTGCCGCTCCCCCGCGGAAGTGGGGAAGGTGGCAGGGGGAACCGCCCTTCCACGGAGGTGGAAGGGACGGTAGCCAACCCGGGAAGAACCAGCAGCAAACCCGGGAAGGGCCGAGCAGATAAAAGAACAGTGCAGGGTCCTGTGTCGTTCCTCCACGAAGAGGGGGAGCGACAAGAAAGAAGTGGAAGGGTCAGGAAATTATAGACCACTCCAAGAAAGAAGAGCAGAGCAAGGAGGGAAGGAAGGGGTGAGGGAACAGAGGGGAGAAGAGGACAGGGCAGTGCAGGAGACTGGACTGGTGCTGCGGAGGATGTGCTGAGACAGACGTGAAACGAGGCTCACAAGCAGGTGGGGTGGGGGAGAGGTGCTCCTGAGCCACTTGTCCCTGCTCCTACTGGGGAAACTGCCTTGAGACCTTTAATGACCTTCCTTCCTTCCTTCCTTCCTTCCTTCCTTCCTTCCTTCCTTCCTTCCCTCCTACCTTCCTTCCTTCCTTCCTTCTTTCCTTCCTTCCCTCCCTCCTTCCTTCCTTCCTTTCCTCCCTCCCTCCCTCCCTTCCCTCCTACCTTCCTTCCTTCCTTCCTTCTTTCCTTCCTTCCCTCCCTCCTTCCTTCCTTCCTTCCTTCCTTCTTTCCTTCCTTCCCTCCCTCCCTTCCCTCCTACCTTCCTTCCTTCCTTCTTTCCTTCCTTCCCTCCCTCCTTCCTTCCTTCCCTCCCTCCCTCCCTCCTTCCTTCCCTCCCTCCCTCCCTCCCTCCCTCCTTCCTTCCTTCCTTCCTTCCTTCCTTCCTTCCTTCCTTCCTTCCTTCTTTCCTTCCTTCCTTTCCTCCCTTCCTTCCTTCCTTCCTTCCTTCCTTCTTTCCTTCCTTCCTTCCTTCCCTCCCTTCCTTCCTTCCTTCCTTCCTTCCCTCCCTCCTTCCTTCCCTCCTTCTCACCTTCCCACAAACCCTGTGCAGCATGCAGCAGCAGTCTCCCCTGAGAAGAGGCACTGGGGCTCTTTTCCATTGCCCTGTGGCTCCTGCAAACCATCTAGATCTGGCACCAGACAGCTCCTGCACCAGTTCCACAAGGAGAACCAGAGGGGCTCTCGCCTGGAGATGGAGACTTAATTATAGCTTTATTCCACCCTTCCTCCTCCCTCATGCCTAACCAGGTTTGCCGAATGACCTTTCTTCAGATTTCCAAAGAAGCCATGAGAGCCACATTAGTTCAATGTTGGGAATGCGCATGGTTTGGAGGTGGCTGAAGGCATTTGCCAAGACGCTTGTTATCTGACCCATGTTTGGTTTCATGGAGGTGATGGTTGGCCATATTTACATAGCCAAGGCTCTGGAAAGAAGGAATTTGTCTGGACATCACTGGAAAATAAATTGAGCTTGTTGTGAAATTCTTGAAGATGTGTTCCTAAAAGGAGGGTGTGTGTTGAGGAGCAGAGCCCACGGGGATGGTCACGGAGGGTGGACCAGGAGGAGCGTGCACTCAAGAGGGCTGTCAGATTCCTGCTCTGCCACTTACGACAGCACCACGCTGGGCATAGCTTCCTGCGTCTGTGTGCGGCAAGGACTGCTTTGTAAAGGAACTTGCCGAGGGTCTAGCGCACTGCCCAGTGCATAGGAAGGGCCAACCTTCCTCCTCCCACCTTTTCTGGGGCTATTCACAATCGCTAAAGACCCAGACTGCTGGGGACTGAATGACAACAGAATTACTGGAGCAAATGTTTAGGAAGTTTAATCTCTCCAAAGCTCCATTTTCTCCCTGGAAGATCCCTGTGTTAGATGTTCATTCATTCAAAAGGGTTTGTTGAGCACCTTTTATGTGCCAGGCACTGGGGATTCACTGATGAGCAAGAAGAAATTCTTGCTCTATTGAAGCCCAGACAGTGACTCCAAATGCCCAGGAATGGAGTTGTAGAGTTTCCTCCTGGATGATGGGGGGGTAGGGAATGGGGATGAGGGACAACTTTCAGTGCCTGAGAGGCACCCTAGTAGTTGTTGGATAGAAGCCAGGGATGCTAAATTGCTAGCAATATGCAGGACCAGTCTGAATAACCACAGATCATTCCACTCAAAATGCTTGTGAGAAGCATGGTACAGCACACATGGAAAAAGTCCTGGAAACCAAAAAGTTGCCCTCCGGGGGAAAGATGTTTAGTGCCATCATTTTCCTAAGACCAACTTTTAAGAGCACTTTGGACTGGGTGCAAAGGGGTCCTGGGTCCTGTTTTCTTGTGTTTTTCAGATTTGAACGGCACAGCCGTCTTCTGCCAGGGCCTTTTCTCCCACATGACAGCTCTGGTGCTTTTCTCGTGATGTCCCTAATTCCTGTATGCACAGTGGCTGATGCAGCCACTTTTCACTAAGAAGTGGGAGGCACCCTGGATCAGTGATTTGCCTTCACAAGGGTCTGGCTCTGCTCAGGGGTGTATGATTCAGGACAAGATAAAGGGATGTGGATGTGGATGTGGACTGACTGCCACTGGTTTCCATAAGCCCACACCCTAGCCCACTAAGTAGGAAGTAGGTGGAGCCCCCTCTAAAAATGGATGGCCCACCCACCACATCTTCAAGGGCATTTGAGACTTTCCTAAATAAACATTTCTGGTGATATGCTCTAAACATGAGGTGACAGTGCAGTCCACCGATAATCACAGTCTTTAATTTTAAGCTCCATATTATCATGTTCATAACATTCTACATACTTGCTGAGGAGTACAAAGAAGAGATCAGAAACTTATCAGCATTTCCTAAAACAGAAATGGCCGTTATGGACCTCGGGGGACTGTCCTTCCAGATCTCTCTCTGTTCATATTTACAAGAAGCAAAGAAAGTGGACAGACAGAAATGATTTTCTAGGAACAGGATCATGCCATATGAGCTACTTTAAAATATAAATATATTACATTTAATTTGATATGAATTTATAAAAAGAAAAATGAATTACAGTGAAAAGTAAGAAAGTGCTAACCTTCAGATAAATGTTTGTTTATCACAGGAAATATTCTTATTTTTCATAACTCTATGAAGCTAAGAAAGCACAAAAACTATTTTGTAAAGAATTAAGAGCTTGGTATTTTAAAGAAATTACTGGTTTCATACTTAAGCATTATTACCTCTTTACTAAGAAAAATGAAAAAATTGCTTTTCTTATGCTTTTGTCAACTTTTATTACTTTCTTATTTATTTTCTAGTAATTTTATTTGCCAACAATATTTATTAATCATTTAATACTTTATTAATTTAACATTGTTTATAGATAATATTAAAAACTTACAAGTTAAATGAAAATATCCAAGTTATAAGAATACCTATTTGATAAGTAATCTAGTCATCAATAATCAATTAAGATAATTCAGTCATTAAAGAGTTCCTGCCATGTCAAAACACTTAGGTAGCCATGTAGAGTTCTTTATGGGGAGGAGCCAAGACCTGTTGCCAACAACCAGCAATGACTTGGCAGACATATGAAAGAGCCACTTTGAGAGTGGATCCCCCAGCCCAGCCAGGCCTTCAGATCACATCCTCCCTGGCTGAGTCATTGACTACAGTCTCATTAGAGATTCTAAACGAAAGCAATCCAGCTATGGTGCTCCTAGATTCCTGGCCAAAGACCTCGAGAAGTTAAAGAATACCTAATGTTATTTCAAGCTGCTGAATTTGGGTACTTTGTCACACATCAATAGATAACTGTTACATTAGCCAGTAATATCTCTTCAAGGATCAGATTAGAGTTGAATCTCTTAACAGGAACCTAGGAAGATGTGTGTGTGTGTGTGTGTGTGTGTGTGTGTGTGTATTTAATGGAGGAAGGAATTTTTTGGGGAAGGAAGTAACCAATATTTATTTAGTACCTACTAGGTGGCAGATACTCTTACCTATGGGATCTTATTTAATCCTAGCAATCATAGTCTAATGGGCACCTGCCTACCAATCTGTTGCCATAATGAAATGACAAATCATGTAAGAGAAACCTGTTGGCTTCACACATTTGCAGCAAATCAGGTTCCAATTGGTTGAATCTCACAGGGTAGAAATGTCTTCTGGGGAAAAAAACCCTCACTGGGGTCAGTTTTGAAGACACAATCTATTTACTAATTGAGTAAGATATATACTTAGCCCTGTGCTCAGTTAACTCTTTGCTCTTAGCAAGGAATTCCCATTTGCAAGCTTACAGTTCAAGAGTGTGAAATCTCTGGTGCCAGGTCTCTGGGAACTGGGGGGGTGGTTAGATGCATAAAAACTGCATACCATGCATTATGCAAAAAGTTCTTGGGGCTGGTGCTGTCACGTAGTGAGTAAAACTGCTGCCTGTGATGCTTGCATCCCACATGGGCACCAGTTTGACATCTGGCTGTTCCACTTCCAGTCCAACTGCCTGCTAATGCTCTTGAGAAAGCAGCAGAAAATGATCTAAGTGCTTGGGTCCTTGCATCCATGTGGGAGACCCAGAAGAAGCCCCTGGCTCCTGCCTTCAGCCTGGCCCAGCTTCAGCTGTTGCAGAAATTTGGGAGTGAACCTGAGGATGGAAGATCTCTCTCTTTCTCTTTCTCTCTGTGCCTCTCATACTCTCTCTGTAAACTCCACCTTTCAAATAAATCAATAAATCATCTTTTAAAAGAAAGTTCTTTGGTGGAACCTTAAGCTTGGCTTGTTCAATCCTTCTTCTAGTGATGTTACTATATAGGAGAGGCTGGATAGCTAAGAACTAAATTTCTCAGCATCCCTTGCAGCTAGGGTTTTAGAAGATCAGGGGTTATCAATTATGGGAATTTAGGCAATATTTGGAAGGTGGAAATGAAACAGAAGACTTTTTCCTCTTGGCTGTTTTCTGATGAAAGTAAGAAAACATGATGTTTTCCTACCATTCAGTGCTCAGCTACCAGGTTTTTGGGTGTGGGTGTAGCTTTTGCTTTCTTGATTCTGGTTCCTTGCTTTCTAGAATAGAAGACGTTGGCTTCCTGATTCCTGAGTTCTTGGACTCAGTTGTCCCTGTGGTGGCCTCACAGCTAGAAATTCCTAAATCAGATCAGTTTTGCAGCGATTCAGGAGGAATTTCTGGTCTACCTCTAAAGCGCCCTCCTGAAATCCCATAAAAATTTGCAAGCCTTTGAATCTTTGTATTAAATCCTTTTCTGTTTCAAATGCCTGCAATGATTTTTGCTTCTACGTTGAATCTTCACTGATGCCATAAGAAAGAAAAATAAGAGTATTTTGTGAGATTGAGGCAGGGGGAAGGACAATTAGAAAGGAATTTTTGGAGGAAATAAATTTTTTATTATGAAGGAGCAAGGATTTCTAACAGCCCAGAAGGACAGATGGGGGCTCCCTGGTGAGAGTGATTAAAAGAGCCTGCTTCTCTTCCCCCTAGGTTGGTACTTCCCCATCACCTTCCGCCCTCCAGCGGGATGGACTACAGTTACTACTGAGGCCTGGACTTGAACAAAGAAATATTTGGGGTTTCTGATTGTTGTCGCTGGGAAATATGTTATTTCAATATGGGATTCAATGTCCACAAAATAGATTCTTGTGGAGCTCCCTTATGGATCCTGTGAAGACAAACGCATCTGGAAGAAGCAGCATATTTCCTTTCCTGTTGCCTTCCTTCATCCCCCGGCTGGAGGCCACGGACTGCTGTCCCATGCTTGCCTCCTGATCACTTATCTCCCTTGGGGAGGATAAAACTGAGGGGCCAGGTGTTTTCTGACACGGCAAATCAGAAGACAAATCATTGCATCATGAGTGAAGAGACCTTGGGATATAAATTTAGCTCTGCTGGCTGCCAGCTGGTTAACCTTGAGCAAGTTTAATTAATAACCAAATCTTTAATACCGTGTGAATCTTCTCATTTTCTCCAGTTAAAGGCTGCAACCTAACTCAGACCATTGTTGTTGCTCCTGCTATAACCTCAGTTATCTGCACACTCTCCCAATCTGTTCTCCCTGACACATCCAACACAATCTTGTAAGAATAAAAATCAGATCAGATCACCTCTGCTCTCAGACTCATTCATGCTTCTCAATGCCCCAGGATACTAAAACTCCTGAGCAAGACAGATAGTCTGATTTGTCTCAGTGATGGTCTTACTCCCTTTCTAGAGGGGTTTGATCTTCAGGTGAACTAAAACTAGTAGAATCCAAAGTGGGGAGTTCACCATGAGGAGTACAGAAGACATCCCATTGGGATGTGGACAGAAAATGCTAGAACACCTACATATATTGTCATCTAAAAATTAACAAGGACATTAAGCATTGCCAGAATTTAATATAAGGGGTCCTGGTCCAGATCATTCTTCAAAGTGTCACCTGTCATGTATGGTCCTTGTCTATCATGTGTGAAGAGCAACACAGCAAGGTTGAGAGGATGGTGGGTGGTTGTGCAGGCTCTGGAGCCCAACTTCCTGCATCAATGCTTTTTATCGGTTATAATACACTATTGTTATTATCATGATCTTCTATGATTTGGATATGTGATGGCCCCCAAATTCATGCAAGACTTTAACTCCAAAATCATCAGTTAATGGTACTGAGGGGAGGGTGAAAACTTAATCTAATTATGGTGTTTAGAGATGGGCTTTTGAGAAATTATTAGATTGGTTTAGGTGGTTAGGTGATTAGGGTGAGGCCTGTGACTAACTTCCTGTGGCTTTATAGAAGGGATGGAAGCATAGACAGACATGTGTGCCTGTGGGGAGCAATCCGGACTAGACTAAGTTGCTCGAATTAGGACTTATTCTATGCATCTGCTCTCCCACAATATGGCGCTGGGAGAGAAGTAAACAGCTTCCGCACAGCTGCCTCCAGTTCAACCAATTAACTGTAGGACTTGCTCCTGATTGGAGAGCAGCGTACTCAGCCGAGTTGGGATTGGCGGAGGAGGACTATAAAGGAGGAGAGAGACGGCATGCACCAGGAACATCTATGGGGAACATCTAGCTGAGGGAACACCTGTGCAGCCCCCGAGAAGAGCCGGCCGGCGGTGTGCCGCTCCCCTGCGGAAGTGGGGAATGTGGCTAGGGGGAACTGCCCTTCCACGGAGGTGGAAGGGATAGTAGCCAACCCGGGAAGAACCAGCAGCAAACCCGGGGAGGGCCGAGCAGACAGAAAGAACAGCGCAGGGTCCTGTGTTGCTCCTCCACGAAGAGGGGGAGCGACATAATGGTGCCGTGACTCGGATAGGAAACCTAGAACGGATAGGAAACTTAGGAGGGAAGAAACAGGAAGAACTGGGAAAATACCGGAGAGAGAGACTAGCAAACAGCCTAGGGAAAAGCCGGACGAAAAGGGTGCCGGAAGAAGCTATTGAAAGCCTAGGCATAGACTCGGATACGGACTACGGGGGGAAGTTGGGAGAAATCTCTAAGGTCGAAAGCGAAAGTGAAAGCTAGAACAAACAGACTCGGACGCAGACTGTGGGGAGAGGCCAGGAGAAATGAGGGAGGAATATCGTTGGAGGAAAGCTTGGGGAAACATACCGGGTAGAGAAAAATGTTAGGGAAATTGAAGCCGCGGGGGGCAGGCCGAGGCGGAAACGAAAGCCACTTTGGGATTCTCAAGTTAGCCCGGGAATAGGGGGCGAAAAGTTGAAACTAGAAGCTGAGACGCAAGCCAGGTTGGGACCCGTCTGATTAGCCCGGGGAGCAAAGGACGGGAAGCCAAACCGTGGGGCGGAGACGTACGCTGGGTTGAATTCGCCAGGCTAGCCCGGGGAACTTAGATTGAATCCTAGTGGCGGAGACGCAAGCTACGCTGTGTTACTCGCGGAAGCCGCCGCGTGCAGAGAGAGCACGGGGCGTGAATAGATAGGGAACGCTGGCGTAGGCCGTGGTTCAGACGCGAAAGGGTTAAGCGTGGAGACCGCGGAGCGCGCAAAGCCGAGCCGCGCAAAGCCGGGAAGCTGCGTAGATGAGAGAGGCGCGCGGGCTGAAGCGGCGCAGAGCCGGGAACCCGCCGGCGGGGCGAGGTGCCGGAAAGCTGCGGGGATAAGAGAAACAGAAGTTTAGAAGTAAAAGAGAAATAGGAATGTTGGCAGACAGAAGTAAAATGGGAGAAATAGAAATGCCCGGAGATAGAGAAATAGAGAAAAATAAGGCCTCCCCTCAACATGCCAATTAGGAGGCTTGGATTCGGTCTGCCTGATTTAAGGCGGTAAGCGCCAGCAAAGCTCGACCAGAGTATGAGCTGCAGGTCACCGAAGATAGGCACGAACCAACACTAATAAGTCTCCCCCACAATACGGCAATGAGAAGGCTTGGATTCGGTTTGCCTGATAGGTTTTGTAAACACCTGCAGGCAGTTCTAGCAGAGCAGAGCATGCGCTGCAGGGCAGCGAACACAGGCACGCATCAGCGCCTAAAAACCTCCACACAATGGCGAAGAGAGGACCCGGATTCGGTTTTCCTGATTGATAGGACTTGTAAGAGCCTGTGGCAACTCTAGCAAGTACAGCAGAGTGTGTGCTGCGGGACACCGAAGACAGGCGCGTATCAACGCCAAAAAATAAAAAGAAAGGGGGATCTGTGGGGAGCAATCCGGACTAGACTAAGTTGCTCGAATTAGGACTTATTCTATGCATCTGCTCTCCCACAATATGGCGCTGGGAGAGAAGTAAACAGCTTCCGCACAGCTGCCTCCAGTTCAACCAATTAACTGTAGGACTTGCTCCTGATTGGAGAGCAGCGTACTCAGCCGAGTTGGGATTGGCGGAGGAGGACTATAAAGGAGGAGAGAGACGGCATGCACCAGGAACATCTATGGGGAACATCTAGCTGAGGGAACACCTGTGCAGCCCCCGAGAAGAGCCGGCCGGCGGTGTGCCGCTCCCCTGCGGAAGTGGGGAATGTGGCTAGGGGGAACTGCCCTTCCACGGAGGTGGAAGGGACGGTAGCCAACCCGGGAAGAACCAGCAGCAAACCCGGGAAGGGCCGAGCAGACGAAAGAACAGCGCAGGGTCCTGTGTCGTTCCCCCACGAAGAGGGGGAGCGACATGTGCCCCTGTCTCTTGCACTGCTCAGGAGACTGCCAGAAAGAAGGCAATCACCAGATGAGGCCTGCAGACCTTACACCTTCACAAGTTTGAACCAAAGTCAACCTCTTTTCTTTTTAAAGTTAGCCTGCCTCAGGTGTTTTGCTATAGAAATAAAAAGAGCTGAATGATATGTGACTATTCTGGGAAAGCGTAGAAGTCTCATTATGAGGGAGGATTTATGCCAAATGGACACTCAACATTGATACAATTCCTGCTATGAAGACTAATGTAAGTCCATTTACTCCTTCGGAAAGTGGTAGGGCTGAAACGCTTCAAGACATCGGTGTAGGTGATGACTTCTTGGATAAGACCCCAAAGCACAGGCAACAAAAGCAAAACAGAAAAATGGGAATATATCAAATTCAGAAGCTTCTGCACAGCAAAGGAAACAATAATAGAGTTAAGAGAGTGAACAGAAAGGGAAAAATATTTGCAAACCAATTATCCAACAAAAGGATTAATATCCAGAATATATCAAAAACTCAAAAACCTCAACAAGAAACAACCAACCAATCTAGTTAATAAATGGGCAAAGGACCTGCATGGGCAGTTCTTGAAAGAAGAAATACAAATGCCCAACACATATTTGGAAAAATGTTCAATATCACCAGCCATCAGAGAAATGCAAATCGAAACCACAAGGAGATATCACCTTACCCCTGTCAGAATGACTATTATCCAAAAGACGGAGAACAACAAGTGCTGGTGAGGATGTGGAACTCTTATACACTCTTGTTGGAAATGTAAATCAGTGTAGGCACTGTGGAACACAGTATGGAGATTTCTTTAAAAGCTAGAACTAGACATGGCATATGATCCAGCAATCCCACAACTGGGTATATACCCAAAAGACACGGGCATATTGTATTA
The DNA here is from genome assembly GCF_964237555.1 of Oryctolagus cuniculus. Classification (NCBI taxonomy): domain Eukaryota; kingdom Metazoa; phylum Chordata; class Mammalia; order Lagomorpha; family Leporidae; genus Oryctolagus; species Oryctolagus cuniculus. Next base: position 31,775,344 of record NC_091441.1, read on the forward strand.
AAGAGATGCCTGCACCACCATGTTTATGGCAGTACTGTTCACAATAGCCAAAATATGCTGTCAACCAAGATGCCCATCAACAGATGAATGGATAAGAATAATGTGATACACACACACACACACACACACACAAAATGGAGTATTATAAAAAGAATGAAATTCTGACATTTTATCAAGATGGTTGGAACTGGAGGACATCATGTTGAGTGAAATAAGCCAGACACAGAAAGACAAATATTGCCTGTTATCCCTTATATGTGAGAGCAAACATTAAGAAAAAGAAAAAACAAAACAAAACAAAACAAAAAGAAATGCCTGTGTATCAGTTTTTCAGTTTAATCCCCCACTGTGGGGTAGTAGGCTGCTCCTCTTCTGATCCAGCTCTCTGGTAATGTGCCTGGGAAAGCAGTGGAGGATGGCCCAAGTGCTTGGGCCCCTGTACCCATGTGGGAGACACAGAGGAAGCTCCTGGCTTTGGATCAGCTCAGTTCTGGCCATTGTGGCCATGTGGGGAGTGAACCAGAGGATGGAAGACCTCTCTCTCTGTATCTCCCTCTCTGTCATAGCTCTACCTCTCAAATAAATAAATAAATAAATAAAATCTTAAAAAAGGAAAAACCAATCATAAAAAGGAAACGTGGGCTATTGCTTCTTCAGCTCTGATGATGAAAACAGCAATACCCATGGCATGAAGTTAGGGAAGTGACAATCTAACCAGTCATGATGAGAACTGGGCCAGAAAAGTGAAAATGATGAAGTCAACTTTATACAGGGATTTAAAGTCATTTTCATGAAAGATGACTCTCACCTAAGTGTGTGTTGTGCCTTGATACATTGACTAGTATAAGTTCATGTACACAATTCATAATTAAACAAACATATTGAGAATGCCCACTTAAACATTTTTTCCTGGTAGAAATGTAGTTTAAAGAAATTTGGGGACCAAATTTTTAGTAGGCGCATACTTGAATCTTGGCTGTGTAATGGATTTGCCTGGACCCAGCGTAAATCCTGGAATGTGATGCAGTGCACCTGATGCGTTTATAAATCAGCGGTGTTTCTATGCAGTACATTTTCAATGGGTCTTGAAGAAGTCAACTTTGTTATCTGGAATATTTTATCTGCAAACTAATTTGATCTGGATAGTGTCAGGTATTTATCCAGAATTTAAAAACCAGAGACTATCAGGCACCTTACACATTTATGTTCCTAATAGGAATGGCAATGGAAACTTCATCCTCCTGATGGCCAGTTGCCCCCTGGTATTAGAACTGATTGGATCACACACCGTTTCTGTCATTTAGAATCCAGCAAGAAATGCCCTTTTTGCACCATAATCACTCTTGAAGTAATTTGTTTACTTCAGCCATCAGAACTGAGTCAATAAACCACAGGGACTGACAGAGTGGCACCGAACAGGCAACAGGGAGAAAATTGGAGAAGTGAATTGTAGGCGGTGAATGACTAGTAATAAATAATCAGCTTAGCCCCATTTCAGAACTTTTCTGACCAGGAGAAAACTGGACCAGTGAGCAATCTGAACTGGGCGAAAGTAGACCAGTTCATGCTGTATAGACACATCCAAGAGTGAAATATGTTCTAGTTCTCTAAGTAAGATGGCTCTTCAAATACCTGATTTTGTTAAAACCATGTCTGCCAATACTCGGACCCTCTGCATTACTTGGCATCCGAAATTATACCATTAATGATTCGCTCTTTGGGCTAAGCATAGATGTCTTCAGGTATCCTCTTTTGAAAAACAAGCACCCCTGGAAAGAGTTAGCACCTCAGTTCAATGACCCCTTGGTGTGTCTATTAAATAATCCCTCTGCAGGCAGAGCTCTGGGACAGGAGGGGGGTGTACAAGAAGATAATGAAACACTAAGGGTTGGGAAAACAGAGAGTGGCAAGAATCAGCTTTCATAATTTGGATTTCAACAAAGAAAGGGCTTAATTTTAACCCTTTAATTCAGGTCTAAAATTGACTGCATTAATGAGTGAATTTATTATATCCTTTGGACTTGGGTAAGGATCATATCTTTCAGAATTAATTGAGTATATACCCATGTTCAAAGACCCCCCAATAAATACAGCAGACCCTCAGTTTTCAGGGACCCTGTCATCTGCTTGCTGATTGCCAATGGGCAACCCAAGACTGCTGAGAGATCACACCCATTTCTTTATCAGTTATGGACCAAGAAGAGACCAGAAGGGTGGATTTCTAGAAAGAACAGAAAAACGCTCTCCCGAGCACAGAATTGCTGTGAAAGGGAATACCTGTCATGTATTCTGCAGGACCCCGTTTCTCATTGCTGTTGTGGGTGACCGAGCCGTGGCCTTTCTGGTGAAATCTTTCTGATGATTCATTTCTGATGTTCAGCTCCCTGCTTGCCTAGCAAGCCGACACATCTGTTCGATGCTGCCCCTCCCAACAACTGATTGACGCAGGAGATTCAGTGAAAAAAAAAATCAAAGCTGTTTGACAAAATGTACTTTTATGATAGAATTTATCAGGCAGTTGCTAACTAAATTGATGGACTATTTTCATCTTGATTTTTTGTTTTTGTTTTTGGAAATAACAAGTTAGCTAACTAAAAAGACCAGGTGTCTAATCGACTTGGCTGGTTGTGCTGACAGATACTTGATATGACATCAATTGACTAAACTGATGGGAATTTGAATGAGTTCAGTCACAATGTTTGAATCCATCAGCAGAGTATGTCAACTGATCCTTGCTGTGGCGCAAGCATTCACGTGTCTGTGTTACAGGGAGGAAGCCAGCCCACGGAAAAGCTACACAGAAGGGAAACTGGGTTTCTAGTTTTCTATAATCCTTGCTTATACCCCACCCTCTCTGCCTCAATTTTTTTTTCAGTCTTCTTCCAACTTTCATCAGGGTATCAAAGACCCTCATATTTTCTGTCTCCAGAGCAAATATCCCTTAACCCCCCTATGGAAGGAGTGACAGATCACTCTGCTCACCCTCCAAGAGAGACCATATTTCATTTTCAGTAGGGATTGACATTAGTTGAATACCTATTATGTACCAGGCACTGTACTGAGCACTTTATACACATATGACCTCATTTAATGTTCTTAACCATTATCTATGGCCTTTTGATATCTCATGAAATAAGCCTCCTTAGCTGAGGTTTAGAGCTGATGTTCAAGTGCATTTTTGCATATATTTGTCATGGTCAGGGCTGTGAACCTGCACTACTAGAGAAGGTCCTGGGTCCCAGAGAGGAGATCCTGGGGCATCATGTACAACCACAGACACCTTCACCAACATAGATTAGTGCAGCGGCCAATTTCAAAGGCTCTGACCATCCATATCTTTCAGCCAGTCCTGTCAAATCAGCTGCTTCTTGATCAAGACCAAAGGAAATGTTCCTAAGATTGTCCAAGGAAGCACAAGTCACTCTAGTTCAGCTGAAATGATTCAAAGATTGTGATCCCCTGTGGGGAGCAACTGGGAGCAACTCGGACTAGATTAAGTTACTGGAATTAAGACTTATTCTATGCATCTTCTCTCCCACAATATGGCGCTGGGAGAGGAGTAAAAACAGCTTTACACAGCTGCCTCCAGTTCAACCGTAAGCAGCAGGACCTGCTCCTGACTGGAGGAGAGCAGCGTACTCGGCGTGTGGGTAGCAGAGTTGGGATTGGTGGAAGAGGACTATAAAGGAGGAGAGAGACAATATGCACCAGGAACATCTAAGGGGAACATCTATCTGAAGGAACACCTGTGCAGCCCCCGAGAGAGCCGGCCGGCGGTGTGCCGCTCCCCCGCGGAAGTGGGGAAGGTGGCAGGGGGAACCGCCCTTCCACGGAGGTGGAAGGGACGGTAGCCAACCCGGGAAGAACCAGCAGCAAACCCGGGGAGGGCCGAGCAGACAAAAGAACAGCGCAGGGTCCTGTGTCGTTCCTCCACGAAGAGGGGGAGCGACAATCCCCCAATTGTGATGAGACAAAAGTGCTCTCTCATTGCACTGTAGACTTGGAGTCCCCTCAAAGCAATGCCTACTACTTGGTCAGTCTGATCACCTGATTTGAGGAAAGACCTCACGCAGACTTTTTCCCCAGTGACATTCATTCACAAACTCCTGCTCAGGCTGGGTTGGGGAATTCCTCCCAGATCACCAATGCAAGGATCTAGCTATTGGACTGAACAGATGGGGGAAAGAATTAAGATGATTAAGATTAGTTGCACACAGACCCAGAGAATATTATAGCTCCTAGAGACCAAAGTGCTACCCTGGCTCAATTTGTCCTTCTCTTACTGTGTGGTTGCAGAACGGTTCAATTGTAGAGCATGCACATTGTCCTCCCTGGATGTTCAGGGCCAGGGTCATCTGCCTAGAGAGGTGCTATGGCTTGAATAATTGCCCTCTGAACTCCTGCAGAAGTTTAAATCCCACAGCCATAAATTAGTGGCACTAAGAGGATGGAGACTTAACCCAGTAGTGGTGTTCAGAGACAGGGCCTTTGGGAGGTGATTCGGCTGAATTAGGTCATTAGGGTGAAGTCCCCATGATTGAATCCTGGTGGCTTTCTAAGGAGGGGTGGATACATAGACATGAGTGCTCCCCGTCTCTGCGGGGCTTGCCACATGATCCTCCCTCTGCACGCATTCTGCCACCCCTAAGCAGAAGCCCAACCAATGGGGCCTGTCCAATCTTAGCCTTAAGACTCCAAAACTATGGGCTAAATAGACCTATTCTGTGTCTAACATTAGTTGGTACTTTGTTATAGCAGTGAGAAGCTGACTGATAAAAGAAGAATGGGGAAAAACCCTGGGAAAGGAGGAGAAGGCTGAGAGACCTGGGTTCTGGTTAGGGTGCTCCCACCAGTTGCTGAACGCTTCCATATAAAGGAACCTTTATGAGCCCATGAGTTTTTCCTTTGCATCACCACTTGTGGCAGATTGGGCTAAAGTACAGAAAAATTAAGGTCAAGAAACTAGGTGGTAGCACGTTAGCATGTTGGGCCCTGTACTCTCTTTAGCATTTCCACCAAATCTGACAGTGCATCACTGATTACTTTGAGGGGAGGCAGCCAGGCTGGGTGGAAAAGGGCACAGCCTAGGGAAGTGGCAAAGATCTGGGGCCGACAGTGTGGCGTAGCAGGTAAAGCCACCACCTATGCTGCTGGCATCCTATGTGGGCAATGGTTCAAGTCCTGGCTGCTCCATTTCTGATCTGGCTTGCCTGGGGGAAGCAAGCATCAGAAGATGGCCCAAGTGACTGGGCCCCTGTATCCATGTGGGAGACCTGGAAGAAGCTCCTGGCTCCTGGCTTTGGCCTGGCCCATCTCTGGACCATTGTGGCTATTTGGGAAAAGATTCAGCATATGCAAGACTTCTCTCTGTATTTCCCTCTCTCTTTCTGAAACTGTACCTGTCAAACAGATAAAATAAATCTTAAAAAAAGGAGGAGGCTCTGGAGATGGATGAGTGATCTTGAATCTTGGTCCTTTCACTACTTAGCATCATGCAGGGCCTAAATTCTCCTATCTGTGAAATGAGGTTGGTGATGAACTTGACCCATGGTAGCCTACATGGACATGCAGCCAGTGCAATTGCGTATGGCCCTACATGCAAAGGACCTCTACAGGCACTGTCTTTGAAATCATAGCAATTCAAACATTTCATTATTAAAAATCTTGAATTTGTGTAGAATGTGAGCCAGTGGATCCTCCGACTCCTTGTCCCTCACCCAGGGACTGCTGTCCCCTCTGTGCAAAGGTGTGCACAGGTGTTGGAGAGGGATGCCTGGCACAACTCCTTCCCTCCTGGTTGGGCACAGCAGTCTGATGGCTGAGGGAGGGAGAACCTGGAAGCCAGTGGGCTCTTTGTGAGTGCACAGAGGCACAGGGTGGGTCTTCAGGTGACAGTGAGGGTCTGCACCCACTTGGCCAATATCCCTGTGCCCCAGAGAAGGGGATTGGAGGGGGGAAGGGGAAGACATACATGCGCACACACACACATACACACACACACGGAGAGAGAGAGAGAGAGAGCGAGCAAGCTACCAACCATGGGAGAAAGAAAGAAGTTTTATATTTTATCATCTTTAACTTCATCTCCTTTTCACAGCTTTTTGAACAAGGGCACAACACTTCCCCTTTGTATTGGGCCCCACAGATTTTATGGCTGGCCCTGGGTCTACCTCAGAGGCCATAGATGAGCAACTCCCTGGACAGTGCTAAGCACAGGGCCTGGGGCAGGGCCAGCATTCAGTGCTCTCCTCACCATGGCCCTGCTGGAAGGAGCCAGTTGCCCTGTTTTTCCCTCACTCCGGAGAGGGGGTCCACAGTCATGTTCCAGGTGAGAATGTGCACCTACCCATCAAGCTCATGACAAAACCCGCTCATCCGCTCTCTTCCGAGTCCTAACACGCTTCCCTTAACTGAGAGGTAACTACTAGTGCAATAGTTGGAGCAGCTCAGAGCCAGGACCTTGTGGGGCACCTCACTGAACCCCACTGGATGATGCCCAAGGCTCACAGTCATGTGACCATACCCCCAGCGCTTGAACTCATGGCCAGCATGATACTGAATTCAAGAACAAGCCTCTGAAATGAGCCCTTGATAGGGTGGTGGTGGTGGAGGGGGTGGGCAATCGTGCTGGTTATTAGTGATTACTCCTGGATGGGTTGAGGGGTGTGAGCAATAGAATTAAGTGAATTTCTCTCAAAGATTCTGCTGTGCAAAGTAAGAGATATAAATGCTACATTATGCGTTTAAAATACCTCCAGGGTTTGGTTTATAGATGTGTTTGTATTTATATATTTGTGTGGGTGTTTATGACTCTCCCACTGTCATTTTCACGTTGATGTCTCCATATTCATTATGGCTTTATGGCTGCTCTTTGGAAGCTGGTAGCTGTACACAAGGCACAGGATTTGATGAGAGAAGGGGACCCAGGAAAGGAAAGCAGGTTCAATATTATAATGGGGAAAGGGTGGCGGGGGGAGAAGAGCCTTCCCTTGGGTGAGAAAGTTAAAAATGAAGTGAGAGTTTTGTGGCTTTAGTTGGGATCTTGGGGAGTTATTGCCAGAAGGCTGCTGTGCAATGGGCCAGGCTTGCTGCTCCTTAGCAAGATGAGGAGGTAGAGGCCTTATGTGGTAGAGAGACCTCACTGGACTCAGAGGGAATCATTCCACAGCCAGGACAGGGCCCAGGTCCCCTACTAATGCCCCATCGCTAAGCCAGACCCATTGCTTTTCCTCCCTGTACACAGGGCTGCCACCCTTGGGCACTGTAGACACAGTGCCTGGGGCCTGTGAAAATGCTTAATTTCTTTTAACATCAGAAGGAAAAAATGCTTACAATCCAACTAGCCTTCTGTTTGTCTTGATACTGAGAGTCATAAAATATAATTTTCACTTTTTTTTTAATGGAGAAAGAGAGCTACGAAAGCAGAGAGCCTGCGCACCCCCCACCCCCAAGTCATAATGTTGTCCTGTGCTGCACAGACCACCTCAGAGGGCTGTGGGGACATGCTGGGTCACCTCTCCCCGCCCCAGCACCCACCCACAGGGCTGAGGATCTGCTCCCTCCCCATCTCCACTCCTTTTAAGCCCCCTGTCTCAAATGTCTTGCTAACTCCTCTCAATAGAGAGGTCCCTGCCGGCAGGCAGCCGTGGCAGAGCTACCTTGCGTGGGCAGATGTAAGTGCAGAGGCCTGGCTGGCTCAGTTCTGATCAGAGGGCTGGTCAGTGAGGCTGCTCTGTGTCTTGGGGGTGTCAGGGAGCCCAGGCGTATGGGAGGCAGGGCTGCTGTGTACATGAGTCTGTGGCCCACTGGCAGGAAGTTCCCTTGAGCAAAAGGAAATCACCCTCCTGACTGGGTGCAATGATCAGCCTGCACACCCTCCATACCTCCAGTCTGATCTCCTGGGGGCTCCTTAATCAGAACACAGTTCTCTTGCCTGGTTGCTCAGGCCTCTTTTTCACTCACACCCCACACCCCAAAGAACCTGCCAATTCCTGTTAGTTCCATCTCTAAATCATGTCTGGAGGCGATTTCTTTCATCACCTCTATGGCTGCATGAGCCCAGGCAGCATCTCTCCTGGGTGATGTAAACAGCTTTTGCCCAGTCCCTGCTTCCTCCTGGGCCTGACCTCAGTCTCTCCTTCACTCAGCAGCCTTGGGTTATCCAGCACCAGTGCCGCCTCTGCTGGCAACCCCATCCAGGGACTTCCCAGTTCACTCAGACCCAAGCCAACATCTTTCCATGCCCACTGATATCTGTGACCTTGTCTCTGGCCACTGCTCTTGATGCCGTCTCTCCCCACCCCAGACCCTTTGCACATACCATTTCCTCTGCTTGGAACACCTTCTTTCTGGTTAGTCCTGTGGCTCCTCCTTAGGAAGGCATTTCTTAGCCACCCTCTCTATTACAGCTCTCCACCCCTGCCCCTCCCCAAACTTTCCATACCTTTCACCTGCTATTTTCCCCAGCCCACTCATTGCTATCTGACATTCTCTCTTACACCTATTTGGAAGAAGCCTCCTCAGGGGCCGGGTCTCACTCACTCTTATGTCTCAGGGGTCTGTCACCAATTACACATTTCATTAATATTTGTTGAATGAGTGGACCAAAGACCACAACCATTAAGCAGCCTATTTTTAAAAGCTCTCTGAACATCTGCTTGAACAGGCAGGTTTTCCGTTCTCACCACTGATTCAGATGCCCAAATCAATCTTGTTGACCCTCCTGCTGTCACCTGGGCCCCTGCCTAGTCCTGTTCCCACATCACTTTGCAGGAGGTGTCCTGGAACACTTCAGTGCCGTGTCCTGCCTCCTGCTCGCCGCGGCCTGGTGACCGCCTGCCTCTCACCTTCCTGGCTGCAGCTGGCCTGTGCTGTTTTCAGTTCCTTGCAGCAGGGTCCTCTGTCTCAAGCCATAACTTTGATATCATAAATTATGATGACACTATTATTGCTCAAAACAGTTCTCAAATCGACAGGGAAGGGAGCAAGAGAAGGAAAAATTGCCCCAGTAAATTTCAGGTTGAACTGTGGGAAGAGGAAGAATGTGAGCAGAGCAGGGTTGGGGAGGAGACAGGAGCGTGGGGAGAGTCAGGGTTATGTCACCATCCAACACTCTGTCCATTCATTCATCCAGCACACGTGTGAGCCTGACAGACCCCCAGCTAGGCACTGGGGGCCAGGGAGTGATGTTATTCAGCACAAGTGAAGGCGGACAGGCAGGTAGGGGACAAGGTGTGTCATGTACAAGAGGATGCACTGGGTGCTGAGGGTGCTCTGAGCCGCTGATTCCTTGATGGGAGTAAGAGACGGTGACTCAAAGGCATGGGCGGAGGATGGAGGAACACATGGGTCTTGGCACTGAGGATTGAGCCCAGGTGGCCAGTTCCATGGACCATGAAAGCACAGGATCCTTGCTACAAAGAGGATGGGGCGGGGAGGTTGAGGAGGTAGGTTGGTCACCATTGAGGAGAACGCACAATTTACTTGGAAGAGATATGGACAGCTGTGGAAAGGGTCTTAGCACAGAAAGGGCCTGGTCTGGGCTTGGAGCTTAGAGACTCACTCTGTCAGTGGCGGGGGTGGAGGCTGGGACACCGGCTGGGAGGCCATTTTTGGAACTCACTTGAGAAGTCATAAGCAGCGAGAAGACTCGCAAACAACCATTCTTTCTTGCATCCCTATGCGACTGCTTGATGGGAGGCCCCAAAGCCCTTCCTGGTGTTCCTTCCTGAGACACCAGACAGTCATGGGAGGATTCAGAAGGCAAGAGAAGGGTCTGACAGGTGAGGAGGTGGGTGGGGTCTGCATGGGAAGCCAGGCAGAGCAGCGGTGAGGCAGTTGTCCATGTCAGTCCCCAGCTAATCATTTAAATACCGATGCAGGCGTTGGGTGAAGGCTCTTTGTAGGTGTGATTAAGGCCCAGAAACAGTTGACTAAGAATAGGAGATTATTCTTCATGATCTGCATCAGCTGGGTACAATAGTTGAAAGGCCTCACCAATAGGAATGAGGCTTTCCTGAGAAAAGAGAAACTTTGCTTGTTGACTGCGCCTTCAGCCTGTGCCCAAGTTCTTGCTGGCCTGCCTGATGGATTTCTGACTTTGTAGCCAACCCCACTATCACAGAAGCCCGGTCCTTGCAATAAATCTCTCATGTTATATATATCCTATTGTTTCTGCCTTTTTGGGGCGAACCCTATGCATACAGCAGCTACGACAGGCCCTAGCCCCTTGCCTTTGGTAGGGTTCCTGGGTCCTTGCAGCCATGTGCATGGTGCCTTTGCCCCTGCTTCCTTTATCAGGAGCCTGCAAAGATAAGTGTGTCTGGGAAACAGAAGCACATGTCTGGCCTGCTGCGTGTGTACACAAACCCACACATATATCATGGCGAGCCTCTCAGAGAGAGCCAAACCAACACAGCCCGAGAGGGCTTCACTTTGTAAGTTACCCTCTTTCTCTTGTCCAGCTCTGCACTATTCCTTTTGGGTTTAATCTATCACAGGAAATGCCTGCTCTGGTCTGGCTGTCTTCCCTTCCTTTTAATTCTAACATCTCCCTGCTCCCCAATAAGGGGAAATATATTGAATATTGGAAAAATATTGAAATAATTTAAATACACCCACCATGTTTCGAATGCAGTTCTTGCCCTACCTGCACATGCCCCCATTAACCAAAATCGGGCTCAGGAGTCCTGGGGGCGAGATTAATTTTGTTCTAGAGAGCTGTGCCATTCTTCACTGCTTCCAAAGGTGTTGCAAACTTATCAAGAGCTCTTGGCAAGCCGGGCATTTCCACATGGCTTACCCACATTAATTAATTTGGTGTTATGCCACTGTGATGAGATAGGAGAGGGTGGCTGGGGTGCAGAGGCAGAGTTTAAAGCAGGGTGGCAGGGGAGAGGTTCCTTGTGAACACAGAGAGGGGAGGGCTCTCACGGAAGGCACTGTCCTCTGGGCCATCCATGTTTCCTTTTTCCTAGATGGACTCTGCTCGGCTCAGCAGAAGGTGTCAGTGAAGCATGAGCACCATGGTCTGATCCAGGTCTGCTCTGCATCTTCATGACTGGGAGTGGGGCAACCCTAGTGAATATGCTGGGGTGGCCGGCTCAGTGTGACGTGGCTCCATCGTCAGAGAGCAAGTCAGGCAAATTGCTTTGGAGTGTATGGAAGGGAGGGAGATCCCTAGGGAGGCAGAGGCTGGAGGGTGCTGCAGAACACCTGGCCCTGCCAGGCAATGTGGGACCCTAATCCTCAGCAATCCTGCTAGGAAATCATTTCTCTTCTTGCAGAAGGGGTAACCGAGGCTCTGCCTGGCATTACAACTTCTGCTGTTGCCTGTTTCCATGGAAGGGAGAATGATTGCAAAGCTTGAAAGAGGCCATGAGGTCTGGTGGAGAGAATAGAGCTTCTAGCTCCAACCATGTGATTTGGAGTGATTCACTTAATGCCCAAGTTGCTCCGTTCACTAACAGTAAGTAGAAAGATGGTTTAATGTAGTGGCAAAGGCGGGGGGCTTGAAGTCAGATTGTCACATGTTCTAGAACCTCTTACTCTTCTGCTGCTTCTGTTTTCCTTTTAAAAGTCTACAAAATGAGAATATAAATAATATCTACATCATGGGGTTATTGATGAAATGTACAAATGGCTAAGTGAGTGAGAAGGATAATTATGATTAATTCCCACATACACTGCACAGGTCATTTTCCTGGGCCATCTTTATGGAGGCAACTTTTTTTGCATAAATTATGCTCAGAACTCTAATGGAGGATAGGCAAACACAATGGAAGGGTGTAAAGCATACTGGTGTTGCAATGCAAGGAGGTAATTTGTACAGGCAGTTGTACCAGTAGGCAAAAACATCGAGAGGATGGCTGTCAGTTAGATGGTGATTTGGGGTGGTTTCTGCAGACTGGCTTTGTGGAAGAAGGAAAGTCTGGGGAGAGGTTAGAAAGAGGAAGGGACTGTATTCCAGAGAAGACAGCAGTGTGCACGGGAGTGTGTTCTGACTGCCGTGCGACTGCTTCTGAGGGTGTTAGAGTCAGGGTAGCAAGAGCCATGAATTCCACGTGAGGGAGTCTCCCCTTGGTGATGGGCCTTAGGCTCCCTTGTTTCTTAGAGGTCCAGAATTTAAAGCTAGATCACATCTGGCTCAGCCTCCAGTCTATCGGTCTGGGAAATAGTACCCCAATATTTGGAAGACAGAGAAAAAAACAGGTATCAAGAGATATGATGGCCCTGGCTGGCCTCGTTGACATTTGGAAGGCTGTCCCTGCTGAGTCTTGCTTCATCCCTCTGTCCTGACACCTTCTAGTAGCAGAAGCAAGGACTGGCCCAGGAGAAAAAGGACAGGAGGAGTCAGGGAGGGAGAGAGGCACATACAGGACTACACAATCCGAATCACAAAAAGAGGAACAAAGAAAGCACAGCCCGTGATCCATGGATCACCTCGGAGAACACCGGAGCATCATTTTCTGACTGGAAGAGACCAGGGATGGGTCACATTCTGTTGCCCCCACCCTGTGCTCTGGCTCCTTTGAGACTCATATCTGATGTCCAGACCCTGCAAACTTCAACCTTCTCCCATGGCTGCTGTGCCTCTCAGAATTCTCAGTATCCTTGCTCCCTCTCCCAGAGCTTGAATCATAGGTACCGTGGACTTTCTCAAACCTGCTACTCCAGCAGTGACCAATCTGTCCATGCCAATCAGCCCATCACATCTGTCCCATAATGCCTGATTCTGTTCAAAACCCTGCACCTGTGTTCTACCAGCTCCTATACTCTGGTAATCAAGGTCCTCATTTAAACCACAATTTACAAATTAAGTAGCACACGAAGCCTCATGCATAGAGGGATTCTGGCAGGTGCTCTTTCTGTGCTGCCCACTGCCCTGTCCACTGGCCAGTTCGAGTTCTGGACATTTTTGGTTGAAGGAACTTAGGCAATCTGGCTGGAAAAGGAGGGTGCTAATATCTCAAAGATGTATTTGCATAGCAAGCCTAGAGCTTTTACTTAGATCAAATACTGAGGAGCAGCAGAGAACAAAGTTTTCTCCAAATCCTCACATTCACCCCTTCCATAAGATTGAAGTCACCATATCTAAGATCATTACTCCTAGGGTCTTATTGTTACAACTATTGTTATTATTGGATGTGCAGGGTGTTGGAGATGACAGGAGGGCTAAAGCATATCACGCTTGCAGTGACTCACATTGATGGTGGATTTTCTGTTTCTTGGGTGACTCTGGCCTGGAACCCTGAATCTTTAGGGAACTGCAGGTTCCCAGGGGGTCTCTTTGGGCTCTGTTAGGATAGAGAGCAGAGCTGGAGAGTGTCTAGATTATTGCCAACAACCGCTCAAGGTAATAGCTTTGCCATATTGCCCTTCTATTCTGTGTCTTGTCTTAGAAGGAGTAACATTCATTGCCATGTTGAAGACCAGATGGTTGAAAGCATGTAACCCCCATGTGGAAGAACGAGGATACAGGTCCAGCTCTGTGGGACATGCACTGTCTAGTGGGCCTCCCTGGCCCTCCTTTGAACACAGCACCTCTCCTTGCCAGAAGGAGCCCGACAGAAGAGGCCAGGGGTCAAGTGCTGCCCCTTCCTGCTCTCAAATGCCTGTTTCTTTTGGCTGCACAAGCCCTTCGGAGCTGGTAGGAACACAACACTGTGTATTTTGGCTGAAGCAGAGCTCTAGGGGCTGGACTCCTGCCTTCTAGTCCTGCGTCTCGGGCAGCATGCTTGGCGACAGTGGGGAACTGACCTCCCTGCCTCTGCTCCCCAAGGTGTAGCCTGGGCATGCGGCACCCAGCTTCACGTGGAAGCTGTGTTTTTATGGTGCCCACCCTCCAGTGGGAAATGAAACTGATCTATCTGACACCGTGATGTGTGGCACAGGCAAGAGCAGAATAATCAGACATCCAGAAAACTGGGTGAATTTGTATGTATTGCATAGGCCTTTATAGACTCACAGATTGGGCTGGGGAGGAAGTTCAGTCCTCTTGCTTTACATGTTAAACAAATGGAGCCAGAAAGGTTAAATGTCTGCCCCAACTCGCCCAGCAGGAAGATGGAAATAGCCGTCATTGGACCAGTGCCTCTTGATCGGCAACCTGCCCTCTGGGATGTGAGGGCAGCATTTGGTGCTCACAGTTGTTGGTCACAGGGATTTTTGTACAGTAATCATTGCCCCTGCCATGAATGTAGGTATATTGAATTATCTGCTTCTGTGTTATCCAGCTTTTGCCTGCTGCTGCAAAGACGAAAATCAAAGGACTTCTGGTGGCTCCAAGCACTTTGCATCCTTCTCCACATCTCCCAGAACTTGGCACTTGAAGCCTCGAAATCCAGTGTTTCTACAGTTAGGTGGCAATTGGGCTAGCCTGGACCACGGCTGTGAAATTGACAGAATATGTATGGTTTTCCTAGCTGCTTTCTGCTCTTTATACTTTCGTATACGCCCAGGACTCCTAGTGTGTGGTGGGTGCCTCTTTCAGTGGAGAAAAGCAATCAGGTCAACAGCCTAGACCCTTGCTTCTCAAACTGCGCTCCACCACCCAGCAGGGGCACCCTGGAACCTGTTAGAAATGTGCAATGAGGCCGGCGCTGTGGCTCACTAGGCTAATCCTCTGCCTTGCGGCTGGCACACCGGGTTCTAGTCCATTCGGGGCGCTGGATTCTGTCCCGGTTGCCCCTCTCCCAGGCCAGCTCTCTGCTGTGGCCAGGGAGTGCAGTGGAGGATGACCCAAGTGCTTGGGCCCTGCACCCCATGGGAGACCAGGAGAAACACCTGGCTCCTGCCATTGGATCAGCGCGGTGCGCTGGCTGATTGGAGGGTGAATCAACGGCAAAGGAAGACCTTTCTCTCTGTCTCTCTCACTGACCACTCTGTCTGTCAAAAAAAAAAAAAAATGTGCAATGAGAATCTGCGTTGAAGCAAGGATTTGCATGGTCCTTATAGCTGGGAAGGCACTGACTTAAGGTATTAGTAATTTAAGGTGTTACCACTCCCAGGGGTATTTGCATATCCAAAGGGAAAGGAGAAAATGTAGAATATTTAATTCAAGAAACACATCTCCAGTGGGGGTGAGAACGATTAAGATCTCAGTGACAACCATCCAGTAGTTAGGTCTGTGTATTTGGGGGTGGAAGTGGGGAGTTCAGGGGTCATTTGAGTCTTCAAGTTGGGGAACCCTCCTGCTGAGGTTCAAGTGCTGGCTCAGTCATTGATGTGGGTCATGTGATCTGAGTCAGTTAGGAGACCCTGGGCAGTTTGGTCAGTTTTCTCATATGCAAAATGGGGCTAATGACATCACTACTTGGTAGGGTTGCTGTTAGAGTGTGATGATTTAATTCCTGTCTAGTCCTTCAGCAGTCCTTTAGCACTTGTCAGTGCTTCACCAATGTTGGCTTTTATTCTGTTCATTTTCCATGTCTGAAGCTGCCGCTGGCACTGGGTCAGAAACACTGCTGATTGTAGGGTGTCACAGTCTTATTTCAGGGACCACTTCATAGGTGATGGGGGGTCCCCATGTTCATGAATGCCCTTGCATTTCAGATATGTCCACTTTAGACCTCTGGGGTACCCAGACAAGGTGGGGGGCACCTTCACACACACACACACACACACACACTCTCTCTCATGAGTTCCTGCAATTGCCCATGTCCTTTGGTAGTTTCCAGAAAGCAAAACCAATGCACCTCCAGAGACTCCTCACTCTGTTCTGAATACATACATGCAATGATTTTATGCTGTACATTTTAGTCCAATAGGAAATGAACTAAGTAGGCTCCAGCTTCTTTAGGATGGACCATTTCTTAGCTGGGGGAGTCCACCGTTGCCAGCAGCTGTGATCTGAGGCAAGGAGAGCCAGTGACCCTGGTGACTCTCCCCACCTCATTTATTCTGAGAAGTGGCATACTTTGGTGGAAAGAAACAAATTGAGATTTGGGGGCCGTGAGTTTTGAATTTGCTGCTCTAGGCAAGCCATTCTCTCTTTCCCTCCGCTCTTGGCTCCTTGGCTGTGAAACAAGGGGGCAGAATTCCCATTTCTGCAGAGCAATGCTGGAGTCCCACATGCTCAGAAACAAAATCTGAACTGGTCCCAGTGGATGTTCCCCAACCTGGGGGAGGCATCATGGCAACTGCCCCGTGCTCTAAGAAGTCTCACACCTTGAGAAAGCCTGGCCCTGCTGGGGTCTGGAGGAGGTGTCACACCCAGGCACAAGAATGTGTCATCTCCTCAGAAGTTTGCTCTCTTTCTTCCATGACACCCCTCCTCACCACCCTGCCCCAGCTCTGCCACCTCTCCCTTCTCTAGCAAGCTAACCAAATTCTCTTTTTGTGGACAGTTCAATGGAAAGTTAGTCTGAAGCGACAGTGTATCACATTTCATGAATTTAATAGGGTTTTCATGATTTTACAAAGTGCCTCCGCCAGACACTCGCAGCTGGAGGCGGCTCAGCAGGAGGCTGAAGCCCTGCATCTGGGTTTTTCAACTCTTGCCAAAATCCATTGAATTTGATCCGGAATGACTATGAATCTTTGGAATGTACAGTCCTTTTTCTCTTGCCTTATCCAAATAAAAAAAGGGGAGGGGGACGGTGGTACAGGGAAATGTCCTATGAGAATTCCATATGGAAACACTAAACATGCATTATAAAGGATTTCCTATAAACAAAATCACAGTCAGGGATTGTTGGTCCCTCACCATGTTGAAAACAAAGGGCTCTTGTGGGTGTGTTTGCTTGCATGTTGAAACCTGTACACATACTTATTTGGGGTCCCTTTGCAGACCCCCTTTCTTCCCCAGCTAGCTCTCTCCCTTTCCTTCTCCTCCCCCAAACTAGCCCCAAACTCCTAACAAGAACAAACTTTAATCGTTCTGCGCAGTAAATCCCCTACAAATAAATACCCAGAGCAACTTCAAACAAGCTTAATTGGAAGCACATGGGAAGAACTCCCCAGTCCTGGCCGAAGCTGTGGAGCTGTAATTTAATGTTATGATCTGCCCTAAGTATGCGCCCCAATGAGCAGAGTTTGGATTTCCCTTCTGTGTATCAGAAAACTGGGGCTTTGCGTTTTCTCACATTCTCTTTCTCCTCTGCTAGGCTTTTGTTCAGTCGTCAAACTTCATATTTAATGCCTGCTCCCCCCAAACCCCAAACAGAAAAGGATGACCACAATCTAAATGCAACTTCCTCTCCCTTTAACCCTACTTCTCTGCAACTAACTCCCTTGCTCCAAACCCTGCCTGACTGTCCTGTCTTCCCCTTGGCAGTAAAAGAATTATGGTTTAGGGTTTATAGGGTTTTAAAAAATGTGTTCAATCACCAGATTGGGAGAAATGAGGCTAAACCACCTCTGGGCCCTCTAATGGTTTTGTCATAGAATTATGGCTGGAATGGGCTGGCAGAATCTGCAATGGCCAGGAGTCCATTCTCCTGCCTCCATGCTGCTTCATCCAAAGTGCTGAGGTTCATCGGTACACACTGACTCCTCAGAGAGCACACAGACAGGGATTTTGGTAACATCCTCTGGAAATTGAATTCCACTGCTAAGCTCACAATACAGGAAGTCGTTCATAGGAACAATGGTAGTTACATGACTTAAGGCCATCTCTCCCCATCCCATCCTTAGGGGATGGAAGACATTTAGTTGTCATCCTTTGAGATGACCTCACTGGGGAGCATGCCTCCAGCTAAGTGGGTGGGAGGAACTCTTTCTGGTTTCTGAGGTTTCTGGTTTTTCTCTCTCCAAGGGAGAGAACTCAATGCCAAATTCTCTGTGCATAGAGTTGCTGAGTCTCAGGCTTGGAAAGGAAATTCAGATACCATCTAACCCAACTTCCCCTGCAGAGCCAGGATCTCCTCAGTGGTGCCCCTGGATGTCTGACTTCCCGCTATGGCACAGGTCCTTCCAGGAATAGGGGGCCCCCTGTCTCCTCAGCCAGTTTCTTCTATTTTCAGAGAACCCTACTGATTAGAGAGTTGTCCCTCATGTCAAGTCCAATTCCTCATTCTTCTTCCTTGCTTTTGCTGGTCCTCATTCCGTTCCCTGGGCTACATAGAGGAAATCAAATCCTTCTTTGTATGACAGCCTTTCCATTATTATGTTCATCCAAACTTCTTCCTTTCTAAAGATTCAAAAAGGACCCAACACTTTCACTCACTCTCCCTCTAACATATGCTCTAGAACACTCAACAGAATCTTGGTCTTTGTTTGTTCTACTTATGAAGTGGGCATCGTTACGCTATGTGTTCCTGCCTTCTAGAATGACTCTGTGGGTTGCAATGAGATGGAAAGATATGTTCATTCTTTCTTTAATCTTCAGCACTGACACAGTAGCAGCATGGGCTGGTGCGAATGGAGGCTTCCTCACATAGCTTCTGATTTCCACTGTCCTCACCTACCTATCCCACCTGGGTGACCCTGGGCCAGTCACTTAGCTTCCTTTGCAAGTAGGTTTCTTCCTCTGGGAAATCAGAGAGCCGGATTAAATAACTTCTAGTCTCTCTCTGGTTCAATAGCCTCATAAAGCTGGTGTTGATACCAACTAGAATCAAGGCCTCGGAGGCTCCTGTACCATGCATTCTGCTGCTCTTGGTTTATCTGTCCATGGGTGCCGACAGTTCACTAGTCCAGAGGAGGGGAAGGTATAGCTCCTGTCTCCTGGGAACCTGTCTTCAGGTTCACAAAACAAGTAATATACAGAGAATGGAATCAGGTAGAGACAGATGGGATGTTTTTTAGCCATAGCCATACACCCCAAAGCATAATGTGAAAGTATGCTCTCAATCCCAGGGCTGGGACACTGGTGAAAGTTAGCTGTGTGGGTATGTTGCAAACCATGTGCTATAAGTAATAGTGAAAGCACTGAGTTTGTGAGGGGTTAATTAAAAAATTAAAGCAGAATAAACACTTTCCTCTGCAACAATGTTATTTTCTCTCATGCATTTTCTATTACAGATTCTTAAACTGGCAGGGAATACAGCAATGTTATAGTTGGTTTTTTATTTCCATTGCTTTTCATAACCCAAGGCTCCCCCTCCAGTCACAGCCTATGCCTGGGAGTGTGTGGTCTGTTGACATTTTTATTCAGTTTGCAGGTGGCCATAACCAAAGGCTGCAAACCCTGACATACCTGCCTGTTTACTGAGAGATGGAGAAAAGAGACCTGGGGGCTCTGATGGGAGAGCCAAGCCAGGGGGTGGGAGAGCCAAGCCAAGGGGTGGGTGAGCTTGCACTACACTGGGCCTGGGGGAGGGCAAGCTGTCATGGCTTGGTTCAGGCCACCATTGTGGGTCACTCACACTGTTGCAATGACCTGCCATTCTGCTCCCTCTCTTGTTCCTCTACAGAGTATTCTCCATCCAGCAGCTAGGAGAAGCCTTTGAAAACACAACTCAGATCCTGTTGTTTCCTATCTTTGGGCCCTTCAATTACTTTTCAACACACTGGGAATAAGGTCCCTATCATTGCCAAAGACACCAAGGTTTGTAAGAGTTAGCTTCTAGTTCTCTCTCCTGCTTTCTCTCCTTTTGTGTGCCAGTCCTTAGCCACACTAACATGCTTGATGTTCCTTGACAAGACAGGGCCTTTGCACTGGTTGTTCCCGGATATGTGACGTCTTCTCTCACCTCACTGAGGTTTCCTCTAGGCAGCCTTTCCTGGCCACCTGACCTATAGTACCACTTCCTGTCATTCTCTCCCCTAACCCACTTCACTTTTTTTTTTTTTTTAAGAGGATTTATACCTCCTCATGTGGCGCCGGCACTCCGGGTACTAGTCCCGGTTGGGGCACCGGATTCTGTCCCGGTTGCTCCTCTTCCAGACCAGCTCTCTGCTGTGGCCTGGGAGTGCAGTGGAGGATGGCTCAGGTCCTTGGGCCCTGCACCCGCATGGGAGACCAGGAGGAAGCACCTGGCTCCTGGCTTTGGATTGGCGCAATGTGCCAGCCGCAACACACTGGCCATAGCAGCCATTTGGGGGGTGAACCAATGGAAGGAAGACCTTTCTCTCTGTCTCTCTCTCTCACTGTCTAACTCTGCCTGTCAAAAAAAAAAAAAAAAAAAAAAAAGAGGATTTTTAGCCAGCTGCATTATATACTCATATTAGTCTATTTGCTTCTTGTTTGTCTCTGTTGCCAGAGGGCAGGGGACTTTGTCTCAATGGTCTCCATTTTCCAGACATGCTCAACAAATATATGTTGAGTGAAGATGTAAGAGAATAAAATACTACCTTTCCTGGTGAGAGATGGCATCATAGGGAAAATGTCAAACTTGCCATGAGTGCAAGATGAGGGGCACTCGGTGCTCGTGCAGGAAGTCGAGGCTCTGGGACTCATGGAGAGCCTCATGGGTCATGGCAGCCCATGGAGACCTATTGCTCAGAGAGGCCATCAGAGCATCCCTGGAGAAGGCTCACGCAGAAGGAGAAGGGAGACAGGTAAGTCCCAGGGCATGCTGGGTAAGAAGGGAGTGGGGCTGAGGACCCGAGCAGGCCCTGCCAATAGGAGGCTGGGGCTCATCAGACAAGGAAGACCACCTGGCACTCAGTCTCACCTCTGTTCTCTGGACTTGGAGTCTCAAGGGGACTGGGCTGGATACATCTTACAGGGGAGAAAAGGCAGCTCATTAAGTTTCCTAGAATTTCAGCTCTTAACTGCTATTGGTCGAGTACTCATTTTTATCAATGGAAAGTCAAGTCATAACCTGGAAATTCAGAGTCAGAATGGTCCCCTTTCATTATTCATTCAACCAACATTTGTTGACTGTCTACTATATTGTTTTTTGGGCACTGGAAATACATAAATCTTTGAAAACAGACACAAATTCCTTTCTGCATTGAACTAGAGAAGGGACACAGTCATCAACAAACACAAGTAAATGATATATTCTGCTGTGAAGTGATAATGGCCATGAAGGAAATGAGCTAGAGGAGAGGGATGCATTCTACATAGCAGGGGCAGGGAGCACCTCACTGAAGGCTATCACTTGAGTGAGAAGAGAGGGTTGAAGGAAAAGCAAGAAGGTTGGAGTGGCAGAAGCCTACTGCAAGGGACAGAGAGGGAGAGAGGTGGGTGGGGGATTGACCAAGGGAAGATGGGAAGCCATTGCAGATGTTATAAGATGATATGATCTGACTTCCACTCGTCTCCTAGACTGGTCCTTTCATTGCAAAGATCAGGATAAGGGCCATAGGTTAAGTGGCTTGTCAGCAACCTGTTTCAGAGGGAGCCATCCAAGTTCTTCCCCACTAAGGTCTACTGCTTTTGATCTCAATATCCAAACATTTAATAATTTTCAGAGCATTTTCATTAACATTATTTTTTTCAATAGTCAGAAGCCTGCTGTGATGTTCTCAGTGTCAGATTACAGAAGTACAAAGCAAACTTCAGAGATTACAGGATTTTTTGAAGATCATACAGAGCTGGAGCTATTATCCACCACTTCTATTCCCTGGGTCACTCTTTGAAGTTGAAGAACCCTTTTTTCTCCCCAAGGCACCCTTGTAGCAGGTCGACTCCTTGACTAATCAGTGAGTACATTTCTAGCTTCTGGAGACCCAAGTCTCTTTATCTATGCTATCTGGCAGTGCTGTGATGGGAGGATGAGCCCAGGAAGGAGGACTATTTCTGAGACTGAGTTGCCATGTGGATCAGAGTGGGGTTCATTAGCTGTCTTCAGCCTCACATATTTACAGCAGGAAGAATACATGGTAATTACTAAGTATGGGCACACAGCACAAGATCCTGACAGAGCTGGTATACAGGTGAGAGGAGGCATGGGATCCCTTTAAGCTTCAGTAGTTCTGGCCTCTCCATAAATTAGTCTAGCCAATGGGACAAGCACTGTTTTTACCTGAAGTTGTAAAAAGGCAACATCATTAAAAGAAATCATCATCATTGACAAATAACAATAACCATGTTATTCTGTCTTGGTGTGGCTTTGATCTGGTGATTCTAGACCTGTGCTGTTCTAAATGGCAACCACTAGCCATATATTTCTAGTTCAAGTTGAGCTGTGCTACAGTGTAGAACACACACTTGGGTTTCAAAGACAGTATGAAAATAAGAATTAAAATATTGGGGCCGGCGCCATGGCTCACTTCGTTAATCCTCTACCTGCGGTGCTGGCATCCCATATGGACGCTGGGTTCTAGTCCTAGTTGCTCCTCTTCCAGTCCAGCTCTCTGCTGTGGCCTGGGAAGGAAGGCAGTGGAGGATGGCCCAAGTGCTTGGGCGCCTGCACCTTCATGGGAGACCAGGAAGAAGCTCCTGGCTCCTGGCTTCGGATTGGCACAGCGCTGGCCGTAGCAGCCATCTGGGGGGTGAACCAATGGAAGGAAGACCTTTCTCTCTGTCTCTCTCACTGTCTAACTCTGCTGTGCAAAAAAAAAAAAAAAAAGAATTAAAATATTTAAATCATAGCTTTTAAGGTATTTTGTACTTATCGGGTCAGATAAACATATTACTAAATTTATCTTGCTGTTTCTTTTTACTATTTTTAATATGATTACTAGAAAATTTAAAATTACCTATGCATTTATGGTCAATAGTGTGCTGGGTAAGCTGGTTTCTAAGAGCTGCTTGTGTGCCTCTTTTTCTCATTTCTGCATTTAGTGAGATAAGGTTAGAGATATAAAATCAGTCATGGTGAGTTTTTATACCATGGAGATTGGCAAGTGCTATAAATGAGGACTTTTTTTTTCCAGAGCTTGTTACCACTGCATTAGTCTGCCTATTATGTTGAGGTATCTTTTAAATGTCTGTGGAAAATGAGTACTCTGAAAAAACTATGCATGGATTTCACATAAGTTCTACTAATTTGTTATAGCTGAACAGGATGTATTTTAAGACACTAAGAAGGACAAGACAGCAGTTTGAAAAGAGCGCCTATCAGACCAACACGAATTCTGCTAAAATTGAGGCAAGGATTTATGGTGACGACTGAGTGGAAGAATGGTAAAATCATTGATGCTTTATGAAAAGTTGATGGCGATTTGGCCCCAAAGGAATCAGCAGATTATAAACGGAGAACTAATTTTAAGAAGGGACGAGGCCATGTTGAAGATAAAACCTACATTTGGAGACCACTGACCTCAGTCTGCAAGGAACAATTAATTTTTTTTCTTCCCACTGAAGAGGACCAATGATTTGCACCAGAAGCAACATCCCATGCCAGAGATAGCTCAGTTGGTTCAGCTTACACAATTTTAACTAAAAAATTAAAGTGGAGCACATTTCCTTCTTACTGGTGCCAAAACTGTGATGCCTAAATAAGCTGCAGATAGGAGCAGATTTCCAGTGGAAATTTAAACAAGTGGGATGAAAATCTTGAAGAATTTCTTGGGGGGAATCGGAACATGAAATGTAACATAGCTTTACAATATGTTTCAGTACAATCCTGGAGGCAAAACATAATCAAAGTGATGGCTACTAAGAGGTGGAAGTGGTTCAGCCAAAGTAACAGTGGACTGGACTGCTGGTGAAGAGCAAAGGTCAGCTTTTTTCTGGGGATGATCAAGGCATTTGACTCATTGAGTTTTTGGAGGACAAAAGAAAGACTACATCTTCTTATTAGAGAAAGTTAGACAAAGTTTTAGCAAAAAAAAAAAAAAAAAAAAAAAAGTCCAGTGTCCTTCTCCTCCCTGACAATGCTCATGTTCAACCCTTTTATCAAATAAGGGCACTTTTGTGATAGGTTCAGTGGGAAATCTTCAGACATTTGGATTTGACTCTTTCTGACTTCTTTGTTTCCTAATTTTGAAAATCTCTAAAGGGCATCTGTTTTAATTCAGTCAACAATATAAAAAAAGACCACCTTGACATGGTTAAATTCTCAGGACCCTTGGTTCTTTAGGGATAGACTAAATGACTGATATCATTGCTTGCATAAGTTTGTTGAACTTGATACAGATTTTATTAAAAAATAAACTTTTTACATATTTTTATCTCTTAACTCAGTTTTTCCATAACCTTTCTGAAATCTCCTCATGTTTCCCAGACATTGCTATTCCAGATGTTTTCTTCCCTAAGGGTTCTTTTTGGGTGTGAGGTTGAGTGTGTGAGTTGTATGTGCTTTCTTTGTCTTTTGTGCTTGTGTTATTTCATTCATCCATCCATCCGTGCATCCATCCACCCATCCATCCATCCACAATCATTGGATAAGTGCTATATATACGTATTGGTTCCAACCATGGAGATTTAAGATGGATAAATCACAACTTTGGAATTTCCAAGAGTAAGTTTCATGGGAGATACTATGTGAAGATGAAAGAAGGCCTCTGCACGTGGGTGCCAGTGTCGGGGTGGGAGTGGTGGTGGGGTGTCAGGTGGAATGAGGCATAGAGAGTGCCATTACAGCAGAGAGTGGTGGGACAGACATCAGCAGGCTTGCCCATTGGGACCCAGGAATGGCATCCCTTCTCTGGACTTTAGTTCCCTCATCTAAAGGGAACACAGATGGATTAAATTCTATGTGTTTTAATGTTTATTTTATTTGCTGATTGTTCTATCTTCCTTCTTTTAAGCATGTGGCTAGACTATTTTCTCTTTCTCATAAAATAAATCCTAAATGAATTAATTTTTATTGATGTGGCTTTGGGCAGTTTTACAAATGGTTAGTAGCACATATCAGGAAGCCTGTGGACCTTCCGACCATCTGCAAATGCTTGCTGTGGGTTTTCTCTTCATCTTTCCTGCCTGAGTCTCATCTTTCAAAATAGGCAATGAGTCTGGAAATGTGAAGATCTGACCCATCTGCTCCTCTGCCTTGAATGTACCACATGACACTGAATGCATGATTTACCTTTTCTTCAACCTCCATTGATTCATCTGTAAGACAAACCCTGGTCCTAGTGCCTCCCTAGATGGCTTTCCATAGCGTGGCAAACCCCTCCTCTTGGGATGTGCGACTGTGCAAAATTCTCTTTTCAATGGAGATGATCTCCTTTTCCAATGGCCTCATCGTACTTGAAAAATTAAACCTACATGCTAAAATTTCACATGAGAAGTCTGGGTGCCCTGAAATTGCCCTGCTGGAGGGACCACCTGAGAGACTACCTGGTGGTGGGCGGGGGTAGATGCCTGAGGGTGCCAGCTGCTCCTGCCTTCTCAATCCAGCTCCCAGGTGTGTGGTGGAGCCTTCAAGCAGTCCACTGCTCAGCCACCCTCTTACTGCAGCTGTTTGAAAGACCTCAAACAGAACTGCAAATCAATCCTCAAGCCACGAGATATAATTCACAATTAATGGCAATTGTTTTATAACCCTGGATGTGGATGTTTGTTGTATGGCCACAGGTATCTGAAACAGCGGTGATGATCAAAGTTATGGTTGTTTCATTTATGTTCCTATTCCCATTCCCTTTAGCTGATGCCCCTTTAGCATCCTGTAATCTCTAAAATTTGAAATCTCTTCAGTTGCAGTCAGATGCTATAGGCTTCCCCTATACCCTTTACCCAGTTCTCCAGTAATATCCTACTTGTATTGTCCGGTACAAGACTCCCCAACTCTCCCTGCAAAGAAACCCTAAAATTACTTAGAAATATTTCTAGGAGCACTGAGATAAAATTCAGAGCTCAGCATGGCCAATCAGAAAAAAAAGTAAAAACCCAGGAAGGGTGAAAAAGAAAATAAGACAAACTAGGCTTTCAAAGAAAATTGAGGATCTTGAGTGCCTTCAACGATTTTGATTTATATTTAAACATTTCTTGAGATTGAAGTCTTGATTAGCCCAGTTCTCTCAAGTTCTGCCTCTGCCTTGATTTATGGGAAGGCCAGGCCAGAGCAGAATGAAAGCAAAATGAGATGTTCTTGAAAATTGCCTTGGAGCACTTGAAGGAGGGCAAAGTGCTCACATGGAGATTAAAAAGGAAGTGATGAGATGAGCTTCCAAAGCCCTAGATCTGTGGGTGCCTTGTACTGGGGGTGGGAGTCCACACAGGATGGATTGCAGTCTTTGCAGGTGAAACCCTTGAAGGATGCTGTGTCTGCCTCGGTTCCCCATAGCCTGAGCTCTCCATCACAGGGGCAGGCTGGCATTTCCGTCACCAGCTAGAAGAGAGAAACTTCTAACATGGAGGAGAATTACAGAGGAGTGGAGGGAGGGGGCTGACTGGTGGTAGGTTATGGTGGTGGAACCTAGACTTAGTGTGGCTCAGGGACTGAATCATCCCAAATTCCAATTAAGGGAAGCCCCTGACCTAGGGTCCCTTCTCTATCACTGTTTCCACCATGCTTTCCCATAGGCAAGAGACTCAGGGGGCTAAGAAAATGTGATCACTTGGAGTCCAGTGCCATCTTCTTAGGAGGGGTGACTGGGATCTGTAATTACTCAAGCAAAAGGCTACAGACGCACATCCATGTGGGGTATGTACATTCTTCTGGAGACAGAACACACTGTTGTGCACATCTCGGGATTTGAGGGGTGGCCAAGTAGTGGCTGTTTACAGGAGTTGTGGAGCGGCTTGCACACATGCTCCAGGCACATTCACATCTGTGTGCATAAGGCTCTTAATATGTAGGGTGGAGCCAAGGGTGGGAAGAGAAGAGAGGCATAGGTTAGAGGCCTCCATCTTTGCTACAAAATGCTAAGAATTTTGCAACTTTGAAACTCAGAACTGGCTTTTCAGATAGACATAGAGGTACATCTGCCAATGAAGAAGGAGGAAGCACTTGCCGTTTACTGTCTTGATTTATAACGTGGACATATCTAGCCATAGGACAGATGTCCATATGCAGACGTGCCCTGGGCCTGCAAATGTTAGGACAGTGTCTGTGCAAAGGACAGGGACAGAGTGAGCTGCTGGTCTGCTATCTATGCCATCAACAGTGGCCTCAGCCTTTCTCTAGCCCTCTCCCTTGAGAGTGGGATGGTGTTGCTTTCAACTTTAATGCCCCTCCCAAACCTGCTCAGTTTGAGTGAGCAGTTGCTGCCCTGTGGAAAGAAACCTGACGACTGATGGAACATTCTGGACCAATCTACTGGAATCTGTAATCCTTCAAGTAAATGCCTCTCACCACTAGCGTCATATCCTTCATGGACTTTCTATTTCTATTGGTTGCACAAGCCCCTTCATTGCTCCTCCCTGGCCCTCTTCCTCTCAAATCCCCTCTACCATATGGCTAAATGCACACACATGTGTGTGTGTTTAGGTCCTTTTCTCTTAATGGACTCTTGATACTTATTCTGTCTTGAATATCATTCCCTCTCCTCTCCACCCATCCAAATCCTACCCATTTTAAAAGATCTGGTTCAAGTTAAACTTCTTAGACAAAGTTTGTTTATTCACAAATTCATTCAATGACTAATAATTGACCCTCTGACGTGTACCAAGCCTTGGAGTACAGCCATGGAGCCAGATTTTTCCTATTTCAATTCACCCTGACCTTTATTTTCCAAATTCCTCCTCCATATAACATAATTCTTAGTACATTTTAACCAAATTTCAACCTTGTCCTCCGAAATTTCTTAGTTGCAGATTTTGTTTCTGAAGCTAGAGGTAGGTTTCTGCAGAGCAGGAACTCTGTTGGACCACTCATTGGCCAGCTGATTTAATGGCATAAAGCTGATATGTAGTAAAGACCCATTGATTAAGTGATAGACAGATTGATGGAGGGATTGACTGATTTGTTGCCAACTGCCTCCCATGAAAAGGAATTTTCAAAGAGCACGGGTGGTCTGGCTTCCATTCTCCCTCTGCCATATTTTATTCTTCCATTGGATTATTTCTAATCTGCTATGCATCTATCATGACTGAATTTATTTCAACCTCTTTGCCTGAAGTCTTACTAAGAATGATTTCTCTATTATAACTTTGAGATGTTATTTGTACTTTGTAACAAATTACTCTTGTAGACAAGCATTTGTTGAAACAAATAGGTTCAGTTATTTATTATTTCTTATTATTTCCATATGACATTTTGGTTTGCTTGTCTAAAAAATCTTCTAGTGGGTCCCAATCTCTATTTCTATCTCTTTTCCTTGAGGAAGCAGCTCATATTGAAGCAGTGGTTCCTAAAAGTTTGGTCTCTGGGCCAGGACCATCAACATCATCTGGAAACGTATTGGAAACGCAATTTGCAGAACCCAGCCTAGACCTAGTAATTGAACAAGCCCTCTAGGCAATTATAATGCATGCTAATATTTGAGAACTACCCCATTAGTATAAATAAAAAAGAGCTGGCAGTATAAGCCTGAATCTGGGCTCTGGCTCTGTTCTTATATGGCTGTGCAACTCACTCTGAGTCTTAGCTTTCTTGTGCCCATTTTTTCTGTCTGTCTTGTTGTTTTGGGGATAAAGATGGACTATTTTCCTTTTAGTTTTTTTTTTTTTTTGATTAATGACATGGTGACAGTAACAGTGTTACTTTACAAAGTTGCTCTAAAGATCAAATAACCCATTGCATAAACATCCCCTCAGGATTTCCTTTAATTGCTCAGAATCAAGGGTACCCAGGTCTTCACTATTTTACCTTGATTGCACAATCAAGAAAATCTCAGCTTCTGGCATTTGGAGGTGTTACACTCCAGTGGAAAATGCATACATACTTGCCCATACAGTGTACTTGAACTGCCTGAATAAATGGCACATAATGATGGACAGTTGAATTTGAAGAGCAAACAGCTTCTGAGGGCTGCAGTGGTGGACATCAAAGATGGGTTTTGAGTTGGTGCTTAGAGATAAGGCTATGGAGAGATGACTGGTGAAAACCATTCCAAGTCAGCCCAGGTAGATGAATGCCAGGTCTAAACGGCATGCTAAGTGGGTATACAGAGTGGGGACTGAGTAAACCAACCACCAGGACTTGTGAAAGCCAGTTTGAAAAGGATGTTGGAACCAGGTGTTGAGAGTCTTGATGGCAGGCAAAGGAATCTGGAAACTCAGAGAGGACATTTGTATAAGAGATCACTTGTTGTATTTTAGATTTCTCTAGGGTCAATGGGATATTACCTGGTGGTGTGTTGGGAGTAGCTCAACAGATACCTTCAGGAAAGGAGACAGAAGTGAGGTCTGAACCCTTGAAACTCATCTTGGGAGTTTCTTGGCTGGCTCAATGGAGCCAGTCTTAGGTCATATGTGTTAATTAACTCCTAACAGCTTTAAAGACTAGCCTAGCCACCACATTTCAGATACCCCAGAGGAAAGAAAGCAAGTTAATCACAGCTGTAGTTTGCATTTCTGGCTACATATTAGCAATAGTGGGGAGCTTTAAAAAATTCTGTATCTGGACCATACTCCGGTGGTTTTTATTTAATTGGTCCAGGGTGGGGTCCATGAACTGTTATGTTTTAAAAACTCTCCAGAATCTAGCAATTCTGATGTGCAGCCAGGGTCCTGACTCCCTGCTGCTGGAGGGTCCAGAAGATGTCATGGTAGGTATCTGATAACATTCAACCAATCCCAACAGTTGTCTCTGAATCTGGTGGCTCTTCAAATAATGGGGCAGATTGCTATGGTCTTGGCAAGTCAGGGAATCTGGCAGACACAAGAGATCTTGGCTGGGATACTACAAAATATGGACCCAGGGAAGAAAACATAAGGTGTGGGCTCCACTGAGTGGAGCAGCAGAAAGGTTTCTGGGGAAAGGCATCTGAAAAATTCTGCATGATGCCCAGGAAGGAGTCAGGAGCTACAAATCAGGACCATAACTGTAAGAATGTTGTCTGATTTGTTAGAATTTTATTACTACCATTTTAAAATTTTCTCCTCTGTAGCTTCAAAGCAACTACCAGTAAATCCTTGGAATTGAAATAGGATGTCAGGGATCTGGTGATGTGGCACAGTGGATAAAGCCACCACCTGCAGTGCTGGCATCCCAGATGGGTGCCCGGTTCGAGTCCTGGCTACTCCTCTTCTGATATAGCCCTCAGCTATGGCCTGGGAAAGCAGTAGAAGGTGGCCTAAGTACTTGGGCCCCTGCACCTGCATGAGAGACCTGGAAGAAGCTCCTGACTCCTGGCTTCGGATCAGCTCAGCTCTGGCCATTGTGGTCATTTGGGGAGTGAACCAGCGGATGGAAGACCTTTCTCTCTCTCTGGCTCTACCTCTCTCTGTAACTCTATCTTTCAAATAAATACAAATAACTCTTAAAAAAAAAAGAAATAGGACGTCAGGCTTGTTGTCTGGGCCTGAAAGGAAAACTGGAGGGCTCTGTGGCACGGTGTCTTGGAGGGAAGGGCCCTGGGCATAGCCTGGGTGTGGACAACTTTCCAGGGGAAAGAGAAGGGGTACCAACAAGAAAACCAGCTGTGAGCAAGAGTCTCTTGTGGTACCATTGTGTTTAAAAATGCAACCAACCCAATACTCGGCACACAGACTTTATTAAAGAAATGTCTGTCAGATTGATGCATCCTGTCCTGGCCTCCACCCTGCATGGATTGTTTGTCCTTGAGTACATTATTTATTCATCTAGAATCACAGCTTTCTCCTCTGTAAACTGGGGTTAATCAGTCCTTGGGAAGCTACCCAAAGGCACAGGAGAAGGAATTGATAAACTGTGAGGGGTGTAGAGTCAGTGTATAGCACACATTTGGTGACTGTCATCCCCCTGAAGTCTCACATTTTGGCTTAAAATTCTTACACAATGAACACTCACTCATCAGCACAATTGTACTGAGGGGATACTCTGCATGGCATTACTATAGGGGTTTGGGACTCAACACGGAACAGCCGTCCTGAGTAAAGGTGAAGGTGAGCAGGCTGCAAACTGAAGTCTGAAGAAGGAAGAGGACCAGCCCAAGGTCACACGGCCGGCAAGTTGATAGCTAGGAAGCGGCCTGAGGACTCCTGACTTCCACTGCAGGCCCTGTCTCCCATTGTAATTTGGAGTCAGCATTGGTGTGGGCCCACACTCTTGGCAGTCAGATTATTTAATAAATCAAATAATCTTACCATAATGGCATGAGCATTTCATAGTTAATCAAATCCCTTGTCACTAGAGCTTACCTAATTACCCACATGTAGTCATTCAGAGTGAACTCTCCCCTTGAAATCCATATTTCCTAAAATATCAATTTCCCAGATATATTGCTCTGAGATGGCTAATGCTGGCCAGGGATGAGACATGCAGTCTGGATTAAATCCACCTTGAGTTGTTTTTTATAGTGTCAGGTCCCTAAATCTTGAATTTTATCTTGTAAGGAAGAAGCTCATAATGGATTCTAAAGGAATAAGAAAGTTTAGAATTGGTATATTAGTGAGTCATTTAGACTAAAGGGGTGGGTTCAGGGTTAAAGGATTACTTTTCTTTCAAATAGGGGGGTATTTGAGGGCATCAACAGAACCAGTGAAGAAAGGTGATTAGATTTAGGCAGGAGACGTGCACTATGTTTTCTCAGACTGGAGGTAAGTATGGTGAAGATAGAAATAAATAGAAGATTGAGGCTGTGTGTTGAGATGCAGTTGAGATTAAGGGTATGGATCAGGCAGGTGCAGTTGAAGCTGTACGCATTCCTAACCAATGAAAAGTTGAAAGTGCAATTTAGGTAGACTCAGTAACCAATGTTTAGTGGTAGATGGGAAAGGTGGGCACTCTTCCCATTGCCATAATGAAATTCCAATACCACTGTCTCCTGGAGATGTTTTCAGACCATGCAAGCTCACAAAAATTCCTCTTCTACAGGGTTCACATTTGCCACAGATTCTATAGCATTCAGCACACGATTATCATAGCCCCAGAGTACTCTTGTCTCATTTCAGACCTATGCGCCTGCTCCTCTGTGTCAGCCAGGGAGAGTTAGGTTGCGCTGTAGCAATAGCCCTCAAATCCCTGTGGATTGAAACAATTGAGGCTCACTTGTTGCTCATACTAAGTATGTGTTGTAGTCTGGGGTGGGTGGGAATTGGCCTGTGCTCATTGTTATCATTCTGGGAGTCATGCTGACAAAAGAGTTGCCTTCTTGAACACTGCTTGTTCCCACACCAAAAATCAAAGGATGCTATCTGAGATCTTGCCTCAACATGTAGATGCTCTGGCTTGGAAGTGGCATGGCATTTTTGCCTGCAACTCATTGGCCAGAACCACTCTTTGGCTCTGCCCATCACAGTGAACAGAAAGTGCAATTTTACCACATGCCTAGAATGGGGACATACCATATGCATTTAGCCAACAGTGCTTGTGACTGCCATACTCCCCCAGCCCGACAGTATGCTCCCTGGAGGCTTGCCTGGTCTCCTGCTTCTCTGGCATAGATGCCCTATTGGGCAATCAGAGCAGAAGTCACAAGATACGGACACCCTGGTTGTGCATATAGAGCTCATCCATCACCATGGTCCCGCAGGCCTTTGGCCAGAAAGCTCCTGAGGCAAACTAGGTGTGTTGTGGGCGAGGCAAGACCTGGCTGGGGACGGCAGTGGAGGTGAAGGATCACAGGAGGCTGCTCACCATGACTGGGGCACTGACTTTGCTATCTAGAGTGGCTGAGTGCCCCAGCACCTCCCAGCATCGGGAGTGGATGGGGTAGCTCATGACTCTTCTGGGTGGTGGGAACCCTGGAAAGACCAGCCTGGGAGAGCCTGATACCTTCCCTGACCCAGGACCCTGAGGGTCACATGGCGACAGACCAGGACTGCCCTTCTCACATCCTCACCGTCCTTTTCTGAGGCATTCAGGATGGGTCTGGGACCCGTCGAGTCCTCGGCACAGTTTGCAGACTTTTTTCTGCAAGCCCCTTCTTGAGGTACCTGGCCATTTTGACGTTGAACCTGAAACTCTCCAGTGAAGTGGGCGGTGACAGTTGGTGCCCAGAGAAGCAGGAGGGTTGCTCAAGGAGGGAGGCTAATGCCCAGAAGTGCTGCTTTGCTCACACTTCCCAGGGATGCCCCACGCTTGCCTGACTAATGCCTCCACCCGGACCAACTTTGTCTGAAATAGAGTGGACATAACTTCAGTCTAATGCAGTTAAGGGGTGCTTGGACTCCTTAATTTTAAGGCTCCCTGAGTATTGAATACAACACAGAAGCTTCTGTCTGTTCAAAGACAACAGCTCCAGATCAGCAGGCAAACCTGGGCTGTCCAGCCTGCTTGCTCCCTGTCAGCCGGGGTCCCTTTAAGATATAAAAACTTGGAGGTAGAGAGGTCAACCACAGGCCAGTGGAAGTTTCCACACTCTGTGTGTCTGGGCCAGCGTCTCTGTCTCTGGCTATCTCTGCTTAGGAAGGGTGGGCCCTGTTCCCACAGAGCTGAGATTTATGAGTTCAGTCTGGGAGGGGAGGGTGGTGGCCTTAATTCTCTGCAGGAGCAAGTGGGTTTCTCCAGTGGTAAACAGTGTTATGCAGAAAGTTCAGGTCCAGTACTCAGCCTGCGTCCAGCTAATGTTCTGGTCCTTTCTCTCGTAGTGAGTTACACACACACACACACACACACACACACAGAAAGCCTTCACCTTGCTTGCAGCCCTCACCAGCATCTCTCATAAACTTGACTTCTGAGCAAGGCAGGGCATTCTCAGCCTGCACCACCTACAGTTATCTGTGAGCAGAGATACAATCTCCTGCCTCTGAGATTCTTCCTGTAATACACTGAAATATGGAGAGGCGAGAGCCACAAGTATTGAAGGGGATTAAACAGGAGTCAGAGATGAGCAAAGAGCTGGCTGAAGCCTTGATTGTGAGAGACAGACATAGGAAAGAAGTCTGGCTGGATTAGCGAGGCTGGAGCAGTGATGCAGACATGGTGTGTGTGTGTGTGTGTGTGCGCGTGTGTGCACGTGAGCATGCATGTGTATGTGTGCCTGTGCACATGTGTTAGGGGTGGCAACAGGGAGAGGGTCGCCATCAGGTTTCTACTCTCGGGCTCCTGTGCTCTAGGAGGTCTAATAAAAGTTTTGTGCCTATGAGAGAATTATCCTGCCTTCTTCCATGGCAGGTGTTGTATCATAGAGCTTAAGAACACAGGTTCTGAAATCAGACTGACTTTCAGTCCTGGCCCTGCTATTTCTAACTGTGTGACTTGGGCAAACTGACTTCTCTAAGCCTCAGTTTCCTTATCTGTAAAATGGGCATCTTTAGAGGACTGACACAGAGTTGGAACTGCTGAATGTCTAGCACAGGGCAGAGAATTTGAAGTTACTATGACTATTCCTTGGTTTTCTATATGAACTGATATTGAGGTTATTCCACATTCTATTTCCTCACCTTGCCCCACCTGGAGCTCTTATTTCCATCACAGAAATGACCCATTCCATTGAGGCAGAACACTCTTCTTCCCTTAGCTCATCTCACCTGGCACCCTGGTGCTCCCTGACATTAGACAGGGGCAGAACTGGGGGTGAGGGACCAGGGCAAGTGGGTGGGGCACCTGTCTTCTCTTGTGAGTCGGGCCTGGTTGAGATGGTTATACCAGCCTGTGGCCCCTCGGCTGGAGGGGAAAGAATGGTCATCAGTGTCACTGGCATTCTTTCCTGTGCCTCAGGAGTGTTTTGACCACGGAGAAGTGGGACAGGGTACACAGATACAGCCCTGGGGAGGAACTGGAAGTTGCATGTGGGTGGGAGCTGGTGTGTGTGGCACGTGTGGTATGGTAGCAGATGCCCAGGCCATGCTGTCCGGAGGTTGTGGGGTAGCTTGGCTTCTGACACTGATGAACCGTGGAGCCTTGGGCAAGTCGCCTCCTCACTTTTGTGGGCCTCAGTGTCCTCTGCCTGATTCCTTAATGTGTGATCCCTCCACACGCTCACACATGGACGGTCATGCACACTCACACAGAGGCACGCACATGCACTCCAAGGCACATCACACATGTGCATGAACACACACATACATGAACACACATGTTCGTTCACATGTGTGCTCCTCCTCAACCATCTGAACCACATCCAGTTCAAATCCTACCTCCTGCCTTGCTGGGCTTTCCATCCCACCCTGATCACCTAATTGTCTGAACTTTAGGGGGTGCCTCCCCTCTCTCATTCTCACTTCAATGTCCCTGTTGAGTTTGTATTGTTTGTGCTCTGGGCTGTTTTTGTCTCTCCATACAGCTAGTTAATTCCCTGACTCCAAGGTTCCTGGTCTTCTTCCCTAGACTCTCCACAGCATGCGGAATTGAATTTCCTATCATGCTAATGACACATATGCTCCAGGGCCCTTCCTCAGCACCATGTGTTTATACAGTCACATGTTTTCATGTTGTTGGCAAGAGGGAGACATGTTCATTGCAATCCGTTACAGCACTGTTTCACCTTTATTTCCCCTTGGTCACTCCTCCCTCATTTTGCTTTATGTTGGAGTAGCCCTTTGGAAACTAGCTAATGGGTGGTTGAGTTGGAGATGTGTTTGTTTTGGGTTCAGTGGGAGTATCTGTGGGTGTTTTGTCACCTCTCTGTGGTCACCTCACTTATTACCAGCTGTCACTGCAGGGAAGGCTTCCAGGAGTAATCCTGCTGCGCACTGCACAGATGGCTTCCGTTGTGTTGTAAAAAGGACCTTAAGCTGGCTGGAGACCTGCGTACATGCATCTATGTGTCTGGCAGTGGAATTACAGGGATGCTGGGAGAGAAGCAAGGTTTCAGATGCCCAGACCCAGAGGCATGGTGGGAAATTCCTCCAGTTATCACATATGTAAAATCATATGTACAGAGGTTCTCATCACTGCCTTGCCAAGAATATACTCAATCATGCAAAGTAATATGATCGTAAATGCACTATTCATCTTGTTTATTTTTGATAGGAATTGCCGACATGGAATTTATCAGACTTTCCATGTTTAAATGTCGTGCTGATTTGATAGGAAATACTGACATTGACGGAGATAACATAAAATTCACTATACTCCACTCTGATGAGGACATCGATGACAATCTTGTTAGGAAATTTCATAAATTCCAAGAGTATTTTCGATTTGTCACTATAAAAGAAAAGTTACAATGCCCTGAAATCTCATAGCTCATCTACAAAAGATACCTGACAGAGGTTTTCCCAAAGTTAATAGCAATCTTGAAAATTCACATGGCATTATCAGTGACAAATGAGGAGCCTGAAAAAACCCCTTTCCAAACTGTGAATAATAAAGCAGAGAATTTTATCACCTTGTTAGAGGAGAGACTGAATTTATCCATGTATTCTCTATAAAAATGGTATTAGAAATTGTAGTCATTTAAAGAGGTGATCACAGTTTGCAGTCAACCTCTCCCCCTACCCCTCCACCGAAGGATGACACATAGATACGTCCGTCAGGGAATCTCAATGTGTCAGTTTCTAAAAATGTGTAATTTGTTGTGATTTTCTCTTTCTCAATAGCTTCTCACTTTCCAAGGTAATCTTGTAGTCGTCATTTTGAATTCTTTCTCTTCAAGCGGGCCCTGTAAGCCATGCAAGCATGAGGCCCGCAGCCTGGGTCTGCCTTAGCTCCCTCTCTGCCTCTGCGGAGGGCTCTGTCTCTGCT
Organism: Oryctolagus cuniculus; assembly: GCF_964237555.1. Classification (NCBI taxonomy): domain Eukaryota; kingdom Metazoa; phylum Chordata; class Mammalia; order Lagomorpha; family Leporidae; genus Oryctolagus; species Oryctolagus cuniculus. Next base: position 31,811,724 of record NC_091441.1, read on the forward strand.
CTGTGGCCTGCAGCTGCCAGCTGAGACCCTGCAGAGAGGACAGCATCTAGGGTGGCCCCTGGGAGGCACCTGCCAGGGCCAGGGCTGGTGGGGAATGCAGGCCTGGCTGACATCACACAACTTGGAGGACCATGTGCCTCTTACACTACACGGGGCAAACTTTGGTCATGCCACCTAAGAGGGCCCAAACCTTCCCACCAACCATCTTGTCAGGGCCTGGCTGGGCCCTGCCAGCCCCCCTGTGTTTCCTTTTAATAAAATTTAATGTTTTCATTTTCAAAGACCTAGAAAATCCAAACACTTTTTAAAGGCCCTGAGGAACTATAAAAATTAATAGCACAGGGATAATTTCTTTTTCAGTGGCGACTCAATTAAACCTGCCAAAGTCAGACAGTGTGATTTAAACGCGCCACTTGCAGAGGGACCGAGCAGAGCAGGCAAACACGGGACGAAACAATAATATTTACCAATTACCCTCTTGGATGTTTCCCACCAGGCCTCTTCCCCCCAGGGAGAAGTTTTTCCTTCCCTCCCTCATCTCTGGGGGCCAGAGCTCAGCATCCCTAATTGTTTTCTCCTTGAATGGTCACATTGCTATCAACAAGTGACTGAACTTCTTCTCTGCTCTGGGGTAATGGAAAAATACCACCCGGGCTGGCTGCCCTGGGCAACAGGCCACATGGACATCATCCCAAATGTGGGACTGAACTCAGTTTTGAAAATGGAAGAATTGCTCCAAGTTCATCCCAGCCAGACCAGACATCTCACATTCCATGCTCTGTCTTGCCCCAGGACACTTGCTTCTGCTGTGCCCCGTGCCGGGAATGCCCTCTCCTATTTATTGAATGTTTATCCTTGAGCACTTACATCTTAGGTGTTCTGTGAGGCCCCTGTCAAGATTCAAGTTCTTTCAGGAACTCTTTCCTGATAAACCCTTATCCTTGTAGACTTTCCCTTTCACCTGTCTACCCTCAGCACTTTTATATCAAGTCAATTACGCATTATCTCTTGATTATGCACGGCTGTCTGGACACCATCATAAAGCTTTCGACACATGGGTTTATAACAGGCTTGCCCCTACTCTAGATTGCAAGCTCCTTAAAGGCAGGGACACATCTGCATGCATCTTTTGCATTGTTTACAGGATTTTATTTAGTGTTCTACAACCCATGGAGTCTTACCAATTGCTTTTGTGCAATTAAATCAAATTTGGAGAGTCTCAATATTTTCACTCCCGTGGGAGACAGAATGGTGTACCTCAGGAAATAGGTACAAGGATTTTAATGCAAGATTATTCACACAGGAAACATAAAAAATGAGGAAAAAAAAAAAACCACCGTGACCTCAACATCCATTCGTGGTGAGTGGATAAAGAAATGGAATATGAGGACTTGCCAAAGAGCAGTTAAAGGAAACGGAGTTGAGTCACCAGAATGTGAAGATTCCTCAGACAGAATTGTTGAGTGAAAAAGACAACTTGTAGAGCAACATGTTTGTAAATTCAGCCAGCACTACATAGTGTGTGATGGGTCCATGTAATTATACCCATGTGTGAACACATGCATGAGAAAGAAATACAAGCAATTCATGGTAGGCAATGCTGGCCAGAGAGAGAAGGGAGGAGGGACATAGGGGTGGGACCTAAGAGTTGTTAATTCCTTCTGGAGATGTTTTTATTTTCATTATAAAAGTATGAAGCAAGGGGGCTGGCACTGTGGTGCAGTGGGTTAACACCCTGGCCTGAAGCGCCGGCATCCCATAGGGGCACCGGTTTGAGACCTGGCTGCTCTACTTCTAATCCAGCTCTCTGCTATGGCCTGGGAAAGCAGTGGAAGTTGGCCCAAGTCCTTGGGCCCCTGCACCCACTGGGAGACAAGGAAGAGGCTCCTGGCTCCTGGCTTCAGATCAGCACAGCTCTGGCCGTTGCGGCTAATTGGGGAGTGAACCAGCGGATGGAAGACTTTTCTCTCTCTCTCTCTCTCTCTCTCTGCCTCTCCTCTCTCTGTGTAACTCTGACTTTCAAACAAATAAATAAAATCTTAAAAAAAAAAAAGAAAAGTATAAAGCAAACAGGACAATGTCAACCTGTGCTGATTCTGCTTGGTGAGTACATGGGTGTCTATGAAACACAGACTGGCAGGATGACCACTCAGAGGGCTGCCCCTCCTCTTGTCCTATAGCTGGACCCCATTTCCCAGCCTTCCATAAAGTGAACAGCTACTGTGTGACCTTGGTCAGGTTGGGGAAAGTGGGTGGGAATGAGAGATGCCCCCTCTAGACCTGGCCCCTGGAACACCTGGTAGGTGAACCAGATGTTGGTTTTGCTGTCACCTTCTACAGGGAGCTTACTTAGACCAAGAGCAAGCTTAGGGAACAACTCCAGAGCCTTCTGCTGCCTATAAGATGGATGGCCAGTTGGCTCCACACACAGGCACTTCACTGGTTTATTTGCATTGGCTGGCCACTTCACTGTCCCCAAAACATACCTTGGTCTTTCCCAACATACTCTCCACCTGGAATGTCCTCTCAATAGTTTTCTACATTCACAGAACACACTCCACCACAAAACCCTCTGCCAGGTCTGGGCCACTATCCCTGGCAACTCTACTACAACCTGGTCTCCTACTCTCTACTTCTTCCTTCCAACCCACGAGGTCCCTTAACTGTACTGCTTGTTTTGGCTTTAACTGCACACTACCCTGTGCAGTTGCTTGTATCTTGGTGACAGGGACACTGCTTTATCTTTGTCAGGGAATGGCCTAAGGTGACTTTTCAATAGAAGGGATGAGAACAACAACATCTAATCTAGGGTTCCTCTGTGTCTACTGGTTTACAACACATTGTTCAGAATTTCCAGAGTTGGGGTAAAAGGGACTCTACCTGGTTAGAGATGGAGAAAGGAAGGAATGCTCCCCAAGAACTGTAACAGAGAGAGGGGACGAGGGCCTGGAAGGCCCTACAATGAGTTGTTGGGAAAGAGGCTGAGTTTTCATTTCAGAATTTCAGAGAAGATCGAGGCTAATTCCAGACTTGTTAGAGCTTCTTAACATTGCCTTAAGCTCCAGAGCTCCTTGCACTAATTTTTTGTTTTCACTTTTAATTCCTCCACAGGGACTCCAGATAAGATCCCATGGGATGCAGGGGTTTGCTTGTGTCAGAGGCAGCCAGGAAGGAGTAGACAACTGGAATGATCATCCTATTTCTCAGGCTGTCCTAAGGGAGGAGACACTTCTGTGGGGAGGATTGGATGTGGGAAGGAGAGATGTAACTGGTTAAATCTCTAAAGTTTATGAGTGAAAATGGAAAAGCCCAGGACAGAGGGATGTCCGGAGGGTGGGGGAGTGATGGAGATCCTTACCTGTAGAGTTGCAAAGGCCAGTTGCTGACCTCTTAGCTTTGGTCAAAGCCATTAAGCCTCCCTGAGATTCATATTCCTTATTTTTAGAGAGGGGGTAATAACAACTTTGCTAGACCACTGAGATTGACATGAATATAATATGAGAACAAGTTGATCAACTCTTAGGTGCTATCCAAACACAGATCATCACCATGACTAGTAATTTGGATGCCAGATAAATGTAGGCCAATCAGAATGAATAGGTGAACAAATGAGGGAGTGAATGCATAAAGCAATGAGCTTCTTGGGGAAAAGAGGGCATAAATTTGCACGTGGGTCCCGAGGTCCAGACTGTAGATAGGTGAGCAAGGACAGTATCTAGATAAGGATGGTTCAAAAAGACTTGGGCCATATCTATCAAGTTCCTGCTGCCTGACCTTGATGTGACTTATCTGTTATCTCCAAAAGATCAGAAAGTTTGGATCAAGCATCCTCTCCCTTGGGGGAGAGCCCTTGGGGTGAAACCTAGTACTTGCAGGTTATGGAGAGTCTTACAGTTTTAGCACTGTGGTTGGAGCACAGACCTGAGTCTACTCCAAAGTGAACAGGGGCATAAAAGCTGACTTTTGGCTGTTTGCAATTTGGTCTCCGTCAAATTTAGCCATAGGTCACACAGAGCACTCTAGCCACACATTAGAAGAAGAGTCTTAACGGTGATTCGAGAAGACCTTTATGTGAATCCAGGGTGGAAATGCTTTGGAGGGAAATGCAAGGACCATACACCTTTTATGATAGGACTCTGCTTGAGACACCTAATTTCCTACTGTCCTGGGAGACAAAGTCAGAATATCTTCAGATGTGGAGCCTTCTGCAGACTTGCCAAGTGGCCTTCTTGGGGTTCTTGCCCACCTGGGTTGTCTTGCACAAATCTCTCTGTTGAGTGAGCTGAACACACCAACCCATTTTAACACGCCAACTTGGTCTTCTCTTTCTAGCCAACTCTACAGCATCATCAGGGCTCCACTCATATCTCATCATCTTGCCCTAGATTAAGAGGTTCAGTTTTGACTATACCTTTTAGTCTTCACCATTGCCCATTTCTTTTCTTTTCTTTCTTTTTGTTTTTTTTGACAGGCAGAGTGGACAGTGAGAGAGAGACAGAGAGAAAGGTCTTCCTTTGCTGTTGGTTCACCCTCCAATGGCCGCTGTGGTCAGCGCGTTGCAGCCGGCGCACCGTACTGATCCGAAGCCAGGAGCAAGGTGCTTCTCCTGGTCTCCCATGCGGGTGCAGGGCCCAAGGACTTGGGTCATCCTCCACTGCACTACCTGGCCATAGCAGAGAGCTGGCCTGGAAGAGGGGCAACCAGGACAGAATTCGGTGCCCCGACTGGGACTAGAATCCGGTGTGCCGGCACCACAAGGCGGAGGATTAGCCTAGTGAGCCGCGGCGCTGGCCACCATTGCCCATTTCTAACCTCCCTGAATGCTCAGTGCTTCTACCCTCCATGTGATTTTTTAACATTCCCTGCTTAACATTGTGACTGCAATGTTAAGTTTCTCATCTTTTTTGTATACTGTGAATCCCTAAGGGAACTGATTGTATTTAATTTTATTTATTTATTTGAAAGGGAGAGAGATATAAAGAGAGAAAGAGAGAAGGACAGACAGATAGGGATATTCTGTTCCCTGATTCACTCCCCAAATGCCTGCAACAGCCAAATATAGGCCAGGCACATGTTGGAGCCAGGAGCTCCAGCCAGGGTGTGAGGTGTGATGGACCCAAGCACTTGAGTCGTCATCTGCTGCCTCCCAGCATGTATTTTAGCTGGAAGCTGGATTTGGAAGTGGAACTGGGACTTGAACCCAGGTACTCTAATAAAGGATGTGGGTGTCCCCAAGCAGCATCTTAACTGTTGAGCCAATGCTTGTGCTGAAACTGATTGCATTACACCTGTAATTCTGTGTCCCTCAACCCACCTAGCACAAAGCTGGGCACACAAGAAACTCAAAGGTATCTGTCGGATGGTAGGGAAAAGAGAGTCCTTAGTGATTAGGTAATGCCTTGTCCTTTGGTATCTCTGGTCAATGGCACATGTTGGAGAATAAGAACTTTTCAGGATTTCCAAGATGCAAGCATTGACAGGTGACCAACACATGATGCACAACCTGTGTATCCCACTGTGGTGAGGCTGCTTTCATGGTTTATTTTTTGCTTTGCGCCTACTGGATTTCTACTATGCCCCTTCCACTTCTGGGACACAAACAGCCCAGGGCAGTCTCCCATGAGGCTCTCATTACTAGGGCCAATCCTGTGTCATTTCCACTGTCTCTGCACTATGTGCACTACTCAAATGTTTATGGCTCACTTGGGAGGGAAGAATATAGCAGATTTTCAGACTATCACCATTAGAAGTTTAGTCATCCCAGTGACATAAGTGATGGCTGTCCAGAGAGGGAGAGCTCACTTGCACTTGGGAATGTTGAGGGTCTCCAGAGTTGGTGGCATTTGAGGTGAGCTTTGGAGGACAGGTAGAATTTGGAATGGATGAGAAGAAAGAGCAATATGCAGAGTTAAGAAGCAAGAAAAGTGGATGGAAATGAAGGAATACAGAAGACGGGGAGGACAGGTGAGTGAGAGGTTGGGGATAGGATGGCCTGGTAGGCTACCTAGCAGACAACTGGGCAGATCCTCAATAACACCACCAATATTTATATGGAAGTGGTTTTTGAGTATCTGTGAGTGCCCACTTTGGGCTATGGTGGGGAAAATCAGGTTGACTCATGTCTATGTCATCCATAGAAATGATGCCCAGATCCTCAGATATGGAGTGAATTCATCAGGAGTAGGTGGAGGGAGAACACCTTCATGGGTCTATACTCCTGCCAATCTGGGGTTTGTCTCTTCTAGTGGCCTTACCTGCTTTAGAGGTGTCAATAGCTTCTGGACAGGAATAATTAAGTAGGCAGGAAACTACTGCTAGCACAAAATGAGAGAGAGAGAGAGCTTGCCAGGCAGAATAGGCAAAAGTCAGGAAGAAGGCTGAGCTAGGAGAGTTTGATGATTCATAGATCTCAGACCCAATATACAAGGCCTCTAGCATGTCCTGTGGAGGGAAAACTTTGCATGGGCACAATCCAACTCTAGAGAAGCTGGGAACAGGGATCCTGAAGAAGGCAGGGTTTGAGTTCATCTTGGGGAGGAGAGAGGAGAGTGTGAGTCAACTCCAGCTTCTCAAGGTTATTTCCAAACGCCGTTTCCTTGGGCAATCCAAGAGCATATAGTGCAAAGGTATAGTGCAAACAATCTGAGTCCACAGCGTGAGAGGCCTGCCAGAGAAATAAATGCAACTTAGACACAGTGGCGTTTGGCAGATCGGTCTGAGCATGTACAGCAACTCTTGAAGACAGACTTTGGCAATCAAAGAACAGCTAGAGCGAAAGCATATCACAGGAACTGTCAGGGAAGGGGACGTGAGAATTGTGGGCATGAGAGGTCAGGGTTGAGAGTGATGGATGGCCTGAAACAGCAATAGTCTGATATCTGGAGATGTTTGCTACTCGGTGATGTTCAGCTCTCATGGGTACTGCTCTGCAGTGGCAACAGTCAGATTGTAGAGGATACTGGCTTCTCAATGCTTGAGGTCTGTAATGGGAAGGTGCTGTATGCTCTGATATTGCCCATTCTGACTCGACGATCTCACTTATGTGTGGGGCCTGGTACTATATTTCATTGTAGCAGAAACCTAGATACAGTCAAGTTTACAGGTAAGTCTTTTTGCATTTATTTGGGACACGTCAGAATACTTTCTTTTGCTAATAGTATTCTACTGATTCTGCCTATGCATAAAGCTTTTATACCTAACATTTTCTATGGCAGTGAAGGAGTGGTGTGTTTTTACAAGTGGGACAACCTCGAGGGCAGGTACTGTGGCTCACTTGGTTAATCCTCTGGCTGTGGTGCCAACATCCCATATGGGTGCTGGGTTCTAGTCCCGGTTGCTCCTCTTCCAGTCCAGCTCTATGCTGTGGCCTGGGAGAGCAGTGGAGGATGGCCCAAGTGTTTGGGCTCCTACACCCGCATGGGAGACCAGGAAGAAGCACCTGGTTCCTGGCTTTGGATCAGCGCAGCACCGGCCGTGGTGGCCATTAGGGGGAGCGAACCAATGGAAGGAAGACCTTTCTCTCTGTCTCTCTCACTGTCTATAACTCTACCTGTCAAAAAAAAAAAAAAAAAAAAAAAAACACCAAACAAGTGGGACAGCCCCAAATGCCCTCCGCTCCCGCCCCATGAGTGCTCCATATCGGAAACAGCCATCCTCTTCTCTTTTGGCAAGTACATTCAATTCATCCTTGAATTTGCCTATACAAAGCTTGCATGCAAAGTCATAGGCAAACACATACAAGCTGTGTTGCATCAGTGGAAAGAGCATTCCAAGCAGCAGGGAAATCGCAGCGACAGATATGATCCCATGTCATCCTCACAGTAATCCTATGTTTTAGGTACCACCTTCATTGTACAGAAAAAGAGCCCAAGCAAGATTGAGTAAATTGCCCATTGTCACTCAGCTGGTAGGTGGCTGAGGTAGGGCTTGAACCCAGATCTGCTTGAAGGCCTTTGCTTCCACATTCTACTGGAGGTGAATCAATATAGCATCGAGGGCAACAAGCCAGGGACACTTATGAGAGAATTTCTGCCTGAGGGGTGAGTGGCTGAGGTATCTTCTGCCTCTATAAGCTTATGGTCTGTCCCCTGGATTCTTAGGCAAACATCCAAACATACAATACGGTGGGTAGTATGATCTGAAACTCCCCCATCCTCAAGTCATAGCTTAAAATTCCAGCCCTCAAGGTGATGGTACTGGGAGATGATTAAATCACTAGATGGAGCCTTCAAGAATGTGTTCTTCTCAAAGAGGCCCCTGCTAGCTCACTGACCCCTCCCTCCACGTGAGGGACACACAATAAGTTGGCAGCTTGCAATCCAGAAGAGGACCCTCACCAGAACCAGAACATGCTGTTGCCCTGAACTCATAGTCTTCCACCCTTCAGAACTGTGAGTCGCAAACTTCTGTATGTAGTAATTTTTTGTAGCAGCCTGAACAATCTAAGACAGTGGGCCAAACCCTTCAGACCTCTACACAATGACAAGCCTGCAAAGGCACAAGGGCAAGGTGAGTGAAATTTGTCTACACCTCCTGAATACCTATTTGCTTTGCAATTTATCCTTGTCTCATCAAGGGTAGCTAGCCCTGGGGACAAGAATAGCTGCTCTGTCTTGCAACCAAATGGAGAAGACTGGCGAGCTGAAGACCCCCAAGTCCATCTACTCAGAGCTTCTCAACCCATTTCTACCCCCTGATAACAAGTTCTCTTCCTTCCTCTGGAAATAGAGATGCCACGGGTTTTGGTAGGATGCAAAGTATCTGTTTGGACCAAGGTCAGTTTATGAATCCTCACCAGCCAGGAAGATTCCGTTGAACTCTCCTTTCTGTAGAGTGTATTAGGGAAGTAACAAACAGACTGTTTGATTTTCTGAATAGAAAACTATGTTCCACTATGGAACATTATTTTTTCTAACCATAAACATTTCCTTTGCCCCTCCTCATGGAATTCTGACATACTGTAGAGATGGATATGCTACCTCCTTCCTCTGCCCTCACAGTCAAGAAACACTGGTCTAGTACAAGCCTTGTAGCTCAAAAGTCAGAGATATGAATTAATTTGTTAACAGTTTCATTCACAAAATTTCTCATTCTGTTCATTCAATCTGGGTCATGTCAACAAATATTTATTGGGCAACTACTACATGCCTGGCATTCCAAAGGCAGCAGGTATATTTGCATTTTCAAATCCATCTCAAGAAAGAGGACCCTCCAACCAAACGCCTGAATGCTTGGTGGTAGGTTTTAGGAATCAGTGGTGCATGTTCTTTTAGTTGGGAATCTTCCAGAGACCACTAAGATTTCACATCCTAGAGAAATGTCTGCTCCATCAATGGAAAAAGGGCCAGCCCTGCACATTTGCCCAGGTTTGAAGACAGCAAAAACGAAGCAGTTTCCAGTCCTGTCCCAAAAGTACTGGCATCTCTGCTGCCTGTTCTTGTCAACACCCTCTTCTCCCTGGATTTGGTCTCTTACCCTGCCTGCTGTTTTCTTTGCTGTCTTTTCATCCCCACCACACTGGGCAGAAGGGCACCCCTCCCCTTATTTCCTCCATCACTCCCGCCCCATCCTTCCCAGCACAAAGTTCCATTCTTCATGAATGCTGTTTTAAAGCCAGTGCGGAGCTGTTTTCCAGATGTGGCCATGCGCAGACAGTAATTGTGCTCTGTGATCCCTTCCAGCTGCTCCTGACGCTTGCCAACAATCTCCCCCTGCCCCCGCCCTGCAGCCCCAGGAGCCCATGTTTGGGGGCTGCAAATTGGGGCAAACGTTGTAAAATGATCATGTGCTACACACAGCCTCCCCCAGAAGAATTATGGACTTTATAACTGAGCTAATTGGCATTAGGTCTTGCCTGAAAGGTCAACAGAGTGGCAGAGAAACAGGATCTTTGTAAATTGATCGGCTGTGCCCCCCTGCTTCCCCCAGCTCCCTTTCCTTCTTGAAATATGGCCTACCTGCCCTGTGGGGTTGCTGACTCTTGTAAATTGCTGCCTTGACTGTATGGGACTGTGACACGTTGCTTCACATCACACGGAAGGGAGTGGGGATGTCGAAGGGGTGTTCAATTAAACCCTGCAAATTCTTCTACCACACCGCTGGCCTCAGCCTTCATGCACATCTGTGAAGAGGGGCATTGTAACACTCTTGACCTTCAAATCAAGCGTGATTTGTCCACGGGTAGCATACAGACTTCGTCTTATTCATTTATTTATTTTTGCTACCAATACATGAATTCCTTTGGAATGATCTTGTGATTCCTGGTACCCTTGCCTTTCTGTTGCTTCCCAGATGGGAACACACCAGTGACACTTTTTCATCTCACAAACTCTCCCTGAGATATGGAAAATGTTACATATCATTAATCTATAGATTGTGCAGGTCTCTTTCCATGTGGGGTGCATTGAAGGATTTTGGGCTCAGACTGTCTGTCTTCCCTGCCTCTGGTGCTCACTGTTTGGGGTTAAGCCTTGAAAGTCCTTGTGGATACACATACAGCATCTGGGAAGAACTCATTAAGCTTGTGGTTCTTAGCCCTCTCTCCATTTCTTTTGTTAACAAGGGGTCCTCAGGACTCTAATGAAAGTTGGCCTCATGGTACACACACTCCACAATTTTGGGCTGTTATTGGATGTTTTAATTCCAACTATGGATCAGTGCTTAGTTGTAAATTCCTGCTCGGTCATCATTGCCACCCGTCAACACTTGAGCCCACCTGAACTTGTTAGACCACGTTCTTGGAGGAAACAGGGCTCCACTGGTCAAAGTAATGGAAAAAGTGAGTATAGAGTCACTGGCTGATTTCAGGGCCACAAGGTGAAAGGGAACCTGAAAGTCATCTATGTGTGTCATGATCACCTGCTTGTCCTTTCTGAATGCAGGAAGTGCTGCTGAGCTGTGAGCCTTGTGGCTTCGCTCAGACTTGTGGACAATAAGTATTTGCCCAAAGGCTGTGTGATGTGACTGCATTGATTGGTTCATGCTGTTTGTGTTAAAATATTGCATTGCCCTCCCTAAAAATATACACATATTACATGTTAATCAAAAGTTTTAAAAAATAAAATAATTTAAGAAGAGAAAAATAAACACCTCTAGATTCTTAAATAACGTATCATGCTGGGAAGAGTTGCAAGGTTATTTGACACAAAAGAGAGCTCTGTGAGGGGGAGAGTCAGGAACCCCTCATCTGTCCTGTCTCTTTGGACCAAGGCCCCATAATGGCTCACTCCGATGACCACCCTGGCCTGAGCGTGCTTCTTCCTTCTGTGCTTCCTCCTACATGCAGCCAGGGTGGTTCTTTGAAAATGCCAGGCTTTCCATGGCTGTTGTTTGACTCTGAGTGAAAGCCAAGGCCTTGCCATAGCCTCCTGCTCTGATATCATCTTCTATTATTCTTTCCTTTGCTCCCTGTAGTAGCTCCCTAGCCCCAGCCCCTTTGCTGTTTCTCCTTTTAGTGGCTATTTTTTTTTTAAGATTTATTTATTTGAAAGACAGAGTGATAGAGAAAGGGAAGGAGAGAGGAAGGAATAGAGGAAGGTAGAGAGGAAAAGAAAGATGAAAGAGAGAGAGAAAGAGAGAGAGACGGACCATCTGCTGGTTCACTCCCAAATGGCTGCACTAGGCCAGTTTGAAGGCAGGAGCCAGGAACTCCATCTGGGTCTCCCATATGGATGCTAAAAAGCCAAGTCTTGGGCTATCTTCCACTGCCTTCCCAGGTGCATTAGCAGGGGCCTGGATCAAAATCCAGGACTGCAACCAGCATTTGGATATGGGATGCTAGCATTGCAAGCATAGATTTAATCCATTGTACCACAATGCTGGCCCCTGGCAGCTATTTTGGTCCTGGGATGGCTGTAGGGGATCAGGGAGAGAAGGCATGGTCAGTAGGGAAAATTCATGCAGTTGCTGTCAGGAAAGAGGGAATAAGTGAGACCGACAAGGGGCAGAGTGGGTCACATTTGGCCTCCGCAGGGTGTTAGGCCTCTTTGGACATGACAGGCAAGAATGACGAGGGTCAGGGAAGGAAGTGCAGGGTTGAAGTGGGCTGGCAGGATGGAGCTGGACACAGGCCCTGCTCTTGGGGGAGCTGGATAGGTCGGCAACTAGTTTCACCTGAGGTCTCCAGTGTCCCTTCTCCCGTTACTCCCTTCAGCACAATTAACCATTCCAGTCTTTCTGAACAAACAAAGAAAACATAGCCCTTGTTAGATTTCTCTGCTTTGTCCCAGGAATGCCTCATCTAATATGTGAAGAAAGGCAACTCTCATTTGCCCCAGGCTAGAAACGGGCCCTGAGCTCCGGTCCTGTCCCATAGGACAAGAAGGTGGGCCTCCCAGACTAAGGATGGCAGGGTGGGAAGGACGTGGCCATTGACTGATAGACAGCTGTGATCCTCAGGGAAAACACAACAGGAAGCTCTCTCTGCATAGACTCAAGGCACATGAGGGTCAGGACCAACCCCAGAGGAGAAGCAAGTGACAGGATCATGGTTGAAGTTAGGCCTATGGGACAGTCCTTTCTCTCTGTCTCTCTCTCTCACTATCCACTCTGCCTGTCAAAAAAAAAAAAAAAAAAAAAAGGAGTAATGTGTGAGAAAGGGCTTCCTTTTGCCGTTGGTTCACCCTCCAATGGCCGCCACGGCTGGCGCACTGTGGCCAGCGCACTGCGCTGATCCGAAGGCAGAAGCCAGGTGCTTCTCCTGGTCTCCCATGGGGTGCAGGGCCCAAGCACTTGGGCCATCCTCCACTGCCTTCCCGGGACACAGCAGAGAGCTGGCCTGGAAGAGGGGCAACCGGGACAGAATCCGGCGCCCCGACCGGGGACTAGAACCCGGTGTGCCGGCGCCGCTAGGTGGAGGAGCCAAGTACTTATCCTGGTCTCCCATGGGGTGCAGGGCCCAAGCACTTGGGCCATCCTCCACTGCCTTCCCGGGACACAGCAGAGAGCTGGCCTGGAAGAGGGGCAACCGGGACAGAATCCGGCGCCCCGACCGGGACTAGAACCCGGTGTGCCGGCGCCGCTAGGTGGAGGATTAGCCTAGTGAGCCGCGGCGCCGGCCACGACTCCTTTCCAGAACAGTTCCTTTGCATGTCACAGTGTGTCCTTAGCCTTTCCATTGTGATGTTGTGACTTGTGCTCTCCAGCTCACATGCACCTGGCGTGCTGCTCAGCCAAAGTTGTGTTGTCCAGGAAACCATGGTGCATTTCAATGAGCAGATGTAGTCCCTAACCAGGACCTAGGGGACAAGCCAGAGAGCACCTGCTCTCTGTAGGGTCAGAGGTCACCTCTATGCCTTTAATCCTCTGAACATGAAATCAGAGGCCAAATAGCTAACAGCAGCTGTCAACTACTCTTGTTCTAGAATGTTCCTCAGGGACTTAATCTCCCCAGTGTGTGGACACTCTGCCTGGTCACCACTGACCCTGTCTGCTCCCTGGCACTGGATTTCTAGGAAGCCCAATTTCTCTTTCCTTTTCAGTGCCCCACTGGCTGTCTGACCTTTGCACTCCTGTGGTCAGCTCATTCTTATAGCTCCTTATGGCTGAGTTTGACAAAGATCAGTGTTCCAGAAGGTGGCATTCAAATGACAAAATGAGTTTCCAAGTAAGTCCCCTAGAACTCTGGGGTGCAGTGTAGGGTGACAGCAAATGTGGATAAAAGCAGCCTGCCAGGTGAAGCCAGCATGGCAACATGCACAGCCACTGGATGCCAGGAAGCCACCTCTCAAGGTCACCACCACGTCCTCTGTACAAACCTTCCCACCCCTGAGCACACATTGGCCACACCTGCATGTTTTCTACCCCCCATGTCTTTGTCTTGTAGCCTACACACTCAGTCTTCAAGTTGACTCATCCCACTTCTTCTTTCGCTCAGTGCAGAATAAGAAATGACTGATAAATTTCTTGGGGCTAAAACCAAGGGGCAACTCTGGCAGAACCTGGTCAGCAGGGATCTGCTCAAATGGTCTGGGCTCTGTTGCTCAACCAGCACCAGGTATTTTCTTGTTGGGAGCTCCCAGCCCTCAGCCCCCATCTGCTGCAGCCGGTGCTTTGAGCATCACACTGCAGCTTTTCCTTAAGAGGTTTTCACAAGTTCAGAGCAGTCCTGGGTATTGGGGAGTTGAAATTATTTTTACCCATGTGCAGCTGAAATAGCCATCTGCTATCACACCGCCCAATTCCCCACTGTGTTTAAAATCCATCTGGAGTTCTTTTTGTTGTCATTGCTTTAATTCTCCATATTAAAAAAAAATCAGTGTCTTGGTGTAAAGGAAAGTATCATTTCTTCATGTTTTTTTCTCTCTGCAGTGGGATTTGTCTGATAGTGGAGGATGAGCTAGGGCTTGTTTCAAACCATATTGATTAATTATTGGTTATAGGTCATTGGTTCTTCTTATTATAGGGATGTCTACCTTCCTGTGTCTAAATGTAATCTATAGCCCAGTATGGGTCACTTCTTCCATGAAGTGTTCCTGATCAATCTAGCGCTGACTTCTCTGAAATCTCATAGCAGAATTGGGCAAGTCCTTAGAGCTTAGTCCTTAATTTTCCTGTGTTAGCCTTCACTGTGTTGGCTTTTATCTCTTAGTTCTGAGATAACTGGGATGGTACCTTGCGTTGATCTTGCAGTCACCACAGAACCCACTATAGAAGGAGGGCCTTGGGAGAGACTTGGAATGTCCTCTAATACCTTCTCCTTCTAGACTTCTCAGATCCTGTCTTCAACAGCTCAGATTTTATCATATGAAGACTCCTATAATATTAGTGAAATCGTTGGCATTCAATATAATATGCATGCTCATTTTGCTTCGCTGAAAATCTCCATGAACACCATATGAATAGTATCTTCCAATCTTCTACCCCATTGCCTACATAATGGCCAGGCCAAAACCTGCTTAATAAGTGTCTTTGATTTAAATCAGGCTGGTGATAATGATCAAACCAGCCATTTAATAAACATCTGATTGGGTTTCAGTGGGTAGGGCTGAAACATCAGTCTGAAGGTTCAACGCAGGAGGCCCTGACCTACTGGGCTCAGCCTCTCATCTGAGGCATCCTCCAACATTGTCCAAATGGCAATGGGTGCATTTGTTTGAACTTTCCCTTAGTAATGAGGTCTATGAGTCTGTTTGCCTTGACCTGAAGTGGGACTGCTTCAATTCACCTCAAGTCACCCACTTCTATTGTTTGCTGAAGTCTGTTATAGTTGAAATCCCTCAAGCTCTTCTATTGCCTTCAGTTCAGTGATGTCCCGCTTTTAAGAAAACGAGGTTTAAATGGAAAAGGATTTGGAAACTTGGAGTTGGGAGACATATGCATCCACTACCCTGTGGCTTTGGACAATTGCACTCCTTTGGGCCTCAGTTGTGTCATCTGAAAAATAGAGAGAATATTTGCAGATCCACTTACTTCATTTGAGTAGTCATGGAGTTCAACGTTACAAGTGATGCCAAAGAATTCTGAAACGTGTAAAGTGTATATGCAGGGCCGGCGCCATAGCTCACTTGGCTAATCCTCCGGCTACGGCTCCGGCATCCCATATGGATGCCGGGTTCTAGTCCTGGCTGCTCCTCTTCCAGTCCAGCTCTCTGCTGTGGCCTGGGAAGGCAGTGGAGGATGGCCCAGTTGATTGGGCACCTGCACCTGGATGGGAGACCAGGAGGAAACACCTGGTTCCTGGCTTCGGATTGGTGCAGCACTGGCCGTAGCGGCCATTTTGGGGGTGAACCAATGGAAGGAAGACCTTTCTCTCTGTCTCTCTCACTATCTCTACCTGTCAAATAAGTTAAAAAAAAAAGTGTATATGCAAGGGCATACTGCCCCAATGGAAGGAGACAACTGCTCCTTCCTCCCACAAAGACTACCTTGCCAGGCTGCACCACTTCAGTGAGGGCCCGTGGTCTCCCATAGCAACTTGCCTTATCCTGGCATTTGTGCCTCCACATAAAGCTGCTTGCTCATTAGGCATAACAAATTACCCACGCTCCATTGGAAAGCTGTGAGACAGAATGGATTTCTTCCCTTTGCTTCCCTCCCTCTCCCTTTTCATGTTCACAAGTGGCTCTGGACAAAGCTGTCTCATGTTTGGGGAAAGCAGAACCAAGGCCACGCAGAGGTGGTGCTCAGGATTTGATGGGCAGCTGCTCCATCCTCCTTCCCACATGCTTCCCTCACCTTGCATGGCTCTGGCTCCGCCATGCTCCCAGCACATCTGAGTACCAGTTGTTAGCATAAATTGTAAGCTCCAAAATGCTGTAGGCCTCCAGGCATCCAGTGGGGTGTGGAACATTGAGGCACCAGAAACTCAGTTTCTACTTTTTACTTTTTTATTCTACTCTAGAGAATGGTGAAGGAGCCCCTTGTGACATTTCAGGCTTGTGGTCCATTTTTTAACCACTCAAGCAGTGAAGCACATCACCAATCCCGGGATGTAGCAAGGGGAATTGGCAGCATAGAAAGGAGGATCAGGGAGTGGCTGGCCTATAGAAATATTGGAGCATGAATAATGAGTGTCATGTCCATCCATTTTCTGGGTCCTTTTTCATCTTTATTTAGGTGCATAGGATCTTCATAATCCACCATCCAGACCTGGCCCCACAGCCCAGTGTCCTATGCCCTTATTCCATGTAGGTCACCATTGATGATCTGAATGATCACTGAACGATGAGGCTGGGGACCTGCTCTCTTAACCTGCTCTGTGTTAAAGGGTCTTACTGTCTTTACACATAAGCTCAGCTGTATGCAACCAGGGAGCCGAGTTAGAGTTGAACTCCTGGGTCCCAGAGAGCTCTGAAGTTTGAGATTCACCTCAACTCTCTCCTATTCTTCCCCCTGCCCCCTACTCAGAAATCATTTTTCCTGTGGTTCATCCCCTCAGGGTCTTCCTGGGCCAGGTCAAAACACACTGGGCTGCAGCTTCTTTTATTAATTAAAATCCTTCCTAGTTTAAAAAGTACTGGGGTATTTCAGAATGTCCATGGAAAAATGGAGTTAAAATGCAAGCTTATTTGGTGCAAAAATTTTGAAATCCATGCATAGTTTTCATTGTAATATACATCTTTTGTGACGATTTTGAAGCTCCCTTTCACGGAGGTCACCATATTTTATCATTTCATAAACATTCCCATTCCCACTTTCAAAGTGAGTAGACTGAGGTCAAGAAGACTAATGAGCCCAGCATCCCAAGACTGTTGCCAGAGGACACCCAAGGGGCAGTACAGGGACTCAGATGCAGCTCCTGACTTCCAAGCAAAGAGCTCCATCAGTTACAACAGAGGCAGTGAAGCCAATGCATCTGTAGGGGCTCACAGGAACTCCTGCTGTTTTGCTGGGTTTATTCCTGAGTGCTTTGCTCCCTAGGTGGCAGCTCTCTCTCAGGAGTCAGAGGACAAACTGCTGCAGGATGGCATTGACTGGGAGGGGTTGGATGTGGGGCCCTGGGCACTTTGGCTGCACAAAGTTAGGCTGTAAATGCCACTGAGAGAATTCTGCTTGAGAGGCTGAGTGAAGGGTAGGGATCGGGTGCTCTGATGTTCAAAGTAACGGTTTCAAAACACGATGATGCTTCTTAAACCAAAATCAATAACACACTGTCTTTTATTTTTCCTTTTGCTTAGCTCAGATAGCCATCTCCTTGGTTTCATAACTTTAAGAACTAGTTGGTCTGTTTGCTGCTGCTCCCCAGGATAAGGGAAAGCCCTGTTTTCTCTCTCTCTCTCTTTTTTTTTTTTTTTAATTAGAAGAGGTTAGAAAGTGTCCTTTCTCAGTTTGGCTCAAAAGGGGGTGGGGTCATGTTTGAGAGCCTGGGCATGGTCATGAATGTCTTCCCCATGCCTTTAGATAGCAGCAAGAGTTGCCAGGCTGCAAAGAATGATGAAAATCCAGGTGGTTCTTTTTTTTTTTTTTTGACAGGCAGAGTGGACAGTGAGAGAGAGAGACAGAGAGAAAGGTCTTCCTTTGCCGTTGGTTCACCCTCCAATGGCCGCCGTGGCCGGTGCGCTGCGGCCGGCGCACCGCGCTGATCCGATGGCAGGAGCCAGGAGCCAGGTGCTTTTCCTGGTCTCCCATGGGGTGCAGGGCCCAAGCACCTGGGCCATCCTCCACTGCACTCCCTGGCCACAGCAGAGAGCTGGCCTGGAAGAGGGGCAACCAGGACAGAATCCGGCGCCCTGACCGGGACTAGAACCCGGTGTGCCGGCGCCGCTAGGCGGAGGATTAGCCTAGTGAGCTGCGGCGCCGGCCTCCAGGTGGTTCTTTCTTTGGAAGCCTTCTATAAGCATTCGAGAGAATACATCTAACTGATTGATTTTACTGACAGTTCAGTGTTTGCTAGGCCATGTGCAAAGTGTTATAAATTATCTCATGGTTTTCTTCATTTACAACCTTATGATGTAGCTTCTTTCATTAACTCATTCTATAGATGAGGCAACTGAGGCACAAACTTTTAAGAAATAGGCTCAAGGTTAATAATGAGTCATTGGTTGGTTGGCAATGTCTGGTTTCCAAGCCAATTTCTTGACCATGAAGCTTTGACTTTTCAGGGCTCACATGGATTTATGTCAACCAAGTGCCCCTAGGCTTGCCCTCTGTGGCTCTAGACCTCCTGTCCCAGTGAGGCTGCCACTGCTCCATGGGCCTGTGTTAGTGGTTGAAGCCAGTCTCAGACAAGCTTCAGTTGGCTTGGCTTACATGTGATTAAAGTCAACTTAGTTCCCACACTGTGTTCAGCATCACCAGGGGGTCTGAAAGTTTTCTTTGTCCTAGGGACTTTCAAATGAAGTGGAATCAATCCAGAAATAATTTTTGGAAGCCTTAAAAGTTTAGGTAATCTCTGCCTTGGCAATTCTAGTTAATTAAGATTATAATCTTGGATGGAGGAGATGGCAAGGAAGATGTGCATATTTGTGAATGCACAGTAAAGAACACTCTAAGTGTCCTAAGGACAGGGGACAGGCTGGTAGAATCCATGCATCTAACACAGGCTTTAGAAATGCCAGCAACATAGAGGCTATGTGGGTTCAGACCAGGGAGGCAGGAAAGAAACCAGCGTCTTGAGTTCTTACAGGGAGTCATCCAAAGGTTCCCAAATGGTCTCACTATTAGCTTTACAGCACTCCTAAGCCAAAATAAATGCCCCATAGTTGTGCTTATTAAGTATGTGTGTCCAAATAAACTACTAAGAAGTATTTATGTCCTAACAACTTAGAAGCTACTTGACAAAATGTTACATGTAAATTGAAAGAAAAATGTTTCTATTTCATTCTTAAGGAAACATAATTATTTACTAATAGGATGTGTGCACCTGTTGGATATTGCGTAATTAGTTAAAGTGGGAGCAGATTGAGTACTTCTACCCTCATTTCCAGTACAATGTTGATTTTCCCACAGTCCTTGCTTTTTTTTTTTTTTAAACACTGAAACCAATGAAGACCCAGCTTCCCAAACATAGGATGAAATCAAACATGGTATGATTCTATGTTGAAATACTTAACTCCCTTACACTGGTATTTCGTGCTGACAGTATTGAATATTATGGTGTGCTCATTGGTAACTGAAAACACCTTTCAGTGCCCTTGGGGTTCTTGGCATACAGTTGGGGACTGCAGAAATGTGTTTTCTTCCATTTTCTTGAAATATGCACCTTCTTTATTTGTCTCTTCTGGTCTTATTTTTGATAAACAGATGAGGATAGGAAGTACTTTACTTCCCTCTAACTGTAGCAAAAGAAAATTAGTTTAGGAGCATGATAAATAGAGTCTGTCAACCTGTTTTGGGGACGCTGTAGGGAATGGTGGGGTTTGGGGAAGGCAGACAGTACCAGCTGCATCTCAAGAGAGCAGCTTCCACTCAGTTCCCACCCTGTTGCCTGATGGGAACGTGATGTTATCTTTTCAAAAAGGAAGAGCTGTAAATATGGACTTTTATGTGAAATCTTCCAAATTTATTTGCTGGCAATTAATTCTAACATTGTCATGACATTAAAATGGCATGATGGATAAATATGTAAACAGAGAAATATACTCATCATAGAGTAAGTGAAGAAAGATACCTAACAAAAATCATGACATTGTTTTTCTAAATGCTACTCATGGGTAGCAAGGTAATAAAAGGATATAGAAGCCAGTGGTTAAAATGGTGATTCCTGGGTAGGAAATCATTAATGATTTTAATTTTTTTCTTTTTGCTTCTTTGTATTTTTTGAATTGGTTTTATAATAGCCACATATCACATTCCTCCACTTTTTGTATTCTTTTTAAAAAAGAAACTGAGAACACTAATTATGAACAAGACAGAAATAGGCACAAACACAAATACAGGTCCAAGTTGTATAAGAAGTGATTCCTGCTGTCATGAAAGCTTAATGAATGGGAGGGTGAGTCCATATTTCACTAGTGACAGACAGACTAATTGACAAAACAAAAGAGGGAATTAAGTGATCATATTTATATGTAAGTTCTTGACGGGGCTCAGGGTAAAAAGAGAATTAGAAACTTGTTAAGGTCATGGAAGGAAGCTTGGTGGAGTTCCCAAGACCACCACCAAATTCCGTGATTCATTAAGAAACTGAATCAGCCTATAGTTGTACTTATGGCTAAGATTTGCTACAGTTAAAGGACACAAAGTAAAATTAAAGGTGCACTGGTGAAGTGTAGAGGAAACCAGGCAGAAGCTTCCAGAATGTTCTCTCAGTGGGATGCACTTAATTCTTCCAACAGTGGATTGTGACAACTCCTGTGAAGTTCTGGCTACCAGCAAAGCTCATTAGAAACTCCTTGCCTAGGGTTTTTATCAGAGACCGACCATTGAGGCACCCTCTGCCCAGCACAAGCCAAAATTAAGGACTCCAAGAAGGCGTACAGATGTTCAACACCCACCCCATTGTTTATTCGAACAATTTAGGTGCAGTAAACAACACTTATCAGGCACAGATGGGGACACCCCTAAAATTCAAGTTTCCTGACAGTGGCTGAAGGCCAACCTTACAACAAGGCTTTGTAAGGACAGCAATTTCAATCCTTAGCTACATGAGCGTTTTTTGGCACCAAAGCTTTCATGGGAGAGATGAGTTTTGAGCAGGGCCATGATTTAGGAAGATGGAAAGAAGACAGAAAACGTCCTGGGTGTAGCCAATGCTCATAAAACTGGACCTCTTTTCAGAAATCAGAGAATCTTAGAGTCAGAAGGGGTTGTAGGAGGTCTAGCACTTTCCAAAGGGTAAGCATATACCACAGGTGGAATAGAAGATGATTGGGGCTCTCTGGAGATGGATAGCTTGTATTTTAGTGTTCGTATATTTATTCCAGTGTGTAGTTATATAAAATGATATTTTATAATATTACCTATGTATTTCATAACACTCCAATAAGATCTTATCAGGAGCAAAGCAGCTTTTTTTGGTAAAAAAGTGTGGATCAATTTAAAGAAAATAGTAAATAGAAAATAAAATGAATAAATACTAAATAAAACATGAAATAATACTGCATATTAAATAAATGACAGTCTGGGGTCAGACACTATGGTCAGCCACTTGAGGGCAGTAGGATGGCGAGCAGGTGGCTGACAGTGACCAGCCCACTCTCCCTCCCACTGCACAAACCTAACTCTCATGTAGTAACTTTGGTTCCGGACTTTCCCAGTGTCATCTGCTTCATGGGTAGGTTAAGAAGTTGCAACCTAACCTCTAGGCTACGTGCCAGATCTGCGAGGCAACATTTCCTTGATCCTGGGAGACCTGCCGATGTAAGTCTGTGGGGAAATGGAATTCACTTTTTACTTAATATTTTTCAGGAAGTCTTTTTTCTTTTTTCCTTCTATGAAACAGGACTTGTCCTTCTGGACATTGTCATTGGTGAATGCCTGCAGGACGTTCCGGAGAAAAGAGACCACACAAATCACCCAGAAGCTTTCTGATGGATGCCATTTTCAGCATCTTCAAATGACTTTTCCTTTTTCCATTCGTTTGCCAAACTCCACATGAACACCTTTTATGCTTGAGACATTGGCCTCACCCAACTGCCTTGCTTCTTTAATTCCCCCTGGCCTGACCTTCCGTGGTTCTTTGGCCCTGACCATTTGGGACTCTGCTGGGACTTCCAAAGCCACTGATTGCAGTCCTCAGCCATCCCTTGTGACAATCCCAAGCCCACAGACCTGAGAAAGTCATTATTAGGCAGGGAAGTACACCTTTGCAATAGTCCTGGAGGCTATTTCCAGCAAGAGCTGAAAACCTAAGCCAGGCTTTCTGATTGTTGATGCCTAGGGGACACAAAAGCAAAACCCCTTTTCTCTTTCATCTAACAATCCCTGAGGCTAGATGGACCTTGTAGTGCCTGTCAGAGAAGTTAGCCTGCTGTCAGTAAGAGGTCTCTGCCTTCTAGTATGATTTATTCACCCAACACAAAGTACCCATCTCGAGTAAGACACACCGGGAGCAGAGCAGTGAACAGGATGGTCACGATTCCTTGCCCATAGTAAGATAACGTTTTCGGAAGCCCCAGCCATAGGCAAAAATATTGCTGTGACCTCTCATGCTGTCATCTGCCTCAGTGCCTCCTACCCATTCTCTTCCCTTCTTTCAATTGTGAAAATATAGAATCTTATCATATCTATAAGGCAAGGTTGTCTAATGACCATCAGAGAGTGATTGGTGTGGCTGTACCTAGACACTTGGGCCACTTGGAAGGCTCAGAACAAGTTAAACCCCTTCTGCAGGCTGCTCTAAGTTAGAAATTCCAAGAAAGCTTGTCCTTCTGCAGCTCCCCACACAGAGGTGGACATGGTTCATGCCTTGTGTCTGAGCAGCCCTATGGATGCCCGTGAGCCTGTCCCTTGGAGTTGGATAACTGGGTGGATGAGGACGGACACCTGATCCTAGGGCAGCCCATCTTTAGGCTTGCCAAGATGAATATGTGAGGGTCTTGGTTTGGGAGACTTGTGTACAGGAATAAAGGGCACTATGATTTTGGTGGGCCAATGTGATCTTGCGATTGGGCTCATTTGGCTATTGCATATGGACACATACACGCAGCTGTATCATAAGAGTGGAAGAAAACTGGCAAGAAGACCAAGAATCCTGCTGCTTAGGGGCACAAAATATCCCTGCTTCCCCGGGAGGAGGACCCACAGTGCTTGAGGTACCCTGAGCTCCTGCTGCTGTCAACCCAGAGGCCCAAGATGCTTCTCCTTCTGCAGTCCCAGCCTTTCCCTCCTGGCACCCTCACTCACACAGGCTGTTTCTTGACACTGGACTGGAAGCCATCAGAAGTCCTGACTTATGGATTTTGAAGGGCAAGGCTTTGTGGGGTTTTTGCTATGAGCCCAGCTCAGGTGCCAAGAAGGAGAATAAAGGAAGGTGGCCCACCCTGGCTCTCAGGGAGCCTGCACGCCAGCAGGGCAGGGCCAGGTAAGCCCCAAGGTGGTGTGTGACTCTCCCCAGGGGGGTGCACTTGGGGCAGGTGCTGCAGCAGCTCAAAGGGGGCCTCCAGAAGTGGGGGTGATGGTGGAGAGATGTGGCTAGAGGAAGGGGAGGGGCACTGTCTCAGTTACACGGACCAGCATTAGCAAAAGTCTATGGAAGGCCAGGAAGAGCACCTGAATGAGGGGCTGGTCCCTACTCTGTCATCAAACCTGGGAAAGCTACAAAATGGGTGTGGCAGCTCACCTGCCCTCTAAGTCACCTCCTTGGGCACAAAGTGCCCAGGATTGAGAAATAAAAGAAGAAAGAAAGAAAGGAAAGGAAAAGCCTCATTATATGGTTGGAAATCCTCATACCAGAGATAAAGTTTTACGAGTTGCCTAGTGCTCAGTACCCCGTATTTTTGACATTCCCTGTTTCACGTCCAGTATTTTAAACACATGAAACGCAGACGTTACTTTTTTTTCTTATTTTTTTTACCCTTTTCATTTTTTTTTCTTTCTGTCATGGCTTAGTGGGTAGCTCTGAAGTTTTTAATACTGAAGGGCTCATTTCATGTTATTTATTGCCCTGCTTGCGTGGAAGCTGAGGCCTATAAATCGTCAACACAGGCTGTCTAATTCCAGCAACAGCAAGGTTTCGTCACATGTAATTAAAAGATCCCAAAGCCATTGGAATGTAATGGATTTGGAAATGACACCACGGGGGCGAGGGGAACAGGCCCAGGAAGAGGCAGCCGTATTTCAAAGGCTCTCCTGCCTGGTCTGGGCCCAAGGGGGCTGCCTGGCTGGGCTCCAGCAGGGCTGGCTAGAGGCAAATCTGGATTTGATCGGATCCTCGGCGCTGGGACTACACCACGGCAACTCCCACCTGTGTGGAGGTGCACTGAGCTTTTGAACTCACACCCTCCTTCGGCCTAGCCCGCAGAGGCAGCCTGCTCTGCCAGCAGCGAGCATCCCCAGTCCTGGCTGGAAGTTTCTAGAAGCAGGGGAGGAATGCAGGCTCACAGGCAGAGCCTGAGCCCAGGATGGGGGAAGGTCTTGGCATTCACCTTCCCCACACACACAATGGTCCTCTCATTCTTGCCCAGCTTTCTCCCTGAAGCTGTTTCCAGCTGTTCCAGACCCCCAGGATCGCTTGGTCTCCCGTGACTCCACATTCTGGCATGAAATTTCCTGGATTCCTGCGTCCACCTAGAGTCTGTTGCTCCTTCCTCTGAGCTCCCAGAGGCCCCTGTCCATGCAGTTATTGGAACATTATGGTGCCGGGGTGGTTATTTGTTTACTTGGTTGCCTCATTCTCCCTCTCCCCCTCGCCCCCGCCTCCAGGCTCCGTAGGAACAAGGCCTGTGTTGAAATCATCTCTGACCCCAGTGACTTTACATCAGCCTGCCACAGTGTAGGTGGTCAGCACCTGTGGTAGGAAGAAAGAGATGGAAGTCAGAGAAAAGAAAGAAAGAAAGAAAGAAAGAAAGAAAGAAAGAAAGAAAGAAAGAAAGAAAGAAAGAAAGAAAGAAAGAAAGAAAGAAAGAAAAAGAAAGAAAGAAAGAAAGAAAGAAAGAAAGGAAGGAAGGAAAGAAAGAAGGGGAGAAGGCATGGAGGGAGGGAAGAAGGGGAAGCGAGGTCTTTTGCCATCTCTTCTCATCACACGCTTTAACTAATGTGGTCATCAGACCCTGATCCGTTCCTCAATGCTGCCACCTCCTGGTCTTCAAGTCCTGGTACCTCCCACTTTGTACCAGGGCTATTGTGTGTGACTAAGACTATATGGCAAAAGTGATGGTGTGTTACTTCTGAAATTAGGTTATAAAAAGGACTGTGGCTACCGCTTCTCCCTCTCATTCTCTCTTGAATTACTTACTCTGAAAAAAGCCATGCATGTGAGCAGCCCTATAGGGAGGTCCACATATCAGGGAACTGAAACATTGGACCACCAGCCAACCAGGAACTGAGGCAGGGTTTGATTTTGGAAGTGGACCCTCCAGCTCCAGTTGAGCCTTGAAACGACTGTGGCCCTGGACAACAGCTTGGTCACAGCCTCATGAAGACCCTGAATCAGAGTCATCCAACTAAGCTGCTCCCACATTCCTGACCTCAGAAGCTGTGTGAGCAAATGAATGTTATTTTAAATTTCTAAGTCTTGAAGTAATGTGTTGCTCAGATGACAATACAAATCCCATCTACAAGTTGATGGCATCCAAGGTTTATTTCCAACTCAGACATCACTGCAGTACTGCAGAAAGGTTTATTCAAATGTCTCCTTCACCTTTCCTCCCTGCACTCCATAACTGGACTCCTGGTCACCCTCCCAACCAGCTTCCCCACAAATTCCCCATCTCAGCTGGGGGCAGCTCTTACAGGGATGCCTGCTGCAGCCCTCTATTTGCTTCTTGCTTCCTCCCATGGCAACACAGCAGTCAGTGATCCCAATAAAATGTAAGTTAAATCACGACACTCCTCTGAACAAATTCACCAGTGGATCACCACTTCTATCAGAGAAAAGCCAAAGTTCTCACATCATGTACAAAGCTGTCCTTTGTTCCTCTATAACATCATCTACTACCGTCCTCCCATACTACTGTCCTTCCTTCCTGGGGGCCACACTGGCCTTTTTGCTGCCAGTCACTTCAGGGATTTGCACTTGCTGCCACTTTAGGGCAAGGTACTGGCTCCTCTGACTGCCTGGGGCTCCTCCCCAGTTGTCTGAATGGCTCACTGTCTCACCTCCTTCTTAACCTTGCTGAATGTCACCTTCTCCATCAATTCTACCTTGATAACCCACCCTATTAAAATTTGTAGTCCAACACCTTAAACTCCTGGACCTCATCACTCTGCTTTCATTTTTCTGCCTTTTCATAGCTCTTTTATACTTTCTTCCTGTTACATGTTTTATTTATTACGCTTCTTGCTCAGCTCTGTTAATGTGTAAGCAGCTCCATTAAGGCAGGGATGTTGTGTGACAGCTGTTGTCTGTTTTGTTCCCTGCTGTATCTCCAGCATCTGGAACTATGTGCCTGGCATATAATGCTGGTCAATAAATATTTGTTGAAGAAAGGAAGGATAGGAGGAAGGCAAAGAGGGAGAGAGGAAAGGGGGGAAGAGGAAGGACTATACCATGGGAGTTCTTGCACTGTGGTTTGAAGGATTGGTTAGCAGACGAAGCTCCTTTCCCAGCCAGGTATTAATGTGCTTGGAGGCCTATGAGGATACCCTGCACATGGCTTCCAGTGACAGACCCCAGACAGCAGCATCAGGAAATGGCTTTGAGTGACCCGCCTAAGAGGCTCTGTTTCATTGTCTTCAGGATCTAGAAAGCCTGAATATTTTCGCTTCTCTTGAATTTTGCCACCATTCACATGCTCTGCTTTTCTCACTTTGCCATGGATTATGAATTGTGTCTGCAAAGATATATTGAAATTCCATCCCTCAATACCTTGGGGTATGATTTCAGTAAGTAGGGTTGTTGCAGATGTAATTAACTAAATTAAGATGAAGTCATACTGGAGAGGAGTAGACTCTGAATCTGATATGACCAGTGTGAGAAGAAGAAATTCACAGGGAGAAATCCATGTGAAGACAAAGGCAGAGATGAAAGTGATGCATCTACATGCCAAGGATAATCCAGGATTGCTGGACATTACCAGAAACTTGGAAAGAGGCATGGCATGGCCCTCACTCACAGCCCTTGGAAGGAACTTACCCTGCCAACACCTTAGTCTTGGGGCTTCTAGCTTCCAAAACTGTGGAAAAATACATTTCTGTTGTTTTAGCTGCTCAATTGTGGTACTTGGTTACAGTAGCCCCAGGAAACTGATACACATGTCAGACCCTCTTCATTCAGACTTCTCTCTCACTCTTGCTCTGAGCCTTCTCTCGGCATTTACAGCTTACTGAATGTCACCACCCCAAAGCTCTCCAGCAAAATGAATCCCACCTCCTCCAAGAAGCGTAGTAAGAAGGAATACAGTGCTCTTAGCATCCCTGTATTTAGAGGCTAAAATTCTAGAACATCTGGCTTCTGAGATGTAGACAGTCCACCTTTCCATTTGTTCTTGATTCTGTCAATGGCATGCTGTCTCTCTGACTGAATGTTCCTGGAGGACAAGAAACAAATACTCTCCTTCATTGCCTGTAGTTACAAGTTCAACCATGATAGGGAAAAGGCCCTCATGCAGGTGGAAAGATTTGCTTAGGAAGTTGGGATCTAGCTCATTTCTCCCCTTTTCCTATTTCATAAGGGAAGAAACTGAGGATCACACAGAAAATGTGACCATAGAGTCTAAGAACCATGAAATGTTTTAATTTTGACTCCATACATGATTGCTAATGTTGGGGCTTTTGCTCAAAGTCAAGCAGTTACAGACATACTCCGAGTTTTTAGCACAGTCATTGCTAACCATGGGCTCGGAGGTAGATTCAAATCCCAGTCCTGTATTTCCTTATTTGTACAACCTTGGGCAAATTATTTGGCCTCTCTGAGCCTCACATCCCTCATCTGAAAAATGAGAATGGAAACATGCACCTCACAGCGTAGTTAGGATGATTCAATGAGAATGCCATTGAAGGAATGAGCCTGTGTACCATGGAAGCTGAACAAATCTTAATTCCTTAACTTTTATTCTCAGTGCATAAACTCCAGACCAAAGGTGGGAACAATCTACCTTTTCAATTAAGTTTTTTCTTCTATCGATTTGTCACATTTAGCTCAAGTAGGAAAAGTTGTCACAAATAATAGAAGTATGTAAAACAACCTGTCCTAACTTTGTTATTAATAGTGAGGGCTGGATAGTGGTAACAAGATTAGTCACCTGCAAAGGCCCAGTGATGTTCACAAGACAACTGATCAGAAAAAGAAAATGATAATCTGATATGCTGGGGAGATTTCAACCACAGCAGTCATAGAAAGAGCATTCTGGTTGCCTGTCCATAAGGGACTAGTTATTATGGCAGTTGGGAAAGTGGGCAAGAATTATGTACATGGATCAGACCTTGGGTCGCATTAACTAGCTAATTCATTTAGCCAGAATGCCTCATTCCTGAGAATTCCAAAGAACTGAAGTGAAATTTTACAGTATGTTGTTTTCAGGTTGTGGACACGAAGATGTCTTACAATGTAGTTAACAGCATATTGGGCTGAGAAATAATCTATGATTAACTCTCCCATGAACTAGCCAGTTTTTCTCTCTGATCTCAGGATTGCCTTTCATCCAATGCAGGATTAGACTAATACTCTCCAAGTCTCCTAAATCGATATTTTTATATATTCCTGTTTTATTTTTGACCTTGTCCCCAGGACCCACACCTTCCATGAAGCCCCAACTTGTTCCTTCCTTGACCTATGAAATGTGAGGGTTGGACTAAATAATAAACTCTGAAGTTCCTTTGAGCCCCAACATGCTATTATTTTAATAGTGTACTTTATTATTATTTATTAGAGGATTAAATTAACAAAGTCTTCGACTCAAGTGTTTCTAGTAAAATAAAAAGAAGCTCACAATACCAGATTACACAGTGTGGTGGCAAAACAACAGAACTTGGGTTTTACTTTTGCCCCAGCAGCTAATCAGCTTCTACTCTCCTGGGTAATGTTCTATCTGTACTTCTATGGACTCCTTTCCCCCATCTACACATTTAGGTGCTTGAACTGGTTAGTCTATGGGACCTTCCAGCTCACTGTCTCCAAGAACCACAACTCTGATGCAGAATTCTCTTCCCAACTTCACTGAAGGCTCCTAAGGAAATCTCTGCAGGACCACCAGGTGAGATTGATTCATGGATAACGTTTTCTTCAAAACCAGAACAATTTAAAAATTTTCTGTGTTCTTTGAAAACTTATTTTACGTGATCACTCCCAAGGTTTATTGAATTTATACGTTTAACTGTTGGATGCATCACCTCTGGTACAGTTCATTAGTAATCACCTTTCTTTTGTTCAGAGCCCAGAGGTCTAGGTCAGAGAGGGGCTTCAGGAAAGATCTAATGATACCAATTGGCAGATCCGGAGCAGTGAGCTAATCCCACCCAGGAGGCTGCATTTATACGCCATTTTCAAATGACTGCATGTGGCCCAGCTTCTTCATAAAGCCCACATACCTATTCTATGCCTAAGAACCTAAATCAGGAAGAATGTAGCCAAAGAAGAAAAACCCTTTTCCAGTCTTGAACTATCCCGAGCTCTGGGGCTGTCTTCTCAGGGAAGACAGAGGTGTGGTGAAATGGTAGTTTTGCTAAGGGAGCTGCTTTCAGTCTTACCAAGAGTAATGCCAAAATGTTATTTCAGTGCCCCATTTATTCAGAGGCCAGATTATAAGGAACTCATACCTTGGTCCCCACATGCAGATTCAAAACTTTCTGAATAGTTGAGACAATGCCCCACTGAATTTTTGCAATAAGTAAAACTCATGAGCCATTGTCTCTCCTTAGGCTTTAATGAAATGCTTGGTGGACACACAGTTCAAACAGGGTTAGATTTAGATGATTGTCAATGATTGCAGAAGATGAGATGCAGAACCAAAATGAGAGGCGTTGACATGAGGAAGAAATGAAGCTGATAGTGTGAGATGAAAAAAGAAAACTGTCTAAACTCAATGTGAAAACACAGCAATAAAGGACAATTCCATGTCCTTGTAGGGAGAAAAATTATGGCAGGGAGCCATAGTAACTAAGTAGCCTATGCGATTTTTGTGCTGTTTAATAATGGACCATGGAGAAGAAGCTAGATGCAATATGCATCATTAGGTTTGTAAGAAAGTAGGGAAGCGATAGTGGTCATAAGGAAGATTGCCAACAAACATTGTCCAAATAAATGAAAAGACCCGTTGGGATAAGATTTATTTGAACACAAGAATCTTAATTTGCTTCTCTGTCTGCAACATCTAGCATAGTGTATAATACGTAGCAGATGCTCAATAACCACTGGATGAAAGAATGAAGAGAAGGAGAAAGGTTGCATTTTTAAATTTCTTGAAAATTGACTTATGTATAGTATTATGTTCTCCCATGACTTTCACTGAAGAAAAAAATTTATAGAACACCTACTGCCTAAGCAGGCAAGACCATCCTAGCAGAGTGTGGCACTGGATAAATAATGCCTTGCAATAGTAAATGTGAACTATTCTGGTACCAGGCTCTGAAGCCTGGGAGTACTTTGGGAGCCTGACAAAGTTTTATGCCTATTCAGAAAAGTCGAAGCCTACAGAAAAGTCAATTCCAGGTCATCCTTCTGCTTTAAACCATCAGATACAAGATAGTCACCTACCACCAAAGAGCTTCAGAGAAGGAATTCCATATGGGAATGGTGCACTAAAGAGAATAAGTGAGATGGTTATTTTACCTCACCCTCCTACACCTTGGGTTCCTCTCAAGTCAAAACTCCTTTTCTCACACAAACTCATGGGCTTTGATTCAACCTTAAGTCTTGGGCTTCAATGTGACAGGACTAAAGATTGAGAGGGAGACAGTAGAACAAGCTGGGGACTGACATTTGGGTTAAACATTAGAAAGCCAATCCGTTCATATTTACTTATGACCTAGTATGTGTCTTGTACAATAAGTAGAGATCTTTATTAAGAGGGAGCCAAATAAATAGAAGACCCAACCTTTTTTCTTGTGGAAATCCTCTAGATTTATTTATAAAAAGTTCTAATTTGGGTTACGGAAACCACAACTTTTGTCTCTCGGATTGCCCCAGTCTTTATGATTCCTTATCAAGAGTTGTACACTTAGTACATGTGTCAGTAGATGGCCAAGTACCAGTGAGAAAGTGGGCCATTGTGATATATCTCCTTTTATAAAAAATTTTTACTACATCTACCTAAATAGCTGTTTTGACTGTGTTCATCATCCACCAGTGATTTTTGTTTCTGTTTCTATGGTGTCTAATAAACAACCCAAAATAGAAGATTTATTATTTCCCTTGATTCTGTCTTAGCTGTCTTGGAGAGTAGCAACTGTTTACATATGTACATCAATTTACAGGTTTTTAAAGTACTTGCAGTTACTGCTTTTAATCCTCACAATACTATGACACAGATATTATGTTTTATAGTTTAGACCTGAACCTGAGACTTTGGACTTCAAATGCCACATCCCTTCCATATCACAGGTCTGTAGAAAAGTTTTTGAATCTCTATTTTATTCTTTAGATGTTTTCTTTCTTTTTGTCAAAGAGTTGAATAGATAAGGTATGAGTTGAGTGATTTGTGTAATTCTGTTGCTACTGCCTTATCTCTTTGACTTTCTCTTAAGCTATTTTCTCTAACACCACCAGTATTATCTACAACACATAATACATCTAAGAGGGTCTGATGTTAGGACTTTTGGGTGAAAATGGGATCATAAAGGTGGCTTTATTCCTAATTGTCTCAATCTTGGATTTGCCAGTGTTGCCTCATTAGCTGAGAAGAGACATCTTATATCTCAGGATTTGCCTATACAACAGAAACTCAATAAACTTGCCATCATATCCCCTGATTTGCCTAACTGGAAGCATTTCATTCTTCAGAACAAGGAGTTATCTTTTTTTGCTTGCAAGATTTTGGTGAAGAGATCCTGGAGACAGCTTAGTGCTGTTATTCACTAGCTGTGTGATGATGGACAAGTCCTGTCCCTCTCTGGTCCTTAGTTTCTTATTATGTAAAATAAAGATATAATAAATATAATAAATAATAAAAGGCAGAGTATCCTTAAGATCCTTGCAATCCTGACATTTTCTGGTTATAAAGTTACATTGGTATCCATCCAGCAGCTTTTCCAATTTCAATGATCTTCTTTCTGTCTAGTTCCTCTTCCTATAATGAAGTTTTCTCTATGTGTGTTCTGTGTGAAGTCATGGTAAATTTTCTTAGCAATTCCCTCCTCACCTACAAAGTTTCTGGTCCAGATAATTATAAAATATTCAGAAAGTTCAAATCTTTCAGTGTCCCTCCAGCATGGTCTTTAATATTCCTGCAATCTTGCTCCAAGTTGCCTGTCAACAGTGTGTTTCCCCTTCTTTCTCCATATGAACTTTGTGTTCCAGCTAAATCAGATATTCAGTCCACCGCCCCACTCTTTATGGCTCAGTTCTCTAATATTATACAGCCGATGACCCCTTGCTGACCTCCCAAGTTTGCTCCAATATCATTTCTTATCTGAAACACTATCTTGGTCCTATTGCTTTCCATTTACTGGATTTTTCTGGTTAGTTTATTTTTCCAAGTAAATTGTAAGCTGCTTGACTCAGATAGTCCATGATTTGCTCTTCTGTGACCTCAGAGTGTTACACACAGTAAGTTTCGTTTATTGATTGGTGGGGATGTCTGACATAGTAACCTGTTGGTTAACCCCTGCAGAAGAATCTACCTCCCAATTAGGAACCAGAATTAGGGATTACATTTGGTTATAGAATTGAGGCATACTGACAATGAATTCTCTCCATGTCACACACAGTCTCCTTGCATTACATTAGCAAAGACAATTTAAAAAAAAATCCCTTCAGTTGGATAGGGAATCCCAGTGGCTATAAACCATGAGGGGTCACTGTTGGGAAGAGAATAGCTATGCTGGCTAAGGACCCTTGCTGCAGAACCCAAACATTCACAGTAAGTTCATTCTCTGAAGCTGTCCCTCCTATCAGAAAAAAAACTTCTCAATCACCTACTGCCCTCTTCTTTATTTATCCAAGTAAAATGGTGCTTCTGTGGACTATCGAACATTTTAAAAATGTTCTTTTGCTTACAAACACCTTTTGAATCAGTGGGTTAATTTTGCTGAGATTTGTTGTAGTATAAAAGAGCCCTAAAATGCACATTGATTTCTATCTTGTCTCAGTGAATACCTAGAAACAAAATGGCTGCCAGCAGTTGCTTTGACATAACAACTTTTACACACATTTGAGTTTGTTGAATGGCAAATTTGGAGTTGCTGTCGCATTGAGTGGACCGCTGGGTAACAGTGTTTCTAGGGGACTATTAGGAAATATACTCCTGTCTTACCAGTATCTAAATGTGAAAATAACACTTAAATAGATCTATAAAACAGTAATTGGAATACACAGCAAATAGGTTGTGAGTACCTTCGAATTATGGGTGATATAAGCATATTTTTATCACTAGGGTTTAATAAAAGCCATTTTTGTGTCTGGATCAAGGGCTTTGGCACACATCCAGGGCAAGTCAAAGGAGTTAATAACTGCTAAGAAAGGGAAATGGAGCCAAGGCATATCTAGGTTGTATTTCCTTAGGGATCATGGAAGTGTTAGGAGAAGGGAAATCTTCAAATAAGGCAGGCAGAGTATGCCAGCAGTGCTGTAATTATTCAACCTTTTCTGGGATGGGGGACAACAAGACAAAAGGGCAGGGCTGCTTATTTATTTGTTTATTTATTTATTTATTTTGACAGGCAGAGTGGACAGTGAGAGAGAGAGAGACAGAGAGAAAGGTCTTCCTTTTCCGTTGGTTCACCCCTCAATGGCCACTGTGGCCGGCGCGCCACGCTGATCTGAAGCCAGGAGCCAGGTACTTCTCCTGGTCTCCCATGTGGGTGCAGGACCCAAGGACTTGGGCCATCCTCCACTGCACTCCCGGGCCACAGCAGAGAGCTGGCCTGGAAGAGGGGCAACCGGGACAGAATCTGGCACCCCGAATGGGACTAGAACCCGGTGTGCCAGTGCCGCAATCTGCAGGGAGAGGATTAGCCTATTGAGCCGTGGCACTGGCCTGGGCTGGTTATTGAAGGCTTTGTTTCATTTGCTTGGTTCTGTGATTACTGCAAGGTATTCTATTTGTTGCATGACCAATAGAGGTCGGAGGGAGTTTACAGGATGTGCAGAGAGAGAAGGGAGGGTACTTTATGGCATTTCACCCTGATAATAATAACAAGGTTCTCTCTCTCTCTCTCTCTCTCTCTCTCTCTCTCTCTCATCATCCCTCTTCTCCTCTCACTCCACAGAGTCATCTGCCTTGGAATTTTCAATTTGTTCCTCTTTGGTGATCATGTATGGTTAGAAGATGGATAACATGTGCTGTGAGTCTCCTGAATGAGTCCTATCAGAAATCTTGCTAAATTCTGAAGAGAGCTTCCTTTAACCCATGGCCAGGTTAAGAAAAAAGGGTTCTCATCTCAAAGTTGGGTGGGGAGGACAAAGTGTGGGGGCATGAGCAAGCCAAAATGCAAGAGGCAAGACTTTCAGCTTGGAGAAGGAAAATTGGCATTGACTATAGTACATTCACTAGGAATTTTATATTATTTAAAATATTTTATGTATATTTTCTAATTTGATCATTGGAAACATCCTGTGATAGGGCTGGGTCTATTGCTGTCAGTTTGAAAAAAAAAAAAAAAGACGATTCTTCAGTTTAGAAGAACAAATAACGTGGTTTGCCCAAATATGTCATAGAGGCAGCTTTTGTACTAGAAACTTCTTCCTTGATGTGCACTGCTCCAAGCCAAGAAGCCAGAGCCCACAGCACCTGCTGTGGTTCTGGGGACATCAGGAGGCCAGGGTGGGTAACAGACAGAACCCAAGACCAGATTCTCTTTCTGGTTCTGCCACATATTTGGGCAAGGAATTCATTAGCTATCTCAATTTAAGATTTTCCACCTGTTAAATAGTAGTGGTGCTGGAGGGAGGCAATGGCCAGCCTATGGCTCCAGGGAAGGTGCAGGGATCAGTGAGGGGGCTCAGCAATCCTTGAGCAGGTTTTTGTTTGTTTGTTTGTTTGTTTGAACAGCCACTTGAGCACTCTTTCCTCTTTGATTTTGACATCAGCACTTTGAAGTCAGTATCATCTGTTTTATATGTGAGGGATTGGAATGTACAGAGGTTTACTTGCTCAAGCTATGGAGGTAAGTGGCCGAAACAGCATCCCAACCCATGTCTATTCACTGTACACTACAGATTCCAATGAAATAATGGCTGTGGAAGTTCTTCTGATGGTATGAAAAGCTATTCTAATATAAGAGGGTCTGGCTGGTGTTTTGACTCAAGTATCTGAAATCCGGAGTGGGCAGAGAGGGACCAAAGTGAAAGAGAAGGGGACCCAGAGGCCTGTGATAATTAGAGTTGGACACAAGCTCTTGGTCATCTACATCTTTGTTACATTTATTTTGATTGCTTTAAGTTCGTTCATTCACTTAGTTATTAAATGGCTATTGACTGAGTCCCATTAACAGCCAAGTGCTATGCTAAGAACTGGGCATGTACAGGGAAAGCAGGAATGAATGGACAGTCACAGGAGATGTGATAAGGGATCTTGGAGAACAACAGAAGAGCTGAAGGGATTTGATGTCTAGAGGAAGCATAGCATGCGAGGTGGGGAGGAGCAGGGAGTGGCAAGGCTGCAGAGGTGGGAAGCATTTGAAGAGGAACACAGGAGCAGGCAGAGTATGTATATCCTGGTGAATTTTGGGAACTAGCCTGGGCATTTCTAGGAACTTTTCAATAATTGAAACAGTGGGAACAGATAGAATCCATGGATGCAGAAGCCAAGAGTCAGCTAGCCTATCCCTGAAATGACTGCGTAAGAAAATGAGCCTTCTTGATGACTCCGGAACAGGAAGTTCCTTGGCCATCTTGA
Source organism: Oryctolagus cuniculus (assembly GCF_964237555.1). NCBI lineage: Eukaryota > Metazoa > Chordata > Mammalia > Lagomorpha > Leporidae > Oryctolagus > Oryctolagus cuniculus. Next base: position 31,847,693 of record NC_091441.1, read on the forward strand.
GAAGCATCTGGAAGTCTGGTGGGATGGTCATCTTCCAGTTTAAACACTACTGGGAACAGCACAGGCTCCTTTAGCAAGGACCACTGGGCGTAACTGGCCTCCCATGGTCTGTAAGCCCTGCTGCCCCTTCTTGTCATAACCTGAGTCAGAGCCAGGTGGCCCCATGTGCTTCTCTCTATTCTCCCACCTGCACAGGTTTTTCTGGGGTTGGGGCAGGGGGAGCTCAGATAGGCAGGGACTGCTAAACACCGCAACATGCAAACGAGCGCTTGGTGCTCCAGAGCCTCGCTCCTTGGCAGGTTTCAGGAGTGCTCTCTGCTATTCATACTAGATCTTGACCCCTTGAGGACTGGGACTTCGTATTTCTTCCTTATGTTATATTTCTTTTGGGGACTAACACTGATCTTGGCACTCAGTAACTATTTATTGCTCATTGGTAGAATGCCAACCGGTGCTTGAGATGTAAGAAAGCCATCTTGCTTATAAACTGAATTTAGAGTCACAGAATCCTGGATTGCAGGAGCTGGCGGTGCCATGGTGCCTTTGTCTGATTTTACAGATGGAGAGACTGAGGCAAGAGAAGGAGGTAAGTCATGGAAGGGAATGGCAGTGTTAGGTAATTAGTGTGATTTCATTTCTAAGTCTGTGTTCTTTCCACCAAGATAGGACTTTCTTACTTCTCTACATGAGCCCTGAACTAAGACTAGTGGAATGGCAAGGTTTCTTGGGAATGGGTTGTCTGTAGACATGTGTGGCTGCATGAGGAGCCAGACACCGTGTGCCTTGAGTACAGGAGCTTATCAAGCTGTTCTAAGTTTCCTGACGTTTCTGTCCAACCTTTCACCTTGCCTTGGTTATAGCTGGGCAGGTCTCACACCAGGTCAGGGGTGCATCCCTTTTATTGTCTTTATATTCTTTTCTTCCCACCCGGTTGAAACCCTTGCCAGGTCTTTAAGGCCCAGTTGAGTTCAGTTTAGTGCAATGAGATCAACAGACATTTATTGAGGAGGTCATGAATATAAAACACTGTGTAGCTAGACACTTGTCGGGGCACTTAAGGACACTGGCTCTAGGCGAAGACAGATCAGTAAACAATCAACACTAGCAGCCCAAACTGGGTGCAGTAGTAATAAAGATCACCTATCGAGCAGCTACTGAATCCCAGACTCTATTCTAGGCATTTCCTATTTGTTACTGCCAGTCTTCACAATGACCAGGAAGGGCAGACGTCAGATACAGCCAACTATACTCAAAAGAGCTCCAGTTCTGTAATCACTCCATCCCTCACAAATTATATGTCTTTGGGCAAGTTACTTAACTTTTCTGCATCTCTCATGTGTGACATGAGGATAACATAGGACACATGGGAGGATGAAATGATAAAAAGCACACAAAGGGTTTGGTGTTGGGGAAGTAAGGTGTTGAGTAAGTAATTGACACATGTGGCCAGAGACCTGCATGCTTCAGGAAAAGTGGAATATCATCCTTGAAAGTAGCCTCCAGTGGAGACCCAGGTAATATATGGGGGTGGCAGGCAGGATGCATCATTTGAGTTGCATCTCTAAAGACAAGTGGTGACTAGACAAGGTAACTGGTGAGGGCTCTGACTGCTGATGCCTAACGTGGCCTGTTTCATGGTGCTTAACTCCCATCTGCAGGGTGCCTTGCCTGGGTGGCCAGACTCCTCTGAAGGGACTTTCTTATCATTGTCCTCATCCTCATTTATTTATTTAATCTTTCCCTCACAGTGAGTGAAGCTACAATTCTCACCATCTGGGGAAGTGGGCGTCTCTGAGTTTCTCTTCACTTATGTGTCCAGTGTAGACTGCTGTAAGCCATCCGTAAGACCTTGTAACTCAAGCAGACTGCTCCTGACCGGAACCTTGAATAGACTAGTTCTTGTCTGGCTGAATGTGTGCCAAGCTCCGTGTTTTCCATGTTGGAATTTGGCAGGCATAGGAGCCCCAAGCATGTCAGACTGTCAAAACCAGGTGTCCTCAACAAAATGTCCTCTGACCTGCATTGTTCAAGGCAGTAGGGTGGAGCTGTTGGGTAAGGATCCACATGTCAATGAGAACTGGAGAATCAGAGGAGACCCCAGTGGAAGCTAAGCCAACAGAAACCCTCATACAGCAAACAACAACAACAAGCACATTGTAAAAAAGTCAATATATTTTTGTGGTATAAAATGAATGAATGTATGAATAGAATTTCCTTAAGAAAGTCCTATTACTAAAACCATCAGCTTATTTTAGAGGTCGGAGAAGAACTAGGCCTGTTTCCCGGGAACTGTCAGTGCAGAAATAAATGTGCTTTGTGGCATTTCCATTCCGGGTAGTGAGTTATGTCGGACTGTTCCTGCCCTGAGCTCGGGGCCATCTCCTGCAGAATGAGGGACAGGACCTGAGAGATGGTGCCGGGAAGTTGCTGCATGGAAGACAGCAGTGGACACTCCCCTGTTCTGAAACGCCAAGGGCAAGTCCGCTGGTTCCACCTTCTGGAGTTTACCATGACCTTACAGCGTGTGTGCTTCTAGGGCTTGGCAGAGTAGGAAAACAAGCCTCGAGGTAAGAAATACTTTCTTTTTACAACGCACCATGGCCAGCCCATGAGGAGGGCAGTATTCCTACAGTACATCGCATTGCTTAAGTAGCATCATTACTCCCATTGAAAGCTATAATAGCCTGGTGGGAAGCATTGTTATCTCCATTGATAAACTGGGAAAGCTGAGGATGAGAAAGGTGAATGCTGTACCTGCGTCAGGGGACAAGTCATCAAGGCAAGGTGAGAACTTCCATCTCCAGACGCCCCTCCCAGCACTCCTTCCACCAGGAAACATCTGCTCAATGAGCCACAGCGCTGGTGGCAGTTACCACAAAGGACTCCTGCTAAACACTGCTTGCCTTCTGGTGCCCATGTATAGTTATCGTCAGCCACAATCTGTCCTCAGCACCCCTAGAGACCCCCTCCAAGCCTTCCTCAGCTGGAATCCCTGTAGTCACTCGACTGGTACAAATGCAGATTTGGGGTCCCAACCCCAGAGAATCTGATTCTGTAGGAATCTTCATTTTTGGTACACTCACCAAGTGATTCTGCTAACACATTACATCTTGCAACTGGCTGATTGTGGAAATACAATGGATTTTAAAGGTCACTGAGGCAGACATAATCTCATATGTAAATCTGTCTCTTGAAAGATAAGTTAGTAAAAATATACAAGAAGAAAATGAAAGGAAAAAAAAGAAACAGACATTCTCTGGAGGTCTTTTCCAAGGCATCTCTTTATGTCTAAATGTCTTTCCTGCTTCTTCTAAACTTCCCAGCCTTTTCTTGCTCTGCCCCTGTGCTAATCTCTCTGGTCCCCGAGCTAGACTATGCTTACCTCCCTAGGTACCCACTGAGCACCTGCCTTGTATGGTTCTCTGTCCTTGTGCCTGTGCACCCTCTGAGAACAAAGTCTTCTCCTGTGTCCCCAATAGTCCCTAGCACAGTGCTGGAGACGAGCAAGATAATCCTGAAATGAGCCATCGAGTCCTGCTGGGTTTGAGGTCTAGCACTGCTCTCTCCACTGGCATGCGTAATCAAGCTGTTGACAAAGAAAGCCCATCATCAAACAGACATTAGGCCACTACCAGGGGTAAGACTCCAAGGAGACTTTGAAAACTCCCTTAAAGATATGGGTGTTTGGTCTAGCAGTTAAGACACTGGGTAGGACACCTGCATTCCACATCAGACTGCCTGTCTTCCATTCCTGGCCATCGCTCCTGACTTTAATTTCCTTTCAGTGCAGATCCTGGGAGACAGTGGTGACAGCTTAAGTAACTGGGTTCATGTAACCCAAATGGGAGACTTGGATTACATTCTGGGTCCCAGTCTATCCCTGGCTATTCTTGGCATTTGGGAAATGATTTAATGAATGGGCACTCTCTCTCTTTTTCTCTCCTTCTCTTTCTCTCCCTCCCTCCCCACTCTCAAATAAATAAATAAAAATATGGGTAAACTAAGTGTGATTATTAATGGATCATCTGATGAAAAACTGGGGTGATGTGTGGTAGGTTTTCGGTCCTGGTCACAGGTGGGCCTGTCAGTTGGTCACAGACATCTCTCTAGCCTGGTTCAGTTGCTTAGATTCCAGAGGCTGTCAGAGGAAATTGTGGGAGGAGGCAGACACACCCCTCACCCTACTAGGGAGACACTCAGACATACAGGCCTTGTCATTTGTGCAGGGCTCCTGCAATAGCAACAATCATAATAGCACCTTATGTTTGCACAGACTTTGCTGTTTACCAAACCACTTCCCTTATCTTCTTACAACTGTTTACAACTCTGTTCTCTGTAGGTCTATGGAGTGTGGGGAGCAGCCCGGACTGGACTGAGTTACTGGAATTAAGACTTATTCTATGCATCTGCTCTCCCACAATATGGCGCTGGGAGAGAAGTAAACAGCTTCCACACAGCTGCCTCCAGTTCAGCTAATAAACTGTAGGACCTGCTCCTGATTGGAGGAGAGCAGTGTACTCGGCGTGTGGGCAGCCGAGTTAGGATTGGCGGAGGAGGACTATAAAGGAGGAGAGAGACGGCATGCACCAGGAACATCTAAGGGGAACATCTAGCTGAAGGAACACCTGTGCAACCCCCGAGAAAGCCGGCCGGCAGTGTGCCGCTCCCCTGCGGAAGTGGGGAATGTGGCCAGGGGGAACTGCCCTTCCACGGAGGTGGAAGGGACAGTAGCCAACCCGGGAAGAACCAGCAGCAAACCCGGGGAGGGCCGAGCAGACGAAAGAACAGCGCAGGGTCCTGTGTCGTTCCTCCACGAAGAGGGGGAGCGACAATGGAGGAGGACGTGAACGTTCCCAGGTATTCCAGGTCACACAGTTGGGTGTGCGAGAACCCAAGTTTTCCAATTCTAACACTTCATGTTTCCCCCAGGGCATCGCTGGATTCTTTTCCCCTGGGTTGCACCTCTCCCGAGTGGACACTGTCCGAAAAACATTTCTCCAAAAGAACTCTGCATATACAAAATTTATTCCATAAATTTAGTTAAGAAGAACAGAAAGAAATGCATGTTAAATACATGTAGCCAATAAGTCAAATATGTGTTTTAGTGCATAGTACTATGTAAGGACATTGTGCCTTCACTGGGGGATAAAAGAAATATGTGCAAAACAGGCCCACTGACCTACGGCCTACACCCCCCATCCATCACCTTAGGTCTCTATCAGGTTATCTGTCAACAGCCACATATGGCACACTTACATTTTTGAAGAGAGTTTTGGAGATTTTAGTTGAGGCTTACACTTGCTAGGAACTCAAGTCTATTTGTCTATTTGATGGTGGCTTTTGCTTCTGCAACAACCACATCTTGATTATCCACCATGATAGAGAAAGTAGTGCTGATACACAATCCCTGGGGGCGGAAAGGCTCATCCAAGAACCTAGGCAAAGCATCTTTGCCATCTCTGAGGACGTACCAAATATGGCTTCCATCCTCTAGAATCTAAAACCAAGTAGTATACACAAGGGATGCCAAGGGACCAAAGAGCTCCAAGCATGCTACAAGTGTGATTTCCAGGGTGGGAGAGTGGCAGCAGCTGCCGGCTTCCATCCATGTATGTGACAGTCTGCACATGCCCAGAGGGATCTGGTAAGTAACTTACTGCACTCCCCGGTGCTGGCTAATTCCTAGCTCAGAGGCTGCACCTGACCCTGGTTTCACCCGGAGACCTCACCTGAGTGTCGAACCCGAAGTGGTCTCATAGCCAAAGGGCTTCCAGACCACAGACCCTAAATACAAACAGATTCCAGAGTGGGGATTCTCTGAGCCTTTAGCTTAATTTCCTGACATCATGAGCCAGGAGATAAGTGGTTTAGCACCTTGCGGATTGCCACACACCCAGATTGTGGTTTACAAGCTCTCTTCCCCTTCTTTGTGTTTACTCCGTCTGCTTATCCCAATTAGTTCTCTGCCAGGGATGCTTCCCCAGCTGGCAGCTCACATAAATGATGTGTCTGGGATTCCCAGGGGGCGGGGAGCGAGTGAGGTGTGTGCATGTGCGTGTGCGTGCGCGTGCGCGTGCGTGTGCATGTGCTTACATTCACTCATGGGCACGAGGGTGTGGGAGTGGGAGAGGATGATCCAGGTTTGGAACTAACACCGGGACTCTGAATGGGCAAATAAAGAATAATTTCCCCTGGGGGTCATGCCCAGCCTCCAAGTTTTCTATCTCCTACAAGAACCGATCAAATGGAACTATGCTTGATTCAGGGGTAGCTAATCTACAAGGGAGATTTTTTCTCAGTCCACACCCACCTCGCCTTTTGTAGCCTTCATGGATTTCAGTTCATTTATACACAGATTCAGTTGCTTGTTAGTGTGTTCCACAGTGCTTCCCTAAGGATATAACTCTGCAGATGGACATTTTTTATTTTATTTTCTTAATATTATTCTTTTTTTTATGGGGAAGATTTTTTTAAATGATTATTCTTTCTGGCATTATTTCAGTTTCCAATTACAGTGTGGGTACACTCTTGCACACTGCTGTTTTGTAAATGCAAGTATATGCTTACTGTTAATTGATTCCCCAAACAGGTCCTGGACGCTTGCATTTAGATTGTGTATTATATCCCTTGCATGCCACCAGGCTGGCCCCCTGCCAGCTGGGCCTCTCAGCTTTCCAGAAGCATGGTGGCTCCATCTCGTTTTTTCTGACACCTGTGCAAGACACCTTGCTTGCCCTTGGCATGACTCTCCAGGGAAAAGGAGCTAAGAGGGCATTCTCTGGAAGAGATGTCCAAAAACATGAGAGTCTCCTGTTCCTTCAACATAAAAACAGAGCCAGAAAAAAAATTCAGCGTTCATCACCCAGACTATCCATCTTTTAGTGAAAACACAAAGGAAGGGTGAATTCTGGTCACAGTGTCCTTATCCCTGACCATCAGTGTCCGAATCCAGACACCTGCAGTTTGAGCCACCTCTCTGTGAAGCTTTTCCTAGGGCTCCAGGTAAGCTTAAGAGTTCCTTCAGATGGCCTAAGTCCTTGGGTCCTGCACCCCATGGGAGACCAGGAGAAGCATCTGGCTCCTGGCTTTGGATCAGTGCGGTGCACCGGCCGCAGCGCGCTGGCCGTGGTGGCCATTGGAGGGTGAACCAACGGCAAAGGAAGTCCTTTCTCTCTGTCTCTCTCTCTCACACTGTCCACTCTGCCTGTCAAAAAAAAATTCCTTCAAATGGGTTCTATCAGTCACCTCTCAACCCCAGCAGTCACAACGCTTTTTGACTTGTGTCTCATCTCTCAACTGTGAACTTGTGCTGGGACCTTCCACAGTGTTCAGTCTATATTTGACAATTGGTAGGTAGTTTGAATGTATGAACGAATGACTAATACAAATGCTGGCATACAGGAGTTGTGCTATAAGTTAGCACCAGATACATGCAAAAAATGGGTGTGTAATTTAAAAAAAAAAGATTATTATCTATTTAAAAAAATCATGGTATTTAGTAAAGTAGAAAAGCTGAAGTATGTAGCACACAGAGAATAGGAACTCAGTTTGCATTAGCTGCAAAAGGAGATGAACCACCTAAAAGATGTTTCAGAAGTCCTGGAATGAGACCAGCATTGTGGCATAGCTAGTTAGGCTGCTCAGTGTAACACTGGCACCCCATATGAATGCCAGTTCAAGGCCTGGTTGCTCCTCTTCTGATCTGGCTCCTTGCTAATGTGCTTAGGAAAGCAGCAGAAGATGGCTCAAGCGTTTGGGCTTCTGCATCCACATGGGAGACCTGAACAGAGTTCCAGGCTCCTGGTTTCAGTTTGGCCCAGTCCCCTGGCTGTGGCCACCATTTGGGGAATGAACCAGTGGATGGAAGATTCCCTCTCTGTCTCTCCCATTCTCTCTGTTTCTCCCCCCTCTCTCTATAACTCTACCTTTCAAATAAATAAAATGAATGTTTAAGCAATAATAAAGGAAGTCCTGGAGTAACCCAGAGCTGTACACATTATGTTTTGTCAGGTGAGTGCTCTTTCAAAGAAAGGGATTTCATTTGGGAAAGTATGTTATACAATCTGTTCTTTTCCCTATAACATGGAGTGGAAAACAGACTGAATCTAGATGTCATATTCAGTATTATTATTTTAAGATGTCAGAGTTAAGCTATAGTATTAATTTGAACATTCCAGTTCAGCCATGTTCTACAACCATCGCAATAAAGCACAAGACTCTGTAACCAGGGAACTTCTGTTTTTTGTACCTCCATGAATTTAGCTATTATTCCCTCCCAGGGAAAGAGGGATTAAAGTTTTCAGTAGAATGCCCCAAATCCCAAAGGTAGAATTTCCAGTGCCAGTCAAAAGGCGAGAAAACTCTGAGAGGAAGGTCGGGTTTGGAGTTCCTCGAGTTCCAGGATTTACGACTCCTCGCCAAGAAGTGGTGGCTGCTTTCACCTCCGGGTAAGCCTGGCCCTGGCCGTGATAAAGCCTGTCAAAGAAGCTAATTCGGCAAGTTGGATAGCAGCATGAATGTTTATGTAATGCTAGCCTGAGGTTTAATGCCACAATTAAAAGAATAACAAACTCTCCTGCTGAGAAGGCTTTTGGCCACTCCAGACCCGTTAATTCCCATCAGAAGACGGCATGTCACTTCCAAGGATTGCCCACAACAGGCCTTGCTTTGGAGACATAAAGGCACAATTATCCATGGGGAGGGGAAGACTGAGGTCAGCCTGGCTGGGGTGAGGACCCGCCCTTTGTGCAGATATTGGAATGTCTCGGAATTCCAGCCAAACCGAATCAACTAGGCTGCATCTCATGAGAAGTTACTTGGGGAGGTCATTTTGTCTGCCCTGCTGCTGACTCAGGCAGCCTTCCCCAAGCTAACAAGAGTCAGATGAATTCATGGGAAAAGCGGTGCCTTCACTAGTAAGCCCATCAAATGGAGCTGGGCACTGGGCCCACTATGTCCTTGGATGAGTTGTGCACATTGTCCCAAGCCGTGTGTCCCAGGAGCGCAGGGACCCTGCCTGTCTTATTGGGCACAGTAAGGACCCATAGGAGGAAGGACCAGCTCTCCCTGTGTGCAGGGGGCTCTCTCTTCTCTTCCAGATACCACCCACTTTTCAAGGCTTAAGTTGCAGCCCCATGGGATGCTTTATCTGATCTTTCTCAGAGTGCTGTGGTTGCTGGTGCTCCCAACACAAATTTAACCTCATGGTTAATTTTGGCACTGACTGGACCAACGACTCTGCCTTACACTTCTGTCTTTACTTTGCAGCATCAAGCACAGGGTCTTTTACATAACAGAAATGCAGTAAACAATAGAAGCTTGGAAGACTAGAGTGAAAATGACGTTTAGGATCCGTTAGTCCAGGGTGTTACTGATTTTTTGCTTTTAAGTAGCAAAAATGAACTATTTTGGAATCTCTTCCCCCATGTAAAACAGATAAGAAACTAGCTGCTTCTGGCTCACGGGAGCCCAAAGGCTTGGAAACCTTACCTCTTGTCTCTCTTGCCCCAACTCTGGTCCCTGAAAAATCACTTATCTGTTCACTCTTCATTTTATAAATGAGGAAGTTGAAGGCCAGAAAAATTAAGTGACTTGGTCAGGTTCATATTCTTATTTTAGTGGTAACTTTGGGAGGGCAACCAAGGTCTCCAGGTTATTCCCCAAGTGACCTTACCATTTTATGGTATTGACTGACTCTGGGCTGAAACAAAGAGGAAGGAAAGAAGAGTAGGAGGGAGAGAAAGGAGAGGGAAAAGGAAAAAAATCTTCAACACATCTGGATGAACTTAATTTTCTCTTCTGTAGGCCCAGCATTAACATCACCTTATACTTGGTATAGCAGAGGCCCTTTCTCCAAAAAAGCCCAAATATTAGGTTTTGTAAAAAGAATCTTCAGAAAGGAAATTGAGGGACTCACATCAATGATGAACTCAAATGCTTATTGATATTAAAAATTTTGCATTCCTATCAACTGAATTTTTTCAATTAGTAATTCCTATAAGTCATGGTATTCTGGGTATTTGAGGCAGCTGATCTACAAATAACTTCAAAAAGGATCACAGAGCAAGTCCTGTTTCATTTCTAAGAGCACAGCTTTAAACCCTTCCTTCCCTGGGTCCTATTTCCTGGGATGTATGGTTTTTGTGAATTATAAGTGTAGTGATGTCGATTGTTGTCTTTGCCCTCCCAGGTCCCACATGTCTGCAACAGTGGTGTGAGCTGGGGAGGACGGCTGATGTAGGCTGGGATGTGCTCGCTTTGTTACTTCCTCAAAAACCCCTCTTGACTCTCTTGTACTTCACTTCTCATTCCTCTTCTCGAGGGGAAGAAAACACAGATGGAGTAAAAGACCTGCCCATACCTGGCTAACTAGTGTTGATCAAGCTTAGGTCCCAGGTCTTTGAGGTCTTTGATGACAAATTTATACTCTGTCTATACTCTGTAATTGCTTCTCCTTAAAATTCATTTTAGCTCAGTGATGCTATAGTCAGTAAGATGAACCGGTTACTTTAAAAACATAATATCCAGAATCCAGGACACTTGAAAATGCTTCCATTTTCAGTCTTTCACAGGAAAAGTATTTATTCATAAAATACTTAGTGTTAGACACTGTTGTGGGGCCAGGTACATGGTACTTGACACTCCTGCACATGTGTGAGTAGTGTGCTCATACCGTCTGGTTGACATGACCTTTCTAGGAGACACGGATGCCATCACAATGCTTAACAGGGTTCTGATGGTTTTCTTATTGTATTTTCAAAGAATCGCTGAATCTGGTCAGTGCCAGATTGTGGAACAGTGGAAAGGAGGCAGTCATGATAGGTAGGACTAAATGAATTTATGAATACATGAATTAACAATTTACTACATATTAATGAACCATTCATAGCTGCCTCAGTGCCATGTAACAACAAGCAATTTGTGGTAATTACTTAAGGGCCATTTTCCTATCTATATCTTAAGGGTATCGGTTGGGCTTTATTCATCTTTGTATCCCTCATAGAATTTAGCCTTGGTACATCATTGGTGCTCCATAAAGATTGCTGACAGACAGGTGTGTTCCCAATATCAGTCTTTCTTAACAAGTAACATAGGTCAGTTCCACCTTAGAAAGCTCATCTGAAGCATCCACAGCATTTTTCTAATAAGGCAAGTTCATCTACAAAGACATGGTTTACATTTTATCAAAGTGAGCGTCTACCTCCACAGTATCATCCTTGGGGAAAATGGTTTCTTTCCATCTGCTGGCTGATGTTATTAGTCTGATTGGGACCAACTGTTTAGTGCAGAGATGAAACTAGGACCTATGGGCTAGGAAGGGTAGGATTGCTGCCCATAAAAGACATGAATGGTTGCAAGTTTTCACCACTCAAGGCAGAGTTCTCTGTTGAGTGGAGAAGGGTGGTATAAGGTTCTCTTGATCTGTGGGGTTCCTGTGGAAATGGGATCCATACTTTGTATGATCCAGGGAGACAATCCTTACATTCTGGGACTGAACAGGTAAGAGTAAGAATGACCTAGGCTCAAGGAGTAGCTCATGTCATCAGTCCACCCCAGAGGTATATCTCTGTGCTTCTATTGTTTGTGGGGCCACAGACCTGACCTAGTAGAGAATGCTCAGTCATCTGCTGCCAGGAAATATAGGTACAATTCACCCACCAACCCTTTACACATATGTGGGTAAATCTATTGTACCAAAGTCAACTTTCTATTTGAGTCCTATTGGCCCTAACTAATTTAGAGGGTGATGTCATGACCACTGAAAGGAAGTAGTATCATTACACAATAGAATGTGTAGTATCATTACAAGGTAGTGTCATTATATTGGAAGTATCATTACAAAATGAACTTTGTCCTTGGTATACAACCCTCACCTCACTTCTTATCAATACAATGATGCTGGAAATTTCTCCACCAGAGACTTAATGATAAGGCGTGAAGTGAAGATTCTTCTGAGAACGAGAACATAATGACTGTATTCACATTGGAGAGTAAATGATGGATTTGGAAGATTTTCCTTGAGCAGGTTTTGATCCAGAGGTTTACAGAGAGTTAGAAGTAAATGTTGGGGCAGCTGGTAGGATATATTCATAAGATTAGGACGTGCCTCAGGTAGTATTTAATAGAGAGCAAGTATAGGCAAAAAGCTGGCCCCAAAGACCTCTACACTCACCTCCTGTTGTAAACTCTCAGTATACCACTCTGCTGAGGATGTAGGATAGCTATCACTGGACACTTCCACAGTTGGTGACCCTACAGGCCAATGGTTAAGTTTTTTGGGCCCATCTGTCCTAAAGCTTGATCAACAGAGAATCCCGTGCTTTGATCATACTCTAGAGTAGAAAGCTCTTTGGCAAGGACTTTCTCTAAAAGTTACTTACAGAAAACTTGAAAGCATTCTGAACTGGCCATGGCCCTCACTGTTGAGAAATGATGTCTGGGAATTCCACTCTGCCTTCCCACCCTTGCAGCCCACCCCCTACTCCAGTAATGGCCTTGTGATCTCATCTCCTAAGACAGACTTGACGGCAGAGTGAGCCTGATGTATGTAAACCTTGTGCCCTAGCCAGACTCTCCCAGAGAGGCTGCCCTGAAGAAAATCTATTGCCCTAATCAATTATCAAACTTCCACATGAAATAGATCTTTCCCTCTTGCTGGAAGACCATCAAGCTGTCATTTTTCTTGGTAATGAGCAACAGTGCAGGAGGGGAATTGCACTTTCTCCGTGGCACTGGACAGAGGGTTCCAGTAAGCAGGGCCTAGCCAGGAAAGCCAGGAGTTACCTGCCAAAATGATGGAAAGGTATCTGGAAGCCTCTCTCTCTTCTAACTGAGCTCCAACAAATTTCTCTCAACTGTTTACCGTGGATCAGGTATAGCAGATGTAAAATCGAGACAGGACCCCTCTTTTTGGCTTGAATGGCTTGAATATCTTCCCATCTGGCTTTACTTCCTTGTTCCCCCTTCCTCCCATGCTGGTCCAGTTCACATCCAATTCCTGAGCTACACCTGATGAGGACAAAGACTCAGTTGGGAGCCTGCCTTCACCATCTGACAGGGACTGAAATTAGTCTGTTTCTCAGGGATGCTCCATGGGGTATTCAGTCCTCAAGTAACTCTCTCATTTGAAATGTGCTCCTTTACATGCATCTGGGATCTTGCCTCAGTTTACCTGTCCAGCTTCCTCATTTCCTTTTTTTCATGGAACAAGGTTTCAAATGCTAGTCTGCTTGCCTGGATTATTGCTATACTCCTTCTCTAGGGTCTGAAAGCTCATTTTTTTCCACCTCCCTCTTGCTATGGGGTAGACTGATGACCCAGTGCCTTAATGCCACATTTCCTTGTCTTCAAATATTGCTCATCCCTGGAAGTTCCCTGTAGTGGTGTTTTCCTTGCCAAAGTGAACTTCCTGATATACAGGTGGGGTCTTGAGCCCTGTGTAGTATCATCACACCCCCCTGGGATCTATATTCTTCTTTCGAAGGCAGTACTTTTCATAAAAGACCTCTTTCATGGGAAAATCTTTATCACAAAAAGAGAAGTATTATGGGTGAGATTTGGGATACTTGGGTTGATTTCTTCTTCATTTTTCATCTAGTTCCACCATCCTTTTCCCTCAGGCATGGCACCAGAGACCCCAGCTCCAAGCTCTTCCAGGTAAGGGCCCTGAGTCACCTGGCACTCACCTTTCAGGTGGGGAGGCATGCAGATATTGAGGTAAATATGAATCACAGTGACAAGGCAGTAACAAAGGTGAGTTCAAAGGGCTGTGGGAGTGAGCACAGGGAGGGGGCTACTAATTCTGCTTCCAGTAGGGGTTGAGGCCAGGGATGTCCAAAAGAAGTAGACATTTAAGGAGGGGCAGATGATTGATGGACAAAAGTCTTCTTGGAAAAGATTACCCTGAATGGCTCCACGTCTGAGCAACTTAAGAGAGTCTTTTCAGACAATGTTTACACTGCTATATAAATTCTGTAAGGTCAGTGATCCGCTGACCCCAAATATAGTTCTTGACCCATGGGAGCACTATAACCACACACAGTAAGCCATTAAATAATAATCAAGACCATACCTAATAAGCACTACTTTGGGTAGAAAAAAGTGGCAAGGATGTGCCAGGTGCCAACATGTCTAGCCCAGGTATATCCCCTGCACAAGGCTGGGAAACAGAGCAAGGTTGTTGGCTTTGAGGGACTCAGGAAACAATTAAAGGGGAGTTGACACAGGAACTAGGAATAGGAGCCTTTCTGTCATCTGCAAAATCATATCATGTGGGTGGCTACCTTCTTGGCCTCTTCACTGCAGAATGCTCAGTTGGATTTCCAGGAGAGAAAGAGAACAGAAAAAGTCTTATTAAAAATGACAGGACTCGGTGCACATATGTGACAGTAAGTTAGTGTCCAAAGACACATCCAGCAGTGCAGCCAGCTCTGAGCACTGGCTGGTGGAGAAGTGTCCTGAATGCAAAGCAAGGCGAATGGCCTTTGCAAATGCCACCTGGAGAGGCTGCTTGGCTGCGCATGCAGGATAAGGAGCTAGGGAGCTGTCACCTCTCTCAGGAAGTTCTTTCTCTCACTTTGAGGGAACTGCTGTCTGTTTTGAGAGGGGCTTTGAGTATCTTGATGATGGGGCAGATCCCTGAGAATGGGGAATGTGCCTGAGTCCCAGTTCATTCTGTAGCTGGTTGATCCTTTCTGGAGGCATAATCACTCTGCGACATTCCTTGAAAGAGTGGGCCAGGCTGCCCTCCTGCTGGCTTGCCAACATGCTTCTGTACTCTATTTTTTATGACATTGGATTTGGGGGGAGCTCCTTGTTGGCTGGTTGGGAGCCACACGAAGGAGTCTTGCCATGGGGAGAGCTTGGCCATCAGTCTCATATTTCTCATTTTCTTCCAGTCCTGTGCTGAGTATTTCTGGGGGCACAGGACAAACCATTGGGACTGGGGTTCAAATTCCAGCTGTGTGGCTGCCTGATCTCAAGGGATTTACTTAATTTTGTAGACTCATTTTTTTTCTGGATAGCAAAGGAATCTTGATGACTACTACAAAATGCTGAATCATTGTCAGGTATAAACATGAGAATAATCATAAACAACACTTGGCACACTGAAGAAAACTTCAAACATGCTGGTTTTCATGCTCCTAACTTTATGCCTAGGAACCCTGGGGCACAGGGAGGTTAACTGTCTCATCCAAATTTGCCCATCAACAATGGAGATGAGACGAGAACCTGGGAAGTAGAGTGAGGGGGTGAGGGAGAAGTGGCTCCAGGTTTGATCCTGCCCAAGCTGGGCGTGGGACAGATGCCACCATCCAGGCTTTGCTTTCTCTATCTGTTAAGCAGAGGCTGGGTCAGATGCTCTCCCTGGCTCTTCCAGTCCTAATGCTAAACAAGTATTCCCCTTTTCTCCATGCAGCAGACTCCTGGCTTGCAACTCACAAATCTCTGCATTCCATAGAGAAGCAGCTATGTGGGTTCTCATGTTAGCATGTCTACAGAAGGAGTTCATTGCAAAGGAGCTTCTCAAAGATTTTGGCCATCGACCCCTCCTGTGAGAACAATCCCTGGGAGGCAGGGATGAGGGCTTACAGGGTGCAGGACCATGGACACTGCAGTGGCAATTTGCTGACACCATGTGACCTGGCCTTTCTTGTCTTAACTTTCCCATTCTGCTAACTTATTTTTCTGCCCTTGTCCCTGCATTGACCTGAAACACTCTCACAACCTTATCTTGGCTTTCCTGTCAATGTTTTTTCTCTCTATTTAAACCTTGATCTCCTCTATGCTAATCAACAAGAACCAAGGCTTACTCAGACAAAAGTAGCTGTTTCATTGAAGAAAATACATAATAGAAATAGTGGCTAAGACACAGAAAGAGAGAGATGGTGAGGGATAAGAATACTGAAAGCTAATGCAGAGAGAGGGAGAGAATATGAATTCAGGCAGAGATGGGTAGATTTGTCCATCTCTTCTTTGTGTGTTTGTCTATAGAGAGATGTAATAGAAACCATCAAAACCATTAAGTGCACTGATGAGTTGGTTAAGACCAGGAAAAATATTCTACAAGGGACGTAGGGACCCTTCATTTTCCTTCTATTTGGAATTTTTCGAGAGTGAAAGGCCTTTGGCTTACAGGAGGCTCAGGATAGAGTTAGGACCATTCTCTGGGACAGTGGCTAGATCCAAATCAGCTTTGCAGATTACTGAGTTGCCTCTGCTGATGGTGCTGGAGGATAGCATCTCTAAATATTCCAGTCCACCTTACCTTTGAGTAAATTAGAGCACACAAAGTCTCTTTTAAACATATATTTTAGCTTGGAGTGGCACTTGGAACCTTCCCATTTGTGCCCAGGTATTTGCCCCTGTGCCAGATGGTCCCAGATAGTCAGGTTTTCCTGGCTGATCATTATTCTTACCTTTTCCTCACTGTTACTATATATGCCTTTTGTGTGTTTCCATTTTCTTGTTTTACATAGATTCAAATGAAGGAGATCTCTAAGGAAGCTCTCACCACTCCTGTCAACTGGCCATTTCACATTCATTTTCAAGTAGCTTGAAAGTCACTCCTGGGAAGATGTCCCCAGAACTGAAGTGGAAGCACCTCAATGCACTCTCTTGGCTAAAACGCCTACCTCCCTGAATAAAGGGCAGTGCACAGAAGTTTGCCTCTGCCGTCAGATTGGGCACTCGCTGAGGGCAGAGGCTGTGTTCTGTAGGGTTCTTCAGTGCCTGGGATGCTGCTGGTGAACAGTGAGTGCTCACCAGCATTTGCTAAATGCACAGATGTGTGTGAGCATAGGGACAGCTCTGTTTCTCTCATGGAGCAAATCTTGTCACTTGATGCTAGAACCGTAGCCGAGGGGCAGAAATTAGCAAAGGCCAATTTTAGGAAGAGTGGGGATGGTGCTCCCATGGACTCTGTGCTCCAGTTGAGCTTATTTTCTCATCGTTCACTCATCCAAACCTGGCACATCCATTTCCTCCGTACCTACTGTCCAGTGCTCTTCCTACACCATTCTTTAACTGATCTGTCTTTGTGCTTGGGGACTGCTTCCTCTGTAGGGCCTTTGCTGACATGACTGCCAATCTCCCCTCCTCTGCTCTGTGATGCCCCTTTCAATCTGCATCTCACAGTGGGATTACAATGGCGTCATCCTGTGTAGTAACAACCCCCCTTTTCTACACAAACCATGTCACGCTAGAATTACAAGGAATGGTGGGTATCGTCCTGTTCATCTCCTTCACTGGATAGACCAGGGAGCTCAAGTGACCCCTGAGGTAACAGAACTGTTGGGTAACAGATCAGGAAAGAAAGTCAGGTCCCCTTGCTGAAGTCTAGGGCAGATTCCCCTTCATTCTTAGAATTTTATCACTATGTCACCCTGCCCAGAGCTGGTGTATTAGTTTCCCAGGACAGCTGTGACAAATGACCAGAAACTTAGCCTCGAAATAACAAAAATGTATTCTCTTAAAATTCTGGAGGCCAGAAGTCCAAAATCAAGGTGATGGCAGGGTCCTGCTCCTGTCTGGAGCCTCTAAGAAAGAATCTTTTTTGTTCTGTTTTAAAGATTTATGTATTTGAAAGATAGAGAGATAGGGGGAAACATACACACACACACACACACACACAGAGAGAGAGAGAGAGAGAGAGAGAGACTGATTCTATATTCCCAAGTTCCCACAACAGCCAGGCAGGAGCCTGGAACTCAATCTGGGTCTCCCACGTGTATGGCAGGGATTCAAGTACTTGGACCATCATCTGCTGCCTTTCATGTATGCATTAGCAGGAAGTGGATTCAAAGAAGAAGTAGGACTTGATCCTAGGCGCTCCAATATGGGATGCTGGCATCCCAAGTGGTGGCTTTACTTTCTGTGCCACACTGAATGCCCCAAGAAGATTTTTTTTTTGCCTCTCCCAGCCTCTGGTGGCTCCTGGCATTTCTTGGCTTGTAGCAGCATTGTTTCAATCTGCCTCTGTCTTCATATGCCTTTTGTTTCGTTCTGTCTTCTCCTAACTTTATCTGCAAAGTCTCTTATTCCAAATAAACTCACATTCTGAGTGTCTGGTTGGCTGTACATTTAGGGGCACTATTTAACCCATAACAGCTGGAGTCCAGCAGCCACACAACCCAGGCTGGATTACTGACCCACAACAGCATTGCTGGCCGATCATCAGGCCCACTAGACCCTGGAAAGCAGCTTGGATCTGATGGACATGAGAGAGCTGGGTTTTCTGAGCAAGGAGAAAGTGAAGGGCAGGGTCTCAAAAGCTGCTGGGACCAAGGCTCATGGCCTCAGCTAGTGTGTGAGTCAGAGCTGGGAGGGGCATGTGGCTGGGCCGGGTGCTGCAGGAGGGCCCACCACAGCCTGGGGCTCTTGTTAGGAGGCCGATAGTTGTAGTAAGCGGGAAGAAGTAGTCTTCCCTCCCCAAACATCTACTTTTCCAGGAAGTTAGTTTCTCTGTTCTTGGCTTGACCCTCCCACCCCAATTCTGCTGAAAGAGATCCACCTCACAACAGACGGAGCTGAAGGCAAGTGGCCCTGTCACACGTCCCAGTCAGCCACTTAAGAAGCAAATGAGGGAGGAGGCAATGCTAGGCTTTGTGAAACACGTAGGCGGGTCTGTACACAAACATCGGCTCATACAAATAAACCAAACCTGGCCAAAAATAACAGAAAAGGCAACAGATGCTTCCAATTAAAATGTCAGCTTCTCCCGAGAAGTCGAGCTCTCACGTGGTGTGGGTGCGCAGGGCCGAGGACTACTGGAAGGGACTGCATATGGAAATCTGTGTGCATCATACCAAGTCCCAGATGCCACGAAGACACTGGCCTGACCTTGCAATTAACATGTTGGCTGTTTCTAGGGTGTAGGATGTGGACTGGATGCAGGAACGTCAGAGAGTTGTGAAACAGAATGCCTCTTCCCACTGAGTCCCATAGGAAGCTAGGGCCTGGGGCAGTCTTAGGGGATACAGCTCTGCAGACTTCCTTTTCCCCATCTCCTCTCCTCCATGCCTCCACGTCCCTAAAGTTGTCAACACTGATACAAAAGCAAACCCGGCTTACCTGCATAATAGGCAGTATTGGTTGGATAGGCTGTTAAAGATTGTCAGAAGGATGTGTGTGGGTGGGGATAGAAGGTCCATACCCTCCTGCCCCTCCCCGCCTTGGTAGTGGGGTGAGGAGTAACCAAGGACACTGGACTCACCCCGGAACTTGCTAACAGTGTATGTGACTACACCCTTCCACTCTGTACTCTAAATCCTTCATAAAACCATCCCTTTCACATTTGCTTTGGTGTTTTCTCCTTTCCTCCTAGGGCAGTTTTGTTTTTGTTTTCCAAACTCTTTCTCTCATCCCATTTGGGTAACCACTAAGGAAACCAAAGAAGGAGGCAAAAAAATGGCAGATGAGCAGAAAGGAAACCGGCATGGATCTTTCCAGAACCTCACCATCTGATCAAACCAACAGGGAGTGTGGGTTTGTAAGGGTGCCTCATCCAGAGAGATAAATCTCCTTCTCCCCTAATTATTTTTATTATCATCACTATTACAATAAAATCCACACATTACAGCTAAAGATCCAACTAGAGTAATGTCCACAGAAAGGAAGAACAATGGGAAAATTTATGAACTGAATCCTCATTTGTGTTTCTGTAGGGAAAGATGATAATTTGCTAGTTTTAATAAGCTCCTGGATTGCATGGCTGTCATAGGCCAGGGTACTCGGGGGTAATGCAAGACGTGAAACTGAAATATTTTTTATGTGAACTCAAACACATTTTCATTTCTTAATGGTCACTTTTACTAACCAGATATGGGAAAGACCTGTCAGCATAAAACAAATAATTAGTTTTGACAACAGAAGAAGCTTAAACAGGACGTTAATTAGCAGCCATAGAGATGGGAGGGTTCTGGATGGGAACAATCATGCATACAAACCCACAGTATGGCTACAATGTGCCAGGGTCCCATCCCTTACCATATGGCTACAGACTGGCAAATGGCTTGTTGGCAATTCATTACCATATCGCTTGGAACTCAGGCGCGTATCGTTTATGATGAGCCAATTCATTATGCTATCCTTGGTAGCTCAAGGGGACCCTGAGGGCTTGCCTCCCCCGTCATGTTATTTTAAGGACATATGACAGGGAAGGAACAGCCCTCCTTTCCCCAGCTGCCTCAATGTACTGTTTGCTGGAATCTCGATAGAATCTTTCAAAAGAAAATAAACAAGCAAAAATCTCCCTGCAGTCATGAACTGTAGCCACAGCTGGAATGACTGGAACATTCCAAAGATGAAAAAAAAAAAAAAAAAGAGATTTCCTTTGCCTTTCCTTCCATCCTAGTGAGGACATATCAGCCAACCTTGTACATATACTCTAGCTACTGCAAGACATAATCAGGGAGAAATGAGGACTTAAAACCATGAGACCAGGAGACAGGAAACCATGGTTCTGGAATAGATTATATTAATAATTAAGTTGGAGCAAGACAGCTTGATCCTGATCTTAAAACTCAGAACTTGCAAAATAAGGCTTGCTGTCTTTACCTGCTTTCCTGTGGTGTGGGGGGGAGAACTGTCAATGGAGGGTCTTTGATGAGATGTGTTACTCCATGCATGAGCTGGATTAAGCTGCAGCATGCCAGCACTGGGCTATCAGAGAGCTTTATTTTCAACTCAGATAGGCAAGAAAGAAAGGCGCACAGCCTCTCTTGTTGGGATCCACTATTGATGGGATCTGCTGTGTCTGTAATTCAGCATTTTAACTCACGTTGCTGAAAAGAGTGTAGGGAGCTCCATGTTCAGTAGAAAAAGGGGAGTTCAAGCCTGAGAAGTGACTAATAGGACGTGTTTTGCAGAAATGAAAGTCTGTTGGAGTAGTGGGAGTGCCTGAGGAAGGAGAAAAACATTAAGACAGGAAGGTTATAATGGCAAACAACCTCAAAGAGAAGGAACAGAAATGGGAAAGGGGAAAATAAGAACTCAACATTGAGTTTGTTAATTTCATGTGCTTTGCTCAGTACTGGCTGGGATGCTGGCAGGAAGTCCACTTAGTGAGTAGAGAGCAGGATGTGGTTTCATTTAGGTTCATTGCAAAAGGTGAGAATTCCTTGGCAGAGTGAGCTCCCTAACATCCACCATAGCTCACTCACAGTCTCCTAAAAACATGCAAAACCGTCACAAACACCATCAGTCTGGCCTAAAGGAAGTGAGCTTGTCATAATCAACAGTAATTACACATTTAATTAACTCAAATTTTGTTTCCTTTAGAATTCCAAGGGACTCTGGGGAAGACTTTCAGAGGTCCAGGTCTCTGGAAAGAGCTGTCTAGGGAACTTTAAAATTACACCTCCATCTTCTTGTGATAAATTTCTCTGTAGCAAGCAGTAGAGGCATTAAAAACAGAATAGATTTTATCAACCTGTCTTCAAAAACAAACAAAAACATATAGGTTCTTCTCAGAATCTTACAGTTTGGAAAAAGTGCTGCTAAAAAAATCCATAGACCTGGGTCTGAGTTCTGGGTCTGTCTCTGATTTATTACACAACCTTGAATGTGTCAGTTAACGTTTCATGCCTCAGTTGGCTTGTCTAGATGTTGGTTGGATGAGCTCCACTGGAATGTTTCTTGCAGCATCATCTCACTAATTCAAATGAGTGCAGAGGTTTAGAGCTATGCCCATGCTTTATGGATGTGAAGGAGTGAATCTGGGCATTTTTCAGTTTGATCACTCTAGCATCCCATCATTTAATATTGTTATTCATAGTTATGATACATGGGGATACAGTGACCTCATCCACAACACGAACTCTAGATATGAAACTGTTCCTATGAGGTTGAGACATATTTTAAGTCTTTCTGCTCTGCTGAGCCCAACAAACTCCTATGCAGTGTCAGGTGCTAGACTCACGTTCAAGGAAGGGAAGGCGCAGACCCTGCCCTGGAGGAATTTTATGTTTTGCTGGGGGGAGTCAGACCTACCAACAGGAAACTTCAGTAAAAGATGCCATGTGAGACCACAGTACTTCAACAAATTTCTGAAAGCTTTTTCCTCAAAGCTCTTCTGATTGGAAAAGCAGGAACGTTTGTGAAAAGGCATTTTTCCATGCCACTTCACCCCCTGAATCTGAAACTCCAGGAATGGAACTTGGGAGTCTGTCTGCTTACCAACTCCCCTAGCATCATGTGCCTGATACTAAAGTTCTTTACGGGACATGTTAGCTACTGGAATCCATAGAAGGCTGGCTCAACATCCTGACTCCAATGGACTACTTATCTGAGTTCAGTCCTACAGAAAATCCAGTAAACATATAATAGAGAATCTATTCCCTCTAGGATCTTACAGCCTAAACTTTTCTCTAGGATCCACAAAACTTGGGCATCACATCTAGGGATAATGGGAAAAAGCAGAGCTGGAGCCTCTCCCTCATGAGACTCTTGCTCTAGCCACACCCTGCCAGCTTCCTCCCCCTGGGACTCTCTTTTCCTCAGGGTATAAGCCACTTGACACACCACAGGGAGACTCGGTTCTGCTCAGTGTGATGCTCTTTGGGACCACTGTAGTCTTAGGATAGTAGTAAGTAGCCCTTGTGGAGTTCCTTGCCATTTCCTCTCCTGCTCCCAGTCCTGTAACTCATTATCAGACCTTGAATGTGTCCTGGGCTCTTCTTCATCATTACCCAGTGTCCTGGGACATCCAAATCCCTTTCTCTTCTGTGTCTGTATCAGGGACATGTCTTTCACTTGTAACCCTGTGAATGGAGGAAATACCATGTTCCCTACCTGGAGATGTGACCTGGTGTAGGCAGGAGCCAAAGCATTTTCATAAAAAGCATTGCATTGGAACTATCTAGTGACTTACACATTTGCTAGAAAGATAATATTATGTTTATTTTATAGACATGTTCAAGGGGCCTTGGCTAAATTCACAAAGTTGGTAGGTGGCAGACCCAAATCACTGATTGGGGTCTTCTTACTCAATTATGTATGTGGTCATTATGATAATCACATGTTTCTTATCAAGGGAATGTCCATGAACAGGATACAATTAGAGGGTCATGCTGTCATTTTTTAGGTGTGTCCAGCTCTTGCAATGGCTCTGATGCTTTTGCTGAGCCAGCTTGCCAGAGTGAAAATACAATGACATTTGGA
This sequence comes from Oryctolagus cuniculus, assembly GCF_964237555.1. NCBI lineage: Eukaryota > Metazoa > Chordata > Mammalia > Lagomorpha > Leporidae > Oryctolagus > Oryctolagus cuniculus. The sequence goes on from NC_091441.1 coordinate 31,870,853, forward strand.
GTTTCTTCCCTTCCTTATTCTTTGTGTAATCTTGAGCAAGTTGACTATTTTTTTTAAAAAAGATTTATTTATTTATTTTAAAGTCAAAGTTACACACACACAGAGGAAGAGACAGAGAGAGATCTTCCATCCACTGGTTTACTCCCTACATGGCTGCAATGGCTGGGCCTGAGCCTGGCTGCAGCCAGGAGCCAGGAATTTCTTCTGGGTCTCCTACATGGGTGGCAGGGACCCAAGTACCAGGACCATCTTCTGCTGCTTTTTCCAGGACATTAGCAGAGAGCTGGATCAGAAGTAGAGCAGCTGGGACACAAACTGGTGCCCATATGGGATGCCAGCGTTGCAGGTGGCGGCTTTACCTGCTATGCTACAATGCTGACCCCGAACAAGTTTTAGTCTTTCTGACCCTCAGATTCTGTGCTGGTAAATTGGAATAATAAACTCAAACCAAATGGTACTGTGGAGTTGATGGAATGAAATAACGAAGGTAATTTTCTTGGCTCAACTAATATTAGTTTCTTTCCTATTTCCATATTCCATTTCCCCCATACAGGTAGCCAAAGGTGCCCTCTCTCTTCACCTCTCCGGTGGAAGTCTTGAAGACTGGAGAAATGGTTCTTGCTGTATTATCTGATTCTGACAGTGACCTGGCTTATTCTCACTTATTAGTAGCTGATCCTTCCCTTTTCATGGTATCATGGAAATCCTGTCTGCTCCTAAAGCCAGATAGAATCCACTGAGAAGGCAGAGATGGATCCATCTTAATCTTGCTCACTTGCTTGCATTTGTCCCTGACCTGTCCATTCTAAACCTCAGGGGGGCTCAGAAAAAGGGGCTGAGAACAAGGGATATGACTGGTTCCAGCTACCATACCCTTTCTTGAGGAACTAGATTGCTTACGTATCAGAGTAAAGTCAGGATTTCAGGTCAGGAAATATATTATAGCAACCTAGCATGCCAGAGAGACAACAGTACTGCTTTGGGTGGATCCAAATATAGTCCAAGTGGCCTGGAGGAGTTATTACTTCTACAAAGGATAATCTTTCTAACACATTATATATATTTCTCACCCCCCCCCTTTAAAAATAGTAAAGTAGCCAATTTATCGCCTGCTTCTTATAATTACATTGTCCATGATTAACTCCCTGGAGTCTAATTTGACTTGAGTTTTTGGGCATGGTGGTACTTTTGGGAGTGCAGCTGTATTCTGTTGGGCTCATGGAGCTCAATTAATGCACATGGAGAGGATGAAGAACAGGAGAGGAAATGGCAGGTTCTTTGGTATTATAGAGATGCAAATACCCTCCGTTTTCATTATTTCCTCTGATACTCAATCTAGCTCTAGGAAATAGCTGGGATAGCTATTATCAGTTCAGATCTACAAACTGGGAAATGGACCTAGGTCAAATCATAACACAGTGCTAACGGTGGGATTAAAACCCATGTTGAGGGGCCAGTGCTGTGGGCTAAGCCTCTGCTAAGGTACTGCCATGCCATATGAGCACTGATTTGTGTCTTGGCTACTCTTCTTCCAATCCAGTTCTCTGATATGGCCTGGGAAAGCAGTGGAAAATGGCTCAAGTGCTTTGTCCCCTACACCTATGTGGGAGATCTGGAAGAAGCTTGACCTGGCTCCTGGCTTTGGATTAGTCCAGCTCTGGCCATTGTGGCAATTTGGTGGGTGAACCAGTGGATGGAAGACCCCCCCACACTCTGTTACTCTATTTCTCAAATAAATAAATAAAATCTCTTAAAAAAAAGCCATGTTGATATCCTGCTGGTCCCTGTTCCCCGATACACTGACCTTCCAAGGATATTGATAGACTATTCTAAAGATAATCATTTCTGTAGAACAGATTCTCTTTGACTTATGACAAAATTACTTACTGATAAACCCATTGTCAGTTGAAAATATATTAAGTTGAAAATATATTAATACACTTAGCCTTCCAAATAGTATAGCTCAGCAACACAGCACACTGTAGAGTGCCAACTGTCTCCCCTGATGACTGCAAGGTTGACTAGGAACTGTGCTCACTGCCACTGGCCAGTATCACAAAAGAGGAGCCTACTGCAAATGACTAGCCCAGGACAAGATCAAAATCCAAAAAATGTGAATTAAGATTTCTACTGAGAGCATATTGCTTTTGTATCACCATAAAATAGAAAAAAATCATAATTCAAGTCATTGTAAATTGAGACCATCTGTACTAGGAATCTGCAAAATGTTTCAACCTCCTGATACCATTAGGTCTTTACAATAATCCTGTGAAACAGAGAAGAGATTATGATGCCTGTTTTGATTTAGAGATTTGCCTAAGATCATGTGTGATTTAAGGTGTGAAAACTGAATGAAGACCCCAGGATTACATTATAAAATGCTTTTTTACACTTAATTCTGGAGGCCCAGGACTCATTACAAACAGGTAGTTTAAAAACAACATGAGGATTGGGCATTTAGTGCAGCAGTTAATATGCTACTTGGTACACCTGCATCCCACATCAGAGTGTCTGGGTTGGAGTCCTGGCTCTGCTTTTGATATAGCTTCCTACTAATGTATACCCTGGGAAGAAACAGGTGATGGCTCAAGTACTTGGGTCTTTGCTGCCCACACTGGGGGCTCAGATTGAGTTTCACACTCCTGACTTTGGTGTAGCCCAGCCTTGGTTGTAGTGGGCATTTGGAGGATGAACCAATGTATGAGAGATTTTTTTTTTCTCTCTGTCTCTCTTACTTTCAAATATATTATATATGCAACATGAAGCAGCCACATGACATCCTGATTGCATTTTGTGTCAAAGGCTATTTTCTGGAATAGAAGTTCTTAATTTAGGGGTTTTGTGAACCTTCCCTGAGATACTATCTATATATTTATATACTTGGATTTGAATATATAAAACCAGATTTGGGGAATATTCTTTAAAACTAGCATCAGATTCTTAATGAAGCATGTGACCCTCAAATAGCTCATGTGTTCAAGGATTCTGGAATTTTCTCTACCAATGGAGAACTATGAGCATGGGGCGGGGGGCGGAGTTTGGGATCAGGTAGGCAGTGAGAAGATTTAAAAGGTGATCAGGGGACAGTTGTATAGACCAAATGAGGTGAATGTTTAAGACTTTGGGTTCAGCCAATGGTTACACGGTGATGTTATAGCTGAGGCCAAAGGCTTGGACAAGTTGGTATGTCTGGTAGTTATGGAAGTTTCTGTACAAATGAGGAGTCAAAAGGCTGACTGTGGGATGTTTAGTAGAGATGAGAAAGAGGAGACAGTGTGCACATACTTCTTTCAAGTCTAGCAAGTAAAGAGAATGGAGATATAGAATGCTAACTTTTATTTTCCTTACCCTTTAAAATGAGCAATGTGTGTGCATGCAGCAAGAAACAAATAGAAAGAGAAAGGTCAGGTGAGAAAGAAGGAACCTAATTAGGAGACAGGAGGGGATAGATCCTGAGCTGAGTTGGAGAGTCAACTTTGGATTAGATTTGAGACTTTCCTGGTACTGGAATGGAGATGGGAGGGTGAGGTAAAGATACAGAGAAAATGTGAGCTTCATATACATTTTCTGCCAATTTCTTCTACTGTATAACTCAATGCACTTAGAGCAGTCAGGAAGCCATGCCATCCAGCCAGGCTGCTGCCTGTCCCAGCATAGGCCTCCTGGCTCCAGGCATCTGGCAACTTCATGCTGCCCTTCCCACTTGGTTCTGAATCTCTCCATTTTTCTATCAAAGGCTTTTAAAGCTGTTTCCCCTAGCTGCCCAGATGGAAAAGGCTTAGCTTTATAGGTGACCACACCCAGTTTTCTCCTTCCTGATTCATGGATTGTTCTTCTGATGCCACTACTCTCAAGAAATAAATATAGTACACTAACAACATAGACCCATTTTCTTTTTTTCAAAATTTTTTATTTATTTATTTTTGACAGGCAGAGTTAGACAGTGAGAAAGACAGAGAGAAAGGTCTTCCTTCCATGGTTCACTCCCTAAATGGCCACTGCAGCCAGCGCCTTGTGCTGATCTGAAGCCAGGAGCCAGGTGCTCCCTCCTGGTCTCCCATGCGGGTGCAGGGCCCAAGGACTTGGGCCATCCTCCACTGCCTTCCCGGGCCATAGCAGAGAGCTGGACTGGAAGAGGAGCAACTGGGACAGAATCTGGCGTCCCAACCGGGACTAGAACCTGGGGTGCCAGCGCCACAAGCAGAGGATTAGCCCAGTAAGCCGCGGTGCTGGCCAGACCCACTTTCTACACTGCCAGGATTTGGCTTTAGAGATGACTGTGCACAGGACATATGTCCAAGATGCTTGCCTTTCCTCTATGCAGACATGATCTGGCAAGAATAGGCTTTCTTCTTTAGGTATCAAGGATACAGCTTGATGTTTCTATATATTCCTTAGGCAGTGGCCTTTTTGGGCCAACTCAAATCCCATCAAAGGCTCATGTGAGGGGCAGTTGGTTCCTTTCACTGAGCTCAAACATTTTATCAGAAGTCTTCATCAAATTCATATGCAGAGGTATGAAGCAAGACCCCTGCCTCACACCTTACGCAAAAATCTGCTCAGCATGGATCAAAGATCTAAATCTACAACCTGATACCATCAAATTGTTAGAGAACATTGGGGAAACCCTGCAAGACGTTGGTATAGGCAAAGAATTTTTGGAAAAGACCTCAGAGGCATAGGCAATCAAAGCCAAAATTGAAAAGTGGAATTATATCAAATTGAGAAGCTTCTGGACTGCAAAGGAAATACTCAGCAAAGTGAAGAGGCAATCAACAGAATGGGATAAATTATTTGCAAACTATACAACTGATAAAGGATTAATATCCAGAATATATAAGGAGTTCATGAAACTTGACAGCAACAAAACAAACGGCCCAGCTGAGAAATGGGCAAAGGACTTAAACAAATTTTTTCAAAAAAAAAATAAATAAAAACAAATATTTTTCAAAAGAAGAAATTCAAATGGCTAACAGACACATGAAAAATGCTCAGGATCACTAGTCATCAGGGAAATACAAATCAAAACCACAATGAGATTTTACCTCACCTCAGTTAGAATGGCTTTTATACAGAAATCAACAAACAACAAATGCTAGTGAGGATGTGGGGAAAGAGGTACCTTAACCCACTGTTGGTGGGAATGTATGATGGAACGCATGAGATGAGGGATGGCAGAATAGAAAGAGCTTGAGTCCTGGGGACATTTCATAACTACCATACCAGCTCTGTGCTGCCTACCTCTGGACATCTTTCAAATTGGGAGAAACACACTCCTATCATAGTTATGCCACTGGTATTCCTGAGCCCTATTCCTAGTCAAGGAATGTCCTGGCAGAGCTGGGGCTTGCGAGGGCTTCAGTTCTCTCTTCTCAGCTGCTTTGTTGGCAGCACGACCCCATGCTCCTGTGTGTGGACTGTCTTAGTGTGTATGCATGAGCAGAAATTCAAGCCAAAATGATTTTCAAAGCTGTCAGCTCTTCTCTCCCACAGACTCCTGCTCCCCACTGCCTTCTCATTTCCACCAGAGGACAAAGAGGCAGCTGATGATAAACTTTTTCCTTTCCATTTTCTTGTTTTTGAATTTGTTACTATATCTAATTCACAATATCCACTGGTAACATTTTGCTGAATTTTTAAAGATTTTACTTTTAATTAAAGAAATAAAACATTATAGCTACAATTGAATCTTCTGTATACCTTCCTTGAGTCTGTCTTACGCCTCCTTTCAGACAACCCTGCTCCTGAACTTGCATGCATTCTTCCCTGGGCTTTTATACTTTTACTATGCATATGTTTGAATCCATAAATAACCTCTAAGTTTTGTATATTTTACACATGGGTGAAAGTGGGACATTAATATGGTTTGAAAAAACTCAACTTGAGTTTTCCAAGACTGTCTTGTGTGTCTGGCTCATTGAGGCTTACTGATCTGAGTTTGTATGGCTTTTTCCTTTGCAGATTGATCAGAGTTTAGACTGTTTGCACATTTTTAAATGCAATTGTATGAATAATTTTATGTCATGGGGTGAAAGTTTTTTTAGGGTATAGATCTAGACTTAGTACTAGCTTGTCGTAAGGCATGCGTATCTTCACATTTGAAAAATATTGCCAAATTGCTCTCTGAAGGGATTAAAACAATTTGCAGTCCCTCCATGATGTCACTGCCCATTCCTTACAACAACTTGGCATTGTTGAGCCTTTTAATTTTTGTCAACTGGATTGGTGTAAAGTAGTCACAGTTAACATACCTTGGTTGGCATTTCCCTAATTGTTAATGGGGGATATTATTTTTGTAGGCTAATAAAACCTAGGCCCTTCTTCAGATTCACTTTGTGGCTTAATGGAAAGTTTTGGATTTTTTGTATCTCAATTTCTTCTTATTTGCAAAGGGTACACTAATCCATCTTCCAAGGAAATAGTATAGGTGAATGCTTATTATGCTGTGAGGCCCTACAAGAGTCATAGGAGTTATTGTGAATGTCCTTACTGACATTTACATATAGGAAATGATTTGCACAGAAGTATCCATGTTCAATATGTTGATGCTGCTTTGCTCTCACCACTTCAATCAAGGCATATAGGATATTCAAACTCATTTTGTCTACAAGTATAGTGAAACCAGTGTAGTATCTACACATTCTTTTAGAGGATGCAGGAAGTTCCACTCTCAAATACCATTTCCTTTAGATTTTGTGGCTTGGCTGCGTGAAAAGGTAGAGGTGATTGGGAAGTCCATGATGTCTGTCTGGACAAAGAAGCAGACTAGCCTGAGGCAGGTCCTAGGATCAATATTTACCTGAGTGAGAACCTTGGGACTTCAGCAATGGGAACAAATCAGTCTTTGAACCTTCCACACTGAGTGCAGATACTATTCAGTTAAAATGAACATTGAGGTCAGCCTGCTCTAATGTGAAAGTACCTTCCCTGGAGTGAGCATATGGCTATACCTTGCATCTTTCTAACCCTTGCTACTTGGATGACTGAAGCATCTCGCACTTCTGTGCCAGGATCAGACTTGGGCTTGGGCCAAAAGACATTCATAGGCCAGATGATGTGGGCTATAGCCCACCTGCTCCATCAAACATCGAATGAATGCCCTTTTCCCTGGTAATTAACTTCTTGCCCTTTTCTTAGTTCTATTGAAAGAGGGTGTTTTGTCTCTTCTCCAGCCACCTCCATGGCTGACCCCAGACTCTACTCTTTTGACTGCAGTAACTGCTCGAAGTTGCAGGAATAATTCCAAGCCAATATCATGATGACATACCCTGTAGTCAAATCTCTCAATGGCCACTTCTATGTTGTTTTGGAAGATCCCTGGATTTCTGACATAGGTTTGGTTTGGTCTGCCTGATTTTTCCTCTGGGGTCCACACTGTCTGACCAAATCTGTTTCTCCCATTCCCATAGTAACCCTTCCCAATCTGACTCCTATGTTCATGCTTGCTGAAGGACTCCCTCTGTCCTCCCTCCAGGGCCCATTCTGTGTAGCCTTACTCTGAAGATGACACACATGATCATTTTCTTTCTGATTTTCTTTTTCTCCATCTAGGACTACTTTGAAAGACCTATTAGCCAAGCTTCATCCCAGGCAGACCACAGCTGAATTTATTTAGTTATTTTTCACATCTAAATATGAAGTTTAGGAATAGGTGCTCTAGTAGTAGCTATGATTATCTGCTTAGGTTCTTCTTAATGAATGAAGGACATATTTTCCTGGCCACAAGGAGTTGTCTTCAGCATAAGAGAATTGACTTGGTCACACACTCCCTGCACAGGGTATCTCACATCCCATGACTGTGTGACATGGTCATATCAATCAAAAGGAAAATAATTTTTTTTTTGACAGGCAGAGTGGACAGTGAGAGAGAGAGACAGAGAGAAAGGTCTTCCTTTTGCCGTTGGTTCACCCTCCAATGGCCGCCGCGGCTGGCGCGCTGCGGCCGGCGCACCGCGCTGATCCAATGGCAGGAGCCAGGAGCCAGGTGCTTCTCCTGGTCTCCCATGGGGTGCAGGGCCCAAGCACCTGGGCCATCCTCCACTGCACTCCCTGGCCACAGCAGAGAGCTGGCCTGGAAGAGGGGCAACCGGGACAGAATCCGGCGCCCCAACCGGGACTAGAACCCAGTGTGCCGGCGCCGCTAGGCGGAGGATTAGCCTAGTGAGCCACGGCGCCGGCCTAAAGGAAAATAATTTGAAACCCTGATCCCTCATGAAAACTCTTAAGAATTGTATGGGGTCAGCTGAGGATTTGAGATATGAATGAAGCCCAGTTCCTCTCTCTACCCATTTCTGCTTTCTTCCCTTCCTTTCACATGCAGAAATCAATCATGAGAGTACCTTTATGCCTGACATACAAGCTTCCATTTAAGCAACTGATTTCTGAGAATCCTAGCCTGAAACGTTTATCCATAACTATTTTTTTGACCAACCAACTCTATTGACTCACCATATTCTTTCTCTCTTTCTTGTGGTAGACAGAAAAATGTCCACTCCCATTTGGAGGTGTCCATGTGTTAATGCTTAGGAGCCTGCTGTGCATGTGTTACCATAAATGGCAAAAGAAATGTTGAAGTTGTGATTAAAGTCCCTGATATCAAGAGAGAGGGAGATTATTCTGCATGGTTCAAATGGACTCAGTCTCATCACATGAGTCCTTAAAAGTGAAAAATCTTTCTCAGCTGTAGTTAGAGAAGTGATTTAAGAAGGATCACAGAAATGCAGTGTTGCTGCCTTTGAAGGTGGAGGCAGAGACTGTGAGCCAAGGAGTTCAGGCAGCCTCCAGAAGCCATAAGGACACAGTATTTCCAGAAAGGAACAGAGTCCTGCACTACCGTGATGATAACCCATTGGGCCCAGATCAGACCTCCGACCTACAGAACTGCAAGACAATAAGTCTGTGTGACTTTAATTCACTAAATTTGCAATAATTTGTTACAAGAGGAACACATAAATGCCTCAGGAATCACCTTAATTCTTGTTACTTTTGTATGACCTTAGACCTGTCTAAGCCTTAATACTCTCATCTGTAAATGCTCTAAAACTCTGTTCAGCTTGATATTTTGTGATCCTATCTGTCTGGACTCCCTACTCTGTAATCATTTCCTTATAATGAGGCAGTATTTTCTTGTCATTTTGATGTTTATGTGGAGCAAGCCTAACTGAGCTGCTGCAAGGAGTAACAGAGCAGCCACACATCAGGGTAGGGAATGAGCTAGTTTACCACTCCATTCTTCTGGTCTTTATGTTGATTTCTAAATTTCTTATTCCCATAATTCCTCATGGCTTTTCATCTGGTGACCAATTAAACCAAACACTGTGACTAATGGATTGTGTCATATTTTCTTAACCAATAGACTTGCAAGTATAACTTTTTTTGAAAGGTTATGTTTAAAATAATTCATTTAAAGTTGTAGGTACCAACTTTAGAGGTGGGATCAAAGATGAGTGTTTTGGCTGCTGTTGAAAGTCAATTCAGATTTTAGGGAGATCCACCATTTTCAGGATTGAAAGAAATGTCCTAAGTCTGAATTTGTTAGGAGCAAGTATAATAATATGCCACTGTAATTAGAGCACTTATAAATCCACTTGACTCAGCTGTTGTAGAAGAAAAACAGAACACTAAAATGGGATAAAAATAAAGCCTCATTTGGCTCTTTCACCCTCCTCATGGGTAACCAATGTAGTTACCACTTCATTAAATGCTCTGTTAAGAAAAGCTGAGCTGACTACAAAATAATAATGGCAATAGCACAGTGATAATGATGACTCTCAGCTTCCCTTGCCTAGCACAGTCTGATTTTCAGTGCTTTCTATCTATTCACTTGCTTGAGTCCCAAGTTCTCAATATCTTTGTGAGGAAGTGGAGGAAGCAGGGAGGGTGAGCAAAGAAGTTCACTTGATCTAATAGATGAGAATAACATGGCCTTAAGTGAGTCTAAATTGCTCTTGTGTTTTTATAGAGATCAGCAGCAGGTCTGGGTTGGGGGAAACTCTTCACGTTGAGGACTGGTCTGCTATAACTAATTGTGTCACCCAACCCAGGGTCTAACACTATCTCCAAAGATTTTGCACTGCAAACCTAGGGTTACCAAAAACAGTTCTTTTTTTTTTTTTTGCACCCAATAGAAAAAAGCCACTAAAGAATTACCCATTATAATTAGCTAGAAAAAGGCTGAAGAATTGTGCAGAGGAGGAAGAAAATCATAAGAAATCTAGAAGCGGATTCCAGACTGGCACCTGTCTACTAGAGTATCAGATGCAGGCCAGTGTTGTTTCCAAACACGCCAGAGTGAAGGGTAAACCTCTTCCCTCCTATCAGGGGCCTCATTCATGTCTTTTTGGAGAAATTTCCAGAAACTATCTACATTATGGCCTCTGTAAAATAACATCACCAGTATCAACACTATTTGCATCTTTCCTCTGAAGCGGTTGGGAACTGAGATGCCAGTTGAGTGCTGCTGACTTCTACCATTGGCAAGCACACTCAGACTTCCAGTGGAGAATCACCTTGAATCTTTAGAGTCCTGTTGACAGCAGCTGTTGCCCTAAGTATGAGAAGGAGGAAGGCCTGATATGAGAAATTATTTTGTATAGGGCAGAATAACTCACCATTCAGAGTCATTAATGAGTTAACTTATCCCTGCTCTTTCATTGATGTAGGAATGCCAGCTAAGAATTTCCTCAGGAAGAAGTTTCAAACACTACAACATATGCTTCCCTGTCCCATAGTGCACATGTTGGGAAATATCTGCCATCCAGGGGCTACCTCAAGGGATCTTCCACCAAGAAGAATCTCATATGACCAGTTTCCTCTAATGGAATATGAGTGAAAGTGATGTGTATCAGTTGTAGGACAAACTGGGTGGAAAGTAGGTGTGCCATCCTGTTTCTCCATCCCAGTCACAACTATGTAGATCTAGAGGAGTCAACTCACAGGCCCTGAAAGGTGGTGAAGCCACAAAGAGGAGCAATGTGGGTTTCCGAATCACCACCTGGACTCTTAGATGAGAAAAGAATGGTCTATTTTGTCAACCAACTGATGTTTGAATGTTATCTGTTACAACAGCTACTGTAATACCTATTTTAAATGAAATAGATCCTGTAATATTTCAGACCTGGCCATAATCCTATCTCAAACACTATTGTCTTCCTTCCCCACTGATACCAGCTCTCCCATCCTGAGCAGGTTTCTTTGTACTCTACATAGGTTTAGAGCAGCTAGTCTGCTTGTCAAACAACCAATAAATCTGCACTTGGCAAAACAGTAGTTTTCATCACTAAGTGACCTTAAGATAACATTTACATTGCCAGGGAGGTCATTCCAACTCTGAACTCTTGGCATCCCAACTTAGGTTCTCTTGGTGGTGTGAGGCAGAAAAACTAGTGAAGTAGTAGAGATTATTAATGGCTTTGTCTTCTCTCACCATCCCCTCTTCTTTCTCAAATTTGTAATTATGTTCAGCAATTTCAGATCTGTTCATCTCTTTTTGATGTGTAAATAGAACCTACCCCTTTGGAATTTTGCAGAGGAGAAAGCCACATGATTACGCTAGCTTGTGTCTGCAAGCAATAGAATTGAGCTGGGAAGACATAGGTTCAAGACAAAGATGATCTTCACAGGACCCACCTCTGTCAGGTAGATTAAAATTCTTACATGGTCCTAGTGACCCCAGGAGGGGATAAATCAATTTTTCATGGAATCATTTTTGGTGATAACAACTGTTTCAGAAATATAGACACAGTAACAAGTTCTAGAAGGTATTCACAATTTCTTTTGTCACAGTGGGTTCCACTAAAAGATCTTGTGAACTTCTATTTAGTTGACTTCAAATACTAAGCAAGAAACAGTACTGTAAAGAAAGTGAAGGTAAGAAACAAGAAGTCTGGAGGGTTTAAAATTCTGCTTTCTGAAGCAATAAATGCTATTTTTATAAAAAAAATTAAAAATACAGATTAAGAAACAGTACATAAACTCATCCGTTGTCCCACTGTTCAGATATTACCACTTTTAACCCATGGAATACTTAGATGTACAATATTTATGTGTATGTGTATATATAGTTTTGTATTGTTTTTAGTTTGTAAAACAGGGATCATACTCCACATATGGTTTTATCACCTGCTATTCTCTCATTGAATAAGATATTATACATATCTTTTGTCAATAAACAAACTTCAACTGTGTGGTAGACAACTTGTAAAATGGTTTTCAATGAAACCCACGCCCTTGTGTTCTCCCCATTGTTGACTACTTAAACCACTCCCCTTGAATGTGTGCTGGACCAATAGAATACAGCAAAAGTGATGAGAGGTAATTTCTGAGATTAGGTTATAAAAAGAGTCTATCTTCTGTCTTTCTCACCCTCTCTTGCTCTCTGGCTTGCTTGCTGTGATGAAGCTAACTGCCATGCTACAGAAAGGCCCACACAAGGCTAAGATCTGCAGGAGACCTCTGACCCATAGCCTGGGAGAAACAGAATCCTGCCAACCACTCCCTGAGTAAGCATGAAAGTAGGCTCTCTCCAACACAGGTCTTGAGGTGACTGTGGCCCCATCCCATACCTTCTGGAAAACTTTGTGAGAACTCTGAGTCAGAAGACCCAGAGAGCCATGCCCAGATTCCTGATCTGCAGAAACTGGGAGCATACCTTTGCTGTTTTAAGCTGCTAAGTTTTGGAGTAATGCAGTCATAGAAAACTACTGCAAACTGAGATTTTAAATAACTGTTTAGTATTCCAAAATAAGGTAGTATCATGATTTACTCAATCTTATGTTGCTAAACATTTTGGCTATTTATTTTGCTATTATAAATAGGGCTGTAATATCATTGTAGTTAAATCTTGGTACACATTCTTTGTTCTTTTCTCAAGAATAAATTTCTTTTTTTTTGACAGGCAGAGTGGACAGTGAGAGAGAGAGAGAGAGAGAGAGAGAAAGGTCTTCCTTTGCTGTTGGTTCACCCTCCAATGGCTGCCGCAGCCAGCGTGCTGCAGCTGGTGCACCGTGCTGATCTGATGGCAGGAGCCAGGTACTTCTCCTGGTCCCCCATGGGGTGCAGGGCCCAAGCACTTGGGCCATCCTCCACTGCACTCCCTGGCCACAGCAGAGAGCTGGCCTGGAAGGGGGGCAACTGGGACAGAATCCGGTGCCCCGACCGGGACTAGAACCCGGTGTGCCGGCGCCACAAGGTGGAGAATTAGCCTAGTGAGCCACAGCGCTGGCCAAGAATAAATTTCTTGAAATGAAATAGATGGATTTCAACGAGTGCATATTTTAAGGCTTTGGCGATGCTATTTCTCAATCATGTTCTATGACAGGATGGTACCCATTCACACTCATAATGGCAGCACTTTGGCATGTGTTGTTGGTTAATTTCAACCATTCTGTCTTAAACAGTGTCTCCATACAAACCAGGTAGAAAACAAAACCAAAACTCCAAGCAAAAACTCAAGAATGGAAACAAAGTTTGCATCCTGAAAGCTCCTAGAAAATTTGATGCTGAATGGTTTATTCGAAGTACCATTGTTTTGAAATCAGTCCAGTGAATTCAGCCACCCTCAAATTGTTGTCTTTCAGTGAACACTGAAGTTCTGAAACATGTGATAATACTTACGTTCTCTAAGACCCTTGAAAGAGAAAATAAGAAAGCTGGATGAAGTCAACATAACAACTATTAAGCTATTTTGAAAAGCCTAAGTTTATTTCAGTTCCCTCAAAGGGTTTTCAGTAAATTCAACTTCTTTAAATTACCAAGCTGGGTGGACTGAATTTAATAGACATTCTTTCAGAAGCATTTTGTGCACATAGATGCCACCACCATTTCCAAATTGCAACTTTCACTGATGGGGAAGAATAAATATTTTAATGAATGCTATATATTTTAATAGGCGCTGAACTCTACGGTTGGCTTCAGCTAAGGGTACAATTTCAGGCAGCTAAATAAGTAAATAAATGAAGAAGAAAATCCATGTTAATTGCTGTAATTTGCAGTAGTTTCAAATTCTTAATTAAGAAATAAAATAGAATTCATTAGCCATGCCCATTGTAGATAGCATACATAGATCACCATTATGACCAGACACAAGGCCCAGAGTCATTGCCATAAATGAAATAACAAGGGAAATCACTGGTGCATTTTTGGTTGGAATGTGCAGACCCAAAGCATGAGGAGAGAGAGCCACATGAAATGCCCGTCCCCCACAAGTGCCCCCCTTCCTGGCCTAGGGATCATGTTATTCCAAGATACCTCCTCTGAGCCCTGCTCCTCTTTCCTAATCTTTCAGATAGGTTCTTCTCTCAAGCCTCACACAGAACTTCTCTGAGCCAATCGGGCACCCCCATTAGTTCTGTTTCTTTCATTTTCCCCCAACCACCTACCCCAGGAGGTTTGTGGACTTTCAGGTCCATGTGTACCTCACAGTTTTGACTTTTTTCTACAAAGATGGAAGAAGAGAAGAACTTTGCTTATAACCACAGGCATTCTGACTCATGCAACATTTTAAAAATTAAGTATTAAATTGAACTAGGGAGAGTATATAATTTATCATTTAAAATAATCATTTTTGACTGGAAAATATATGTACCAAGATAGGAAACTAGATAATAAGTGGAGCATTCCAGACAAATCAGAGTGCTTGGTGCCTCTAATGAAAACCCATACAAGATTACCAAGGCAGGGGTAGGGTGGAGGTGGGCATGGGTTTTCAGTATGTAAGAGACATCATTACCTCAGTGATGTGGACCATCGTGGTGATGTCAACGTGTGTCTGGAGAGAAGGGCAGTGATATGCTCTACCACAGGCACAGAGGGCTAGTCATTATGCTTCTGGTGAGAATGCTCATGTGGACTATGGGAGCATATCTCCTGAGCCTTCCCACCCTTTGTTGTGGTCCTAACCATCTTAGTGTTGCAGGTAGGCATACCTATTCTAAGGAGGCAGGCATTGGGCAGGTATGGGCAACCAACTGTGGTCAGCTCAACAGTGAGAAGGAAACTGAGCATAGGCAGTTTGGAGAATTCTGGATGACTCAAGACAAAGAAAGAAAAGAAAGGTATTCATCCCCTGTGTTCTCTGAAAGGAACAACAAATTTTGTCTGGGATTTGACACTAAAGTGTTTTGAGTGGGTAACAGTTTTTGGTGTTACCTGTAGATTCAAAGAAAATAAGAAATAAATACATTATCTCTCCACTGCCTGTTAGATCCCCATATGGAATGCACTAGGATAGTCTGAAACATACTTCTCATTCTCAAGGGTACTTAAGAAGTTGATTCTGGGGTAGGCATTTAGCCTAGTGTTTGTTTAAAATGCCATTTGGATTGGCTCTGCTTTATATTAGAGAACCTGGGGTTGAGTCTCTGCTTCTTATTCCAGCTTCCTGCTAATACACACCTTGGGAGGCAGGAGATGATGGTTCAAGTGGTTGTGTCCTTTTCATCAGATTGAGTTCCTGATTTCCAGCTTTGGCCTGGTCCAGCACAGATCATTATGGGGGCATCTGGGGCATAAGCCTGAGATTGTGAGCTCTCTTTTATTGTACCTGTCTGACGATCTATCTATCTACACATATACGCATACATATCTCTCTTGGATATCAAATAAATAAAATAAATAAATGAAAAATAAATTATAAAGGTGGATTCTTTGTGTCAAAGACTCCATTTTTGAGGGGGAAACTAGAGAGGAAGCCTGGATTCCTGCAGCTCTACTGAATGAGCCAATACAGATCCATCTCAGGGAGGCTGTCCACAATTTACATGCCCACACTGAAGACCCCCAAGGATTGAATTAAGTGCGCATGCCTTACAACCTCCCATTTCCCAAAAGACTCTTCCTCCTGGCTTGTATCTGGACAGTGTCCAGGCTGCCGTGGAGCTCGGGGGCTTGTTAGCTGTAGATTATGTGAATGATAATCTTCATTTCTTATCAATATAGGGTAGAGGGAAATTATGTTACCTTTAATTTCTGAAAATATATACAAAGAAGAGATGGATTTTTTTTTGATTTCAGAAAACAAGGAGAAATTAATTCAAAATGCACTCATGAAAACTGGACTAAATATTGGACTAGGAAAAAGAGCCCACTATGTAAATGTTCTTATGGAACTCCTTATTTCAAGCACACTAGATATTTGATTCAGCTCAGATAGTGAGTTAGAGCAGTATGTTAAGAAGATGCAATAAAAAATGGAGGGAATGTGGGCAGGTAAGGCCTGAGCCAGGAGGAACACCCAGGACGTATGCCTCATTACATGCTTGCCGGCAGGAACCAGAAGAATTTATTGCTGAGTCCTTTTGAAGAGATTCCTCAAATGCAGTTATGGCTTGACTATTATGTTTGAGAATTGCTTGTTCATTCTCTTATTTATTCCTTTCACTTAGCAAGTACTTACTGGGTATTTTCTCTTTCCCAGATGTGGTATCAGGTGCAGAAAACTCAGGAAGAACAAGATAGGAGTGTATAAAGTTTGAAAAGGGATTTATGCTTTTAAGACGGTGGTGTCAAGATAATCCTGCCTACCTCTTTTTTAATTCATTCCAAGACAATAAGGAAAATGGGAAACAGAAATACAACTTCACCTTTGCTGAGCAAGGGCTGCCAAAAGCAATGAAGTTCATGCCAGGACAGGTAAACGCTGGAAGATGCCTGCTGCCAAAAGCCTCAGACACAGCAGGCAGAGTGTGGAGCTTGTGGGAGAGGCCCAGCCAGCTCCATCTTCTGGAGAAAACTAGTCTAAGGTGAGTAGGCTGTCTGACAGAGCATCACTGGACCCATTTGACTCTGTGGGGGATGTGACATAGAGAAGAAAGTATCCAGACAAGCCACGTGAGCATGTCTTGCAGGAGGCGTATTGGAAAAGATAGGATTCACACTAATCACCCTCACACTGCTAGTCTCTTCTCTCTTCAGCGAAGAAGTAAAGGCTAAATCAAATGTATAAGTTTGTGTACACACAACTCTGTGTGTCATAGGCTGAATTCCTCTAAACAAAAGAGACTCTACGGAATGGTGTCACAGGCTGGCCCTTCCTTTCAGAAACCTCCTGCAAAATATCTGTTTAAGAAAGTGCTTATCTCAGTCAAATATGAGCCAGACTAAAAAAGAAACCAATAGAAGAGTCCTATAAAGATATTGTAAGAAAAGGAGGTAATAATAGGGGAAAATAAATGGACAAAGAGCATACACTGAATTGTGTTGCCACCACGCTAAAGGAAACTGATTCAAGCAAATTATCATAGACAAATAAAAAAGAAAAAAAATCACCTATCTAAAAAATCAGAGCTCAAGAAAGAAATATCAACACAACTGAGAAACAAAAAAAATGAGCTAGCAGACATTTTTAGGAAATAAAAAATATTTTAATCTATATACAAAGAAAAGCAAAACAAAGCAAAAAATACAACATAAACTCTCCTAGGAAAAATGGGTATAATATCGATCCCAAAGATAAACAAACACCAAAACAAACAAAAAATTCTTTTCTAAAGGTTGATTTTCAGAGTTTCTGTAGCAACATGATACTTATAAAACCTCGTTAAGAAATAAGAAACATTAAACATTTTTTATGTTCAAATGGTTGTTCAATTGCAAATGCTGCACAAAACAGTAAAGTGTCTACCTGGATCTCGTCTAGAGAAAGTAGAAGCCCAACTTCAACCAGCTGATAGAGAGTGAGCAAACTATGGCAGGAAGACTGGTGCTAAGTTTTTAATGAATTTAGTTTAGGATTAACACAAAAAATATGTAGCAGTTGTGGTTAGAGAAAACAATGTAAATATTGATGAACTTGATGATTTTAAAATTGCTGAAACTAAGAAAATTCAAATGATGCGACAGAGAAAGTGAGAGATAGTCAAGGGTTAAGAATGATCATTTGGAGCTAATGAATCAAGTAATAGAAACATATTAAAAAGTATAAAGCTGGGGCCAATGTTGTGGCTGTGGGTTAGCTGCAGCTTGTGGGGCCAGCACCCCATATGGACAACAATTCATGTTTCTGCTGCTCCACTTCCCATCCAGATCCCTGTTAATTGCCTGAGAAAATCACTGGAAGATGATCCAAGAGTTTGGGTCCCTGCACCCATGTGGGAGACCTGGTTGAAGCTTCTGGCTCCTGGCTTCAGCTTGGCTCAGCCCTGGCCATTGTGGTCATCTGGGTAGTGAACCAGTGGATGGAAGATCTTTCTCTCTGTTTCTCTTCCTTATTCTCTTTGTAATTCTGACTTTCAAATAAATAAATAAATAAAATCTTTATAATCTGTATAAATTTAAAATTAGAAGAAATATCATTATCACCATTAATTAAAACTGAATGACGGGGCCAATGCCATGGCATTGCGGGTAAAGCTGCCGCCCGTAGTGCCGGCATCCCATATAGGCACTGGTTCAAATCCTGGCTGCTCCACTTCTGATCCAGCTCTCTGCTATGGCCTGGGAAAGTGGTGGAAAATTGCCCAAGTCCTTGGGTTCCTTCATGCACATGAGAGACTCGGAAGAAGCTCCTGGCTCCTGGCTTTGGATTGGCACAGCTCCGGCCGTTGAGGCCATCTGGGGAGTGAACCAGTGGATGGAAGACCTATCTCTATCCCTCTGCCTCTGCCTCTCTGTAACCCTTTGCCTTTCAAATAAAAAAAATCTGAATGAGATAGGAAAGTGAATACAAATATAATCTTGCAGACTGACAGCCAATAGCTAGCAAGGATTTAGAGGCTTAAGTATATTATGTATAGTAGTGTAAGGATTTAAAAATATTAAAACCTCTTGAACTATCTCCATGAATCCATACTCAAATCCAACTAAAGGGAAATAAACCATAGATCAAAAGTGAAAGGTGCAAAGAAATAATAGAAGAAGAAAGTATATGATGTCAAAAGTAAGGCCAAGCATATCTATGATATCAAAAAATGTAAAGGTAGGGGCCAGCTCTGTGGCACAGCAGGTAAAGCTGCTGCCTGCAGTGCCGGCATCCCACATGGGCACCGGTTCGAGTCCTGGCTGCTCCTCTTCTGATCCAGCTCTCTGCTATGGCCTGGGAAAGCAGTAGAAAATGACCCAAGTCCTTGGGCCCCTGCACCTCTGTGGGAGACCTGGAAGAAGCTCCTGGCTCCTGGCTTCGGATCAGTGCAGCTCTGGCCATTGAGGGCAATTGGGAAGTGAACCAGTGGATGGAAGACCTCTCTCTCTGTGCCTCTCTGTATAACTCTTTCAAATAAATAAATAAATCTTAAAAAAACCCAAAAAATGTAAAAGTAAAAATGTATAAATAAAATAGATTTTCATTGTAAAGTACAAAGCAAAAAAAATTGTATACAGGGAAAAACAGAATTAGAACAAAGTGATTTTAAAGTTACCAATAAAAGGATGGGCAAAGGCCTAACCAGCAAAGGCAAACCAGAAAATCAGAAAGAAAAGCCAGAGATCCCAATGTTAACATCAGACAAAGTTAAATTCAGGGCCCCAAACAGCAAACAACACAAAGGTGGGAATTTCATTGCAACCTACAATGATGATCTAAGCATTATGACTTTTTATGTACCAGAAGACATAGCAGCATTTATTAAATTAAAAGATAGCAAATATAACTAAATGACAGAGATATATGAATAGTAAGAGAGTACTATGATTCCTTCAGATTAAAGAAGTCAGAGAATGTTTTTGGAATCCCATTACATTTCATTTGGCGAGTCTCTGTTTTTCAACTCCCCATATTGGTACAAATGGCTATAAGAAAATCTGACAGTGTCTCTCTTCTGCTATCAGTCCTTCCATAGCTCCTCATACCTGCTGCACATGTTCAAGTTCCTCCACCCAGCGTCTGCTCCTACCTTGTTCTCCAGCCTTGTCCTACACTTCTTGTGTTTAGAGACATCTCTGAAACTTGGGCTTCACCTTTTCCTACCTCCTTGCCTTTGCTTTGGCCCATTGCTCTTTCCTTCCCCTGGTTGCCCTTTACTCTGACAACAAGTGGACATAATTTTTAAGTTTCATGAACATGTCACTTCCTCTGGGAAACGGTATTTGCCCCCAGCCTCCACCTGCTGACTCAGCATTCTGTCTCTGCATGCATCCTCCTTTGTTAAGCCGGTTCCTCTGCTTCTAAGTTTCCAGTGGGTTCACTTTCCTTTATGATAAATTCCTTTATCAGACGTCAAGTCTTTCTACAACCTGGACATGATGCCCTTTCCAAAGTGATTGAGCATGACTCCCATCTTACACGTTTCTGTCCACACTTCCCATCCTTCCAACCATACCATGCATACATATCCCATCTACAGCCTTCCTGAGAAGCCCCTTAAACACCTTCCTCATGGTCTCCTCCCTTTTCTCTGCTTACCTATCCAAATCCTGCTTCAAGAGCAACTCAGGGTCAACTCTTCCTAGCCTACCAATCCACAGATGTCTACTTTGAGATTTTTGGGTATTTGTTATCAACTCCCCAGTTGATTTTTGTCTTACTTCACACTGTGAGTACATATTTGTACATATTCTATCTCATCAGATAGCAAATCTCAGAGATTATATCTTATGCTACTTCTACATTATCCTTGACATTTCACAAGGACTGAGAATATAGTAGGCACTCAGACATCAAACCTGCTTTAGAAATATAGGATCCATTGCTTTTGCCCATGTCATTTAGCAGGATGTCAGCTCAGCTGAGTCCTAAGCCTTACCCTGCCTCCTTCACTGCCTCCTCCCTTCCACAGTTCAAGTGACCCAATTTCTAATTGTCATTTTCTAATTATTCACTCACCCTAATTAATTACCATAGAGTTGCTTAATGTTTGACAAAGCACTTCCCTCCCACCATCTTAGTGGATCCTCACATGATTCTGTTATGTGCAGTGTGGGGATTGGCAATTCATTTTACAAATGGGGAAATGAACATCAAGAAGCCAAGACCACACCGTGTGTCATTAGTGCAAGTCAGGGCAGTCCCCCCAACCCTCACCCCCAGCTGATTCTAGTCCAATATTCTTTACACCAGAGCAAACTATGTCTCTTTGCTAAGTTTCTAGAACAACTCTCTGGCAGTGTGGATGTATGTTTTTGAAGCATTGATTTTTGCTAAAATGTCTCCTTATTTTGATTTTGATTTCTATGTCCTAGAGAAGATATTGCTCTCTTCCCGGAGGGGAAGCATTCTTTTTTTCTGTCCTGAATGATGGCCCCACTAGGTCTCCTTTGGTTCTCTTTGCCTGAATTTCCACTTAGCCCTGCCACCCCCTGGAGAACCATTCTGGCTTAATGCCTCCTGCATCCTTTCAAATTGTTCTTGTTCCTCAGCTCAGATTTCCTGCAGGGCTGCCCTTCGCAGCTAATGAAGAGCCTCCAGCTGAAGGCACTGCTCCTGACCAAGTTTCCTGGTCCTGCTGCGAGGTGGGGGCAGTGGCTGGTGGGAGAGGGGGAGGTGTCCCCCATGATGTTCTGGAAAGCAGGCAGGAGGCACTGCTGCCGCAGCTCTGATGAGCCCTGGAAGTTGCTGGAACCAGATTTTGTTTGGATTGAGTCTACCTTCTTCCCTCCCCCACACACACCTCCCTACCTCCCCTACTCTCTTTAAAATGATGGACTTTCCTTTTGTCCACGAGACCTCATTCATAATGTTTTTTCTTTCTCTAAATTGTTCAGTGGTATCACTTTATAATTTACAGGAGGAGGTTGGGACAGAGAAGAGTAACATTTATGAACCAGCATAATTGAGGAGAAGCAACTTTTTATTATCTACTTTTGAAGGATTGTGGGGGTCACCTCTCAGCATAATTGTCCACTGGGTAAAGTGAGTTTTAATTGTCCTAACTCCAGGAGTGGACATCTATTCCTTTTGTTTCCCCTACTGTTCCTTCCACCCATAAAAGAGGTCAGGTAACCCACCTTGGGTGTACCATAGAATCTTATTTCTCTGGTTATCAGTTGGCACAAGAGGTGGCTACATGACCCAAGAAAGGCCAATCAGAGTCCTTCTCTGGGAGTTCCACCAGAGTGGGACTGGAGGGAAGATGTCAACTTGCCTCTCCTGGTATTGAACTGTCAGTTCGGGAGGCAATGTGGGGCCGCTGTCAAATTCTTGACAAGAGCCAATTTGAGAAATGACATACAGACATACAGAAATGACACACACAGTTGGAGACTGAGGGAAAGGTGATTTTACAACCACAATTCCAGTTATTTACAGGCCAGCTTCCATGCCTGGGATCTTGGGAGCTTGGCTACATGAGCCTGCAGATCACCTTTGACTGCTTAAGCTAGTGTTATTTCTTAATTGCAGCTAAGACAGTCGTGGTTGATATAATCCCTTCTATTGCTGACTTCTCCATCACAATTCCCAGATGCCCTGTATGTTCCCCTGGCTGCCCAAGACCAGGTATCCCTACACAACTCCACGGTGACCTCCTTGGGGGTTGAATGTTGCCCGATTTTGAGCCCCAAGTCCTCCCATACGCCCTGTCTCATTTTCTGTAAATAAGACCCTAAAATGCATGTATCCCTTCAAGAATCAGAGTTGCACGAGGGCAGGGGTCTTGGCCAGTTTTTTTCACCAATGTATCCTTGTGTTTAGACGAGCCCACGGTGGAAGAATCAATGAAAGTGGCCATCTGTTGACTCATAGGGTCAACCTTGGGACTGGGTCACCTCTATTTTTTTCATTCAGACATCTCTAGTCATTTCCCACTATATCCCAAATTTAAACTTTTATTTGAGCCAACCTCAGCCTATATGTCTAGTCTTGGTTCTTAAAATTCCTCAACTTGTTCCAAGAGCCACCTAATGTATAGTAGGACTTATATACCCTGATTGTGATCCATTTCTGCAGCTTGTGTGCCTTGGCCTGTGCAATTCCATCCATCTAGGATGCACCTTCTCTCTGTACTTCATGGTCCCCAGTTTTCAAGTCACTTGTGCAGGGCTAGCTTACATGAAACTCATGCCCTGTGCCTCTCATTCGAAGAGAATTTCATGCTCTGGTGAGCCTTCATAGCACACTCTCCAGCCTTCAACCTCTCCAACCTGTACTAATATGAGTTATCGGTATACATGCCTTCTCTCACCCAGGGGATCCAGACTCCCTGCATCTCTTTGTCTTTATGCTTGACCATCATTTATGTTTGTCTTCTGCTTCACCACCCACTGCTGTACCTCCTGCCAACCAGGTCCAGCACAGGGTCTCAAATAATGTGACCATCCAGTGAATATAATAATACCCAAGTAAATCTATACACATCAGTGCAAAATGGTAAGTCCTGACCTGACTGGGACAAGCTCATGGAATTGGGCTATATGGCTCATGTGCAAAGCAGGGATGCTAATACCACAGACCTGATCTGGCTGTGGCTGGTAAAATATATAGCATATGCAAAGTTCTTATCCCACTGCCTGGCTGAGTGCTCAATAGATGATAGTTGCTGCTGTTGTGATTTCTAATAGATCTTTGGGTACCTTTTCTGTTTCCTGTCTCATGGACAGCTCATATATATAATCTGATAGTTCTCTCCCTTGCATATGTAGCATTGTGGGTCAACACACATCCACTCCCTTTGAGGGTCTTTGATTGGTTCCCTCTGAGTCAGCCATGCAGCCAACTGTGCCTTCTTGGAGCTCACCCTGACCACAGCTGCTCTACATCTCAGAAAGCATTTCCTGGGTCTGGTGGGCATCTGCCAGACCAAACCTGGGAGCCATCTTTCCCAGGTGGGTTTTCATGGTTCTCCTGAGGTGTAGCACTGAGAAAGGGATGGTAGGAAGGAAAGAGAGATGGAAGGAAGGCGGACGGAAGGAAGAGAATGAAAGAGAGAGTGAAGGGGGTCTCTGGTCCAGGTCAGTATGAAGAGGAACTTTCTGCTATGGGAGGCCAGAGAAGAAGGGGGAGAAAGATCACCCACAAACTCCCTACCCAAGCCCTAGAGAGATGAGACAAAAATGAATGCAAATCAACCCTGGCTGCCTGCACAACACCCTCTTTGCCACCAGAGCTGCCAAGAACACAGCTCCTCAAGGAAGCAGAGCTGGTTTGGATGCTGACTTTTATTTTCCCTTCTGCACATATGAGCAGCTGACTTGGGTGCTGCTGCTTCTGTTGCTTGTCCTCAAACATCTTCAGAAGTTTGCAGGGGGATGCTGGTCTATGACAGAGATACCATTCATTCTCTCCAGGTCTGCTTTTGTTTCCCTATCAGTCTCTGTCTCTGACCCTCCAGAGCCTATCAGACAGTCTCATTCTTCTTTCTATCCCCTTGAGCTGGCAGCTGTGTGATCATCATCTCTGATCTTTCTATTGCTTGTCTAGTTGGCCCTTTGATTGTCTGTTTCTGTTTCTCCCATTTGGATGCAGCCCTCTGACTTGTCTCCCACTCTCTCTCTGCTTCCCTCCCTCCTCTCGTGCATGTTGGCTTTCCGCTGCTCTTCTTCTCCCTGCCACGTCTCCCTGCACTGCTGCTGCAGTGTGAAGGGGACAATCTATCTGTCATAGACAGGCTCCGCCAACCTCGACCACCTTGCTCCCACTGCTGGCAATTATCTGGAGGTTGGCACCAGGCCCGGAAACTGCTGTGTGTGCAGCCCTGTGGCTCAGGGCCGTTCCCTGATACCATCCCTCTTAGAGGATCACTTGGTGCCGTGCCCAGGATGTGACAGCCTGCAAAGGTCACGTGTACTCCAAGGAAGATGGACTGCTCTACGAGTGGAACTGACATTGGGCAGCTTTGCACACATCCCTCCAGACTTCCAGCATTTTACAGAGGCAAGAAAAGAGCAGCAAGAATTAGAAATGGCACACTGCCCTGTCCTTACACCTTAGCTTTGGGACACACCCCAAATTTTTTAAAATTTCTTTGGTTCTTTTTTTTTTTTTTTGAAAAAGGCAGATTTGAATCTACCTTATTTGAAATAGAATAACTAATTCATTTATAAGACTTAATTGAAAGCTGACAATATGCCTGGCACCAGGCTGGAAGCTGACTTTGCACTTGCAGGATGTTGCAGTGCGGTTTGGTAAGCAGAATCCAAGTTACGCCCCACTCTGTCCCACCCTGCCCAGAAATCCATAGCACTTCAGAACTGAAAGAGATCGTTGAGGCTTCAAAATTCCAAAATGCTTCATTTTGGATATGGGAGATTTGAGTTCCAGAGAAGCTAAGCAAGTTAGCCCATGAGCCAGCTACGTAGTAATGATCAGAGAATAACTCAGGGCTTTAGGCTCCTGATGATGTGTTCTTTTGATTTTGTATCCCAACAGCCCTGTGGGGTAGGCCTGTTATTTATTTATTTATTTATTTTTTTGACAGGCAGAGTGGACAGTGAGAGACAGAGAGACAGAGAGAAAGGTCTTCCTTTGCCGTTGGTTCACCCTCCAATGGCCACCACGGCTGGCGCACCGCGCTGATCCAAAGGCAGGAGCCAGGTACTTATCCTGGTCCCCCATGGGGTGCAGGGCCCAAGCACTTGGGCCATCCTCCACTGCACTCCCTGGCCACAGCATAGAGCTGGCCTGGAAGAGGGGCAACCGGGACAGAATCCGGCGCCCCGAGACTGGGACTAGAACCTGGTGTGCCGGCGCCGCTAGGCGGAGGATTAGCCTAGTGATAGGCCTGTTATTATATCAGGGATTATTAGAATTATTTTCTTTTAATACCGGAGGAAATTGAGCTTCTGGGAGACGTGATTTTTCCTCCTCACTTGGATAGTAAGTAGAAGAGTTTTGGAATCTCATTTATTTAAAAGTATGTCCTTCTAACCAATTAACCTCACAAAGGAACCTGGTTATCACATGTGTTAGGAGAAGTGTGGGCAGAACTAATCTTGCTGAGCTGACTTGAATCTTTTCTTCAGATTCTGACAATGGATTCCTTTTTCCTTGATACTAAAGCAAAGCCCTGCCACCAAGTATTCACAAACATTTCAGCCAGGACCTGCTGTGTGTGCTGGGTCCATTATGTGGCAGGTGAGCCCTTATCCTCTGTGCATCCCAAATGCTCTCACTTGGAGACCTTCCTGCCCATGGAGTACCCTGGCTAGCTCACCACTAGGCCACTGGGGCTTGACTTCTATGCAATGTGGTCCTGTCTCAGTCAACATAGGGGAGAATTCAACTGGGCATGGAAGTATGCAAAGACAAGGGGACTGTCTTTGCATACTGTAATATCCTTTGTATACTGTAATATCCTGTAAATCTGGCTGACCAAGTCCTGCTCACCACTGGGTCATGTGTTGATTCACAGTAGAATGGTCTTGCCCTTTCCTACTGGGCCTTTTGGTTCATAATGGTGGCTATCATTTACTGAATATCACAACACACCAGACACTGTCAGAGATTCCCACTGTAGCATCTCTCTTAACCTGCTCCATTGCCCTTGAGGAAGTGATCACCTTTGCCTTGTGTTTCCCTAACTGAGGCTGTGGGAGGTCACATGGCTGCCTGGTGAGGGAGTTGGGTGGTGAATTCAGGTTTTCTAACCACAGAACTCATCTCTATTGCACATCCCTCTCCTAGACAGCCTCTTCATTTGCCCAATTTATGGGGAGCCCAGATTGGAGGTAGTAAAGGGAGCTGAGACTTTCTATCATGGATCCATGGTACATGGCTCAGGGGAAGAAAGGACAGAAGAGCCCCCATCTGAGTAGTGGAAGTTGGGACTGTTTTTGGGAGTGGAGTAGGGCTGACCCTACTTGTACATTTCCTGGATTCCCAAAGGCATTCTGCATCAGAGTGCATTATACAAATGGACATTATCAAATAAAATCATGAATGCATGTTCAGTCTGCTTTGTTTTCAAAGGGGAAGAATCTTCAAAACCATGTCAGTGGGAATAACAGAGACCACCTATTGAGTACTTACTAGGTGACAAGCAGGTTTCAATGTGCCTCACTTAAGTTTACAAAAATATGGAAATTCAGCACCATCCCATTTTGCAGGTGAGGGATGATGTGAAAATCCAAAGATGTTAAAACAACAACAACAAAAACAATTCCCCCCAAACTTCTGCAGATTGGTCCATATGTTTAGAGTAGAACTGGGATGTAAGTGTCAGACTGCCTGTTTCCCAAGCGTTTCCACCACATGACTCTCAAGGACATACCCATTATCAGTCAGAAAACCTTCCTACTAAATAATTAAAGCTTCAGAACTGTCCCAGTACTTAAAGGGATACATTTCAATTTCCTGGAACAGTCACTGAGGCACAAGAGTCTCCTGCACTACATTCTTTCCCAGGTCCATTTCAAATCATATATCTTGGAACCCTGCAACTCTGGTGGACAATATATATACCTCCTACCTGGCGGCATCGCAAGGGGGCCCTAAAGCTGGGGAATTTATGGTCCCTGCTACCTGTGTATGAGTTCCTTACTTGCCTGGAATGCACGACTCTGGCTTGTGGGCTCTCCATGGAAACCAGGGCTTGGTTCCAGCTGGTCAGCTGGCTCTAAAAGTCTATGCCTTTGATGTTGAGGTTTTATTTTCCTTTTCGATGTTGTTATGAGGGACAGTTGACAAGGAGATTCCCTATGGTTTAAGAGTCCAGATTTATGGAGTAGTATGAAAATGTTTGCCCTGTGTTTGAAACTGCTGAAGAGGGAAAAAGAACTGTTGTTTTCTATGGCTTTATGAAAACAGAAACAATGATTTGTTTTGCTTGGGGTTTTTCAATCTTTTAATGATAACTTGATGTTTCCTGGGCTTGGAAAGGGCCAAATTTCTTGCAGGTAAGACCGGCAGCTGGGAAAGTGGAGTACGTTTCTCAGGCTCTCCACTCCACCTTCTGTGTCCCTCCCATGTCTTCCCTGCAGTCATCTCGGGCCTCATGCACCTCAGACTTGCCCAGGGAGGAGAACCAGGTGGTGTTAATTCACAGTGATTGTGAAGAATTGATGTGCTGCAATCTCTTTGTTTTTTTTTTTTTTTTTTTTTGCCTTTTAAAAAGTGCTGAAGATGAATAATGCTCCATAACCCAAATAAGTGATTACTCTCGAACAATGTGGGTTTGAACACTTGTGAGACAAGTAAATTTGGGTGGAGTTGGAAGATTGTTGGTTTCCCTTCACATTAGATCACATAAGCAATGATGGGTTCTGTCTAACTATGAGGCTGGCTATTACTACACAGATGGACTTCGTTTCAGATACTTTCTTTGGAATGAATTATTCCTAAAGGCTCTGATCTCAGATATCTGTGTAACGCTTCCTAGCAGAGTAGAAGTCCCAGAGTTTTGTCCCATGAATTAGATGAGGTTTCTAAACAGAAGAGTTTAGCCTGCTACTCCTGAGGAATGGCTCACAATGCTGCTACCAGCAGGGGAGGAAGAAAGATAAACACAATTCTGATTGATATATTGTTCAATTACACCCAACCTAGGTGGCTCCTAGAGATGACCTGTCACCTAGGTTCATCCTCAGGTGGTCCAATGTCCCTCAAAGCAAAGGAAAATCTGTAAGTAACTACATAACACTTTCACTAGTACAAGTTTCTCCAACATGACACAAACTTACAGTGGACTCAAATTGGCCTTTGTCCACGGGCTCCATGACAAAGAAACACTGTGATCTGCAGATTGTCACTGTTGGAAATACTAAAGCACAGATAGATCTAGAGGAGGCAGAGTAGGAAATAGAAAGTAAGGGTAAAGATACGGGTGAGATACGGGTGAACTTTTGGAGGGAAATACAGAATTGAGAAAAACAATCTTGGCCTTGGATGGCAGGGGCTGAAATACATTAGGAAGACTTGGGTTAAATGTCAGGGTTTAGGGCACTAGGTACTGGTAAGCCTGTATAGAAACAGGATTCATTAAATCAAGCCACTTGTGACCTGACACATATCTATCTCCAGACCTGACTCTGTATTCACTTAGCTCTGAACCAATCAGAAACAGGGAGTGTTATATCCTAGTTGCAAAAGACCATACTGTCACAATTAGGGACTTTTTCAAACTGTGGATACGTGCCAAGAATAGCACAATATGACAGATATATGAACTTCTTGGGGAGGTGGTAGTGAGCAACACCATCAATTTGAGTGTGATATGTGCAAGGGAAGGAACTGTGCCTGCAAAGAACCATGAGCCATGTGCAAACCAAAGGCCATATGCTAAGGGGAACCACCATGCCTCCCTACTTAATAAAAATCCCTGCTCATGTACCCTCATCCAGTCAGTTGGAAGAACTCTTCCTGCTGTGCTATCTCCCTTCTATTCAAGCACAAGCCCCCAGTACACTTTGTCTGTGTTGCACATTGGCCTCCTAACAATTTCCATGGCAAGGCAGTCAAAGAAACTGGGGTCCATATCATATTCCAGATTAATCTGGTGGGATCTGCAAAAGGGGCTGTTTCCCCTGGGGAAGAAGAGGGTATGCTAGATAGCTGGACAGATCCTTCTTGAGGCGGACAAATGGCCTTTACTTCAGGGTCTCTGTGATTGATGAGTTCTCCACGCTCCTAGGACCCCTTGTTTATCCCATTCAGACATCTCTCTCTCTCTTGCCTTTTCTCCCTTTCTCTCTCTCACTCTCCCTCCTTCCCTCCCTCCCTCCCTCCCTCCTTCCCTCCCTCCCTCCCTCCCTCCCTCCCTCCCCTTCTCCCTCTCTCTCTCTCCCTCCCTCCCTCTCTCCCCCTCTCCCTCTCCCTCTCTCTCTTCTCTTTAACTGTTCTGGCTCAGTCTTTTGTTTGTTTAATTTAGGGTTTTGGGTCTGAGTGGTCCTAATAGACATCTGTGTGGGTGCACCTTGTTGCAACCATCTGAGTAATGGTTTGAATCATCTTCATAGACATCCACATAGGGATAGACTGAAACAACTTACTCATAGAATTGCAGTATATTCTGGTATAGTCTTTTCTGAAAGCTCTCAGTTCTCATCATTTTACTTTATGATCTTGTCTCCCAGTACATCACCTCCCTCCTATCTATAAGCCATGGCTTGTCCTTTTCAGAGTGTCTGCAGTAGGCCTCCAGTCCATGTAGCTTCAAAAAGCTGATGGATATCTTCTGACAGTGATCATTGAGGAACTGGCAGGGATCAACCCCACACCATGTAGGAGTCCACATTGGCACCTATGTGATGTTTCCTCCTGATCCCCTAAATCAACCTGGCATCTCTGCCTTTTCCCTCTCTGGTCTTGTCTGCCTCTTTCTTCCCTACTGCTGAGTCTGCAGGCAGGTCAGAACCAGGAGCACTCAGGGTGGCTGCCTGATAATGGAGATCCCACCTGACCCCTGGACCTTTCATAGTTGCCCCAAAACTCCACTGAAGGGCCGATAATGTGAGACAACCGAAGGATCCCAGAGACTCTCCCCTGGGTTTCATTTTAAGAAATTGGGAACAACTTAAATTGGACAGATTAAAGAGGAAAATGTTACTTTTTATTGCAATTCTGTTTGGCTTCAATACAGACTAGAGAATTATGAATGAGAACATGGCCCGTGAATGGGTCACTAAATTATAATACCATTTTCCATTTGGATTTGTTTTTGTAAATATGAAGGAAAATGGGGAGATATCCCCTAATTTCATCATTTAATGGAGCTCTATCAGGAATCCAAGGTTTGTTGAATATGCACGGCTACCCTTCCTCAGCTACCTTGGCACGCAGATCCTGACCCTGACCCTGACCTTCTTACTGATCCCCATTTTTAGAACCTTGACCCCCAAACCCATGAGTTTCTATACCCTCATATTCATCCTCGTTGCCATCTTATATGCCAACCCTGGCATTATTTCCATTCCCTAAAACCTCCACCCTATTGGAAAAACCCAACATCAGCACCCTTACCAATGGGCATCTAATTGGGAGCAAAAATTGCTGTCTTCTATTCTGACCTTCACTGTATCTTGGGTTGCTTTTCTTTAAGAGGAGTAGCAAAGAAAGAAGGTAGATACCAGGGTTCATATTCCTTTACTGGAAGTGAGTTAGGGTCAGGCAAAGAAAAGCTAAGCTGGTTTTTGAGGACCCAGAAGGGTTTAGGGATGAATTTACCTAGCTGAGCTTGACATTGTCCCTTCTTGGCAGGATGCTGTTGTCATTTTAACTGATTATTTTACTCCTGATGAGAAGGACTCTTTTCTCAAGAATGCCTAGCACTTTTGTTACTGCTAAGTCCCAACATTTAGTAAACAGGTGGAGACAGAAGTGGCTCCACATCAGGAACCCCATTGGAATTGTGAGGATCAGGCTGATGCAGCCAGGGTGGCACACCTTATAACCATGCAAATGAAAATGTGCATTGTAAAGCCTGTTAATTATGACAGCATTAAGGGGATCACTCAGGGAAAGAAAGAGAACCAGCTATATTTTTAGGTCAGTTTACTGAGGCTTTTGGTAAGTAAACCAGCACAAATTCTGACTCTGCTGAGGGCAGAACCTTACTTTATGCTATGCATTTGACTACTCAGTTGACTTGGGGTATTAGAAGAATATTAAGAAAACTAGAGGGAAAACCTCTGACCCCATTGTTGACCTTGATAGAGGAAGGCTTCAAGGTCTTCAACAATTGAGACAGGCAAAGGAAGTGACCAAAACTAGGGGATATTCTGAAGAGGTGCGAATTTTCGCTTCTGTAATTATTCAGCTATCTTGGGAGGAACTTCACAGACCCAGAAGGTTGGACAACTGAATACAACACACTTGCCTTGGACACAACCCATGAGCCAATGCAGTAGAGAGTCACTAGAAGAGGGAAGGCCCTCACTGTGTTGGACAAGGGAGAGGCGACAATACTGGCAAGAGACCCTTCCTGGCCAACCTCTCACATGGGAGGCAGGCACTCACCTACTGATGATGCTCACACGCCTGCTTGGCTCTGCTTTCAGCACGATCCATCAGCATCACTTCAGTGGAGCCTCAGGTCACTCTACAAGTGGCAGGTAACAGAATTGAGTCCCTTGTGCACACTGGAGTTGCCTATTCTGTCCTGATTGATCCTTAGCCCTCTCAAACCACAACTACATGGTAATGGAGGTGTCAACCTAAAGGTAAGACAGTTTACTTTTCCTCTTGCCTGCGAGACCAGGTGTAATTCCATAACTACTCATTTTTATATATTTCTGAATGTTCTACCCCACTTGTGGGTAGAGACTTGTTAAGCAAACCCAGAGCCAGTGTCTCCCTAGAAGGGGACCAGGTTTGGGCAAGAGTGAGCCTTAACCAGGGTATTCATCTGTTAGTACTTGTTGACCCACCAGAGCCCAGAGCCTTTCAATATCTTCAAGAATATTAAATATCAAATAGGCCCATCTGCATGGAATCTTTCCAATCTAAGGCTATCCTATAGCATTCATTTTGTAGAAATAAGTTTAAGGCCTGGAATGGGATATTCATGAAAGGGCGTACCAAAATCTAAAGGCCTTAAAAGGAATATGACTCATGCTCTAGAAATTCTGGGAGCATGGGTTGATTAAGCCTACTCAGTCTCCCTGTAATACAATTCTTTCCAAGAAGCCAAATGGGTTCTACTGACTTGTATAGGAACTGTAGGCAGTAAGTGAGGCAGTTGTCCTCATCCATGTCATGGTCTCAAACACATGCATTATACTCACTCAGATACCTGAAGAAGCCCAATATTATACTACCCTTGATGAAAAAGATGTCATTTTCCCCTTCCTTTACCCAGAATACCAATATCTTTTTTGCCTTTAAGTTAAAAAACCTGAATACCAAGGAAACTACACAATACACCTGGACTGTGCTCTTTCAGGGTTTCAGAGATAGTCTTCATCTATTCAGAAATTTCTTAGTAAGAAAGTTGAAAGAACTCACCCTAAGAAATGCACACTTGACCTCTGGGATGGGTCCCTCGAGAACCAGGATGCCAAGTGATACACCTACAGTAGCAGTTTTATATAGGGAGGAGTCTAGAGGCAGGCTACACTCTGTCTGAGGCTCCTCCCACAGAACGGTTAATCCTGTGAACCTGTGGAGAATCTGAGCTGTCTCTTCAACAAAAAGACAGATAAGCAATGTGCTAGATGACAAAAGCCTCCTGCTTTTCTTCCTGGTGAACATTATTGTGTTTTTCTTTTCTGTTAGCTTTCTAAACTGGGATTCTATCATCTCAACATCTCTTTTGCCTTTGCTGGGTCTAAAACTGTCATAGCTCTGGCATGCCTGGTTAGCCTCCTGGCCCCTGCTATGGGAACCCCCTTGGAAACTAGTAACTCTTACTGATTTTTCTTACATAATAGCTGAGGGAAACAACCTGACTAACTATTGGATATGTCACACCCATCCTCAATTAAGACACAGCTGGCCATTTTATTTCCCTGCGACAGTAGCCTCACCCATAAACATAAAAGTGTTTAGTGAGGCCCCAGTGGTCTTTGACCCGATATTCCCTTTGCTACTGAATTTAATGCCCATAGTATTTTCTTTCTCTGTTTATACCTCACTTTTTGTTACAAAGACACCTCTCTCCTAGGGATCACCCAGTAAATTGCACAATCTTGGCGCCCCTTGTATCCACATGGCAGTGATGCTGGTACCAAGGAAACTATGTATTCTCTCCAATCAATACCTCATTGGTGCCCCAAGGAAATAGACACAGATACAAGTCATGGATTTTTTCCAATGCAAGCTATAAGGTCAGGAATAATTAAACCAGAGGGGTTTGGAGAGGGATGTATGTGACACCTAAACTCTCTAGGAGAGCACCAGTTGGAAGGAGACATGGTTATTATCGTAGTCCACTGTCACCTCCTGTGATTATATCTGGGAAGGCAACTCAGAGTATTGTAAAATTCATTTGAGACAAGCCCTAAACTCTTCTCCTTCCACTTGAGTGTGTACACCACCTAGAAAAGCATTTGTTTGTGAATCGTCTCATAATAAGTCTCCAGATTACAAAAGGCCTCAGTCCTCATATACTTCCCTTCTCTTGGCAACTGCCAATCAATGCCTCAGTAATTCTCAATATATTAAAGAATATACTGTTATGATAATGGGGCCTTAGCAAATCTCTATTGGCAAATCATCTGTGATAATACTCTGGTCTTCAGAAGACAGATTAAATGGGCCATTGGTCTAATTCTGCCTGGAATTAGTTTGGTAGCAGGGATGGCAGACATAAAGTATTGGACTGTCCAATATAAGCTGTAAGGCTTCACTCACCATGAAGTGATCATTCAAAATTTAAAGCTAACCAAGTCTTTAGAGATTCTAGCATGAGATATCGGTCAAGCTCTCAAAAAACTGGATGTATCACTCGACTCACTGGCCAACCTAGTTTTAGTCATTTAGCCCTGGACTATTTGTTTTCTGAACAGGGTGGAATCTGTGCAGTGACTAAGGTCTCTTACGTGTCTGGATAAACACATAGGGAATTTGAGATGAATGTTAAAGAAATCTATAAACAGCCTAGGTGGCTTCATGAATTTGACAACAAAAAATGTAGGTTATACTATTTAAAGAGACCATCTCCAGTTTTACTTGGCTTTACACCTTATAGGACCCCTGGTTGTTACTCTGTTGTTATTACTCTTTGACCCCTGCCTTTTTAACATTTTGGTGATTCTTTTTTCTAAACTCCAACAATTCCACAAGAGTCTGATATTGGCCCAGGGCTTTCAACCCATCCCTCTGTCAGAAGAATCAAGTCCCACACAGGTCATTAGAACAGACAGTAAGATATTTTATGTCTTTAGAATTTAGGGCTCAACTACTGTCCCTCCTCAGTAGGAAGCAGCTACAGAAGGCTAGACCTCCAGCCTACACTTCTTCTTTTTTTTTGTTTAACAATTTTTTTTAAACTTTTATTTAATGAATATAAATTTCCAAAGTACAGCTTATGGATTACAATGGCTTTTTCTCCTCCATAACTTCCCTCCCACCCGCAACCCTCCCCTTTCCCACTCCCTCTCCCTTTCCATTCACATCAAGATTCATTTTCAATTCTCTTCATATACAGAAGATCAATTTAGTATGTATTAAGTAAAGATTTCAACAGTTTGCACCTACACAGAAACACAAAGTGAAATAAACTGTTTGAGTAATAGTTATAGCATTAAATCACAATGTACAGCACATTAAGGACAGTGATCCTTCATGAGGAGTAAGTGCACAGTGACTCCTGTTGTTGACTTAACAAATTGACACTCTTGTTTATGGCATAATCACCCTAGGCTCTTATCATGAGTTGCCAAGGCTATGGAAGCCTTTTGAGTTCACCGACTCTGATCATATTTAGATAAGGTCATAGTCAAAGTGGAAGCTCTCTCCTCCCTTCAGAGAAAGGTACCTCCTTCTTTGATGACCTGTTCTTTCCACTGGGATCTCACTTGCAGAGATCTTTCATTTAGGTCATTTTTTTTTTTTCCAGAGTGTCTTGGCTTTCCAAGCCTGAAATACTCTCATGGGCTTTTCAGCCGGATCCACATGCCTTAAGGGCTGATTCTGAGGCCAGAGTGCTGTTTAGGACATCTGCCATTCTATGAGTCTGCTGTGTATCCTGCTTCCCACGTTTGATCGTTCTCTCCCTTTTTTTTTTTTATTTTATCAGTTAGTATTTTCAGACACTAATCTTGTGTGTGTGTGTGTGTGTGTGTGTGTGTTTTGACAGGCAGAGTGGACAGTGAGAGAGAGAGACAGAGAGAATGGTCTTCCTTTGCCATTGGTTCACCCTCCAATGGCCACCACGGCTGGCATGCTGTGGCCGGTGCACCGCACTGATCCAGCGTCAGGAGCCAGGTGCTTCTCCTGGTCTCCCATGGGGTGCAGGGCCCAAGCATTTGGGCCATCCTACACTGCATTCCCTGGCCACAGCAGAGAGCTGGCCTGGAAGAGGGGCAACCGGGACAGAATCCAGCGCCCCGACAGGGACTAGAACCTAGTGTGCCAGCACCGCAGGCGGAGGATTAGCCTATTGAGCCGTGGTGCCGGCTGACACTAGTCTTGTTTATGTGATCCCTTTGACTCTTAGTCCTATCATTATGATCAATTGTGAACAGAAATTGATCACTTTTACTAGTGTGATGGCATTGGTACATGCCACCTTGATGGGATTGAATTGGAATCCCCTCAGCCTATACTTCTTAAGAATAAGAAGGATAAAATATCTTAGGGAGAAATGAAAAAGATTAAAATCAACCTCAACCAAGCTCCTTCAGATCTGGTATGTATCCATCTCCTATCCTCACACAGCCCCAAACCAATCAGGGTCAAAGAGTGTTCATACCCTAACCACAAAAGACTCCCTACTGTATGATTAGGGATTTCCCCAACCCATACACATGCCCAGAATAGCCCAATAAGACAGATATATGACCTTCCTAGAGAGGCACTAATTATCTACACCACCATTTTCAGTACTTTGTGTGCAAATGAAGGAACTGTGCCTATGCAGAATACTGAGTTGGATGCAAACTGAATTGCCATGTGACAAGGGAGAACCACCACACCTTTCCAGCCAATAAAAACCCAGCCAAACTCCCTTCATTG
The DNA here is from genome assembly GCF_964237555.1 of Oryctolagus cuniculus. NCBI lineage: Eukaryota > Metazoa > Chordata > Mammalia > Lagomorpha > Leporidae > Oryctolagus > Oryctolagus cuniculus. The sequence continues at coordinate 31,907,268 of NC_091441.1, forward strand.
AGTCAGTTGGTAGAACCTCTTCCTGCCATGCTCTCTCCCTTGTATTTTAGCATAAGCCCCCAATAAACTTGTTCTGGGTTACATGTTGGCTTCTTGCCACCTTCCATTGCAAGGGAGATAAAGAATAGATGGCTGATATCACCGGGAAAGGATTTGAGAAATAACCACTCCACTTGACCAAATAAGTTAAATAAAGGCAAGCTAAAGTCTTTTCTATTCTCTAGCTTCCAAACCACACAGAGGGACCCAGGAAAAAAGAGTCAATTAAACTTAAAGGATCCTGAGGTCTAAGCCCACTTATTCCAAATGCTTCTTAGGGTGAGTATTTTCTGTAACAAAGCAAAATGGATTTATAAGTATCTCATTAAAACTGCAGGGGAGAAAGAATATGGAGTTTCCAGGGAGGGAGGGATGGTAAATGGAATTAATAGTATGGAACACATTAGTACCCATTATTATTAATTTAAGATACATGGAGTATTATAGATATCTTATTTAGTACATAGTCTTTGTTGTTGGATTGAGCAAAGTTAATTAGAGCTTTCTTAGCTTCTCTTATAGCCTAGACCTCCCAACGCTATTTTCCTTTATGTTGGAATTTTTACAAAGGAAAATTCTATTAGGAAGGGCTTTTAGAAACAGGAAGGTCCTCTAAAACAAATTCTGGGTTGGTGCTTCCCCAATGTGGAGTAGGCAACTCCAGTGTGTACACATGGGGACAGCACCTTAATAGAAAGACATCAGTAGGTGGGTACATTGTGGAGGTGGTGGTGAGTAGACCAGATAAAAAGTGAGTATGGGGGCTGGCACTGTGGCGTAACAGGTAAAGCTGCTGCCTGCAGTGCTAGCATCCCACATGGGTGCTAATTTGAGTCTGGCTCTCCACTTCTGATCCAGCTCTCTGGATTCTACTACTCTGGGAAAGCAGTAGAAGATGGCCCAAATCCTTGGGCCTCTGCACCTGCATGGGGGACCTGGAAAAAACTCCTGGATCTTGGCTTTGGATAGGTGCAGCTCCAGCCATTGCAGCCATCTGGGAAGTGAACCCGATGATGGAAAACCTCTCTCTCTCTCTGTCTCTCTCTCTAACTTTGTCTTTCTGTAACTCTGCCTTTCAAATAAATAAATCAATCTTTTAAAAAAATGAGTATGTGCTTTGTGGAATGTCATCAATAAAGATTCTCAGTCTACCTCCTCTTGGCTGTTGTGATCGCCTGACTTGGTGCCATGCAGAGCCATCACTGGGTGAAGGAATGGCCTTTCAAGTGGAAGTATGCTTGAGAACAGGACAGATTGCTCACATCCTCCTGATGGCTGTCTCTCAATGCATCAGAATCCAATGTGTTTATCTGTGACAGGAGTACAAAAGGAAATTGGAAGAGTCGAAAACATGAGATGCTAACAAAAGAGTGGACTTGAGTGGGAGTAATGTGATGGTCCTGGGTGCTTGGTGGAAGCTGGCTAAAGCTTGGGAAGGAGATAAGGCAAAAAGAAGGCTGAATATGAATGGGCTGAATGCAGCATCTCTAGGTCTGGTGAGTTCGCCAAATTGTTTTCCTGTGACTGGGTGAAGCCAAACCTTCTAACACATATATAGCACCTCCCTCAGAAGTCATGAATAAAGCCACAGATTAACCTGAGGGAGACCATAGTACAAGAATTTCTAGTTTCCAAATCTAGTCCTAAAATATCAGAACTGGGGCTGATGCCGTGGCTCATTTGGTTAATCCTCTGCCTGTGGCGCTGGCATCCCATGTGGGCGCTGGGTTCTAGTCCTGGTTGCTCCTCTTCCACTCCAGCTCTCTGCTGTGGCCTGGAAAGGCAGTGGAGGATGGCCCAAGTGCTTGGGCTCCTTCTCCCACATGGGAGACTGGGAGGAAGCACCTGGCTCCTGGCTTTGGATCGGTGCAGCACTGGCCGTAGTAGCCATTTCGGGGGTGAACCAACAGAAGGAAGACCTTTCTCTCTCTCTTTCTCTCTCTCTCTCTCTCACTGTCTATAACTCTTCCTGTCAAATAAAAAAATTGTCAGAACTGTCTTGATTCTGTGAAATTTTTTCTGAGTAACTCTGTGTACTGGGCTCTGTTAATAGGAGGCTGCTGGTTGTAGTCCTGCCTCCCATGTGCTCTCAGTCCAGTTCCTCACTTCCCTCTTTGCACAGGTGAAACACCCAACATGAGGTCACACAGCTTGCTCAAGGCAGAGGAGATACACTAGGTATTTGTGTGGCATCACAATTGTCCACAGAGTGGCCATGTTGGGAGGTCTCTGAAGGGCAAGCAGAGAGGAGATGGTATACCAAGAAGGCAGAGCTGTTACCTTCTACTAGAGCACCTGGAAACCAAGTCCAATGAGGTGAAATGTGTGATGATGTAGATGGAGTTCAGACCATGCCCTGGTCACTTTGGAGCTGCCATGAGGGCCTCCTGTGGCCCTGTCCAGAGACACTCATTGGCAGGGAGCTTTGGAGAAGGGAGTCCTGGAGGGATGAATGGTAAGTGCGATTCTCCTGTTGCCCTTTTCATTGCTGGAGGAAGTTTAGATTTGACAATAACTCTTATGGAATCCACTCAGCGGACATGTTGCACTGGCAAACTGAGGGATCTCCCCAAATCAGCTTGCATTCAGAACTTACTGCCACACCTATTCCTCCCATTTTGGAATTCCCCTACTATCTAGAGAGTACCTCATTATTATTGTCCTACTTTACTGTCATTTTAACATTAACATGTTCACTACACCAACTTTACTGTAATTACGAAGGTCATGAGGAAGGGTCACCTAGATTTCTGTGGAGATGTAACTGTACCCTACCCTTTCCATCATAGTTCAACTAATGTGTGGGGCCCTGGGACTCAGAGAGTGTCATATGGTTAGTGAACATGCTCTTGGGCAAGTTAAAAGTCTTCTGGGTTCTAACTTCCTGTTCTGCAAAAAGAGGAGTCTGAACTGGGTACATTTTTAGCTTTCTTCCAGTGCCTAACTTAATTCACTTAGATGGGAATGGGCTGGGTATATAAGAAATCAAGAGCATCATTAGTTGATCATTTAATGCAAAATGTCAGGAAGAAATGAAAATTTGTAGGCAGGGGTTGGAGTGATTTGAGGTTGTGGGGTCCCCATAGCCCAGAGGGAAGGGCTTCATTTCCCAAGTGTCACTCAAGTATAGAATTCTCTGCCTAGAGGCTGCCAGGTTGCTCTAGGTTTTGCTATGATGCCAATTTCCCTTTCCTAATGTTCTGAGAAGAACATTTTCATGGAAGACAAATCACTAGTTCTTGACCCGTGACAGCAAATGGAGACTAATGATGGGAGCTGGGACTTACGAAATGCCTTTACATTAATGCCTGTTGTGGAGAACCATTTCCAGAAAGCTCCTTTGTGCTGCCTGGCATTTGTTGGCTCAACTCTAAGGGCTGCAGGATGGTAGGGGAAAGGCATCAGTGCCTCCCCTGGGCAGGCATTTATTCTACATATGTCTCCCCTCAGGGATGAAGACAAAATCTGCAGCCAGGCTCTTTCTGGCTTCCTCCCATCCAAAGCAAAACCTCACCACATTAACATTTCTCCTGAAACCCTTCTCTTAGGTGAGTCCACGCTTGTCTGCAGATACCCTGCTGCCTTTCTCAGCAACTTTTAGTTCTGATTCTTGACGCTCAGTTCCCCATTGGGCAGAATCTGAATCCAGGTTACCTTATCTCTTTTTATCCCCTAGTGTTAGCTGCCCTCATGATCTCCATTTTATAGATGAGAAAATAGAGGGATAACGAGGTAAAGTGACCTGTCCCAGGTCATACAGATTATAAGGGGCAAAGCCAGAATGGGAACACAACTATTCAAGCTCCTGAGCCATTTTTAAAGGCTTATTTTTATTTACTTGGAAGGCAGAGTTACAGAGAAAGAGTGAGAGACACAGAGAGAAAGAGATCTTCCATCTGCTTATTCACTCCCCACATGGCCACAAGAGCTGGGGCTGTGTGCTGGGCTGAAACCAGGAGCCAAAGTTCCACCCAAGTCTCTCATGGGCTTGATTCATCTTCCAATACTTTTCCAGGCACACTAATAGGGAGCTGGATCAGAAGTGGAGCAACTGGGACTTGAATCAGCACTCCGATACAGGATGTCAAGGTGACAGGTGGCAGTTTAATCTGCTAGGTCACAACACTGGCCCTTTTTGAGCTTTTGATCACATGTCTCTCCTACATTTTCCACCTACTCAACCTTCATGACTCTCAGTCACAACGTCCTGGTTCCCATGCAAGGCTACACGCAGTAGCCCTCTCCTTCAAACAATGCTTCTTGGATTCTAGGACTCTCATTGGAATCAAGTATTGGGAAGATGAGGCAAAACTGAAGCAAAGCAAGCCTGTCCACTTTCACAAAACCTCCTTTGCTATTGAACTGATTTTTCATGAGGAGATGGGATTGGTTTGGATGCTTCCTTTACTTTTCTCCCTCTGCACATCAAGCAATTGACCTTATGAAACCCACAGACTTCTCCTCTCCAAATCCATCACCAGAAACATGGCTCATGCCAGGGATGCTGCACACCAGGGATGAGGCTGGAGGGCTGTAGGGGACAATTATCCTACAAATTAGTTGAAAAGGGGTTATATGTCTATTTATTATACTCCATTGATCCAGGCTTAAATAAGATTCTCTCTTATCTGGTAGACAAATCTAAGACTGAGATTAAATATTAAAAATACCCCTCCTATATTGCAAAGTACTATGCAAGATGCACTTTTCTACAACTTATTAATATTCAACTTTCACCCAAAGTGGAATTCATTTTTAAAAATTCGTAGTCATGCATACTCTTTAATTGGGGGGAGTGCCTGGCAGCCTTGAGTTCTGCTGCTCCCTGCACCTCTCAGGGCCCACAGGCACATTCTCCATGAAGGCGCTGTCCCTCCAGGCATGTCTTAGCTGGAATAATAAGGCATTTTTCACGTTCTCCCAAACCTACCGCCCACCTCCCATTTACTCCAAAGGCTGTCTCTGCCGCCGCTTTGAAAATCAGCAACGGCCCTGCAGCCGGGAAGAGAGTGTATCATTTGGCTTTTTGCCCAGAAAATAAGACGCTTCAAAAAGGTCATCAAAAAAAAAAAAAAGTCTCTTGGGAGAGAAAAGGAAAAAAAAAATCCTCTCTCTCAAGGTTAATTGAGTGGAAGGTGAACTTTCATCACATGCTGTCCCTTTGAGAAGGCTGCATCCCCTTCGGTACATGGAGAGTGCAATTCACAGGGGATGTGGGCAGGGCTGCGACTTGAACACACTGCTCTCTGGAGCTGGCCCCAAGCCCTGAGCTCCTAGAGAAGCATCTCCACCATGGAGGGGGCACACAGGAGGGTGTAGGTCTGCAGCCACTGGACAGAGGAGCGCAGGCTTCTATGGATACAGAGGTGTGAGGCTGGATACCTGCCTCCGGGAAGCTTTTGTGGCTGTTGTGGATGGAAGGAGACATAGAGCCCACAGGAAGTGATTCAGAGCACAGTGTGGGTTGCTGACCTCAGAGCCACGGATGCTCAGCTCCAGCTGTTACTGACAGCCATGGATGGCACTGCTCTGAGCTACAAGGACCCTGACTTAGGTGGTGGCTTTGCAACTCCCCTTCCTCTGCCTACCCCTGGGGTTTTGAACTGGGCAAAATTTCATCCTCCATGGGACATTTGGCAGTGTCTGGGGACACTTCATTGTCACACTTGGGAGGGGGCATGCTACCAGTCTCAAGTAAATGGAGGCCAATGAGCTGTCAAACATCCTACAATGCACACGTCAGATACCCACAACAAACTTTGATCCTGCCCAACATTCCGTTAGTGCCCAAGTGATGACACCCTAGCCTGGGACCAGCTCTTTTCCCATCCATGTGGCCACTTCTTTCCTTTCCTTTATTTAGGTGTCTTCTAGGTAAGGAATATGTGGTATATATACACAAGGGAGTATTATTCAGCTAGGACAAAGAATGAAATTGTGATACATGCAGTGAAATGGGTGGAACTGGAGGTCATTATGTTAAACAAGTCAGATACAAAAAGACAAATACAGCATGTTCTGCCTCATGTGGAAATTAAAAAATAGTCATTCTGAACATAGAATACAGATTACTAGAGGCTGAGAGGGTCAGGATTAGGGGGGTAGAAAGAGATGGATATGGGGCACCAAGACACAGAGGGAAGTAATAGGTGTAGTGTTTTGCAGCACAGTGGGGTGACGGTGGTTTACAAGATAGTATTGTATAAAGAACTGGAGGAAGGGAAGACATTTGGTGCAGTGGTTAAGATGTTGCTTGGGAAACCCGCCTCTCATATAACAGTGCCTGGGTTTGAGTCCCAGCTCTGTTTCTGATTCCAGCTTCCTGCTAATGTGTACCCTTAGAGATAGTGGTGATGGTTCAAGAACTTAGGTCCCTGCCACCCACATAGGATACTAGGATGGAGGTCCTGGTTCCTGGCTTTGATCTAGCCTAACCCTGGCTGTCATAGGCATTTGGGCAGTAAAACCAGAAGATAGAATATCTCTGTCTGTCTGTGTCTCTTTCGAATAAATAGAAACAACAACAATTTTTTTATATGACCCGAAGAGACAAGCTGGTAGGCTCCAAACAGGCAGGAAGGGTGGAGATGCTGATTGCCTGATTGGATCCATTTGTGCTGTATACATATATTAAAATATCACACTGCCCCACAGTGTTGTGTAAGAATCTCATGGTAATCAAAAAGTTTGAACAAGAAAATAAAGAAAAAATATATATTATGAAATCTATGCATGGTTTTCAAAAATTTTTGCACCTCAATAAACTTATCTTTTGATTCTATCTTAAACAAGTTTGTTGAAAGCCCCATATTTACCATACCTCCTCTTGCTCTCTGAGGTGTCAGGTTGTGACATAAGTATGTGGTCACCCTGGGTCAAGCTGCTTTGTGAGCAGTTGCTGCAGGGTGCCTTTCCTGACCACCACAAAGGAGAAAGACGCTGCCCTCCATTTGAGCCCTGATCATTGACAATCTCAGATGCTACTAGAAGAATTCTCAGACCTAAGAGATCTCCAGAGCTCTTACTCAATGCCCTTTGGCTATTTTTCACATATTTGACCTTGCCATGGTCTTTTCCTTAGTCCCTCATGGCCTTGACTTACAACCCACTGCCAACTCCACAATATGACTGTCACAGGAGCAACCATCACAAAGAAGCGCAATGTTTTTCTAGTCCATGACACTGAAGAAAGAAATGAAAATGACTCTGTTTTTAAATTTAAAAATGCCCATGAACTTAAATGTTTATGTGTAGCTCCTAATAGAACTACAAGCCTTAGAAGTTCTATGCTGTTTAACATTTCATCTTCAGTGCAGAATCATTGAATCACTGTTCAGAATCAGTATAGTTACTAAAATTCTTAATTATAATCACTGAGATTGGTAGTGTAATTACTGATATCATACTCCTAGTGTTGTATATTTTATTTTATACAATACTTAGACTATATAAAATATAGGTAGCATGGGAAGTGCGATACACAGCAGTCTCGTAGAATGGCAGATGTCCTAAACAGCACTCTGGCCTCAGAATCAGCCCTTAAGGCACTCAGATCTGGCTGAAGAGCCCATGAGAGTATTTTAGGTATGGAAAGCCACTCTGGCAAAAAAGAAAAAAAAGGACCTAAATAAAAGATCTCTGTGAGTGAGATCCCAGTAGAAAGAATGGGCCATCAAAGAAGGAGGTACCTTTCTCTGAACGGAGGAGAGAACTTCCACTTTGACTATGACCTTGTCTAAATAAGATCGAAGTCAGTGAACTCAAGAGGCTTCCATAGCCTTGGTAACTCATGACTAGAGCCTAGGGAGATTTCTGATGCCATAAACAAGAGTGTCAAATTGTTAAGTCAACAACAGGAATCACTGTGTGCTTACTCCTTATGTGGGATCTCTGTCCTTAATGTGTTGTCCAATGTGAAGTAATGCTATAACTAGTACTCAAACAGTATTTTACACTTTATGTTTTGTGTGCTGCAAACTGATGAAGTCTTTACTTAATATATACTAAATCGATCTTCTGTGTATAAAGATAATTGAAAATGAATCGATGTGAATGGAATGGGAGAGGGAGTGGGAGATGGGAGGGATGCTGGTGGGAGGGAAGTTATGGGGGGGGGAATCCTTTGTAATCCATAAACTGTACTTTGGAAAATTATATTTACTAAATAAAAGTTTTTAAAAAATTAAAAAAATGAAAATGACAAGAATAATAAAGATATAAAATGTCAGATTTTAAAAAATTCTTACTTCTATGGCATTAACTTAAAGTCCAATTGCTTTTTATGTTGTGTTATTTGTCTTGAACCTAAAATGCATATATTAACTAAAATGCAGGACCTCAGACAGAAAGACCAAATTTCTATCATTCATAGAGCAATAGAGTTAGTCCATAGTATGTAAAAATCAAGTGAGGAGCAGTGCCAGAACTAGAAGGGCATGTACCCTTCGATGACTGGCAATAAGGCATCTTTTGATGCCCTTGCTCTTCATCATCATTGTATTTGGAGTTGTTCATATCTTGTAGCTTACAGGCACTGTCCTTTTCAATTGTGATCTTTGTAGTAACTCTGACAGTGGATAGGATTACCTCTAGTTCATAGATGAGCAAACTCAGGTTGACAGGGGTCAAGTTGCCTAGTCACAAAGTTGGCAAATGGCAGACCTGGGATTCAAACCCAGGCTTCTTTCAGTTCTAGCCCTTTGTTAATCCTCTGCAGAGTGTGTGCCTTCTACTCTGGGTCATATCAGAACCTGACGGTGTCTCTTACTCACATGTGTAGTTCTCTGTCAAAGGATATGTAAGAAGACTTCCCTCAGCTGCCCCTGCCCTAAGCAGTCCCCAAATTCTAAAGTGTTCTGGTTGGCTGACATGGGATTTGCAGGATGGGTGAACAGATAAATCAGAAGGCAGTCACTCTCCTAACCAGCCATGTGACCTTTCAAATAGAAAGCACTTGGTCCTTTGATCAGTTTTTTTTTTTTTTTGATAATCTATGGTTTTGAAAAAAAAATCTCAGAGGAGAAATCTGGAACTCTCATCCAAATGTCTCAACTATTGAATTGAGATGCCAAAAAGTTTAAAGAAAAATGTTTTAGAGTGTAATTGTAGATATAGATAAATTATCTCTAAGATGATGATCTGAACATAAAAGAACTCATTGACCTCAATTTGATTATTTATTTTCATTTGGACTTTTAGACCTAATTTTGGGAATAAATAACTTGTATCCTATTCTTTATTCCCCTCCTTTCCATAATCTAAATCCTAACTGAATTCCAAGTTTTTTTTCATAGGTTTTCCCCATGGTTATTTTTCCTTTCCTGGAACTTTTATTTTTCCCAGTCTTCACTGTGGAACTATGTATTTGATTATTAGGTTGTTTTGGGGCAGTTTCATTTTTCCATACTGGTTGTGTGAAGAGCTGATAGTGCATCTTCAAATTCTTGCTTTCCCTGGGCTTCTTTTCTTTGGGATGGGATTTGTAGCAGGTGCTTTCAGGGCCCTGCCCATACTCCTTGGCTCCATAACTTACAGTTGCCAATATCTCTATCTTTGTGCCTAAAGGTGTTCTGCTTCCAGCCCCCATTGGGGAGAGCCTACTCTGTACATGTGGCAGGCCAAAGTTTCAAAGAATTATCATCCCCAAGGAGTAACCCTCAAACCCTCTTGGGAGTTGGTGTATGAGCACCCCAGCTTTCTTACCTTTTGCAATGGTTCTGAGTCATGTATTTTGCACCACTTCCCAGAGTTTCCATGAGACTTAGAATCTAGTGGCCCACACCAGTAACAGGCTAAATGATACGTCCTTCATTCCCTATCTTTTCTAAATTCATTACACTCCCCAGTTCTTTGCTGGTATTACCTGCAATTTCTGAGTACATGGATTTTCAAATCCTTATCTCAGGTTCTGCTTCTGAGGGTACTTAAACTAAGACAGGAATAGAGGATGCAGTCAATATTGATTTGTTGATTGTGTGAGTAATGGACTGACAGTGTTACCTTGCAGATGTAGGGATTTTGTATTCTCTGTTCAGAGGGCACAATGCTTTCCCCATAGAAGTACTCATTCAATCCTATTTGAATGGAACAACCATGGTGGGGTCAATGGTTTTGTTCACTACTCTCTATTTGTGCTCTATGACTAACTTTGGTAAGCATTGAAGAGCTAGGGGGAATCAAGTCAGCTCTCTATTACCCTTCCTCCTCCCCTGCTGCTGCTACAAGCTGTATATAATTCTCAAGTTGTGTTGTCTTCAGACTGATTACCTCCTGACAGGGCCAAGAAGCAATGGCAACCCTGGGTTATGACTAAAGCAAAGGCCCCTTCCCTTTGGAATCACAAAAAGAATGGGAAAATGCACCGCAGCAAGATGTCTCCTAACAAGGCCATGTCACATTTATAGATAAATAAAATATCAAAGATCAAATGAGGCTAGATCAGCAGTTTGGACTGTGCCCCAACCAAGCAGAGAATGTGCTGTCTGGCTCCGTCTTGGATGGATTTCCAACTTTGTGATTCACAGCTGCAGCCAAGCAGAGCACGTCCAATAATGCTATTTGTTTTGCACTTTTTAAAAAAAGGCTGGGGGAATATATAAATGGCTCATGGGAGAAGGGGGCATTAGCAGACAGTCAGTCTGACCATAGTGAGACAGGCAGATGGTTTGTGGGACCGACGCCAGCTGGGTGTTTCTGTAAGTGATTGCCTATCTCCTCTGTGCCCCAGCTCTCGGCTTGATTAAGAGGTCAGGAGGAGGCGGCCACAGCACGAGGCCAGAGCGTGCATGATATACAGCCAACCTGGCTGTCGCCTAGAAACAGCTCGGCAAAGGGGCCCAAAGACAAATCAATTTATAATCCGCAAGTTTGGGCCGGGGAGCATTGGCTGTTATTAAAACACACAGTGTGATGCTTTGGGTTTGTTTTCCCAAATGCCATTCAGTTCTTTTAACTTTGACCTCACATCAATTCCTTTCTTTTTTTAATAGGACAGTGTCTTTTGATAAGCGACGATTCTCTGCAGGTGGGATTCGGTGGGGTGGGTGAGTCAGGAAGGCTGACAGGAGAAAGAAGGGTTCAGGAAAATCTGAGTAAGGTCTGCTTTCCCCTTACTTCACTTGCTGAGTTATAACGGTACACCCAGCACTGTGCTGAAATGGATCAAAAGGTGAGTGCTCCTTCTGTCCCAGACTGCAGGAGGTTCACCTGCATGAAGCAGAGCATGTCAGGGATGCAAAGGGTCAAGATGAGAGGTGCAGACGATGTGAATTTTTGCAATGGTTAGAGGGGTGGTCCCAAAAGGCTTCCAAGAGGAGGAGGAACATGGTGTAGGTGGGATTCATGTAGATAAAGAAGCAGGGCTGGGAGAGATGACCCTCACCATTTGGGTGGCTTTAGGAAAGCCTTACCCTGTCTATACCTTGGCTGTCTTCATCTTTGTTTGTCAGAAGAGCATAGGGTGGGGAACTTTCCAGATAGGCTGTTCAGGGTTAAAAAGACTGAACAGGACACTGAGGGCCAAGGAAGCATTGACCTGGCTAGAATGAGCCTTCAGGCTCCGCTCATCGATTTGCCAATTAAATCCCATTCTTACATGATTCTCAAAGCCGACCTGAACAACCCCTGGGATGGTTGCCTGCTGGCCACATCTTCCTCCACTTATGTCTACTCCACAGGCCCATCTGCTCAGTGACAGATTCTGGTCAGCGATCCTGGACTGAAACTTCACCCTCCCTCCTCATCACTGACACGAGCATTGTGCTCCCCAACTTCAGACCTATTTAGTAAATATTTCCTGTGTACCTACTTTTAGCAGGGCCCCAGGGTAAAAATAGCAAAAGAACTAACATTTATGATTCAGTTTGCCTTTTTTCTCAGAGAGCTTGCAAACTTCATGGAGTGGAGTTAAAACATAAATACATGAATGAAAATGCTGTATGCACCACAAGAGGTATAAGCAACAGGGTAGGAACTAGGGAGGGAGCTCTCACTTCTGGGTGGAGGAACTGGGGGTAGGTTTCCTGGGGAACACTATGCAGTCCAATAGGGCTTGAAATTGAGGTCTAGGTTTTTTCTAAAACCTCATGTGATGAGTGGAAATCAGGAGTAGAGGCTGACTTTCAAATTATTTCATGTATTTTCATTGCTAAAAGCGACCAGCTGAATGGATAAGACCATTTAAAGTTGGGAGAGTAATTCCTATTTTACCTAGAACCCTCCCAGTTTACATGTTATTATTAATAAAACTATTTTTAATTCTCAAAAATGTCTTGGTTTTAGCAATGTATTATGCAATCATTTTAATTGTAGATGATGCTTTCAGAAGTTTTAAGATAATAATGTTGTATCAGCTGTCTGTGTAGCAATCCACGCGGTGGACCCTGGGGATGGGAGGTTTGTTTTATTGTGCTTCTCAACCAACAAACATACACAAAGAAATCAACAATGAGAAAAAGCCAAGGCACCCAGTTTTGTGGTGGACACAGGTGGGCATACCAGACGTATCCATGACTGAGGCCCATGATGATACACTGACTGATCGCCAGCAATCTATTAGCACACTTCAGCCACACTCAATCTTGCTTTGCAGATAAACATGGTCTGTGATGATTTTACAGCACTGTTAAGGTGCTGGGGGTTGTTCTTCATTTATTACTTGACTAATAAATACTTTAATTACACTTAATAAATAATGTAAGCAGGGCTCACTGAAGTGGTAATTCTTTAAATTAATTATTAACTGCATGCAAAAGGCTGCACTGCCAGTACCACTAAAGGAAAATTCAGCCCTTAATCTAAAGTGATTATTCATTATCTGGTATAAAGGCTCCATTTGCATATTATTAGGGAAATAAACTTTGGCCTCCTTGGCAATACAGATAGATCTCAAAGTCCGCACATTATGAATCTCCAAATGCTAAAGCAATGATAAACAATATGTAATAAAGACTCCAGTTTATAGCTTTATAACAGCTGGTTTTTGATTTCCCAAATATATTACAATGATAAAGTGACCAGTTAATGTATAAGCTCTTTGTGAAAGGTGGTGCCTACAGATGGTCGACTGATAGGAAACGGTAAATGTGCAAACTGCTCACTTCCCTTGAGATTGGAGCCATAAAATGATCTCAATAAGATATGAGAAGAAAATCTCCAATTAACCCTTCTCTCTGCTGCAATCCAAATGTGGGACTGCATATAGTTGTTATTTTTTTCCCCCTCATGAGTCTCTTTGCTCTATTCTGTTTCCCATCTTCCCACTGGACAAGTGTGCTATCCTGAGATTGCTGTCTGCCAGACATTGTGGTATCCTTGATTCCATCCTGGGACAAAGAGACCAGGTAAGGTTATAACTAAAAAGGAAAATGATTTCTAAGACCAGAAAGAAACGAGTTAATGTGCCTTTATATTCCCTAGCTGGGCATTTCCTCCTTGAGCCTATGTATTTCCAGAGGTAATGCCTGGTCCCAAGAGCTATGATCAGGGAACAAGACACAAGGAACAGCTTCCCGCATCCCAAACCACATAGTGCTGGGAGGAAATTAAGGAGCCCTAACCAGAGAGCTTTCCTGAGGAGGGGGAGAAATCTCTCTTCCTTGGCTCCTTCTGGTACTAAGTGGGTATGGGGAAGAAGGAGGCTGGAGCCAGGAAGCCAGGGACTCATAAAAATGGTCCCAGTCTCAAGAAAGCAGGAATGAACTTCCCTCTCCTCACTCTCCATCCCATTATATTTGTCTCTCTGTATCTCATTTCTGGATGACCTCTTTCCAGTGACCTTCCCTAATCTTCTAGTCATCCTGGCTTTCACCTACAGCGTAGGCAAGTCAACACTGCACTGACTTGTGTGAGCTGGGGAAGGGGTTACCTGAAGAGGAGTCCTGTCCTTCAGGTGAAAATTATTGCAGTATTGTTGCAAATATTGGAAGACTTTGCAAACTGCCTATCACATTTGCATTAGTCAGCTTAGGCTGCTATGATAGATTGGATAACTTAAAAGAGTTATTTCTCACAGTTCTTGAGGCTGGGAGGCCAAGACCAGGTGGCAAGTGTGGTTGTGTTTTTGGTGAAGGTCCTGTTCCCTGCTTGCAGATAGCGATCTTGTCACTATGTGGAAAGAGACAGTTCTGGGCTCTTCTTCTTGTAAGGAGACTAATCACAACGACCATGCATACTGCATTGCCTTTTGAAGGGAATAATTAGTAGTTCATGAATGAACACGTTCCCCTTTTCATGTCACCACTAGGACTTCTCTGGACATTTTTTTAGTCTAAAAGGAATTCTAAGAGTAGAAATTTTAGGCATACTGCTATTCAATGGGACACTATTTTGGAGAGAAGGGAGCCATCTGCTTCTTGAAATCATGCCACAAAGGCAGTTACCTACTCCTCACACATAATCTGTAGCTTGGTGTACTACAAACTACAATTAACGCTCACATATATTATTGCATTTAATCTTTCCACCATTCCTACAAGTTAGGCTGGCACAATGATTATACTTGTTTTAAACATGGAAAAACTGAAGCACAGAGAGGTTGTGTAACTCCCTAAGTTTAAACAGCAAGTGAGGGAAAGTCCCATACGTCAACTACAAGCACCTTTGTTTTGAGCCCTAAGGAATAAACAGTTGAATCCTCTACCATAAATGTCTTTCACATCCTATGGAAAACCATGTCAATCTGGCAAGATCAGAAAGATTCACCTGCATTATTATTATTATTATTATTTTTTTTGACAGGCAGAGTGGACAGTGAGAGAGAGAGACAGAGAGAAAGGTCTTCCTCTGCCGTTGGTTCACCCTCCAATGGCCGCCGCGGCCGGCGCGCTGCGGCTGGCGCACCGCACTGATCCGATGGCAGGAGCCAGGAGCCAGGAGCCAGGTGCTTTTCCTGGTCTCCCATGGGGTGCAGGGCCCAAGCACTTGGGCCATCCTCCACTGCACTCCCTGGCCACAGCAGAGAGCTGGCCTGGAAGAGGGGCAACCGGGACAGAATCCGGCGCCCCGACCGGGACTAGAACCCGGTGTGCCGGCGCCGCTAGGCGGAGGATTAGCCTAGTGAGCCGCGCGCCGGCTGCATTATTATTTTTTTTTTTAACTACAAAGTTCCCATCCACCTGCCCATCATTTTCTTATTGTTCGAATCACTCACTGATGAACACATTTAAGAAATATTTTGGAAGCACATGACTTGGTGCTAGCCATTGTACTAGGCACTGGCCATCTAATCTGAATTTACAAAAGGAAATTGAACCAATGGATTGTTCACTGAATTGACTGGGTGATCCAATTACTTTGATATGGGTGGAGACTTCATGAGAGATTCTTCCACTTTCTCAATCTCCAGAGGGCTCTAGAAGGGGGGTAGGTTCTTAAAAAGCTACAGACTCACAACTACCTGTGAGGCTCATGATTGGCTCCTGCTCATGAAGAGAAGATCCTACGATTTCTTATTGTAGCTATTAGGTAAGATGTAACATAGAGAAACTGACTCCTGCACTATTTAGGGAATGTGTGCGTGCACGCTTCAAAGAGACGCCTGAGCAGGTCCGATCCGGCCTTCCCATCAGAGGCACCTCACTCTCATTCTTCTTTCAATACAGGCAGCTGATCTTGCCTTCTTTCCTCCCTTGCGATAGCCTTGCTGCAGACACACAGCCCAAGTACAGCAGCAGCCAAGCCAGGAGGAAACCTAAGCTGAGGACAGCATTATCCTTCACGACACTCATAATTCAGCAGAATTTTTTTCTGACTCATTTTGGGCCTGGGCCTGAGCCAGGCTCAGAATATCAAAGCATGTAGGCGCCAGGGAGGAGGTAGTTCAGACACTCAGTTTGCAGAGGGGGCCACCGAGGCCTGGGGTGGGGGGATCTTGCCCACACTCACACAGTAAGGCTCCAGACACCCAGGCCAGAGCTCCCAACTTGTCTTCTATTCAGGATGCTGTTGGTGCATCGGAAAATTCTGCAGCAGAACTTGAGGTTGTTTGGAAGCACGGCAGAAGCCTGCCTGTGAATGCAGCAGCATCACCGACAGGCTCACAGGGGACTCCAACCTGCTTTGTTTATGACAAAGTCAACATTGGAAAATTGGTGACACTTGCTCTATTGTGCTTTCACTTTCTCTTCCTGGGGCCACTTTACCTGTTCCAGGTGATCTTCTCCAGGTATGTTCTCGTGAATTTCCTTCTTTCCACAGGGCATAGACCCTGGAAAAACCTCTTTCACTTCCCTCTCCCCCATTTTAAAGATATTATGTTATTTATTTGAAAGGCAGAGTGACAGAAAGAGAGGGAGGCGGGGAGTTAGGGGAGGGAGAGGGAGGAGAAAAGGGAGAGGGAGAGGGGGAGGGGGAGGGGCAGGGGGCGGGAGAGGGGGGTAGGAGAGGGAAAGGGGAGGAGGAGGGAGAGGGAGAGGGGAAGGGGAGGGGGGTGGGAGAGGGGAAGGGAAGGGGGAGGGGGTGGGAGAGGGAGAGAGAGAGGGGGAGGGAGAGGGAGAGGGGGAGGGAGAGAAATATTCCATCTGCTGGTTCACTCCACAAATGGCTGCAATAGCTGGGATTAGACTGGACTGAAGTTGGAGCCAGAACTCCCTCTGGGTCTCCCACATGGATGACAGGGGCCCAGGTACTTGGGCTATCCTCTGCTGCTTCCCTAGGTACATTATCAGGGAGTGGGTGGGAATCAGAGCAGCTGGGACTCAAACCAGAGTTCTGATGCAGCTGCATCAGGTGATAACTTTCACCCACTGCACCACAACACCAGCCCATTCTCCTTCCCTTTCAGAGCTCCCTTGCAATCAGGTGTCTGTTATTTCAAAGAAGGACAGGGAATACATAGAAAATAAGGGCTGAGTGGCAACAAGTACAGGGGGAAACTATTAATTTAAACCATCAATGAATCTCATAGTCACAGGCCAGGATTTAGACTTTAGAGCCAGGAGATTTTCCCAAATTGTTTTCAAAATATGGCCATATGAGATAACTTCCTAAATTCTTGATAGATGGAATTAAAAGACAAGTTTATTTTGGTGCAAAAGTTCTGAAGTCCATGCCATAGTTTTTTCTCACAATATGTATTTTCAATGAACTTTTTGATGTCCTCTCATATAAAACCATACATTTTCCAGTATGGCTGGCCATGTGTTGACATTGTATAGACACAGCTTAAAATTTCCACAACCTGCTATCAATAGAGACAGGAGACAGCTAAGATGTAACCCAAGGCAGATAGTCAGGAACACAAAGGACCCAAAAAACTCAAGCCTGAAGGAGCCTCCAGCCTGACGTGCAGAGAGATATGCCAGAAACAAAATGGCCCCACTACTCAAAATCAAAACAGAGAAATGAAAAGAACAGAATGCAGTGGCAGCTGGACCCATAGCTCCAGACACCAACACCCCAGCAATGAGACAGTGGGACTAACTGACACATTTGCAAAACCCTGTACAAACTTCCTCACAACCCAGAGGATATAAACACCTGACTTTCCCATATGGGCCACCTCTTCTGGGGGCCCCTCTACGTGCTTCCAGGAACTTTTGTTTTTGCTTTCTCTTTTTGCTCAATAAACTTTTCTTCCCACTCACCCTCCATCATCCATACTCCTCATTCTTCATGGTCATGGGACACAAACCCAAATGGCTAAAACTACAGATTCCTCCAACAGTATTCTCCAAGCCCCATATCTACATATCCTGGGTAATGTAGATGACATCGTCAGTGTATATGGGATGTAATGATTTTATCCATCTGGCCTAGGGATGATTCTTTAACAAATAGAAACTTAGAAAAAATATAATACTGGTAATAGCTTCCTTTATTGAATACTTACTTATAGTGGGAACTGTGGTAAGGGAGATTCTCTGTTTGTTTCACTTTTTAATTTTTATACAAAGCCTATCACATGTTGAAGTTTTTACCTCCAAGATATCAGAATGTGATCTTTTTTGGAAATAGGGTCAATAGATATAACTAGATATTAGCTAAGATAAGATCATACTGGAGTTTGGTGGACCCCTCATTCAACACAACTAATATCCTTATTAAAGGGGCTATTTGGACATGGAGACATGAAGGGGAGGATGAGATCAGGGCCATAGAGGATGCTTCTGTTTGACAAGGCAGGCCACAGACTGCCTGCAAACCACCAACAGCTAGGGGAGTGGCATGGAACTGGTTCTTCCTCACAGCCTCAGAAAGAACCAATTCTACCCACCCCTTGATCTCAGACTTCTGCACTCCAGAACTCTGAGACCATCAGGTTCTACGGGTTAAGCCACTGAGTTGGTCAGAGCAGAGTGTAAAAGTCAAGCAAAGCCTCTGCGCAGCGTTACCCTCATTCTATCAATAAGGAGGCTCAGAGAAGTGAAGCCACTCGCCCAAGGTGCACAGCTGGTAAGGGGCCAACACAGGATTCAAACTCAGTTCTGCAAGTTCTGCAGCTTTTCCCTGCACGACCAGCCAGATGTAACGGGAGTTCTCCTCAGCCTGGTTGTGGCAGCCAGACACCCCCATCGCTAACCCAGCACCCAGAGGCCACTCCTCTATTCGTCCTATATTTTTCCTCTGTCAGAAGTTAGCAGAACCCCAAACCAAATGCCAAGAGCTGACATTAGAAAAATAAGGTTTCCCACTTCAATCTTCTCATTTTATTTTATATGCTTAGCCCTGCCTGGGAATGCATTTGAAACACTCAAATACAGTGCATGTTTTCACACTATTCTGACAGAGTGAATCCCTAATCAGAAATGGGTGAGAAACAATTCAAGTTTAAAACTAAAGTACCCCCTCAATTATGAACTCTGTGTCCAGAGGACACCCCCCCCTTCCTCCTGGTATCCATCCATGCAGACTACACACACGCACACACACACACACACACAGAGAGAGAGAGAGAGAGAGAGAGAGGCATGCACACGTATGCACTAATGCACAAAAGTTGAACTTGGCCCTTTGACTGAAGCCAAGCAGACCAGATTCCTCTAGGGCCTCCTCATCTTACCATCTACCCAGCACTAAGTTCCAGTGCTCCCACCCTCAGGAGCATTCTCCACCATCTGTCCTGAAGCCAAGACCCATGGTGGTCCTGCTTCCACAGCCATGGTGTCCCTGTGTCAGGGTTTTGACTGGGTGGGGAAAGAGGGAGCCCTAGGGCAGCACAACAGTTGCCAGTTTGGACCTGATTCCTTTTCCAAATCATTTAAATCTAATGTCCCTCTGCAGGACAGCACTTGTAGACTTATCCTTGGAATCTCTGCATGAAAGGGCCTCTTCTCAATATTTCCCAAGCTGAGAAATTATGTAAAACTATATTTGAAAAAAGAGACCTTGTTATTTTCCCAACCAGTTAGGCTGGAACATTGGCATGACTAGGATGTAGTCAAAGAGAGCCAAGTAGAAGAGGAGAGAACATAATTGTACAAAAGAAAGGAGAGTCAGGAGCCAGCAGAAGCAGGGCAGCTGGTTCCAAACCAATGGTCCAGCCTCAAAGATCAGGCAAAAACAGGAGGCCAGAAATGGGGAGGGAGATCAATACCAAGTCAAAACATAACGCAGCACCAACAAGGCAGCCTTGGTATTCCTCTTACAGGAAGCTCTTTATTCTCCCAGATAGAGTAGGGATTAACAGCCAAGTCCTAGGGCAATGCCAGCTCAAGACCCAAGAACTCAAAGTGCCTGTCATCCTGGATTCTCATTTACAACTCCAGGTTACAAAAGGAACAACTGTTTCACTTTATTGCACAACATGTCTGTATCCCGGGTGACTCCTTGTGTTTTATCTTTGATATAGTTTTTTTTTTTTTGACAGGCAGAGTGGACAGTGAGAGAGAGAGAGAGAGAGAGAAAAGTCTTCCTTTTGCCATTGGTTCACCCTCCAGTGGCTGCCGTGGCCGGCGAGCTGCGGCCGGCACATCGCGCTGATCCAAAGCCAGGAGCCAGGCGCCTCTCCTGGTCTCCCATGCAGGTGCAGGGCCTAAGGACTTGGGCCATCCTCCACTGCACTCCCGGGCCATAGCAGAGAGCTGGCCTGGAAGAGGGGCAACTGGGACAGAATCTGGCGCCCTGACTGGGACTAGAACCCGGTGTGCCGGCACCGCAGGCGGAGGATTAGCCTATTGAGCCGTGGTGCCAGCCTTGATAAAGGTTTTGTTACCTCATTTATAGGTGAAATAGAGGCTCCCAGTGGCTAATTTACCAAGTGTCATGTATCTCTTCCGTGATTGTGTCCAAGTCCATTTCTGCATGTCCCATTCTTAGAACTCTGCCTGCTTTAGAAGCTGCGGTATTTAGACCCTGTTCTTTGTGGGTCCACTGCCCACTGACTGGGCATACTCCCACTTAACTTCTGATGTGAACATGTTGTCTGGTGCCTAGAGAATCCTTCTGATTTCTAACAAGCTGGAACAGTTTTGCTGAGAAGCAGTGAAAGGAAATCCTGGCTACCTGGCTTCATGACTGTGTGATTATAGTCCTGCAATTAGCAACCACTGACTGACCTGGCTTGGGGGGTGTGTGGTAGAGGTGAATGGAGCATTAATGGGCAACCACATGAGATGTACTGTATGTATTGGCAAATGTCGCTGAGAATTGCTTCTGGATTTGATCATGAACAAAAGCAAGAAGTTGAAAATCTTTAAAACCATGTCTATGGGAAAAGAACAGGCTAAGCTGCCCAAGGAGACCTAAATTCATGCCCTTCGGGAAGTCCCAGCCACCTATTTTTATTAATTTTTTGATTTGACCAGCTTGTAAAGGTCTCTCTTTAGTGTCCTGTAAGCCACCATATTATAACTGGATTTGTATCATGTCAAAGTAAACCCCAGAAAAGGGAAATATTCCGTAAACCAGTCACTGCACCTTGAACCTAACTTTCCAAAGCTAAATTGCTCTTTTATAAGGAAGTGATTTTGCTCAGAAGAACAAAGCATGGGATCTCCAAGGATTGCTCTGTGTAGGGCAGAGCCTGTGGGAGACTCTGCTAGGTGTGAATGGTGAACTGGCATCATTTCTTTCCCTGGAGTTTTCTCTTATCTTTTGGGTCTTTCACTCTGTGATCCCTGTGCCTGCCCACAACCCCAACACTGTGCTAACACGAATAGGGTGCCATCCCTTTTCAGACTGCACCAAAGGTAGGCAAAACTCTTTGCTGTGTTTTTCCTTAGTAGTACATCATGGAGACCAGCCTATACTATTTAGATAAATATGTGTACTATTTTATTGGTATCTCTTCCTCACTAGGCTCTAAGAATCACAGGAGCAAGAGCATGGTTGGTTGTGTTCATTCCTACATCCTGTGCACCCATCACAACACATTGTAGATGCTCAATCAATAACTACTTGTTGACATTTTTCAAAATGCAGACAACATGAGAAGCAGTAGAATTTCTTTTCCAAATGCTTTACTGAGCACCAAATCCCTTATTCTAATCAAAGCTAATGACATGCTTGAATCTGATCAGCAAACCAGGTACTTTTATGTGGATTTCTATGCCAGGACTGTTTTTCCATTTCATCTTGAGATGCAAGAGGACCTTGGGGTTATATAGGCTCATTGAGAAAATTAAGGAAATATAGTACAGAAACTGCCCAGTGCCTGATGTAGGAAATAATGCACTAGATGGGTGTCCCTCATGGTTCCCTGCTGGATTCATAGACAGTTAAGTTTCTTGGCATCAGAGACTCAGGTTCCTGTAGGGCTTCCTATCATAGAACAAACACAAGCCTTTAGTTTCCATTTTCTTGCTGACAATGAGGATACTTTTACTCTTGGAATGACATAATTCATTCTCAACTTGTTTGAGTGGAAGTGGTGGTGTTTCACCTCCATCAGGACAGGTAGTTTTTAAACAGTTTCTTTGGTTATTATAAATTTTATTAAATTACCAGAGTCTTATGACAAGATGTCTTTCATTCACAAATTCACTCTTGCTCTTTCTCTTTCTCTTGTACACACAAGAACACAAATGAACACACAAACACACACCACACCTTTCTTTAAAACTGCCCCTGAACTCTCTCAAACCAGATGGAGATAACAGTAGGTGAATCCTCTTCACTGTGGACATTAATATTTTCCATGCAAACAGGCACTCTTGTGGTTGTAATAATAATAGTAAGCCCCTTCTTCCCCCACCCCCACCCCCCATCTCACACCACGATCTGCCTCAATCAGTCATGCAGAAGGATGCTGACTGGATGCCTGTTGTCAGAGGAATGATTTTAGAGATTTAATTCAAGTGATTTTATTTAACCAAATTCAACAAACATACATCAACACCTACCATAGGCAAGTTAATTTACTACATTGTATACTTGCTGGATGTCTGTTCTTACTGTTCTATGTCCTTGAAGGTGCTATGCTACTGTTAATTTCTATAGTTTCAGAGCCTAGCACAGTCCCTAGGTTTTTTTTTTTATTGTGCAGTATTTTACTTGATGTAGGACTGAAGAGAGAAGGGTGACAGGAAACCAAGGGGGTATGCATATTTAGAACCCAACTTTTCAAGGTCCTTGGAAGGCAGTAGTGTTTCACATACACCAACAATGGGCATTGTGCTTCTTCTGGGAATTGTTATCATGCAAGAAGTTACTTATTGTCTTCGAATCTCAGCATCCTCATCAATAAAGTGGGAAATGCTGGGTGATTTTGAGGGCTAAGACATTGACGATGTGGTTAGCAGGGATTCCAATGTAGTGAGCACACAGTATGAGGACAACAGCTGCCTGCTGTTGGTTAAGGTGGATGCTGGTGGCTAAGTTCTTTTAGTGTGGGTCTGGTGTGCATGGGAAAGACAGATAGGGGCCAAGTGGGATGGGGGTGGCTAGGGGCCGGAGGATGTGGTGACTCCCAGATGGGAAACTTGAATGGGACAGGGACTTTACCAGTGTTTCCATCATGGTGCCATACCTGGCTTTTGGAGAGGAGCTCATTTGCCCATCAGCAGGAAGAGAAAGTAGCCTGGGTTCCTGGGTTAATGACTATCTCCATGAGATGGGTTCCCACTGTCTGAAAACAAGGATAGGTCAGCTCTATGGCCCCACTCTCTTTTCTTCTCCCTTGGGCTCTGAAGATAACAGCAGTGTCTTAGTTAATTCTCTCTCTGGTAGCTTTTTACTAATTTTGGAGTTCAACATCAGCCCTCAAGGACCATGCTAGAAAGACAATATGAATGAGAGGGAAATGGAAAGAAGATAAAAAGGAAGGACAAGCAGAGACAAGTTTGTGTGTGTACATGCATGTGAGGCATTGAAAGGGAAGATAGGGCAATAGAAGGAAAAAAGAACTCCAGGGGCAGGCATGTGGTGCAGCACTTAAGACACCACTAGGAACAATTGCATCCCATTTTGGAGCATCTGGGTCCAATTCTCAGCTCTTCTCCTGATTCCAGCTTCCTAATAATGCACATCTGGAAGGCAGCAGGTGATGGCTAAAGTACTTAGGTTTCTGAAACCCACATGGGAGACGTGGATTGTGTTCTCAGTTCCTGGCTTCAGCCTGGCTCAGTCCTGGTTGTTGTACGTATTTGGAGGATGAACCAGTGGTTGGAAGATCTCTTTGAAACAAAATAAATTTTAAAAGAAAACTCCAGCTTCTGCTTTCTCCTTCCCAATGTTTCCTAAATTCCTGAGTAAGGGATCAACATATTTTGAGAGCAAAGAAGTTCAAGTGTATCTTTCATTTCCATTTTCCCCTTAGTTCGACAAAACCAAGTCCCTTCTCCCTGACATTTGCATTTTGCTGTGAATACACATCTTTTAGTTTTATCCACTATCCTTTCTCAGTTTGGGGTCCTATTGGCCCCTCCACTTTGCTTTAATTATCTAATTACTGAAGCTATCCCACTTATTTACCCAGGAAATCAGGGCTGTAAATGCATGGATTTATCAGTATCTCAATCACCTGTCACTTCTGTGGAACAAAAAAGGAAGGCAATGAGAATGCTGCAATTTGTTTGAATCAACATGCTTCTCCCAGTCACTTCAATATTTTCAAACTCCTCTATGAGCAGATAAGAATTGTGGGATGAAGCCCTGGGAGCAGAGAAGAGAAGAGTGATGGTGGCAAACATAGTGAAGACTGTTTGGAAGGGTCTTCTCCTGTCTCTGTAGGGTTGACCTGTAATGTTTTCTTGATTTTTCCTAAAATTCTTCCCTATTCAGCTCTCCTTTTTTGTAGAGGGAACACATTCATTGTTGTCCCTATCTAAGAGATGCAAAGGGCTATAGGGGCATCAGAGGACAGAAAGGTATTCTACAGATCCAGCTGTTCCTACACAGAGAACTACACTAGTTTTCTGGAGTCACCTGGAATGAGTCCATTTTCTCATTAACCTGAATGCCCCTGATGTAACTAAAAAAAGCTAGTTTTTAAATATGTAAATGATATTATTTTTTGCAGTCATTTCTCATTCACTATTCTTGGCATTTCACTCCAATTTATCAACTTCTCCATTAAAGGGTGGTACCTCCAAGTTTAATACAAACTCCAATGGTGTCACATTCATGAAGGGCAATCACCCCCCTCTCTCTGGGTATGGAATCACTGTTAATAGAAACCCCTTGTATGTCCTGTTTCACTGTTAACCAAGTCATCCCTACCACATGCTTCCTTGATGTTCAATTTCTTAGAAACCTAAGCACAGGAATTTGTATTTAGCCTTATAAATTTTAAGTTCAATTTGGCCTGTTGTACTAGCCATAGCAACCCATTTGTATCAAGATATACCTCACAATATATTTACCACTTTACTTAAATTGTAGTTTGTTGTAGTCTCATCCTAGCTATTAAGGCTATTAACTGCAACAGTGTTCATATAGATCCCTGAGACAATCCTCTAGACACTACCCAATGGGTTGCTATTGCTCTATTAATCAGTATTTTCATGTCTCAGTCAATGGAAAACTCTGGCACTGGAAGGTCGCAAGGGCTCCATAGTTGTTGATATTCTTGGTATAAAATAAGAACGATGGTCAGTCTTACCAAAATTGTTTTAGTACTATGCCAATTTAGAAGAGAGCTCAGTGGAGTATAGGCCCATCTACAACTTAACAATTTGTATTTTTTGGTGTGTGTGATATAATACTAGCTGATGAGGTACTCACTTTTCAGACATACATTGCTCACCAACACACTGTATAATAACAGATGTAATTGACCTTTTCTCCAAAATAATTTAGAACACTCATTTCCTTTGCCTTCATTTTGGCTGATATCTTCATGCTAGCATATTTCTACCTATGAACTTGGTCAAAGTAAGTTTATCTGCACGACTTCGAAGAGTCTGCTTCTTCTCCACTTGGCAGCATGTGGTAAATGAGGGTATTTCTGGTATGATTTATTGTATCACCTTCCAGGAAACTCTAACTTCAGAGACGACCAGATTGCAGAAAACTGTATATTAAAGTTCCTCTTCCTATCTCTGGGCCCAGGTGGAGAGGACAAATGGATTCCTACCTGACTACAAAATATGATATATTATTATAAACAGAGTCTTGAATTATAGAAAATACTAGTTAGCATAATTACATTACCATATTTTTATATGGAGATTATTATTCAAATACCAAACAGGCAATCTTCCATTGGAAAAAAAACCAATAAACACTCGCAATCTTGACTTCCACTGTTATGGATGTCATAGTATAAAACAATTTTAAAGTTTAAAACCCATTACATTACAAGAGCTATTCACTTCAAGTAGGTGGCAATTTGCTTCTTTTTTTCATCCCACGTTTTGATAGCTATTCACCTCTATCAATTCTTATCTTGCCCATTCTTTAGAAACCAATTGCAGTTTAAAAAGTGCCCATCTATTTCTGATTGAAATCTTCACATGCTGGTTTCTTAAACTATTTTTCAATCTCTTAATAAAATAGATTGCCTCCAGGCTGCCAGTTAGTAAACCTGCTAACAATGCCCTGATTCCAAGTAGTGCTTGGGCTCTAGGGTGTTCCCTGCATTTGATTCTGTCCAACAAATTTCAGGTTCCCAGTGGAGCTATCTGCATGTGCAAACAGTTTAGTGGATGAAGCTTATTTAGAATGGTATGATCAACAACAACAAAGCTATGCAGGATTTCCCGATTAAATCGAGTTAATCTGCTTCTTTAGTTCATGAAATATAAAATAGGTCTTCCAACTTTTCCCTTAGTTAACAATTTTTGATGTCAGCATTTCAGAGCTGTCAAGACTGAGTTTCTCCTCCTCTTGGGGGACAACCTCCATTTGTAAGAGGGACTCTCAACCTATGGGACTTGGAGCAAATACTTCTTAAGGATCCATTCTGAGGCTAGAAGTGAATCCAATCAAGGAAGAGAAGATAATGTCTGCCCCCAAAGACTTGTATAGGACATAATCTACAAAGTTAAGGGGGATGTTTAGATACGGGATCCACTGTGATGAGAAGATGTAAGAAATAAGGGTTGAGAGAGTGGTTCCCAAGCCCAAGAATATCCCACAGAGATAGGGAAGAGGACCTGTTAGGTGGAGAAGACAAGCTGGGTTTGAAGAAAGCCACAAACCCAGGGATAAATGTTTTGAGCATGAAGTGAATTGAAGGCATAGAGAAGGTGGCCAGACCAACCCCTGTCCCTTTCCCATCAGCCACCTTTCCCCTCTCGCAGGAGGAAACACCATACTTCATTTCCTTTTTAAAACCATGGCCATCCACAGCATCCACTCAGGATCTCTATGCATCCCATAGCCTTTGTCTTGTTGTTAGACAGGGCTTGAATGTCGTGGGACCTTAAACTATATCCCTGTCTTTTTTGAGGGGCCTGCAGTCCCTCAGATAGTAATTTAGTTTGGATCATATTTATTTAAACTTTTTACCAACCCCCAAATACAGATATTAGGAAACTTTACAATAACGCATAAAATAATGTATTGATATCTGTCAGGAGCAGGGTGCTGCATGTTCTCAACTGTCTTGATCCTTTCAGCCCAGTCACAGGTACAAAGTAGAGAAGTGTGATAGAAAAAGGTAGGTACCATAGAGAATAGGATGGAGCTCTGCTGTTTCAGAGCTAAACAAAGAGAACACATTCATATGAAGAATTAGGGAGCTGAATGCATTTGAGATGACTTAAAAATGACTAAAGCTTTTATAGTCAGCATAGAAGAAGGTAAGGGACAAGTATAGACAAAACCATGGACAGATGCAAGCTGAGATTACATTCAAGGCAGGCTCTGTTTGGATAACAGTATAGGTAACACAATTTATCAATTATAAAATAATATCTATTGCATGCTCTCTCTCTTACAGGTACAGCATTATGCTCTGTAGAGGTACTATTTTGCATAATTCCTACAACAGCACATGATAAGGTCTTTGTGGGGAAACTGAGGCTTGGGGAGGCCAAGGAGTTACCTGTAGACCCTCAGTAAATGTTGGAAGCAAAACTCAAACCTTAATCTACATTGAAAAGGGTGTGGTTCATGGGAGGTAAAGATGTATTTTGAGGACGCAAAAGAAAAAAGTTGATGGATACCATCTCCAGAGTGAAGAGAAGGTAAGGAGGGGGCTAGAGACCCTCTGAGTGTCGCTCCCCCTCTTCGTGGAGGAACGACACTAAGCCCTGCCTAGGCTTCATATCCGAGTCACGGCCCCATTATGTCGCTCCCCCTCTTCATGGAGGAATGACACTAAGCCCTGCCTAGGCTTCATATCCGAGTCACGGCACCATTATGTCGCTCCCCCTCTTCGTGGAGGAACGACACAGGACCCTGCGCTGTTCTTTTGTCTGCTCGGCCCTCCCCGGGTTTGCTGCTGGTTCTTCCCGGGTTGGCTACTATCCCTTCCACCTCCGTGGAAGGGCAGTTCCCCCTGGCCACATTCCCCACTTCCGCAGGGGAGCGGCACACTGCCAGCCGGCTTTCTCGGGGGGCTGCACAGGTGTTCCCTCAGATGTTCCCGGTGCATGCCGTCTCTCTCCTCCTTTATAGTCCTCCTCCGCCAATCCCAACTCGGCTGCCCACACGCCGAGTACGCTGCTCTCCTCCAATCAGGAGCAAGTCCTACAGTTTATTAGCTGAACTGGAGGCAGCTGTGCGGAAGCTGTTTACTTCTCTCCCAGCGCCATATTGTGGGAGAGCAGATGCATAGAACAAGTCTTAATTCCAGTAACTCAGTCTAGTCCGGATTGCTCCCCACATCTGAGCTCTTATTTATCTATCTATTTTTGCACAAATAAATGTTCCAAAGGTGTTTGTTAGCTAATATATAGGAATTAAAATCCCACATAAACTCTTGCACCTAAGGTTGGATTTCATGGTTCAAGGTCAACTGAGCTGAGAGAGGCATGGTGGTGCAGGCTATGCCTAAGGCATCATCAAATCACATAATGGGACCACATGATTCCCACCAGGCTTCACAGAGCATCCACAAGACCCTGTGCTGGGGAGACTAAAATGCTGAACACAGGCAGTTGGTTTGTGTGTGGAACAATGTGGGAATTGGGAACACATCACAGCTGACTCACAGGGTCAAATTCAGGATGAAAGTTTGGGGCTTGGATGTTAGGTTGTGGCATGGAAACTAGAATTGCTGATTCCTCCTGGCTCTGCCTCCCCTGAGCCACTGAGGCTGTTTTTCAGCCTGGAGGTCAGATGTCCTGACCTCTTGTGTTAGGATGCATGTCCCAGCTGCCTCCCTAGCTCGTGGCAATCTGTGAACCTGGGTGGGGTCTGATCAGGCACTGAGTATTCTGGACCACTTGTTAATGAATCGCCTTTTTAGTCTTCTATAACTCCAGATGCTTCATTCAGTCACCTGGTCCCCCCTGCCCCTGCAGCCTTATCATTCTGCACAGGAGTGTCTTGTCATTTTCATTCCTTCATTGCCATGCAGAACACTGCACAGGGAGGGTGCCATGCTGGGAGTGTTGTTATCCTTTCTAACACTGCTATTTTTATTATAAAAGATGGGGAACTAGTAGGAGGTTAATGGCTGCTCAGAATAAAAACAAATAGTGGCTAAGATCAAATATTCAAACGAGGCATTGTCTTGCTGGGGAAATGATAGTCAACAGCAGAAGCTTTGTGCTCATCTTCCTCTTTGACTACATAAATCAAGGGCTGTGTGTACTCAGCTCCTTGCATCAATGCTGCCTTCTATTGTCAGGTGACCTAACAAAAGACTCTTTAGGAAAAAGAGAATTCTCCAATGGTCAAGGGCAGTTTGTTTCTTCCTCTCAACCTCACACTTCCCACTGCCTTCATTGTACGCAATGGATCATTGTCTTGGGTTGATTTCCCTGGGCCCCTTGCAAAACCTAGTCCTTGAGCACTAAGGGATGAGTGATCAGGGCTGGTCATTAGCTGTAGGCTGTAGCTGATTTGTGGGTAGGGCTTAATCCATCTGCTTAAAGCACCTACACATATCATTGTATGCATGACTTACAGATTCTAACTGTGCCATTCACTTAGGTTGAGGGGGTACCCTAACCTCCTGCTTTCTAAGCTCCATGCCCCCCAACCATTCTGCTTTTTTGCTAAGTGGTTTTCACAGAAAAGAGGAAAGAGAGCTAACATTATTTGGGTCCATTCTATGTGCTAGGCATTGCAAAAGGTGTTTTGTCCAGTTTACTTCTTTTGATAATCCAGCAAGGTCTTACTATCTTCATTTCACTGTAAAGGCTGTAAAGACACTGAAGCGCAGAGAGATTTAATGAATTACCTAAGGTCACTGAACTGGTAAGTGAGGGCCCAGGGAGCTTGCACTAGTCAGAAAATGCACACTCACACACAGAACACCATTCCCTTGCAAAGCTTGTAAATCCATTTTTCTTTATATAAAATCTGAATTCTTTCAACTTCTCTTGAAAAAGAGAGCCAAACAGTGATTGTCATGTTACTGTGGTGGTTAGTAGTAGAGTTGCAATGAACTTTCCAGATCACTAATCCAGCGTTCTTTCTACAGCTTCATTTATAGCTGTTACATTTGTTGCATATTTGTTACAAGGATTGGAGAAAAACAATAAACATGGTTCCTACCCTCCCAGCACAAACAATATCTATAGAAATCGATCTACCTTGCTGATCAGCTTTATATCTTGTCTAATTTCTAACCCAGATGAAATGTTCTATGACTTTTTTTTCCAAATAAATGTTAAGAGATCTAAAGTAGATGGTGTCAGGTTTTCTACTTCAGTCCTCATCGTCCTCCTAATACTACTGTATCATGCCGGGGTCCTAAACTATCTTCCTGGAGTCCCTCCTTTCCCTGAAATGTTATCCACATCCAGCCAAAGGGGAGCCATTGAACATGGGCTCACACTGGGCAAGAACTAAACATGGTCTCTCAGCTGCCCATTGCACCTGTCAGCTCCACTGATCCTCAAATCTCTTCTTTGTAGCTAATGAGCAAACTCCCTTTTTACCAGCATAGAAAGACCACCCACCTCTCCAAGTCTTCTGTCTCTGGATTTCATTCTGATGCCCTACCCACTTCCCATCTATAGTTCTCTTCCACAGAGGAGCCAGTCCAATTACTCTAATCCGTGGTGATGTCTCCCTTCTCTCAAAGCCTTAGTTGGTGCTATTATGTTATCACAACAGTCATATCATTTCCCTTGTGTAAGTTTTGTTTATGCAACTTGATTTATAGCTAGGACATTAAAGCCACGTCTTTTGCTTTTCTCTAAGCCCTTGTAGGAAATATCCAACAAATATAACGGCTAAAATGATGCTGTAGAAAGAAGAAAAAACACACTGTCATTCATTCAAACTCTGCTAACCAGCTATGTGATTTGGGGCAAGTCACATAACTATAACAGATTATTTTCCCATTTGCAAAAATGATGATGTGTGAGCAGTGGAATTTAAGACCTTTTCCAAAGTTGAAACTATACTTTAGTAAAGTGATTAAACATTTGAAGAGATGAAGTTGCAAAGAAAGACCCATTCCCAACGTGAATTGCCTAACATACACATGGTCTGAGAATAGCTGCTGAGTGTAAAATACATGAGTGGAGGAGCAAGAGGTAGCACAGTCAGTTAATTAAAGCAGATTATAGAGTTTCCATAAAGCCTGAAAAATTCACTGGGCCAAGGCAACCTGTTCCTCAAGGAAGTGCCCTTAATTCTTTAGGGAGTAATGGAAAGAACTTTAGGGGGTAAAGGGAATCAGGTTATTTGTGTTCCACAGTCAGAGACCTTTGCTGGGCTTGGTTACAATGGCAGATCCCCCACACTGCTGAGATTCAAACTTAGCAACTCCAGGGGAGCCACTGAAGGAGACTTCCAGGTACCTCAGCATGGGACTTGGCTCAGAGGATCAAGCTCAAATACTTTCATTTTCTTTTCTCTCTGGACTCTTGCCAAAGACTAGACTATATTCATGAGGCTGAGGTGTATACAAAAATACAAATCAATTCTATTTTATAATTATTAGACCAGAGAGACCTAATTGGGGTTCTTAGGAGCTGCCTGCTCTCTGTTATACCCAGGTTCAACAGGTGGGAACTAAGGGATGGGCTAGGTTTCCTCCAAGACTTGCCCCGTGCTCCCTGGGGAACCCTTAGGAATGGGCAGGAAGATGGTTCACCCTGAGCCTTAGCAACACATTCTGCTTGCAGAGGTTCACCTCTCTCAAATCATATTGCTCCAAGACTGACTTCTGCCTGGCCAAAGCCAACCTCTAACACGGGCAGGTCTTAGCTGGGACTGTGGGCTCATTACAGTCTCTCAGCTTGATGGATTTAGCCTTTAAAAATCTAACAGTGAGTATTCATGAAATAATTGTATTTTCTACAAAATATTAAAACTCACATCATTTTATAAGATAATTTTAAACTCAATGATACATTAATGGACATCTCTTCCTGCCAATAAGTATATTACTTTAACACCATTGTCCTGTTTTCCCTTTTCTTCCATTATATAGTGTCTTTTTGGTCAGGATCATTTTTTCTCCAAAATAAAAGAAGTAAAGTCTGCTTTCTACCCTTCCACCTTCTCATGCCCTGTTTAGTCAGTGCACTACCTAATACTCAGTCTTCTCTTCCAGGTAGGTGCCATTTACAGGAAAAGTATGTGGATTTCTCCAATGAGAGCAACAGATGCCCATCTCTTCTTAGAAACCTAGAACCAACAGTAAGGGAGTCATCAAGAGCTGGAGCTCAAACAAGAACTACCATTATGTCAATCTGAGTGACTTCCAAGATTAATCTCTATGTGTCTCGTGTTTATTAACTTATTTAACTTATTTACTTTTCTTAACTTTGGTAGCAAGTGGGATGGGGTCTTTTGTGAATGCCATCTCAAGGATGGGTTCCATTCTGTCCTTTATTTTATTTTATTTTATTTTATTTTTTGACAGGCAGAGTTAGACAGTGAGAGAGAGAGACAGAAAGGTCTTCCTTCCATTTCATTTCCAGTTCATTCCCCTAATGGCCGCTACGGCCCGCACTGCACCAATCTGAAGCCAGGAGCCGGGTGTTCCTCCCGGTCTCCCATGTGGGTGCAGGGACCCAAGCACTTGGGCCATCCTCCACTGCTGTCCCGGGCCACAGCAGAGAGCTGGACTGGAAGAGGAGCAACCGGGACTAGTACCCAGCACCCCAACTGGGACTAGAACCCGGGGTGCTGGCGCAGCAGGCAGAGGATTAGCCAAGTGAGCCATGGCGCCAGCCCCATTCTGGCCTTAAACTTGCTCTTCCCTTCTGTTCATTCTGCCTACCCAGACATGCCATACCACTATGACATGGTCCCCTCCTTTCTGCTTTTCCAATTGTAACCCATATTTCAGGAGCAATTTAGGGCTTATGCGCCCAGGGCACCTCCCTAACCTCCAGCATCTAATGGGTGACTCTTTCTACCACCCTCAGGAACTTCTGTCTCCTGAGAGTCTGTGATGGCTACTGTCAGAGCTGCTTGTAGCTTTACATTCTTTTTTGCCATCTCTCCTTCATACTGCCAATTTTATGTACAATTTTTCTGTTTTAATTCTGCAAAGCACACCTTTATTTTACAGTTATGGTTTGTGGTCAACATTTTATAGCTTCTCAAACATGGATCATTTCTATCTAACAATCTGAAGAAGTGACACTGTGCCCTTGGAAGATGTTGTTTTATTTGGGTTGGATATAATACTGCTAAAATATATGCTATCTCATGGGACTGGCTGTGCTGTGGGTTTTCCCTGTAAATATTTAGCTTCCATCCTTAATTCCCAGGCCAGTGCTTCTCATGTGGAATGACACAACTTCCAGAAGTTGTGCAGGTGCAGTAGCTGGGTAATTTACATATAATCTCTCCCTCTGGGACTCCCTTTTTAGTAGGGTGAGTGTCTTACATGGAGTGATTGGCCTTCAATCCAGAGAGACTTGCTGGAAGCAGTGAAGTCTTTCTTTTTGGAACACACTGGTGTCTATTTGTCAAAGTCCTTTCATTCATATTGTTTCAGATATTCACTGTGCCCTTGTGGGAATGGTAGGGCAGTTATTTTATCCCCATTTGACAAATGAGGAAAGTGAAGCCTGGAGAGATATGATGGCTTGCTTAAGGTCACATAGTTGGCGGCCAAGCTAGGACCAGACGCCAGGTCTCTCGCCTGAGCTATCCTCTTGGCAACACACACACAGTGATGCTCTGACAACCATCTGTCTCTTCACATCATTTTATTTCTAAAATATGATCACATTTCTAATCCAATTTAATTCTCACAAGAGGCCTGGGAGAAACTCCTGGATGGGGGTTATCTGAGTCATGATTTCCAACCTGCAGCTAGGGAAACACACACAGAGACTTAAGAGACTTTCTTAGTCACATGTGGATCAGTGGATGGGGTGGGACACAGCTTGACCCACAGGTCCTCCAGGTGGAACTTTGACACCTGTCTGCACACACATTGAGTACTTCAGACATTGGTCTCCCTGCTTCCAATAATATTAGGTAGAAAGCATGAGAGTCAGAGACAACTTCAGTGTGGTCTTCAATGGAAACACTGCCATTCAAATGAACCTATCACTTGGTACTGACAGGCAGGTGTGCAAGTGGTGTGGTCCCCTAGAAAGAACTGGAGGTTGATGTGTGTGTGTGTGTGTCAGGGGGGAACCCTGGGCACAGAGCCAGGGTAAGAGCCAGGCCTCCTGATTTCTGGGACAGTGCTTTTATTCTAACCCCACTGGTAGAAGAAGTCAACAGCTTTCCTCATGAAGAGAAATTTAGTGAGTAGCAGATCAAAGCTTTGGTTTCCCCATGACAAGTACAAAGAATAACTCCCACATTCTTCCAGTGTAAGAGGCTGGAGTGTCCATTTTCCAGCCACTTATGTCCCCCAGCAGGTATCTTAGAATGACTTGGCTACTATTAACTGGGTAAAATGACCCACAGTCTTAACTCAGCCAATACAAATATTTCTACAACTCCGTGTTAAAGAAAGAATGAATACATTTGGCATCTTAAGAGGTGCAAGGAGGCTGTTGTAATGTGGTCATTCCCTGAGGGAGGATAGCAGATGGATCGATTTCCTGCTGTTGAGTTGGGTGGTCCAGAATCTGCAAAGCAGGGGCTTCCTCACATAGGAATAAGCGACTGACACAAGTTCCCTGGGGCAGAACCAGGATCCTGGGACAGCACTCTGCTTCTCTTAGAAAATGACCAACTTTGTTCAAGGGTTGTTACTCTATTGAGTATAAGATTAGTTCATTCAGCTGTGGTTTTTCAGTCCTACAATAAGAATGTATACCACTTGAAAGTCAATTTATAAACCAACAGTCATCTAATATGTGACTAGCTAATGTAAAGTCTAGTGAGGGAGGCCAGTACTGTGGTCTAGTGGGTTAAACTGCTGCCTGCAATGCCAGCATCCAATACAGCCACTGGTTTGTGGCCCTGCTGCTCCACTTCTGATCCAGCTCTCTACTAATGACCCAAGTGTTGGACCCCTGCAACCCACCTGGGAGACCAAGATGAAACTTCTGGCTCCTGGCTTCAGCCTGGCCCAGTGCGGTCATCTGTGAGTAAATTAGCAGATGGAAGAACTCGCCCCCCCCCCCATTTCTCTCTCTCTCTCTAACTCAGACTTTCAAAATAAATTAATTAATCTTTGACACAGCCTAGTGAAAGTCAGAGATAAGAGCGTCTTCTGCCTTCTGGAAGCCTACACTCCAGTTGAAAGTCATGAATCCACACTTAGCAATCTGAGCTAACAATGACAAGAAGTGGCACTCAATGAGGGATAGGAAGATTGGCACTGGTTGCTAGGAAAGGGAGAGTTTCAGGAGAGGTGAAATAGTCTGGAAGAATCTGAGGAGGAGGTGGAGGAAGGACTTGAGTTGAGGAATGACTGCAACATTGCTTGGGGATAGGAGGAGCGGTCATGGAGGTGTACCAAAGGTAAGAAGAGAGGTACAGGTGGGGCTGGCAGGAGAGTTGGATTGATCACTTTCCTGAAACACACTCCTTTTTCTTCCCAGGGATATACTCTCTCTCAATTACAAAATAACTACAGAAGGGAGTGGGTGGCTCAGGACAAATTTGCTTCCCCTTTCAGGGGCTCAAGGAGCATCCCAGATGGCAATGAATGAGAAACACTGTTCTGGAGTGGAAGGAGAGCCCACAGTTTTTCAGACAGATGGAATACTCCCTCCCCTCTCCTCCCCTTTAATATATCAGGACAGAGTTACCTATCTATAGGAAAGACCTGAAGTGAAATGGTGGAAACTGGGTTTTTGTTTTTAAGAGATCTATATGAGGTTAATGTAATGTTTGTCAACTAGAAAGCTCTAGACAACTACCATACTTCAGGGTTTGACTGAGAGGCCAAATTCTAAGACAGGCCACATTATTAGAAGGTATGTATAGTATTTTAGTGAGTACACTTGCATTGTGTGTATCCTTAGAGATAAACGCTCTATGAAATAACGAAAATCCTGTCCCATGGGACTTCTCAGCCAAGTCCAGCCACTGTTCTTAAGACAACCTATTCCACTGATATATTGGAGACGCATCTGAGGACTGGAAGCCTCTTGCTGTAAGGTTACAGTTCTAGAGTATAGGAAGCTATGGAATCAGGGTTGAGAAGAAAGGAGAAAGCACTGGGAGGTCAGGTAGAATTCATACTTGCTTTGCCTATTTGCAAAGTTCAAAGACTGTACTTGGTGCCCTCATCAACAGTTATTATTTTTCTGTCATTATTGAATTGATAGGTAATTATTGAATAATTACCTATCTCCTAAATCATTAATATAGGGCTGCAAGGCCATGTAAATTTAAGACTGAGTTGTGGAGGACCAGCATTTGGATGAGATATTACCATTGCTGGGGTCATTTTGCTCCTAGTATATTTGAAGCATCTTTTGAGATCTTCTGTTTATACTCCAAACATCACAGCTCCTAAGAGAGACTATATGTGCAAATGTGACCCTCTGAGATCAGAGTTGGCTTTGCCATTGGGTAGCCATGTCTGGGATGTGGTTGGTGAATTATGGTCTTCCATGAGGATTTGCTGAATGAATAGGAAATTCAGAAACAATCACTTAATGTCCCTGGGCTGAGTTTCTTCTTTAAAACAAGAGAATTAGTCCCTAGAAGTCTCAATTGACAGGGCTTCAATAGGATAAAGATGAGGTAATGGGGTTTAACACACTTTAAAAGTAAAAAAAAGTTCTGTAGAAAAACAAGTGGTTGCTATAGCAAACTGAATTGGACAAACCTATGACTAGGACCCTAGGAGATTTTGAGTCTTGTCCAACTCAGCTCATAAACAATAAATCTTGGGCAGTCTCCTACCTTCCCAGAGCCTCAGTTACTTCATTTGTAAACACATGATAATAGAAAGTGTTTACTTCACAGGGGGTGTTTTGAAAGTCAACGGAGATGATTATGAATTGCTCCTTTCTGATGACCAATGAAAAATTTACGGGTGTCCAACTTTTCATGCCTGCACTCAGCTGCAATTTAGGCAAGTTTTCCCCTGGAGAAGGAAAGCCTTTATGGGGAGCCCCAGGGCCTGCTGACCCTCCCTCCTTTCTTCCTGCCACTGGTCAAACACACCATGTGTTTCCCATTAGCCTCATCTTAGCATTCCCCCTCTGCCTGTGTTCCCTGCAATTATGGCTCACCATCTCCCGGATGCAAAGTCTCCATAGAATCCCAGAATATTAGAGCTGGATGGGATCTCTGAGTCTGCATGAGAATATTGAGGTTCAGAAAGTTCGTGTTGCTATTTGGTGGCCAAACCAGAACCAGATCTGAGGTTCAAGTTTAGTGTTCTTTTTATTGCACTTCATCTTAGGCCTTTTCAACATTGTACTTTTGAAACCTATATTATTACAGGAAATCCCATCTGCCCATGATTTGGCTATGATTCATAATTGATGCTGTTATATGAAAGCATTGCCCTCCTTCTCTCTACCTATTTCTTTAGAAGTCAGATCCTAGAGTGGCATTGGTAAGCATGGCTTAAATATGATGGGAAAAAGCTATTCCTCCCAGCTCCAGTTATTTCTCTCTTGTAGAAAACCAAGAGAGATAAGTAAATCTCGGCTGACATGATACGGTTCAACAAGGTACATAAAAAAGTGGAGCACCTGTGCACCTACACTGGAAATGAGGTGAAGGCACACCAATAGCCAGGAGTTCTACTCATTTTGTTTTCTCAACATGAAACATCATGTTAGAATTACTGTATACCATCACCTGTGTGTTTATGTTTCTACTTAGGACAAATAGATATGCTAGATGTCGTATTTGTAACATATTTCTCAAAACACATTTTTAAAAGAAGATTTTGTTTTGACATAAGCTAGTGTGGTTTCCAGCCTTAAGGCATTTGTTGTATGTGTTCCTAGCTGATCACATCCTGTGTTTGAACTTTACTTTCTTCATCTATAAAATGGGTGGGAGGATCCTCAGGGATTCTCCAACTAGAATACTCTGGTGCACCTCCTCAGTTTATGCCTGCTATTATTATTTTTTTAACTAAAATTTAATGAATATAAATTTCCAAAGTACAGAATATTGATTACAATGACTTCCCCCCCATAACGTCCCTCCAACCCACAACCCTCCCCTTATCCACTCCCTCTCCCCTTCCATTCATGTCAAGATTCATTTTTGATTCTCTTTATATACAGAAGATCAGTTTAGCATAGATTAAGTCAAGATTTCAACAGTTTGCTCCCACACAGAAACATAAAGTGAAAAATACTGTTTGAGTACTAGTTATAGCATTAAATCTCAATGTACAGCACACTAAGGACAAAGATCCTACATGAGGAGTAAGTGCACAGTGACTCCTGTTGTTGACTTAACAAATTGACACTCTTGTTTATGGCATCAGTAATCACCCTAGGCTCTTGTCATGAGCTGCCAAGGCTATGGAAGCCCCCTGGGTTCACTGACTCTGATAATTTTTAGACAAGGCCATGGTCAAAGTGGAAGTTCTCTCCTCCCTTCAGAGAAAGGTACCTCCTTCTTTGATGACCTATTCTTTCCACTGGGATCTCACTCATGGAGATCTTTCATTTAGGTTTTTTTTTTTCCCCAGAGTGTCTTGGCTTTCCATGCCTGGAATACTCTCATGGGCATTTCAGCCGGATCCGCATGCCTTAAGGGCTGATTCTGAGGCCAGAGTGCTGTTAGGACATTTGCCATTCTATGGGTCTGCTGTGTATCTCACTTCCCATGTTGGACCATTCTCTCCCTTTTTTATTCTATCAGCTAGTATTTGCAGACACTATTCGTGTTTATGTGATCCCTTTGGTTCTTAGTCCTATCATTAGGATCAATTGTGAACAGAAATTGATCACTGGGACTAGTGAGATGGCATTGGTACATGCCACCTCGATGGGATTGAGTTAGAATCCCCTGGTATGTTTATGCCTGCTATTATTAAACGTAAGAGTATTTTGAGATAGTAGTAGTCACCGAGCTTCAATGCAAATGCTGATCAACCTAAGGCTTCCTGAGCAAGGGTTCTCACCAAGGTGGATTGCAAACTGACTGTCAAGTGTTGCAGATGACCCTGCCTCACAGCTGCCCATTTCATGACAATCCACATAACCAGCTTTCAGAGGACATGATAATATAGCGTCTGGATTGTAAAACTGCTCATAAAACATTATGAGATTGTGGGAAGTCTAGATCCCTGTAAAGACAGTACTGGAATCTAACTTGAGCCTGCATGAGAAATAAATAATGAGCTATTTGAAACCATCATCTTTTCTCCAAATGGAGCATAGAGAGTGAAGATAAATGGAAATGCCATCAATTACTGTTTCTCCCAATGGGAAAGTGATAAAGATATTTAAATGACGTGTGACACAGTGGAATGTGAGTCCTAATGGAGGACCCCCTGTCCTTACAGAGAGGGATAATGTAGGTAATGGACTGAGTAGAAAAGTTAGGAGTGGAGAGCAATGAAAAGCCAGAAATGAGACTGGGGAAGCCAGGCTGAGACTATCCATGACAGCAAAATAAAAATTGGACTGAAATGAAGCACATGCTTACATGGTGTCTAATCTCTTATCTAAGTGGAAGCAGGACATGAAAAAAAAAAAAAAACCAGAGAATGAGGAGCCCCAAGAAAGGAAAGAAACATATCTCACATACAGTCTAAGTCTGTGCTCCTGGCCCCCTCACACACACTAGCTCCACTCCCTAAATTTTTTTCTATGTCAAAGGTAACAAACATCTCTCACTTCTCTATAGATTCAAACATGCTTGTCTATGGTTCCCAAATCCGCTGCATTTTTTTGGTGCAGTCCCAATATTCACACATTCATCTTTATTAGAATCTTCTCACATCTCATTTCCAGACCACCCTAACAGCCCCTGAACACTGGCCCTGGTTCTAGTTCCTTCCCACTTGAATTTGCCCATTATTCTCTTGCCCAGTGGTTCTCAACACCCCATTGGTCATGCTACTCTGCTGCTCAGAAACTTGCCATAACTCCCTGTTGCCACAGTGAATCGAAACTCCTGGACTCCTTAGCTCTACCTGCTGAGAGATGACATTTCCAACTGCTTTTTTCCATGGTCTCCTTGCTATACTACATACCTTCCTGTCTTTCCCACTCATTCTCATTTCTGTGGTAACCTGTTCCATTAGAGGTTTAATATCCTATTCAAGGACCAAATTCAGGACCTACAGAGTCTGGTGCTGATGTGTTTATTAGCTGGGTTTTTGTCATTGGGTTACAGGATGATCCACATTGTCATCCAAAGATTGGGGTCAAATGTAATTAATTTGTAGGCATTCATCTCTCTATTATTTAAGAGCTTCATCAGTGCTCTTCTCCATGATTGGTAAGGAGACCAGATTGGGTTCATAGACAGTCCATGCTACATGTCAATGCAATTTACTTTCACAGATTTCATTTTTTGAGAAAGGGATGCAAAGATCAATAATTTCAATACATATTTTTAAGGAAACGCAAATTACATAAAAATATTGATCATGAAGTTTGCCTTAGTGCATGGCTACTTAACAGATTTTGTCCATTCCATCTTCATGATATTCTAATGGACCTTTGTGAATGAATCCATTGTATATGTACTCAAACTTTTTAATGCTCGTTGTAGTTATAATTTATGTAATTTATTTAAATATTATGCAAAACTAGGAAAACAAAGCAAAGGGTGGTGTTTTGATCAAAATGAAGTAAATGGCTTTAGGAAAAGTCAGTAAATTGGAAATTGATAAAAAAATCAATATTTAATTGAGTGTGAGTGTGACAGCTGTGAGAGTTGTTAAAAATCAAAATGTCTGGAAGAATTCTGAATTCAGATAGCTCAGAAAACATATTTTACATTGTTGATTCACATTAAAGAAATCAGAACCAGATAATGTAAATGATGTACTTTCAGGAAATTATTTGGGAAAAAAGATGATAAAGTATTTTATTTAGAATATCCTTATTAAAAAGAATCTCACTGGGGCTGATGCTGTAGCGCAGTGGGTTAAGCCATGGCCTGCAGTGCCTGACTCCCATATGGGCATTGGTTTGAGTCTGGCCTGCTCCACTTCTGATCCAGCTCCCTACTAATTCTCCAGGGAAAGAAGTAGAAGATGGTTTAAGTGCTTGTTGCCCTGTACCCAGCGGGAAACCCTGAAGAAGCTCCTGTTTCCTGGCTTTGGTCTGGCACAGTCCTGATTGTTGTGGCCATCTAGGGAATGAACCAGCAGATGGAAGATCTCTCTTTATCTCTCTCTCTATGTCTCTCCATCTCTCTTTCTTTCAAATAAATAATATGTAAACAAATAAACACTACCTTTCAAATATTTTTTTTAAAAAGTCATTGATCCTACAATAAATGATTGGCAAACAAGTATGTACTTACAAACTTAAGCTAAAATAAAAAGTGTAGTGTTTTGATGCATGTTCAAAATAGTTTTGTCACCATTCCTATTATCAACCATTATCAACAAACCCATTCCCAGATGGGTCATGGCCTACTGAGCTCTGGTCAAAAATATTGATCGCTTCTTTATTCTTCATATGATAAAACTAGTTGTGTTTTTTGAGCCTCAGTCTTATCAGCTCAAACATGAGCAACTGTATTCTGTCTTTGTATCTAATTGCTAAGCCATAGATCTAATGCTTGTCCCAAGAGGGGATCTTCTCTCCCACCTGACAAAAGAAATACCTCTTTTCTCCAGGAGTAAAATCCAGAGTAAAATTTCATTGAACAGGGATTTGCATTAAATTCCCTTTTTCAAGTGATGATACAGCTTCTAAAATGTTTTCCTTCCTCCTCACCTCTGTCTTTCTTAAATTTCCCATGGCTTTGAGCAAACAGACATTCTGCTTAAAAACCTGAAATGATTCTGATGTCATCCCAGTAAATATCCAAGCATCTTGGCCTGATCAAAGGTTGAAGACCTTTGATAACTAAGTTTCTGATCTAGCCTAACGGTACCTTTCTACTTTGATCTCAACCCACAACTCATACACGTGTACCTGGAGAGCCCAACAGATGCTGGCCATTCTCAGAATACAACAAACAATTTTATGAGCCTCCTGCTTCACTCCTGCCGTCCTCCCTACCCAAAACACTCACCTTCCCATCACTGATCTTCCTTGCATTCTTGGAGTCCAGCAGCTCCAACATCACATACTACAGAAGCTGTCCTATGACAGTGCCAGAGATGACTGTCAGCACCAGACTCCTGTGCCTGTCACCCACTCCTAAGACATTTGTTTCTCAACAGTATGGGAGCCATCTAGGTTTTGCACATGTTTAAGGATCCTCTGAGCTGGCGAGTGCCCAGAAGATGTGAATTGGGGCTCCTTCATTGCTGTTTGCCAAATAGAACTTAGCATACATTGGCATTTATAAGAGCATGCTATATAGTTGACAAATAAATGAGTTATTGTGTTTCCATTACTTCTCAATGGTCTTGCTTTTCCACAACTCAGCATATATACATTCACTTCAAGGGAGAACTGCAAAAAGACAAGAGCAGAGAGAGAGAGAGATGGTGCCATTTTCCTGAAAAGCTGCATCCAACTCCTCCTACTTAGCAATTTTTCATCTCCATATGCTGTAATTTAGCTTCATTTGATTGGACCAACTGCAAGGTTTCCCTATAAAAATGAGTCTTGGAAGTTGATGACTCTCAAAATGTATGATTTCATGGGAACTGAGAAAAATGTCCTTTCCTCTTCCAATCAATCTTTTAGAAAATATTCTTTACTGATTTCTCAAATTCTTCCATTTGATATTGAATGTTAATGTGTTAGTTTTTTAATGTACCTATTCTTGGGAGGGGTCACATTTGAAGCATGATAATTATTATTGCCAGTAATGATGATGGAAGGCCTCTAAGACATATGACTCAAGGACCAGGCAAGTGCAAAAGGAAAAGATCAGGAGTCACCACAAAGGGGCGGTATCAAGATGCCCAAACAAACCATAATTCAGTGAATTTGCTGAAGTTTGGGCCCATCTCTAGAAAAATTTTAATGAGGTATGCCTTCACAGCCCAGAAAACCTCTTTGCTTATGAATAACCATAATCCTGACATTAAAAAAAACTCACCCACCCCAGCTCCAACATAATTGCCCGTGACAGAGAGCCAGCTGTACCTCTGTGATGTAATTATTTTCTTTCTGGAGTCTGTCTTGCAGGTTTGTGTATGTGCAAACAAGTGACACGTGTGAGTGCACACACACACGTGTGCTACATAGGCACTGGGATCTCACTGATCCTTACACCCCACTCATTTTTCCTGCTAAGATAGTACAACAGACTCACATTGAGATTTCTGGGAGCATAAGAAAACATGGATCTATGGGAAATAAATTAATCAATTCATATGATCAAATGTCTTGTAAAGGTAATTTGAGATGGAAAAAGCCTGCTGGTTTTGATGACAGTTTACAATATGTTTTATTTCTCATAACTATAGGCCAGTTAAGAATACCCATTTTACTTCTGTTAATGAGTTCTATGTGCCATTCCCAAATCTTACCCTTTTCTCATTAAGCCTTCCCACTAATAATGACAACAACAATAACAACAGTGATCATATACAACAAAGAGCAAAGATCATTGGAAAGTTTTCTTCCCCCAAAGAGGAATTTTTGAATGGCTGCACTCTACGCCTTGAATGCATTATGGTTAATTTCAGATTCCGAGGATGATTAACTCTGACTGGTGGAATAAAAGGCCATGACCAATTATTATTCAGAAAAATCCTGCTGTTTAGCCAAAGAGCATACAGTGCAATCCAGTCCTTGATGTTCCTGTGATAAACGCTCACATGACAAGGTTATTTGGTGTAGAGCAGCCAGAGTGGTTGCCATGGCAACCTGTTCACAATGCTCATAAATCTGAGGTGTAGTTATCCTTGCTGTGTATGCAAAAAAAAAGGGGGGGGGGAGAGAAAAAAGAAACCTACAAAGCCAGCTCAAGCGGTTTAATTTACAGTGCTGCTTCAAAAAAAAGAAAAAAATGGGCGAATGAATTCTAAGATAATAGACCTCTCCATATTATATTCCTTCACAATACAGGCACTTAGGACTCAAATGCTCTCTTCAAAGCCAAAAAAGATTTTTAAGATAATCATTATGGTGGAGAATATAGGTCATCATTAGCACCAGGAGTGACAAAAATGAAAGAGGTGGTTAGAAATCTGAGCTTGCTGGCATCAATTGTTTTCCCTTGGCACAGTTAGCAATGCAAACAGCTGTTGACAGCACATCAGGACAGGTACATTCGATGGGGGAACAAATGGCTTTTTTAGCTGCTGCTTCCCAGAAATGATGGGCTGTAAGTCTAAGGGGCCAAAGGTCAAGCAGACAATGATGAAATATCCCCCACAGACCTGATGTCAGGTGGTTCAATGTTAAGATCGCTCTGATATGGTCTCTCAGCCTCGATTTCAGCTCCACTCAAGCCCCATTAGAAATAAGGGCAGCCTATTAAACCAGCAGGTTGCAAGGCTTTTCTCATCTCGGGGGTAAGCTCCCTGGCCACCTGGCTTTTTGACCCCCTGTGGCTTATTTCAACCATTATCAGTTTTCTAAATAAAAATTGGGGAAGAGTTCAACCCTCTGAAGTGGCAATTCTTTAACACTTGGAAATGTGAGGGCCATTGGTTCTGCAGTTATCTAGAATGACAGAAATGCTTAATATGATCATGATCTAGTTCAAATTAAGACTAACATTTGACTTCTGCCATCTAACAGTGGAGATGGCTCAATTAGAG
This sequence comes from Oryctolagus cuniculus, assembly GCF_964237555.1. Lineage (NCBI taxonomy): Eukaryota > Metazoa > Chordata > Mammalia > Lagomorpha > Leporidae > Oryctolagus > Oryctolagus cuniculus. Next base: position 31,951,963 of record NC_091441.1, read on the forward strand.
ATTTTTGATGGGTAAATTCAGTGTGTGATCAAGTCCCAGAGTATATTCACATATTGGGGGCATTCCAAAGAGTGCAACAAAATTACACTCTAGTCTGAGCAATACCAGAAGAGCTCAACTGAATAAAAATTGGAAAGAATGACGGCAGAAGTGCATCCCCTCCTCCTGGGTCTCAATTCTGATCTAAAGCATACATCTGTCCACCTGTGTGTGATGAAAGGTAACAACAAGGTACGGGGCTTTCTCTACTTTCTCTAAGTCCACATAGTATGCCAAGGAGTGTCTTGAGAAAGATATAGTTGGGGGGCTGGTGCTGTGGTGTAGCCGGTAAATCCACCGCCTGCAGTGCCGGCATCCCATATGGGTGCCGGTTTGAGTCCCAGCTGCTCCACTTCAGATCCACCTTCCTGCTAATGTGCCTAGGAAAGCAGCAGAAGACGGTTCAAGTGTTTGGGCCCCTGCACCCATGTGGCAAACCTGGAGGAAGCTCCTGGCTCCTAGCTTTGAATTGGTCCAACTCCAGCTGTTGAGGCCATTTGGGGAGTGAACCAGCAGATGGAAGATTCCCCCACCCCCCATAACTGTACCTTTCAAATAAATAAATCTTTAAGAAAAGATGTACTTGGTGTTTATATCTGGCTCATTTCAGGGTCAGCAAGTATAGACTCACTTTATAAAAATTTGTTCTTTTCACCTTTTCAAGACTGTCTAAAATCCTTGATATAATCTCTGGTTTGAGACATATCTCTCTTTTTAAAAAATAGTTATATCTGGGGCCGGCACTGAGCCACAGTGGGCTAAAGCACTGGCCTGCAGTGCTGGCATCCCATATGGGCCATGCTTTATAAAAGTATTGCATTTTTGACTCTAAAGTGTTGGCCATTCCCATTTGATCATGATTGCCCCTTCAATTTGGGATTGCTCCTTCTTAAAGAGAAGGAAGAGAGTATCATCCTGGAATTCAGGAATTGAGTCTGAGTCCACATGAGAAGAAAGAAAAAAGGAAAGGGACCTGAAGAGGGTCAAAAGGGTATCGTTGCTCAAACATCAGTTTCAACTCAGGCATATTTTACTGGGACCATGTTCATTAACCTTGCCATCCTGGAACTAGGCTCTCCAATCAATGCTGCAATTCAACCAGCTGAGCAGAAAAACTCTCCTTTTCTGGGATGGCAGTGGGAAGAGATAGAAACTGTAGGATTTCTTGATGCTACAGAGAGGGGATTCTTCAATCAAAAATGTTTACTCACACTTCCCAATTCTCTTTCTCTGTAGATAACATAAGCTACTTTGTAGAATTATCTTTTATGCATGAGTGGTAGCTTCCCTTTGCACTATAAGCTACTTTACAATGAGTACAAGGTTCTATTTATTTTTATTGTCTCCTGCATGATTGGCAAAAGGCATTTTAAAAGAAGAAGAACAAAAACTAACAAAATAATTATGGGTTATAGTTTCATGAAACCAGATTCTTTTAGAACAGATCTGGTTTCAAGCATTTTCTGTTTTCTTTTGGAAAAAGCCCAAGATCAGGCAACACTGTCCCTAACTCTTGCATGAAGCTAAGTAGCAGCTACTCTTGTCAGCTAGGGCTTGCTATTCCGCCTGGCTAGCTCCACTTACATCACCTGCCTGGACCTACAGTATGCATGAGCGCCTGACTGTGAGAACTTCATCACAAAGTGATGAGAAACAGGAGAAAGGCAAAGGGCTTCTGGCTCAGAAGGCATGCAGCACCCTTCGACCATCTCATGGCTGGCCATCCTGACCCTGCTCATCCCTGGTGATGCATGCTAATAATGTTGGCCCTACCTGACTATGCTTCTTATTCTCATACCCCAGACAGAAGAGATCTTCACAGCAAGGGAACAGAAGGGGACTGACTGCCTCTTCTGAGAGTGGAATTCTGCACTGACCTTCAAACTGAACTGTGAAGGTAAGAAACCACAAGGGGCAGCACATGAGCCTGCTGTCATTGTGGCCATTTCCACTTTGAGCTGAGAACAAGGACCCAGCTGTTGGGATCAAAGGTGACAGTTAGGAGTAACAGTTTTAAGACTTGAAACCTTCCTGTTTTCTCTCTTTTCAGTTCTAGCTGTTGCTGATTTACTCACTATTATATCAGAGTGATGGGGTTCACTGATTCTTCAGGATAAAATAATTGTTCCATATGGAAAAAATATTACCCTGATATTTGTGATCATGAAAAACCTCCTTGCAAAGCTCTCACTTAGGGGTACCATCTTGGCCTCATTCTGAAGTTTTCATTCAGTTGTTCAGCCGCTTACACCAAGTGAGACCTACAGTACTGGGCGATGTAACAGTGAACAAGAACAAGAACTACAAAGTACCTGGCCCTGTTTTCAGGGAAATACACTTTTATTTGGAGAGATAGATACCAATGAAATAATCATGAGGATGAAAAGACTCAGGAGTCCTATGGAAGGATCCAGATCGAGGCTCGGTTGGGATTGGATGTGATTACAGAGGAGAGTGTGTCTCCTGGGAAAGCTTGGTTGAGAAACTGATTTTTGAAGAAGCTGACTCAATCTTTGTGGCATCTATGTAGTGCCTTCACAGAGTAAGTGCTGTGGGCCCTTGCACTTGGTGGGGGGGGGGGGGGATCCCACCAAGGATCGGAGTCCTATCCAGGAACCCTGCCAACTGTTCCTCTTCTCTTAGTTCCACATCCTATCTTCTGGTGGCCTTTCCTGACATGCCCTCTTCTCTCCAGAATGTGTTGTCCTCAGTCATCTTCTCACTTGTTCTCATTAGTCTATCACGTGTTCTAAGACAAGGACTTGTCATCTCTATGATCTGTGCATCAGGTATGGGACAGAATATGTCCTGGGGAAGGCTTTCTAGGAGTGAGTGGTTACATGTGAGATAATCCAGGTGACATGGGTTTGCACTGTGGGTGGTTTGAGGAATCTGTGTGTAATAGGGGTGACCGACACTTGCTTGAATCTCCCACAGATGAACAGCAACCCCTCACTGTGCTTCTCTTGCACTGCGTTCCTTAGAGTTTTTAACACAGTATAGTTTCTAAGGCTGATTTCTTTGTGTCTTAAGACTGAGATAATTAATTTTAATTTAACCAAATATAAGTGGAAACTTTCATTTAAATTAGCAACTTCTGGTGAGATAAACAAGCTGACTAGAAAAACCCTGGATAAATTTTGTTAGTATGCCCTTTTAGTTTAGGGTTCAGTGCTTAACTCAATCATACACACACACACACACACACGCGAGCACGCAGTTCTCATTATTTGTGGTAATTATGTTTTTAAAGTTGATGCAACTTTAGTGACTACTAAACTATTGCACCTAGGGGAAACAGGGTTAGGTTACTGTGAGCCCCGATCAGAACATTTTTGCCAATCAATACATAACTTTGTTTTGTATGTTTAGGGATACATTACTGAATACATCTCATTGATCCATTAACATTGAGCTCACTGCAAATAGCACTATAACTCAGGCCTAAATGAAGCTCCTCACACGTGCATTTTCTCCCTAAGGCACATCACTGCTTTCCTGAGGTTAGGAACACTGGACAGCACTTTACCACTGAGTTTGGTGCCATTTTAAATCCCCAAGAAAGAGCACAAAAGTTCAAGAAATACAGTACTAAGTAGATTACAAAAAAGACGCATGTTTCTAATATAAGAGCTGAGTCAAGAAGGTAGAGCATTGCTTTATTCAATCTCAGCTAAAAATATGCACATCACATGACTCAAATGTTTTATCACTCTGCACATGTCTATGAATGACAATAAAAGTGCTGGAATATTGATTTGGGGGTTACAAAAAATTAATGAGTAGGCTATTCATAAAATAAGGAAATAATGATGAGGTGGATGAATACAGAATACACAGATGGAAAATACATATATATTTACATATGTAAGTATATTCTTCAGTACAGAACCTGGCTATTGTAAGTATCCAGTAAGATTTTTTATTTACTGGGTTCAGTGCTGTGGTGTAGCAGGTAAAGCCGTGCCAGCATCCCATATGGGTGCCAGTTCAAGTCCCAGCTGCTCCACTTCCAATCCAGCTCTCTGCTATGCCTGGGAAAGCAGTAGAAAATGGCCCAAGTCCTTGAGCCCCTGCACCCATGTGGCAGACCCCAAGGAAGCTCCTCGCTCCTGGCTCCTGGCTTCAGATTGGCGCAGCTTCGGACGTTGTAGCCAACTGGGGAGTGAACCAGCGGATGGAAGACCTCTCTCTCTCTCTCTCTCTGCCTCTGCCTCTGCCTCTGCCTCTCTGTAACTCTGACTTTTTAAAAAAGATTTATTTATTTACTATAACCAAAAATAAAACATTTGGGTTAAGAAAGAATTCATATATGCCATATAAAATAAAGATGCATATTTAGTAGTAACATTCTACTGAACCTAATTTAGTTTGTTGATTATGTGCCCAATATATTCATAGATGACCATCACAAATGAACTACTCATGAAAGCTTAGAAACTTCATTTATTTCTCTAGAACATACAGCTCATACTGATTTGAGGGAGAAAAAAAAACTTGACTTATTTCTCATTTTTATCAAAAGAGAATCCTGAAAACCTTCTTCTAGAAAAGTGGTGGGTGGCAGGAAAGGCCCCTGGAAGTTCACCTCGTTCAGTTGACCTTGGGAGAGGCAATGCTACCTTGTTCGGAACTTTAGGGTTTTCTTCCTTTCATTATCACAGTCACAAAAGAGTTTAACAGTGGTTTGGTGAGTGAAGAACTATAGCTAACAAAATGCTTGATAAGAAATAGTTTGTAATATAGTTAGAAAAACAGAGACTGAAGAATAAGGATTAAGGCAGGTGGATAAGAAGGGAAGAAAGAATGGAGATGATAGAGCAGTCATAGGCACTAACGTGACTCAAAAACAACCAGGTGATGATGATAAAAGTTAAGATAACAGCTCATGTATCTTTTGTCTCTCCAATGGCTATAGATTTTGTTCCCTTGAAGCCTGGAGTTTTGTCCTCCAAATCTTATGTTAATGGCACTAATGGGGCTGAAAGTTAATCCAATTTTGGCATTTGGAGGTAGGACCTATGGGAAGTGGTTAGAATGAATTAGGCTGTTAACGGGGGGGAGCACCGTGATAGAATGCTGGTAGCTTCATGAAAGACCACGAACATATAGACAGACATACACTTCTGCCTCTTGCCCTGTGATGCTCTGCATGGCCTCGGGACTCTGCCAGGAAGAAGGACTTCCCTAGTGGTCGAACCAGTAGGGCCCTCGTGACCTCACACTATGAACCTCCAGCACTGTGTGCCAAAATAAACTTCTTATAAAGCTGGGCTGACTCAAGTCTTTGATTATCACAAAAAGCTGACAAATACACATCTCAAGTTTCCCACGTAGTCCCCATAACAACTCCTTGCAATAGATTACCACATCTACATTTTAAGAATGAAGATCTGGAGATTCCTACTAGAGTCTCACCTCTAGCAGCAGAGTGGAAGGTGGGACTTGGGAATCCAAGTCCAATGCTCCTGTTCTCCTCGATGGCTTAACTGGAGGGGGCAGAAGCTCTAAGTCAAATGTTTGATGAATGTTAAGTCATGAGCTGAATTGAATACGTTGGTTAAATTAAAGAACTCTTGGGACAATGTAGTACATCTTTCATTGTTCAGATAAGGAAATCAAGGCTAGAGAGGTAAACTGATTTACCAAGTCACACAGCTAGTTAGTAGAACAGTCTGCTCTTGAAGTCATGTCTCCAAATTATGCATCTTCTTCCTGTCAGCTTTCACTCCCATCACACTCTTCTTACTCCCCTCTGTACTGCCCCTACCCTCGCCAGACTGTAGCATCATAATTTTGAGTTTTCAGGATTGAGTTAACAAATACATGGTGTGAGGAAATCCTCTCTGTGGTCCACAGATAAGAATTGCAGACTTCCCCACTGTATTAATTAATGGCCTCATTAATCCACATTTAACTGTTCAATTAAATGTTTAATGTAACGCTTAGAGGTGCCATCAATTACCATGTGAGAAGCAACTCTTGGAGATCCCAGGCTGAAACCTGCTATGTACATGTGCAAAACTGCTGTCATTCGGACATACCACATTATCTCATGGTGCTCCATTCAGGGGAGGTGTATTACAGCTCCAGCTTAACTCAGGGTGGATAAAATCAGTGTGTTGGAGAAGAATGGAATTAAACGCTTTGCTGTAATGACTCACATCCTCATAAGTACCACTCATTAATTGTAGGTGCTACATGACATGAATGTGCTAGGGGATGGCAAGTATAATATTTTGAATGCTTTTCTTTCCCAGAATTACCCCAGAGAGAGAAGAAAATGATCTCAGTGGTGGTTACAGAAAACATATGCCAGCTTGATTTCCCTAGCAATGATATTAACAGTAAAGAGTGAAGCATTTGTGCCTCAGCTCAAAGAAAGGCAGCTTGATTTCCTCCAAATGTATTTCAACCTGACTTAGGTAATAATTAAGCAAGCAACATGGGGAGGTTTATAATTGCAATCCTTATTATATGAACTAAAATGGTAAGATTTACTTCTGTGGTAGACTTTCTCTAAGCAGACCCATAGATTAGAGCTTGCAGCTGCCTCTTTGGAAGGCTATGAGGTACATGGCATTTGTTTGGTGAGGTATCAATGGAAGAAGAACATCATGTATCAATGCCAGGTCTGTGTCCTGCTCCAATTGAAAGAACTCAGGGTATTAAAAACTGAGATCAACTAGTAAGCATTGCTGCTATCCTAAGCAAGGATAAAAGCTTTCCTTCACAACCAAATGATTGGATTACTGTGAAGGCTCAGTCTTTATGAGTAGGGTCTTTGGAATGAGAAGTGAAGAATCATTAGCACTGGTTTCCCTGGGTCTGTTCTTCTTAAGCTTGATCTATCAGGAATTGTTTCCTGAGGCCTGAGTGGGTCTTCTTAGGGTGAGGAAAAGAGAATCTGTGGAGACCTGAGGTAGGAGGAAGGAACAGATCCAAGCCAAGCAGAGTCCAATCAAAGTTGAGGACCAAGGAGAAAATCTGTGCTAGAGATAGTGCTCAATAGACGTATCACTTCTCAATAAGTATCTGGGTTAAAAAGATGGATTAGATTCAACCAAAAGGAGAGAAATTCATGAGTAGCTGAGTTAGGTATGAATATGGAGTCACCATGTGGGGAAACACGTGTTTCAAACCTGGTCAAGATCCTTGCCAGACAAGGAGGTTTTTATCTGAGTAGTTGGTAGGATCAAGAGAACATAGTGAAAAATGAGGAACTTTCAGAATGGAAAGATCCTGAAGTGTGGGTACTGGGAGAGAGCTAGAAAGCTGAGGAAGGAGGTTTTAGAGAAGTACTGGGAAGTGTTATGATCTGATCCTCAGTGGCACCAGTGTCAGCAAAGACAGAAGTATGGACAAGCATTAGGTATTCTGAAACCTGCAAGAAGCTTAGCATAATGGAAAGCCACCACACGGTGGCAAAAACAATCTAAATGAAAGATCCTGGTGAACAAGACCCCAGCGGAAGAAACAGGCCATCGAGGAGGGAGGCGCCTTTCTCTGAAGGGAGGAAGGAACCTCCACTGTGATATGGCCTTGACTAAATAAGTTCAGAGTTGGTGAACTCAAGGGGCTTCCATAGCCTAGACAGCTCATGGCAAGAGCTTCAGGTGATTGCTGATGCCATAAATAAGAGTGCCAATTGTTAAATCAGCAATGGGAGTCACTGGGTACAGGCTCCCCACATAGGATCTCTGTCCTTAATGTGTTTTACTATATTAAAAACAACACTACTAGTCAAACAATACCCTATGCCTTGTGCAGTTGTGTGAGGGCAGCCTGTTGAAATCCTTGCTTAGTATATACTAAGTTGATCTTCTGTGTATGAAGGTAATTGAAAATGAAACTCGATGAAGGGCGGGATGGGAGAGGGAGTGGGAGAGGGGAGGGCCGCAGGAGGGAGGGAGGTTGGGGGGGAGCCACAAAAATACAAAAGTTGCACTTTGTAAATTCACATTTATTAAATTAAAAAAAAAAGAAGCTTAGCATAGATGGAAGTGGAAGACAAAAGGGACCGTTATCAAAGTGGGGAGCACTGAGACTTGTAGAGGGGGAGAGAGATTGTCAGGTCACAGAAATCCCCATTAAAGAACTCTACTTGGTTGATGGGTAGCCAATGAGGCATTTTAAGCAGGGGAGGTAGGTGATCAGGTCTGACTCATACTGAACATTTACACATTCACTCATTCATTCAGGAATCATTGAGTGGTCACTCTCTGCCAGAACCCATTTCTGATGCTGAGGGTACAAAGAAGGACCGAGAAAACATGATTTCTGTACAGCACGCAGGATGAACTAGAGTAAGGCCATGGATTAGGTGTGCAGCAGCCATTTAACTGCCGTCTGCTTCCATACCCAGTTTGCACCTGCTGCACAGGCCCCTCAGTCAGCTTGTACCAGGGGAGAGCAAGGATACAGAGAGCTCACAATCCAAATTAAGGGTTTTAGAAACAGTACCACATCCAAAGCCTACAGTTATGGAACACCACTGTTACCTACAAGCAATTATTACTATCTTTAAAAATTTTTTTAATGGGGGCTGGCATTAAGGCATAGCAGGTAAAGCCACCACCTGTGATTCCAACATCCCATATCAGTCCTGGCTGCTCCACTTCAGATCCAGCTCCCTGCTAATGTGCCTACGAAAGCAGTGGAGGATGGTCCAAATACTTTGGCTCCTACACTTACTTGGGAGACCTGGAAGAAGCTCCTGGCTTCTGGCTTCAGACTGGCCCAGCTCCAGCCATTGTGACCATTTGGGGAATAAACCAGAGGATGGAAGATCAATCTCTCTTTCTCTCCCTCTCAAATAAATACATAAATCTTAAAAAAAACTTTTAATGAAGTTATACGATAAAATAAAATCGTTATGCTGTGTTATGGACTGATTATGCCCTTCTCAAATTTGTATGTGAAGCCCTCACCAATGTAAATGTAAATGTATTTGGAGATAGAGCCTTTGTGGAGGCAATTAAGGTTAAATGAGATCATACAAGTGGGGTCTGAATCTTACAAGACTGGTGTTCTTATAAAAAGAAGAAGTCACCCCAGAGAAGTTGCTCTATCTGCCTATGCCACAGGAAATGCCATGTGAGGACACAATGAGAAGGCAGCCATCTATAAGCTGAAGAAAGAAAGAGGATGGAACCTTGATCGTGAACTTCTAGCTTCTAGAACTGTGAGAAAATAAATTTCTGTGGTTTAAGCCACCCACTCTGTGGGCCTTTGTTACAGAATCCTGAGCTGAGTAATATGTTTATCCTGTTAGATGTATTCATGAGGTTCTTTTAAGAACTAGGAATTAAAGGTAGAAAGTTCTTAATAGTGAGTACAGGAAGATAAAGCCCAGATACCACCCTCTGGAATGGTTCACACCTGTGGGAGGAAGTGGATTTCTGGCTACAGCTTCACCATTCCAGATTCATGCAAAAGACCTAGGTTCTGATCTCAGCTGTGCTTCTCAATGATGTAACTTCCTCACTCATAAAATAAGGATGGTGGGTGGGAGCAGGCAGTGGGAAGTGGCTAAATTCTTGCATGGTCCCTTAAACGGCCAAGACAGAAAGATTTGATGCCTCTTTTCCTTCTAGCTCTTCCATAGATATCTGAATGTTGACAAGATCTATTGGGACATTTACCAGATAAACACACAAATGGTATAACTCTCTAGAAGTGGCCCATTTGCAATAAACCTGATTGGGGGAAAGAAATGGACAATTAATTTCAGGCAAACAATAAAAATGTACGAAAATTAAAGATGTAGAGAAACTAATAATGACAGCGATGAGGGCTGGCTCTGCCTTTATTAGCATCTTTTGTGTTCTTTTATGAAATGTCTATTATCTGAGAACTGGCTGATTATTCTCTTATAATTACTTCATACGGAATAATTAAATAAAATGCAGACAATAATCTTTTATAGACAATTACAAAGAGAAACATTTCTTCGGGAGGAAAAGGAAGGAGGGGTATTGAATGAGAAGGATGGAATAGGATCCCTCATTCCTGTGCTTTTGTGGGTGGGTGTCCCTCTGCTATAAGTTTCAAGGATCTCTCTCTTAAGGAATTGAAGGTCCACATAATCACTGCAATCACTGCTTGGGTTAGAGGGGGACTTGACTCCCTTGTAGGGGAGGAAGTGTGGGTAGATTTTACAGAGCAACTCTTGGTCCAGATATTCACCTCTAAAGCCTTATTCTCTGTCTCTGACCATCTAGGAATGTCAAGGCAGTTAAGATGGCAGATTTTGAAGACAGACAGGCCCAGATTCATTTTCTCATTCTAAAAACTAACACTGGGCTCACTACTGACACTTCAGTCTCCCTCACCCATCACATTGAGCCCAACACCCTTGGTCTTAGAGAATATATCTGGAAAATGGAAATGCTTCTTAAATCTTCTACTATCTCCTCTAAAATCCTAAGCTACTACTGGCTCTCTTTCGGGCCACTGCAAAAACTTCTATATAAGTATTCATGCCAAAATTCTTGCTCCCATATAATTACTTTCCCATTCGGTAACTAACACTGTATTTGAGAAACGAAAGATAGGTTAATCACTCATTTATCGGAAACCCTGCAGGGGCAGGCATTTACTAGTGATTATAGTGCCAGGTAGGATGCCTGTGTCCCACCTGCATTCCAAACCTGGCCCTTTGACCTGACTCCATCTTCCGGCTAATACAGACACTGGGAAGCACTGGTTGTGGCTCAAGTAATTGAGTTCTTGCCACCCCTATGGGAGACCTGGATTGTGTTTCTGGCAGCTGGATATGGCCCAGTCCAACTGCAGCTTTTGCATTTGGGGTGGGGCGCAGAGAGCTAGTAGACAGAAGCTTTCTTTGTCTGTCTCTCTGTACCTCTACGCCTCTACAATAAAAAAAAAAACCTGCAGAAACTTTCTGTTACACTTATAATGAATATACTGAATCCTTTTTGCTGAACTCAAAAGCTCTCTTTGCCATAACTCCCTTACTCAGCATCAGCCTCAGAGTACTGCCATTCCCTGCATGTCTGTGGATTTCTTGTTCTACATATTACCCCTTAGCTTTTTTCCCTTGGATAATTTCCATGCATCTTTTACTTTCAGTAATGAAGATAGATATTTTTGATCTATATTGGTCACCTAAACCAATAAAATAGTGTCAACCCTTATGGGGGCTATGTTGCTTGGATTGGGGTGCACAATGAAGTAAATGCATAAGAAACAGTTACAGTATTTCAGGATGATATGTAGTTGGAAAAATTAAAGCAGAGGAAAATAATGGACTGTGGCTAGGGATGGTGTCAGAGGTTGCAATTTTAAATAGGGTAGAAAGGGAAAGCCTCATGAAGGTGATATTTGAATAAAGACCTGGAAGAGGTGGGGGGTGAGCTCTGCCTACTAGGATGCCTTCAGAGCAGCAACATTCTAGTGGGTTTGAGCACACCTGTAACCCATGTCTTGGCTTCTAAGGGCCATTCTTTGCTAAAAAGAACTAGGAATTCTTGGAGAAATGGTGACTGAAGGGCTGGGTTATGGAAAGCACAGTTCAAATGAATTGCTCAAAGAATAATGCATCTAGAAAAATGGACACAGAGGACTGCTTAAAAGTGCTCCAGGCCAAATGTACATCTGAACATCACAATAAATAATGATGGGAATGGATTATAGTCCATTGAATAAAATATAAATCCATGAGGCAACATAGATATAAATAAACAAATGAATTAAAAATAGGGAGGTAGAAGGCCGGCGCCGCGGCTCACTAGGCTAATCCTCCGCCTAGTAGCGCCGGCACACCGGGTTCTAGTCCCGGTCGGGGCGCCGGATTCTGTCCCGGTTGCCCCTCTTCCAGGCCAGCCCTCTGCTGTGGCTAGGGAGTGCAGTGGAGGATGGCCCAGGTGCTTGGGCCCTGCACCCCATGGGAGACCAGGAAAAGCACCTGGCTCCTGGCTCCTGCCATCGGATCAGCGCGGTGCGCCGGCCGCGGCGGCCATTGGAGGGTGAACCAACGGCAAAGGAAGACCTTTCTCTCTGTCTCTCTCTCTCACTGTCCACTCTGCCTGTCAAAAATAAAAAAAAAAAAATAGGGAGGTAGAACAAAGCTTTTCCTTATAGCAGCAGGACAACTAAAATGTGCAAGGAGTAATGGAATTAGGACATCACTTGTCAACCATCACAACAATAACTCAGGCAAGAGATATTAAAGGATGCTAAAACCAGTTAGTAACAGTGGGATAATGAAAGAGATCTCATAGTATCTTCACATAACATACTTGTTAAGCATAAAGGAGAAAAATTAATTTAGAGGACCAGAAGACACCTTAATCAAGTTGTCAAAGTTACCAGACAGACTGACATTGCTTGCCACCTAAGATACGACAATGGGAAGAACATAGCATTGTTTCTAGAAAATCCTGCTCAAATGCATCATCATGAGGATGGATTTGACCAGCCCAAGTTTAGGGACATTCTGTGAAATGACCATCTTATAGCCATCAAAAAGATGAAGAGCAGGAAACTCAGGATGGACTCAAGGACTGTTCCAGATGGAGGGAAACCACAGAGGTGGGACAACGAGGTGTAATCCATGATTCTGGGTTGGTCCTTTATCATTGTGTGTTTGGCATTTGGTCTCTGAATAAAGAGTATATGAAATGTCCTTGTATGGTTCTTGCAACCCTAGTAAATTGAGAATTTGTTTCAAATAATACCACATTAAATTTTTTTCCCTAAACTTACATACTTCAGCTATGGATGGTGAAAATCTTGCAACACAAATTACAATCAACTTTGATACTGCCATGAATGGTGAGAGTAGAGTCAATATCTGATGATGACAAGGAAGAAGAAGAGAAGGCAGAGGATGTTAGTAGGGTAGTTTGCCACTTGGTTGCTTGTATTAATTCCATTTGTAAATTCTTCCCAGGAATGGGAGCATAATCAGAACCCTTTTAACTCCAAATGTAATCTCATCAGTTGTCTGCCTGTGTGGCTGGGAGTGGCAAGTAGAAGAAAGAACAGAAAAAATAGACATAAATGCTAAAAATTCACCATAAAATACATTCTTCCTCCTCTCTCTACAACTCCATCAAACAGAATGATGAAAAGAAAAGAAAAAACAACAACCAGCAACCACCAGGAAACTTCCTAAGTTCTCCTGTGCCTAACAGCAGAAGCGAAGGAAGTGCATTTTACCCATATGGCCTTCTTGTCAATGGACCCCCAACTGGATCTCCCACATCTGGGTATTTTGAGGCTCTGAGTAGGCATTTATAACTGAAGACCAACCCCAAACTCTGCCTCTCAGAGAAATGTGGCAGTCACTTCAAGCCAGCAGCCTTTCTGCAGGGGCAGGTACCATGAACTGGGCCCTTTGGGTTCAGGACTGCAAAACTTCCTGGAGGATTTCACGCATGGCCCAGGCAACATGTCTGGTTGCCTAATGCCTGAAGTACTCTTAAGGGTCTGGAATGACAGTTTGCTTTGCAAGTGCAGCTTAAGAGTGTTAACTCAGCAGCCAGACCGTCTCGGTTCTGCTCTGACTTCAGCTCTGGCTGTTCTGGGAATATATATAAGTTTCTTTGCCTATTTGAGTCTCATTGTTTCATCTAAAAATTGAGTGAAACAATATGACCTACTACCTGAGCTTGTTGCAAGGATTTAGTAAGATGAGATTTAGCACCTTATTAGCATAATTATACTATTTTGGGGGCTACATGTTTGTTATTGTGGAAAAATACATACAACACAAAATTTATCTTCTTAGCCATTTTCAATATCATGTTGAATGGTATTAAGCATATTCACAGTTATGCAACCATTATCAACATCCATTTTCAGGACTTTTTCATCATGCCAAACTCAAACTGATCCTTGAGCACTTACAATCAGTTCCCTCATTCCCCCAGCCCCTGGTTACAACCATTCTACTTTCTGTCTCTGTGAATTTGATTATTCTAAGTACTTCATAAAAGTGAAATCATATAGTATTTCCCTTTCTATGATTAACTGGATTATTCCACTTAGTATAACATATTCAAAGTTCATCTATGTTGTAGAATATGCCAGAATTTCATTTCTTTTAATGGCTTAATAATATTCTAGTGCAAGGACAGATCACACTTTATCTGTTAATCCACCAATGAATACTTGGTTTCCACCCTTTAGTTATTGTAAATATTGCTGCTGAAAACATTATTGCAAAAATACGTCTTTTAATTTAGGTTTTCTATTCCTTTATTTTACTGTTGTTTCATGCTAAAACTCTTGCCCAGTCAATCCCAACTGCTTTATGATAAAAGTCTGCTCTGATTCCTGAGAGAGCCTGGAATTGGAATGGCCATCTTATTTCTTCCAGGAGTCTCAGCTTTAATCATCTGGTTTAGGTAGGAATTACCATTCACCCTTGACCTCAGCTGCATGTTCAATGCAGAGATGCAGGGAGGAGAGACTTAGGAGGAGGACAAGGGCTTTGGACCCAGAATTCCATTAGCATCTTGGCTCTCTTATCTTACAGCTAGTTTGAACTTTCCCCATTCATTTAGTCTCTATAAGCTTCAGTATTCCTATATAGAAAATTAAATATATATATAAAATATGTACTTCTTTGTGTGAATATTGTCTGTATACACACACACACACAAGCTCTTGGCATATGGTCGGCCCTTAAATATTACTTCCTAAGACCCCTGCTAGGATTAGTGTCAAAGTGGTATAAATGGCACTTAGGTAATTTATTTATATCCTCACCATCATCATCCTCATTGTTCATGCTTGAAAGCCTACTGTGGACCAGGCACTGAATCAAGTTTTTTAGATCATCTATTAAATGCTCTAAAGAATTCTTTGAAGAAGTAGATTGTATTGTGAACTCTAGTTTACAGATGTAGAAACTGGCTTAGAGAGATTCATTAATTGGGTCAAAGTTCCACAGCTGGTGAGTGATGGAGCCAGGATTCAAATGAAGCAGATCAACTCCAGAATGTATTCATTACTTGCACACTTCACTGCCTCTGCCAACAAATAAACAAATGGAAAAAAGTATGCAAATTAAATTCAAAATCATAGAAAGTTTGATTATGTATCTGAGTAAGTGATGGGCCTCAAGGATATAGATTAATGGATCATCACAAATATGGAGGAAAGTCTAGTGGAGTGGTATAGGACTCTGTTCCAGACACTACCAGCAATTGTTTAATCAATAGCTTGTATGAAGTCAGAGAAAGGATTACAAAATCACATGGCCTTAGAAGGCCAACTACGGAGTGACAAAAGTTCTCAGTATATGAGATAGATTCAGAATAAACAACGTGTATTTCACAAAGGATAAACATATGGATTCTTGTTGTTTGCAACTGTAAACCATTATACTTAGTGAAATAAGCCAGTCCCCAAAAAGACAAATACCATATGTTCTCCCTGATCAGTGGTAACTAATAGAGTACCTGAAGGTAATCTATAGAAATGAAATTGACACTTTGAGATGCCATGATTTTGAATAGCCCTTGTCTCAACTGTTGAGGAACAGTGCTTTTTTTTTCTTCATACTAATTGCTGAACTCTTTACTTAGTGTAGGGTTAATCTTATGAGTATAAAGTTAACTGAAAATAGGACTTTGTAAAAAATAAGAATAGAAATAGGAGAGGAAAGAGGAATAAAGGTAGGAGTATGGGTGGTGGGGAGAGGGTAGGGTGGGAAGAATCACTGCATTGTTAAATTTGTATACATGAAATGTCCATGAAATAAAAAGTTTCTAGGTAAAAACATACCAAAACCAACCAACCAAACAAAAACGGAAAGGATCTAAACTCAGGCAAAAGGAAAACTTTACAACTGGAATATATGGCTAAACTGATTTTCCAGAAATTTAAATAATAAAATAATTGATTTATTTTGACAAAAATGTTTCATGCTCCACTTGTGGGATGTGCTTGCCAAATATCTAGTATCTCTGAAGCTTTGTAGTTAGCAGTGCAATGTCCAAAGATGAGGACTATTTTCTTGATCTGATGATGAGGACTATTTTCTTGATCTGATCATGTGTTGGACAACATGCTAAGTGCTTGGAATCCTATCAGAATAAGAACTCAAACAACTAGTATTTACATGGAAGAAGGCAATCAAAATGGTTAAGTGTAAGGAGATCTGGAAACCATACCCTGTTGGTTGAGGAGTCCAATGTAAGAGTGAAGCTATTTAACTTGGAGAGAAGACTTACTGATATAATGTAGTTGTCTCTGAATACTTAAAAGGCTCTCATATTGAGAATAAGAAAGAATTCTTCCTTCTTAATCTCTAAAGACCACAGTAAATGAATAGAAGTTCTAGGAGTCAGATAGCAATTTTATGTAAGAAATAATTTTCCCCAAATCATTGCTGTTCAACAACAGAATATGTTCTTTCCAATACATATCTGATGTTTTTATTCAAGCAGAGGTTGGTGGACCAACTGTCAGAGATCTTTTATGTGACCTTTCCCCGTCAGGTACTGGGTTGGATTCAATGGCTGTGGCTCCATGTCCTTTTCAATACTAAAGCTGAGGAATCCGAACCCTCAGTTCTCAGGTTTCTCTGTGGGAGTCCCACAGGGGAAGGAAAAATAAGGAAAAGGTGGTGACCCTGACATCAGTAGAGGTAGGTCTTCAATGTGTCAGGTCAAGTCTGATTCTTTCTCTAACTAGTTTTGTGATTTGAGACTGCCATCTACTCTTTCTAAATTCATGTTTTTATCATCTGTAAAGAAGGGGCCTGGATTAGATAATTGCTTTCTTTCTCTTATTACGGTGGTAGAGAACACATCATGCAATCTACCTTCAGAACACATTTTGAAATGCACAGGACAATAACTCTATTCACATGCAGCAGAGCAGACCTCTTGAACTTTTTCATTGTGCATGCATGACTGAATCTTTATATACCTGTGGAACAGAGACCCCCATTCTTACTCATCCTCCAGGTAGAAGCTTCCTGCAGTCTCTGGCAATCACCATTCTACTTTCTGCTTCTGAGAGTATCTTCTACTTTAGGTTCCTATTAGGGGAACATAATATTTGCTCTCCTGTTAATAGCTTATTTCACTTAGCATAATGTCCTCCAGATAGGCCTATATTGTGACATATGATAGGCCTTCCTTCTTGTTTAGGGCTGAATAATATTGCATTGTATATATACGCCACATTTTCTTTATATATTCAGCTAATGATGGACATTTAGGTTGTTTCCATCTCACGGCCACTGTAAATAATGCTGCAATAGGACAGAAAATATCTATTTGAGGTCCTGATTTTAATTCTTTTGGATAAATAAATACCCAGATGTGGAATTGCTGGATTTTATATGGTACTATCTTTAATATTTTGAGGAAATCCCATGCTGGTTTCCATAGTGGATGCATGCACCATTTTATATTCCCAACAACAGTTCAGAATTTCAACAAAATAAGCAATGAATAGAGTGAAATGCAACCGAAGGTATGGAAGAAAATATTGGTGAACCATATATCTGATAAGAAGTTAATATGCAAAATACACAAATACACAATGGACTCCTACAACTCAATAATAGAAACAAAAAATCCAAAATAACTAGATTTTTTAAAAAGTCAGAAGGAGGCCTTGAGTAGAGATTTCTCCAGAAGAGACACAGAAATGGCCAATACGTTTACAAAAAGTTACTTGACATTACTGATCATCAAGGAAATGCAAAAGAAAATTACAATGAACTATCAGCTCAAAATGGTTAGGGTAGACAGCTATTATAAAAAGAATAGATAATTTCTTAAAAACATTGCTATTTTAACAGTTTATGGTTATAAATTTAACTAGAACACTTTGAGTTTCGAAGGATAGTAGAAACTTTACATATATTTTGTCTGTGGTGAAGCCTTAGGATGTGATTATGAATCTCTGTACTTCCAACTTGTACCATTATAAGGAGTATGATTCTGTGATTTCCAGCAACCTAACAGATTATATAAAAACAATTAGGAGGGAATACAGATTTTCCTAAAGTAGAAAACTGACAGCAGTGCAAAGTGACTGCTAACAGCCTGGGATGCAACCAAACAAGGAAAAAAAAGTTGGCATGAGATTTCAAGGATTTTAGCCTTGCAAATGGTATATGGATTCCATGTAATATTTGGGCCAATGAGCATATTATTGCCTAAATTCATCACAGCATAGCAGAAGAATCTGTGTACCTAATATTTATGGTCTTTTGAAGGGCAAACCTGAGGAATTAAGACCAAATGAGGGACAGCTTGGAGTCATTTAGTCGTGAGTCTGGATTCTACCTCCATTCAATGGTGAGCTCTCAGTTCTCATTTCACCTTCTTTAAAATACCACAGAGAACTCTGGGGGAGGAGTAAACAGAAACAGAATATGTGTAATGTGTGAAGTGCATGGTGAGAACTCAGTGAGTGTTGGCTGCTGCTCTGATGAGCGAAGACTAGTAGAAAAATGGTGAGTGGTTTGCAGCCAGTCTGCAAAGGAGGACAGAGCTATCCAAAGGCTGGAGAAGAGAACAAGTGAAGTGCTCCCCAGACAAATTGAAGGGGCTGAGCCACAGTGGATGAACTGGGTCCACTCCTAGTGTTTGTATTTCTTTCAAGAGCTTCAATGTCATGTGCTAGTAATCCTTCATAAGGGTTTGGTGCCACCACGATGCACAGGGAAGATCTACTGTCACAACCCTCCCTGAAGACAAAAGTGAATGGGTACAAATTTCCCAACTGCTGTATCCCCTCTCCCAGCACTGAAATTACTTTATAAATTTGTTCTGGAGAGAACAAGCTTTCAATCAAGGGAATGAATCAACCACTGGCAAAATTTCAGGCAGAAGGGAAAAGGTATGTTTAGGAGTTTGTGCCTTCCTAGACTCTTTTATTTCATATGTAAGTTGAGGTCATGGGAATAAAAGCTAACTAAAATATATCAACAAATAAAATTGATTTTAAACAATGTGATCATACAAGGTAAAAGAGAGGACACTGAGAGAGAGGTCAAGTATTTTTGTAAACAGAATGCTGGAGGAGCCAATGGAGGAATATCTGACATTCACTATCATCATCTAGTAAAAATATATTGCCTTTAAAGAAGGAAAATACTTGCATTCAGATTACTAGAAAATAAATGTGTACTTAAAAGAACATTTAATTCCTATAATTTATAAGTGTTCCTTTATTTTTTAAAGTGAGATTTAAAAATAATACTTATATATGTTTACATGTATGTGTGTGTGCATATGTGGAAAAGTTCAGATATAAAGTGTACAGTAGTACAACATAACACTTTATTTCAGTGTTTTAGATAAGTGAATTCTTATGTAAGAATGGTGTATTCCATTGAAAGCAAATAGCCATTTTGATTTAAAATCTTTTAAAAATATGCACTTTTACTGTAACCAATCTTAAACAGAGCTATTAAACATCATCAGATATTTTATGATGAACTCTGGGTCAACATTATGCACATTGATTACTATGCTGTGTGATGAAGCAGTGAGGTTTTCACCAGCACAAGTATTATGTGGGCCTAGTTGACTATTTTTTTTTTTCATTCTTCTCCTTCTAAACATTTAGCAGTGAGGACTCACATAGAATAAATAGAATTAAACTCTTGGATAAAATACACAAAACTGGCAAGTGTAAGTGAAAAGCATGTGGGTGAATTGGGTTGTGGGTGTGGGTGCTGATGAGAGCTTGGAGCTGTTCTGAAGTTTCTGCTGGGCCACAGAGAACCTTGGGTAGCTTGGCTGCTGTTCCCATCACCCACCCCCAAAAATGATTGATCATGGTGGTCAGTGAACTTGGATTCTAACTATGCTTTTGCTATATTGTGTGTAATAGAACAATTACCTTTCTGAACTTTGCTTACCTGCTCTGTAAAATGGTCAGAACAATATTGACTATGTCACCCAGTTACCATACACCTAGCCTAGCTACCATTCAATGGGTATCATTTCCTTTAGGTCTTTCAAACATGACTGCTCCAACTAAAATTTTACACTTCCCCATACATATTCACTTCCCTAACATCTTTTACTCATATATACTCTATTTTATTTGTGCATTTAAAAATTGTTGCTCTCAGAAAATAAGATATAAGCTTCATTAGAATATGCTTTTTTCCTCTTTGTTCACTACTAGAATAGTGTTGGCATTTAGTAAGTACTCAAGTTTGTTTAATGATGAGTAACTAAATCCATGAGAAGTGTGTGGGGCAGGCAACCCTGGGGAAGAGAACAATGGATCACCATTCCTGCTGCAAAACTAAGCAGACTGCACACTCACTTGTTTTGCTTGTCCTGATCCTGGAAACCTACAGATACTTGACAGAATAGTATGAAGGACCAAATGCAGAAGAACAAACAGAGGTCTCTTGTTATGCCTCCTGGACAAGCCAGTTCCTGGCCAAAGACCTGGCTTTCTCCTAGTGTCCATATCACCATCTATTCTGTCCACAGCCTCATGTGCAGGCAGAATTGGGATGACTTATATTCAGCAGTTCCAAGTGCTATGGAAAAGTTCTCTGTTCATCTCAACTTCTTTCCCAAATGCTAATGGGATTTAAAAAAAAAGATTATATACTTTTTATGGCTGTGTTAGGTTCACAGTAAAGTTGAGAGGAAAGGGGGCTGGTGCTGTGGTGGAGTGGATAGAGCTGCTGCCTGCAATGCTGGCATCCCATAAGCGAGCTGGTTCTGTCCTGGCTGCTCCCTGCTAATGACCTGGGAAAAGCAGTAGAGAATGGCCCAAATACTTGGGCCCCTCCACTGTTGTAGGAAATCTGGAAGAAGCTCCTGGGCCCTTGTTTGGACGTGGCCAAGCTCTGGCCATTGTGGTCATCTGGAGGGTGAACCAGCTGATGGAAGATTGATCCATGTGTGTGTGTGTGTGTGCATGTGTGCACCTCTATCTGTAATTCTTTCAAATAAATAAATCTTTTTAAATTCTTTCAGATGTAAATAAACAAATCTTTTTGAAAAACTGAGAGGAAAGAAGAGGGTATAGAGACATCCCAATGACACACCTACATGCTAATAATTTCTTTTTTTTTGTTTTAAAGATTTATTTTATTTATTTGAAAGACAGAGTTAAAGAGAGAGATAGAGACAGAGAGAGAGGTCTTCCATCTGCTGGTTCACTCCCCAGATGGCCGCAATGGCCAGAGCTGTGCCAATCCAAAGCCAGGAGCTTCCACTGGGTCTCACACATGGGTGCAGGGGCCTAAGGACTTGGGCCATCTTGTACTGCTTTCTCAGGCCACAGCAGAGAGCTGGATCAGAAGAGGAGCAACCAGGACTAGAACTGGCGCCCATATGGGATGCCGGCGCTTCAAGTCAGGGCTTTAACCTGATGCGCCACAGCGCCAGCCCCCAATTTCTTTCTTTAAAGTTTGGACATTTGTCAAAATGTAAAGCACCCCCATCTTTTTTTTTTTTTTTTTTTTGCAAGATCAACATTTTTAATCCTTAGTAAAGAGTATGGGATCTCATTTACAGGTATTTTGTAATGGAGGTGAGGGTGGGGACTAAGACCAGGAAAAGGGGAGATAGAGAAGAGAGAACCATTAGATTCAAGTCAAATTTTGCCAGTTTTCTTATTTTACTTAAGCCTGTCTTCCCCCCTGGCACTTACTAGCAAATATCTTCAAATACATAGCACATTTTCATTATTTAGTTGGATAACTGTTCAGCAGAATTTTCATAGCAAAATCCTAAAAATACCACAGTTTTGCAAATTTTACCCACTATCTTAAATCAAAGATGATAGAATGCTGGTTGACACTGATTCATGATTCTGAGGGTCACTGTAAGAACAATGCTTTTTAACTTCAAAATACTTTAATACTACAAAAAATGGTCAGTCATTGAATACAAAGAATAGTGTTTGATGCATAGTATTTAATTTGATGAAGAATAAGACAATTCTTTTGCAAAAGTTTCATTTGGTCACTGGTTTGATCATTAATTTTGGAGAAAGAATTATGTTAAATGATTCAAGAATGGGAACTATAGTCCATATTTATGAGAAAGAAAAATGATGAAGCATCAAAATCAATAACCACGCTATTTAAGAAAGCAAGTTTCAAGGCTATTCTGTGATTAACACATATTCCATCCCATGACTTAAGCTATGAGCTTCCAACCCAGGCCAATAACTGGTCACAAAGATGATATTTATCACCTGAAAAGTGTTTCATAATGATCAGCTTCCTCTACATAAAAAGGCTCACACATGTGTCATATGTTTTAGAAAAATTTCCATTAGAACAATTTAAATGGAACTTATGAGGTGGTTATCCTTGTCTTGTCCCTGATCTTACAGGAAAAACCTTCAACTATTTTCCAATGGCTATGATGTTAGTGGTGGGCTTGTCATGTTCATACATGACCTTTTAGTGTTTAGGAACATACACTTTATGCCTGTTTTATTGAAGTGTTTTTTAATCATGAAAATATTTTGAATTTTGACAAGTGCTTTTTCTGTATCTATTGAGATGGTATGTTTTTGTCTTTCATTCTCTTACTATAACTGAATATCATTTATTGATTTGCAGATGTTGAACCAACCTTGTTAACCCAGGGGTAAACATGAGTTGCTTATTATGGATGATCAGCTTAATGCACTGTTGAATATGATTTGCAGGTATTTCATTGAAAATGTTTGCATCTATGTGCACTGGTCTGTAGCTTTCTTTTCTTGTGATGTCTTTGGCTTTTCTTGTAAGGCTGATAGTGGCTTTGCAAAATGAATTTGGAAGTACCCCTTCTTTTCAGCTTTTTGTTAGAATTTGAGAAGGGTTAGTATTAGTTCTTTAAAAGTTTAGTAGAATTTAGTCATGAAGCCAACAAGCCTCTGGGCTTTTATTTGTTGGGAGACTTTTAATTATTGGCTTAATCTCCTTACTCATTATTGATTTGTTCAGATTTCCAATTGCTTCATGATTTAATTTTGATAGATCACATGTTTCTAGTGATTTACCCATTTCTTCTAGGTTGTCTAATATATTGGCATATAATTATTCGTAGTAGTCTCTTTTTTAGAAAAGTATTAGTTACTTTATTTGAAAGGTGGAGTGACAAAGAAAGAAAGAGAAAGAGAGAAACTTTCATCTGCTAGTTTACTAAACAAATAACTTCAATGGCCAGGACTGGGCCAGGCTGAAGCAGAAACCTGAAACTCCATCCAGGTCTCCCACATGGGTATCAGGGGCCAAAGATCTTGGGCCATCTTCTGCTTCCTTCTCCTGCTTATTAGCAGGAAGCTGGAATGGGAGTGGAGTCGTCGGGACTCCAACTGGCACTTCAATATGAGATGCTAGCATCACAAGTGCAAGATCCACCTGCCGTGCCACAGTACTGGTCCCACAGTAGTCTCCTATGGTCTTTTTATTTCTGTGTTATCAATCGTAACACCAAAAGCACATACAATGAAAGCAAAAGTAAATAAATGGTATTGCATTAAACTAAAAGTTTGTGCACAGCAAAGGAAGTAATTAATAGAGAGAAGAGACAGCCCAAATATTTATAAATCATATACATATATAAGGGGCTGATACCCAAAATATACAAGGGTCCCAAACTATTGGATAAAAAGAAAACAGGCCAGCGCCACGGCTCACTAGGTTAATCCTCCGCCTTGCGGCGCCGGCACACCGGGTTCTAGTCCCGGTCGGGGCGCTGGATTCTGTTCCGGTTGCCCCTCTTCCAGGCCAGCTCTCTGCTGTGGCCAGGGAGTGCAATGGAGGATGGCCCAAGTACTTGGGCCCTGCACCCCATGGGAGACCAGGAGAAGTACCTGGCTCCTGCCATCGGATCAGCGCGGTGCGCCGGCCGCAGCGCGCCGGCCGCGGCGGCCATTGGAGGGTGAACCAATGGCAAAAGGAAGACCTTTCTCTCTGTCTCTCTCTCTCTCACTGTCCACTCTGCCTGTCAAAAAAAAAGAAAAAAAAAGAAAACAAAGGACCCAACTGAAAAATGAGCAATGAATTTGAATAGACATTTCTCAATAGGAGAAATACTAACATAAATATTAAAAATGCTCAATATCTCTAATTATCAAATAAATTAAAATTAAAATTAAAATTAAAATTAAATTAAAACAAATTAATTAAGTTAAAGCAAATTAAAAACAAAACAAGATTTCATTTCACACAAGTTAGATTGACTATTATTGAAAAGATGAAAGATATCACATGTTGGTGAGAATGTGGAGAAAAGAAAACTTTTACATGCTGTTGGAAGTGTTGCGAATCAGTATAGCTATGTTGGAAAAAAGTATGGGACTTCCTCAAAAGTATAAAAACAGAATTACACATGATTCAGCAATTTCACTCTTGGGTATATACCCAAAGGAATTGAAATCAGCGTGTGAAAGAGGACATCTGAATAATCATGTTCATTGCCATGTTATTCACAATAGCTAAGATATGGGAATAATCTCAGTGTCTATGACCAAACAAATTAAAAAATGTGGTATGTGATGCATGAGGAATTTATTATCTTTTACCTAAAGGCATCTATTTTTGGTAATAACAAACATGTTTTTAAAGCTTGATTTTTCTCAACAGTCTTTTAAAGTTTAACATTTGTTCTATCTGGTCAGATTTTCTTAAGTTGATATTTTTAAGTACTTTCTTTTTAAAATTTGTAATAAAAGTTTACAACTTGCAAAAATAGGAAATTTTGTTATTTGTAATGATATGAATGAACCTAGTTGAGAGTATGTAAAATGAAGTCAGGTACAGAGAGATAAATACCATGGGATTTCACCTATATGCTTATGCAGAAGCTAAAAAAAAAGTCAAACTCATGGAAGCAGAGAGTAGAAGACCGGCTACTGGAGGTAATGATGGGGATGGAGAAGGAGGGAAAGAGTGGGTGGAAAAGGGGAGTTGCTGGTCAACAGGTTCAAGGGTTTCTATTAGATAGGAGGAATAAGTTCTGGTGTTTTACTGCACAAGATAAATATAGTTAATAATATGTATTCACATTTCAAAATAGCTATAAGAGGGTATTTTAAATATTCTCATAACAAATACATGATAAATATTTTAGGTGATAGATATGCTAATTACCCAGATTTGATCATTCTGTAATATACACATATATGTGAACATTACATTGTACCACATTTATTATTTGTGAATCAAAAATTGACAATTATTATTTGTGAATCAAAAATTGATTTTAAAAATTGAAATAAAAATGTTTTTGCTCTCAAAGAGTTATCTCTAATTCTCATCCATACCAAATTAGTATCTATTTATAAGCACATTTTATATATGTGAATATTTCACTTCTGTCTTACCTTAATTATTTATTCAATAATTTTAAAATCTTCATTAGCTGCTTCTAGCACATCAGCATGTCTTCTTTGAAGGAACCAGCCCACACTTGGATGCATAAGATTCCCTTTGCTTTCCCATCTTAACACAAGTGTATGGTTGTGTGCACCTGAGGCTGTACACCCCTTTGTAGTCCCAGATCACATTGTGGGTTGTGATTTGAATGTTTTTTTACACAAGTGCCAAAATGTGCTTCTGCCTGGGTGGAATCTGGAAACAGAAATATAGGCATACATTTCTATTCTTATGTGTACTCTTGGGGGATCTAAGGAAAGAGGGCAGCAAGGGAGGGTTAGAGAATCTGCATCTTAATACATAAAAATCTTCGATCCCAAGCAGTTCTAGCCTTGGGACACTGAAGGGAGTTGGCCCAGAGTAGCCCCATCTCCCAGAAAGGAATGGAAGATGCTATCAAAACAGGCTGTACCTTGTTTTTTTTTTTTTTTTCCAATAATTATAACTTCCCTCCTTGTTAAGAGCTGAGTGAACCTTGTCCAGCAATAGTAAAGAAAGGTCTCATTTCAGGTGTGTGGTTTCTTTAAGATAAGAGCATGGCAGCTTTAGGTAACTGGGCTTTTTCTTCCTTTGAGCTTTCCCAAGCTCTTCTCTGCCTTTAAAAATCCCGTCAAAAATGACCTCCTTCCCACACAAACTGACCTTATAAGGGATTCCCTCATTTTTCTGTCCCTTGGACAAAGCACATACTACTTCCATGCATATTCTACAATTAGCATTGGATTGTATACCAGTTATTTCACATGTAAATGCTATTTCATATATGCAATTCAGTTCCCTGAGAGCAAATAATCCTTATCAGTTATTGATTGTCACAAGAATTCATACATTTAAAAACACTTCTACATTTAAAAACACTTGGAGTTATAGCCTGTATCCCAAGTCATCCCTTCTGAAGTGCCCTAAGGGTTTCTACTAATGGTTTTTAGGAGGTTTTTGAACTAAATGTATGATATTGATTGGGAGAGATAATGTACTTGTGAACTAATGTATTCATTCAGTTATTCATTCAAAGACTTCTATTGTGCACTAATTGTACAAGGTACACTTAGTGGGTGGCATAAAGTAGAATTAGAGCTTGCTTTTGCTTTCCAGGAGTATAGTAATTATCATTTATTCTCACAAACATCTGTTTCTTCTAATTTTGTAGGGGTGAGGTGGGCATGTGGTAGGGGTGAATTTACTGCCTGCTTGTGTTGGGAGCAGGGTGTACTGGTAGCTCTGGCTAATCAGTTGTGGAAAAGGTCATGTGTGTTATTTCCAGAGTCACAGGTGTGTCACATTCACTGGTGGTGTGAGACCCTCCAGACCTCTTTTTTATATGAATGGTGATCAACAAAGTGTGAGAAAGTAGCTTCTCTATGAGTTTGTCCCCTGAGTGAGAACCATTAGTAGACCCTCAGCTAATGGACAAGCTGAAGGACTCCATGTGTAAAGCATTCATGAAGACTCCAATGGAAGAAGCAGCAATGGAGCTGGGCTCAGTTTAGGGGGAAAAAGTAGTAATTCAAAGAAAAGTATTCCAGAAACAATTTGAGTCTCTGTCTTGAAGGAGAGTTAATATTCTTATAATGTTGGTAGAGAGTAATTCAGAATGAATCACAGTTTCACTACTACTACCACCACTCTGCTACTAATTGCATGTGCTTACCATCTGTTTGGTTATGTGCTAAGTGGTTAGGCTGAACTATCACCATCAACCTTGGCAGTGCCCCCAGGAGGCAGGGGCTATCTGCATCCCAACTGATTCTGCAGGTGAGGAAGCAGAGGCATCAGGATGTTAATTAACAAGGTCCTATAGCCAGTGGACATCACTGCAGAAACTCAAATCATAGCCTGACCCCAGAGTCCATGCTCTCAGCTATGGGACTGCTCTGCTTCTAAGGCAGGCATCATTGTAGTTGTTGGATGCAGGGGGGAGTCCGGAGCTCTATGTTTTCAGGACTCAGTTTATCTGATGATGCAGTTCTACCCATTGCTGCAGAGTAGGAAGCGAGCCTTTTTCAGGGTGGTGAGCCATACTGGAAGAAGAACCAAGCCAGCTACAAAAGGAATGCATGGAGCCATTAGGGGGCGCCGTTTGCCTTCAGACTACAAGCTTCTGGTTGGTTCTGGTTTTCCAGGATCCTCCTGAGGTCTTTGAATTTGAGAAGGGATTGCAGGAAACAGAGCTCCAACTCCAGAAGTCACAACAACTGAGTTCCATGTCACCAATCCTCTCTGCCCTGGCTCTCCCCACCAGTTTTAATGCTCTTTCCTCTCCCATCTACGGGTTTTAGATATGAAATTTCCACGAGATATTTGACCCTTCAGTTGGGGTTTTAAAAGCCAGCCAGAAGTAGTTTCCAGCTGCAATTTTTGAACAGACTCCAGCTAGACAGATGTAACTCCTCATCTGGGCCTCCTCATTTACCCCAGAATAACTCACCACCATCACTTTCGCCTCCATAACTTGGCATATGCTCTTCTCTGCTGATCTGATTCATACTTGCATATCAAATGCAGCTCTCAACTTTGAGCTCTGCAGGCTGTCTCATTGCTGGCCCAAACAATTTCCTACCTTTCAAACAGACCCTAAGCTCCTTCAGGGCAGGCATTGTGTTTTCTGCTTCGGTCATAGTGCTTCATGCTTTCCTGGGGATGTGTCAGGGGCTCAGTAAAGGCATTGCTGTCTCAAGCTTACTTTTTTTTTTTTTTTTTTTTTTTTTTGACAGGCAGAGTGGACAGTGAGAGAGAGAGACAGAGAGAGAAAGGTCTTCCTTTGCCGTTGGTTCACCCTCCAATGGCCGCCGCTGCAGCCGGCGCACCGCGCTGATCCGATGGCAGGAGCCAGGATCCAGGTGCTTTTCCTGGTCTCCCATGGGGTGCAGGGCCCAAGCACCTGGGTCATCCTCCACTACACTCCCTGGCCACAGCAGAGAGCTGGCCTGGAAGAGGGGCAACCGGGACAGAATCTGGCGCCCCAACCGGGACTAGAACCCGGTGTGCCGGCGCCGCAAGGTGGAGGATTAGCCTATTGAGCCACGGTGCCGGCCTTCAAGCTTACTTTATTTTCATCCTTTCTGATGTCCTTTTCTGTGCCCCCCTTAGAATACCATGACATCTGTATTGTCTTATCCGAACCCCTGTTCCTTTCAGAACCATGTTTTTTGAAGACTTAAATCAGTCCTCATTTCAAATCATGGCTCCATAATGTTCTAGCCGAGACATCTTGGATAAGTCACATACCCTCAGTTCCTTCATCTGATAAATGAGAATAAAGTGGTGGCAACTGTATTTTAGTATGTGAGGATTAATGATACATAAAACATCCAGCAACTGACACATATTAGATTCTTTATGGATCAAATTCTGGGCTTTCCCTCTATTTTGTTTTCAAGCCTCATTGGCAACAACCTGGTTGTTCCTTATCTTTGAAATCTACCTCCCTCTGCTCCTGCTAAGTTCCTTGCTTTGCTTGTCTGAACCCAGTGTCTTAGTTCCCTGGGAAGCAGGCCTGAAGTGTGTTTCTTCGGAAGGCTGTGACCCAGAGGCAAACACCTTCCTGTGGCCCAGCTCCAGCCATGTGCAGTCCCATCATTCCTGCACACTTGGAAATGTTATCAAGTTGCAGAGAATTTGGTAGCACTAATCAAACATTTGCTGTGCACCACCTGGAACTGGTGTGTACTTTAAGATAATGTCTGGCTTCAGATTGGATGCTGGTGATTAGAGCAGTAAATTAGCCCCACTTCGTGGTTGCAGGTTTTCTTGGCCCACTTATTGCATCGGAGCAGATTTCAGTGTGCAGATGTTTTTCAGCTTCCCTTTTCATCTCCAAGGAGAACAATTACAATATCCTGATGTTCTCCTGCCATCCAATTATTCCCATTTTGCCTCTGCATTTAGCTCATTGATAATAAAAGGCAGGAGAAGCCTGAAATCCCCCTGTGCATCTTTGCTTGAAGGTGCTGTCATGCTGGTGACCTGTGTGTGGTTTGCAGCTGAGTGGTCACACTGAAGTCAGAGGGAGCCTTCACTTAATTGAGGGCAATTGGCCCTTTGGGTTCACATCCACATGCCTGTCTCTCTGCAATGCTCACACAGGAACACACCCTCCTGGGTCTTCAGGTTCCTGTGGTTTTCCACTTGCAATAAAAGATGCAAGACAGGTCAACATAGGGCAATACAAGGGGGCAGTTGCTGGGCGCTGGGGGATGGGAGGTGGGAGGGACATAGCACCTTGTGTGTGTGTGTGTGTGTGTGTGTGTGGAGGGGTTGTTGGCCACATACCACCCAGCAGAGGGCAGCAGTGTCTAACAGTCTACCTTAACTCCCTCCTTTAATTCTGAGACTGTCTGGGGCAGGGTGGGGGTGACTTTAGGTGACCCCTGGTAACCCCAAGAAAGTGGAGGATGTTTCACTTGTGCATGGGTGGGATGGTTCCCACGGAGGAACATAGACAATTCTAGAGCCAAGAAGCCTTTTGGAGAGCAAAGGTCTGATTCATATCATAGCAAGAGAATTTGTTCATGGTCATCTAGACTGGTCCTAGGAAGGCATTTTTCAGGATGCTGCTTGCTCTTCACTTTGAAGGTGAAAAAACCAAGGTGGCATGTAACAGCCAGCAGAGGAAAAGATCTGTGTGGCTTCCTCATACTTTTACCCCTCCTTTGAGTGCAGTGTAGTTGGTCCTAGTCACTTAAGACAAACTGCAAAGGCTTCTAGTCTCAGCTTTCTCCTTTTCAAACAAATGCAGTTTATCTCCAGTTTTCATTTGCCTGTGAATTGCCTATGCTAGATGTCTTGCTTCTAAAAAATAATTCCTTTCTTCCTCCTTGCTTAACCCTGTAACTTCTCGTGGCTTTCTAACCTTGCTCATTTTCTGGGGATTTACCCTTGTTATTGGTCTTTCTCCTCAAATCCATCCTGAGAACGAATCTCAGATTAACCTCACTCATCCTTCTCACCTCCCACCACTGTCTGAGTTCCCTGTGGGCTGCAGGGACCAGAGAGAAGGAAGTCAGTGGGTTCAGAAGTATAGGAAACAAAAGAAGTCTGGGTAAATAGAGCCCAGGGAAGTCACCCAAGGCTACTTTTCAAATTGCTGTCCTGTAAATAGGAGAATAGCTTAGAAATTTTGAAGCATGGAACAACCTGAGACCTGATTAAGCCTGTGTGGCGGGTCTAAATGGGGTCCAGAACATCAAGAGAGTATGAACACTCAGAGGTACATGAGAGGAAGCACAGGGAAAAAGGAACCAGAGGAAGCAGGGGATCGCAGGAGTCTAACAACTCTTAATCTTGCCTCTAGGGAAGCTGTAGAAACGATTCGCCTTTGGCTGAAGATTCCAGATGGAAAATACCTAGAGTTAATATGTTTTAGTATAAAATATGCCGATTTTTTCACTTTTCCATGTGTAGGATACATGGAACCTGTCAAGTACTTCTGGGAGCCACATGGGATTATGGGAAAGGAATGGTGCTTGGAATTAGGAGACCTGGGTATTCATCCTATTTTGTCAGTAACTCATTATATGATATTGGGCATGTCAAATTCCCTCTCTGGTTTCTAGTTTGCTTTTATGTCAAATGAATGGAATAGAATACACCAGGGAAGACAAATGTATACCACAAATAAAGGCAGGCAATTTGTACCCATAGTATACATTGCTATTAGATCATAGCATTGTTCCCTAGTGAATTAAACTCAGAGTCCCTCTCAATATTGTGTTTGAAATAGTCATTATCAAGCAAATGGAGCTTTTCCTTAGGATTAATACTATTTTCCATCACTGGACCAGATCATTTAAAAATTCTAAAGCAAACTCTTCTCCTACTATATATTGCCCATGACTGTCATGGTCATAATATAAATGCTTCTTGACTGAAAATGGGATTAATCTCCATAAATCCATTATAAATTGAAAATATCATAAGTTGAAAATGCATTTAATGCACTTCATCTATCAAACATCATAGCTCTGCCTACCTTAAGCATGCTCAGAAGCCTTAACCTACAGTTGGACAAAATAATTTAACATAAATCCTATTTTATAATAAAATGTTGAATGTTTCATATAATGTATTGAATGCCTATATATTAACTCAAATATATCTAAAAACACTGACAACATGGTACACTGTGGAGTACTGGTTGTTCACCCTCTCATTGTGTAGCTCGCTAGCTACACCAGGTGTCAGTTTGCTGCTGCTGCCCAGTATCATGAGAGAGTATCATATCACCTATTGCTAGCCCAGGAAAACATCAAATTTCAATATTCAAAGTGCAACTTCTACTGAGTGACTGTCACTTTTTGCACCACTATAATATCAAAAAACCACAAGTCAAACACTATCATAAATCATGGATAATCTGTAAATGGATATCTATAGTTCTTATTGAAAGGACCACATGAAGTATAACAATGTTGGCATCAATTGATCAATTACAAATATTTAATAAGTGATGAGCCAGTATCTAGGACTTCTATAAATTATTTATAGAGAGATTTGGCCTAAAATACAAATATTTTAGGGACTAATCACAAGTGACTTACAGTTACTCTGACCCATAAAGGTATATGATTCTTTCTTATATGCAATGTAGGAAATCACATAATCTCTAGGCACCCAAAGTGAGGTCGAGAGAGTTAACTGTAATGGAGAATCTAAGAAGCAGAACATGGTGCACTACACAAAGTTATATAGATTAAAGCTAGCATAAATGCCCATCTTGCATGAAGTCTTCCCTTAAATCTTCAAGTAGAATGAAACCCTGTTGGCCTGGATTCCCATTATACTAATCAAATGGATTGTGACATGTAGTATCTTTCTGTAAAAGTATAAGCTCTTTGAAAATAGAGCTTATATTTAATTCTTCGCTGTAGCTCCAGAATTTAGCACAAGAGTTACTTCCAAATGTTTCTAGGAGTTGAAATAAAAATTTTGTCTCCAATACGTGTGTCCTATAAGAAGCTTGTAGTCCATATGACTAGATCACCAAGAGCTATTCCCAAGACACAGAGGAGAAAAATAAAATATTGGCTAAAGTGCAGAAGTCCTCAACCAGTTCAGGTCAGGATCTAGAAGCAAAGGGAATATATTAGACCCAGTCTTGTGTCTTTGTGATTTATGGACTTTGAGGTGACTGTGGTCAAAAGACCACAGAAAATGAGTTCAGGAGAGCTTCTCCTTTATAATTCCTAGTTACTTCAACTCTAAAATAAGAGGTTTGGTAAAATATAAGTTCAGCGTTTTCCAAATCTAACATCCAATGATATTTTAATTTGAAGAGGCTGTAATTATTTATTAACCAAATTATATGCCAATAATCATGATCCTGTTGCTATATACGAAAAGATGGATTCAGATCTGCCTGCTTCTGCCTTGCTGGAGAGCTGAGTTCTGACTAGTAGAGATAATTCACTGTCTGACAAGTGCAGAGCACTGGCTGGCTGCATCTGTGGAGAGAGGCTTCAAACAATGTTGAAGAATCGCTTTGTTGGGGGACTCAAGCTATGAAGCTGCAGGCCAAACTTTTTGGGGGGTAATAATCTAACAGTGCTCAGGAAAATTCATCAAACTCTACAAATTCAGATCATGGAAACCAGAGCTGGGCAAGGTTGATCCATCTTTAACAAACAATTTTGGAATTGATAAGGAATTTTTTCAAGTGTTGACACTTTTGAACCATGACTACAAGGCTACATGGTGTTATTCATGTTTGCTATATGAGGTAGCTGAGACTTAAAGAGATCAACAAATTGTTGAATTAATTTTGAGAAATAAAAAAGAGCAGCTTGTAACATCTGGCACTCACATCCAGGGTATGTTATTCTGTTGGACATAAACAGTCCAAAGAATACCAACCTCTGAAAAGGTTATTCTGAGACCCTAGTAAAATGAGACAAAGCAAGACCATTTCATAATTTTGTCTAAACATAGTACAAAACAAGGCCACTATGCCATACATAAAATATCAAATACTCTTCTCTCCCAGGCAAAACAAGGGACTTCTACTTCTTTGCTAGTTGCAGACTAATGCTTATTCTCATAGTTGACATGACTAATTGAGATACTCAGTTGTAGACTTGTCTCCACTTTCTGATAGCATTTAGTCTGGAGCAAAACTTTATTTCCTTAGACCCTGTCTCAATTCACCCAACCAAAGCCTAATCTTATAGTAGGTTCTTTGTAACACCCTCTTACTGAGATGCCCTGTAGGTTCCCATGGTGTGTGTTCACCCTTGCTACAGAGTAATAAATCCAGCTGGGTCATCACAGATGTGTTTCTGATGGCCTTTGGCTGAAGGGCATGAACAGTTTCCATAAGATTAAATGGGTTGCCATGGTCACACTGTTAATAAGCATTATTCTTTCCAGGACACCAAACTAATGAAGGAAACAAGGATAGCCTCACTGCCACTGTAGGAGAGAGGCCTAGAGAGTAGAGTGGCAGCCACTAGGAGATTATTGAAAGACACTGGGGTTGGAGGAGAATGAACCATCATCATAATCTATTTGTGATTCTATTTGAACTTTTCAAATTCCTTTCAAATGGTCCCAACTGAGCTCTATATTATTCTAGTGAGGAAGGTAGCCATTATTGGGCAGTTTGACAGATGAGATGAAAAGTCATTTGCATATGGCTAGTTAATGGTGAGTACCTTTCCTCGTAGATAATACTTCTTCAACAGGTTCATACATGAGATGAAGTACATGCATGATATAATTTTGGTCCTAGTCAGGTTTATCCTGTATTTACTAGGAAATTAGAGGATGGAAGACATTGTTGGTGGATTTTTTTTTCTAAAAAACCGTGAAGATTTAAAATAAAACACTTAGCACAGGAAAACAATGATGCAGCTTCCATAAAGTTTGATGTTCTCTTAGGCTTCCTTAAGAGGTGGGTGGGGCTCAGATTGTAAAAAGCGGTTATACAAAGAATTTTCAAGGTTTCTCACCCAGGTCTGGGAATGTTTTGGAAAATCAGTGAGTACCTATAGTGTTTTCAGATGAGGATAATGACAAGAGTGCTTTTGAAACCAAGTCAAAGAAGGAATGATTAAGAGGATAGGCATGTAGGCGGTTAAGTTGGAGAATAGTTCCACATAGCAGAGATATAGCTGTCTTCAGACATGGGAAAGGCCACCACACATAAGACAAAATAGGTTTTCACTATGCTGCTTTGGAGGCATAATTAGGACCAGTTGGTGGAATTCATAAGAAACCAACTTTGGGAGCTAGAGCTGTGGCATAGTAGGTAAAGCAGCTGCCTGTGGTGCCAGCATCCCATATGGGTGCCAGTTGCTACTCCACTTACAATCCAGCTCTCTGCTTTGGCCTGGGCTCCTGCATTCACATGGGAGACCTGGAGGAGGCTCTTGGCTCCTGCTTCCTGGCTTTGGATGGGCCCAGCTCTAGTTGCTGTGGCCATTTGGGGGAGTGAACCAGCAGATGAAAGTCTCTCTCTCTCTCTCTCTCTCTCTCTCTCTCTCCCTGCCTCTCTGTAACTCTGCCTTTCAAATAAATAAATAAATCTTAAAAAAGAAGAAGCCAACTTTGGGCTCGATATAGGAATTGTCTTTTTAACAATCTTGACTTGTGCTTCCAAGGCCATGGAAGCCTTTTGAATCCACAATCTCTGTCAGTATTTAGATAAGGTCATAAGCAAAGTGGAAATTCTCTCCTCCCTTCAGAGAAAAGTGCATCCTTCTTTGATGGCCACTTCTTTCCACTGGGGTCCCACTCACAGAGATCCTTCATGTAGGATTTGAATTTTTTTTTTTTTTTTTTTTTTTTTTTTTTTTTTTTGCCACAGTATCTTGGCTTTCCATTCCTAAAATGCTCTCAAGGACTTTTCAGCCAGACCAGAATGCCTTAAGGGCTAATTCTGAGGTCAGAGTGTGAAAGTAACCTCAGTAAAAAATAAGAGTGGGAATAAAAGGGAGAGGAGGAAGTTTGTAACTGTAAAGCTGTACAGTTCTGTGTACATTCCTACAGACTTACTTCTAAGGGCACAGTTTAAAAACTTGCCATGGGACCCCAAATACCATTAAGCTGGGTGGTAAATATGCCCATCTTAATCTTAAAATGATCACATAGATAGGATTAAGTGTTAAAGGGATCATATAAATAAGATTAAGTGTCTGGTAATGATAATAAATAGAATTACAAAGGAGAGAATGTTCCAACATGGGAAGCTATCTACACAGCAGACTCATAGAATGAGGGCAAGTCTTATACCAGGTAGAAGTTTGTGCTCCATGACATCTATAGCTGTTCTATCCTTTTTTTGAGAGAGAGAGAGAGAGAGGTCTTCCATCTGATGATTCACTCCCCAACTGGCCACAACGGTCAGAGCTGTGTCGATCCAAAGCCAGGAGCCAGGTGCTTCTTCCTGATCTCCCATGTGGGTGCAGGAGTCCAAGGACTTGGGCCATCCTCTACTGCTTTCCAAGGCCATAGCAGAGAGCTGGATCAGAAGAGGAGCAACCGAGACTAGAACTGGTACCCATATGGGGTGCCGGCACTTTAGACCAGGGCGTTAACCTGCTGCACCACAGCACTGGCCCCAGTTCTATCTTTAATATGTCCACTTATGTCACCCCAGGCACTGAGTTAGGCTCTGACTGGGAGTGATGGTGGAACAGGGAATTCATGAATTAAGAAGACACAGTCACTATTCTATGCTGTATTTATAATTCATTACTTTTGATTATAATATAGTTAGCTATTTGGTTAAGTATCACTTCATCAGATTCATTTGATACAATATATTCAGCATTTTTCTGTTATATTTTGGTGAATAAAGCAAATGTGGTCCTTGTTTTCATAGAGTTTCATTGAGACCTTAAATTTGACAGCAGGAACTGTATCATAATCTAATTTTTTGCTCTTCACACAACATTCATAAAATTAACTTGGTTGCATATGGAAGGAGAAATTAGAATTCAAGGCAATTAATGTTCAACCCCAAACACTTTATTTAATAACTTGTCTCTATCATGTTACCTCAGAGCTGAAAAACTATTTCCAGAAGTCTTGAAAGTCAGTTTTTCACTAACGATCAAGGATGGCCAACCAAGTTTAGTTCTAAATGTTAACTGTTATAATAGCTCATAGATTCTTCTCAAGAAGCAGTTCTCCAAAGATTTTACTCTGGAGACCTGGAATAAAAGGAGCTGTCTTCAGATCTCTTTACCAGTAATTCAATTCAGTTCAGTTCAATTCCATTCCATTCCACTCTTAATAGTAGCCTTTAAGGCACTCTGCTAAATACTCCAGAGAATTCAGCAATACATGAGACCTAGCACCTTGCCTTAGGAATTCACTGTCTATTTTGGAGTCCATGGATAAATAAGTATAAAATCAAAGTAACATATCTAAATGCCTTAGGGGAAAAACAAGGAGATAGAGATTAAAATGGTCTCCAGGATCAAGAGGGTAATGTAATTTCACAGAAACTTGAAGTATTATACATTTTTTTATGGTGATTGGAGCAGGTAGCACGTTCCAGGAAGACAGACTGGCGAGCCACAGAAACGGGAAGATGTGGGATGCTTTTGGGAAACAGTAAAGATCTGTATAACTGGAAGGTTGTGTAGATAGTTGTAAGAGATAACATGGGAACATGAGGTTGTGGAACCCGGAACTGGATGTCTGGAACATTAATGAACTAAAATAAACTTAAAATGGTTTAAGTTTAGTGGGTAGGAGAATGGAATGAAATATTATTCAGCTTTAAAAAAGTGAAATCTGTCATTTGCATCTGAATAGTTGCAACTGGAGGACTTCATGTTGAGTGAAATAAGTCAGGCACAGAAAGACAAATACCACATGTTCTCCGTTTTATATGGGAGCTAAACTTGAAAGAAAAAAGAAAGTAATGTTCGCATGTATCATTTTACACTTTGGTTTTGAGGTGACATTGGCTTTTAGAATTCTACGCTAAGAGTTTATGTAGAAACCAATGTCTAAAGCTTGAGATAAAAACGGAGGTTAGTACCAGGGATTTCTAAGTCATCTGGGTAGAAACTACTATTATATAAAAAAGATATAATCATGAAACGGTTGAGTGTAGGGCTACTCTGGAATTTTGGGGGATAATTTTGGTTAGATAAAAGAAGAAAGCAGTAAAAAACAGACAAGGAGTAGGCTATGTGATGAACATGTCAACATTAAATAGGGCATAGAAATCAGAAGAATCATCTTAAGAGAGGCAGGCTGGTGGTCAACATATCCTAGCTCAAGGGCCACCAGGAATGAGCAATGGCTTCTGATTATGGCAACCTCAGGTGTTTTGGTAACTTTCTGAAAGCAGTATCGGTGCATGGTGGAACAGGCAGCCAGATCACAACACACTGTTCTGACAACAGAGGCAGTGGTGTAAACCACCTTTCAAAGGGGATAGGAAGTGGAGGAACACTTTGAAAGGACAGCAAGGGTGACAACAGGATTTATTAACACAAAAGAGGCAAGAACCTTTCTTTTTTTTAAAGAAGTGGATAGCAATTGAGAGGTTAAATGTATGAGAAGAATGAGGAACCAAAAATCTCATTGTCAGTGATTCTTAATCAACAATCACAAATTAGGATCTACAGCTACAGATGTTACCATTGCCCTTACCCAGATACCTGCCTTATAAGTCTAGCCTCAAAGCCATGCCTTGGCTCAGACAGTTACCTCCTCTCAGGATGTTCCCAGCTTGTGTCCATCCTACCACCACTGAGAACTTTCTTGAAGTCCCCCTCCTGCCAGTGCTCTCTCTCTCTCTCTCTCTCTCTTTCTGAGCTCCTGTTGTACCATCAGTTAGAAACACCCAGAGCAGCCTAGAATGATTTTTTTTTCTTGAGCATGTTTTTCGTTGCAGCTAAACTCTTGGGGTGTGGTGGGGGTGGAAGTAGTTTCCCTACTTCTGTTAATTCTTAGTAACCCTTAGCAAAATGTGATCACACAGCAAGTGCTCAATAAAAATCTTAGACTCATAATATTTAATTGAGAAAGTCTAAGTACCTAATGTCCTTGATGTGGATATTGAAGTCTGGGGAGTCTTAGGAGTTAATCCACTCATTCTGTCTTTTGTCAAATACTTGCTGAATCTTTATTTGTAGCAGGCATTGTGTAAGGTCTCAGGACCTCAAGGAGACAAACAGATTCAAAACTAGCTTGGAAGCTCAACAAATTACACATTGTACAAAGTAAAATGGTGGTGTACACAAGCTGGAGCAGGAATTAAACCTGCACATGAGGTTAGGTCCAGAAAAGCATCCATAAGGAGGAACAATTTGCCCTGTACCTTGAAGATCAGAATTTGTAACTAGTTTGTTAATGTCCATGTCAGGGTATAGTCCAAACCTCCAAGATTCATACTGCTGCCCTTCCATCTTGGGCAGTGACAAACAGCATGATTGAGTAACTGACTGCTCTGTCCCTAGCCACAGTTCCCCACCCTTCCCTGAACAGAGGTATGTGGACATGCACTGTTGCTTGTTACACACACACACACACACACACACACACACATACTTCAGCCTGACCCAGCCTGGTTGTTATGGCCATCAGGAGAGTGAACCAGAGGATGTAAGATTCTCTCTCTCTCTCTCTGTAGCTCTTACTTTCAAGTAAATAAATAAATCTCAAAAAAAAAAAAAAAAAGTCCAGATCAGTAAGAAGAGTTCAACCAAGAGGGACAGATGGCAAAGGAAGACCAATTCTACATGGAAGGCTGCTGTCTTCAGCAGCAAAAACCTTCATCAGCAGGAAAAACACATCAGCATGTCACAGAGAGCTGGAGGCGGGAGTCTGCGCTGGTGTTTATGTGACCTTGGTGCCGCCTCTAATAGTGCATGACCCTGAACATTTCCGTGCCTCTCTCGGTTTCTGTCTCCTCATCCTTAATGTGAGTGCTATGGATGGGAGTTAGAGATGGAACAGCCTCTGAAATCCCTTAACTCTGGCGGTCTCCAGACTTCTAATTGAACCCCAAGTAGACAGCAGCTTGTCATTCTCTCATCTCACCTCAAGAGGAGTCAGAAAATATTTGGCTCTGTCTCTTTAGCATGGGAAGTGGTGGCCCACAGACATCACAGTTGAGATATTAATAGATTATTCCAAATGTTATATTTGCATAGATGCACCACTCATTATGCAGATTGCCAATTATGAATTATTTGTTTCTTCTTCCAGGGGAGAAGTTGTTTAATTGCAAACTGTATGAGGGTGACTTTGGGCAGCATGAAGACAAGCCTCTCCCTCAGCAGATCCCTTATCCCTTTGGGAAGTTCTCTGAAACCATCTTCACTCAGACAGCTGGAAAAAGCCAGGAGGTCAGCAGGGAGTGTTGGACACAGGTGAGGAGAAGGAAGTTAGATCCTGAAGTCAGTGTGATCAGATGCCTAATGTGAAATAGAAATAGTTTTGCTGTTACTTTGCACAACCC
Source organism: Oryctolagus cuniculus (assembly GCF_964237555.1). Classification (NCBI taxonomy): domain Eukaryota; kingdom Metazoa; phylum Chordata; class Mammalia; order Lagomorpha; family Leporidae; genus Oryctolagus; species Oryctolagus cuniculus. The sequence continues at coordinate 31,991,778 of NC_091441.1, forward strand.
ACAATGCAATGTGCTGTGCCCTTTTTAGCTATGGCAATTCTGCGGGCTGACCCATACAACGAAGATTATGTCCCTTCCTTGCAATTCAGCAAATACCGTGTTTAATAGTAACCTGTCTCTGATTGACACCGTGTCGGGGCCCTGTCTAAAGTCCTATATTTGGGTTGTCTCATTTCACCTCACAGCTATTAGGAGATGTTGAAGCTTAGAGAATTTACTCACTGCTCCCGTGCTGAACTGCTGTTTGATCACAAGCTGTCCGATCCTAGAGCTGAGCACTTAGCCACCACACTGTCCTCTTCCTTAGACATTTAATACTTTGACCATGGGCTGTTTCTCGCAAGGCCATACGTAAACACAAACCCGAATTCTGTGGGCATGCAGAAGAAACAGGAGCATCTGATCTAGAGCCCTCAGCTGTCCTCCATTAGACTCCAGTGTTCTTTCACTTAAGCCTCCAAATCTGAGAGTAGCCTGAAGTTGGCTCCAGTGGGAACATGTTTGTGATTAATGAGTTTTTAAAGGGAGGAATGAGGGAGGGCTACAGGAGCTGTTCTTTATGAAGAAAAAGAGGAAACTGAGAAGGTATCTGGGGCAAGAACTGCAGCTAACATGGTAGTGGATAAAATCATAGTCTTAGGAGAAGAAACAATGTTGAAAGCCTCCTAATCATAGTCAATATGGCCAGTGGGCTAGGGAGAGAGCCCTCAGCTGAATAATACAGATGTGTGAAGATAATAGGGAAAAGGGATTTCTTTCATACCTGGGTGCAACATTGTTGGGCATAAACAGAAATGACTCCTGTTATTAGGGTAAGACTGGTTTGGTTGGGTTTCAAGACTTCAGAATGAAGTGGACTCCACAAGATAGTCCTCCAGTGACAGAAGGGTGGTCTGCCACTGCCCTGTCCAATCTGGGAGCCATTGGCCACATGTAACTCTAGAGCACTTGAGGGGTAAGTAGTCCAAGTTGTGTTGAAAATTAAAACTACATGCTTGATGTCAAAGATTTAATAGGACAGTAAGAATGTAAAATGTTCAGTTCTATTTTATATTGATTAGATGCTGAAATATTAAGTATATGTTAGATTAAATAATGATATTAAAATTGATTTGATTTGGTTTTAACTTTTAAAAATGTGGCAAACATAGAATGATATAGATGACTTGCATTGCATTTCTATTAGATAGTGCTGATCTAGATCCTACCTTAGGTGCAGACTTTGGGCTATTTCAGGCACTGGACCCTCCCAGTGACTTTATGTCTCCCACGCAGGTTGGTCTGTTCTAATTCTCATACATAAACAATGACAACTCTGGCAGTAACTTCTTGAATGACCAAGAACAAGGTCTGTCCTAGAACCTGCTTTCCTACTACAACAACAAAAAGATGTCCTTGATGTCCTCAGAGTCATTTCCAGCTTTATCCTATAGTCCTATGATTACAATGACTTTACACTATGATTATTAGATTATAATATAGAAATGCTATTTGACAGAAATCAGTTATTCATCATTACACTTAATTTTAGAATCTCTAGTTCCCAACAAAAATCTTATCTAATAAGGTAACACTCTTCCAATTCTTTCCAAGAATATTAAATAACTTGGTACCACATAACCCCTACCTATGTAACTTTTAAGTTTTATTCTGAGTACTCATACTCATCAATGAAATCACTTGTAAAGCAAGTCATGGAGAGTTTGATGTTTAGAATATAGGTGCTGAGTAGAGAAAATTGTCAAACTTGAAGGTATCTATATGTACTTTTTGTAAATTCGCTTTCTGAACTTTTTTACTGGGCGAGATCTGAGCAAGAGGCATTGATCAATTCCTTCTCAGTAGATATACACCGAGCAATATTAAAGCAAGAAGAACATCCAAGGTTTAAGAGACTAGGCTCTGAAATTAGAAGGACAAAAGTTTCTATTGGGGCTGGTACTGTGGCTTAGTAGATCAAGCCTCTGCCTGTGGCACCAGCATCCCATATGGGCTCTGGTTCGATTCCCAGCTGCTCTACTTCTGACCAGCCCTGTGCTAATGACCTGGGAAAGCAGTGGATGATGGCACAAGTGCTAGGACCCCTGCACTGGTGTGGGAGAACTGGAAGAAGCTCTTAGCTCCTGGCTTTGGACTGGCTCAGCTCTGGCTGTTGCAGTCATTTAATAAGTGAACCAGCAGATGGAAGAACTTTCTCTGTGTCTCTCCCTCTCTGCCTGTAACTGTATCTCTCAAATAAATAAATAAATAAATCTTTAAAAAAGTTTCTATGTAGTCTCTGTCTATGTGTGTACTCTTAGATATATTGCCTAGCTAAGCCTCAATTTACTCGTCCGCAAAAAAGCATTTAACAGTGTCACTATTTTGTCACTCAGTGGATTGTATAAAGATTAAATTAGTTTAGCTTCATGCTTGGGTTCAATAAGTATTAGCTATTATCATTATTTTTGTTATTAAGCTTCTTAGTTGCAACTAATATAGTACAGGGCTAGGATTATGTAGGTAAAGAGTCCTAGGATAGGGTCTACTAGATGTAGCTGAAAAATCACATGGAGGAGATGGAATTTGAAGTGGTCCTTAAAGTATGATAAGATTTGGAGAATGGTAAATAGACTAGTCTGACATGCGGAAGAGAAGAGTGGAAATTAGTGTTATAAAGTCAGGTTAGGTTTTTTATGTGGAAACCGAGGCAGAAGAGATATTTTTGGATACAATGGGTTGGGTATGAGTTGAGTTTTCCCCAAGAGTTCATGTTTTGGGAGTTTGCCTCTCAGTGTGGCAATGTTAAATGGTGGTGGAACCTTTACAGGGAGGGAAGGGAAGGCTATCACTGGCCCCTCCCTGTCTCTCTGGCTTCCTATCCTGCCATGCATTCTCTCTCTCTCTCTCTCTCTCTCTCTTGTTCCCACCACTGTGATGCCATCTGCCACAAGGTCCTCACCAGAGCTGAGCTGGTGCCAGCACCATGCCTTTGAGCTTCCAGAATTGTGAGCTAAAGCAACCTCTTTTCTTTATGAAGTCCTCAGCCTCAGGTAGTTCATCATAGTAGCAGACTAATACACGTGGCTAGAGGAGTAACTGTTTTTGGCTAACATTGTGAACATTGCTGTCTGTACTGCCAAGCCAGGGTGCAGAGTCCCTTTACCTTTTTGACGTTGTTTTGTTTTGCTGTGGAAGACAACAGATTGAACCCATCAATCCCGTGTCTCTGACCTGTCTTACCCCAACCAAGCCATTGGCAATCGGATCTGCTCCCACGCTGACATCTCCCTGAGACTCATTTCATGCTATTTCTTCACGGGGGCATCTGGGCTGACAATGCAGAGAGATTTTTCCCACATAATTGAAAGGAATTTCTGATTATGCGCACGGATGTCAGCCATGATGAGGTCTTGGCCTGTTTCCAATTCCAGCCGCTTCTGATGACAATGTTCCAGTCTCCCTGTCTCTCCCCCTCCCTGGCATTCTCCCTGTGAACTTTTTTCTTCCTTCTGGGAGTGATTTCTCAGGATAATATGCTGTTTCTAAGCTTCCCTTTCTCTCTCCAGATTGATGGGTCCCGCGTGAAGTTGCACTCTTTTTGGGACCCTGCTGATAAGCCCTGCTATTTCACAGACCTGCAAAAATGTCCTTGGTGGTTACCCTGTGTGTCCCTATCTGGAACCCTGTTCCTGACAGGAAAAGGTTGAGTGAACACACATATATTTTGGGTTTTTCTGTAGAGAAGTTCTTTTGAATATGTAGAACAAAGTGAGGGCTGCATTTATCTCTGACCTTTTCCGGCTCTTTTCTTGCATCTGTTAAGGGAAAAACAGGCCTCTGAGCTCACCAGCCTCGTCTCCCACGGAGCAGATGACAGAGTTGCCTGGATTCACTTCCTTGCCAGCTCTCATTACTGAGGCCTACCTGATTTTCCCTGGAGCTGATTCGCCTTGAGGTGTTGGAGGATCCTTGAGGAAAAGTGAAATGGGGGCTCTAGGGGGGCTCTCGAGAGGAGTGGTTAAGTATTTGGGATCTTGGGTTCCCCTGTGTGTTCAGCCCTTTTTATTCTTTTTCTGTGAATGGAATGGAATTGCTGTTCCTTTCAGGTTTCCTAATAGGGCAACCTCTGATATGGGAAAGAAGGCTTGGCAGGGACAGGGAAAGGAAAGAAGGAAAAAGCAACTGGAGCCCTCCAGTTGCTGATTGGAGAAATGGCTTTGCCTAGAGTCTCAACAATTCTGACTTAGTCTACAGACTCTCAGCAAGGATCCAGTTTCATCTAGGGTTGTCTCTAGGGGGAAAATCCATCAAACATGTTTTTGCACTCCTTGTAACTTTCCTAGGAAACATTTATATAAGAGAAAGGATTTTGCACTTATTACAAAGATTGAGTTCATAAAGAGTCAACTGCATCTTCTTGGCTTCCCATTGTTCTCTCAGAGCAAGTGTGTCTGGTACACAGTAGGTGTTTATTAATAAAAATACAGTCTGGAGCAAATTCACATATGAAATATATATATATATATATATGCATGTATGTACAACACACATATACACATTCACATTCACTCTCTATACCTTTGTTTATGTTGTTAAAAGAGATAACCTGAAAATACTATAAAATGTTTCTAGCATAAAACACTTACATATATAAATTTAATCTTAGCTTATCTTCTCTATGAACACTATATTTCAATCAACCTACTCCTACCTATGTAACAAACCATTTTTGGGTCCTTGAAATTTCACCATTAAATATAGGATATTTCCTTGGATTTAACCATAGCTTTTCCTAATGATATCCTTTTAAATTCAAATACACCTAGGTTGGATACCACATTAAATCAAATATGTGAATTGGTTTAAAAAATGACTTTTCCAAGGAAGAGAAGGTCATGTAGCATATTGTTTAGTGTTAAAGAGGAGGGATAGATAGAAACTGGAAGGAAGTCTGGAAACTAAGTCCCCATCATCAGGGGTGGAGTTGTCCCTGTCTTCCTGCTCCAGGCAATCAGGCCCAATTCATTCTTCTATTGTAGCGGTGAGAAGGTACAGAGAGGGAAAGATGAGCAAGGACAGTACTTTATTTGCTTTTCCAGGCTGAATGAGACCCAAACAGAATATTTTACCTAATGGAGAATCAGCCTCTTCCAGGTGAACTGGTTACAATCACCCATTCATTTTAAGGACCCCTATAACTGTATCCTAAAAGTACAGGTTGTTGCTTAGCTTCTGTTTTGCTGAAGATGACAATGAAAATTCACTGCTTCTTAAGGCTGCCTTTGTACTGTTGGGTGATCAAAAATTTTAAGAAATCTTAACTGGATGATTCAGATCTTTGGGATTTGCTATCAACATTATTTACAATCCTTCACTATCCAGCAGGGCCAATTTCCCCTTGGTGTAAGAGGAGGAAAGAGTAAAACCAATCCAAAGCAAACATATGAGAAAGCTGAGATTTGTTTTAAGTCCTTTTATCTCCACTTGCTCTTTAAAAAAAGTGTTTATTTGATGGGGAGGGAGGGAGGGAGGGAAGGAGAGAGAGAGGGAAGGAGGGTGAGAGGGAGAGAGGGAGGGAGGGAGAGAGAGAGAGAAAGAGAAGGAATTCCCACTCATTGGTTTACTCCCTAAATGCCCACAACAGCTGGAACAGAGCCAGGCTAAGTCAGCAGCTCAGAACTCAATCTGAATCTCCCAGGGACATGGCAGGAACCCAAGTACTTGAGCCAATACTACTTGAACCCAAGTACTTGAGCTTCTAGGGAGTGCTTTAACAAGAAGCTGGATCAGAAGCAGAGCCTAGACTCAAACCACGCACTCCCATGTGGGATGAGGATGTCCCAAAGAGGTCTCTTAACTGCTATGACAAATGCCTGCCTCTCCACTTGCTCTTTTTATCTCTCCCTTTTCTGCTTGGCCTTTCTTCTCTGACCTCAACATTAGAGGTCATGTGTCGCTCCCCCTCTTCATGGAGGAACGACACAGGACCCTGCGCTGTTCTTTCGTCTGCTCGGCCCTCCCCGGGTTTGCTGCTGGTTCTTCCCGGGTTGGCTACTATCCCTTCCACCTCCGTGGAAGGGCAGTTCCCCCTGGCCACATTCCCCACTTCCGCAGGGGAGCGGCACACCGCCGGCCGGCTTTCTCGGGGGCTGCACGGGTTCCCTTAGATGTTCCCCATAGATGTTCCTGGTGCATGCCGTCTCTCTCCTCCCCTATAGTCCTCCTCCGCCAATCCCAACTCGGCTGCCCACACGCCGAGTACGCTGCTCTCCTCCAATCAGGAGCAGGTCCTACAGTTTATTGGTTGAACTGGAGGCAGCTGCGTAGAAGCTGCTCTCTCCTCTCCCAGCGCCACACTGTGGGAGAGCAGACGCATAGAACAAGTCTCAACTCCAGTAACAATATAGTCCGAGTTGCTCCCCACAGTGGGAGAGCAGATGCATAGAATAAGTCCCAATTCCAGCAACTCAGTCCAGTCCGGATTGCTCCCCACAGTCATGGATTATTAAACACAGATAATAAATCTGACTTCTCAAATGCTTAACAAGGGAAGCAATATTATAAAGTCATATGCCTAATGTGGCAGGAAATATTCTATGGGTTCTTCCTTAAATCTCACCATAAAAGCCATCATCTACTTCTTCCACATCTCAATCTCTGATTCCAGACTTAAACCCAGGGACAATGGATCTAAGGGATCAAAGTTTCTTACTTTGCAAGGATATGGTTGTTATTTTAAGCATATTTTTTTTTTCTTCTCCCACACTCCCTCTCTGAATTACTGCTTCTTTAAGGTATTTTAATGTCATGAAATTCAGCAGCAACAAGCCAAAGTATATGTTCAAAGGAAATATGTAACCATATACATGGAGATGCCACTCTTTTGAGGACCACTGCTGCTCAGCACTGCTTATAGGTTTGCAAAAGTGTCCTGGTGCCCTTGCTCCAGGTGTCTAGGTAAAGGGTAAACATCAGAGTGTGTCTCTCCCTCCCTCACACCGTAAATCTACTTGAAGAATGTGTCTGTTGTTGTCCACCTTCCTGGACCCCACAGGGGGGATGAGGAATGGCTATGCATAGAGCAGCAAAGGGACAGCAGAAGGATCAACCAGCAAGCTCAAGATTTGTGTTGGATTAGTTAGAAAGAGCATTGAGACGTCAGAGCCTCTTTATATAACTAAAGAATTGCAACTTTGTTTTTAGAATCCCTGAACTCAAGAGTCAAATAAGTTGAGCCAAGATAGCTCTGCTAGCAGGGAAAAGGAAGAAAGTTAGTAAACTAGCTCCATAACAACAAAAAACTCCAATCTGTAGAATTTGCTGATTTATGTGTTGTGAATACTTCCATCATGGTTATATTCAAACTGTCAATATGAGGTCACTAAGAGCAGAGTTGGGGAAAGGTATATGTAATTGGATTGATGTGAGCCAGCACCTGTATACCACTAGGAGGAAGTGGTCTTTGCAAGGTCACAGAGTGACAAAAATGTCAAGGTTGACATAATGTTTTAACCTCCTTGCTCACTAAGCTGGTTGATGTATCATTTAATAGGGGAAGTTAGTAATTCTTCACATGCACTAAAGAATTTATTGAACTTTTTCTTTTATTCTTAGATGTGAGATATTCATTTGGTTACTGATAAACCAAAAATCAAGGCAAAAGATTGACTGATGGAAGACACCCCATTCTTCACATGGCCTACAGAAAACTTCGTTCCTTACGACATTTTGCTAGCCCTCCCAAATACATAGGATACGATCTTGCTGTGGGATTTTGCACAAATCATTTTCCCTTCCTAGGTGGCTCTTCTCACAAGCAAAATGAGGGGCATAGGTTACAAAATGTCCCCAATTCCCTTATGATTCTAATTCTTAACCAAAACTGAAAAGCTCAGTTACAGATTCAAAATGTAAAACGCAAGTGAACATTTGCAATCAAAAAAATACCTTGCTTTTCTTACAAAAAAAATACCTTGTGGGGCCCCACAACTAAATGGAACTGTGATTCTGACAGATTTTATTTCTCTTTCCTTGTTCAGGGCCTTGGCATGCTGTGTGATTTGAAAGGGTACCAGCACTTGTCTTTAAACTGCTCTCCACAGGTCTATGACTTGGCCTGATAGTCTACCTATACATACAAACTCTGTTTTGTTCTGAAGGGCAGAGACCACCCTGATGAAGCAGATCAAATCCATCCACAGTCATGAATGCTTTCCTATCAATAAATACTCCACCAGACACCAGCTGAGCCAATTCACTCAATAATGACAGGTACACACCAGGTAGAAGTGGAGGTAAGTAGGACAGAGAGACTCAGACATTAGTTCTTGTGGGACAAAGGCATGTTCTGGGCTGAAGCTAGTTTTTCTGGGAAGCTGGAGGGTAGCTAGTGGGCATCTTACATGATGAGAGAAGGAATGGCCCTAAAAGAAGGGAAAAAGATCTTAAGAAGTGAGTAGAGAGTGATGGGCAGCTTTCAAGCTCACAGTTGGCTCAGGCTCCACCTTGCATATTCAAGCTATCTTTGTTTTGGGTGGGAGTGGTGACAGAGGGGCCTTGGCACAAGCTATATTAGTGCCTCATGTCAATGGTTACTCAGGCGTGGCTTCCCCACCTGGTAGCACCTGGCTGGACAGAGCTCAGAGCCTCACCTCATTACAAACCTTACCTGAGGCTGATCCAGCCAGTGCATGCTGGGGAGGAGATGAAAGGGGGGAGAGCAAATGTGGAGGGAAGCCAAAAAGAAGGCCCATGGGTGACGTGGGGGAATGAGCCTGGAAAGGGTGGTGTGATTGTGATGACAGCTATGGCTTGTGAGTGCAGAGAATGGGGATACTCGGCTGAGGTGCTTTGTTCGGAACCCTGACGAAGGAGGCGGCTGAATTCTGTTTGTTTCATGATCAGTTCCTTTGGAAAAATAAAACTACAAAATAGAGTGGTGCTCACTCTACCCATGCTGGTGAACTATGTTAAATTATAAAGCTAAGTTTATTGATGTTCATTTGTTCTCTTTTTTGGTCTCTTTTGCTTTGCCTGGGCATATGTGCTTAGTCTGCTTATTGCATGATCTAACCTCAGCTGTAGCCTGAAACTGGCTAATTGAACAATTTATATGTGCTGAGTGTACAAGAAAGAGCCCATTCACAGGGCTGGGGAAACAATGGCAAGGAACAATACTAGTAATAACAATAGCTAACACATAGCACCTGCTACAAGCCAGGTGGTAGATCTGTGATTTGCACTGAGGCCTTTTGACTGAACAGTCTGTAATCATAACCACCAAAAGACAGTTGTCTCCTCTTCACCAAGAGTGTCACCCAAGGGAGATGGGGGACAGCACTAACACAGGTGCTGTTTCTCTCTAAATAAGAGTAGCAGACAAGATGAACAAGACCAAGCACTCACATTATGGATTTAGCTTTGTGTTTGGGTCCTTCAAGTTCCCTACAAACAAGGAGGAACATCTGGTTTTGTTGTTTGCTTTTGTTTTCTTTTCATCTCTTTCTTATTTATTTATTAATGTATTTTTTGGAGGAGAGAGTACAAGAGAACTCTTGTTTACAGGTTCACTCCCCAGATGCCCAAGCCTAGCAGGGACTGAAGCTGGGAGCTGGAAACACAATCCAGGTCTCCCATATGGGTGGCAAGAACGCAATTACTTGAGCTATCACTTGCTGCTTCCTAGGGTCTTCCAGAAAACTGGAGCCAGGAGCTGGAGCTGGGAATTGAATCCAGGTACTATGATGGGTGAGACATGGGTATCTTAATGGCTAGGTTAAATTCAAGCCTTTCCTCTGCACTCCTGTTTTGCTCCTCTACAGGTGGCCAGTGACTAGCACAATGCCTAATACATAGAAAGTACTCACTAAACTATTGTTAAATGAATGGGTGGGCCAGCGCCGTGGCTCACTAGGCTAATCCTCCGCCTGCGGCACGGGCACCCTGGGTTCTAGTACCTGTTGGGGCACCGGTTCTGTCCCGGTTGCTCCTCTTCCAGTCCAGCTCTCTGCTATGGCCCGGAAGTGCAGTGGAGGATGACCCAAGTGCTTGGGCCCTGCACCTGAATGGGATACCAGGAGGAGGCACCTGGCTCCTGGCTTCGGATTGGTGCAGTGCGCCAGCCGTAGCGGCCATTTGGGGGGTGAACCAATGGAAGGAAGACCTTTCTCTCTCTCTCTCTCACTGTCTAACTCTGCCTGTCAAAAAAAATGGGTGAATTAATTTTTAAGAAGACCTTTAATGCACATGAATTCACTGGATACCACAAGAACCCCATTGGACATAAAGGAAGATGTATCTGTAATAATCGTTTCCTAGGCAAAATGACAAAGAATACTAAGGGGAATGATCTCCCGACATCACAGCATTGGGTAAAGGCAAAATTGGGACCTGCAACCAGAATTCCTAATTTAACTCTGTGAAGTTGGGATGTTTGTGGAAAGTAGAGGTTCTTGTAAAGTATTCCTCTTAGGCATGGGGTGTAGGAAGCCCATGAGCCCCTTCAGGGAGGTGCAGGGAAGGACCAGGGTGGAAGAAGAGAGGACCCTGCACTTCTCATGCAATCAGAGTCCCTCAGTTTATCTATCTCCCTGTGATTTTATCTGAAGAGGATTCCATGGCCCCCAAATGCTTAGGATTCCCTCTTCACAGCTGGGGCTACACCTGGGCTTTACCATTAGCAAGGCAAAAGAGGTGGCCAGAAAATTGTGCTTTAGTCCATTCTTTTCATTAAGAGCTCTCTAGAGAGGCCCTGTGCAAGAACTGCTATTCCTAAGAGAGAATCCATTCCCACTTCTGGAAAGACAACATAGGACAACATTAATGATTAAAGTGAGTAAAGCCCATCATGCTTAGTAGGTGCCAGGCGTTCTTCTAAAAACCTGTGTGGCCTAATCTACGCTGCTTGTGAAAACCCACAGCTCTTTTTCTTCATAATGAGAGACCATGGTCATCATTCTAGATGAAAACTGGCTCCCCTCTTGTTGTAGCTGTTCTGTTAAAACAACTCCTATTCCAGATATGTATGTGTATATACACACATTTCTGTATCCATACACATATATATGTATGTATGCATACATATGTGTATATACGGTCATATATAAATTCTTATAATTTGTCCTTCCATATACTGCATACGACAGATGAGCAACTCTCTTGCTCTTCATTTTCACCTCTGCCATGAGCAAACCAAGTAAACTGACCAAGCACTGGAAAGAGCCTTTATGCATAGTGCAGGGACATTCTGAACTATTGCAAGAGAGAGAAAATCTGAATTCCCATCTCAGCTTTTATCAAACAATGCTTACCAGTGAACTCCTAGGCATAAGGAATTGCAGGGAATACTGGAAGTCTATGATGTACACAGGCCCTGGCCCCACGGACTTGGCCAACTGCAGCAGAAAAGAAAATGTCCAAGATGTTCATTTTATTATCTCAGTGGGCCAACCCATTCAGAAGGCAGCTCAAAGAGCTAGAGGAGCAGAGATGGAATGAGGTTTGGGAGAGGCTGAGATGGTGGATGGGGAAGGTTTTGAGACCTTGGTGCTAGAAATGGGCCTGAAAGGCTGCATGCAGTTACATGTTTGCATACGGCCTCAGTTGGCATGTGTTGTGGGGGACCCGGTAGGAAGGCCACTCTGAGGCAGTAGTGAGGGAGGCAAGAGCCTGGGTGGAGGGGAGCAGGCTGCAGCCTCTTCCTCCTCTGAGTCTCACTTCTCATCTGTTAAAGGCGATGTGGAGACTGAGGAGGTGACTGGAGATCCCCCAGTCCCCAACATACTGTCCCAGGAAGCAGCATATGCCCAGGTAGGCTCCATCCCTTTTGGCTCCCCAAGGAGTGTGCCTCCCTCCCCATCAGGGCCACCTGGCAAAGACCCAACATGTCCCTTTTGTCTCAATCCATGTCATTCAAGAATAAACCTCCGAGTTTCTCCATCTTCCCCTCTAAGTGCAGCCTCATTGATATTCAGCAAACTTTCCCGGCCCTCTTCTTTTTAAATTCTGTGAGAAGACATTTCAATGAGTCTGAGCTGGGACTCCCATCTCTATTCACAGCCTGGGTACGTTCTCACAAGATTTGAGTCAGGAGGCTAAGCTTTTAGATCCCCCCGTGGCATTGTCTCCGAGTTCCTCGGGCCAGGCTGCCAAGTTCATGTGCAGGGCTGATCTCCCTCCTTTCACAGACCTACTTATTAGCAGCTTGCTTGCTTTCTTTTTCTTTTCTTTTTTTTCCCCCTTCTAGGCCTATAGATACAATTATTAGAAATTCCTGGTTTTGTGCCCATATTGAAAGAAGGCCTGAATGGGTATGCTAAGGACCCGAAAGTGAGACACTGTCCCTAACTCCAGCTTCTGTGGTTAATTAGATTTGGATGGTTTCAGAGGAGCAGCTGGAGTTTGCAGAAAATGGAAGTGATAAAAAGGGACTATTCAAGGTATTTTGGAGGGGCCGTATAAAACAATGTAGCTGTGAAATAGGGTTTGGGAAATCCAGGGCTCCTGCTTTGGTTGGGGGCGTCGCGTAGCTAAGGGCAGGCCGGGGCAGACTGGAAAGGCTGTGAGCGGGTGGAAAAGTGCCAGCCGGGTGGATTCCGTGAAGCTGGACCCTGTCAAGCTGGTGTTCCACAGAGAATCTGGTCCCCATGGTAGCCTCACCCCCCAGTCTGGGGAAACGGCTCCATCGGCATGGCCTGGCCACCCAAGGCAGGTGAATTGGGGAAGATGAGAGTTAAATATTTGTTGCCAAGTTCAAAGCCACCCACTTTTGGCTGAAACTATCAAAAGCTTATCAGGACAAAGTTCCTACCACCCAGCTTTGCCCGTAGGCAGACTGGGTGGTGATCTGGCAGCCAAGTCTGGACATGAGGAAAAACACATTCTCCCTGCACTGAACAGAGCATAGCCTTAGCTGGCACTGGCTGATGCCCAGATGTCTCTATGTTTCATGGTTTCTCTCAGTGTAACACCTTACACTTGTTAAACATTCAGACCCTGAAGAGGATGAGTCTCTACAGGTACTGTCTAGCAGTGTGGCACTGGACAAGTTTGTATTTTTATTTTTACTTTTTGTTTCATTTGAGATACACACACACACTTACACACACACACACAGAGCACTCCTATCCTCTGGCCCATTCCTCAAATGCTCAGAGTGACCAGGGTTTTACCAGACTGAAGCCCAGAACTTGGAAATGACAGGTCTCTCACACTGGGTGACAGGCACCCAATTACATGAGCCAGGGCCTATAAGCTGTTATCTTCCCAGGACTGGCATTAACAGGAAGCTGAGATCACAGCAGAGCCTGGACCCAGGCGCTCCAATGTGGTATGCGGGCTTCCTGACTTGCAGCTTACCAGCTAGGGAAAATGCCCAGGCAAATCTAGTCTGCAATTGGTAGTGGATCTCCTGCTCTCCAAGACCGGGGAGTTGGTCTGGGTGCTGAGCACCCTGCTCACTCTTACAGTCAGGTGCTTGCCCATGATAATGAAGAGCATTTATGGAACAGTTTGGGGGGAAGTAGGGAGCCAGAGGGCACGGAAGCCTCAAGGAACTCAGGAGGGAACAAGAATTTGCAGCCTCTCATTGATCAATGGAGGAGGGAAACTGGCAGCCACACAAGGCTACTCAGCTTCTCTGGCCCAGTGATCCACAGCCTTGAGCAGTTCTGGGGGCAGTGGTTAAAGGGTGTTGCTCAGGAAGAGAGGGACATGAGGCATTGACATTTTGTTTAATAGAGCAATGATTAGGAAACTGTTGTAACCCAGTGGTTTGTAGGATTCTTTTTAATCATTGGAAGACTTTTTTCAAGAGAAACCCCACATAGAATCTCAATCCATGAAGCAAAGAGAAGCAGATCAACTCTGGTCAGAGAGGAGTGGGCCGCTAGGGCTGTGCTCCACTCACCCTGGCTCTTACCCCTAACAAGGTCCCCTTGGATCCAGGCACAGAGATCTGGGGCCCTTCAGTGTTGCTCCAGGGTCTCTGCAGGGAAAGAAGTAACTTCTGCGGAATGCAGACTTTTACACTGTCCCATCTGTTCTATTTTAATACTAGGGTTCTGAGAGTCCATTCAATACAATGGTACAGGTACCCCTCTCCTTCCTTCCTCACTCTGATAGAGTCAATGTGTGAAAGACTCTCTGGTGGTGTAGGCGGGATCCGTTTGACCAAAACAGTTATTAATATCAATGTGTCTACAACTGGAAAGGTCTGGAGATGATTAGAGCGTCATTTAATTGCTCACTCATTCCTTGGCAAAGACTGCCTCCCCTCACCAAAAACATTGCATTGTGTCCTGTGGCTATGGGAATGGGACACAGTCCCTTCAATTAAGGGGCTTATCCTCTAGTAAGGATGGAAACCACATCCAAATGAGTACACTCCAGGGTGACCTCATCCAGGCTGCATCAGAAGAACACAGAATGCTCTCAGGTCTCAGAGGAAGGAGCCAGAACCCGCAGCTGAGGTCTCACAGGCACGACACGGTGTCAGGGGAAGGAAGGAAGCACAGATGGGAGCAAGTGCTGTCCATCGCTTTCTATTTAAATTCTTTTAAGGTTTAAATATGGGAATGGACAGAGTAAACAGAGAAAAAGAGTTAAGAAATGAGAGTTGATAGGGAGGATGAGGGGGTGGGTTGGCCTTAGACTCACTTTCAACCTGTAACACTACAAAACCTCCCTTTCTTGTCCAGAACTCTGATATTTTAAAACATGTTTGCTTATTTCTTGTCTTTTCAATTGCCCTTTCTCATGGTGGCATATTTTTAGATTACTGGCACCTAAAAGACAAGAATGGAGGGTACCTAGTTTAGTAACTCAGTTTAAAAAGCAAGTGTTATCCTTCCTTGGAAACCAGATTGCCATTGAGAGAAACTCTGGGTGAACCAAACATGCCCTGAGTGCCCATTTTCTATGATTTAGCTGGAGAAGCACACGAAAGACATAGCTCAACCCCTAAGCAGATGGTTGGACAGGTGAGACTAGCTTACCAAAAGCCACTAGGAAATGGGGTGGGCCTAGGCCTAGTGGAATGGACACTTATGCCTCGAGGGGCTAGAAAAGGTTTTGAAAGGCGGGAGGAAGTCAACTAGGCTGTGCAGAAGATTCAGGAGTTAGAAATGGAACAAGTAGTTATTCAGTGCCCTGGATTTCAGTACTAGACTGTGGTGGACACGAAGAAGTGGGAGACCCTCAAGTCACTTTCTGGTTTTATTTGGGAGGGGACACCTAATGCACCCAGGACGTCATTACTGAGCATTAAAGAGCCTCTGTGAGTCCATCATGGCAGAGCAGTAAAGGAGAGATCTGTGTGGGGCTGGGGCAGCCATCCAGGAAGAAAGGGTCGCTGGATAGAGAAGGGGAATCTGAAAAATGCAGTCAAATGGAGGAGCTGTCATTGGGAAGGCAGCAGGTGGAGGTGACTGGGGCAGAGGTGAAAGTCAGCTTCAGCTTATCTGGGCTGAAATGAAGACATCTCTCAATGGGAGTCCAGGATCTGAATTGGAAATGACCATGAGAAGCAAACAGGCAGAGATTCTGAATGGAGGCTGCATGTGATTTTGGAGATCAGGGGGTCTTGAATACTAGGCTAACGAATGTGAACTTCCTCCTCGAGGTGAGTGAAGCTCTTCTCAGACAAGAAAGCTGAGCCCATATCACTTCATCAGTTGGAAAGAAGCCCTCACTGGTGGTTGGACAGCAGACCCCTCCGGGACACTGCTCTGCTGGGTGGCAGTACAGACATAATGAGCTGGAAACAGCTCCCCATAATTGGCGCTCTTCAGGCTGCTGCCTGGTTAGAGAGGAGAAGTGATGCTCCCTCCTCTGCACGCACTGATTGCTGGCCCAAAATAGCCCTGCACCTGCTCTGAGATGCCTGCGAGATAATTTCAGCTTCCAAGGAAACTGCCCTGATTGGTGTTGATTTTTCATGGCCTCCCTTCAGGCAAACACCTGGAGATAAGCACCTGATCACAGAGGTGCACCCCGACCATCACACACACACACACACACAGACACACACACACACACAGCCCAGGGCACTGAGGCATGCAGCACAGGCCTGTCTGGGGAAGCTCCCTCCTTATCTCCTTCCTGGCAAGGGAGGCCCAGGCTCTAGGGCCCCCCACCCCTTGTGGGTACCTGCACCACAGGGTTATATATTAACTGGTGTGCAGAGGGGCCAGAGAAGGAGGAAGGGAGGAGGAACAAGGTCTCAGTCCTGAGGAGATATTTTGAAAGAAGTTCTGGAAGTGGCGGCATGCCCTCCAACTGTCTCTGCAGGCTGACCCTAGCCAACCTTCCAAGCTTCTATCACTTCTACCACAAAATGATTCAGAGGACCTGAGAGAAATACTACAAAGAAATGGCTGGAAAATTTGGAGAAATCATGGACAGATGAGAAAATTGATACATAGCGAAGGCACAGCATTGCTGCCGCATATATTTGAGACACTATAAAAAGTGACATTTTTTTATCCAGTTCTCCCCCACAACTTTAGGTGGCAGGGGTAGAAATCCTTGCTTCCATTTTGCAGATGCTTTTCAACTTGCCCAAGACCATCCATGTAGAAGCATTAGAAGCTGGGTTTGCCTCTGATAGTCCAAGTTCACATTCCTTTCTGTGTTGTGCCTTTTTGGTTACACATTATGCATTTAATTACCAGGAAAGAAAGGTAACTTGACTCAGGTCAAGCTTTGTGACACAGGATTTTAGTGTATTCCTTTGCTGGGCCCTTGGGGCTCTGGAGATTTTTTTTTAATATTTTATTTATTTTATTTGAGAGGAAGAGTTACAGACAGTGAAAGGGAGAGACAAAGAGAAAAGTCTTCCTTCCATTGGTTAACTCCCCAAATGGCCAACACAGCTGGAGCTGTGCCGATCCGAAGCCAGGAGCCAGGAGCCAGGAGCTTCCTCATGGTCTCTCCAGGGGCCCAAGGACCTGGGCCATCTTCCACCGCTCTCCCAGACCATAGCAGAGAGCTGGATTGGAAGAGTAGCAACGGGGACCAGAACTGGCACCCATATGGGATGTTGGCACTGCAGGTGGAGGATTAATCTACTGTGCCATGGCGCCGGCCCCAAGGAGATTCTTATGAGTGTTCCAACTTCACTGAATTTCAGGTGAACACAAGCAGGAGCTGCTTCCAGCAGCAGCAGTCCAACAGGATTGGCCTATAGGAGCAGTGAGTGGCTGAGGGGCTAGTCCTTCATGGAATGAAGCCCAATGGCAGGAATGTAAAGAGGGGAGGCTGTCACAGCAATACACCCAAGCTGATCTTCAAGCATTGTTAGTCACTGGCCACAAAAACCCACTAGCAAGTGTGACTGCAGAAGTAATCAATGCATGGGGTAGACAGGCTTTGTCCACGGAGATAAGGTTGATTTCGACTGTTTCTTCCACTATGAAGCACACCGTTCATTGCAATTCAGTTCCTCTGGCAAGGTTTGGGAGATGATATTGTGAAACTCTCATTGCGGCACTTCGCTGAGAGCAGAGGATAGGTAACTAAAGCTCTCTCTTTCCCTCACCATTCTTGAGAGAGTTTGTTTCATAATTTTTCCTTAAAGATATGTGCAATCAGCCACCTTGATCAGGAAATTACATGGCCCCCACCTGCTCTTCTGTGTGGCTTCCTGAACTTTGCCACATTTTCAAGGAGACTCTTTTTTTTTTTTTTTTTTTTGCCAAGCAGAGTTAGACAGTGAGAGAGAGAGAGAGAGAGTTTTATAGACAGAGAGAGACAGAGAAAGGTCTTTCTTCCGTTGGTTCACTCCCCTAATGGCTGCTACGGCCGGCGCTGTGCCGATCCAAAGCCAGGAGCCGAGTACTTCCTCCGGGTCTCCCATGCAGGTTCAGAGGCCCAAGCACTTGGGCCGTGCTCCGCTGCCCTCCTGGGCTGCAGCAGACAGCCGGACTGGAAGAGGAGCAACTGGGACTAGTAGCTGGCACCCCAACTGGGACTAGAATCTGGGGTATTGGCACCGCAGGTGGAGGATTAGCCAAGTGAGCCATTGCGCCACCAACTCCTTTTTTTTTTTTTTTTAAAGAGGTTGCTAAAATCTCCATGTCTCAGAACTGGGGTTTTCCCTGTCTCCAGAAATATCTGAGCCTTTCATTTAGCTGTGTGAGCAGCTTCCTCCCTAGGATCCTGTCAGTGCCCCTTCCCCCAACTTATCCTGGATGAACCTGAGAACATGGGTGAGGAGCATCCAGAACCACACACTCTAGATTTTTCCCTCTACCCTCCTCTAATTTTGCACACTTTCCCTTTAAGCTCCATCATCTCAGTTCTGTCTTTCAAATAAATAAATCTTAAAAAATAAAAATAAAAAAGGCCTGTCCTGATAGCAGCAAAAAAAAACAAAAATTCCTGTCCCAGAGCCACCATATCATAAGAGAATACATGACAGGGTGAGGAAAGAAAACCTGCTTGTCTTAGTACTGGGCCTCAACAGTACTTCCTGGCTCCACTCCCACCTTTGCAGCTTTCTCTCTCCTATCTACGGACCTAGCCTCTCCAGCATCTCCCAAGGGCAACCCTTAGCTCTCTATAATGTGTATAAACCTAACTAAATCAATAAACAAAATCCTAAGGCCAGTGAAGCCTGCCCCAACAGCCCCTCTATTCCTGATATTTCCATGGCAGTCCAGCTAACTGCCATGCCCAGGCTCCCCAGGTTTAATCCTACAGGGCAGATGGCTTCCTGCACCAGCTCCAAACCTCTGCCTTCCAGGCCTAGCTGGCCACATGTGTCAACCATGTAGGGAACTTTTAAAAATATTTGCCCCAGACACCACACAAGGATTCTGATTCAGTCAGTCTGTATTTTGTTAAAGCTCCTAGGCTAATTCTAGTAATAGCCAGCAAGGATTGAGGGCTAATCCATATCTTGATCTTCGTGTTTACAGATATTTGGCCTACATTTTATTGCCTCCAGCTAGGACCTTCAGGAGAGCCAGGTTCCTGGTCCCCGATTCAATCACTTCTCATATCTTTCCTGATTCTGACTTGACATTCCATAAGTCTAATTTGTCATTCTCTAAACAGATGTGACAGCTTTCTTTGATGGCACCTGTATGTAGTATATAACATTTGAGGGAAATTCTCTGAACAGAATAGGATTTTCTCTTTAATTAGCACTCATATCTAGTAACTGCTAAGATTTGAATGTTAAATGTCCCCCAGAGGCCCATGTGGGAAAGGCTTGGTCCTTGGGTGGTACTTTTAGGTCGTCAAACCTTTAGAAGCTGAGGTCTAGTGCAAGGTCTTAGAGTCACTGTGAGCTGCCCTCTGAAGGTGGCTCTTATGAGATGGTTATTATAAAAGCCTGAGTTTGAGCCCAGTCACTCTCTCTACTTCCCACTTTTCCATTTGGCCCTTTCACTGTACTTATTCCACCATTGCCGTCAGCTACCCTCACCAGATGCCAAGCCAGTGGTTCCCTATCTTGGACTTGAACCTTCAGAACTGTGAGCCAAATGAACATGTCCTCTTTATAAAATTAATTAGCTCAGTTATTTCATTATAGTAATAAAAAGCTATAATAAATTAATGATCACTGAGAATATAATAACTATAATCATAATAATAGAAAATCATAGGAATAAAAACTGTCCTATTTCCAATAGCTCTGTCCCAATAAAAGGTCTATAACCCCCTATTGTCATTCATATTATCATTCATATTCATAGATTTGTAGATCTAGACTTGAAAAGGTAAAGGGATACTTAAGGCTCCATGGAACCTACCCTTCTGGGCAATGGGAGCGCCAAAGGTCACAGCAGACAAAGCAGGCTTTTGGTTTTGGTCTGTTGTAATGTGATCTGAAGCCTGACATGTCCACAAATTCCTCACTACCTCCCAACCGAAGCTATAACCAAAACCTTCAGGTGTACACAGCCATTCAGGGCCACTCGCCGACTCCTGTCTCAGTGTGTCATTGTGCATCTTCCAGCTATTGTCTCTAATCTCCCTGGCTCATGTGTTCAGTCTGTCCCTTGCACCCTGTTTGGAATTTGCCCCTCTGGGTTTCCTTGATTCTTGCTTTCTGCAGTGATAATCCTGCCTGATTACCCCTCAGCAATCAAACTTGACTGGGCTCACCAGTAAGCCCACCCAGTGCCTTAAGATAGGGTAGGAGGGACCAGCACTGTGGTGTAGGAGGTAAAGCTGCCACCTGCTGTGCTGGCATCCCACATGGGCGACAGTTCGAGTCCTGGCTGCTCCACTTCTGATTCAGGTCTCTGCTATGGCCTGGGAAAGCAGCAGAAGATGGCCTAAGTCCTTGGGCCCCTGCACCTGCGTGGGAAGACCCAGAAGAAGCTCCTGGATCCTGGATTCGGATCCGCCCAGCTCCAGCCTTTGTGGCCAACTAGGGAGTGAACCAGAGGATAGAAGACCTTTCTCCCTCTGCCTCTTCTTCTCTCTCTGTGGAACTCTGACTTTCAAATAAATAAATCTTAAAAAAAAAGACAGGGTAGGAGAATTCAGAAAATAATGTTTAGAGGTTTTGGTACCCAGGTATTCTGTCTAAAGCTATAAGCTTCACTTAGGCCGTGAGCATGGTAAGTGTGGATCAGTCAGAGTCTTGATATTTTCTATTTGAAAATATTTCTCCTCTTCAATCTCTCCTGAAAGGTAGAAAAATATGGTCTCTTCCATTTTTTTGTGGGATTAGAGTCATTATGAGCATCATAAAAGTGGTCCTTCCCTGAACACATACTATGTGCCAGCCCCTCTGCTTTCTGTACACTGTCTCCCTGCAGAGGGTGGGGTAGGAGAATCCTTGTTGTAGAAATTCACACATTTGGACTCAGAGATCAAATATAGAAATCCAAAAACCTTCCTCTGCCCTAGGTCACAGAACCTGGAGGTCAAGGAGTCGTGTTTCCACGTCATAAATGCAAGTCAGCCTCAGGTATTCCTTCCATGATACTATCTCCCTTGTTCCATTAATATATGCTCTATTTATCATAATTCTTTTAAAAATGGCATAGAGTTATCAGTCACTGACACCTTGAAGTGACTTCTTAGATCATGTTTCTCAATACATAGCTAAAAAACCTTTGGGGGATTTTCATATGTGTAAACCAGAGAAAATTTGGAGGTTGAGTCATTTTGTGGACCAGTAGACTCAGGAGGGAACTTAATGAGTAAGGCTTTGCATGGGCAGCACAATTTTGATACACAAACTCTGAAAAGATCACCTCCTTCCCACTTTAACCTCATCTGGCCATCTACATGGAGGTCATATTGACCAGTGCATTGGCTTTACCTGGGCATTGGTAACCTGACACTGCCAGAGAACCAACTGTCGCCAGCTCTGAGACAGCTTCCGATTCCACCAGACAGGGCTTAATATACCCATCTTGGGTCTGAGGGCATACTTCTGAGTTAGTCTATTCCACTGAACTGGGGGCCTGCATGACTCAAAACTGTCACTGGTATGGTTTTTCTCTTGTGCCAGTCACATGTTGCTGTTACTCAAGATTGGTAGAAGTGTAGAGTAGTGAAATGAGTCATAGCTACTTCTGTACTGATGAGAACTCTGAAGCCATTGCATGTTGGACCTCCCTGTTTTTCAAGGTGCCTCAGAAATCTGTCTGCTCCCAATGTCTAGAAACTCCCAGATTCCTGAAGCCTATTGATTTGGTAAATACAATGCTAACAAGTTGGACTGGTGATCCAGAGAACATCAATAGTTTAGATAAGCTTGAATCAGCGATTTCTACTTGTTGTAGCATAGGTAATTTGTCTTTATACTTAGTATTGATGTTAAAGAGAACAATTATTCATTTAATTTATAGTTTACCTTAACCCTACCCCCTCCCAAAAATCACATAAAGCACCTACAACATTTTTAAAGATGAAACTAAGAGTCTAGCTTATCTTCAAAAGGAAGGAGACCATTTGGGTATGGGAACTTCCGATCATTTCCACCATTGTGCCTTTTTGGGAAAAGTCCTTATCTATCTTGTTAAAAAATTTTAGCCTCAGAAAGGTGAAAATAATTAGCAACTCATCTAATCTGTTCTTTTAATATAAATCTCTAAGATTTCAGAGTAAAACCAACCTAAAGTAACCATACAAAAGATCAAATAATCCAGGGGCCGGTGAGAGTATTTAGTTTTGGAAGGCAGTAAGAAGAAAACCAGTAATCATAGTCCTCAGACACAACACATCCATTGTCTTGGTACCCAGTACCAGGACCACTGCATGCATGGTGTGTGGTTCTTCATGTCCTGCTCTGGCTTAACACAAAGAGATTTCAGAAAGTTCATGGAATTGAAAGATAAGTTTATTTTGCTGTAATAGAAATTTGAAATTCATGCATAATTATTTTCATACTACACATTTTCCATTAACTTCTTGAAGACCTCTCATGATATGGTGGAAAAGAATATCATTCATGGGCAAAGGTCACTAGAGATAACTTCATGCTTGAATAACTAAAGGTTGACTACAATTTTAATTTATAACTTCTTCTTGGTCCAGCAGGAGAATAATGTTCTACCAGACCACACACATTCCAATCATAAATATATTCTATGATATAACTGACTTATAAGCTAAACTCTAACCTTTCCATCCTCCCGAAGAACTAAACAAAATTAAGGCTGTAATATTTACAGAAATTTCAGGCTACTACATCTCATAATTACTCTCTGTATCCTCAATGTAAATCAAGTGTTTTCTTTTTTAAAGAAAAATTAAGAGAGAAAGACAAAGAGAGACAGAAAGAAGTCATTTATCCCCTGGTTCAGTCCCCACCTGCCCATGACAGCCAGGGCTGTGCAAGGCTGAAGCCAGGAGCTGGGAAGTCAATCTGGGTTTCCTATGTGAGTGGCAGGGACCCAGCTACTTGAGCTGACACTTGCTGCCTCTCTAGGATGCATATTAACAGGAAACTGGAATGGAGAATGGAGCCAGGACTCAAAGCTATTACTCTGATATGGGATATGAGTGTTCCAAGTGGGGATTTACCTCGTGTGTCAAGCACCTATTCCTAATTCAAGTATTTTCTGCAATTCTGGGTATGTACAATCATTGGTCCCCTCCTCTGCTTTTGTTTGTCTTGTTTCTTTTGTTTGGAATATTATTTAGTATTTCACCCTCTCTCCTTACCTCTTGATCCTGTTAGTGAGGGTCCTCCTTTCACCTTGTCACTGTCTGTTAACTTTAGATCTCAGCTCAACTAACCCATCCTCAGGCAAGCCTGTCCTGCCTCCACTACAGCCTAGATCTGGGCTCTGCACCTGCATGGGAGACCAGGAAGAAGCACCTGGCTCCTGGCTTTGGATCGGCACAGCGCGCCGGCCGTAGCTGCCATTTGGGGAGTGAACCAATGGAAGGAAGACCTTTCTCTCTCTCTCTCTCTCTCTCTCTCTCTCTCTCTCTCTCTCTCTCACACTGTCTAACTCTGCCTGAGAGATGAAGAGAAGGAATAAAAGGACAAAAAAGAAAATTCATAAAGACATCAATTTTAAAGTCAGTTCTACTCTTTGTGCCTCTTCCTTCTCTTGGGGATGGATGAACACATCATGAACTATTTTCTCTCTACCTAATAGAGCAGTTTTATTTCTAGAAAGAGAATCATAAGAAAGCATGTGCATGTGTGTGTGGGGGGGGTTGTATGTGTGTGGGTGCAGGTGTGTAGGTTGCATGTGTGCAGTTCCCTCTCTGGGTACCTTTTCTTCATGGCCTCTTTGCAGGCTCAACTCTTACTCAGGATCCAATCCAAGTTTCCTCTTCTTTGAGTCTTCCCTGGTGACTGAAGTACTCAAGAGTGGGCACCTGCTAAAGCACATATTTGTCCCACCAGAGAACCTGGGATTTGAATTGGCCAGTGTCCAAGAGTCCTTCAGAGATATTACCTTCTTTTGCTGGATGACTTCGTTTAGTGAATTGTGAGGGTTTCCTCACACTGACCCCAGTCTGTCTCCCTGATGATCTTGAGCCCAGATTCCCTTCCTGTTCCCCAAAGCCCCACAGTGTATCTACTTCGCCTTCCCTGTAACAGTCCTTCTGTTATTTGGATACTGTTGTTACACCTGCTTCCTTCCTCCCATCTCTAAGTCCATCCTAACACCACCGTGACCTTCTTAGTTTTCTGTTTCATGTATGTCTAATTTCCTCATACATCTTGTAAGCTCCTGGGAGTAACAATTTTCCTTCTACCTCTTTCATACTTTTCAAACCCAGGACCTAGCTGGAAACACAGTAGGTATTAAAGATTTGCAGAATTAAGAGTGTGTAAGTGGAGTGAAGTGCTAGCATGGGAAAAAAGGATATTATTGTGGCTGGAGCCCCAGGAAGGATAAGATTCCCTTCTTTCCCCACAGTATTACACTGTTTAGTGTCAAGATGTTTCTACCACCTTACACTGGGCCCCCTTCTTCCAACAAATACAGCACATTTAGTTGGTAGGCGAAGAGGAGATTATATTTCCAGCAATTGGTATTGGAATAAAAGACCAAAAGAACCTTCTTATCAGGAAGGCATAGGAAGTAAGAAGACAAAGATAGAAAAACACACAGGAGGAAAGATAAAGAAGGAAGGAGAAAAAAACAGCTGGAGTCAGAACGTGGTCAGGCCAGGAGGGCTGAGTTTTCTCTTGTATCCTCTGCCCCAGTCCCAGAGGAGGCATTAGGTTTAATGCAGAAAATGACTGACAAATTACTAGGTCACTGAGTGTGAAATTTATATTTTTTGCTTCTTGCTTTCTCCTATCCTATAATTGTATCGACCTAAACAGTGAAAATATTGCTATTGTCTTCTTTATTATGGTGCTTCTGAAAAGGGAGCTGCTGTGTCTCAGTGGATTTTTTTTTCTGGATAAATCTTTTTCTTGTGATAAATAAATCTCCTAATAGGGTCTTATTTAAATAACACTGTGCTGGGAGTGAGGCAGAAATCAAAAGATGAACCATTAAGCCCAGTAATCGGAAAGTGGTGTGCGTCAGCGGCATTAGCACATCCCGGGAAGCCACATCAATTAGGTACCTAATGTGTGACCCGTCACATAAACCAGTCCAGCCACACACCCCTCGTGCTCCCACTATCGATTGTGGCCCAGATATTTGGAATTAAACTGCAGCTCCTAATTATCAGGCACGCAGAGCTGTGCGCGCCCTGCCATCAGGAGACTGAAGTGTAGTCTCTTCCCTAGGAATTTCCCTCACTGTGATGAACGTGCTGTCCCCATGACCTTGAGCTATGAATGTATTTGTTTTATAATCAACCCTATCTGAGCCTTGGGGGTGTTCTAGGGAATCAGAGGAATCAGAAACAGTGACTGTTTAGTGCATTGCAGGGAAACATTGTGATTTCTGAGGTTTTATCCAGGTGGGTTTTTATCCCATCTGGAGAAAAATCCTCTCAATCCTTTTCTCACACATTCCTCTGGCTTTTTGACCACCTCCGGTCATAGGCAATGACTCATCCTGCTGTTCACTCTTTTGACATGTTGACATCTCATTCCATGGGCTCTGCTCAAGGGCGTGAGTTTGTCCTTTTAGCTCTGCCATCCTTAAGAGTGAATGCTGTAACAGCTTCTGTTCCTTTAGTCTTAAATTCTCTTCAGTGGCCAGCATAGAGTTGGACACAGTATTTGCTCAATAAAAGTTGGTACCATTGATCCTTTTGACTACTTATGCCACTTTGCAAGTCACTGTTTCCTGCCTTTGATGCATTTGGAAGTTGTCTTTTGCCACATTACCTAGGCATATAAAATACTTAGGGATGGCTTTAAGGGCCCTTGGCGTTTTCATTTAGCTAGGTTATGCCTAGTTAGTTCTCTTAATCTTCCTCTATGTTCTACTTCCTGCCTTTTAATTTTTTACAATCTAGAGATGACAGCACCTTGGATGATTCAAGAGAAACATTTGGGGAAATGCCCAGGAGACAAGATGGGTTATGTTTGTGCAGGCTTCTCATTTTCACTGCACTCACTGCACAGTGTGTCAGAATTGAAATGCTGGGAGCAACCTGGGGACAACTGTTGCTGCCTGTCTCTGTCTGACCTTTGCTGTGTTCTGGAATGAACATGCTGGTCTACTGCCTAGGAGGCCCATTCATAGATATTCCATCCCCAGGAGGAGGTTGGAATGTAGCCAGCCAATCAAAACTCAGAACAGGGAAAATGTGATTGCTAGCTTTTTTAAACAACTGCATCCATTCCTGTCACTGCCACAGGGTCAGTAGGCCCAATATGGCCAATTTTGGCATCCTGAAAAATTCTCCTGTGGTTGCAGAGGAAAACAGATCTGCCCTGGAATGTATCCATGCATTCTCCATTATGTAACTTTTCTCCCATTTGATAGGCTCCTCAATCCAAATCATGTGTTTTTGATCAAATGAAGCTTCTCAGTGAATGGATAATCCTTCTAAATATGAAATGCTGTGTCCAAATGCACAGGGAACACGAAGCACCTTTTATAATAAGGATGCAAAATGAGCACAGGGAAATTGGATAGAACATTGTGAACTTCATTACAATCTCTCTCAAGCCAGCTGGATGTCCAATACATTCTCCCAAGTCAACAGCAAGTTCCTTACCTACATAGGAGGCCAGTAGGAGTATGAAGAAAGTCAAAGCTCTGACATTAGCATTCTTGTGAGTTATTGCTGAATTCAGCAAGGGGCTGAATCCATCCTGTGACTAGCCATGCCGAAGGAAGGCAAAGACACACAACAGATCTGCATGCAAAGGAAAGGGAATACAGAGTGATATAGGGAACATATGCCTGTACTTGACTTCAATAGCCAGAGTTATCAGTCCTAGCTCTTTTCCTCTCCTGGGAAAGTGATTCAATGTCTCTAGGTCTAATTTCTCTTATTTATAAACTAGAAGAAATCATTATTGTCCTACCTAGCTCCAAAGCTGATTATGAAGCACATAGAATTATAGCATCTTGGAACTGAAAATGACCTTATTGAAGCTAATGTTGTGGTACAGTTGATGCAACTGAGGCCCGGAAATGTCAAGACTGAACAGGACAACTGGAGCTTTAGAAAAAACAGCAGAGACTATGACCACAATCATAGACACAGAACATTTGAGCTAGAAGTGACTTTGGTACTAAATTGATACAATTTCTTTATTTTAAAATGAGAAAACTAAGTTTTATGGAAGTAGAGGATTTAGGGGTATAGTGATAGAACTGGGATCCCCACTTGGGTATTTGGACCCCTTTGCTGGCCCAACTGAGATATGTGCAGGGTTTTTAAGAAATCTATTTAAATATGCATACATGGGTTAGAGGACTAAATACTGTCAAGGTACATTTGAAATATTGTAATTAATTTTCATAAACATCTCACAAACCCGAATTTCTTACTCAAGTCTTATTACACTCTGTTGCCCACTCTGGGCTTTCTGCAGTCTCTGTGCCAATGTCTCCTAGAGCTGGTGGAAAGGCTGGGCTGGACAAATTTATGCATTGGAATTGTCCCTATGCTCTGGGTGGTGTGGCAGTGCAGGGATAGTTGCCAACATGATGGCAACAAGCACCAACTTAGGAATCCCACCTAGGGACTACTATGTGTCACCTACCCACTCAGTGTGAGGTGCCATGGGCATGCAAAGATGAGACTTTCAAAGGAAAGGTCACAGAGGATTGGGTATGGGAGAAGTAGCCTACCACACACTGGACATTGGGTTACGATCAAATACAGATCTCAAGAGGTGCTACCATAGGAGTAGAAGTTCTAAAGATACATGACAGTCAAATACAATAATTCTGAATGGCTTGCTTTGTGAAGGCTTTGCAGATGTTGAAGTTGGTGCTGAGCCTTGAAACTGAATAGGTGGTAAGTAGAGACTGGAGTAAATAAAGGAAAAGGAAGAACTACAGAATCAAGAAGACTGAAGGATCATAATAAAATGGGATATACTTCTCATTATAAAGACTTATAAAACTATAGCTATTATGACCACATGGCTCTAGAAAGGGAATAGACTGAGAACAGGACAGAGAACCAGAACCAGATCTTCATCTTTTCTGTAATTCTTATCTAAGAGGTGGCCCTGCAGAATCACAGGCAAAGGATGGATCACTCCCTTCTTAGTATAGAGACAATTTGCCACCCATGTGGAAAGGAAATAATGTAGGATATTTGATCTCTACTTCATACCATAGGCATAATTCTATGCCAGGTAGATTAAAGACCTAAAACATGAAGAGCAAAACTTTGTTTCTTTTTAAAGAAAGTACCATCATTAAGTAAGGTAGGAAGGATTTTTCAATATTGATAAATGTATATGAACAGGAAATTTATAGAAACTATAATACAAATCGATTGGTGTGGGAGAATCCGATACAGTGGTGCAGTGCCTTAAATCCCCCACTACGATGCTGGCATCCTGTAACAGAGTGTTGGTTCAAGTCCTGACTGCTCTGCTTCTGATCCAGCTCCTTGTGTACGATCCTGGGATAACAATGGAGATAGCCCAGGTGCTTGGTTCCTGCCATGTATGTGATGTGGAAGACCCAGATAATGAAGTTCCTGGCTCTTGGCTTTGGCTTGGCCCAGCCCTAGATGTTGCAGCCATTTGGAGAATGAATCAGCAGATGAAAGATTCTCTCTCTCTTTCTCTTTATAACTGCCTTTCAAATAAATAATAAAAATAAATCTTTAAAAAAATTAAAAAGTTGTCAATATAAGTTTAACCCTTTATTACTGGGGAGATGCAAATAAAACTGTAGTGAAATACATTCTCACATGGGATATTGGTAAACCTTTTTAAGTCTGACAATTCCAAGTATTGACAAGGATACAGATTGATGAGAACTCTGATTTACTGTTAACAGAAATGTAAATTGGTACTACCATTGAGAATAGAAGCTTGTCATTTTCTAATAAAGTTGAAGATGCATACTTCTTATATCCCTGTAATTCTTATAAACATTTTTGCTAGGTTAACAATCACAGAAGGTCAAGAAAGCATGTATATGGATGATGGCATAATATAAATCTGTAAATTACTCACATGTCTATCAAAGGAGATTGGGTCAACTGTGGGATAGTTCTACAACACAGTGATATAGAGCAGTACAAATGAACCAGACAGTACACATGGATCAAGCTCATAAATTAAATCCAGAAGGAATAGCTGGTGAGAGAGGTTTGCCTGAGAATTAGAAATGGCAGGGAGATAAACCAGAGGAAGAGCAGTCAGGACTGTAGGGAGTCAAGCACACAGTATGACCTGTGCAGGCCTGAAGTGGCCTCATTAAAGAGAAGAGAGTCTACATTAAAAAAAAAAAAAAAGAAAGAAATCTATGTGTCTTGTATCTATCAGAGTTGTTGAAATAGGGTAAATTTTCAATACAGTATTTTTAAATGAATAAATAATGGCAAGAGCCACTTTTCCTCTTATTTGTAGAAAGGAACATGGGTAGCTACAGCATGTTCTTTGGAGTTATTCTCAGGGCATTCACTTCCTGGCCAGACAACTTTCCCTATTCCATGTGCACAGTTCTCAGAGTGAAATTCTTTACTGACCACATTTTTCTACAACCTTTCTGGGATTTGCTCCTGTCCCCTGGTATCCAAAGTATCTGCTTGTCTAGGTCCTTCTTGACCTTGTGCTATGTACCTCTTTATCTGTCTGTTTGTTTATATCTTTTATAATAAACTGGTATTTATAAATGGGGATTTCCTGAGTTCTGTGAGTTGTTTTCAGTGAATTATTGAACCTTGCAGGGTAGGGAAGGTGTGCTGTGTGAAGCCCTGAATGCATAGCTGGCTGGCCATAAGTGCATGAGGATTCCCACAGTTGTGCTGGTATCTGAAGTGAGGGTAGTGTCATGGGACTCCTTTGTCTTTTGGATCTTATGGAAGTCCAAGTAATTAGTGTCAGAATTGATTCAGCTTTAGGGAACTCTGATGGTGTTGGAGAATTGGTGTTAGATTAATAGAGGGTAAGTGACATCCTAATGAATGGATCAGTGTATATTTGTTTAGTTAAGGATATTTGTACAATACTCTACTAGACTCTGTGGGGCATATTAGGAGCAATAATAACAAAATAATGATAGTGATTATAACAAATTTTGAGTAGACAGATACACAGAGGGATTTCATATACTTTGACCCTTTTCATCCTAAAATCAAAACTAGAATTTTAGTGTATTAAACTTCCTAGGCCAGCAAATCGTAGCTGTTATAATGTGCAAATTTCATCAGGGATATTTGCTTTCTTAGGAGAGGATAGCCTTATAGGACCTTCCTACTCCCCCTCTAGTGACTACATATTCTCAATTGGCCCATGGTCTCATATAATCAGCCTCTGCTGTCACACAAAGTCTAGCTTTGTCATCACCTCATAAATGTCTCTCCTAGAACTCCTCCTTCCCTCCTCCCTGTGCGTTTGATACAGACAGTGATCTTTGATTTTTCTGATCTCATGGTGCCCACAGTTTTTAAGTCTTTGATTATGTAGAAGGAATCACAGGGCCACAAACTATTGGGTCAGGGTCTTGGGAACCCTTTTAAAGGCCTCATAAAGGCAGAGAGAATCCCTTCAGCAGAAATTAAATCATAGCGTTTTATTTTTTATCAGATATTCACTATCGTTTTCCCCCTCCCCTTGCTGCCATGAAAATTGAGAAACTAGGAATCCAATTACAAAGGCGAGATAAAAAGGAAAGATAGTAAAACATTTTAATTGGATAGTGGAGACGTTGAATCCTGTTCCTCGCTTGGTGCTGCAAGGCCCCATGCATCACAGCTGTACCCCATGGGTCACAGGAGACAGGAATAGTAAGGGGACATGAAACAGCAACTGCCAGGGGAATACTCCTGTTATTAAGGGGGACATTTGTGCAGCCCTCAGCCCCATAGCATTATTGATGGCTTTTAGACTATCTGAACCAAGGTACCGACAGGTGAAATGCAGCCAAATATAAAGCCCCCCTTGTCTGTGGGGGCTCATTTGAAATGTAAATTGTCAGAGCAAGGAGAGAGGCAGTTATTAAGCAAACATGAATAAATGAAGGTTGCTGTGGGGGGCTTCCCTTGGAGTTGGGTAAAGGCTTTGCTTATGAGGAATAAATAGCAGAATCAAAGACAGATGGAAATTTTCAGCAGCACTGAAGGAAAATACCCAGTAGGACTAACATGAGTGGGGTGGTAAAGCCATCCTATGCTTGATTGGGCTCACTGCTTTTGCCACTGGAATAAAATTCGGTGCTCAGTTTTTCTGGCCCCCAGCTCTTTCAGTTTTCATAACTCAAGAGGGTTTCAGACAACAGGAATGATGGTGTGGGTTTTGTGCTGTAGGTATCAAAGAAAGACTGATGCAAGATCTGCTTTAATTACCATTTAGGAGGGTTGGGAGACCTAGACATTCCCACTTGAGAACTCAACCCCTATCTAGAACTCCATCTAGAAGTTCTATGTTGTTTCCAAGGACAAAACTTGAGCCTCCAAGGCTCCCCAGTCACTGGAATGCTCTGTCATAGGAAGATCCTTGAATTTATGTTCAAGTCTTCATCATCTTTTCATATTTGGTTAATCACCAATTCCTGACCGATGTACTTCCCTATAATATGGCTTGACTAATTATGTCTCTCAGGCTAATTATCAACACTCTGGGACAAACACCATCTTCTGCAGGACATAAGTAATAATCTTCTCTTGGACTACCTACATTCATTCTGGTTACCATTAAAGCATTCTCCACACTTCAAAGTGCTCAAAACATAAGTTTGTGCTCCTTTATTCTTAAATAAAATCCTGTGGGGCCCACCATGGACTGGCCCTTGGTCCCATCTCTCTGTTGAAACCACTCTCCCTCACTCTCCATCCCAGATATGCTGTCAGTCTCTCTCAGATGAATTTTCTTGCTACTCCTGCTCTTCCACACACTCTTCCTCTATGTCTCTCCTTATTATCTCTCAGAGCTCAGCTTAAGCTTCTTTTGTCAAGTCAAGTGCTCACCCTAACCTCATGCATGCTAGCCACTGTTCACAGCTGCTTTCAGCTGCGGGATTATTTTAGTTAACACAGTCTATTCTCATTATTCACAGTGCTTCTGTTTTATAAAGTTGCCATGAACTCTGAATTAATGAGTGCTGAACCATTGCTTCTAGGGCGAATGGTATGATCTGTTTTCTGCAAGCCTCCGGTTATAATACTCTCATCAACCAATCAACATACAACTTTGAATTATATGTGCTTCTGTTTAAAGACATCTTATTTAATGTATATTAAATAATTACATATATTTAATTCATTAACATTGAACTTACACAACCCATACTGTGACTTGTTTTCTTTGTAAGGTGGATCACAGCCCTCTTGCCTAGACAGCCCTTTCGTTCTATGCTTTGCGACCTCTACAGAGTGAATTCACCAACATACTGCACGAAAATAAGAAAACATGGCATCAAATATGAGTGTACTTCAGAAAGTTTCCAAGAAAATAGAACTAAAAATAAGCTATTTTGGTGGAAAAATTTTTTGAAATTTATGCACAAGAAGCATAGTCAGGAAGTTCATAGAATATGCATATTATGAAAAAATGCATGGATTTCAAATTTTTGCACCAAAATACACTTATATTTTAATTTCATTTTCCAGGAACATTTTAAAGTACCCTTGTAGACATCAAGATGCTTGTTTACAGTAGGAAAGCTGGAACAACAAGGCGATGTCACCTTGTTAGACCTCAGCTGGGAACTGCCCGTTGAGCAACTCTAATTTTTTACCATTCCATGCATATCTGCAAATGTGATTACAAATACATTTTAATGAGTAGACAAATTCACAAATATAAGATTGGGAAATTATGAAGTCACTTCTATTTTATGCTCTGCTGATCATAAGCTCTATGAGGGTTGTTTAATCATTACAGTTAACCTACAGAACTTAACAGTGGCTGGAAAGTGATAGCTGGGAGGGGCGGTTTGAGTGGAAGGAGTTTGAATAAAAAAAAAATAGGGAAGGGGTCTGGTTTGTGGTACAATAGGTTAAGCCACTGCCTATACACCAGCATCCCACATAGATGCCAGTTCGAGTCCTGGCTGCTCCACTTCCAATCCAGCTCCTTGCTAATGTGCCTGGGAAAGCAGTGGAAGATGACCCAAGTCCTTGGACCCCTGCAGCCATATTGGAGGCCTGGATGAAGTTCCTGACTCTTGCTTTTGGCCTGGCCCAGCCTGGGTCATTTTGGTCATCTGAGGGATGAATCAGCTGATGGATGATCTCTCTCTCTCTCTCTGACTCTCCTTTTCTCTCTCTGTAATTCTGACTTTCAAATAAATAAGATAAATATTTAAAAAATATTAGGAGAAGTTGGGTATGGTTTATGGATTGACAAATACACTAATATAAGATGGTAACAATAGAGGATGCTGAGTATGGGGTATATGAGAACTCTTTGTACAATTCTTCAATATTTGTTTTGTCAATTTAAAACTATAATATGGCCAGCGCCGCGGCTCACTAAGCTAATCCTCTGCCTGCAGCGTCGGTACTCCAGGTTCTAGTCCCGGTTGGAGTGCTGGATTCTGTCCTGGTTGCTCCTCTTCCAGTCCAGCTCTCTGCTGTGGCCCAGGAAGGCAGTGGAGGATGGCCCAAGTGCTTGGGCCCTACACCCACATGGGAGACCAGGGGGAAGCACCTGACTTCTGGCTTTGGATCAGCACAGTGCCGGCTGTAACGGCCATTTAGGGGGTGAACCAACGAAAGGAAGACCTTTCTCTCTGTCTCTCTCTCTCTCTCTCACTGTCTAACTCTGCCTGTCAAAAAAAAAAAACTATAATAAAAAGTCAAAAAATAATAGGTGCTTAAAATGGTCTTCATTGAATAAACAAATGTGAGGAATCCCTGAGGTTGTATATTAAAAAAATAGCAATTTTGATCATTTTTATATTCATTTAAAAAAATGACCCAAGCCCATCTATAGCCACCCTTAAATCCTAGTATGAGGTGGAATTCTGGCCTGGGTGATAAGGAAGGTGTCTGAGGTTAGTTACTCTAATCTTCTTCAGCACCAACATCAATGTTATGGGATTGTCCTATGTTAGGTCCAATCGCTTATTGACTAGAAGGCATGGAACTTGGGGGTCACAGTTTGTAAGGGTTGGATTCACCCATATCCATGCTGAAATCTGCCTAAAGTGACATGCATAAGGGGCCAGTACAGGGAATGGAACTCAAGATTTCTGACTTCAACACCAATGCTCTTTTCTCCACACAACAGAATTGCTTTTCAGACAAACACAATGTTTATGACTTATATTGCATCCATCTACTGATTTCTGCAGAGGAAGAGCACTTCCAACTCAGAATCTCAGTCCTCCAAAAGACCAAGAAAATTGTATTCTAATTTTCATCACTAAATTGCCTTAGGGCACAGAACTCACAAGTGGTGGGAGATTTCCACTAGCCATTCCACAGTGGACCTCAAGGACTCTGACTTGAATCTCAAAGTTTCTATTTAAGAGCTTCTGACCTCATAATCAAAATAACCAATTACCTGACTTTTGATGAAATCATTCACCTCATTTTATTTTCGTAAACTCTGGGATAAATGTAGGGTGGATACTTGTCTACCTCATTTGAGAGCTGAACAATGACATGTCTTTCCCAAGGATACTAAGAGGAATGAGATAACATATGGAAAAGCCCTTCATTGGCACACAGTGGTTTCTGAATCTAAAGACCAGGGAAGTAACTGGCCAAGGTGACATGAGTGACATAGTGAAGAAGGTGGCTTTTTTCCTATTATGTTATTGCTTCTGGACAAGCAAAAATTGGAGAATGTAGAACATGTTTAACAGAGGCTACCCTGAAAAAGGTAGGATACTACACTGGCTGTAGATGAACAAGTCTGAAATCATTAATAAGAGCATAATCAAAGGGGGCTTCCTTCCTAGGGATCCCCTGCAATCTACCAAGCTATGCAGAGACCATTGCTATGCCCTGATGAGCCAGATTTGAGGCCAAACTCTAATTTCTTATGCATGAGTCTTTACAGAATGCAGCTTACTTGCATATTCCCCTTGTTTTAAGCCAAAGGCCACAGCTAGGCTGATCACGTGCCTTGGTTTAACTAGGGAATTATCAGTTTATCTGTCATACTGGCACTATTATGAATAGTGTCCCCCTTACTCTGCAAACTACTTCCTCTTTGGAAAATAAATCACACAGTCACTCTATCAATTGATTATCTCATCAAACTTGCTCAGCCTAGAATCTGATGCATCACCAATCAGCCAAAAACCTGCCCATATAAGCTTTTCTCTCCTTTCTTCACACCATCTATTGACAGTGGTCCTTTCATTGTCCATAATCCATGCCATGTTCTTGTACATCTAGTTACATTGTCTGCAATATACTTCAAATGCATTATTATACAGACAACATAATAGCTGTGTTTTTTGTATGTTCATTTTAATCTGTATCCTAGAAGTGCTTGGTTAATGTTTGAAGTTCCTTAATCAGGAACATAAATCCTAGATGTCACTAGTTAGCATTTGAAAGACTCTAATCAGAAACCATAACTCCAGAGCACCTAATATAGGTTTTTGGCTTTATTTCTGCTTATGACCTGTGGTTTTGTTAATTACCGTAATAGATGTTAGAAACCATCTTTTCATTGATGGCCAAAATATGGATTGGCTTATGGCATGAGAGGAGTAGTCCTGCCTTTGGATGAATAAAGTATAAGACTCTAGTGCAAGCAACTTTTTTTTTTTTTTTTTTTACTTTGTACTTGTGTCCCCAGGGTTAAGAATCCACATGGGTCTCACATCTTTGCTTATCAGACTAGTGTGTTACTGGAATCCTGGCATGAGAACTTCACTGCTATAACTTTGGAGGCTAGTGGTAGTTGCTAAAATAACTAAATAAATGGTGTTGCTCAATCTGCAGAGTTCCATGACCCCCGTCTTATGGTTCTCAACCAGACTGACCTGTCTTAGTATCCCGCATCCTAATTCATTCCCATCTTTCAAAGTCCAGTTGAGGTACTTCTCATAGTCAGATTTCCTGACTTCTCTAGTCTTTTTGAACTCCTGTTCTGAACTCTTACACTGCCTGCAGCTGGATAGATATGCTAATAAGTGGCTATAGAGTCTAAGGTGGTTTTCTCTTCTTTAAATATTTTGGCATGCATATGTTTAAAAAACATGCCAGTTTAAAAAACTGGGCTACAAACATGCTGAACATATAGATGCATTGCTCTTTTCCTTGAAGCTCCTTTAGTGCCTGACCCAAAGGTACACACATATTGTATGCTCAGTATATGCTTGCTGCCCAACCAACTGACTTAAAGACCTGAACCTTGGGCCTCCATGTTTTTAAACTGTGAGACTAAGCAGAGGCCAATTGATGAAGAATGCTGAATTCCAGGCCACAGATTTACATTTGGTGGTGGAGGAAATTGGGAGCCACCACAGGCAGTTATTGTTACATTTCCATGTGAAATATGGGGCCAAAGGAGCAGTCGCAGAACATCTGTCCAGGGCCGGAGGCCAACACATATCCTCCAGATGTTACTCTTGGATCTACAAATGCACTCTTCCTGCTCTGTTGGCAATGAGGTAACTGAGGGAAGGAGGTAAGGACCAGGGGGAGAACTGATGAAATAAAAGAGACATTATGAGGCACACCTTTCCAATGCCGTCGATTTATAGGTCCTGAATATTGCGCTATAAATATCCTCATCTTAGAATCTCCGAGTGAGAAAGGGCCCTTAGAGATCATCTGGCCCAACCTCCTGCCCAAGGCAGGATTATTAACTAGGGCAGGCTGCTGTTAATAAGGTTCCCCTGCTGCTCCCCTGGAAAGCTGTTTTTTTCCAAGGATCTCTCCCTCACCTTTTCTATCCAGTTAGGCTATTGCCCAGAGGACATTTTCCCAATTCAAATACCTTTTTGTTTTCTTTTGGATTCACTTATTTAAAATCTGTTTTTCTTAGAAATCAGGCAACACAGAAATGGGCTGTCCAGGTGGTGAGTGTTGCATCTCCTTTGCTAGCCTCACTTTTCCTAGTGTATATCACTTTCCTAATTGATGGGTCCATGTTCAGAGCTGAAGCCAGCAGGTGCTGGCTCCTTTAGGATCTCTGTACCCCTGCCAAAAACAGCAATGTTCAAAAAGCAATTTTATGACTAGATTTTCCAAAGTTACAGCCTCTTTCATTCCAACCAGCTTGGTGAGAAGGAGGCCAAAACATAGATTAAGCCATTTTCTCCTCGTTATCGCCCTATTAAGCTCCCAAAGCTGATGTGGAAGCCCAGCTCTACCTGTTCTGGCCAAGGAATGAGCAAGAGTTTAGAACCTTCCCCTGAAAGGAGCCACTGATCCAAGGAGGCAGGGAGAGGATCCTCCTTCCTGGCTGGAAGGGGGCACCATACAAGTGGAGGGCAGTAAGCCGTGGTTGCTCAGAATCCCTGGAATGAATCATTCTGTCAAGGCAAGTTTTCCAAGTAGCTTAGGGTGACTTCTTCAGCTTTCTGGAAGAAATGTCTGCATTTCCCTGTCTTCTTAAGTAGACAATACTCACCATACGTTGATCCTTTCTTGATTGCTACATTCCATTTTTATTGATTTAAATGAGTGCTATGAGGCACACAAGACTGATGATTACATTCAGAATGCAAAATATTTTACATTCTTCTATCTGAATATAAAGGTTTTTATGCCTCCCTCCTGTGCTACAATCAATGACTCTACCTTCAATACGACGTCTTTAAAAAGTCATCTAATTGGGGGCTGGCACCATGGCATAGTGGATAAAGCCATTGCCTGAAGTGCTGGCACCCCTTATGGGTGCTGGTTCGAGTCCTGGCTGCTCCACTTCCTCTTCAGCTCTCTGCTATGGGCTGGGAAAGCAGTAGAAGATGATCTAAGTCCTTGGGCCCCTGCACCACATGGGAGGCCTGGAAGAAACCCCTAGCTCTTGGCTTTGGATCAGTGCAGTTCTGGATGCTGCAGCCAATTGGGGAGTGAACCAGCGGGTGGAAGACCTCTCTCTCTCTCTCTCTCTCTCTCTGCCTCTGCCTCTGCCTCTGCCTCTCCTTCTATCTCTGTGTAACTCTTTCAAATAAATAATCTTTTTTTAAAAAAAGTCATTTATATACACAACAACTTGAATGAATTTCAAAATAATTACGCTGAATGAAAGAAGCTAGGCAGCAAAAAAAGGAAAGAGAAAGATGGAACCTTTCTTTCCACTCTGTGTGATTCCAGTTGTATATAACTAGAGAATATAAAGGCAGCTGTAGTGACCACAGACAGATCAGCACTTGCCTGTAGTAGTAGCAGGGGAGGAAAAGGAGTGGGAAGCATTGGATGGAGGGATTCCCAAGGGGTACAAGGTAAATTTTGCATGAAATTGATATGTTCACTTTTTGATTGTGGTGATGGTCTCAAGGGGAGATATATAGATATATTTGCCAAAACCTATCACAGTGCATACATTAAAGAAATGACATTTATTTTATATTGATTATACATCTATAAAGCTGTATAAATACATACATACATGTATACACACAAATTGTACACTTATTCACTCAATTTCCTATGGGAGCACATATATGTAAAGTCAAGAGGCAAGTGTTTAGCAGGAAGAGAGGTACAGAGAGACAGGGAGACCACTCAGTTATTAGGTGGGAGGCATAGGAGGTGCACCTGCTCTATGTATTATAGAGTCTGAAGTAAGAAGAGGAGTTATCATCACCATTTACTGAGAATCCACTCTGCCATGGGCATACTCTCAACCATTCAGAGGCAGGATTCATTACTCCTCATGATGACTGCATGAGGTGGAGGTACAATGTTCTTAACTTATTTTATGGATAAAAGAAAAGAGAGATCAAGGCAGCATGGGTTCTAAATGTGAGGGATCATATGAAAGGGCACCCAAAAATGGTTTTCACATTTCTATGACTTCTTACACTCAGAGAGACTCCCAGAGGTAAGTATGTTTGTATATTATTGTGGTTAAATTATTATTTCTTATTCTTCAGTAGGTGAAATGGGAATCTGGCAACTGCTGCTAAAGTGAAGGAAGTTGCTAGAGTTACCAAAAAAAGAGAGAGTAATCTATGGGGTAGTCCTCATGGACATGGACTATGCGCCTACCGAGTACCATTCCCCAAATGTGCCTTTTAGCTCTATTGGCTGATGTCTAACAACAGCTTTAATAGAGGATTAACAGGAAATTCTTACTCAGTAGCAATGCAAAATGCAATTGCTCTTTGGATTCCTAATATGTAGACTCACATTTACAATAAAGGGTGATGACTATGATTCAATTTTCATATTAGCTCTTCTATTGTGTCACTGATTATACACAAATTCTGATGCCAACAAGTCAGCATCAATCAGGCCACAAGGGACAGAAGCAATGCAGGCTATATGGCATAGGATGAGGAACGAACCAGAAATATCCCCTTTACCTCGAATCATTAGGTTTTATAAGAAGAAACTGAGACTAATGTCAGAAGCTATTATGTATCTGTGAACATATTGTATACCTCCAGTGCAATAAAATATATATATAGTTCTTATTTTATAATTGGGCTCAGTCAATCTCAACAGACACTTTATTAAGTTAAACAACTATTTCAAATATTATTATTAATAGGTGCTTATGCTGGGTGGGCTTAGGATGTAGCTCAGTGCCTGGCACCCAATAAACACTTAGTAAAGCAGTGAATGAAGTCAAGAGCCTATTGCCCAGAGTGAGTACAATCAGTCATGCATTACTCTCATTTTCTGTCTTGACAAGGCATATTAGCACTGCAGTGCTATGGGTTGTAGAAGCTCTTTAAGACACAGAGCAGGAATTTACACCCCTTCAAGCCTCTCATGGTGCCTGGCACAGGGTTCTGCTCCTCCTGAGCCTTCAATCAAGACACATGGCTCAAGTGATTGTGATTTACTGACTCCACAATTTTTCTCAAGACCAGTTCTGGGACAGATGCTCCGTTATTTTCTATGTGTATTGCAGGATATAAATTACATTGTCAATATGAAATAAATGGCTTTAAACTATGCTATGGATTTCAAGAAAATGCCCTTAAAGATGCCTTGT
Source organism: Oryctolagus cuniculus (assembly GCF_964237555.1). Classification (NCBI taxonomy): domain Eukaryota; kingdom Metazoa; phylum Chordata; class Mammalia; order Lagomorpha; family Leporidae; genus Oryctolagus; species Oryctolagus cuniculus. The sequence goes on from NC_091441.1 coordinate 32,031,826, forward strand.
GGATAGTGCCTCCTTGAGTTCTGCCTCCTTCCCACACCACCTCTTTCCTGGTGATTCCCACAGATTCACTCTCAGAGATGGTAAGCACTGGCTCTATTGCATTATGGAGTCACTGCTATAAATAAGGATTTTTTTTTTAGCTTCTCTATCTAAATATTTTCATCTCTCAGTTCCAGACCACTCTGCTTGATCCTCTTAGAAGGCAAATAATTTCTTCTGTCAATGGATATGATTCCCCAGAAGATATTGATGCATTTGGGAGTATAATTTGGCTGAGGAAGGAGATAACCTGAAACCACAAGCTGCCCTAAACACTCTATTATTAACAAAGAGAAAAAGGCTGAATTGAGTTGGAGAAAAGCCGTGCTGAATGATAAATGGCCAGATCCTCTGCGGCTCCGGAGGTTTCGCCCATTCACCCCAGCCACATGTTTATGAATTCTTGAGGAAAGAACTTTGAAATGGAAAGCCTCATAATCAGAGTTTGAACGGCGGTATTTGTTCCCTGAGTGGCCTGAATTTTGAGAAACATGGCTGGGAAATTCACCATGCACGTGTCCTCAGACCTCTGTGCTGTTCCTCTCACGTAAAACTGCATCGTCCAAGTGGCAGGCAGTAGTTTTATTCCAACTGAAGCTGTGGACTTCGTGTAGGAATCATAATTCCAGAAATTTCTCTGCAGATCAGAGTAGCAGTTGTCAATCTGGGTGAAACTTTTGACTGTACTTTGCAATTTTTTTATACCTCTTTGAATTTTTAATCTCTTTGAATTACAGTTCTGTGTGTATTTGTTTTGTTTTCTCTCTTCCAGCAACTTGGGGGCCTCTTGAGTGAAGTTTTTACAGCTTTTGTCTGTGTCCTTGCACAAACCACTGGGCACCTCTTATATATTTTAAATACAAAAATTGGTGGCCAAAGAGAAGTCTAGCAGGATGAATATGATGAATTCACAATATTGGTTGATTAGAATATTATGGCTACCCTTATCTTCAGAGGAGTTTCAGAAGAGAAGTAGGAACAGACATAGATTGCAAAGGAGCCAAGATTTATCTCCTACAAGGAGCTAAGCTTTTCAGACACTCCTGGCTGTTAACCGTGGGCAGAGATGATGCTTCTCACTGTTAAACTGCCATCTGCACAAAGAAGATCCAAATACTATGGGCTGAACTCTAAAGATAAGAAGAGGTCACTTCACATTTATAGGTAAAGGATATGATATCTGGAATATACTTTGAAATATTATAGAAAAATAAGATTTTTTTATTTTTGCTTGAGGGAAATAGCTGAAACTAGAATGCTATATAACATTGAGAATCATTCAAGGTGAGTGATGGTTCATGAGATTATATATACTGTTCTATTTCTGTGAATATTTGAGAGGCAAAATAAGGACAAAAAATTAGATGAAAAGTAAAAAAAAGCATATATATATATATATATATATAGAGAGAGAGAGAGAGAGAGAGAGAGAGAGAGAGAATTACTTCCCTACCACCCTTGGAAAATGGCTAGGTGAGTGAAGAGCATCTTTCTGTTGCTCGTCAGAATTTTTTATATAGCTTTAAACTGATTCTGTGTTTGTATAAGGTAATATCACAGGAGATCTCACTTTAGGTTTTATTCACTCGATCTTCAAATCTGAGGACAAGGGGAGTTAGGTGTCCATATATTCTGAAGAGGACTGCAGTGCTTCCTAGGTTGAATTGTCAACCCTACCCCCACCCAAAGGGGAAAGTATGTAGAATTTCTAACCTCAGCTACCTCTGTACATGACCTTATTTGGAACTGGGGTCTTTGCAGATGCAATCAAAGTGAGATAAGGTCACATTGCATTGGGGTGGATCCTAAAGCCAAGGACTGGTATACTTATAAGAAAAGGAGAGGATAAACAGAGAGGCATGTGGAGGGAATAAGGCCATATGGAGATGATGGAGAGATTTGTGTGAGACATGTAATACCAGGGGTGGCTTGCAATCACCAGAAGCTAGGGAGAGATGGAACCAGTTGCTTCACAGGATGCAGAAGCAACTAGCACTGCTGATACCTTGATTTTGGACTTTCAGCTTTCAGAATCATGAGGGAGTAAGTTTTTGTCCTTTTAAGTCTTTCAGTTTGTAGTCATTTGTTGTGGCAGCTCTATGAAACTACTATACTGAGCAAATATTGGTGCTCTTCATCAACTATTTCCCCAACCAGTATCAGATGAAGTCTTATTAGAGAGAAGTTTGGGAGAACTAATTTCTGTAGAATTTCAGGAACTGAAAGCACCTCTGTCTCAAATCCCCACAACCAATTAGATCAGAAAAGTATCAGGGAGCTTGACCTTGAATTTTGAAGGATACAGATTCTAATGTCTGATTCCCATCTGAAAATGTCCAGTATCCAATGTAGTAGCTTGTGTTAGATGATGGTGCATAGGGAACTGTACTGACCTCCAAGCAGTTCTTGCGGGCCTAAGGAGAGGCCAATGGATTCTGCAAAGGTGGCTGGGCATTGCCTTATTGAAAGGACCCTGCTCAAGAACTCTGCCAGAGTGAGGAAGCCTTGGCAGAAAGATTCAGCAGGAGCTTTGCCCCCAGCAGCTTGATAGAAAATCTAGATTCAAACTTGTTCAGATAGAGCAGTCATCAGTGTGCCCAGACCTCAGAGAAGAGAAGGTCAACAAAGGACTCCCAAGAATGTTTCATGAGAGAAAGAGCCAGAATTTGTTCATTCGACACACAAATTGTCCAACATGACAGAGAATTTGATCTTAAAAATCTGTGCTCTTCCCCTCAAGTTCTCTTTCCTCCTTGTATCCAACCTCATGGGTAGAAGAATCTCTCAAGGATGAGGAGGAATGAGGAAAAGACATATAAAACTGATTATATCCCCCATTTCTTCCAGTGCACTGCTTAGGTGAAGAAAACATTTTACTAGCTATTTCAATATATGAAGATGAAATCTTTATTAATATCTATTTTTAAACTTTTATTTGATATTATTTTATTTAATATCTATTTGTTTTAATTATTTTATTTAATATCTATTTTTAAACTTTTATTTTAAGCGAGAGAGAGAGAGAGACAGTCAGACAGACAGACAGAGCACTTCTATTTGCTGGTCTACTTCTGAAATGCTCACAATGACCAATATGGGTCAAGTCCAGGGCCAGGACCAGAAACTCAATTCAGGTCTCTCACATGAGTGACAGTAACCCAGTTACATGAGCTATCACCGCTGTCTGCCAGGGTCTGCACTGGTGGGAAAACAGAGACTGGAGCTGGAACTGGGAACTTCAGTGTGGGACCAAGGCATCTTAACCACTAAGATAAAGCCTTCTGCTATTTACTACTAATAAAAGTGACTTGGAAAGCTAAGGGCTTTGAGATGTCACCAAAGATGATGAAATTCAGTGCAGAGAGAAAATTAATTTGGTTCCTACTTACATTCTAGTTAGTCCAAATGTCTAATACACCAATTTTACTTGCTAATTTTATCTACTGTAAAATATTGTAAGCTACTTAATGATAAGAATTATGCCATATACACCTCTAGGATTTCATCCAAGTGTCTAACAGAGTTTTGTATAAATAATTTTAACTAGTTATGTATTTTCTTGTGTTCCTGGGATTTTATATCAGTATATAACAATTTCTTTCAATCATATACTTTTTGAAAGCTCATTAAGCACTTCCATGTTTGTGGGTGTGTGTAATTTTATCCTCATGACAATCAGAGAAATTTAGGAAGGCAGAGATTATCTCAAACTTTTAGCTCAAGAAATAGAGACTTGGAAAGAGAATTTCTCTCTAATGAACAGTAGTAAAGACTTGATCTGTGGACTTTTTTTTTTTTTTTCAAACTGAATCTCCTCTTTTGCTAACACAAGACTATAATTGGGAATGGCTTGGGTTGGGGGAGGTCTTACAGTCTGAGTGTGAGTGATGAATGATGACTCCGGTTGAGAGAGTAAATTGACTTGCCTGGACACATCCTAATCATGACCTTACATCTGTTTGTAGAGCTTAAAGAGAGTATATATGCGCTCATCCACGAAGTCCATATCCATTTTCCTGTCCTACTTACGGTGCATGAACATCCTGCCTTATTGTAAACCTCTCATCACTCATAGATAGGGGTCATAGTTAACATTCCATGTACATTCCTCCTCAGACCCTGGCAACCACATACCATCCTCACTTGTTAAGAGAAAGATTGTCCCAATCGCTCATCAGAAGACCATGTACTCTGAAATGTAGCCTCAAGCCTACTGAGGAATCTTCCCTGAGCTATTCACCCTCTTTTGCCTATGAATAATTGCATAATCTCAAGTCCAGCTTGCTAGCCCTAGGGGTATGGTAGGAAGTCAAAATAAGAGTCTGTCTTGATGCAACATAAACACTTAGAGTCACAGTTGCAACCTTGGCCTCTCTAGCTCCTTGCTTGACCTCAGTGAATGAGCTGGCTAGGATGTCATCTCTGTTTCAAGGTCTCAGCTCATATCCAAGTCTCATCAATGAAGCTGATTCTATCTCAATTTCAGTCACTGAAACTCAAAGCTCTTTAATTCGTTCAGCCTCAGTTTACTCATTTGTAGAATGAGATAGTCTTTTTGTTTGTACAGAGTGTTTATAAGCTTACAGGATATTATGTACAGAACATTGTAAAACTCTACAAATGATGACCATGATAATAACAATGAGTTTTAAGTATTACTTACATACCATATTATGAAGGCTTGAAATATGAACTGGCTATTTCCCTAGTTGAGTCTCCTTAAACCTTTTTTTTTTTTTTTTTGATCTGTGCAAATTTAATGCGTTAAAGAGCATTACACATCTTATTCCATCTTTATTTCTCCAAGATAAATACTTATTGCTACTCAAGCACTGAGCTGGGTACTGTAGGAGTTACAAATGATAAACAAGAGGTAGTTGCACTCCCTGACTTGCAGGAACTAGACTCTAACTGTCGAGATGAGCCATGCACATAGCACACTACTGCATAACAGTCCAGTGCAGAGGCAGGATAGAAGAATGAAAAAAAAAAAAAACCAACTTTCCTGCCAGTTCTATGGAACTTTACCCCTCCTTACAAGTTACCCTTATTGTCACTCACCACTGATGTTGGCCCCATGTCATCAAGTATATTTCTAATCGGAAACCTCACTGGGACATGGTCTTTTTTATTATCACGAGGAGGGAGTTGTAACCTGAAAATTGATAGTTACCTGAAGATATATGAGGGAGAAAGAAGGGGATGATGTAAGGGCTTGGGTGCCACCAGCATATACAAATGCACACTCAGCATTCTCAGGGCTGATGCTTTTTGACACAAGCTTGCTCACCACCTTGCAGGACAGGTATAATTGTACGACCATGGTCTCCATCACAATATGCCCCATATTACAGAAGAAATGCTTCCTTGCCAAAGGAAATAAGATATTGGCAATGAACACATCTCCCCAGACCTTGACAAACAGCCACAACTGGAACAAAATAAACAAACAGATCATCAAAACATTTCTTTTCTTTTCCCCTCACTTGTCTCTTTTCTCTCACTTCGAATGCTCCATTAAAGTGTAGAAGATTTCACAGTTTTCTCCAGCTCTGGAAAAATCGTTAGGCCCTTCTGCTGGTCGGCTTTGGAAACATTTGGAACAAATTATCTCTACTTTTGGAATCTGAATAAAGGAATGTGAGCCTCACTGGAGAAATGTGAAATCTAGGGCGGGATTCGCAAAATGGTTTAAGGTTTGCTTTTGCACACATACTTTTTTAGAATTTGTTTGGGTTTGGAACATATTATAAGAAAAATAACAAGACTTGCAATGTGCTTTCCATAATTCCTTTGATTTTCATAAAAGCCACTTGACCCCTCCCCCAGTGCTCCACAATCACTCCTCAGTAGCTCCCCTCTTTTGTGTTAAGTATGTGCTTCTTACATAACATGAAACCTACTAGGTAGGGCAAAGAAAGAGCAAAGAGATTTTCTGGGGATTTATTCTAGACCCAATCACAAATTTATACCTTTCGCTATGCTACCAACTTGGTGATGTCCAAATACCTCTGCAATACGTTGGTGCAGCTCCTAGAGAATTACTAAGTATCTCAACACTGAGTTGTCCTGAGCCTCACCACAGCTGCATCAGAGCATAACCTCACAGCCACTCAAACCCTGAAAAGGCTCTGACCAAACTGACTTTGGTTCTCTGTTGCTTTTTCTCAGCTTTACTTATTATTCCTGCCCTCTTGCCTATGGTTGGTGTTTAGTGATGAGGGGATCCAGGGCCTGAGAGAATGAGAGATAAAGCAGACAGCCTGGCCACATGCTGCTTCCCCTAAGATGTTCTTCCTAAGGTATCCAAGGCCACACTCCCTTCCTGCTCTGCAGACATGAGCACCTCTAAGAAGCAAAGCCACCTGCCTTCACAGAAGAAGCAGGAATACAGAGCCAAATCATCAGGCCTGGGAAGAAGGGAAATGAAGGTAGGGAATGGAGCATTCTAGAATCTCTGGCTCATAAGAGAGAAAAGTGTAGGCCGGCGCCGCGGCTCACTAGGCTAATCCTCCGCCTAGCGGCGCCGGCACCCCGGGTTCTAGTCCCGGTCGGGGCGCCAGATTCTGTCCCGGTTGCCCCTCTTCCACGCCAGCCCTCTGCTGTGGCCAGGGAGTGCAGTGGAGGATGGCCCAGGTGCTTGGGCCCTGCACCCCATGGGAGACCAGGAAAAGCACCTGGCTCCTGGCTCCTGCCATCGGATCAGCGCGGTGCGCCGGCCGCAGCGCGCTGTCCGCGGCGGCCATTGGAGGGTGAACCAACGGCAAAAGGAAGACCTTTCTCTCTGTCTCTCTCTCTCACTGTCCACTCTGCCTGTCAAAAAAAAAAAAAAAAAAAAAAAAAGAGAGAAAAGTGACATTTTTTCCACTTTGTTTTCTTTCAGTTACTGAGCTTTGGTGATCATGCCTGTTTAATCTTCTACACAGTATTATCCAAACATGCTTTTCTGTCACCTGCATACAAACCTGATATCTGTTAAAATATGTCCTCAGTTCAGACAAATGGGGATACCATAATATTTCTACAGTTTATGAGGCACCATTCAGAAATTCCCTTCGAACTCACCAACTCCCATCATTTTCTTCCCTTTCCCATAGTCCTACAACTTAGCTAGGTAGATATGCATCAAACCCAACCAATGAGAGAAAATAGCACCTGGACTACTCATCAACAGATGAATACATAACAAAACATGATCTATTCTCTGTCTCTATCTTTTTCAAAAAATTAAAATTTAAAAATGGATGGTGGGCATTCTGGCATAACAGTTAAGATGCCACTTGGGATGGTTGTACCTATTTCTGAGTGTCTGGCTTTAAGTCCCAGCTTCTTGCTAAAGAAAACCCTGGGAGGCAGCAAGCGAGGGCTTAAGTGCTTGAATCTTGGCACTCATAAGGGAAACCCAGATTGAGCTCCTGGCTCCTGGCCTTGGGCTGGTCCAGTCCTGGCTGTTGTGGCATTTGGGGAGTGAACCATTGGATGAGATCTCTGTCTGTATCTCTGTTTCTGCCATTCAGATAAATAAGGTGATTAACTAGAAAAACAAACAAAAACATTAATGTGGTCTATCCATATAATGGAATGTTATTCAGCCTTAAAAAAATACAATTCAGAAATATGCTATTACATGTTGAACCCCAAAAAAGTTATGTGACATGAACAAGAAGCAAGATATAAAATGACAAATAATGGGTGATTCCACTGGTATAAACGTGTTTGGACAAATCAAATTCAGAGATAGAAAGTAGAATAAAGGTTGCTAGGGGCCAACACATGAAAGAAGATGGAAAAGGGTGTTACTGAATGGTTATGGCATTTTTGTCTGGGATGCTAAAAAAGTTCTGGGGATAGATGGGGCAAATGATTGCACAATATTGTGTCTGTGTTCAATGCCACTAATTTATACACTTAAAATTATAAAAATTTGTGGTATGTATTTTCACCATAATAAAAATAAAGTACTTGCACTATGGCCCTTATAACTAGAAAAATAGCCCCGAATGCACATTATTTAGATGTAAAGAAATACATTAATTACAATACGGCTGCTACCAAATTGGTGGAATAGCTCAGAATAGGAAAATGTTGGACTTAGAACTTTATTCAAATCAAAGAAGTTGTGGACTGAGCATGTTTTATTAAGAGTAGGGCTGTATAATTCTCTACTCTCTGCAATGTCAGGAATTTTCTAATGAGGGAACCATAAAAATATATACAAGTTTAGCATCTTTAATCTGAAGATCTAAAATCTAACACATGACGCCACCAGTGGAAAATTCTACTCCTGACTCCATGTGACAGATTACATTCAAAGTGTAGGTGCACTAAAAATATTGTACAGAAATACCTTCAGGCTATTTGTACAAGGTTTATATGAGGCATAAATGCATTTTGTGTTTATATTTGCTGTGTGAGAGAAAGGCCACCCAGCAAAGTACCAGAAGACTTGATGCTGAATGTAAGCTCTGCCATTGCATGTAGCCCTGGGTCAGTCACATTGCTGCTGTAATCCTCAGCTTTCCTGAGTGACAAATGGGACTAAAGCAGGGATATAATAAACCAGAGCATGATTCTTCATCCCTTGAAGTGATTTCTCAAACATATCTGTGCCTGGGCTCTCACCCCAACTCATAGATTTAGGTTCTATATGTGTGTACTGAGTGGTGGGTACAGCAAGAAGTTGAAGAGTCAGAAGAGTGACAGTTTTTTTAAAAAAAATTTTATTTATTTTCATTTTATTTAAAAGGGAGAGAGAGAAAGAGAGAGAGAGAGAAGAGAGAGAGAGAGAGATCTTTTATCTGCTGGCTCACTCCCCAATATGCCCGACAGCTGGGTCAGGCTGAAGCCAGAAGACCAGAACTCAATCCAGGTCTCTTGTGGATGGCAGGGACTGAAGTGTTTGAGCTGTCATCTGCTTCCTCCCAGGTTGTACATTAACAGGAAGCTGGATCAAATCTAATTTGCTGGGACTTAAACTGACACCCCTAAACCGGATGTGGGCATCCCAAGGGGTGGCTTAATCCACTGTACCACAACTATCTAGATTTTAACAACAATTTCCCTTGATAAGTGAGTCTGCATCCCTGGGGAGCATCCAGTGATCAGAATTACAACTTGGGTCACTTTAAATGCTAGTATATCTAAGATTGTTTGTTAACCAAACACAGGCAGAATACCTACCAAAACTAATACATATGGTTGTTACAAGGAGCAAGCAAGAAAATAATTCATATGGATATTCTAGAACACAGTACAAGTACACACAACTATTGGGGTACCCATAATTCAGTGCTTTCCCCAAGCAATTCATCAAATATTAACCAAACCCTCTTAGACTGGAAATTCTGCAACGTAGTCTAGAGAACAGGTTCTATACTTGACATTTTTGCTCAAGTTGCTCCTAGGAAGAGGATTTACTGATGTACTCATACCCTTCTTGTTTTTGGCTAATCTGAGTGCATATAAGTCCCAAGAAGACATCCCTATAAATGAGTCAATTTGCCAGCAAAGGAGAGCCATGGGAAACCCAGAGTCTATCTAGAATCTATCCATTTTTCCAGCTCAGGAGCTGTAATCCTTGAGGTTTCTGAGAGTGTGTGTTACTGATGCACTCACCACCCCTTCCCCGGAAGCTGCATCCACCTTTGTGCCTTGGCTCCTAAATGACTGTGGAGGTAGAGTTGTTAGTATGCTACAAAGGAGGGAAATCTTTGCCTAGAAACCTTCATTTCCATTGAGCTAATGAGAGCGCTGTCACCTAAATTTTCATTGTTCTAAGAGCAAGTGGAGGCTGACAGTTTCCTTTCAAGCTTGAATGATGAAGAGAAAACATCCCACAGCCTCATCTGGCTGGCTTGCTGCGAGGTAATGAGCCCTGTGCAGCACCCATCTTTGCTAGACTGGGATGACCTTATGTCTGGTAATGCATCAGGGAGGAGTGAAAAACGCACTGTGGTCCCCCGCCAACAATTCCCCTGGGACGTGCTGAATGTGCCAAACAGTTTAGTAAATAGATCTCCAGTTACCGTGTTGAAACATAGTCCAACATATTGCAACAGAGAGCATCTCAATATAAAGGTCATACTCTACATTGCAAAGATCCTGTGTGAAGAGGTTTGGATGTGGGGGGGGGCAGGGTGGAGGCAGGGCAGACAGGAGTTGGAAGGGGACTGTCATGGAGGTGAGGGTCAGGAGACAAAACATTCGCAGTGTTTAAAAACAAATTTCACAACCCTTTCTGGCTAATTGCATCTATTCTCAGTCCAGGCAGGGAATTTTACTTGCTGCCAATCTTTGTTCCAAGGCTTGCTGGAATTTTTTGGGATAGGGTAACAGCCTCAGGGCAGAGTGGTGTGTGTGTGTGTGTGTGTGTGTGTGTGTGTGAAAGGGGAGCTGAGCTGTGTTCTGCAGTATCTGGAAGGGTGTGACATGCTTTTAGAGTCCTTGGGGGAGGAATAAATAACTTAAGAGATGTGAATCTTGCATAAAATCATTGCTGGAGATTGCTTGGGTACAGAGAAGAATGTAAAGACTAGCAATAACTTGCAAGTCCAACTGCCTCCATGGTGTGAATCCTGCATATGCCATCCTGGCCTCAAGGCTGAGAATCCTCACACAAGTGTCCACTTTGATTCAGTGGGTACTTACTGAGCAACTTTGATATTCCTAGAGACACATGGTATGGAAGGTCAATGCCTGTTTTCCAGGAGCTCACTTATAAAACACAGTGTGTTCTGAGCTTTCAAATTATAATGTTGCTTTTACATTTTGTCTTTTGCTTCCTTCCCCACTACCATTAAGTTTGAAATACATTTTATATGCATATAGAGTGCTAAATATATTTCAACAGTCATTTTTGAGAAGAGCAACGAAGACTGAAAAATGAAGAACAAATATTCTGAAAACCGCGTAGAGACTACAAAGCATTTTTGGTGGTGGGGGTAGAGGGGAGGGATCAGGCCTGGTACTGGAATTGGGACACTGCCTTGGCAAACAAGCCCATTGAGATGAGAACCTTGATTTATTTGGTGGTTGCAGAGGAAGTACTTGGATGTTGAGGAGCATCTTCAGGTCCCAGAACACATTGATTCAGTGTCATTAGATTGAACTTTATTAATTTGCTAGTATTTGACTGTTTGTGACCTGCAGAAACGACAACGTATGGGTGCAAGCTCATAGAAAGCAGAGTTTGAGGGTTGGTGCCGCGGCTCACTAGGCTAATCCTCCACCTTGCGGTGCCGGCACCCTGGGTTCTAGTCCCGGTCGGGGCGCTGGATTCTGTCCCGGTTGCCCCTCTTCCAGGCCAGCTCTCTGCTGTGGCCTGGGAGTGCAGTGGAGGATGGCCCAAGTGCTTGGGCCCTACACCCCATGGGAGACCAGGAGAAGCACCTGGCTCCTGCCATCGGATCAGCGCGGTGCGCCGGCTGTGGCGGCCATTGTAGGGTGAACCAATGGCAAAGGAAGACCTTTCTCTCTGTCTTTCTCTCTCACTGTCCACTCTGCCTGTCAAAAAAAAAAAAAAAAAAAGCAGAGTTTGAAAGAGCAATAATGGAAGCAATCACAATCAGAAGAGAGGGAAAAATATGGCCAGGTTGAGGAGTTTGCACTTCTTAAACCTTTATTTTCTTCCTATCTTCCCTTTGCCTTCTCCTAGTTTATTAAATCTTAACGGGCAAATATGTGAAGAGGGGGTGGGAAGATGGCAGGTGGCTGACAGCAGAATTCTAAAAGATGATGTTTAACTAAATGAGCAACTTCTGAGGAGAGGTCTAATTCGAGGAACAATGAAAAATCATTGGGAAGGAGAATGGACATTGCAAAAGACAAATTTTAATTTTTCAGGTGCAAATAACCAATTTACTTTGGCTGTTGTTTCAACAGCTTCAAAAAAGTGTTTGCATTAGTTAGAATGCATTAATGAACATATGTAGTATTCATGCAGCATAATTGCAGCTTGATTTCTGTAGCAAGTTGTTTACCCTGTAAAAATATCCTTGTGAGGCCCTCAAGTTCTGAATTACACACCTCAAGACCACTATGCATTAGGATATAGCCAAGTGGTATTTTTGTTTGGTTATTGTGTTTTAAGTTATTCCAGATCAAAGAAAACAATTTTATCAACTTGGCATCTATCTCTTTTGTGTTTTGGAACAATTCTTAGAAAAAAGTTTGTGGTGTGTGATTCCCAGTTTATTTCTTCAAGTATTGAGAATAACAGGTTATATTGGATGAGTCTGAGGGTCCTGCCAACTCTGGGAGTCTTGGGTTCTTTGATTAGTAGAGAAAGCTCTGGGCTGGGAGTCAGATAACTGGAGTTCCAAGCCAACTCTGTAAACAGACAGCTCTGCAGACTTGAGAAGTAGACCTTGGAAGACTATTTTGCTAAGCCACAACGGGAGAGGATTGAACCAAATACCTCAGTATAGCTCAGTCAAAATTCCTTGAGAGTTTGAAAAACAAAGAAAAAGAATTTCCTAGATGTAAGTGAGAGAAAGGGAGGGGATTGTTCAGAACACATTTGCTGATCTGATGGATTATGAATCTACCCGAAAAGTCAAACAAATGTATACATCTATCATATAGATTGTGTTCACTCTGATGGGAAATTACACATGTCAAAACTTTATGGAAGTTCCATTCTACCCTTATATGTGGGGCTGATGTCATTAACCAATCATTAAGGACATGCCCTTGGAAAAGTTTTGTTCAACCTCAATTAGTGTCTGTTATGATCCCTGATTTGAAAGTATGAATTGATGTTTGAGTCAGTGTTTTCTCTAAGTGACCACAACCTCCAAGCTCCTACCGCCCTAACCTAACCAACATATGTCTAACACTAAATTATGTGACTTATCCTATAATGTTAAGATAAGACAATCCCAACCAGGAGAACATGTTTGCAGCTGGATAAATGGATTAGATAAAAGCATTTGTTGTTTACTCCTAGTTTATACTGCTCCAGAATAAGCTGGAGAACAAACTCTTCTTTTGTAGAATCAAACTCCTCTAACTTTTAAGTGTATGTTCTGCCATCGAACACGTCACTGATATATCAGAACAAATTCCCTTTATCCTCTCCACCCGGGCTTCTCCATCACTATGCCTCCACCCCACCCTCAACTCCAAACCAAACCAAGACAAAAATATCACATGCTCCAGTTTTCAGTGACTCAATTGATGGGCCATTATGGATCAACCAGACAGAACATGTCAAAGCCTCTGCCTACTACTGACGGGTGCCCTTTGGGAGTCTCTGCAAATGTCCCTCTGCTCTTGGCAGTTGCTCTAAAAATAGCAGAGGCTGCACAGTACAGGTGCTGTTTGTGCAAATGTTCTCTTTGCATTTAGACTGCCTGCCTCTGTGATTAGTGCTCTGCAGACACATTGCATTCCCTGGACTCTGCTGTGTCAGCTGTTCTTTATAATAGCACTGGCACTAGAGGATAATTCCGGGACTGCTGTTTATAAGGACTTGCTCTCTCCCTCAGAACACAGAGCAGGCTCTCCTCTCCTCTCACCCCTCCGTTAGAGACTTCCTGCTCCAGAACAGCCTAGAAGGAATTTCAGGATGAGCTTGAAGCTACAGTGCCCCATGGAATGAACTGGCATTTTAAAATGCACCTTTTCTCTACACAGAACTGGGATGTCTGGGAGGGGATGGAAAAATTAAGAGGCTAAACATGTTGCGTTCCTAGCCATTGTTCACTGTGGACCTTGCAATAATTCCATTCATAAAACCATAGGATAATATTCCTGTATAGAAGCCCAGAGCTGGTGGCTGTGGTTGTTGAGCCTTAGTGTACATAAGAGTCACCTGCAAAGCTTGCTTCACTTGCTCATGCCCATGCCTGACTCCTTTGTGTTCTGATTCACTGGGTCTTGCGGAAGCCCAGGGATCTGCCTTTGTAAATATGGAACCAGGTGATCTGAATGCAGTTGGTCCTGGGACCAAACCATGAGAACTACTTTTCCCAACAGGTTATCTTTATGTAAACATGAGGAAATAGGCCGAATGTGGAAGCAACTCCCTCACTGAGGCTGCAGCTAGAACCCTCGTTCACTGTCTTGCCCAAATTCTTTCCGTAGGAAATCACAGTCTCCAGTTCAAGACCATGAACAATGGTGATGCAACATTCATGCACAGGCTGTTGTACTCAAAGTTCAAAAGAGACTTTTGGATGGGAAGGTAGCTTTCTTTCCAGCCAGGGAGTGGGAAGTATGTCCTGACCACTGAATTTTTGGGGTTTCATGGGTCAGCCATTTCACCTCTCTAAGCTTTATGTTCCAAAAAATTGTATAACAAACCAATTGCCTTTTCTATCTTATGACTGCTTCAGCATAACATGATTGAAAATACTTGACCTGGTTCCTCAACTGGGACTCAACTCAAAGTCCAGAACATCTCAGCCTTGACAATCCCATGATTCTGGCGAAGCTCAAAAGAACCTGCACCAGGACCACTGGACCATAAAGCAAGCCCAGCCTTGTGAACTGCAAGGGATGGACAATCCAGCTCTGTGACTTACAGGGAAGAGAGAGGACACACTTGCCAAAAAGCACACACCATCACGACTGCATGAAATCTCTCTACCAGGGAGTCATGTCTTTGGAGAATAATAAGCCCCTAGGATATTCTTTCTTACCACCCCCTATAAATAAATATATGTTTCATGATCCATGTACTTAGTGTTAGGTAGGAAGTCAGAAATGAGCTTATGTGTGTGTGACAAAGGCCTAAGGAATTGACATCTACAGCGGTCCAGCATCCACATCTTAAAGTCATCCTGATAACCTTCCGGGTGCAGCCTAGTAACTGCATTTCAAATGTCCTGCCTGGATCCTAATGACCTTCCAGGGGGTCCTGCCCCTTCTACCTGATAACCATCCTTCCTCTAAGGCGGGGTGATGCCAGCCAGGCTTCCCCTGTCTGATAACTTCAATGGGAAAAAAACTCAGAAAGGAATTCTTCGTATTTACATCATCAAGTCCTTTGTTCCGGGAGGAGAAGAAGGAGAGGGGGAGGAAGGCAAGACCCATCCCCTTAAAAACCCCAGCCTAAATGTGAACTAGGCACTCTCTTTCAGGTCCTGTCTGGAGAGGTGCCCATCCGTTCTTAAGGATGTCCCTACCCTAATAAATCTTGCTATTTTGCTTTCCACTACTCTCCATCTCACGCCTGAATTCCTTCTTGCATGAAGACAAGGACCCTTTGCTTCTCCGGTAACACTTTAGGTCATATGAGAGTCCTTGGCTCCATTGTGGGGAAGGGATTCTGCACAGGGTCAAAAAGTACAATCCTTTGAGCTCAAACCACTTAGAAACTGAAAGCTATGGCAAAAAATAAGAGCTCATCTGGTCCACACCAGTTATTAAGGTCGATTCCACCCCTTTATTCTCTGTACAGGACTAGGAATTAGAGATAAAATACATGAATATATTTCACAAATATTTAAAACCCTATTTTTAATATCTTTGCAATAATAACTAAACAGACCAGAGGACTCAAGCCAAGTCAGTGAATCTGCCTGAGGTCTCACAGCAATCCAAGGGTGGAGTCTGCTCTCCTGGCTCTTAGGAAGCAAACTTTCCAAAACGTCACTCACAGTTTCAGTGTTCCCAGTTTTGCAAAGCATCATGGGATAAACTTCCTCTCCTTTCCTTGTGCATGAGGAGGCCTTCAAAATAGTTGCTGATATTCTAGGGGGAAAACTCAGTACTTAGGAAAAAAAAAAAAAAACAGTTACATGAGGAAGCCTTCAAAAACTGTGGGGAATGGAATTAAAAGACTTCATTTTCATGCAAGAATTTTTGAAACCCATTTCTTTTTTTCATAACATGCATTTCCATGAATTCCTTGTATATCCTTACAGATACTCAATGATTTGAATGAGCACCATTTAGTTGGCAAGTACAGATCATGTGAAATAGCACCTCCTAATGGAATAAGAAAGGCATTTGCTTGTAGAAAGCACCTGACCTGTGCAACAGAATTGCTCTTCAGAAGCCCAGACTGATTGCTCAATCAACATTGCCTTTTTTTTTGGACAGGCAGAGTGGACAGTGAGAGAGACAGAGAGAAAGGTCTTCCTTTGCCGTTGGTTCACCCTCCAATGGCCGTCGTGACTGGTGCACTGCAGCTGGCGCACTGCGCCTATCTGAAGGCAGGAGCCAGGTGCTTATCCTGGTCTCCTATGGGGTGCAGGGCCCAAGCACTTGGGCCATCCTCCACTGCACTCCCTGGCCACAGCAGAGAGCTGGCCTGGAAGAGAGGCAACCGGGACAGAATCTGGCTCCCCGACCATGACTAGAACCCTGTGTGCCAGTGCCGCAAGGCGGAGGATTAGCCTAGTGAGCTGTGGCGCTGGCCCCTCAACATTGCTTTTTAAACACATCCCAGGTGTCTGACATGTGCCGGGCATTGGGCTGATGGGTAAGTTGGTCATGGTCTCAGTTTTCTTGGTGCCACGGCTTACTAGATGGCATATACAGAAAAAAAGACAATCCCCATCATACACATTTGTGAGTAGTGCCATGTGGGGGTATGGGAATGCACAGTTATCTGAGACTGGGTAGTGTGAGAAAGGTCATGGAGGTCTTGCTGTGAGGGTCATTATATGACAGACACTGTGCTAGATGCTAATATTACAGGTGCTGTCTTCAAGAGGCTTCCCATCCAGACAGGAAAGCAGCTATCTATAACAGGGTGATGAGTACTGTGATGGGGTTGAGACACACAGGAGCGGGGATGCAGGGTTATGCATCATTCAGGAGAGCAACTCTGAGTTGAACCTCAAAGTTAGGGGTCATAAAGAGCTGAGGCAGGAGAGACTGGTGGACAGGGTCCAAACTGGGCAGGAATCCAATGGGTGAGAAGTCTTTCCCACATGGAACTGGCTTGGGCTCAACTGGCAGGAGAGAGGAGTGTGCTGCTGCAGAGATGTGGCACTGTCAACGCCACACACTTCAACTCAAAGTCAGATGCTCTTCCCTTTTGGCAGCTTCCTCAACCCTACCAGTTCAGGTGTGCCTTGGACTCTGGGTGCATATTCAGCCTTCCCTGGCACTCTTCAGGGCCTCCGTGAAAGTATGCATGCTGACTGGTGCTGAGTGATGTCACAGCCTGAGAAGTGCACAATGCAGAAAGTCTCTCTCACCCAGGAACCAGGAGCATCAACTGTGGGGTCCTAGTGAAAGGCAGACCATAGCCAAACACAGAACATGAAGGGACTTGAACTGCCCTCACTTCTGCCCTAGGTGCTTGGACACTTAAGGCAGCTCTGTTAGAAGTTCTCTAGGTTGGCATTGCTCTAGTGTAATTTAATTTCCTCAATAACCCATTCTGGCAGAAGCAGCGGATATGGTGGAAAGGGAGAGTAGTTGTCACTGCACATGCCTGGATTCAAATCCTGGAGCTTAAATGGGAAGAGTTACGGGAGGGACTGAGGGCTTGCTTGGGTTCATTATGGGCCCCATAACCAGCAGCACAATGGTTTGTTCTCATCTATCTCATAGCTTTTTCTCCTGGGGCCCCAAAGGCCCAGTCTCCTGTTTCCAAAAGGTAATCATCAGCTATTCTCTAACCAAACAGAAAGTTAATGACTGAAATTTGATGAATGTGTTTTCTATCTTAGGGATGTTTTAATTGTGAAATCACCATAATTTAACTGGAAGGAATAGTTCTCTGTTGGCAGACTAGTAACAGGTGATCAAAAGCAATTTTGCAGGGCCAATGCTATGGTGTAGTGGGTAAAGCTGCCGCCTGCAGTGCCAGCATCCCATATGGGTGCTCCAATTCCGATATGGCTCTCTGCTATGGCCTGGGGAAGCAGTGGAAGATAGCCCAAGTTCTTGGGCCCCTGCACCCACATGGGAGACCTGGAAGAATATCCTGGCTCCTGGGTTCGGATCAGCACAGCACCAGCTGTTGGGGCCATTTGGGGAGTAAACCAGCAGAAGGAAGATTCTCCCCCCCCCCTTTAATTCCGCTTTTCAAATCAACAAATAAATCTTTATAAAAAAGCAATTTTGCAGTGAGTGACCTATTCAAAATGCCCTAAATCTTAGCATCTGCCTTAAGGACTGGGAAATAACTTAGTCATCACGGCTGCCTTTACAGCTTGATTCTCAAACCAAGAGCCTAGTGTGGGGCTTATTCCTGGATCACTTAGTGTCAGATTTTGACCTTTTGCTAGATGGCATAATGGGTCATTATGACCAGAACTTGCCACAGCTCTCAGGTGGGGGCAGGGTCACCGTGGGCAGCTATGCAGGTGGTCAATGCTATCTCTTGGGTGGAGGATGGGCAGAGAATATTTGCTAAGGTTCACACATTAAATTTAGGGAGCAATTAGGAGGAGCTGGGGTCAAAGGTCAGAAAATACATTCTATATACCAATCTCTCCATATCCCCTCTCACATATCTCTTTGCATCCAAAGGTGTTTCTTAAAAATAACTCCTATCCTGCGGACTCACTTGAGCCACACAACAGTTGTCAGCTGCCCTGAGCCCATTCCTTCCAGCTGTCATTCGTACCCCAAGAGGGCAGGGCCTGAGACAGACGTTCCAATGCTGGGAGAGGCATCCTGAACCACAGCCTTCCGTCTCATGGATAAGGCAGAGGCCAACTGCTTCCCCTAACTCCTTTTGGCTGGTGCCCTCCAAGGCCAGGCTGGATCCCCAAGGCTTCCTATAATGTGTCTGTCCCTCAGGCCTTTGTTGCTGCCTCCTGTGTGCATGGCGCCAGCTGCCTCCCACTCCTGGAAGCCTGCCAGCATCATCCTCCAAAGAGGCGCGTCTCAATCAAGTTATTTATTCACCTAATCAAAAAGGAAATAATGTATACAATTTACAGTCTTCCCGTGGAGGCTGGGGAGGGAAAGAGCAGACCAAAGCAGGGTCTCGAGCTGGGGCTCTGACAGGGAGAGGAACCAGGGGCTGTGCTGTCCACGTGGTCCAGAGGCCCCCTCCATGATCAAAAGGAGGAAGTGGACAAAGCCAGAGGCCGAGCTCACACTGAAGCTGTGGATAACGTCATTAGCAATAAAGCAGGGGTGGAGACAGAAGGGGAGCCATCTGCTCAGCCCAGGGCATTCAGAGTGTGGGGCCCAGGGGCTCCTGAAACCCAGAAAAGATGGCAAAAGCCCGAGGCACACAGCTGGCTGCCTTGGTTAGGCAGCCGCCCCTCCCCAGCTCCCAGCCTCCTTACACATTGCCAGCCTTTGCTCATCTTTCACAATCACAGCTAAAATGACACTGTGGAAAGGGAGGACTTCTCTGGCCTGCCCACATAACAAAGGACCCCTGCCATTCTCTCACAGCACACAGGCCTTTCTCTCCCTAGCAGTTTACTCTGCAAATTATACATCCATTTGCAAACCCATTCACTTAAGGACTAACTGCCACAGGGGACTATAAGCTTCATTTGGGGTGGAAACTGATCTTTAAGAGTGCAGTATCATGCTTGGTACATACTAGATGCTTAAGAAATATTAGTTGCTATTATAATATATTGTGTGCATGTGTGCCTTTGTTTTGGCTATCTATTTTGATGCTTTACATACCTAGATTTCAGTTCTCTGGACTAAAGGGCATGCATAGCCCATAGCCAAATCTCAGGGAACAGGCATGGAGGAAAGTTTCAGATGCAAAAAGACTCCCAAGTACAAATGACAATGAATGGTAGCCCCCTCTTTGGGGAGTGCTACACTCTCACATTCTAACAGCCTATTCAAAAGGAGTCATGGAATATTCCTGGGGGCTGGTGTTGTAGCACAGTGGGTAAGGTCACCGACTGCAGTGCCAGCATCCCATATGGGTGCCAATTCAAGTTCCAGCTGCTCTACTTCAGATCCAGCTCCCTACTGTGGCCTGGGAAAGCAGTGGAAGATGACCCAAGTCCTTCGGCCCCTGCACCCTTGTGGGAGACCCAGAGGAAGCTCCTGACTCCTGCCTTCGAATATGCTCAGCTCCGGCTGTTGTGGCCATCTATGGAGTGAATCAGCAGATAGAAGACCTCTCTCTCTCTCTCTTTCTGCCTCTGCGTCTATGTAACACTGCCTTTCAAATAAATAATTCTTTAAAAACAAAAAAAAGAATGTTCTTGGAGGTCTTGTGCGATATATATTTTCCAAACTCACCTCTTCCCCTCTAACTACATATTTGCAACTAGATGAAATTAGCTGCAAATGAACTTGAAGGCAACTTGAAAAGTACCATGTGGTATCTGCTTGAAGATTGTGGAAGATTTATGAGCCACTATAGATTTTAGCTCATCCCTTCTCCTTTTTGCTACCAAAATGTAAGCATCTAGGTAACCCTCCAGCCCTACATTAGAAGTAATTGTTTATAACCAGAACTTGAGATAGTTCTGAGACAGGAAGGTGTAATTACGAAAGGGATTTCTCAGGACCTTTCAAAGAAGGGAAATTCCCAGTCCCTATTTCTACCTGTCCAATAAGGCTCAGCCTGTGGTTTGTTGTCTCATCCGTGAGCACTGTCCAAACAGAAAAATCATGGGGAAAATAATTCTGATTACAATGTCTTCATTCTAAGCCCCCCTCTCTTTCCTCTCTCCTTCTGCTATAGTGTGTGGCACTAAACAATCAAGCCCCTATCCTAGAATGTTAAAGTAGGTTTGTCATCAGAACCAAAGGATCTGTCAAGTTAGACTACAACTAGATACAGACTTTATGCATTCTGTCTCCTCTGGTGCCTTTGATCTTTTTTTGTTTTGCTTTGTTTTGTCTTGTTTTCTTGTCAGCATTTTCTTTATTTCTTTCCTCAGAAATCTTTTATTTAAGGTATACAAACTTCATGGGTTTCATACATACAACTTTAGGAACATAGTGATTCTTCCCACCCACTCTCCCAGCCTTCTTCCTCCTCCCTCTCCTATTCGAATTCTTATTTTTTATTAAAATCTAATTTCAATTAACTTTATACACAGAAGATCAACTCTATACTAAGCAGAGTTCAACAAATAGTATGCCAAAGAACCTGTTCCTCAACAGTTTTTTGATTTCTCTTTTGATTCAGGAGCATATTGTTCAGTCTCCATGTGTTTGCATATGTTCTGGAGATTCTTGAGTTGTTGATTTTCAGTTTCATTCCATTGTGGTCAGAGAAGATGCATGGTATGATTTTGATTTTTTTTGAATTTGCTGAGACTTGCTTTATGGCCCAGCCTGTGGTCTATCCTAGAGAAAGGTCTATGCACTGGTGAGAAGAATTTTGTAACTGTAAGATGAAAAGTTCTGTAGATATCCGTTAGGTCCATTTGGTCTATACTGTCAATTAATTGTTTCCTTGCTGATTTTCTGTCTGGTTGATCTGTCCATTGCTGAAAGTAGGTTATTGGAGTCCCCCATTACTATTGTATTGGAGTCTATGTCTCCCTTTTGATTTCTCAACATTTCTTTTAAATAGCCAGCTGCCCTGTAATTAGGTGTGTATACATTTATTATAGTGATATCTTCCTGTTGAATTGATTCCTTAATCATTGCATAGTGCTCTTCTTTGTCTCTTTTAACAATTTTTGTGTTAAAGTCTATTTTGTCTGGTATTAGGATGGCTATACATGCTGTTTTTTGGCTTCTGTTAGCAAAGAATATCTTTTTCCAAACTTTCACTTTCAGTCTGCATATATCTTTGTTGGTGAGATGTGTTTTTTGTAGGCAGGAAATAGATGGGTTTTGTTTTTTAATCCATTCAGCCAGTCTGTACCTTTTAACTGGATAGTTGAGGCTATATGCATTCAAGGTGACTATTGGTAACAACTTGGCCCTGTAGTTTTTCCATAAATATTCCTATTGTTTACTTTGGATTTCTTTTGTGCTTTTACTGGAAGATTTTCTGCCTTCATCTTCTTTCACAGTGATGACAATGTTTCTGTGTCTTTTGTAAGACTAACT
This sequence comes from Oryctolagus cuniculus, assembly GCF_964237555.1. NCBI lineage: Eukaryota > Metazoa > Chordata > Mammalia > Lagomorpha > Leporidae > Oryctolagus > Oryctolagus cuniculus. Next base: position 32,053,774 of record NC_091441.1, read on the forward strand.
GAATGGTGACAAATTCTTTCAATTTTTGTCTGTTAAGGAAGGTCTTTATTTCACCTGATTCATAAATGAGAACTTTGCAGAGTACAGTATTCTGGGTTGACAGTATTTTTCTTTTAAAACTTGGAATATATCTCGCCGTTCCCTCCTAGCGTGTAGGGTCTCTGAATAGAAGCAAATGTGAGTCTAATTGGAGATCCTCTGAAAATAATCTGGTATTTCTCTCATGCACATTTTAGAATCCTTTCTTTATGTTTTATTGTGCTGACTTTGATTACAATGTGTCACGGTGAGGATCTTTTCTGGCCATGTCTATTACGAGCTCTGTATGCTTCCTATACTTGGATGTCCCTTTCTTTCTCCAAATTAGGGAAGTTTTCTGTAATTATTTCACTAAAAAAGGCCTTATAAACCATTCTCTCTTTCCATGCCTTCAGGAATTTCCAAGACCAGTATGTTTGGTTATTTGATAATATCCCATAAATCTACAACACTGTTTTTTAGTTTTCTAATTTCTTCTTTTTTTGGCAGGGGTGGGGGGGGAGGTGTCAGTGTCTGACTGTAAAATTTCCAGAGATTTGTCTTCTAACTTGGATATTACTCTGCCTCTCCTAGTCTGTTAAGGCTTTCCACCACATTTTTAACTTGATCTATTGAATTCTTCATTTCCAATATTTCCTTTTGCTTTAAAGTCCCAATTTCATGGGAAAATATTCATTCATGTTATGTATGGATTTCTTTAATTTGTGGATTTGCTTCTGATTACTTCTAAGTAATCCTATAATCAATTTTTTAATTCAGTTTCTCACATTTCTTCAATCTCTTCATTTTCACATTCTATTACTGAAGCATGGTTGTGTTTCTTTGAAGATGTCATGTTGTCTTCCTTATTCTTGTTTCTTGAATTGCTGTATTTATCTTTTCATTTGTGGAGACACTTTATTTTTTCTGTGATGGCTTTTATCTTTGGACTATGCCTTTGTGTATCAGTGGAGTGTCTACTCCTTTAGTGAATACCCTGAGGCAAATGCTGGGTGTGGCAAGGGAGCTTTGTTCAGTGCACCAGGGTGAGGGGAGTGTCCAAGGCAACACCCAAATTGGCGTGGTGAATCTCTTTTCCTTTTTTTTTTTTTTTTTTTTGTCAGAGGGGAGGTTTGTTCATCTCTGATGGTGTAGTCTCACGCTCACCTCCTCTTCTCCAAGAAGATCAATGCCTGGTTACTAGCCCCAGTGGGTATAATATTCATTCATGCTGCCACAAGAAAATACAAAGGATCCATGTAGTCCTCGATGTAAGCACAGATAGTGCACCTATGACCCTACCAGAATCAGGGAGCCCCGAGAATGTGGAGTTTCCCACAGTGATTGCCCATACCCCAGCTACATCCTGTACCCTGACAAACAGCCACAGTGTTTTCACAGTCCCAGCACACAGGACTCCCACAGTCATGTGCAACCAGCCCCCTGGCAATTCTCCCAGCCAGACTCAACGTCCCCTCTTGGTTGGTTGTTGGGTGTGTAGACACGAGCTGGTGTGGCTATTATGTATGTCCAAAATTGAGCCCACCCCTTCTCAGCTAGTAATAGTATGCTGGTGCTGGGTGTTTGGGGAAAGAGAAATGTGTCCCCTGTTTTTTATCTCTAGGTTGGCAGGTATATTGTCCCCCACAGGGCTCCAAGTCAACTCATGCCAGGTTCTTCCTACAGGTTTATTGCCAGTGGCTTGGGCTACTTTAGCCTGGTCTCACCTCACTCTCCAAAGTTCATGCCGAGGCTCTTAGCTGCTGGGGTCCTGAATTGTGCACATCCATACCCTCCATATAGATCTTCAGTGTCCCTCTAAATTTGTGTAGAGTTTCCTCAGCTGTTTTCTCCCTAACTCTTCCCTGAGATTGTACTCTCTCCATGCTTTTTTAGCTATCTTCCCCTAGGTTAGAGTAGTAAACTCCCTCTCTGTTCCACCATCTTGGTCTTCTCTCACATTTGATCTTAACACTCCTGTCTTGGAAACCCCGTCCCAGTCCTCCAATGGTCCAGTTCTTCCTCCCTGAGGCTCTTATAGGTTCTGCTTGCAGGTGCTTCCCTGATTACTTTTACTCGCAAATGAAATACAATTCTTTTATTGTCAAGCAACCAGTGATGTGCTGGTTCTTTTTTGAAAAAAAAATATTGACTATAATAGTTGTGAATGCCTTTAGGATACAGTGTGATAGTTTCATGCCTGTGTGTATTGTGTTATGATCAAATTCCAGTAATTAACATCTCCATCTTCTTAAGCTTCTATCATTCTTTGTTTTAGGAACTCTTCTTGTTCTTTATAAGATGTGTAACAAATTGTTGTGTTCTGTGGTTCCCTACTGTGCTGCAGAGTTTAAGAACTTTTTCCTAATATGAAACTGTATTTTGGTGCCCTTCAATCTTTTGTTGTCGTAAGGTCCTGATTTGTGTTACAGAGCTTTACAAATCTTAGGATGCTGCTTCAATGTCATGTTGCATGATTATGGTTATGGTCACTAATGGGGATCACGGCCTGTCTGAAGACAGGCACAAGCTTTGTATCTTCAGCATCTAGTGTCCCAACCAGAGGAAGACAGTGGCATACTAACCATTTAGAGCAGTCCCACTGAGAACACATAAATGTAGGAGGGCTTCCAAGATCAAGTAAGGTAGCTCTGCCCTATGCTTCAATATGACTGATTTTGTTTTTTCCTGAAGAGTAATACCAATCAACCCCATGATCAAGGGGAAGCCCAAAGGGTAGGGAGTTTGCCTTTTCTCTTGAATCTTTGAGGTCTCCACAGCCTCAAAAACTACATTTGGCTTTTGCCACTGTGCTCCCTGGTGCTTCAGCACACATTCAGATCATAATGCATCAGGACTGTGCTGGTCACTAGAGAGGCAGGGACACGAAAAGCAAGTTTTCCACCATCGCAAGGTTTTGTGCCATTACAGTTAGATTCTCTGCTCTTCTCTCAATTAAAAGAGAACCTCAGGCATTTCCAAAGACAGAAATTCCCCTCTCCGATTTTTAATAAAAATAGCAAGGTAGATGAAAAAGTGAAGCAAGGGAACAGAAGTCCCTTTCTGGGGGAACAGGAGCATCTGATCACAGATGTTTTGTTATGATAAGAACAAGCTGGACATTTGGAACATATCAAACAATAGCACTAATCACAGCTGATGTTTACTGAGGGCGCACTTTGTGTCAGGCATTTTTCTAAGCACTTCACGTGTACTAAGTAGTTTGATACTCATAATAACCTTATGGATTGCATATTCTCATCATCGCTTTATAGGCAAGGAAACTGAGGCACTGAGAAGATGATGGCTTGTGGAATATCACACTAGCTAGCACCAGGACTTGAATTCAGGCAGCCAGGCTTCAGGGTTGCTACTCAAGATGGGCTATTAAGAAGATAATTTGATTCACTTTGTAGAACTTATGAGAGATGATGTAACAGAAAAAGTGCAGGGAAGGAAAGTGGCTTCCAGCTCAGGGCTTAATCAAGCTGCTGACTGTCTCCATGTCCCTGACCAGGGGACCTCTCTTGGGTCTCAGGCCATTCAGCCATACAGAAAGAAGAGGCAGCAGTTTAGTACTGAAATTTCCTCTAGTTCTATATCCTTGGATTCTCAGAGTGGAGCAGGAAAGGAGGTCATCCTAGCCTCCTTAAAAACCCATCCTAGGAGTGGGCATTTCTTCTCTGTAAAGACACCTCTGTTGTCCTCGGAAAAGGATAATCCTCAGGTCACCAAGTTAATCTGCTCAGGGTGGTAGCCACCCAACCTTGTAGCTCCCCATTTTTCCCAGTGAGAGCTTCTCTATAGGAAGTGAAGGGCATCACCAAACTTGAGAGTGTAAAGCCACCTGCATGCACCAGCAGATGTCCATTTGTCTTGGAAGAAAGACTTTGGATATCAATGCTGGGTGTGGGGCATGGGGCACTGTATGTCACCAGTCAGCATTACTGCCCAGCTTAACTGCTTTCCTGGCAAGAACCTCACACCTACAGTCAGCACAAATCCCACCCTTCCGGAAGTCTGCAGGTTTCAGGATGAGAAGCTGGGGAGAGGGTGGAGTGAGGTCTGAGAGGAGCCTAAGCTCTCTCTTTGGCTAAGTAGACTGGAAAACGTGAAATTAACACACATTGTTTATTTCACGCTCTCAGCCTTGCCTGCACAATAGCACAAATTAAATTCTGCACTAACCAGACAAGCAATTAGCCCACAGTGAAGATCGGGCTTTCAGCTGATTGCGGAGGCATTCCATTCACACTATTTATGAAGGGAACAAACTTACTGAAAATATTTTTGTAGCAATAATTTTTTCTGATACACATTTTTCCCCCAATTTACTGCATTACCCTACACTTCCTGGTATTTCAGATGATTTGGCTAGGTTTTCAGAAGAGCAATATGTAGTTCATCAAAGACAAATTCATCTTGGGTCAATACCCAGTAATTAGCATCATTTTCATTGAAAATGAAGCTGCTGTCATTTTGGGAAAAGCACGGATTTTTATTTTTCTCGTCTGAAGGTAGCCTGAAGAAGGATCAGAGATCTTGCTGCATCTAAGAGCAAAACTCTCCAAATCTTGTTTTATGGTTTCTCATAAGGTTCATATATCCATTATCCCTCTCCTTCCAATGAAAATAGTAATAACTAAAATTCGTTGAGAGTGTATTGTAAGGAAAACCCAGCTTTAAGAAGTATACATATATTAATCGTTCAGTGAGGGAGGATCTATCATTATTTTCATTCTATAAACAAGCAAAAGTATAGAGAGGTTAAGTCGGTTGTCCATAACCACAGAGCTTGTGTGTAATGGAGCAGGAATTTGAACCTGAGCCCACATGCCAACCACTCTAATGAATTCAATAGTGCAAGGACATTGTCACTGGCTAAGCCTTCCCAACTTGAAGGCATCCTTGACTATTTCAGAGAGTCCTAGTTGACCTCTGGCGACAATGGCTTGTTCTGTTTCTAGAAGTTTCCTCCTTCTGACCTAGCCCCTCATCTCCACTGTCAGCCTCTGCAGTATCTGACACTCTCTCCCTACCTCAACTCTTACTTCTTTAGTCCCTCCCAGGAAGCACAACTGCCAACTCAGGGCTCTTAAAACACTGATTTGGTTATGACAAAGCTTGAAAAAGTCAACTTTGGGGAAATGGTCAGGCTTATCAGAAACCTAACCAGTCTCAAAACTGACAACAGTGGCTATCAATCAGGTGTGCATGCATATCAAAAGAACCAAGAAGGTTTTTTTTTTTTTTTTTTTTTTTTTTTTTTTTTTTTTTTTTTGACAGGCAGAGTGGACAGTGAGAGAGAGACAGAGAGAAAGGTCTTCCTTCCGTTGGTTCACCCCCCACTACCCCACTACGGCCAGCGCACCATGCTGATCCGAAGCCAGGAGCCAGGTGTTTCTCCTGGTTTCCCATGCGGATGCAGGGCCCAAGGTCTTGGGCCATTCTCCACTGTACTCCCAGGCCACAGCAGAGAGCTGGCCTGGAAGAGGGGCAACCGGGACAGAATCCAGCGCCCAACCGGGACTAGAACCCAGGGTGCCGGTGCCACAGGCGGAGGATTAGCCTAGTGAGCTGCGGGGCCGGCCACAAGTTTTTCAATAATTCAGATGCATCCGATCTAAGTACCCAGCAGTGGGGCAGGAATTTGGAAAATGTTTAAAAAGCCATTAAGTCTTTAACTCACTTCTATGTATGAACCCCCAGATCCCAAGGTGAGAATAGAGTATGGTAGTTAGGAGCTCAGACCCTATATCCACCCTGAATGGACCCAAAGCTTGACTTTGATACTGGATTACTGTGGCATTTGGGGCAAGTCTTTTATGCTCTCTGTGCCCAATTCCTTCACCTTAATGAGGATAAAGGTGTAGTTTTAGAGTCATTGAAAGAATTGAATGATACAATGCATTTGCAGTGCTTAGTGTCTAGGATATAACTAGTACATACACACTAATGCTGTCACTGGGTAGATTTATATTACTTTTCTCAGGATTCCAGGCTCTCTGTCTCTGCTTTCTGACTATTCACTTCTGTTTTGGGAGCTGTTACTTCATACCATGGATTCCCTATAGTATCTTTGCTTCTTTCAGTATAGGCATTGTGTATACAAAGTCTAGGATGCCCTTTTCTTGTTCTCTCTCTCTGACCAGACGGCCAGTCTAATGCAGGGACTAAGTCTTTTATCTGATACCTGCGTATGCACAGTGTCTGAAGCTGCAGGCATATAGTACAGTTTGTTTAGGGCTCATCCATGGGTTTCTCCTTCTGGATCTATTCAGTAGTCATTACCACAGGTCCCCTAAGCCAACAAGCAGTGCCAAGGGAAAGGCCACTGTCTTCATGCTATTTGCCTCTAAGCTCCCTCAAGGGACCGTCCATAGAAGAACCACTGGCATTCTGCCTCTTGGGCCACACCAGCTTCATGCTTCTTCCTGCTGACCTGCTTTGGTTTCCAATATCTGCCTGACCCTCCCTAGCCAGCCAATCATATCAAGGTTATCTGTGCCTTCCTGTCGCCCACAGGCAGGAGGACACATCCCTTTGAGCACACCTTCAATGCTGAGTTGACTTTCTATGACTTGATCCCCAGCAGCACTATTAACTCTCTACTGGGGATAACTGCTGCAGTTTTCACTTGTTCCCCTATATAATGACAGGCTCCTGGAGAGTGTGGAGTGTATCCACTCCAAGAGAACCATGTGATCGCATATATAGATGGCTACAGTATGCATGTCAGTTATCCCCAAGAGTAGCAGAAGTCTAAAATAGTGAGCATACTGCAAGTGAGATCCCAGTGGAAAGAGCAGGTCATCAAAGAAGGAGGTACCTTTCTCTGAAGGGAGGAGAGAGCTTCCACTTTGACTACGACCTTGTCTAAATATGATAAGAGTCGGTGAATTCAAAAGGCTTCCATAGCCTTGCCAACTCATGACTGGAGCCTAGGGAGATTACTGATGCCATAAATAAGAGTGTTAAATTGTTAAGTCAACAGCAGGAGTCACTGTGCACTTATTCCTCATGAAGGATCTCTGTCCTTAATGTGCTGTACATTGTGATTTAATGCTATAACTAGTACTCAAACAGTATTTTTCACTTTGTGTTTCTGTGTGGGTGCAAACTGTTGAAATCTTTACTTAATATATGCAAAATTGATCTTCTATATATAAGAGAAATGAAAATGAATCTTGATGTGAATGGAAGGGGAGAGGGAGTGGGAAAGGGGAGGGTTGCAGGTGGGAGGGACGTTATGGGGGGGAAGCCATTGTAATCCATAAGCTGTACTTTGGAAATTTATATTCATTAAATAAAAGTTAAAAAAAAATAGTGAGTATAAAATGCCAATTTGAAGAGTGATGTGGCAATATCTCAAAAAGTTAAGGACATGCATACTCTATAATTAAGCAATTCTATCTCTAAGCAAACCCTAGAGAAATATGATGTCAAGGACACAAGTACAATTTTATTGACTTGCTATTGCAATGACAAAAATGAGAAAGATCCTAAATGCTCAGCAACAATGGATTGGGTAAGTAAATAGAATATCTACTGAAAGGAATATTAGAAGGCATAGAAAAATATGAACTACATTTATATGTATCAAAATAGATGAAAAATCAGTAAGCTTATATTATGGATAGCATTCTTATGAGGTTTGATAAAATGCAAAATAATACTAGCTGTTGTATAGCAATAGATTTAAATGGAGAATGATAAGCACCAATTTTAAAATAATGGTTACTTCTGAGGTAAAATAAGAGACATGGGTTAGAGATCATTTCATATAAAGATCTACAGCTATATCTGCAATGTTGGTTAGTGACTACAAGGGTATTAAGTAAAATCTTGTAGTATGTTTGAAGTTTTTTATATTTAAAAGAGTAAAAAAAATCCGCAAAATAAAATAAAAACTAATGCTCCAAGTGCCTGTCTAGAAATTCCTATTCTGTGAGTAAGTAACAGGATGCAAAGCAAAGAGCAGTGGATGAGGAGAGACTTTCCATTGTGTCTGAAAGAAGTCAGGGATTGATTTTGAACAAATCATGTCATCATCTTGGTATCAGTTTCCTCATCTATACAATGGGAATCATAATGTTCTTCTCATTTTCAGAGTAGTTGTGTGCTGCTGAGAATTATGGTTAACCACGTGAGGAGGAACCATGAAGTCTAGTGGGAGGAGAAAGATTAGGAAAGAGAGTGTAACAAATGACAAATCTCATGAGAAGCCTTTGAAAGAATTATGTCCTTTGGAGTAAGGAAACCTTCAAAATGACATGGTCATGGTTTTCAAAGTTTGGAAGAGCTGTCCATGTCAAGCATCCTGTTCTCTGTACTTACAGAGGGTAGAACTTGAGGAGAATTCATTAGTACAAAGGAAAGGAGAACTTCCTACTAAATAAATTCCTCAATCACAACATCAGGAATTTCTAAAATTTGGGTGGAATTCTCCTCAGATTTTTGTATAAATAACACTTGGAGAACAGGGAAGAGATAAGTGGAGACTCAGGGTCCCTTCCAAATCTGTGTTTTAGGCCGTGGTCTTAGGGCTTTCTGAAATGCTTCTTTGTGCTATCCCAGGTGTGGGAACCCCAAAATAACCAAGCCATTCAGATGATGCCAAGAACAAATGGGAAGCGACAGATGGCCTCAGTAACATTTTGCAGTATTGTGTTTTGTTATGTTCAGAACAAGGGGAAGGAAAATCTTGAGTATAAGTCAGAAATATTTGCTTTAGTTAACCAATTATTTCTATAATGAAGTTATTATTTGGCCACCTGGATGAAATCATACTACAAGGAATAACAAGGCAAACTTAAAGGATGGGAGGGAGGCAGCTCGAAGGAAAATTGCCTCCTAGGGTCCAGAACACAAGTTCCCTTCCTCCTGGCAAATTGTGAAAGAGGGAAGGAAGGCACATGACTGGAGAGAAAGCCACCCAGAGACAAAGAGAGGGGCAGTGACACAGGGTGTGTGACACAGGAGTTCAGACAAGCTCTTTCAAATGTATTTGTTCTACTTCATAGAACAGTAAAAATTTTACTGTTCTAAAAATAGTAGAAAGTGAGGGTGACCACTCTACAGTTAGCCTGCTTGGTTCACACTCCAGTTCTGTCTCTTAGTAATGGTAACCTTGGACAAGTTACTTAGGTTCTCTAGGTCTTTATGTCTTCATTTAAAATGAGGATTTTAGGTGGCAAAATATGCAGAGACACATGCACAGAGCTTAGTGAGTAGGTGCTTAACCTAACAAATGTTGACTCGTACACTTACCAAAATCTAATCCTTCCAGGTTTCTCTGGTTTTGTAAGTTTGCGGTAGTTGTTCTTATCATAGCATGAATGACTAAATTATGATTTTCTTGCAAAGGTACGTTTCTACAGGAAGAAGGAGAATATGAAGGCAGAGACTTGGCTGTGGAAGGGACAGAACGTCAAAGAGGTACACGGAAGGGAGTTCAGCATACTGCAGTGCCCTCACTTGAGCTGAGGGCCAGTCCTTGAAAGGAGAAATGGGTTTTCCATCCTGCAGCCCTGTCATTTGCCTCTCCATCTATGGGCTTCCCTCAGTGGCTATTCCTCAGTGGATGGGTCTTCTGGATGAAAATTCTGAAGCTCTCGTGGAAGTGGTGGTTCAGGAGAGTAGAGGAAGAAATCTTTCCTGTTGCAGCCAAGGCAAGAATGAGGTTCTTGTCTCCTGCGCTGCAGACCATGAGCGATGATCACTCCTCAGCTGGCCTGGCTATTTTTGCCCTACTTCCAAGTAGTGCTCTGATAGTGGAGGTAAGGGATTACTTTAAGAGACTTAAGAATAATAGTTCTTGGGGTCTCCAGAAACAATACCTGAAGAAGTTATTTACATGGAAGCAACCACTCATCCTTGGAACAAGACTTTAATTGCCTTCCAGGATAAACATTTATTTTACAAATGAAGAGACTGGTTCCCAAGACAGTACAGTAGCTTTTTTCTGGCACTTCAGTGACCTAGTGGCAGAGTTAGAATGGACTCTAGGTCTCTGACCTCTGTTCTGAACTCTTTCCATTCAAGCAAGTGTTGGCAAACAATGGCTATTGGCCAAATCATGAGCTAGGAATGGATTTTACATTTTTAAATGGTTGAAAATATCAACTGAAGCATGCTATTTCATAATGGTTAAAAAACAATAAGAAATTCAAATTCTAGTGCCCATAGATAGAGCTTTATTGGAATATAATCACTATCATCCATTTACATATTGTCTATGGTTACTTTTGTATGACAAGGGTAGAGTCAAATAGCTGCCACAGAGACTGAATGGCTCCCACAGTATAAAATGTTTACTACCTGAACCTTTATAGTGGAAGCTTGCAGACATCTGAGAAAAGGAAATAAGCTGTCTTTAAAGCACATAGTTTTAAAGGCTCCTTCCTATGCTTTGGATTAGCTTGTTCAGTAGCTCTACGCCATGCCACTTGTGCACCCAGGGGCAGAAAACTCTCCCCTCACTCCAATGGGGACGGTAATAACGAAAGTGTTAATTGTGTTCCTGACTGATACTGTGTGATGGGCTTCTACTTTACTGGCAAGGAGACTGAAAGGAAGATGTGGCTGTTTCATCAGTCAGTAAGAGCCAAGGAGCTATAATGCCCCAGTCCCTCCCTCTCTGAAAGGATCCTGATCAAATGTTATTGGATATTAAATATGCATTACTGCAAGCATTAATTGAGGATTTAATATGCTCCCTAATTAAAATTTGGTGGAGAGAAGTTCATCATATTTAGAAACACAGTATTAAAAATCCTCAGAAACTGAATAAAATTATAAATCGGAATATCTTCTCTGAAATTAATGAGCCAAAATATTATAACCAAGCAGGAGTCAGCCGTGTCTGGAATTCTGAAGGTCATTTGGAGTCATAAAAATGCAGTTTTCAGTTTTATGGTTTCCGAACAATAATAAGGCCGAGGAGAAATCTGGCAGGGAAAAAAATCAGCTCTGCTACACACAGCAATTAATATAATAAGAAGCCATAAGCTGGTGACTTAGGCAGGGAAGCAAGTCTAATGAGAGCTCTGCCTCCAGTAGAGGGTAGAAGTGCACAGGTAGTAGGGTCAGGCGGGGCTGGGACAATGTATGGTGAATTGGAGGGGTGGGTTGGTGATAGAGGGTGGGAGACAACAGGAGAGTAGAAATGTCAGAGAAGCAGAGGGAGAAAATCTTAATAATGAGCCTATCATAAAGGAACAAGAGTCCCAAATAGAAGATTCTGTCTAGAATGCTGAGCTGGGGAATCAGACAGACATGGGGTTGGGGGCCTATGTAAGGAGTTAGGTAGAATAAATGAGGCTGGAAGAATTTTTTCATAATTTCTGCATAGCCTGGCATTGTAACTCCACCCCTTACCTGTCAATTCAGTACCCCCACTTTCTCATGATGCACCTGTGTCTCTTCTAGGACCAGGAAGGAGGAGACACCAGGATGGCCATGTAGAAGTTAAGCTCCATGTGAAGTTACCATGAAACTCCCAGAAAGCCTTGCAAATATGCAATTAGGGTGCCATCCCCTACCTCCTAAAAGGAACCAATACACAGGGGAGTATCCCTTTTTGCTTTTTGGCTTCTGGATTTTGCTTATGGGTCCTTTTCTGGCCTCTTCCAACTCTCTCTCTCCACATAGGCTACTCTCTGGCCCATCCATGATGGCATCTCTCTGTGTAGTGTTGCTCACACCCTTGAATGAATGTATATTTACTCTCACTCATAAATAAATCTTTTTCTCATTCACATACTGTATTTATGCCTCTGCTTTCATTTTCTACCTCCATGGGGGCAAGACCTTGGAATAAAAATTGAGATACTTATGCACATCATGCCAGCATGAGAGGACATTAAACTAGAGGACATTTAAGTACAGGTCAGAGTTAAAAGTTTGAAATCTTGGGACCTCTGATGCAAACATTCAGCTAGAAAGTGGCAATAATGTGAAGTAACTTATTGGTTTGATTCAGCTTTGAGTTGCTAAAAGAGATGCAAGGTCTCAGATTCCTTCCTTAGCACATGAGCCAATTAGTGCTGTGTGCTCTCTCCCAAACAGCCATGCTCTTTGCCCTGCCATCACCCAGAACTTGCTGCCATTTCTGAGTTGCTCTGACTGCCCCACCTCATCATACAGACTCTAGATACCTGGAAGAGTCTCTGTTCTACGCAAGTCACAGATCACTGTAGAATCGATCACTTTGCCTTTGGCAGCAAACACCATAGAATGTTTCCCAGAGACAGTTTCTGCCTCTGCAACAGTCTCTGGGCAGTCTCCAAAATGGCAAGGAAATGGACAGGTATTCTCTAACAAGGGATCATTTAATCCATGTTAGACCATTATCCATGTGCTGCTGAGGAGTTAGTCTGTGTCCCTATATGAAGTGGGGAGCAGAAGCCTTTCCCCAGAAGTGGTTCATGAACTTAAAGGACCTCTGAATCCTCCTCTCTAGCTGGTTAATTCAGACAGGGGCATATCCTGAGTGTTACACCTTCTCCCAAAGGGTCCTGGGTCACCATGGTGGAATTAGATTACTTTCTCCTACTTAGCACACAGCATATCATCTTCTCTCTAGCCGCTGGCACCAGCTATAGATCTTCCATTCATTGCTTAAAGAAAGACCACCAACTCCCAGCAAGCATACCCATGGCCACTTGGGGTTTGCATTGCAACAAGTTCCAAAGTCTTAAACTAAATGCTAACTGTGGGAGGGGCAAAAAGTGTGAAGGGCATTAGCGATTTCTCCATGCCACTCAAAATATCTCATTTCAGCTGCTGTTTAAGTTCAGTCTGGCTTATCCCTTCTCTCTCCTTGAAGACAACTCAGAAACACATACAAAACCAAAACTGCACTGCTGGTTACAGCATAAATCTGGTAAATGAGTGAACCAATAGACCACTTACTTTCAGCATCTTCATCCCTTATGCCATGAGAAACCCACAACCAACAATCTCATTTTATTTTTTATTTTATTTTATTTTTGACAGGCAGAGTGGACAGTGAGAGAGAGAGAGACAGAGACAGAGAGAAAGGTCTTCCTTTGCCATTGGTTCACCCTCCAATGGCCACCGTGGCCGGCGCGCTGCAGCCGGCACACCGCGCTGATCTGAAAGCAGGAGCCAGATGCTTCTCCTGGTCTTCCATGCGGGCACAGGGCCCAAGGTCTTGGGCCATCCTCCACTGCACTCCCGGGCCACAGCAGAGAGCTGGCCTGGAAGAGGGGCAACCTGGACAGAATCCGGCACCCCGACCAGGACTAGAATCCGGTGTGCCAGCGCTGCAGGTGGAGGATTAGCCTATTGAGCTGTGGCACCGGCTCATTTTATTCTTATACCTGTATATTGATTAATATTCTTAATATTCTTAATATAAAAGTCCCTCCAAAAATTTTAAAAACCTTGCATAGCACCACATAATTATATTTACTCTTTTGCTGTGTGTTTGTGAAGCAAATATACATGTATATATGCAATTGAAATCCCCTTGTCATAATTCTCACATCTGCCAAGAGATCAATGGCCTGTGATTAGAAAATTCAACTCTGAATCATTAAACTTCCATTTGTCCAAAATTACAAAATCTCCCTAAATAATACAACCTCTGAGTCATGTCTTCTATTAGTCAGAATAGCAAGTAATTTGAAAAACACTTTGCTTATTAATTAATATCACATCTCCTCAAAGCTTCTGCCATTTGCAAGACATTATGCTAGACTAGAGAAGCAGAAAACACAGCCAGTAGTAGACACAGGTTCTGCTGTCAGTGAGCTCAGATTTCCAGTTGAGAATCCAGCCAGGCACACCTACAACATAAACCCAAGTCAGCCTGATGGAGATCAGGTAAACCTGATTATTGTGTTGAAACATCCGAGAATGTCTTCCTAGAGACTGTCCAGAGAAAATGGCATTTAATGTGATCCATCTTACACACACTGAAGAAACGGAGAAGAAAAAGGAAAAATCTCCAGTGTTCCCAAGAGCTATACTTCTTCAACTCGTAATTTTGTTAAATGGTTAAAGGGATACACATTTTAAATTATAATTACAATTGTCCAAATGGTGTATGGTCATCATCTTTTAACAGATAAGTCCAATTTATCTGTTGCTACATGTCTGTGGAAAACATTTTAGGAAAATGCATATTTAACATGTCTGGATTACATCATAAGTGCTTGGGGATAAGTGCACTATTGACCAATAGAAACAACTTAACCTCCTTCTAACATTCGTATGCCAGACCATCTTCTTTGTTTGAAGGTAAAACTTTGATCTCTTGGCCAAATGGAAGGAAAAAGAAACAATCATAAAATACTGGTAGCAGATATATTTAATAAAGTAGCACTGTATGTTTCAACTATTCAAGTGGTCTATAACCAATTTGCTAACATGTTTCTGTCATGTTAACGAGACATTCCAGACTCATGAACATCAAGGACAAATATGGAAGAAGGTACAGTTGTCTCCTCTTTTGGTACATCTTAGACACATGTTGAGGCACATATGTGCCCCAGGGATAAGAGCAGCAGCCAGGAGTGATGGCTGTAATTATATTCATCACAGTGATTCTGTCATTCAAAGCTCTTCATCAAGGGACACTTTGAAATAAGCTTCTTCATCAACAATGACCTCAGACCCTAGATTTATCATTTGACATGCAAGGTGTGTAATTACCCACAGTAACTCAGTACTGACTTCTGCATGAATGCCATTCCTCAGGAATTGTTTGGAAAGTTCATTTGGGTGGTTAATGCAGTGGGTACATTTATCATTTACTGCTTTATGTGTTGTTTACATTTACATGCACATGTTCTAGCACATCTATTTTATAAGTAAAGACTGCGTCTTCTATGGCTTAGATTTCCCACAGTGGTTTGTGTTAGGGTGACTGTGTGCACTTGTAATAACTATTTTTTTTAAATAACAGAGCCTGAGTTTCTGCTGGTGTAGAAAAAAGACCTAACCTAGGACTTAACAAAATGAAAGAATGGACAACTACAGAAGAAATAAAACTAAATAAAAAAATAAATCACACACACACACCCCCCACACATACACAATTCAAATTTTAAAAATTTACAAAATAAATAAAGAAAATCCCTGAAGAATATCAGGAGGCTAGACTTCTTAGAAGGCTTAGGTATTGTGATGGGAAAAGAGCCATGGGACCCAGACGAGGAATGTTAGGGACTCTGTCCACAACTTTCTGATAGAATTTGGATAAAATCATTTTTCCTCTTTTGATTTCAATGTTTTCATCTACAGAATAAAGTTATTGGAAAAGCTGTTCTGCAGGGTTCCAAGTTGAGCTGATAACTGATAATTCCATAGCGCCCAATTGCCTATGAGCAAAAATATAGACCGAATCTCTATTTATTCCACTCCTCTGTAGCTGGAGACAGCATCTTCTAAAACAGACCTGCTGGAGATCAACCCAAACCATCTCAAGTCAATTCCCTGCACCAGCCTAAGTAGTAATAAATATTAGCTGAAAAGTCTGAACTTTTGAGAGGAGTCCCACACATAAGGCCTGGTCTCTTCTCTAGAGTCTCTAGTGTAGTTGAAGAGATAGGACACATAAACACAGATACTAAATGTTACATGGCAGAAATAATAAATAAATACTAAATGGGATAAATGGGTTGCCTCTGTGAAACCTGCAGGAATCCAACAGAGGGAATGAGACCTCAGGGTTGCCACTGTAAGGAAAGGTTTCAGAGATGGATGGCTCCAGAATAGAAATTTCAGACTAGAATCTGAAATAGAAAAGAGAATGGTGGACTTTTTAGGGGGAAACGATAAATAGAAGCGTAGTGTTAAGAACATCCGAGGCACACTCAGGGCATAGGAAATGGATCAACCTGAATGGAACAAGGGTTTCCAGAGAGGAATACCAGGAAGGCTGCTCAGCGCACAAAATCATCCCAACTGACTGCTTGACACAGGGACAAAACAACCTGGTGAATGGATGGCATTTTTCTTCTTTGAAGATGTTGTTTTAGCTTCTAGCTTCACCACACAAACCAGTTTAATTGAATTGAACAAAAACAAATCTCTGAAATCATTCACAAATTCTCTGAGCCAAGTACAGGCACAAATGTGGGTGCCTGTGATGCCAACAAGCTGTTTTTTCTTAGTTGCTCTCAGTGGCATCCCCTATGGCAAAAAGGTGGTTCAGAATAAAGCAGGCGGCCGGCGCCGCGGCTCAATAGGCTAATCCTCCACCTGCGGCACCGGTACACCAGGTTCTAGTCCCGGTCAGGGCGCCGGATTCTGTCCGGGTTGCCCCTCTTCCAGGCCAGCTTTCTGCTGTGGCCTGGGAGTGCAGTGGAGGATGGCCCAGGTCCTTGGGCCCTGCACCCCATGGGAGACCAGGAGAAGCACCTGGCTCCTGGCTTCAGATCAGCGCAGTGTGCCGGCCGCAGCGCGCCGGCCGCGGTGTCCATTGGAGGGTGAACTAACGGCAAAGGAAGACCTTTCTCTCTGTCTCTCTCTCACTGTCCACTCTGCCTGTCCAAAAAAAAATAAAAATAAATAAGAATAAAGCAGGCTGTGGACACTGCCCTGCCATGGATCTGCAAATGGCAGCAGCCTCGAGCCAGCCCAGGTGGGACTCCAGGGGCTGCTTCTTTTACCTCTGGAACTTCAAGTTGTCTTATTCACTGGTGGTAGTCATCTACCAACCCAGCATAGAATGCTCAGTGGGGGCTGACACAGCACTCTAGTAGAGCAATTTTCTTGAGGTTGCAGAGTTGGAATCATAGTGTTTAGGTTTTTCTAATTCCATTACCCTGGGGAACTCCCTTATTGTCACTGAGCCCGTCTCCTGATCCCTAAAGTGGGATACTGGTATTTACCCTGCTCACCTCACGAGATTGTGAAAGTATTTTATAAGTGGTAAAGGCTATTAGGATTAGTGGTGACTACTATCTCTCTAGCCCAGCCAACAGAGTAGGCTGTCACATCACCCACTATCATGGGCCCCAATTCCTCCCCTTGAAGGCCCAGGTAAGAGGCTCACTTTCTTGTTGGTCACACAGTCTCTTGTGGGAACAGAGATGTCTGCCTGAGGAGGACAGCCTCTGGCTGGAGAGCATAGGTTCTTATCTGACAACCTGGTTCAAACCCAGGGTTGACCTCCTTCTAGATCTTGTTCACGGAAGGCCCTTCCCATGTGTGCCTTAATTTCTCCATCTATAAAATGGAAATCATCAGAGTACCTACCTCACAGATGCTCTGAGGATTAATCATATTCATGCATGTAAAATGCCTAAAATAGTGCTTGGTCTTTAAGATGAAAGTAATTGATGTTTGCTATCATTTATTTTTATCTCTAAAAAAATTATTCTTAAAAATATTCCCATCTCCTGTAAAATCTAGCCTAGTGGATTACACATAATAGTTAATGATTACACTTCTTTTGATTAGGTGGAAACACAACTACAAAGCTGTATTGTTATTAGTTAGAGAAGATATGAGAGTGGCCAATGCTGTCGCATAGCAGGTAGAGCCACCACCTGCGGTGCCAGCATCCCATATGGGCACCGGTTCAGGTCCCAGCTGCTCCACTTCTGATCCAGCTCTCTGCTGTGGCCTGGGAAAGCAGTGGAAGATGGCCCAAGTCCTTGGGGCCCTGCACCCATGTGGGAGACCCGGAAGGAGCTCCTGGCTCCTGGCCTTGGATCGTCGCAGCTCCAGCTGCTGAGGCCAGTTGGGGAGTGAACCACTAGATGGAAGACCTCTCTCTTTCTCTCTCTCTCTGCCTCTCCTTCTCTCTCTGTGTAACTTCTTCAAATAAAAAAAATAAATCTTTTTTAAAAAAGAGAAGATATGAAAAAGAAATTCCGTGGCCTCTTAGGACTTTTATTTGGAAAAATTTAAAATAGCATTATTAATTAATTACAAGGACTTGGCCAGCTCTGCCACTTTACCAGCTGTGTAAACTTGACCAGTTACTTAACCTCTCTGAGCCTCAGTGCCCTCGGACTCGAAGTCCATAACCAACAAGCCCTGTTGAAAATGAAAGGAGACAGCAAGCTGACAACACACAGGAGGCTGCAGCCCTCTGGAAGGCCTTCATCCTGGCCACAAGGATAACAGAGGAGGAGCAAAGTGAAGCCGGACAAGATGGCCTTGGCCTTTGCTCCCGTGTCAGAGCCTCTTTGCTGAAAGGTGCCTCAGTCAAGCCCAGGAAAGGGACATCAATTAAGGGTACTGAGAGGTTCCTCCCGCTGCCCCGAATGCAGGTGAGGCACAGAGTAGTTACCAGCCCAATAACTAAAAATAATTGAAAATCAGGAAGCCATTGTCACACACATCTTCTTCCTAGGCACAAGCATGAGCACTGGTGGGGTTGACCTCAGGAGATGGGCCAAGATGCAGCAAGCAATGAACACCGACTCTCAGGCCAGGACTCTGGACAAGAGAGGGGCAGTGGAGGTGCTTGGTATTCCTGTATTTTGCTTCAGTTGCATTCTGAAGTAGGGAACATTTGTGTGTGCATGCATCCTTGCTTGCTTTTTTGGGATTTAATCTACATAAAATCTCTAGAGCAAAGGCCCTTATGAACAATAGGAACCTGGCATGCGAAGCCTTGCTCGCTAACTCCTGGCTTTGCAGAGCACATCAGAAACTTGAAAACACTTGGAGGCTGAAACCCTAAGAGAAAGGTTCTCATTTACTAGTGACAGTGGGGCTGGAATGGACCCCACTGGTTTGTGTATCAGGAGCTGAGCTATCTCGGGTGAACACTGCCTATTCAGAATCCAGGCTGAATGCTCTATCTCTTTTAACAAATTCCTAATGTGTCAAAGAATCTAATTTGCAAAACAAAACTACCTTTTAGCCAGAAGGCTTGTGATGGGCTTTATCAGTTATTCTGCTCTTTTTTCACAGCTTAACAATGGCTTTTCAACCAATGGGTCAAGTAACTCAGCTCCAATGTCTTTGAAAACACAAAAACTTTTGAGGATTGTTTCTTCCTGGAGAATGAGAAAGATGTCATTGTCATATTAAAAAGCGAGGAATGAAACCAGGTCTTCAGAGGGCAGGGGATCTCCCACTCCTCCCATTGAATTAGGTCAGAGAATCCCCTTCCTTCTCGCCCAGAGAACCTCACAGGAGGCTGAATCCAGGAGAGATTTAAATGGGGTATTTTTACTTAACTCTCAGTTTTCATAATTAAAATAATATTAATATACAATCAAACATTAATCACATTCTGACATGTGCTAACCTCAGTTGAAATCCAGCAGACAGATGGCCTTTGATCAGGTTTACTAGTCTACACAAGAGGTAGAAAAATTAAGCTATAAGGGGTATGGGCTGGGGAACAGAAGGTGGGCAACAAGGCCCCAGGAGAAGGAGACTGTATTTTGAAAAGATCTGTTCAGGAGAGTAAACAGGTTTTCACACTGTGCTTGTTCTTGATATTGCCCTTGGATAGGTGTAGTCTGGGCTTCCAGTAGCTGTTTGCATGCTATGGGCTTATATTTGCATCAAGGGGAAAACAAAACAAACAAACCATTTTAAATCAACGGGTATTTCCTTAGCCTTTCCTCCCAGTAGCAGCACCCAGCATTGCCTTGGCTGACCTAGTTTCCCAGCGTTGCTCCCCCAACTGCTAGGACAACTCCTCTGACAAACGATTCCGGAACACATTTTTCTGAATCTTAAATTATTGCCCTTGCTACTTGATAGGGAATAATGTTAGCAATAAAAGAAATGATGTTTATGTCCTATTAGAAGTAATAAATATTCAGCAGATATATCATGATTACAGGTTTTTTGTGGCTCTAACTGTGGTGTCAGGAAATTAGTCTTTCAAGAATATTTTTAGTTATTTTTAAAATGGAGATGCTGGCATAGGGTTTAGAGTACCTCTTTGTCTTCATGGTGAACTTATTTTGACCTTTTGAGTGAGTGGCTTGTCATTTTTTATTTGTCTCCTAAATGGGATTATAAAGTTTCTCCTTCAGGGTGATGTCTGTACCAAGCAGCCAGGCCATCCCATCAGTCCCGGGAGTTGAGTTCCCGGTACACACAGAAATGCCTCATTTGGACCCTGAAGAAGACTGATACAAGTATATCTATTTGTCCAGCATGGAATGCTGACTCTGGTCATTCAGGGACTGACACTGGCTCTTATTTCTCAATTAAAGTTTACAGCATATGCCTTCATGTGCATTATCCCACCGGGTCTTTAAAACCATCCTGTTGGGTCCACAGAGCAATCCAGAAAGATTAAGTAATTGTTCCTAAATCCATAGCTGGCAGGTAACGGAGCAGGGATTAGAACTAAGTGACTTACAAAATGGGATATCCTGGCCTGATGTGCTACCTCACTCACAGTCACAACATAATGCTCTGGTCCACACTTGTCCTTAGAGGATGTGATATTCAAAACACCATCATGGATAAGAATTCTGCCAAAGAAGGCTAATCAAACCTGGCCTGATTTGATATCAGCTTTCAGTGAAACTAAGCTGTAATTAATACATAAAAGATGATGATTACATTGAATTCAGAAAAATATTGAGAAAAAGTAGTTTTAGACAGTTTTGATGGGCGCTGCACCCTTGAGAAGCAATTTCTTCGCATAAGGCATTGCTGGGTTAACGGACTATCCAAATGCCATTCATGATCTCTTGTACTGATTGTTTATGCCCAATATCCTTCTTCCATTTTCCACGGAAATAGACTCCGATTCACCTTATCACATTCTTTCCTTCTCCCAGCATTGCATTTTTATGGTTTTCTTCCATAGGGGAGCATGTAACTTTAAATCAAAATAAGAGGCAGAATAATAGAGGGTCTCACATCTGGCTTCCTTACTCAGTATCAAAATATCTTATAAGACCTCAAAAAGAAGCTATCAAAGAGGCATAAAGGAAACAATAAACATGAAGAGAACAATAGGATATTTGAAAAGGAGAAAAATATGTCAGCCAGTAGAGACTGACGCTTTCATGATGGTTATCTTGGGAAAACCACATTCAGAAAAGAAGTTATCTGACATTTCTCCATAAACTGGGGAAGTGGATACTGCTGCCCTTCAGAAACAATCCTTCCGTACGTCGCCTGAAAACAGAGCCTAGAAACTACCTACTTCAATCAGCAGAACTATAGGACTCATTTGAGGTGCCCGACAGGGGAGTACAATTTCTGGCACTTGTGGACCTGATAGACGGATTGCAGAGCAGAGGTTGACTTGCGATCAAGCATGTGCTGTGGGGTAGCTGCCCAGAAGGGGGAGAAGACCCAGACACTGGCTTTGTGAATGCAAACACACCTCCTTAACTCCTGGCTGGTAGATATCATAACCAGGTTAGCCTCACATCTGACTTCTCTCTTTAATGCTACAGTAACACTTCTATCCATGGATGTTCAGGTAGATCCCAACTTTACTCCCTATACAAAGAGCTGATGCTGCTGAGATACAGCAGCAAAGTTATAGTATCTGGTAGAAGGTAAGGAAAATTGTTTCCTACATTTTTTCCCATCATACCTCATCCCAAGGCCTAGCCCAGGGCTGAGCTCCGTTTTCCCACTCCATGGTGCTTCCCTTTGGAGGCAGGATTGCTATTCTGCTTATCTTTATTTCCCCAGAGCCCAGTGCAAAGCCTTCAACATTATGAGAACTTAACAAATATTTGCTGAACTATATGTTTTGTGTTCAGTGAAGCTGTGTTTAACTCAAATAGCTGGTAGGACTTCAAAAATTAACTCCAAACCTGCCTCTGACAAAGAATTGCTGAGAAATAACAAGAGTAAAACAAAAAACAGCTTCCACTCCATTTATCATCTCCACCTGGTATCTTCCCTATGTTGTCTTATTTACATTCACAATAGGTCCTTGAGGTCAGAATTGGCTGTTACTCCCATTGTATGGATGAGCAAACGTGGAGGGTAATTCAGTACCCTCAGTTGTACAGCTAAGTTCAGGATCCAGTGAAATGTTTTTATGATAAAAGACACCAAAGGGGAAAAGTGTAAATCTGGTCTTTATTTGCCCATTTCTACAGTCCTTCAGGTAGTTCCTGCAGCCAATGCAATTGATGGTGCAGAAATCAGTTATCAAGGCAAAAAGGCAGGCATGGATAGATAAGGCCTGTAAAAATGGACAGAACATGACATGTGTCGCTGGGAGGACTGATGGAGAGGATTGGGATTGCTTCTGAGAAATGTGCTGATTCTTATCCACCAGTGACTGTGCCCTGACCTTTTCTAAGGCAACACATCTAGGAAAATGTTTCTGTCCTTGTTCTCCATCCCCTTTGCAGAAAGCTTTGGGTGGTGAAGGGTATGGATAGCTTCTCTTGGTGATGATCTGGGGCTGCCACATGACAACCCCTAATGATTCCCCTTGTTGTCACTGCATGGAAACTGCAAGTGGAGAGGCAAGAGTCTTAAAGGAGTGGAAGCTTCTGCCCCTTCCGTGGTTATTCCCCCTCTTCTCAGGGAATATATTTTAAAAATGTTTATTAGTTACATTTAAAGGGAATGCAGAGTGAATTGGCAGTGTGAACCAAGTTGAAAAATGACCCATCATTGATATATAACACAGCTTTCTATTGGTCCAGAAAAGGTGAGAGGGGCTTGCATCTCTGTGCTAAGTGTTCAGACTGGTCCTAGGACACAACTCAATCACCACTTACCATGTATGAGTGTGTTTTACTAGCCCATCAACAGTGGGCTCAGCAAGCCACCTGCCCATAGTAGGTAATCAGTGTATGTTTGGCCAATGAGTAATGGAATGAAATGATAAGTATCATGGTTCATTAAGGGTTTGTTTAACTAAGAATGTTGTATACTTTTAAAAGTTGAAAAACATATATATATATATATATATATACATCCATATACATATATATTAAATGTTTCAAAAAAATCTAAAATTGAACTGGGTTCCCCAAACTGTATTTCATAGATGTTGAGGTGCATTTAGTAAATAATAAAGTTAAGTGTTACAGGGGTGTTCATGATAACTAAGTTTGAGAACTTAGAGTTACCACAGTGAAACTTTGTCTTTAAAGTATGATTCCATAGGACAGGCATTTGTTGCAGAGGTTAAAACATCACTTGGAATGCCTGTATGCATATTAGAGTATCTGGGTTTGAGAGAGAGAGAGAGAGAGAGAGAGAGAGAGAGAGAGAAAGAGAGAGAAAGATATCAAAAAGGTATTGGATTTTTTTTTTTTTTGACAGGCAGAGTGGACAGTGAGAGAGAGAGAGAGAGACAGAGAGAAAGGTCTTTCTTTGCCGTTGGTTCACCCTCCAATGGCCGCTGCGGCCCAACGCGCGCTGTGGTCGGCGCACTGCTCTGATCCGATGGCAGGAGCCAGGTACTTATCCTGGTCTCCCATGGGGTGCAGGGCCCAAGCACTTGGACCATCCTCCACTGCACTCCCTGGCCACAGCAGAGAGCTGGCCTGGAAGAGGGGCAACCAGGACAGAATCCGGTGCCCTGACAGGGATAAGAACCCAGTGTGCCGGCACCGCAAGGTGGAGGATTAGCCTATTGAGCCATGGTGCCGGCCCAGGTATTGGATTTTTACTGAAGACAATAACTTCTGCCATGCCATAGAGCTGAATTAATTTACTATAAGGTATATAAAAATATAAAATCATAAAATATATTTGAGCAGGGATATAATTTTTTAAGTTGTATTTATTAACATCTGAAAATTCCTCTATAGAAAACAGTTGAGCCTATTGGACACTTAAGAATTTAATAGGGCCAAGGTATGTCACACTGTATATTAGTTATCACTCCTACATTCCTTCCAGAAATTTCTACCATACTTAAATCTGTAGAAAATAGTTCTAAAAGATTATTGATGGAGATAGGAAAATTAGTAACAACTGGTTTCTGTTCTTAAATTTCTCATAATTGAACAGGAACAACATATTTTTAATGCTAGCTAATATTAATTCACATTTTAGACTGGCAAAAGGCTATGAAAAATTCAGGGCATTTCTTTAGGAAGAAACTATGTTTAGACAAGAAGAAGAATAAATTAGTTTGTTCCCTATGTAATAACTAGAAGTTACTGTCTACAATCAAAATCTATTATCTGCTTGATGACTTTTTCTGCCCCTCACCCATTCCCCACTATGTCAATATATGTACACATACATCTTCACTGAGAAAAAGCAGGAATAAAAATTTCTGGCTATCTGTGATTTTGACACATCTTCAAATTTCTGAAAAATGTGAAGATTCTCATCCTTTGTGTATGACATCCTTTGATAAACCACCACTCACTTGAGGTCAACACAACACCCCTGTGAAGATGTCATTTGCTTTTCCTTCTAAAGATGAAACCTAGGGTGAAACTCTTCCTTTGATCACACCCATTTCTTTAAATTTCTTGGTATCTGCACACTCTGCTGGCCTGAATATCTTACTGACAATGTTGTCTTCCTCTGGGTATAGAGTGATTCCTCCTATTCTTCCAGGACTGGCCCCTCCTCCCTCGGTTCCCTTCTTAGTCGGTTTTGCCCGATCCCTCCAGCCTGAATTAGATACTTCGACTCATTGTCTCTCATTGTCTCTGCATCTTGTATTTGCATACCTATATTTTAATGTATGTTTCCCCTTGACTTGGAGCTTAATAAAGGCTGGGTTGTCCTTTGGTGATTACTGATTTACCCCTAGAACCTAGAATACTTCATGGCTTATATTTTATAGATAATAAATACTTGATGAACGAATAGATGGGTAGATGAAAAAAATTAGCTAGCATACAAAACTAAATACTGAGATGTGGCTATAAACCCATACTTTGAAGTATATACATCCTAGTGCTGTGTATGCAAAACAGTTCCCATAGGAAGTTGTTTGCTTACTCAGATAATAGTATTACTGCCCAAAATATCTTTAGAATTTCTTTTGGAAAAGTCTTTAGAGCCTGATTTGGGGTGTTCTGATTTTTGTTAAAAAGCCAGAATTCATTCAGAACTGGATCTAGAGAGCTTGGAGGAAGTTGAGTAATATTTTTTTTGGCGGGGGGTAGTTTGGGGCTCAAGCAACAAAGCTTGTCATTGGACCTGTGGGAGAACCTCCACACTGGAGATCTTTGAGCATCACATCGTAATGGGTGTCATTAAGGAGCCACTGGGGATGCACCTGAAAGGAGCAGCAGTTACCTGGATATTGCTTTAAAAATGAGTGTCTTGACTTTCAAGTTTGGTTTCCCAAATTACAGGGCCAATGAAACATCAGAAAATAACTGATGCATCTGGGGAAGAAATCACCCCAAACTTTTCAACGCCTTCCACTGCACAGTAGTGTAGCTGGCCTGTCCCGCCACTCACAGGGTTTCAAAGTCATTGTTCCAAGGGAGTTATCAATTTCCCATAAGATGTATTTGGGGAACCCTGTATGAAGAGACAGTAATAACTGAATGGCATAATGGAGATTCATCTGGTCTGGGCACAATTGCCCTCACAACCCACTCCTTTCTTACACCATAATGAGATCATGTGTGAAAGCCTAAATTATGTAAATGAAAAGGCTCCACTAATACTGCTGAAATATTCCTGGAGTGTTACACTTGACAACCTCAAAGTACATTTCACACTGCTAATGACTTCATCACTAACACAACTGCCATGAGTCAAGCAGTTTCCATGGCAACGCCCTAGTACAGCTGTTTACCCATATAAAGTATTGCACCTACTTAGTTACATATACAGACAGATCACTAGATTCCTAGGTACTGAAATTGAAATAATTCAATTTTCAATGTCTCTCTTTATGAAGTGATTCTGCCAGCTATAGGGATTAGCATATCAATGTGACTTTGACAGGGGTTGCTGCAAAAGACATATTTTGCAGGCACTTCATGTCAATTAGAGCCCTAACTGTTTCATGGAATAATCATTCCTGCCAGATTAAGGTCGGGCTGCAAGGTAATTTAATTGGTGCCATTATATGAAGAAAAAAAAATGCTCTAATAGAGTGCATACACTGTCTCTGCCAGGAAAGGGGAGGGCTGCACACAGCAGATGACTGAAAAGAATTGCCTTCCAAGCCATTTAGAAGGGATTTAAAAACACTACACACGCCAAGATGGGAACCTCTGAGATGTTATTTCCTGAATTATCTGGGAGGAGGACTTTGAAGGACGTTGGTCAGTTCGTGGTTTTCTCCAAAGAGTATTTTTTCTCTTGGTGGAGCCCAGAATAACATGATGACAGTTCAATTGATGCATCATTGCTGCTTGGTGTCAGCTTGAAATGCTACAGTTGCATTTGCAGAGGGGGCATTTGTCCTTGGGCAGGGGAAAGGAAGATCACAGCAGACTGGCAAGATCCCCAGTGTACCAGGGAATGTGTCCACCCCCTTCTCTCTCCCTCTCTCTCTCTCCTTGAAGAGTGCTGGATGACTCACTCCTTTAAAGGTCTTTGCTGGCAGGATTTTCTGACATAATCCCCCAAGGCTTCAGCGGGTCTCACTTTATCTCTAGCTTCCCACACTTGGGAATCAGAAGAAAATGGCTGAGGCTCTGAGTAACCAGGAGCAATGGGTGGCATCACTCAAGTTTCCCAATCTTAGTGGGGAAATAGTAAGGAAAACATTCTCATATGGAACTATAATAGAAGAAGAAATGCTCTCTAACCAATAAGACTGTTAGCTCATCCAAGGTCACCCACAAATCCATCATTTCCATACAACTATTTCTAGGAGAAAGAGAAAGGGTAACCTCATCTTTGTTTTTGTTTGCACTGTTACTTCTCACTAGAAATTATCTTACAGTTTGAAGTGCTCTGAACCTATAGAAGCCTTACACATCCTATATTGTGAGAAACACTAATATGGCAGTTAATCACATGTGACTTTATGTCATTAGGGATAGTTCTATGTTTTCACACCTTATATCTTTATCCCCAGTATTTGTTGCTTGAGGGCAGGAATTGTGGTTTTTCTATCCACATAGCACGTGGAGGCTGCCACATGGCCTGCATGAGAAATGTGCTGCATTAAAACTTTTAACATCCATTGACAATGCTGAGAACCATCTTTACAATAGCAAAGAAAAAATGAACCTTAGAGGATACATCTCATGTAAGGAAACTACTGATGGCCAGAGATGGTGTCTCAAGCACCTAATTTTCCAAATTAGGGAATCTGTACGAGATTGTGTAAGGCAGTGCTTTGCCATAGAAATATAATGCAAACCATAGGTAAAATTTGAATTTTCTAGTAGCCACACTTAAAAAAGAAAAAATATACATAAGCCACTAATGATGTATTTTCTTTGACCCAATATACAAAAAATCATTGCAACAAGTAGTTGATATAAAATGAGATATTTTACATTTTTTCACATGCTAAGGCATTGAAATCCAGAGAAATCCAGAGTGTATGTAATACTTAAAGCACATCTCAACTGAGACTGGCCACATTTCAGGTGCTCAGGAGCCACACAGGGCTAGAGGTTATTGTGTTGGACAACACAGATCTAAGGTCTTATTACCAGTTAGTAGCAGAGACAGGAGCAGAACTTACATTTCCTAATCCTCTATCCAATAATCTTTTCATTCCAAGAAGGAAAAACAAGAAGTTCCCAGAATGCCAATCTCTCTTTCACCTTCCTGTCCCCTGCAGTGTACCCTGGCCTCAGCCATGAGCCAACCCCAGCCTCTGAGAACTCTCAAGAGCAATGCAGTTTGCCTTGTTTCTAACAATGTGGCCTTAAAATAGTGTGATGCAAACGCGCAAAGGCTGATGTGAGGGGGGAGGATCAGCCACTGATGAGATCTTGGTTGTTGAAGGCCTTTCAAAGTTATTAACAAGAACTCATTGAATTTGTCCATTTTATCACCAAGGGAGGCCTCACCCAAGGTACCATATTTCTCTTCTTTCAGGTAAATAAATCATATATCAAGCCACTAAATGAACTCAAGTTTTTCAGGTCTTGCCTCTGACTTTGACAGTCACGATTTAGAAGATATTGAGAACAAACAAAAGCCCTGACTTGACTGGTGGACTGGCATCTCCAAACAAGGGGGACTCCTGGGACTTAAGTCCCAACCTGGAGGACAGAATCCACCTCCTCTCAGCTCAGCTCACTGAAGCAAGCACACCTGATGAGGAAAGCAAGCACACCAGAGAAGTTTTCTATTTGGGGCTACAACATATATTCCAGAGATCTGGCCAAATGATGCCTAGTGCTGGACTCGTAGGTGGCCTGGCAGGGCACGGGAGAAGGCAGACAACTTTGGAGTGTGGTTCATTGGAGTTTTTCAGCTTTGTGGGGTTTTATATTTCCTGGTGGGCTTTGGCATCATGGAAATATCTAAAACATTAAGGTAAAGCATTTTCAGTAAGGTCCAGTTCCCATGGAGCTGGAAGGGCCAGTGTGGAAGTGACTAGAGGTAGGTCAAAGTGTTAGCCTTCCTTTGTTTAAGTCTTCTGGTAGCCTTCTGACTGCCTTCCCCTGAGGCTTGAAGGTTAATCTGTGGGTTAAAAGAAAAAGGTGAAAAAGAAGATTTAAAAAATAGGCATTTGGCCTAGTGGTTAAGGTGCTGGTTTAGATGCCTGTGATCCATGTTGGGGTACCTGGGTCCAATCCCCAATTTTAACTCCTAATTCTAGATTCTTGCTAATGAGCACCCTGGCAGGAAGCTGGTGCTGGCTCTTGTAGAGGGTTCCTAGTGCCCACTTGGGAGATTTGGATTGAGCTCCCAGTTTCAGCTTAGCCCCACCCAAGCCATTGTAGGCATTTGGGGACTGAATATGCAAATTGGAGCTTGCTCAATTTCTCTTTCTCATTCTATGAATTAATTAATAATAAATTTATCAATAGAATGTACTAAAGGAGAGATTTAGAAAATCATTAAAGAAAATGATGAGTACCATACCAAGTCTCTGCCAATAATGTCTCACAGAAGGAAGAGAGGTGGTCTTGCTAAAGTGATTAACAAAGATCAGCAAGTGACCCGGGCACCTGTCTGCTCAGAACTTCTTTAACCTCTTAAAAGTCCACCAAGGCCTGCTGGGCAAATGAGAAGCTAGGTAAGTGAATAGCAGGGCCTCAAGATACTTTTATTTATGTTTGACACAAGTGAGTGGAATATGTTGTTATTGCATTTAGGTGTGATCATCCCTACAGTAACCACAAGAAGGAGGGGCACCTCTAGCTGTCAGTCTCTGTATAGAGACTGGGAGTTGGGAGAGATCTGGGAATGGCAGGGTCAAACATGCACAAGAGTGAAAGTACAGGTTGTCAGGTTGTCTGTACTTGCGGATGACACTGTGTCAGCCACTTAGGAACGATCTCCACCTGCAGCTTCCCAATGGACATGGTCTTTTGGAGCTCTCAGCACATGCTATGTGTCTCACAACTTATCTCAAATAGGGGAGGTAGTAATGAGAATGAGGATATTCATGTCCACCCACCTCTGTATAGACATCGCCTGGGCACCAGAACAGAGGTGCCTGAAAGAGCAGTGCCCTGGCTCAGGGACCCATCCTCAGGCCAGCAAACTACACCTGCAATGCATGCTGTTACCTCATCACACCCCCGCCTCCTGCCCCACTGTGGGTGGAGCATGACGTTTACTTGTTCATGAGTCTGGGGTAAAACAGCTCACTTATCAATGCATAGAACTAATCCTAGTGCATAGGGCTAATCATTGAGAGGATCATAAGCTTTGTTTTGTTTTAGGTTTTGATGATGGGTCCTACTCCTAGGCCCATTATATACCTAAGAAAACTTGCCTAAGAAGGGAGGGTCAGTACTAACAAATGCTATCATTTATTCCAGTGTAAAGTTTTATTTTCAGAATTCATTCACTTTCTTCATCTCATTTTAACCTCCCAACAGCATGAACTGAATATTTCTGTATCTGAGGTGGTTGCCTCGATCGCCTACCCATTCAGAAAGAAAGGAGAAGTGGAATCGTTGGAACTAAAGCAGCTTGCTGAAAGCCACTGGGCAAAAGACACAGGGCGCAGTTATCCCACACTTGAAGAATTCAGTAGCATCAAGGATGGCATCCTGGGGCTGTCCAGCATCCCCTAGGGTCAAGGATGGCCAGGACTGGCTGTGCTGGTATGGGTTCTGTGGGAAGAAGGGAGTTTATGTTTTATGTCAGGGCAAAGAGGACTTGGTGGTGTCTGTCAAAGCAAGGGGTGCTGCCAAACTGGCTATCAGAACAGGGAGAGCCCATGTGGGCAGGAGGGACCTGGGCAAGGAAGCTAAGGGCCAGAGAGCCAGGGTAGGTTTAATCTGTCATAGCCAGGGGAGGGATGCAAGAGGATGGGGGTAGGCAGAATAAGGAGAGGTCATTTGTTTATTATGGCTGCCCTGTGGCCTCTGCTTCCCTCCCTGCAATTCCACCATGTCAGAGTTTGAGAGAATAGAGCTTCAGGCCATGGAATATCCCCAGTCCCCAAGAGCTTGCCCTGGTCTAATGGGAGGCTGTGAGCTGCTGTTCTCCGTGTGTTTATGTGGTGGCCCCTAGGTCCTGCAGGGCCTTAGCAAGTGTGCTGCTTTCACAGGGCTTCTCTTCCCAATCCAATCAGTTTCTGTTTCTCTGAGGTGACATGGTGACAATCAGTATGCTGTTCAGGCAAGTTGCAATGATGTCTCCCAAAATATTTACTGATTCTCCCTTTTCTAATTAATCCTTCTTCCCACAAAGAAACAATCCCCCCTGCTGAG
The DNA here is from genome assembly GCF_964237555.1 of Oryctolagus cuniculus. NCBI lineage: Eukaryota > Metazoa > Chordata > Mammalia > Lagomorpha > Leporidae > Oryctolagus > Oryctolagus cuniculus. The sequence goes on from NC_091441.1 coordinate 32,084,475, forward strand.
CAGGGGTGCTAGTATCCTCCATTCACAATGGCTTAGACACCGGCTACCAGGGGCCACACACACCACCTTCCAGAGGCGGTTCAGGAAAAGGCCTTTCTGCTTTCCTCTACGTCCCTGTGGGCTTGGTTGGTTGGTTTTAAATGAGACAGCCTGCAAATGGCCCTCCTTGGGAGAAGGCAGTTCTAACGAACAAGGCTGGCCCATTTTCCACTGGGTAATGAGTGTACCCAGGTAGTCTGTTGTCACTCTGATTTTACACTGGAGTTGGGTGGCCTGTTTAATAAATGAACATAAATCTAGCACTTACTTCTTTTTACAAGTTCCCATTTGGAAAGCCAAAGTCTTAGAATAACACATGGTAGATGTTTGTAAGATCAGCTGAGCTCTTTCATTATTTCCATAGCATCTATGAATCTATGAACATTTACAAGTCCTCTGTATAGTAGACCCTAACACACACACATACACACACACACACACAGAGAAAGAGAGAGAGAGTTATATGTGTATGTGTGCATTTGAGCCGAATGCTGATTTTTAAGAAAAGAGAGATGTAGAAGCATTAAATATCTTCTGTCCCTCAACTTCTGAGAAGGAACAGTTAGAGGTATGAAATCAGGGGAGGTAACACTCACCTAAAATTAGAACATGCTCCCTTGGTCTTCTATAAAATAAAAGTAAATATGGTCTTAGTTTTTTTGCATCATCAACATTCTTGGATTTTAAGATTTGTAACTTGGTATAAATGAGGAATTACAAACAAATTCTAGTAAAGAAGAAACAACAAGATATAATGAAATGAGAGCCTTAGGTACTTGCAGATGTAGGGCTGAACAAGTGGCACTGAATGAGGAGGTTGGAGTGGCAAAGGCCACATTCAAACTTGTGACACGTTATTGGATCCATGCATCTCCAAGGCCATGTGATTCTACGAACAGAGATGGAACTAACAGGCCATGGCAAAGAGGAGATGCCAACAGAGATAAAGACAGATGGGAAGCCCCTAGATGGAATATGAGTATTGTCCAGGAAATTTGGGAGACCAGTCTTGGAAGGGCATCTGACCAAACACAATGGACATGGAACTTTGCACTCATCTCAGCAGCTGGTTCCCCCGAGTAACTAGAGGAACTATTAAGCCAGAAGGTGCCAACTTCTAGAGCTACTATAGTCTCTAGGTCAGTGTCAGGTGCTTTTCAAAAACAGCATATCCATGCTGCAACCTTTTCAGTAATATCTGGGGTCCAGACACTGGCGTTTTCTAAACCTGAGGTGATGCTACTGGGAAGCCAAGGTTGAAGCCTCAGCTGTGAGGGCAGGTGGGACAGCTGCTGATTCCCTAAATTAGTGGTCCAGCATGTGACCCAAGAAGAGACCTGTGCAGGCCCAGGCCCTGAGAAATGCCATACATCAAGGACTAACTCTAATTCCCTGCTGTCAGTAGGAATATTCATCTATCCTAAGGACGACAAAGTGGCGGTGGATAATCCTTGAACTGCAAAAAAAGAAACACTTAACTTTATTTTTTATTTTTTTAGTTCTTCTGCTAACAAGCTAAATGACCGTTAGCTCACCACTGTAGTCAGTATCTCTATTGCAATAAATTAAAATCACTTGGCACCCCCAGGCAACTGGATTTATTAACTGATAACATGAAAAGATTAGACCGCTCAATCTGTCCAACTCCTTCAAATTCTAAAATTTGGAAGCCGTTATATATCTTTTCATTGTCTGTTTCCACTCTGCCCATAGCATTTATCGATATTTGCATATAAAAGAAACTTCCCAAGGTACCACAGTCATGGAAGGTGTTAACAACAGAAAAAGCTAGGGCAGGGTTCTATGGAAAATACCTGTCCTGGTTTTGAAACTTTTCTATAAAACCTGAATGCCCTAAATTACTCCAGAATTAAACATTTATTTAGAAAAAAATCATCCTGTTTCCTCAGGTAGGTGATTTAATCCTTTTTTTTTTTTTTTTTTTTTTTTTTAGCAGACCACACAGTCTGTCACCATCAAGCCCTTTGGCTGGCCCCGTCTCTTCCTCTGTGAGTTCCTTTCCCTTTTCCTCTCTCCTCTTCTCCCATTGGTCCTACTTTAGTTCCACACTCCTAGTCCACAAGATATCCCAGATCACCTTTTCTCTCTCCCAGCCCCAAGGCCCCATCTTGCATTTCATTCTCTCCTTCAGCCCCTGCGGATCTTCCCCCACCTTCAGGTTTTTCTTATCAGAGTCCAACCAGGAAAAGACAAACAGAGGGAATGCGTGACAGATGTGATACAAAAGACTAGAAGTCAATAGGGAGAGTGAGGCTGTGATTTAACCACCAGGAAGCTACTCCTTCCACATCCCTCTGGAGGGCGAAAGGGAGAAGACAGTGTGTTTCAGAAGCCCAGTGTCCAGGTGACCCTTTTCCTGGGGAAAGTTGGAGGCACGGGGAGCCCATCTGGTAGGGACCTGGCACATGGAGGAGCAGAATCTGCCAAAATCATTGCCCGAAGCAGAGAGGGGGCAAGGCACACTGATTTCTCCTTCTTCCAGCCCTCTGATCTCCCAAGAGTGTCTCCCATTGGCCAAACAAGTAAAACACCAGATGTCGTGGCAGCCTGGGAACTAGTCTTGGAGCAATCAGCCCAATTATGAAGCACATCAAATTCTTAGAGGACCAGGAATGAGCCTGAGGAATAGAGGTCAAAAATTCACGCTACACCTATAGCTTATGTAACACGATCTAATGTCTGATTATATCCTGTTTTGTCTGCTACTCTAATACAGAACAGTTCAACAGAAATATAATGCAAGCCATGAAATGTGGACTGTATATGTTATTCAAAATTTTTGAATAGCTGCCTTCAAAAAATAAAAAGGGCAGGACAGGTATTGTGGCACAGTGTGTTAAGCCATGGATTTGGGACACTTGTATCCCATATCATAGTGCATGGTTTGAGAACAGGCTACTGTGCTCTGATCCAGCTTCCTGACAATGCACCTGGAGAGGCTGCAGATGATGGCTCAAGTGCTTGAGTCTACCACCCATGTGGGAGACCTAGATGCATGAACTGAGGCTTCAGAATTGCCTTCTGGCAGAAATCCTTTTTTTAAAAAAAATATTTTTAGCAATCCTGGTGTCTTCATTGATATGATTCTTTGAAGACAGTCCCTTGGGTTGACTTTATGAGAAGGTAAAAAAGGCACATGATTTAAAAAATTTGGTGCTATGGTGTAGCAGGTAAAGCTGCCACCTGTAGTGCTGGCATCCCATGTGGGCACCAGTTCGAGTCCCAGCTGCTCCACTTCCGATCCAGCTCTCTGCTATGGCCTGGGAAAGCAGTAGAAGATGGCCCAAGTCCTTGGGTCCCTGTGCCCATGTGGGAGACCTGGAAGAAATTCCTGGCTCCTGGCTTCAGATCAGTGCAGCTCTGGCCCTTGTGGCCATTTTGGGGAGTAAACCAGAGGATGGAAGACTCTCTCTCTCTCTCTTTTTTTTTTTTTTTTCTCTCTCTCTCTCTGCCTCTCTGTAACTCTGCCTTTTAAATAAATAAATAAATCTTCTAACTTTGGTAGTGTTGATAAGGAGGAAGGGTACACCTGAGACCCAAAGCTGACTGAATACGCGATAGGTGAGGGAACTTCCTCTGACTTGTGGAATAACTCTAGACTTGAAGAAAACAACCCACAAACTTCTTAAATTGGGGTCCAACCAACTCTGGACTACTTCCTGCCTCCTGACAGGAGCACTTGCCCTTTGGATTGGCTCACAGTAGATTTCCTACTTGTCTTTCCGAGTCAGTCTTCACTAGAAATGGCAGCGTGGACTCCTCTTATGAAAGTGCTGCAGCTGGTGACCACCTCTGAAGTTGGGCCTGGGTGCAGTGGCTCAGCATGGCATTCTCTGCATCAGCCCAGCAGTGCTTTCTCCTTGACTCAGGTGGCCCCACTGCCTCAGGAAGGTGAGTTATCCAAGCATGGCCGAGACTCAGTGCTTCAGGCATGGGTTCAGGAATAAAGGTGACTTTATTCTAGACAGGAAATAAGCCTTGCAGGTGAGAAGCAGGCAGCATGTGAGGGCTAGGACAGAGAGATGCCAGGAGGCAGTCAGAGGCCCAGGCTTCAGCAGGTCAGAGGTCAATCCTCCGAAGTGCTGGTGAACAAGGTTGACCTCTGGTCCTGTTTACTCCTTTATTATATAGTCTCAGTTACATGTCAGTAACACTAGACCTAGAAGCATTTCACATCAATTGACAGGTGTCAGATCTGGTAAGGGAGGCCTCCTCGTAGCACAGGTGGAATTACTTTACCTCTGTAGTGTCAAGTGGCCTTGTTGCTTTGAGACGTAGAGAAAAAAAGGTGAATTTTATTTACCAAGAAATACTTCTAAATCCCTCCTCCACCCGTCTAAGAAAGCAGAGAGAGAATGATGACAAGCCTTTCTGACATATTTCAACTGACAGACTTACATAATTAAGATTTGATTGGAAAGGGCTTGAATAAACAAAAAAGAAAATCTAAACTTATTCCATGTTTCACTTTTTGCCCCAATAATCCAAATGGTTTTTAGAAGCAGGAATAACCTCAGATATTTTGTTGTTCAGGTAACTTGCAGAGTCACCATGACCCTGTCTAATGTTTATGGCACTGATGGTGTGGCCTGAGACATATCTGTGCATGTGTACATGTGAGTGTGTGGGATGCACATGTGTGTGTAAGTGTTGCGTATGATTCTAGCAGCATACAAATAAGGTGGCTGAGTCGGAGTTGCAGTCAGTAAACTCCAAGAATAGCAGGGACACTGTTAACCCCCAGAAACATGATTTGGAATTTAAATAGCAAGTGTTCAGAAGTGATAGGCAAAATAAACCTGGAAGACTGCTTGCAATACAGATGGGATCTGATGCTCTCTGAGCAGGGAGAAGCGCTGTCAGTATTTTGACAGACACAGACTGACTGTTTAGACTGATGTTCAGGACAGAGCCAAGGCAGTGCTTCTGGGTGGGGTCTAGAGTATGGGGAGGAGGGAGGAGGCTGGAGGCCTCCATGACAGATTGACATGGCTGTGCAGGGATTCTTTTCAAAGAAGAGGATGAGGAGAGTGGTGATAGGAAGATAAAGACTCAGAGCCTGGGATGTAGGGGCCCAGTGAGGTGGGCAGACAGAAGTGCAGTTATCAGGTTTCCCTTGTTGGGGGCTATTGAACAGGAAAAGGCAGGAGCTAAAGGCCAGATGGCAGGGGATAAGCGTCACTTCTGAGTGTTTTCTTTGTCTTTGGAGTTTGTGGTACATTGTGCTGCCTCGGTGTTTCAGGAAGGGAAGCACCAATGCCAAATACCTCCTAGGAGGGCTGACTTGGGTTACTCTATCAGAAGCAATCATAGAGAAAGAAAGTTTCCCCCTCCTGGGCAACAGTTTAGATTCTACTTGGGATTCTTGCATCCTGTACTGGAGTGCCTGGGTTCAAGTCCCAGCTCTGCTCTCAATTCCAGTTCCTGCTAATGCACACTTGGGAGGCAGCAAATGATGACTCAGCTGGCTGCATTCCTGCCACCCACAAGGGAGACCCATGTTGAGTTTAAGACTCCTTGTTTTGACCTGGTTTATCCCTGGCTGTTGTAGGCAGTAGAGGCATCAACCTGCAGATATGAATGCGCGCTCTCTCTCTCAGGCTCTCTCTCTCCTTTCCAAATAAATAAAATAAAATAATTTTTAGAAGAAAGCTTCTCTCTTCCAGGACCCATAGAAATGTCGCCCAGAGGGGAAATTAGAATCTCTGGAGTATGAAAGCATTGTAAACTATGCTTAGAAGACAGCAGACCCCATTGTGTAGGTACAAATGTCATGTCCCACCTGCATGGCCTCGGGTCCCCCCCCATTTCAAGTCCGCTCACCTCTCCTCTAAACCCTTCTAGGCACCTGAGTTCAGGCTGTTGCCTGTCTTTTGAGCTTGTTGTGAGATAATATGTACAAAGTGTGTTATATCACACTTTGCCTATATGGAATGTGCACTGCTAAGCATCAACCATCATCATGCTGCCTAGAGAATCAAACCAAGCAATTATCTGCCTTCAGGGTTCAAGAGGAAAATAAGAATTCTAATCTTTGTGTAACACTTCATAAGCTCTATTCCTGTTGCCCACCACAGTGACTCAGTGAGGCAGGTGAGCTAGCGTTATTATTCCCAGTCTCTGTCAGAAGCCCAGCAAGGACCAATCAGAATTCTTGCTTCTATAGTTCTAACACAGTGGTTTCTAACTGGGATGATTTTTGATTATCCTAGGAGCTGTTTGTTAAGTTTGGGGCAACTGGTGGCTGATATCTCATATAGTAGGAAGAGGCCAGAGATTCTGCTAAGCACCATACAGTGCATAAGACAAGTTCTCAAAGCACAAAGTTATCTAGCCCTAAATGTCACTAGGGCAAGAGATTAAGAACTAATGCCTTAGAAAAACCACATTTTCTTCTCACCACGCACATGAATGAGGCACTGAATAAGCATCAGAAAACCTCACACTTTCCTAGGAAGTCACTGATGTATCTCCAGTGCTGTGTGTTTCAATGGAAAGTTCCTGCAAAAAGCTCTTCATGAATTAACACATGCTCCCTGGACCAGGAAGTCACAACAGTGATTCCAGAATTTAGGGATGCGTGGAGGACATCCTAACCATATGAGTTTGACTTCAGAGAATTCTGCATGTGGACAACTGGCATAGAGAATGAAGTAAGACTGGTTTGTACTTATTGAGAAAAAAATATGATGTGAGACTGTTTATATAAATGTTAAATTTGTTCAAAAGATGGAAAAAAGAAATCTCTTTACAAAAGAGAATAGGGAAGTCCAGGAACCTTTAGGTTTTTTGCACCCTTCAGTGCAACTCTTATATATCACATCCTATGTTACATGTTTTCCCATTTGTCTTCACAACAACCACATTAGGTGGGAACCAGGGCTTAGAAAAACTAAGTATTCATTTTCTAGATTTTAAAACAAGCATTAGTTTTTTTTTTATTTTTTTTTTATTTTTGATAGGCAGAGTGGACAGTGAGAGAGAGAGACAGAGAGAGAAAGGTCTTCCTTTGCCGTTGGTTCACCCTCCAATGGCCGCCGCTGCAGCCGGCGCACCGCGCTGATCCGATGGCAGGAGCCAGGATCCAGGTGCTTTTCCTGGTCTCCCATGGGGTGCAGGGCCCAAGCACCTGGGCCATCCTCCACTGCACTCCCTGGCCACAGCAGAGAGCTGGCCTGGAAGAGGGGCAACCGGGACAGAATCCGGCGCCCCGACCGGGACTAGAACCCGGTATGCCGGCGCCGCAAGGTGGAGGATTAGCCTATTGAGCCACGGCGCCGGCTGGCATTAGTTTTTAAACTTTAACATTTTATAATAGAATACAATCTTTTTTTAAAGATTATTTATTTTTATTTGAAAGTCAGAGTTATACAGAGAGGAGAGAGGTCTTCCATCCGATGGTTCATTCCCCAGTTGGCCGCAATGGCCAGAGCTGCACCGATGCAAAGCCAGGAGCCAGGAGCTTCCTCCAGGTCTCCCACGTGGGTGCAGAGGCCCAAGGACTTGGGTCATCTTCAACTGCTATCCCAGGTCATAGCAGAGAGCCAGATCAGAAGTGGAGCAGCCGGGTCTCGAACCAGCGCCCATATGGGATACTGGTACTTCAGGCCAGGGTGTTAACTCGCTGCGCCATAGTGCCAGCCACAATAGAATATAATCTTAAAGTTGATGAAGGCATCCTATGATCTTTGGTTTGTTAGATTCATAAAATACGGTCACTTGTTCAAGATGATACAGTTGGTATGTGGCAGACACGGAAATAGTAAGTGATGGATTTCTAATCCAGTAAGGAAATCCAGGCAGTAGATACATAAAAGGAGATAGAAGGAAAAAATAAATGAACAGAAGGAAATGAATGACTTAGCAGACAAATTAAACAATTCTGTTTTTTTAAGCAAGTAAGTAGATTAAAAATTTTCCTTTAAGCCAAATATCTAACCTTAATAAGAACACATATCTTGTCTGAATTGACCCAGGAAAGGTCAACATAGGTGAAAAGATTCCAGCCAAATCACAGCTGACCGATTTATTTTCAACTTCCCCCACCTTCATTTGAAAGGAAGATCTCAGAGTTGTGAGTGTCAGTGCTGACCAAGTTCAGTAGTGCTATCACCTACTTAAAGGATTCTTGGAAAATCCATTATCAATGAACTCCAAAGACAGAAGGAAGCAGTAGTGTATTGTATAACATTTTGGGGGGCATGTAATCCTTATTAGGTCTGTCTTGGAACTATAATTCAAATTAAATACAATTCATTCAATATCAAACTTAATAAACTTATAGCATAATGAAATCTTAGTGCAGTTGATCTAAATTCCCTTCAATGCCATTTTACAGATGATTACATTGAACCCAGACAAGAGAACTTTCTGGCAGAGGTCACAGTTACATTTTAATTTCAAAAAGAGAAGATTTTGTTTTACTCAAAAGACAACCTATATCACCACTGAATTTGACTTGTTTTACTACTTGGCCTCTATCTTGTTTCTCAGATCCTGACACATGCTTTCTTTTTAGACTGTTAGGTAATTTATTTGCAGATCTAGTTACTCTGATCACCTGTTTTTGTCACCGCCTCTTCTTCTTGGCCGTCCTTAACGTAAATTTATATACATCATCAGAGAAAAAGTTGAGTCTAAGGTGTGGTGGTATTTGATGGTTTTATCATGAGCCATTAATTTTTTCTCCCTTTTAAAAGATTTGCTTATTAATCTGAAAGGCAGAGTTACCAAGAGAAAGAAGAGGGTGGGGGAGAGAGATCAATCCATCTTCCATCCGTTGGTTCACTCCCCAAATTGTCATCACTCTCAGAGCTGGACCAGACTGAAGCCAGAGCTAGGAGCATCTTCTGGGTGTCCCACATGGGTAGCAAGTGCTGAGGAACTTAGGCCATACTCTGCTGCTTTCCCAGGCACATTAGCAGGGAGCTAGATTGGAAGTAGAGCAGCCGGGATTTGAACTGGTACCTCTATGGGATGTCAGCATTGAAGGACGCAGCTTAACCTGTAGCACCATAATGTGGGCCCCACTAATTCTCTCTTCATCCAGTAGGGGAAACTCTTTTGCCTTTCCAGGAAAAACTTCCTTTACTCATTTAACTCTGTATGGTTTGGATGTCAAGCTTATTTTACCTGCAGTTCCAGGGAGAGGAATGTGACTCAGATTTGACCAATCACGTCCTACCAATGCCCTGGAAACAGTGATGAGAACATGACCTAATCAAAGCCAAGGAGGCAATGGTCAGACTTCTGAGAACACTGCTATACAGAGGCATTCTCTATTTTCTTCTGAACTTACAGGAACTAGTCTACAATCCTGGAATTGCTACATGATCATTTTATTTCTGCAACGAGGGGATGCAGAAGGGGAATTATGGTTTCCAAGATGAGTGCTAAATGTCAGGTCACAGGCGATATGTATCCCTTCTAGTGATGTCTTTCTTTTTCTACTGCTTCAGAGCAGAGTGGAAGGGTAGAGACAGACCAATCCTGATGACACTGTTACAATTCCTGATCCATCTGAGGTTGAAACTCTTAGATGTGTCAGTTACATGACCAGAAATTACTCTTAATTGGGTACATTATTCTGTTACTTGAATTGTGTTTACCTAATGACTGGGCTCCCTAGAAGAATTTGATTGCTGGCTTAGGCAGTTTACTAGGTAGCTTAGTTTCTAGATGCTGTCTTTTGTATAATGTCACAAATTACAGTTAATCATAAGTCTGTGTTTCTCTTCAACTCATGAATGTGTAGGTTTTTCTCTTTTTTAAAAGGATTTAATTATTTGTTTGAAATGCAGAGTTACAGAGAGAGGGAGCGAGGGAGAGAGGGAGAGAGGGAGCGAGGGAGAGAGGGAGAGAGGGAGAGAAGGAGAGAATCTGTGTGTGTGCAGCCTGGTCTCCAACTGATACCTATATGGGATGCTGGCGTCACTCACTATGCCACAACACTGGACTCAGAATTTGCAGATTTTTCTAGAATCTAGGCTACCACAGTCTTTTAGTCTCTAGAAGCATCCACCAAAGAAAAAGGGAAAAAGAACCATTCTAGGGAGAATAAAACTGGACCAGCCCAATCACTGATATGTCTACGCAGCAGAGAGCATTTTCCTCGGTGAAGTGCTGACAAGAACTACATTTCCTCTTGCTCTTGTAACTCAGTTACATCCTGCACGTGCAGCTTTGTTTTCAAGCAGAGGCATCATTGATGTTTTTTCACCTGGACGTGAGATCCACTCTCTGGACTGCAGGATGAGAAAGTATGTGAGAATTCGAGAGGGGAAATTGCTACAGAATTGTCCTACTGTAAATACAGAAACATGTGTGTGCACACACGCACACTCACACAAAGAAAGGCACTTTGCTGCTATAAATTAATTACTGATATCCCTGCTGAAAGTTAAATTTCCATTTGGTTGAAACAATAAGACTTTCTTTCATTTTTGTTTTCTTTCATTTTTTGAGAGCATTTTATACCTGCTAGTTTTCTCAAGTGAAGCTCAAGTCTAGTAATGGACCTAGCCAGGGCTAGCATCTAGTAACTGCTTCTTAATCCAGTGTACTACATTATTAACTACACCATTATCTGAATCAATTTTTTCTTGGCAGTCTTCAGATTGGTCCACTCCCTAGAACATTGTGGAAAGATCTAGAGATGGATAAGGCATAGACCAAAACAAACAAATTCCAATTTCAGCTCTTGATGACAGAAGTCTATATCACAGTTGTTAGAAATCCAAAGAGCAGGGCTAGCATTGTGGCATAGTAGTTTAAGCTGCCATCTGCAGAGCTGGAATTTCATATGGGTGCCAGTTTGAGTCCCAGCTGCTCTGCTTCCTATCTAGCTCCATGCTAATGCACCTGGGAAAGCAGCAGAATATGACCCAAATCTTTGGGCCTCTTCCTCCCACAAGGGATACCCGGAAGACGTTCCTGGCTCCTGGTTTCAGCCTAGCCCAGTTGTGGCTGTTGTGGCCATTTAGGGAGTGAACCAGCTGATAGAAGATCTCTCTCTCTCTCTCTCTCTCCTCCCTCTCCTCTCTCTCCTCTCTGTCCTCTCTCTCTCTCTAACTTTGGCTTTCAAATAAATAAATAAATCTTTTAAAGAAATCTAGGGGTCAGCACTATGGTATAGTAGGCTAAGTCTCCACCTGTGGTGCCAGTGTTCCATATGGGTGCTAGTTTATGTCCTGGCCACTCCTCTTCCAATCCAGCTCTCTGCCTATGGCGTGGGAAAGCAGTGGAAGATGGCTTGAGTGCTTGGGCCCCTGTACCCTATTGGAAGATCCAGAAGAAGCTCTTGGCTCTTGGCTTTGGATTGGCCTAGTTTCAGCCTTTGTGGCCATTTGGGGACTGAACCAGTAGATAGAAGACTTTTTTCTCTGTAATTCTCTCTCTCAAATAAAATCTTAAAAAATGAAAAAAAAAATCCAAAGAGCATGTCCATTCTTCAGCTTAGTGAAGAAATTATGCAGACTTGGCTTCTAGTCCAGATTTTGCCATTTACTGTCCATGTACCACAGAATGAGTGATTTAACCTCTGAGACTCCATACCTAGACTATTAAAGTTATGGAACCAGATGATTTATGGTTTTGTGGATCTCATCTGAATGGCATCTGTGAGGCACCAGAGGGCAATCAGGGTTAGAGCTGAACAAAACTGTGAAGGTAGCAAGAAGTGTTTTCTGTTCCCCCATCTTTCTTCCTTCATTTTCTTGGCCTGGATTTTCCAAGAAGGAGATCTCAAGTCAAAAAACTGGGTGAAGACAGTATACTGGGGGGAGGCATGAACTGTGGAAACATTAGAAGAAAAGTAGAGAAAAAGATGAAGGAGTAGGAAGCCAACACAGAATGCATTAGTGAATGGGTTCCTGCTAAGGGAAAGAGGGCCCAACTCTTGTTGAGGGTGGGGGAGAAACTACTGGAAGGTTATATGGATCATGCCTCAGGGCTGTCTCACCAAGAAAGAAGCTCTATCCACATGCCCCTTCCATCATCAGTCAAAGACAGTTCCCACAGGTACTAGCTGCTGACACTCAGGCAGAGTCTCAGGGGTATGCAGGAAGTGGTCAGCCTGAACGGTAGATGGGGGGTCTGGGGAATGTGAGCCCTAAACTCTCCTTCTATGTACCAATGCCCACCCTCTGCTTCCCATTCTGTGTGATGGATTTGAAGAACACCTTTACTCATGTAGACATGACAGCTAAATGCTTATTGTGTTTCCCTACATGGCCTATCTCTGTTTGAAAATAAAGTCTTAGACCACAGGAATGACCCCAGGCATCAATCACAAACTAATGAGAAGAACCTTGGCAGCACATCTGAAATCCTACCTATCATGTCTACTTTTGAGGGAGGAAGGCCCTAGTAATGGAAATGAAAGGATAGACCCTTGGGAATTAGATTCAAGTCATTCTCAATGCTTTATCTTTATTTGGCACTATAAAGCTAGTCAGGTCAAGTTTTTCTCTGGAAACAGGATTCACCCTCAGCATCTGCATCTTTCTGTCAGTAATCATTACTTGTGAGCTAATCCCCCTTCAGCCCATTCTGTATACACACCCCAAAAGTATGAAGGCAGGCAGAATGATGGTGAAGATGCTCTCCACCCCAATCAGAATTCCTCTTTGGAGACTCCACTTCAATTTTTCTACTTTAGCTGCTCTAACTTGCTAGATTCTGAGTCTTTCCAATTATTCTCATGGTCCATACTTGACTGTCCAGTCTCACCTATCACATGAAGCTCAACCTTGGGACAGCCTGACCCATAGAGGTACCAGCTCTCTACTCATGTCCACCCTATCAGATGAAATACTGAGATTTGGGACCTGTTACCTCTTTCCCAATGTACCCAAGGCTGCTCCATTGTGCTCACAACTGCATATAATCATGTACTTCCAAGCCTATCACATGATACACATTTAGATTTTACATAATCATGTTGCTATCTCAAAGAGATAATAGGTCTAAATGAGGAAAAACAAAGTAGAAGCATTGTTTTTCACTTTCATATAAGACAAAATCTACATCACTTTGAGTCCAACTGTTTCTGAGACTGTCATTCTGAGAACTCTTTCATTTGCTGTGCATCAGATATGACTTTGAATCTCTTTTATACATTATAGTCATCATTATTAGTGCCTAGCATTAATTAATTTAACTTTTATGTAGAACATATAAATATTCGTGGATTTGTCTACTTTACTTTAAGGAATATTACGTTAATGTTATCTGGATGCTAGCATAAGACTTAGACAAGATATTTGTAGTGAATAAACCCATAGCTTATCAATACATATTTTGTGATCATGGGGTATTTGCTTCAACTTTGTTCTAGTTAACAGTGACATTTACAGAACACTTGGCTACTGTCCCTTCCCTGGAGATTACTTCTTGGGAGGTGGGAGAGGAAGGATAAGATTAATGAGCATGAAACAAATAGAGACAAATGCAAGACACTTTATGGTCAACTGCTGCATTGTGGGCATTGAGCTGTGTTTGCTATAGGGGCTTAAAAAACAAACAAAAATTCCTGAGAAAGTAAAGTTTTATTGCCTTGGACTTGCGATGGAAGAACACAAAACAGGCCCATCCTTTGGTCCATGCCAAACTATTCCCTACAATTTATCTCTTTAGAATTCTGTTTAGTCTAGCCTTGAATGCTGCTGAGGATCCGGTTTCCATCACAGCCATTGGGAAACACCTTTGCAATCTAAGTGTTCTCTGTCTCAGGAAGTTTATTCCAGCACTCCACTTTTATGGCTGTACCTCATAGTGCCTTTCATGGTTTTATTTCATCATGTTTCAAGTCCATACCCCTAGTACCGTTGTTTTCCAGCTCCTGGCTGTGGTTGGCCCAAGGTTCAACATATCTCCCTTCTGCTCCATTCTTGCTTGCTTTCTCTTATATTTCCTCTAGGAGTATCCTCAAGGTTAAATACATGGTAAGGATGAGTGTGATCCACAGGGTGACAAAGCTGCGATGTTTAATTCATGTTTATGTCTCCATACCTGGCACTGGCACATAGTAAATTTTCAGTAGTGGTTTCTGGATGCCTAGGCTAGCTCACACTCCTGGAAGTGCTCAGTGCTCTCTAAATGGCTGCCATGAATCAAAAAGGGGTGGAGCACAGTGGGCTGGAGCACAATATCTTCACGATCCTGGTCCAGGAAAAGAATAGAGGATCACAAGGAGAGAATGCTAGTTCCAGCAAGGTTGTGGAGTTATCAAATAAGGCGAGAGATTATGGAGACTGAGAAATCTGAACTGGGAGAGTCAAGTTCTCAGCTCTGTCTTCTTTCAGTTGCCTGAGGAGGATCACATCTCAGTAGGTTCCCTGTAACACATCCTCTATTTCATGTTTGAAAAAGTGACCCTATAAGGCAGGATTTTGTCTACATGTGTTGCCAGAATCTTTTGAATTGAATAGTTGGAATTTCTGGCAGAAGACAAGATACTGCATATTTCTGAACAAGTTGTCAGTGAGAAGGACACAATCACTAGTACAACAGAGGAATTTTCCAGTGCCACAAAAGCACCAACATAAGTCTACCCATGCTTGTCTGGTTACCCTTCAAGTCTGTGTCCTGTTGGTGGAGACCGGGTCATTGTTTTTACTCTACTCTCTTATTAACTCACATTATGGCAATATTCTCAGGCTGATAAAAATACAGGATGTTAGTTTGATATTTGTTTTGACCTGCAACAAGACATACTCAAATCATTCAGCTTAGCATTCAGCCTGACAGCCACAGCTCTAAAGTTATGGATCCTTGTTTGCATCAAATGTAGTATATAAGTAGCATATATGTATACTTTGGCAATGTCTTTGTGTAGGATGCTTGGTACATAACAATTGATATTCTCTACTTTATAGTGAGCTTTCCACAGTATTATGGTCATTAAAGGATGTAAGAAAAGTATGAACAACATGATTTTAAAACTACTTTTTTTTTGCTCAAGTACATTTGGGTTGCATGTGTGTGTTCATATATACATATATATACATTTGGATATATGACCATTGGACCATTTGGACCATATATACATTTGGATATATGAAAATTTTTAAAGGGATTTTGTTGAATTCTCCAGGAGAATATATCATTGGTTGATAGCTATGAAAAGGACCTACACTGTGTGCCTTTCAGTTAACTTAGTAACTTAGTCTGGATAGAAGTTCAAAGAATGTAATTCAGGGGAACCATGATACATAAATAAAGCCAATGTCTTGAAAGAGCCCACAGTTAGCACCAAAAGGCCAACAACTGCTTCTTTTCTCAGGCTTTACTACAAGGTGGTTGGGATATCAACCTGTGAAAATTGATATCCAAATTCTTCAAATTCAAATTTCGTGCTTCAATCCATAAAGATGGTGGGGATGATTACTTCCCCTCTAGTTCATTGGCCAGTGCCTGTCACATGGCCTCTCTAAAGTGAAGGGGAGCAAAAAGTACCGTTCTACACTTCTCAGGGTGGGGGGCCGGCAGTAATGATATCCATTCCTCCTGTAATCTGTTGTCAAAGTCACCCTCTCAAGGAGGTAATCTCTTCATTTTACATCACAATCTCCTACCCTGGTGTTCTGATCCTCCTCACCTGCCTTTAAAAACATCAGTTTTAAATATCAATTTTAACCTACCAGGTGCTTGAATTAACTGTTGTATTTATTATCTGTCTCTGCTAGAGTGTACATATTCCACACTAGCAAGAATTTTTGTCTCTTTTGATAATGTCTTTATTCCTAGCACATAAAACAATATGTAGCATTCCCAATTCCTGGTCTGATGCACTGAAGGACATATCATTTCCTATGTAAATTTCTTAGCAAAATGAATAACTACAATCTATTCATAAAAAAATTCAGATTGAAGAACATTCAATAAAATTATGACTAACACACTTTAAAAATACCAAGGTCATGGAAGTTAAGGGATAACTGAGGAGCTGGCATGGATGGGAGGAAATGTAGAAAGGATGAGAACTAAATGTAGTGTAGGATACTGGGTTAGATTCTGGAATCGATATAGGACACTAGTAAAACATCTGTTGCAGGGGCTGGCATTGTGGTATATAGTTGGTTAAACTGCCACCTGCAGCACTGGCATCTGATTTGTGTCCCAGGTGCTCCACTTCCTATCCAGTTCCCTGCTAATGTGCCTGTGAAAGCAGCAGAGGACTTCCCAAGTGCTTGGGCCCCTGCATCTTCATTGGAGACCCAGAAGAAGCTCCTGGCTTTGGGCTGGTCATTGTGGCCATGTAGGGAGTGAACCAGTGGTTGGAAGACATCTCTCTTTGCCCCTCTCTCTAACTCTGCCTTTCAAGTAAAAACAAAAACAAAAACAAAGTACTTAAAAAAATAAGAAAACCTGTTGAGATCCAGATGAAATCTGGAGTTAGTGAATAATATCATACCAGTGAAAATCTTGGTGTTTTGACAGTTGTCAAAACAAGATTCATGGTTATACAAGATTCACATTAGGGGAAGCTGGATGAAGTATGTTTGGGAATTTTCTGTACTAGTTTTACAGATTTTCTCTAAATTTAAGATCTCTGTCATTAATGTGCTGTGCATTGAGATTTAATGCTATAACGAGTACTCAAATAATATATTTCACTTTGTGTTTCTATGGGGGTGCAAACTGTTGAAATCTTTACTTAATGCATACTAAACTGATCCTCTGTAAAAAAAAAAAAAAAAAAAAAAAAGAAAAGAATAGAAACTATCAACTCCCAACTTGACTCTCACTGGGATTAAACATGACAATAGGTCTGATCTGATTTCATCATCATTAAAAAAAATCATCTATTATTTTTCACTTTATGTTTCTGTGTGGGAGCAAACTGTTGAAATCCTTACTTAATGTATACTAAGCTGATCTTCTGTATATTAAGATAATCGAAAATGAATCTTGATGTGAATGGAAGGGGAGAGGGAGTGGGAAAGGGGAGGGTTGTGGGTGGGAGGGACGGTATGGGGGGGAAGCCATAGTAATCCATTATTCGTACTTTGGAAACGTATATTCATTAAATAAAAGTTAAAAAAAAAAAAAAAGAATTGTCGAGTGGGAGGATAATGAAGAAATAAAGTTGTGGAGATAAGCAGTTAAAAAAAAAATAAAAAAAATAAAAACTTTTAAACATTTGTAAAACTCTCTCTAGCTCATAATGAAGTTCCTTTGTCCTTCCATCTTTCTGATATTCAGCCAGTAGCAAAGTGCTCAGTTGATGTTGTTGAATGAAAATACAATGATAAGGTGGGACCTACTCAGAACTGGACTGTGGGTCTTAACCTCCAAGTCAGAATGTTCCCGCCACAGTTAGAAACTGTGCCAGCTGTAGTTCTGGCTTCACTAAATCTCTGTGTTTGGTAAAATGACCTTAAGACAATTGTCAAATTACAGAAATGGGCATTAACAGTGACCTGCCTAAGCTCAATGGACAAAATGAGAGCCTGGATCCAAAGCAATGACTCAGAACCCCACTGTTCTTACAGCTTAATTCATTCACCTTTTCATAGTCGTGCTTTAGGAGGGGCAGTGTGTACAATGGTTAGGTTTATGTTTCCTGATTCTCATCCTAATGCCACTGCTTCTAGCTCCATTGTAATTTTTAAACTAGAACATGAGAGTAGTGACAGTGACAGAATCTACCTCAAAGGGTCATTTTAAGGATTACAATAGGTAGCAACTGTAAAACTTTTTAAAGTTGTTTTGCAGCATGGTAAATGGGACCTAGTGTTTGTTCTTACCATTACTTTAATGTCTTTTTTTTTCTTTTGTTGGTTGAAATGGCACCATTGGGAATACTCTTTAACTCATCTGGGTACAGCCACATGTGCCTCTCCAACTAAACTGCAGGTTGGCTGAGGGTAGAGATGTGCTCTGGCCTCTCCCAGAGTGATGTCTTGTGCAGAGGAGCTGTTCAGTAAATACTTGATGACTGATTGATTCATGAGCCCCTAAAGGCAATGTTCTCCTGCTGCACAGTTTTGCTTCAGGCCAACTTGTCATCTGTGTCTGTTTAAACAAACTTGGGAAACAGAACATTCTGTAGAGCTAGAACTGGTCTTCCCTGAACTCCGGCAGAGTTTGCTACGGGAGTCGTTAGCTTTTTGACATCCCTTCCTGCCATCCAGCCTCCAGCCCGCACACCTCCCCCTCCACCCCACCAAAAAAAAAAAAAAAAAAAAAAAAAAAAAAAAAAAAAAAAAGAAACCCATTCTGTCAGCACCAGATCTGAGAAGACAGACTCAGAAATAGTGAGGCCAGTGCTCAATCTTTGTGCTCTGCCCTGCTTTCTCCTCTTGTCTGGGAGACAAAAAAGAAATCCTGCCATCCACTTCCCCAGATTATCACTATGTGCTTTTGTTCCCGTTTCTAAGAATACATCTTCAGAGTCAACTCGAGCTTCAAAGCTTGCAATTACTAAAGAAATAAAATATCACACTCTTCGTTAGGCATTTTGGCCACATTCTTCTGGGTGCTTGGGTTTTCAATATCTGAAGTGTAGCACTCCTTCCGTGCCCTTGAAAGCATACTTGTTTCCTACTGAATGCATTATGTCATGGAAGACAAAAATATCATCTTTCAATTTATGAATCACTCTTATCTTTTCTCTTCACCTTTCCTTTTCTTTGTGCTTCTCCCACTTACATTCTCCTAAATTATTTCCGACCAAACACGAGACAGCCAAGTTGGAATCCTGAGTCTGTAGCTGTCTTTATGATCACTCCTTTGGTGCCGTCTGTATGCAATGAAGTTCTGTGCGTTTTGGAGCACACTGCAAACTCCTTCCATTTTTGCAGACAGCAGCGAGTGTGCTGTGGGGGAATTATCCAAATGCTGTCCCTTTCCCCTACCCCAGGTTGGCACGTCTCTGCATCATATTCTTCCCTCTGGTTACGTCTTTGTAACTCCACTGTAAAACAAAGCATGATCCTAACAAACTTTATTTCTCTCCTGATCTCCACAATTGTCCTGGATTGATAAGGGTGCTCCCTCAGCCTCTGAGAAAGAAAGAGCAGAAGATGAAACTCTGACTCTGGAGTCCTGCCAGTCTCCCTCTTTTCTTATTCTACCTGACTCCTGGCTGGACAAACCACTGGCTTCTCTTCTGAGAAAAGCGACTGAAACCGACTGTTGGAGCTTAGACGGCAGTGCGGTGTGACAGCACAGGTGACCCTGCCTGTGAGTATGCCCATGTGTATGTGTGTATGTGTGTGTGTGTGCGTGTGTATGTGTATGAAGGGGCATATTTCAGAGGAAGGGCAACTCCTAAGTGGGGAACCCTACTCGCTAGGGGAGACATGGGAAGCAAGACAACTGAGATAAGCAGAGGTCTGGATTTGGAGAACCTACATTGAGTTCTCTCACCTTCATATTCTACTTTCTAACCTCCATCAAGTCATTTCCCTGATAATCTCTGGAAAGGGGAGTAAGAGCTCAGGCCTTCATCACAAAGCTGTCCTGGAGATCAAGGAATTCAGTGCTTGTCAAATCATCTCCAAACTGCAGAGTGTCATGTGGGGAGTGCTACCCAAAAATAGATTCTACCACAATGAATAAAAGGATTACTAGCATAATGGGGCAAGCATTTGGCCTCAAGATAAAGATGTTGGTTAAGATGCCTGCGTCCTATATTGAATGCTTGGATTTGAGTCCTGGCTCTGCTCCCAATTCTAACTTCCTGCTAATGCATATGCTGAGAGGGCAGCAGGTGATGGTTCAAGTACTTGGGCCCCTGCCACAAACATGGGAGATCTGGATCAAGTTCCTGGCTCCCAGCTTCAGTCTGGCCTAGCACTGGCTCTTTCAGGACATAGGAAGTGAACTGGCATATGGTTCTCTCTGACTCTCTGTCTATGCCTCTGTCTCTGTCTCTCTCTCTCTCTCTCTCTCTTTTTTTTTTTTTTTTTTTTTTTGACAGGCAGAGTGGACAGTGAGAGAGAGAGAGAGAGAGAGAGAGAAAGGTTTTCCTTTTGCCGTTGGTTCACCCTCCAGTGGCCACCGCGGCCGGTGCGCTGCGGCCAGCGCACCACGCTGATCCGAAACCAGGAGCCAGGTGCCTCTCCTGGTCTCCCATGTGGATGCAGGGCCCAAGGACTTGAGCCATCCTCCACTGCACTCCTGGGCCATAGCAGAGAACTGGACTGGAAGAGGGGCAACCGGGACAGAATCCGGCGCCCCGACCGGGACTAGAACCTGGTGTGCTGGCGCCAGGAGGGATTAGCCTATTGAGCTGGGGAGGATTAGCCTATTGAGCTGCGGTGCTGGCCTCTGTCTCTGTTTCAAACAAACAAATGGAATTTTAAGGAGTGGTTGTTAATATAGACATTCAAATCAATTAGGCAATAGGACTTGCACTTATTATGTCAGGAAGACTCATGAGACAATGTCCTTGCCCACAGGAAGCTTAAAGTCCAGTCGAGGAGACAAAATGTACACAGCTTGTCCAGACTCACCAGAGAAGGCAGATAAAATTGGGTACTAAATTGTGTGCCATAGAATATTCTGCAATGATGCTAGGATTTCATAGATTTAAATACATGGGGGAGGAAACAATACTGACCACATGTTCCTACTCCTGGCTGCTGGTACTGCTTGAACAAGACTGCAGCAGGGGTGGTCTGTTAGATACATGCACCCCTAGGTACCTATGCCCATTCTAGATGGACTCAGGCTCCTGGCTGGATGCAGCACTGTTGTCACCCTCTTGTCACAGATAAGACGCAAGCACAAACCGTACAGGCTGTTGAGCCAGAGAGCCATGTTCAAATAACACTTCCTAAATGCAACAGCTGGTGACCTTGGGCGAGTCCCTTACTGTCTTCATGTTATGGGTGTCATAATTATACCCATCTCATAGGATAGGGGTGAGTATGTAGTGGCTATCCTGCACATGACAAGAGCTGAGAACAGTGCTTGGTATAGAGTGAGTGTCAGTAAATGCTAGTTGTAGCTGGGACTACTGTTATTGTTATTGTTGTTATTAATACTATTACTATAATATAATAATTTTTCTAGGATGTGTTCCAAAATGAAAGATCTCTGCAAGTGAGATCCCATCACTTGCAGAGATCTTTCATTTAGGTCTTTTTTTTTTTTTTCTCCAAGATGGTGGAATTGTGCTGGCAGTAGTTGCACTTTGGAAATTTATATATTTTTTCTTTTTTTTTGACAGGCAGAGTTAGACAGTGAGAGAGAGATAGAGAGAAAGATCTTCCTTCCGTTGGTTCACCCCCCAAATGGCTGCTATGGCCAGCGCGCTGCGCTGATCTGAAGCTAGGAGCCAGGTGCTTCTTCCTGGTCTCCCATGTGGGTGCAGGGCCCAAGCACTTGGGCCATCCTCCACTGCCTTCCCGGTCCACAGCAGAGAGCTGGACTGGAAGAGGAGCAGCCGGGACAGAATCTGGCGCCCCAACTGGGACTAGAACCCGGGGTGCCGGCGCCGCAGGCAGAGGATTAGCCTAGTGAGCCATGGTGCAGGCCGGAAATTTATATTTATTAAATAAAAGTTTAAAAAAAGAAAATAAACCTCTAAAAAAAACAAACAAAAAATGGACATGAGTATTGAGTTCTCTCACCTTAAAATTCTACTTTCTAACCTCCATCAAAATTCTCAAAGAAAGACAATGAATTTTAACCAACCTGGTTTATCTAAACATACTTGCCATACTTGTGGGTCTTGGTTCCTAAGTAATGCAAGTGGTATTAGATTTCCTCCACAGAGCACACTTTGGGGGAAGTTTTTCCATGGAACCAAAAAATGGAGAAAATCTCTAATTTGTAAAGATTTTAAGCTCAGTTAAGAGCTACACAGCAATGAGGAAATCAATTGGAAATAATATTAACTGTATTGTGAGGCATTTTTTAAACTTGACAAATAAATGGTTTGCATATTTTTATTTAATTATTAGTTCTCTATTTGATAGATGAAAATTGACTGCAATATTGACTTTTCTCTTTGGCCAACAGCTGACTCAAAATTTTATTCAAGAGAGGAATCAAGAGACACCCACACAGAGGGGGCACTTAAGAACTGGCATGCAAATTCTCAGTGATGTTCCAAAGGCCACAAGGAGTATCCTGAAGAACAACACGACATGTCTCACAGTGGCAGACACCAGAGTGAGGAACAACCCTGTGAATAACTAAGCCTGTACAGAGGGAATTTTTGTGAAGCTTTTCAACCTCTCTCATCTCTGGAACAAGTAATTCCACAAACCACATTCTACTTTATGAGTTAAGGTCTATGTAGCCGGATGCCTTGATCAGCTTAATGTTCAACTTCCTTCTCCCTGAAAATGCTTCCCCATCGCCCAGCTCTGCACCGCTGCATCTTGGTGATGCTGGCACTTTTTCCAGAAGATGGGCCAAAAGGACATTGGTGCAGGTGTCAGTAAAGGGTGCAGATCTGACAAAATTTAATTTTCCATATTGTCTCTAGGGCTGTAAACAAATACATTTTTTTTCTACATCAGAGCACGTGATCTTAAGACAACACAACACTGGTTCAAGTGAAAGGATGAGATATGGCCATACTATGGGTTTGACAAACGAAGTGGTCTCCCTGAGCCCCAGGCTTTGAGGGCCCCACAGTGTGTACATAATGTTTGGTTGACCTTGTAAGGCCTTTGCAATGCTGACATTCCAGAGCCCTAATTCATCCTATACCTGCAATTTAACCCCTTCTCTCTTCTTGCTGCCCCTAGTCAGTCAAGACAAATAGTTCCAAGAAGTAAAAGCTGCTGGTAGGTTCTTGTTTTAATCATTAACTGGTAATAGAAAGCTTCCTATTGGGCTTGAACTTTATACAATCTGTCCTAATGATAACTGCATAATTGGTAACTTGGCCTTTGTGAAAATGAAATTATTATGGTAGAGCAACAACACAAACGTATGATCCGTTATGCCTTCTGTTAATTGAGTTTCCTTTCCTTAGCAGAGGATAGGCTAAGAGGGAATGAGGCAGTGGGCTTGCAGGAGTCACAGAGGAGAGGCAGGACACAGAGAGCCTCTCCTGGCCCCAGCTGGACACACCTGCAGGGAGTCTCTAGGCAACTGGGAGATCATAATGAGGTGCCAAATTCCTCTGACATTCAACCATGTGGACAAGAGAGGTTGAAAGCGAGGTGATCTGCCCCCCCCCCACCTCTCTGTAACTTTCAAATAAATAAATAAATCTTAAAAAAAAAAAAAAAAGAAAGGGAGGTGATCTCCCAGAGTCATCTGATTTTTTCTCCTGAGTTGACATAGGCCTGGGCCTCTCCTTGACACTGCATTCCTCCTTAGCAGCCATAGTTCATTTATTTCTGTCCCTTCATTTTAACTCCAAGCAAGGCATCAATAATCCAAATGCTTCAATATTTTTCTCCTCTCTCCTCTACTGTCTGAATTTATACAGAAGGTGCCACCAGTCTCTTCCCTAAGGAAAAATCCAGAGCCTTTTGGGGCCAGGGATGAATATTTCAGGTTCCTCCACCCCAGAGAGTTCTGCAGCCCAAAACAGAACCTCCCCAGGTCTTTAGTGAGACCAAATCAGATGTCAGGAATCTAAACAGTAAGGGATGCCCCAAGTATGGAAGGTTGAAGTCAATTTAAATGTTTTAGTTTTCGAAGATTTCTGGAAAGCATACGTCTGGGTCTTTCCAGCTTTTCTGAGACCCCTGGATTTGCAGGGATGTGAGAGTCCACGGATCGAGAAGCTACCCACAGAATTCTGCCACGGTTGCTATTGACCGAGGTGCTGGGGCTGCTGGCTTATGTGTTTCCCTTTTAAATATATGTATTTTTCCTCCCAGTTAAAACCACAAGTATTTGAAATACTCCCAGAGGAATGAAATCTCAGACCTGTGGAATGTCAGTCGTGGAAATTAAATGGCCACCACGTGACCTAGCAAATGCCACTGTGGAAAATAAACATGTGACGCTGAGCAGACCGGCTGTTTACTCTAACATTTCGAGATGACGGGCAATCACTTTCCAAAACCATGGCCAGAGGTAAAGCTCTCAGAAGGCTTAAATCAAGAGTCTTTTAAAGCAAATTGACAATTGTCTGTGATTCTCCAGCAAATTAAGGATCTGCTCTTGAATGCTGGACAAAAGGAGCTTGGTCAAAGCTGCTTAACACACACACCAATATGCTCTTCCTATTTGGTTACAAAAGAGCACACTGCTAAGGACTGTCTTGCCCAATCCTGTTTGCAGCTGTGCAAAATCAAGCCCTCTCCATTTTAGAGGGGCAAGGAGGGCAGTTTTGCTCTGCTGTGGTGCTTACTAGAGGTGATGGGAGCCAGGAATGACAGAGAAGACACTGGCGCACTGGAGGCTGCCAATGCATAAAGTGAGGAAGCTGGATGGATGTAAAGGGGCAACCAACACAGATTTAGAGAGAAAGAGGGACATGAGAAGGAGGTGGGCAAAGAGGAGAGAGGGATGGGACAAAGAAGAAAGGGAAGAACTGGGAAACGGAAGTGAGTAATCTGAGAGCACTGGCAGGATAGCTAAGACCCAGGCAAAGAGGAACAGAGGTGTGGGCCCTCTGTCCCTTCCTGCAGCACCACCAATGTGGGAGCTTGGCCAGCAGGACACGGTGCAGCTGGAATCAATCGGAGCAAACGGAGGCGGCCGCCTCGCCTGCCCTGGGAAGCAGTGGGAAGCCCTTTGGTTTGGCAGGGCCCAGCTCCAGCCTGCCAGCATCACCGGCCTCCTTGAGGCAGCCACAGAGAGAAAGAACACGGCCCCTCCCAGCCTGCTGCAGGCTGAAACCCAGGCTCACGAGGACAGCTTAGGACCTGCCCTTGTGTTCACCCAGATTGCTAAGACAAAGAAGACTCAAATAGGGATGCTGCTCCCGGCAAATGGAGAGACAAGGAAGTGTGGATTCTTCCCAAGAAAAATCCATTTATCTGCCACTGGACCTAGGGTTTCCCAGTTTATGGAAGCAACATCTTCACCAAATTGTGCAGATGGACAGCCTGTGTCTGCTCCTGTCTCCTTGTCCCCTCAAGGTCTGTTTTGGAATGTTACACATCTCAGCTCCTTTGCTGAACACACGTGTGACCTCCTATGTGTTAGATCCCTGAATCTGGGCAGGAGATTCTGAGTGACAGACACAGGCCCAGGGCCTGTCCTCAAGTTGATTGCAAAATCTTCTACAGTCCTGTGTCTCTCCCCAGGGTCCTGGGACTTTGAGACAAAACCAGAGCAAGGACACGAGAATTTATCAGTGAATAGCACCAGGGTTCTACTGGTTCTTTGAGGAGGCAACATGGACAGCTAGAAAGAATGTCTGGGCTGCAAATGAGACATGTGAGTGAGTTATATTCCCCAGAAACCCACTGCCTGGCTGTGTGAGCTTGGCACAAAGATTCCCACCTCACCCCCACCACCCAGGACCCTGGATTTGCCCCCTGTAATAAGCAGCTTTGGAACAAGATGCCTTCTAGGGTTCTTTCTTTTTGGGTTCTGTGATTCAGCTATAAAACTCCCTCACTTCCCCTCCTTAGTGCCCATGCCCACAAATTTCCAATAAGGCTTGGATACAAACAAGATAGGATTTGCTCAGGTTATTTTTTAGCCATGGAATAGAATTTACTTGCTCATTCAGGCACGTCCATACCCTATGATTAAAAAAAAGAAAGAAAACTATTCACTATGGAAATTTAATTTAGGAAATATGAATTAAATCAAATATTTCTTCAATTACTTTAATGAGCCTACAAAATTGGAATAAATCTATTTGTTCTCTAAAGATAAGACTTAGAGCCAGAGGTTCAGTTCCATCCTTCAAATGGCTTTGGTAGGGGTGGGGGAGAGGAAAGTATATTCAGGTCTGAAAATGATCAAATGAAAATTTAATTCTAAATTATCCTTCTGAAAATTGCTGATGGAAATTCATGAATGTTCACAAAATTTTAAAGTGCCTGAGCTCTGTGCTTTCAAATTAACGTTTTTGTTTCTGTTTTTGTTTTTTACACTCACTTGACTTTTAAAGTTATGAATGTCTGTTTTCAAAGCATCTGGCAACAGAGAGCAACTTTTAAAATTATTACTAAATGTTATAATCAGCCCCCACCGTATACATATATTATTATTACACCTTTTTTTACATTGTATTTAAGGTACACAAATCTCATGCATTTCATATATGCAGATTCAGGATCATAGTGATACTTTCCACCCTAATTTTTCTCCTGCCCACTTCCCGCCCTTCTTGCACTTACGAAGCACTGTGTAAAGTAGTCCCCTCACATTCCCAGGTCAGTGAGTCTCTCTGAGCTCTCCTGAGGTGGTTTCTTGCTCTGAATTCGGTCTCTGCTTCATTGTGTTTTCCTTCTCCCATTTGCTCTTTCCCACTTGTGTGTCAGTGTGGGAAGTGTGTCAGTGTGACCCAACTCTGGGACCTTGGGGTGCTCCCCTCATCACACTGTGGAAGACCGAGAGATCTCAAGGTGTAACCTTCCAGCCACAGCATCAGCCTCACCTGGGCACCAGCCATTCAAGTTCTTGAGCTTACTCTGATGTGTGGAATCAGGAACTCTGGAGGTGTGGCCCAATAATTGCTGATTCCCGTGCTCAAGCATGAGAACTGGGATGACAGGAAGGGAGCAGGAACTGGGCAGAGAAAGATGGCGGGGTAACAGAACTCGACTTGTTTGGTTTCATCAGTCATTGATCGTTTCCTGGCCTTTTTGGATGGCTGTCTTTATTTTGTCTGTCTCTAAAGATGCTGAAACCACGTATTCAGATAGAGGATGGGAGACAACAGGTGTCTTTTCTGACTTTTAATGTATTCCAGCTCTATCATACTTTATAATTTATTTATTTATTTATTTGACAGATAGAGTTAGACAGTGAAAGAGAGAAACAGAGAAAAAGGTCTTCCTTTTTCCGTTGTTTCACCCCCCCTAAATGGCTGCTATGGCCGGCACGCTGCACTGATCCGAAGCCAGGAGCCAGGTGCTTCCTCCTGGTCTCCCACGTGAGTGCAGGCACCCAAGCACTTGGGCCATCCTCCACTGCATTCCCAGGCCACAGCAGAGAGCTGGACTGGAAGAGGAGCAGCCGGGACTAGAACCCAGTGCCCATATGGGATGCCGGCGCTGCAGGTGGAGGATTAGCCAAGTGAGCCACGGCGCCGGCCCCATACTTTATAATTTTTTAACCGATTTCCATTTAGCTTTCTCATCTGTTAAAACATTCCAGGTTGTCCACATTGTTTATGAATAGGTTGATACCAAGATAAGACCAAAAGTGAAAACATTTAACTCTGGTGGTAGAGCTTCTCAAAATGGATTTGTGGGGTCTGAAACTTCTTAAGTTTGAACAACACTGATCTAGAACAGTGAGGGTTGCACTTGTCTATAGACTGCTCTTGGCAGCCTGAGTTCCTACCAGAATGAGGAAAGGTACAAGTGAAGAGAGTTTTGTTTGTTTTTTTGTGTCTGTTTGCTTGATTGTCAATAAAACCAGATATTCCATTTAAATATCTCTTTTTGTTCTGGATTACGTTCTTCAAATTGTTTTTCAAATATCATATTTTTAAGGTACATATTTTGGCAAGGCAAAAATTAGAAACCCTAAAAGACACAATGTGTAAAAAATATTGGTGGAGGTGTACAGCGCTGTGTTGTGGTAGGTAAAGCTGCTGCCTGCAGTGTCGGCATCCCATATGGGCGTAGGTTCGTGTTCCGGCTGCTGCACTTCCATCTAGTTCCCTGATATAGTCTGGAAAAGCAATGGAAGATGGTCCAGGTCCTTGGGCCTCTGTACCCCCATGGGAGACTTGGAAGAAACTCCTGGTTTCTATCTTCGGATCGGTGCAGCTCTGGTCATTGTGGCCATTTGGGAAGTGAACCAGCAGTTAGAAGACTTTTCTCTCTCTCTCTGCTTCTGACTCTGTGGCTCTGCCTTTCAAATAAACAAATAGAAATATCTAAAAAAGATTGGTGGTAAAATGCAGAAAGCTTCAAAAACATAAATAAATATAGGTAATTCCTAAGGTTCCTTTCTGCTTTAAAAATTCTGCACCTGTTTAAGAGTTTTTGTTAGAAATTCCAGAGCAGCAGAAAGAAGTTAGATTTCCCAGAAATAATTTGAGAATATTAATGTTGGAAAGAGAAGATCTAAATGGACAGAACTCTATGAAGCATTGACATTTAAGTATAGACAGAATAACAAGGAGACATCAGGAAAGATGAATGATAGGAGAGGCCAGGAGAGAAATAAAAGTGGCCATCTGGGTGGTTCGGGACTCATTCAGAATCACCCCATTGGAGATCAGTGAAATAAATATGACCTCTAACAACGTCCCATCAGTGCAGTTTTCCTTCTGGCTTAGGATTTATTGCAATTTAATCCGCCTATCTCTCTGCATGTTTGTCTGCACACTCGTTTATCCTCCATCCCTCCTGTAACCACTCCCCACCCCACCTTCTGACTTGTCCGTCTGAAAGGAAAACCAGCTCCAGCAGCTCCTCTCCAATAGGCATAAGTCACATGACCTTGTGAGGTCACTGGTTTTTCTGGCAGGTCTCTAGAATTGAGATTGCTTCGAGGACTCAGTATGAACATAGTTGCCTGAGAAATACAGGAATTCACAGCCAAGGAAGAAGAAGGGGCAGAGAGAGTGCCACCACATCACTGAAACCATCAGACAGTCGTCCGCATGGTGACTTGAGTTGACTGAGTGTAATCATATGTTGCAGGGAATGACAATGACAATGCTAATGCTAACCCTGCTGGCAAATGATACTTCGTTTTTGGAGGATTTCTCACACATGAACATCTCCTCTCCTGCGAAGGCCTGGCACTCTGTGAACACTTGTACCTTACAGGATTATTAAAACAAGTTTTTTAGAATGTGAGCAAATCTCCTAAGACATTGGCTGATGTACGACAGGTGCTTACTATGAAGTTGCTAGAATGATCATCATTGATTATCAGGATATGACCTGATTGATTCATGGCTTGCTTTAGAGTAGCACCTGAGAGACACAATAATGCTTATCTGTAACATAAATCAGCACATATCTGGGGAGGTTTAATGAAAGAAAAGAAGCTTTTAAGTTTCATTTATTTATTTGAAAGGCAGAGTGGTAGAGGGAGAGAAGGAAGGAAGTGAGAGAGATATCCCATCTGTTGGTTCACCCTCTAAATGCCCATGATAGCAAATTCTGGGCCAGGCTAAAGCCAGGATCCTGGGACTCCATCTGAGTCTCCAACATGAGAGTCAGGGACTCAGGGTCTTAGGTCATCATCTGCTGCCTTGTAAGCACATTCGCAGGAAGCTAGATCAGAAGCAGAGGCAGGACTTCATCCCAGGCACTCTGATATGAAATTGTGGGTATCTCAAGCAGCCACTTAACCCACTGTGCCACAACGTCTATCCATGACTTCATCATATGGAAGACCACACAGCTTCTGAGTGCACAAATGTTTCATTTGATGATATCAGAGTAATTAAAAATCATTCCTACAGCCGGCGCCACGGCTCACTAGGCTAATCCTCCGCCTTGTGGCACCGGCACACCGGGTTCTAGTCCTGGTCGGGGTGCCAGATTCTTTCCCGGTCGCTTCTCTTCCAGGCCAGCTCTCTGCTGTGGCCCGGGAGTGCAGTGGAGGATGGCCCAAGTCCTTGGGCCCCGCACCCCATGGGAGCCCAGGATAAGTACCTGGCTCCTGCCATTGGATCAGCGCGGTGCGCCGGCTGCAGCGCGCTGGGCCGCGGTGGCCACTGGAGGGTGAACCAACAGCAAAGGAAGACCTTTCTCTCTGTCTCTCTCTCTCACTGTCCACTCTGCCTGTCAAAAAAAAAAAAAAAAAAAATCATTCCTACCACCATTCCATGGGCCTGACCTGAAGACATCCAAAAATGCAGAGTTAGAGCACCAGAGTTTTAGGAAACAGAGATGGTTGTGCCACTCAATACTCAGACACTGGTTCACAGTTTCATAACAGAAGGAAGTAATTGTGTGTGAGTGCAGGGAGGACAGAGGCATAGAGAAAGAGACAGCAAGAAAGAATGAGGACCTCAACTCCAGAAGGTATGTGTCTCCCTTAGTCTTCTGGGGCTTCCCTAAGGGCACTTTCCTAACTTCTTCTCTTTCAGAAGAGCTGTGAGTGTTATTTCTGGTGGAGCCTACACATTTTCTCAGTTATCTTGCCTCAGGCATCTCGTTTTCAAAGTTTCCACTAATGCTCACAGCTGGCTTTCAATTCAGAGAAAAAGACCGATAAAGATGGCACTTCCCCTATGATGTCTCAGAACCAAAAAACAGCCACTTCCCAGAGGAGTCGGTTGCAAATAGGGTTTCTGTGACAAGTTCAGGAGTGGCCAGCTCATGGACACCCAGGGCCACTTCTCATGCTCAGGCTTGCTCCCTGTGGCAGGTTTCCCACAGGTGATCCTGATCTAACCCTATCTGTCCTCAGTTTGTTCTTTGGAGATAAAAGGAAATAGGAAGAACATTTAGAGATAAGAAGTGGAAAGGAGTCCAGCTAGGATGCAGAAGAAAAAGTCAAAGTTAGAGAAGAAATGAGAGTCATAGAAAAATTCATGCAAAGGAAAGAGAGAAAGAGTAGAAAATACAAATAAAATGAAGAAAGTGAGCAAAGAACTAGGTTACATATGATAGGCATTCTAAAATGGCCATAAAATAACATTAAAATAGCAAAAGGGGACAAATCAAAAGTTCACCCTCAAATGTGTACGTGTGTGTAGGTTTTTGTCACTGGTACTTGTGATCTAAAACCCAAGGATCCAACTGGAGCCAATGAGCTGGGCAGGAAAATATTAGTATAGATGCTCATTAGGAACTCTTTAAATGCCTATTGTTGAATTTAGTCACTTGCTTCTTTAAAGTGACCACACTTTCAGTAGTGTTATTAGTGCTTGTTAGTAAGTCATATTGTTCAGATTTTACATGTGGGTGCAAATTCCACTTTATTCTGTTTCAAATCCAGGATCTGGTCTCAGTGAGGGTCCTTCTTTTCTGGTGGCTATTAGGCCTGTTGATACTGAGTCAATGTTTCTGACTCCTGGAATGAATTCAGTATTTCCTAAACCAGTTATGAGAGTCACTGCTGCTGAGTACTTTGGCTAGAAGAAGGAGGAGAGGCTGTTTGTTGATACAAGGGGAGGAGACGAAGATCAGAGAGGCCAGGTGGATTTCAGAAGGCACAAACTCTGAAACTCAGGCCAGTTACTCAACCTCACTAAGATGAGTTATGTTTTTCCTCAAGTGAGTGTTATATTTGTTTCAAGAATTTGTGAGAATATGAAAGGAAACAATGCTTGGAAGGCAAATTTCACAAGCCTATGAGGGGTGCTCAATGAATGGTAAGCACAGGTACATGCACACATATACCCACAACATCCTATCCCTGGCACATATGAAGATATGTCAAAAGCTTCAGAAAAAATGCAATGAAATATAAGTTTATTTGGGTGCCAATGATTTTTGAAATCCATACATAGTTTTTTTTTATAATATGCATTTTTATGAACTCTTTGAAGATCTCTCCTATGTATGAATTTCAAAAAATTTTTGCGGCTGCCGCCGCGGCTCACTAGGCTAATTCTCCGCCTAGCGGCGCTGGCACACTGGGTTCTAGTCCCGGTTGGGGTGCCGGATACTTTCCCGGTTGCCCCTCTTCCAGGCCAGCTCTCTGCTGTGGCCAGGGAGTGCAGTGGAGGATGGCCCAGGTGCTTGGGCCCTGCACCCCATGGGAGACCAGGAAAAGCACCTGGCTCCTGGCTCCTGCCATCGGATCAGCGCGGTGCGCCGGCCGCAGCAGCCATTGGAGGGTGAACCAATGGCAAAGGAAGACCTTTCTCTCTGTCTCTCTCTCACTGTCCACTCTGCCTGTCAAAAAAATAAAAAAAAAAATTTTTTTTGCACCAAAGTTAGTTTACTTTTTCATTCCATTTTCTATGCACTTTTTGAAGTATCCACATAGGGGTATAGCAGGTACAAAATAAAGCTAGAGAGTTGACCATGGCCTTAGTGTCCTTGTCCAAAAAGCCCAGGACTGTAGCTAAGTCCAGATATAAGATAATCAAAGAAGTGTGAATGATTGAGCAAGCAAATGAATTAAAGAAAGTTATTTTTCTTCTTTAGTTTAAAAATTATGCAAATTTTTAATGAAAGTCATTAATGAAGGAACACATCTTAAAAGATGCACTCAATGTAAAAGATCTCCTTTATGGATACTGAGGCAAGCACACTTATCAACGGGGCTATCAGTTGCTCCCAAGTGTATCTGCTTACCCACAAGCAGATACGTGCATAGGGTCCTATGTTCACTATCCTAGAGGCAGCCCCAAAGGATGCTGGGCCCTTTCTTCTATTTCTTTGAAAAGACACTAAAGAAAATTTAAAAGAGAAAAATTATGGAAAGTGGACAGCAATGAAAATATCATTTCACTCAGGTTCATAAATCATTTAAAAAAATTCTTCTCTCATTTCCCGCCACCCAGCAGATTTATTGAAAATTTATCACCAGTCCTTTCAGGGAAGTTTTCCCCTATTCAGAAGAAAGAAGATTTTGACCTAAATTGCCTAAGAGCTAAGCCAGAATACCATTGTAATTCTGTGGCTCCATTTCAAAACTAGCCTGTGTTTTACAGAATTGCAAACATCTAAGTCACTTCCAGTCATAGGAGCTAAAATTGGCCAGGGTGGAACTTGTGGCTGTCAGAACTGATAAACATTTCCTGAATGCCAATTGGTTGGAGAACCACGTCTCTGAATGCCATTAAAAGAGTCTGAAATCTACCTCAACACGTAACCCCAAATTCCAAATACTGGTCGGGAAATTGAGACTTTGTTTGAACAAGCTCAACCAATTTTTTTAGTACCACATTCTGCCATTCAGGGGTCTTATGAGGGCTGAGATCTCCTGGCAGAACAGGCCAAGTCCTTCTGTTCTGTGCTGGCATGAGAATAATAAAGCTCAAATTCCTTGCTCCCGGGGATCAGGGTCTTTCTGCATGGCCTACTGCCTTTTATGGGCCTCAGAAAGTCTCAAGAAGAAAAGACATAAAAGTCAAATTAAAGCATCTAGAGTTGCTATGGTAGGACAAAAATGGGGTTGACAGTGGCTAGGACCTGCTTCTGTGCTGCAGGAGTTTTCTTCTCCAAGGCAAACTTGACCCTGGGAAAAAACTGGGCGAGGGTGTTTCTTTTCTGGCACTTTCCTACTTCCCGTTCCTTTTCTATGGAGCAATCTCTGCCAGCTTAGCATTTACTGCACAAATCTAGACTGTTCTGCTACCATATTTTCAATGGATTATTATATAAATCCTTGGAACCTCAAGGAAAGTTGTGTTCCCAACTGACAAATTCAACCTGGGTTAATTTAGGCACAAAGGGAAGTTTTAGCTCATTTAGATGCTGGAAGGACATGGGTGTTCTGGGCCCTGGAGACACTTGGAATTGGGAATTATAATTCTACTGCCTCCATCATTGTCTCCCTGTATCATTTATGTTTCTGCCTGAGTCATCCCAATCTGTCCTACCATGGACTGGCTTCTTTTATAATGGAGGACATGAGTGCCTATACGTCTAGTACCCATATCACATTATCAGAAAATTTTGCTTCTTTTGGAGTCCTAGTTCTAGGAAGCTGAGGAAGTGACTTGATTGTGTTGCTACAGATTAGGCCCATGCTATTAGAACAACCAACTGAGGTTAGCAGAGGACGCTCCTGTAACCAGCCAGGCTGGTGCAGAGGGGAGGATCCATTGGAAAAGAGATCCCACTCTCTTTGGGATGACTGAGGGAAGAGTCATTTCTAGAAGAAGAAAAAAACAAAGTTGTGTATGCTGGTCAGAGAAATCCACAAATATTTGTAAAGCAAATCTCTCACACATTTAAATCTTAAGACTGAGAAGCTATGGAGGCCAGAATCTGCGGATGTTTAGGTCACAGGATCCAGGCTTTCAGCATCCACTGAAGGAAGCCATCTGCTGTCACTCTCCCTATCAGTGTCTCTTCAGCACTGCCTGCTGAATTCTAGTGATTTACATCTTTTTCTTTTTCTTTTTTTTTTTTAATTTGACAGATAGAGTTAGACAGTGAGCAAGAGAGAGAGAGAGAAAGGTCTTCCTTACATTGGTTTACCCCCCAAATGGCCGCTATGGCCGGAACTATGCTGATCCGAAGCCAGGAGTCAGGTGCTTCCTCCTGGTCTCCCACATGAGTGCAGGTACCCAAGCACTTGGGCCATCTTCCACTGCCTTCCTGGGCCATAGCAGAGAGCCGGACTGGAAGAGGAGCAGCTGGGACTAGAACCCAGTGCCCATATGGGATGCCAGTGCTTCAGGTGGAGGATTAGCCAAGTGAGCCACGGCATCGGCCCCTACATCTTTTTCTACAATAGATGTATTTATAGCAAATGTGTACAAATCAATTTTTCTAAAGAGAGAATCAAATTTTAAATATACTGGGAAATTTACTGTTCAAACAACCCTTAAAATAAAGTGATAGTTTTGCTTACAATGTTTGCAGTAGCCTTATCTTGTACCTTGCTATTGAGTACAGATTTTTAACCCGGCATACTTGAGTTGGAGGGAAGTAGATAGAGTTAAGGTGGCAAACAACCACATGTTAAACTTGATGTTCTGTTAATTAGATGTTTGGAAAGTCAACTGGAGTTGCGTTACATCTGTTTGTTATTGCAGGTACGGTAGCGCTTTGTGATATAGAGTTCAATTTCTACTTTCTTCTTTCCAACTGGATGATTTTGAACAAGTGAGATCTTTCACCCACTGTTTCTCTCCTTTAATGGCCCTAATGGCCAGCACTGGTCCAGGCCGAAGCCAGGAGCCAGGAACTCCATCCTGGTTTCCCACATAGGTGGCAAGGATTTAAGCACTTGGCTATATTCCCTTGATTTCTTGGATGCATTATCAGGAAGCTGGGTCAGAAGTGGAGCAGCAGGGACTTGAACCAGGACTACAATATCGGATGCTGTTGTCGCAGGCGAAGGCTTAACTTGCTGCACCATAATGCTGACCCTAAAATATGTATAATTTAACATTATAAGTTTCTTACTACCTAGGATCATATTACACTATCCTTTCTTACCATTAGTCTATTCAGGTTAATAACAAAAATGCTACAGATTTGGTGGCTTAAACGACAGATTGTTTTCTCATGGGTCTAAAGGCTAGAAGTTCAAGGTCAAGTGTTGGCAGGTTTGGCGTCTCCTGAGCCTCTCGCCTTGGCTTGCAGAAGGCTGCAGTTTTGCTGCTTCCTCATGTGGCCTTTCATCTGTGTGTGAGCACACTTTTGGTGCCTCTTCCTCTTAGAACACAAATCCTATTGTATTAAGGGCTCCCCTTATGACCTCATTTAATCCTCATGACCTCCTTAATTCTCTATCTCCAAATACAGTCTCATTGGGGGTTAAAGGCTTCAACACAAGAATTTTGGGGTTTTAGCAGGGGATGCAATTCCATCCAAAACATCATCCAATAATAATCTATGCAGAAGCTGCTCCAGAATCATGGCATACCTCTCCAAGCTTCCTTTAACAGAGCAAAGCAAGGGTATATGCTATTGAAGAAATTATGCAAGCCTGAGAGATTGAAAATTCCACCAGCTCATAGCTGAGTAGAATAGGTGATTCCATATAACTCAGTGAATAAAGGAATGAATGGATAATTAGGAATGGGTGATGAATGAATGAGTAGCTTATAAAAGAATGATTGAATTATGTAGAAATGATCTCATCTTCATTCTGTTTCCACCAAGCAGGCTGGCATGTTTTACTGAAAATGCCTCCCCTCCATCCGTACTCTACCTGCCACTTGGCAGCCAACTGTGGCCTCCAGGAGAAGGCCACATCAGAGTGTGCACATTAATAAGGAGGAATGAAGTCTAAAGCTTCCGAATTCCCAAACAGGCTCTGAGATCATCTGCTTCAGAGCTCTGGCAAATTCAAGAGACAAGAGGATTATGAGGTATGAGGAAAAAAAATTTAAGTCCAGAGTCACATAGATGGTGACGAGGGACAAGAATGCAAAGGTAATTGCAGTACAGGGGGCATGGAAGAGACCTCATAGACTCTGGTTGCCATGAGGACCTGTGCAAAATCTCCAGCTATAATCTTAGAACTGGTCACATTTATATGTTGTCCAGGGTTATTAAATGAATTGAGGGCTACAGGAATCCCCAGAGCTTGGACTGAAAACTTCCCTACAAGCTTGAAACTTCAGTTAGAAGTTGACTCTCCTGCCTATTATGGCCCCCTTGATCCCTGTGCAGAAAGGAGATATAGAACATGGCTTGGGTGTATTGAGTTACAAGAGTTTGAGTGAGGCACTGAATGGAAACACACAGGTACCCAAGATATCCTCCATCTAATTGTGTGATGAGTACATTTGAGCATGACACATGGATTCAAGCATTTAGCAAGAAATGAGTAGGATTGGGACGGCCTTGCTAATAGCATCGTTATGTTTTACCTACTTTCCAAGGCTCACTGGTGTTTGGCAAATAACTGATTCTGAATAAATACTGGCAGGAATAAATGAAAGGATGGGTGGATGAGTAGGTAGATAAATGCATAGCTCTGGGGCAACTGGGTCTTCCTCTGGTAGAAGTCTTATAAAGAGGCTTTTAAACTGTCTTTCCTATCTTTTTCTGCTTCTTTCCATAGTAACTTCTCTTTTTCTTTCGGGTCTCTGATCACTGTAGAATGCTATGTAGTGTCCTCACCAATAAGCTTGCTGATTTGGGCTTCTCTCATATAGGCATTCCTGTTTATTTCAAAGCTACTTGCTTTTTTATTTTTTAAAAAAGGAAATAACATAACTTATTCATAAGGCACATCTAAACCCAAACATGTAACTAGACAGAGTTATTGCAAAATAAAGCAGATCAAATCATGTGTAAAATTTTGAATAAATGTGAACCCAAGTATTGAGGTGGGGCCAGATTGCTGGGCTGCCCTAGGACCTTGAATGCCTGCCTTTGTAGCCTTGGTGAATTTGCAGCCTATGGTCTGCTTCTCAGCCTTGCAGACTCTGAACCTAGTTTGGTCAGCACCCAAGAATAAGTAGGCTGGTCAGGAATGGTCTCCAATTAACCTCCGAGACATTATAGAAATCAGACTGTTCATTAGTTAATTTACTCCCAAATGGCATAAGTCCTCTGCCAATCAGATTGAGTTTAGCCAGAAAATTTTTGCCTGTAGAGAGATCCTCTTGGGATGCCAAAACCGAACCAGAATGTTGCTTGGTGAGCACGGGCTTAGGAGAAGGGAATTTTCACAGTGAATGGCTTCACATTCAGATGCCAATAGGACTGAGATGTGAAAAGCCTGTTCATATTCTCTAAGCCAATACTGGGTGGGCACTTCCCACACCATTTGATTGCCGTTTGGTCTGTGCTTCTACGGCTGAACAACACTTCTGCCTAATCTATTTTTCCTAAAAATGACACAAAACTCCTAATTCATTTACAATCAAGACCTACTTGTTTGGAAACTTTCCTCTTTACAGGGTACAGCTCATATCTGTTCAGAGACACTATTTGTTTCCAAATTAATTCCTAGGGAAGACCCTGTTCTCTACTTTCAAATCCTTGTGAGCACCCTACAAGTGTCCTCCCATTTGATCATTCTTCCAGAGGGGGAAGTGAGAGCTCTGGCTCTGAGGTCACAGAGACCAGGTTCTGCATGCAAGCTGGGCGAACACAGGCAGGTCACTTAACTCCTGTGAGTTCTGCTTCTTCATCTGGAAAATGGTCATGAGAGACCATCGGTAGGATTCATTATGGTAACATTTGTGAAGCACTTGGCACACTTACAAGTTCTCACTCTCAGTAAGCAATAATAAATGTGACCATTATTCATTATCTCTCAGTTCTCTATTCAGCCTTCCCTCTCTGAACACCCACTGAATGTGCCAGGCTCCACACTAGGCCAGGAATCCTGCACAAAGTAATGATTACAACTGAATATTAAATTTAGCTCTTAGCTTCTTGTCTGCCAAGGCCCAAAGGGCCAAATTAATTATTGCTGAGGTTTTTCCTGAGCTCAAGCTTATTGGATCTTACGATACTTCGACGAGGTGCTCAGTACAAAAAGGCTTAAGCTCTCAAGGAATGGCTATCTAATTATGGACTCAGAGATACTGAGACAATCAGATGGGGCTGACAGCTCAGCATGTAGCTTAATAGACTGAACCTGGTGATAGCACAAACCAGAACACATTAACAATATCCTATGCATCTCTACTTTGCAAAATAGCCTTAAAATATAAACTAAATGTACAGGGGACTATTGCAACATCTCACTCTCTGAAAGCAGGATTGGTCCTCCTAGCTGACGAGACTATGTAGGTGTAGGCTAATAGAGATGTGACCTAAACTATAAATTATTTCTTTACAATTTTAAATACAGTGGCTAAGAAATGAGTTCACGTGGCTAAGATGCATGCACGCATTCATTTAGCCTGATCGTGAGTAATTCCCATTAATGAGAAAGACACAGGGCGCCATCTCACCATATGCTGGCAGTCACTTTACTGGACTCGAGATAGAATCAAAGTAATTGCTCCATAAAGTAAAGCAGTTAGTAATAACCTAAACTCCAAAAGCCCTTTAATTTTCTGATTCATATCTTTAATCAATTTGCAACATGGAGCAATTGAGTTTTCCCTCTAGTTTCCCAATTGTTTGCTCAAAAGGGCTGCTCCGCTGCTTTTGACTGACGTGACATTATTGCATTTATATTGACTTTTACGGCAGTTTTTACAACATTGGAGGTGCATAAGTTACGTGAAAATGTAGCACAGGAACATTTCAAGATGAAAGTAAGCCATAAAGAGAGTGACCGGCTATAACGTCTGCGATTTACCATGTGAGGAAATTGCAAATGGGGTAGAGCACTCCGGGCCTGGCTTAGCGTCTCTGCTCCCAAACCCCCAGGAACTGCCCATGCCTCCTCCCACAGAACCTGCATCGGGCATGGCCAAAGCTTTGGCTTTGCTGAGCCTTGGGTGCTTGGAAATGCTGCGTTAAGCCTAAAGAACACAGGACTGATCACTCTCTAGTTTCAAAGTTGGTAGGGAGGATGTGAGACAGGAACTCATCTGGTGGGGCAAGATGGTCTGGAATATCAAATTAGTCAACAGAGAGTGAGGTGAGGCTAGGACTGCAACTCTCCTCATCACCCTCCTCATCACCGGTTCTCAGGCTGGCACCACTGGCTTCCCACCAGGAACCTGACAGTGAGGCAGAAACAAATGGAAGGTAGTTTCCCACCTACAAAGGACTGTTCATTTCATTGTTTTCTCTAACTCAGGCCATCAGCACCTCTTAGCTAACTGGCTTCCAAGTCTTCATTCCCTCACCCACAGCTTTCTTGCCCTCCTCAGAGTTGCCTTCCTAGGACAGCAGTAGGAGCATCTGCCTTCTGCAAAGTGCCCAATGGCTTCCTGTTCCTTCAGAGTAAGTGCTTAGCATCCAAGACCCTCACAGCACAGCACCAGCTTAACCCCCAAGCCCTGCCTCTGTGGCAGCCATGCCAGGGGAATCCTGTCTGAGTGACTGCACCTTTAACCTTTTCTGGTCCCTTCCTTCCTTGACTTCTAGCCGCTTCTTTCTGCACTCACGAAAGGTTCAGAGAGGGCAAGAACTAGGTTCTAGTGCTCAGTTCCTTAAATTTGAATCTTTCTTTTACCATTTATTCCCTCTGAGATGCTAGGGAAATTGTTTAAATTTTCTGTGCAAGTTCCTCATTTGAAAAATGGGTGTAACAGCAATGTCTATCTCATTGACTGTTCGCGAGGAGTCATGCTATCCATGTTTGTGAGGGGCTCAGTGTAGTAAGGGTTATTTAGTATGAGCTGCTATTTAATGTCAGATTCTTCTATGTTTCTTCTTCCTAGAATATCCCTCTAGTGTTCTCTGCTAATCAAACTCCTTCAGTAATAAGTACCTGCGTGTCCTCCTTAGTGAAGCCAGCCTAGCTTTTCCTGTTGTTTACTT
The DNA here is from genome assembly GCF_964237555.1 of Oryctolagus cuniculus. NCBI lineage: Eukaryota > Metazoa > Chordata > Mammalia > Lagomorpha > Leporidae > Oryctolagus > Oryctolagus cuniculus. The sequence goes on from NC_091441.1 coordinate 32,124,539, forward strand.
AGAAATTTTTGTATTTTTTATTTTGAAAGGCAGAGAATCAAGAGAGGGAAAGGAGAGAGAGAGAGAGGGAGAGAGAGAGACAGAGAGAGAGAGAGAGAGAGAGAATGAATCTTTTCCATCCACTGGTTTACTCTCCAAATGCTTACAACAGAACCAGGTCTTGGGCCAGGCCAAAGCTAAGAAATCAATCCAGTTCTCCATGGGGCTCACTCCCCAAATGCTCACAACATCCAGAGCTGGGCCCAGGTCAGGAGTTCAGACATTTAGAACTTAACTGGGTGGCAGGAATCCAATCACTTGAGCCACTACCTGTTGCCTCTCAGGGTGTGCATTAGGAAGAAGATGGATCAGAAGTAGAGGAACCAGGACTGGAAGCAGGCATTCTGACATAGGAACGGGTCCCAAGTGGCAACTTAACAGTTGCACAGCATGCCATCCCCTGTCAGCTGCTTGTCCTCCTCATCTCTCAGGTGCCACCTCAGGGGTCCTGCCATGGCATGCATACGTACACTAGTGCATAGTTCATTCCTATTATGTTCCCTGTGATTCAGTCTTGACACATGTCAGGAAAAATTCAACATTCCAGGGAATGTTCACATCAGCAAAGCTACCAAAATTTCCTTCTGCTGGTCTCCTTCCTGATGAATAGACAGTGGCAATGTATCTAGAAAGGACCATACATAGTGCTGAGCCAGCTGACACCTTCCTACTTGGAGGACTTGAGGCTGGTTTGTGGGTTTCCCCTGGGGTGGGTAGAGATGAGAGGAGCTGCCACAGAGCCCAAAGAGACAACAAAGAGGCAACCACAAGCAGCGACAGCTCTAGGAAGGAGAAAATGAAGTCCTCAATCTGTATTCCTGTTGGGAAACTTTCTTTCAACAAGTGACCATTTTACTTCATACACACCTTTGTGGGCCACTTTGCATCTTCATTGTATTCTTTCTGAAAATTGAGTTAACATTTCTTTGACTTCTTTCCTGGCTGGTAAGGTCCTTCAGACTGGGGTCAATGTCTTTTAGATATTGACTTTTAAACATTTGATTTTAACAATACTAAAATGCAAATAAAAATCACTGGTATTCTGACTGTTAAAGAATAATGTGAAATTAAAAACAAAAATATGTTCCCTTGGGACAGGTGTTTGATGCCATGGTTAGGACACTGCTTAGGATACCTACATCTCATATTAGAGTCCAAAGTTCAAGTCCTAGCTTTGGTTCCCAATTCTAGCTTCCTGGGAGACAGCAGGTGATGGCTCAAGTGCTTGGTTCCCTGCCACTTATGTGGGAGACCCAGACTAGGTTCTGGGCTCCTTCCTTTCACTTGGCACAGGACCAGTGTTCAGGCATTTATCTCTCACTCTTTTTGTCTTTCCAATAAATAAATAAATAAATAAATAAATAATTTTTAAAAAGAATGTGCCCCTTTCTAAATTCCCATACATCGTTCTTTGTTGTTCATATATTCTTTCTAAAATTCCATGTTTCTTTAGTTTCTCTCTTATCTATCATCTACCATCAAGTATATACCCACACACATGATGCTTGTGTACAATCCCACAAACATTCACACTTATAGCTTATAACAATATGACAATTGGACTGCAGATATTTTTCCCACTGAATGCCATTTCATAGTCATCTTTTCCAACTCATCTGTATCTAATATTTGTTAATGGCTGTGCACTCCTAGAAATGGAGTTATTGGGTCAAGAAGCATGCGTGTTCCATTTTGGAGGTAGTAATCTCTCAAAATCTTCAATAGTATGGCACTGTCTAATCTTTTGGATTGTGCTTTCGCCACTGGAATGTCTCTCACAGGTTATAGAGCCTTGACTGTTCCTTGAACATAATATGCCCTTCCATGTACCTTATGTGGTTTCTCAACCTTACATTTACCTTCCTCCCTCTCCGTGTCCTGTATAGTGCTGTGCTCATGGCAAGTGCTCAAAAAACTGGTTACAAGAGTGAATGGACATAGGGGAAGCCCAATATAATAGTAGCCAATCAAGTCCATAACCATCTGCTGGGCAGACAGCATATGTAGTTCAGGGACTTTCTGTGTTGCTTTCAGGAAGTTACTGAGCTTTTTTTGTTTCCTCAGTTTCCCATTCATCCAGTAAGTCTAGAGAGATTGGCTTGTTTCCCAGGAGACCTTGGGTGGAATCTGGTATTTCAAAGTGCTTAATGTGCTGCTCAGTAAATAAAAGATGTCATTAATATGCATGAAGCTATTTCATCAAGAGGCCAACAGAGCAAATTTAAAAGCTATCTTCAAGGGAAAAGAACTAAACTGCTATTATCATGCATACTACTAGCCACAATAGAAGTCTGCAGGAGCCAGGACAATGCCCTCCCAGGGGCCCTGCAGATTCTGATGGAACCTTAAGGTGCCCCTGGTCTCACTGGCAGCCTCTCAGGGAATGGTCTGAAGACAATCATCCTTTTGCTCCAGGAGCCCACAAGCAGGACTGGAGCTCTCAGCATTCTGAAGCTGTTCCAACGGGCCCTGAGATGATGCATCTAATGGTTTCCGAGAACTGTCCCTAGCAATATGAAAAATTAGATGGGAAATAGCCAATATACAGGCAGGAGAATGACTCAGGAGGATTTATGATTTGCCACCACTCCAAGGTCACATTTCAACTCTTAGGCATGAGAAATGGGGTGCATGGTGAAGGCAGAGTCATTAGGAGTGAGCTGAGCTTGTTGTGCCAAAAAAGAGTAAGGTGCTGGGAAAAGAAGTTAGGAGCCCTGGATTCTGCCTTGCGGTGACCTTGGCCAAAATCACTAAACTCTTCCTCTAGAATCTATACCTGACCTCATCTATAGGTAATCAAAGAAACCCTCCGAGATTCTACCTGTTCCGATTAGCAGAGGGGTCTAAAGTTTTTTTTTTTTTTCTCAAGACTTTTCCTTCCTTAATTATTCAAGAACCTCTGTCAATCTTCATTCCAATGAGAGAGAACTTGAGGGCCTGATTGTCCACTACTTGGTTCCTCATCGAACTGCCTTTGTTTTTGTTGTTACCACTATTATCATACCACATAGTTCCCCACGTTCCTTTTTATGGCTGAGTTGATGCCACTTCGAGTCCAGATCCTGTGTTTGGGTGCAGTGGGTCTCCTCACTTGTGACTTTCTATTTACAGCTGTCAGTAGTTATACTCATGCCTAGCAGCATGATTTCTGGGCTCTTCCTCAAGACTTCTATGTCTTAGACTTGAAATCAGACCAATGGTTTCAGATGCATAAAATTCTTTCTCACCTACAGACCTCAGTCCACCCAGCTCAAACTATCACTGAAGATCTGAAAAGGGGTGTTTAAAGTCTAAGTCCCTCCTTTGCCCCACAGGGGATCCCTTGGCACCTAAACAAATTCACTCATCTCATCTCAAAACAAGTATACTATAGGATGTTGATAGGATGCAAAGTGTTACCTGTTCACATTTTTTACCTTGGGCTGAATCCTTTAACTAGGTCACCTGTTTATTCAGGAAAAAAGCAAAGTTGAAGGGCTCCCCAGTGACTTTCTGTGCTTATCTATACAATGAAATAGCAAAAAACGTTCTTGTTTTAAAAAACAAATTCTACTTTGCCATATGTATAATGTGATTTGCTAATACCTGCTTCATCTATCTCAGTGGGATGCTGTGAGCACTAAAGGCATTGGGTAAAAATATGTATTTTGAAAAGAAAAAAATGCTAGTTAATAAAAGCAAGGAGTTGCTATATAAGTTGTCTTTTCCACTAGAAATAAAGTTTAGCTCTAGAAACTCTTCTAGTTCTAGAAAAGACTTCTAGACAGAGAGAGGTGCCCAAACAGCATTAGAGAATAAATATTGGTTTGCAAAAGAAGGTTGGGCAGGAGCATGTTTGTTTTCTGTTACAACCCAAGAGGAGAAGCCAAAAGAATGGAATGACTGAAGTGAAAATAATTAGCAGAGTATTACTAATTCACAGCCAGTCTATCCATCTCTTATTTAAACCATTACCGCTCCTTTAGCTTTGCCTCCACAATGTTGTATAACATTTTAGAAGTTACTTGCCCATTTTTTTTTTAAACTTTTATTTAATGAATATAAATTTCCAAAGTACGACTTATGGATTACAATGGCTTTCCCCCCATACCGTCCCTCCCACCCACAACCCTCCCCTTTCCCACTCCCCCTCCCCTTCCATTCACATCAAGATTCATTTTCGATTATCTTAATATACAGAAGATCAGCTTAGTATACATTAAGTATGGATTTCAACAGTTTGCTCCCACACAGAAACATAAAGTGAAAAATAATACATGATTTTTTAAAATGATGATGAAATCAGAGCAGACCTATTGTCATGTTTAATCCCAGTGAGAGTCAAGTTGGGAATTGATAATTTCTTTTTTTTTTTTTTTTTTTTTTTTACAGAGGATCAGTTTAGTATGCATTAAGTAAGGATTTCAACAGTTTGCACCCCCATAGAAACACAAAGTGAAATATATTGTTTGAGTACTCGTTATAGCATTAAATCTCAATGTACAGCACATTAAGGATAGAGATCCTACATGAGGAGTAAGTGCACAGTGACTCCTGTTGTTGACTTTACCAATTGACACTCCTGTCTATGGCATCAGTAATCTCCCTATGCTCCAGTCATGAGTTTCCAAGGCTATGGAAGCCCTCTGAGTTCTCCGATTCTTATCTTGTTTAGACAAGGTCATAGTCAAAGTGGAGGTTCTCTCCTCCCTTCAGAGAAAGGTACCTCCTTCTTTGATGGCCTGTTCTTTCCACTGGGATCTCACTCGCAGAGATCTTTTGCCAGAGTGTCTTGGCTTTCCATGCCTGAAATACTCTCATGAGCTTTTCAGCCAGCTCCGAATGCCTTTAGGGCTGATTCTGAGGCCAGAGTGCTATTTAGGACATCTGCCATTCTATGAGTCTGCTGAGATTCTCACTTCCCATGTTGGATCACTCTCCCCTTTATTTACTCCATCAGTTAGCGTTAGCAGGTACTAGACTTGTCTATGTGCTCCCTTTGACTCCCAGTCCCTTCACCATGACCAACTGTGAACTGAAACTGATCACCTGGAACAGTGAGATGGCATTGGTACATGCCACCTCGATGGGATTGAATTGGAATCCCCTGGTATGCTTCCAACTCCACCACTTGGGGCAAGTCAGCCTGAGCATGTCCCAAATTATACATCTCTTCCCTCTCCCATTCCCACCACCATGTTCAACAGGGATCACATTTCAGTTAATTTTCAACACTTAAGAATAACTGTGCATCAATTACAGATCTAAACCAGTCATATTAAGTAGAACAGACAAAAAAAACTACTAAGAGGGATAATGTATTTAGTTGTTCATTAACAGTCAGGGCTATGCTGATCAAGCCACCATTTCCCATAGTGTCCACCTCACTCCAACAGGTTTCCCTCTTGGTGTTCAGTCAGTCGTCACCGATCAGGGAGAACATATGGTATTTGTCCCTTTGGGACTGGCTTATTTGACTCAGCATGATGTGAGAGTCAATTTTCAAAATGTGAAATAAGAAGGGAGTTAGACTAAAATTAGTCATTTTCAAATTTTTTAGTCATAGAACGCTTTGAATAAGCAAATACTCTTAGATGACAAATAGATAGGACCATTGAAACAGATTATTTGAATACTTTCAGTCTATATATCATCAGAGATAAATGGTAATATTACAAAATATGTTCATACTCACAAACTTGTCCTACATACTAACTCTAACATAAGCCCTTTGGGGATATTTTAGGGTGATGCCTTTTCAAGGTCAAGGTCCTCGATTCACAGTCCTGGAACGTATATACAATGGCATTGAGCTTCTTGAGTAGTCTGAGTGCCAATAAAATGAAAGAATTTAGGAGTCAACATTTAATTTGTCCTAATTTTCCAAACAGGAAGAATAATTGACTGTGGCCAAACATATAATGATGTAAAGATTACCTTTGATAATGCCTGAAAAGTCATAGGCAGGCTAGATAATGAGTAGCCCAGGCAGCCTTTCTTTATGTTATATTAAGCCTGTCTTCTTCTAATGAGCTAATTTCTCACTTTTCTGATAGGTAGCTCTAAATTCACCCCTTACTGTCCCCAAATCAGAGACCAGTGTATGGGAATAAGAAACAGTTCCATTTTGCTACATGAAGGCACTGTGACCTTTGGCAAGTGCTTTTAGTCAGGGTAGTGGGTGGGGTAGAAAGTGAAGAGCACTTAGGAATAAACCCAGAAACAGAGACACCCTTGGGAGGCAATAAGGCTAAGAGCCACTTAAAAAATCAACCAGGGAAGCCAAAGGAAACTATGAACTTCATGACTCATCCCCAATACATAACCCAATAATGGCTTAACTTTATTACTCTTCAGATCTACAAACGCTGTCCTTTCTTCATAAAAATTCTCATGACACAAGTGAAGACCCTAAGTGAGACCATGAAATGGGAATTTTACAAATGGGTTTGTCCAGCTCTGTCGGGGGATCAGTACTTCCATGCTGTGCTTTCACCAATATCATGAGAAAAACACAACCTGTTCATCAGGAGCAAAAAAAATCACATAATCTGTGTAGCAAGAAGTTAGTGTGAGGGTCACAGGCCACCAAGGCAAGACAGCATTCCAATAGTATGCTTTTATTTGTCATGTGAATTTAGATTAGGAGAATGCTGACCATAGGAAGCCAAATTATGGAGTCTCCTGAATGATACAGGAATCATTTCTACAACATTCCAGAAAGATGGTCACCCAGATTCTGGGTGAGCCTCTTCAAAACAGGAACTCAATAGTGCAATATGCAAATACCACTCTCAGTGTCAGAAAGTGATTCCTTACAGTGAAACTAAGGGGACCCAACTTTTCTCAGTTTCAAAGGCAATTGCCAGAATGGGAAATGACCAGAAATAAAGCATGTAAATGTTAAAGTTAGAGGAAAATTAGGGTTCAGGAAATCAACCTATAACCTGAGCTCTTGTAGGCCTCCCCTTGAACCAACACGGTACTGGGAGACTGTTCCACATAGCCTGGCACTTGATTATATTTTTAAATCACATTATCCATTTGTGGTTTTATGGGTGTGCCACTGAAGTGGGCATATAAGCTCATTAACAGCATCTCCCATGACATTGTGCCTGAAGCTGACTATACAGAGGGCACGCTTTAAAGAACTTGTGACTAAACCGGTTAAGTTGAACTTATAACAGATTTTAGGTAACAATCCAGAAAGTATTGAAATGCAATCCCTTCAGTTGGGTCACAGGGAGATTGTCCATGGTGCCATCCTTCATAGGTGGAATCCAAGTTAGTTAATTCTTTCACATTTGTAAATAATCACCTGAAACACCAGAGAATCAGAACAAAGTGTTGAGACATGTTATTCACTATTATGACCTAATAGATCCTATCCATTATGTTCCCACAGGTTCAACCTCAGTTCAAGCTCTCATCACTTTGCATTTTTTATTATTGCGATGAGCTCTTAGTTGAAATCCTTTAGCCTGGTTCTCAAGGCATTGTATGAAAGTCTTACAGCTCCATCAGTTGCCTCTTCCCATAGCAGTCTGTGTTTCTTTTGTAACACTCTCCACTCAAGTATATGCTTTAAAGACTGTTTTCACTACCACCCTATAAGCACCCCACAAGGGCAGTGGGGAAACCCATAACACTTATAGATGATCACTAACTACTCATTGAATGAATGATCTAATTTCCCACAGGCTCCCCATAGCATAGCATAATTAAAGTGTGTACCATTCTCCAAACATTCAGTCTACTCTCTTGCTCTATTATTGTCCATGTCATTTGCATTATGGCCATATTAGGCGAAAATGTCAAAGACAGCATGAAAACAATAACTTGGGCATAGTTCAAGTGGTTAATGATGAGAACGGAAAGGTCAGCCTATTCTGGATGAACACAAGAAAGGATTTTTAGAGTCACAAGCTGTGAGAAAGGACTAGCCTCATCATCAAGATACCATGGTTTTATTTCAGCTTTTGTCTCTGCATTACATTGTAACTTTGGGTAAGTACTTAACGTGTGTGTGCACTGGTTCCTTACTCTGCAGTCTGGATAGTAATGCCCCTCTCTGTCTTGATGTTTCTAGGAGACTGTGTACAATAACTATAAAACACCCCAGGGTTTGGTACTCCTGCCAATACTTTTTTTTTTTTTTTTAACAATTTAACATAATTGAAACCTGGGCTCAAAACATATTTTTTCCTGCCTGAAGTATTAACTCCAAGAATTCATTACAATTCATTACAATAATGTGCACAAATAATATTCAGAAAATATGTTCTAGAAAATAACCACAACTTCTTCAAAAGACTCCTTGAGTCTTCCTTCTCTGACACTCTGAGAATTGGGTTGAGTTCAACAACATTTCTTAAAAGCCTTTTTGAGGAACAGTTGAGAAGAAAAAAGATGATTTGACTTCAGGAACCTCAGATAGGCAGAATAATGTCCCCCAAAATGTACATGCTTGAATCCCCAGACTTTGAATATTCTCATGTTACCTTACATGGATAATAAGACCATATCATGATTAAGTTAAGGGTCTTGAGATGGAGATTTTCCTGGATTAGCCTCTTTAGGTGGGTACCAATTAATCATGTCGCTCCTGAAACTGGAAATGGCTTTCCTGACTGTAATCATAGACAGAGGTGTGACTAAGGAAGAACAGTGAAATAGAAGTGATATCACTATCTTCAAAAATGGAAGATGGGCCGGCGCCATGGCTCAGTAGGCTAATCCTCCACCTGCGGTATCCATACTCTGGGTTCTAGTCCCAGTCGGGGCACTGGATTCTGTCCCGGTTGCCCCTCTTCCAGGCCAGCTCTCTGCTGTGGCCCGGGAGTGCAGTGGAGGATGGCCCAAGTTCTTGGGCCCTGCACCTGCATAGGAGACCAGGAGAGGCACCTGGCTCCTGGCTTTGATCAGCACCGTGTGCCAGCCGCAGCACGCCGGCCATGGCGGCCATTGGAGGGTGAACCAATGGCAAAGGAAGACCTTTCTCTCTGTCTCTCTCTCTCATTGTCCACTCTGCCTGTCAAAAAAGAAAAAAATGGAAGATGGGTCCAGAAGCCAAGAAATTCAGGGGACTTTTAGAAATTGGAAAACTCATGCTAATGGGTTCTCCTCTAGAGTCTCTAGAAGGAATTCATTTCTGCTATCACCTTGATTTTGACCCAGCAAGACCCCCATGGGAGTTGTGATCTCAAGAACTGTAAGCTTGTAAGTATGTAGTGTTTAAGCCACTATATTATTGGTAACTTTTATGGTAGCAAAATAGAAAACTCATACAGACCTCATGAAGTAACAAAAGAAGAGATGGGGAAAATCACAATAATATAAAAGCATTATAGGATTAATTCTATAAAAGTGGAATCAACCAATAGTATTATGACAATTATGCTGATTATCATGAAAACCCTTAAATGGCATTATTATGTGCTAACCCTTGTTCTAATCAATACATGCTAATTTACATAGTGCTTGAGATAGATTTTATTATTGATGCTATTTGATAGATTGGGAACCTAGGCTCAAGAATATGAACAACTTGCCCAAAGTTATGCAGTAAATACATGCTGATTCAGTATTTGAACCCAAGAAGTCTGGCTATAGAACCTACATTCTCAACCACAACCATTCCTTTGGGTGGAGAGTTTCACCTGGGAACCCAGCAGCAATTTCTTGGATTAGAAATGCTTGACTTTGGACAGATGATAAGAATTTTGAGTGAAAAGACTCACTAGCCTAAGTGGCAGAAGTAATGAGAACAATGCCATAAAAACACCTCTGAAGATACAAGGTTCAGTTGATTCTAGATAGGAAGCTTGAGCCTGACTGGTAGATACAATTAGAAAAAGTAGGAAATCATGTAGGTATGGTAATACTAGGAGCTCAAGTTCTAATTTTTAGGTAGATGACAGCTACAGAAGGTTTCTAAACAGAATAGTGACATGGCAAATCTCATTCAGCCTTCACATGATATACTGGGAAAGAAAGAATTCTAAGAGAGTGGGAGGGTCATATTTTAATTTTTAAAACTTAGTCTATGGAAATAATTTCTGGCTTGACTCTCAGAGGATCTGTTTCATGCATTTCTGAAATTCTAAATAATTTTTCCTTAACATTTAAATAAGTTATTAACTCTTAGCCTTTAACCCTCTGAAAGGCATAGATAGAAGATAGATAGAAGACCTGGCTTCTATCTATGTATATCCCCAACAGCCACTAAAGACCTGATTCAGCTCAGGTGTGCACTAGAGAAGAGTTCAGTGAATTAGTGACCATTTTGATCAATCACGTATACCTCAAATTTGCCATCAAATATACATTTCTTGCCTGCTAATAAGCCTCCAAGTCAATAACACACAGTGCAAAAAGTAAGAAAACATGTACATGCCAACTCAAAAAGAGTCTCTGAAAGTTGGAGGAGGATTTTTGACACCAGATTTGAGCAGGTATCACAATGTCTGACCTAGGAAAAGTGGTGATGGTGGTAAGTGGACGTGTGTGCTGGAGATATTCATAGAAACCTTTGGAGAGGTAGACTCGACCAGATGCTCAGGAGCTGGGTGACCATGGACAATCACATGACAGGAGTGCTGCATACTCAGGGGGTGGGATCTAAGAAGTGTGTATCTACCAGTGACAGCAATAGCATAGGCTCTATTCACTGGGATGTCTCTTTGTAGCCCCCTGAAACCTACATCAAGCTCTTAAACTTAACATAGGGCTGAGTGAGATCAGTTTTCCTAGGGAATATGAAGAGGGACATTTTACAACAAGGTATAATGAGGGTGAAAAACAGTCCAATGGAAGGACAAAACTCAAGGGAAGGCCCTGTGAAAGACTCCCTGGACTTTTGATTATATAAAGGATATCTCTTCCACGCCCTCAGTTTAGAGGAGAAGGGGGGCAGGCCCAGAGGCACCCATGAGTAGAACTCATTTGAAGAGGGACACTGAGGACCTAGGTCCTGAGATGGTGGCAATGACTTAGACATGGCCTCTATGTCACCAAGAGATTAGAATTTCCTTACAGAGGCTGGAAGACCCATGAACCAAACCAAGCTTCCATTGCTGGTGGTGGGTCTCACCTGGCAAGGGTAAGTGTCCCTTCATCAAAGCACAGCCATGAAAGGGATCTCAGGGTGTACCTCAAGCCTGCTGGTAATGGCTCCACCTCTGGAAAAATCTCTGACAAGTGTGCTTATTAAGTCTTACCACTGTCATGGCAACTTAGCCATAGATTTCTTTCCAATGACCTTAAATATTTTTCTTTTTCTTTTTAACCAAAATATAATTTAGCTTTAAAGAAAATGTTGTAATAATAATAAATCACCCCATATCCTGTCACTAACACAGCCCCTATTGTCATTGTCTCTTATTTTTAATCCCCCTAATCAATGACAGATTCTCTCTTGTCTTATAGAAAGGACATTCTCAATAAGAAAATGGCAATAGAAAGGGAAGAATTCTTCCATTATCTGTTTAAAGTGATACAATCTATTTTAAGTGGTGCACAAAGGATCTCTTCATGTATGAACAGAGAACCATTTTTTTCCCTGCAATGGAATCCAACCCCCAGCCTTGGGACAAGTTCTTTGAAAATTAGCAAATTAAAACAACTAACACATGCATCTTGTTAAAGCAAGGAGCAAGAGAATGTGGTTGACAGAAGTATGGAAACAACAGTAAATGTTATAAAGATGAAACTTGGCTTTCTACATGGGTACTTTGATTCTACTCAATGCAAGTAAGCCCCAGTTGCCTTTCCAATCTGTTCATCCACCAGGTCATCATACAAACCTCGGATCTTTACCCAGCCGAACCTCACCATCTGCTATGGTCTGAAGATATCCCCTCCAAAATCCAGGCATTGCCACAGTGATGGTCGGAGGCGGGGGCTTAAAGAGGTGATGAGGTCATGAGAGGTCCTCTCTCATTAAGGCCCTTGAAAAAGAAGCTCCTTGTGCCTACCTTGTCCTTCTGCCTTCTGTTATGCGAGGACACTGTGAGAAGGCTCTCTACAGATCAGTGCTGATGCCATGTTCTTAGACTTCTCAATGTCCATAAAAGTGAGAAATAAATCTCTGTTCTTTATAAATAACCCAGTCTGTGGAATTCTGTCATAACAGCAGAAGGAGACTGAGACACTATATTTGTACTTGAAGTGTTCCTGTCCAGTAGCTTCCCCTTCTCTGACCATCCAATGCCCATCTCAAGAGTATAGCTGGGGAGCAGCTGTGAACAGCCATTCCTGTCTTTTCCCTGTTGGCTTTCGTTAGCCTGCCTTCCTGCTGGGGAGGCTGTGTGAGCCCTTTCTACCAGTGAGACACAGAAGTCAGCTTTTTGGGTGGAAAGGTTGCTTCTGAATAGCATTTTATTTCCTGCTAGAAGGTGATGGATAGGACCCCCACCAACCTTTCTCCTTTCCTTCTTCCTGACTTGAATATAGATGCAATGTGTGGAGTCTTCCTGTGACAAGAAGGTGATGAGTGTGAGAGAAAGGGCAAGAGATCCCCCCTATCTCACTGAGCTATGGAGTGTGTGCCCCAGCTGCCCCCCTTCAGACTCTTAGTAGGAGAGAAAGATAAATTCCTATTTATTTAAGTCTTGATAAGCCAGGTTTTTTATTAGGTGCAATCAAAGCTACTTTTTTATAGATATAACCACCCTCAGTAGCCTTCTCTAACAAATGCAAACCAAGGAACAATGTATATAATGAATATGAATGGGGTCTGGAGCCAACTGCAGTTTAGAATCCCAGGTCTGTCACTTAGGAGCTGTATGATCTAACTTCCATTTTGCTTCTCCAAAATGTGGAAATAATAGTAGCATATGTTTCAAATAAATGCTAAATGAGATAGTGCACACGAGCTACTGCAAACATTGACTAGCAGGTAAGAGTCAAAGAACACTGCTTTTCCCAGGGGGGTGGTTCTATCACTCCAAAGCACCCATTGAAGACCATGAGGGTAGGACTTTTTCATGCCTGCAGTAGTGGTGCCTACTTGTCCTTTTCTCAGAAACAACACTTGACTCTGTAGCAGGAACAGGAAATTCATCACCCTCCCCATCCATCCTGACCTGCCTCAGCTAGGCCTTCAGCCTGGAGCCCAAGTTGGACTTGGATGAGCCTTTAGGGTTGCCATTATTACTCCCACAGCCTCATCCTACTTTACCCACCAGTTTCTTAAAGGAGGGGCTTATAAGAGAGAGAGAAAGAGGAGAGTTATGAGTCCATTTTCCATCTCCCTGCTTCACAGTGGCCAAGGCCCGGCAGCCAAGAGGCTCTGGTGGTTGCCATGGCAATGGGCTCTGGGACCCCACACAGCAGCCTCGTGGTCTCCCTCACACTTCAAGGATGGGAAAAAATAAATTGTTCAAAGAGTCTCCTTCCCCCTTGGGAGCTAGGGATTACATTGAAACTTTATTATTACTTTAAATAAATAAATTACTCCCTTGAGGCCAGATGAAAACATGCTCTTATTAAATTTTTTAAAGGAGGGCAGGAATTGGAGAAGAGCAAAATCAAAGGTGCCCAATGGATTGAAGTGGCTCCTCAGAAGCTGACAGAATAGCAATTTGTATTTATATTATGCTTCTCATCAAAGGAGAATTTCACAAAGACCCCGTTTTCCCTGGAGTTTCCCTATAGAGCTCAACTTCAGCACAGATAGCCTACAGCTTTGGGAGTCTCCCAGCTTCCAAAGCCCAGCCTCAGGGCTCTGACCAAGGTGGCTGATGTCCGTCTCTTGTCCCCAGGGACAGCTGAAGAGAGCTGCAAGAGGGCATCCATGTCCCCAGCAATCAGTGGGAAAGAGGATGGTTGCCTGCCATGTAAGGACTGCTAGTGTAGACTGGTCACAGAAGCCTAAGCAAGGGAGGATGGGCAGCGCACACTCCCTACCAACTCAAACATACATCATGAAAACTAAGTTGGAAAGAAGAGTTTGGGACTGAGTTTCTTCCCCAAATCTCTGTTAGCAGAGACCAAGAAATCTGTGTTTGCTTTCCCCCAAGTGTTTCTAACAGGGAGGATCTTTTCTTTCCTTATGTTCTTAGTAGGAGACATTGCCTATGTATGGAAACATATACATGTATATGTATGTGTGGGTATGTGTACATATGCATGTTTGGGGGTGTATGAGTATATATGAAAGGTAAATTATCTTCCAAAAGATCTTTTATTTTTCTTTGTCTCCACAGTGCTCGGTATATTTTAAGGGATAAGTAAGTGTTCTATGAAATAAATGCCTACACAAGTGAATTAATGAAGGACCGAGTAGATGAATTAAGCGGATGGTGAATCAAAGTTCTCTGGTAGGAGTGATTACTCTGTGCCTGAGCAGCTAGATAGGACTTCACTCCCCAAACAAAAAAGCAGTTAAGTAATATAGCAATTTTATATTAAAGCATGCTTGTAGCCTGGCCTGTGTTTTATAAATAATATAATCTTTACCATAGCCCTTCCAACAGCAACACTTTTTAGATGAGGAAACTGAGGTTCAGGGAAGCTGTGACTTGTCTGGGAACTTGGTAAGATCAAGGTTGGAGCTCAATTCTTAGAGTCCCAAATCCACGTTCTATCTCCAAGCCTTCTGCCTCCCTTTGCCCAGTCTTGCTTCATCTTTGTGCCATAATGTCCACATTCATACTTATACCTTTTCTTATTTAATGAAAATTCTGTATTTCTTCAAAGTTCCCTAAAATCCTTCAGTATCTAGCCAATATCCCAGCACAGCCATAAACCAAATATTTCATCAAAAAAGGCAGAGCAGGGAATCTCTCTCAATTCACTAAGGTTTAAATAGTTTGTGCAATGGACAAATGACTCCCATGACTCACACTCAGGCTACTCCTCTTTTTGACTCTCCGTCAATGTGACTTCACATACACGCACTGATTGTGAGCCCCTGCAGAGTCCCAGCCCCATCATTACTGCCTCTGTGGCCCTAGGTAGGTCCCCGAGTCTTTCTCAACAATGTTTTCCTCATTTACAGAAATAGAGATGGTCACAAAAACCCCACTTCATAGGGCTTCTGAAAGGATCAAATGAAAGAGAAAGTATGAAAGCCTTAGCCAAGACAACATGGCAAGGGGTCCTGTTGGCCATGATGGTCAGTGATGATAATTGTGATGGCCAAGATGGCAGCTACCACTCACACATTGCTCATGCAGTGTCAGCCATGATGGGTTGGCTAAGGCCCTGTCTGGGACTAAGCAGGAAGGCAAGGGTTTTCAGGGGCCCCAGCAGAGAGTTCTTGAGGATTTCAGGGACTGGCAAAGGTGAAGACCAGCTGAGCAGGACCAGCTCCTAGAAAGGTTGATCCCCTATGGGAGACACCAGAAGTATCAAACAATGGGATAGAAATGGCTGGGATATTTATAAGGGATCAAACACAGTGACATCACGTCAGTTGCTGGCCTGAGTACTTCTCTCCTGGATAAGCTTTACCCTTTCCCATCTCTGCTTTTTTGCTTATGCCTCATCCAGCTGGTACTCAACCTCCATTTTCCATGGCCTCCCTCCCTATCTTAGCATATGGTAACCACCACCACCCTTAAAACCTAGTTAAAAATCCCATTTACTCTGAAGTGTTTCTCACTACTGTAGTCCAAATGACTTCTTGCTTTCTTTGTCTTTAAACCAGAACTGTCTGTGCCTCTCACATGTCCGTTTCAGTATGGTGATTTTGCACTAATATTCCATTGTTCACATTTAAGCCCTGATGATTAGTCTGCAATTCTTCATGGACAGGACCTATGCTAAATATAGACGTTTGCATTCCAAAACGGAGGTCAGTACTGAGGCCAGATAGAGCTGATAGCCAGTTTTCAAGCTGCATTCTTTTTGGACAGAAAGATAAGTAGCACCAACTGACCTGGCAGGGTCTTAAAAGTTCACAGAGTCCAAATCCTTTTGTTTAAACCAAATGAGTAAACTGAGAACCAAAATGGAGGTTTTTCTAGCTGAGAGTCACAGTTAGTATAAGATCCTGTACTCAGCCTATGGGAAATGTTAAGCTTTCTGAGGGACACAAGACCAAATTATACTGTCCATCTTCTCCACTTTCCATTTCATATATTTATCTTAATGGAAATTCTAGGCTTTGTTGTTTAGTTGAGAAAATAAGCCAAAAATGCAGATTCAAAAATGCAGACTCACTCTTGATCCTCTATGGGCCTTTCCAACTTGGTCTACTTTGAGAATGTACATGTTCTCCCACAACTTTTACAATCTGCTTCACCATATTGCAATTCCTGCTATCCCCTAAAAGCTCCCAGGAAAGCCTCTGTACATCTTGTCCATGCCTCACTTCACTTGGCTGGGCTTTTTCTCCTTAGGACCTACTCTTTAGGTCATCACCTACGAAAATTCTATTGAACTGCAAAAACTGTTTTTCCTGCTGAGAGTTAAATTAGATCATTATCTAGAGTCCTTATGACATTGCATTGATGCTTTTCCTGTTACTTGACTGTCTTTGATCTCCAAAAGGCACATTATGTATCTGTTTGGGTCACACTTCTGCTGGTGGTAAGTTCCTTTGGGAGACTTTTTCCTCTTCTCACCCATTCATTCTTGAAATGCATTCCAGAAGAGGGCTGGCATCTTGATGAGAACCTGCCCTTGCCCATCCAGCTGTAGGGACTGTTCTGGCAGAGAGCACTAGCTACACCTGGGACAATCAAAGTGCCTCTCTCCCATGACATATTGATTGATTCATGAGAGACCACATTTTGCAAGATCAGCCAATGAGAAGCTTCCCCTGGGATTTTTAGACTCAAGCTAGGAAGAGAGCACTCATTTTCCTCTCTATTGATGCACTAAAGATGTGAGACCATGGGTACTAGGAAGCCATGGTTCCTTCCCACTGATGCAGCTGTTCTGAAACAATGAACCAGACTGAGGGGGATTAGCAAAAATACAATTTAGAGGAAGAGAATCTTGACCATGCCTGATCCCTCATTTTCTTGTCCAATTCTAACCCTACAAATGAGATGTTTTGATCAAATGACTGTGTAATGGGTTTATCCATATCAATTCAAAATTCCTATGTTGAAACCCTAACCCCTAGTACCTGGGAATGTGACTGTTGGGGAGAGAGCCTTTAGACAGGTAGTTCAGTTAAAATGAGGTCATTAGGGTGGCCCTAATCCAATGTAACCTGTGTCTTCATAAGAAGAGGAAGTTTGTACATGCACAGAGACACCATAATGCACATATATAAGAAAAAGCCTGTGAGGAGGCAGCCATCTTGAAAGCCTAGGAGAGAGGTCATTGAAAAAACCAGAGCTACCAACACCTGATCTTGGATTTTCAGCTTCAAGATCTGTGAGAAAATTAATTTCTGTTGCTTAAGTCATCCAATCTGGGATACATTGTTATGGCAGCCCTGGGAAATTGGTTTAGATCCCATCATTCTGCATTTTAAAATGTTTAGTCCAAGATTAATCTTGAAGTCTTATAATCAAAGGGTACCAGTACAGGCTGTCAAATATCTTCAGCAGATGTAATGGGAACCATGTCCTAAATGGCTTCATGTCCTGTTTGGAGGCCTGAGGCCTGTGACAATAGGGAGATAAACAGGTTCATCCATGAACTCATTTATCCACCCAGGTCAAGCTTAAATCAGATAAGCTCAGTATGATCAACTGATGGCTGCCTGAAACGTTTTGTTTGCTAAACAACTTTTTCTCTTAACAGAATCCAGAAATCCAGGACTGACTAATGACAAAAATGGTTTTTAGTCTGCGAGTAATAATGGCTTGAAAACTGACTGCATAGAAGACTTGACATGTCTTTCTAGATGGCATTTACCACACACAAATGCTCCTGCAATACACACCCAGAGCAGATGGCCACATGCCCAAGACCAGGTGACTTGCTTTAAATAGGACTGGCTGACATGTCCTTCTTGGGAAATTTTTCAAACACCAAAGTCAGCTACTTGCTTATTAATTGGACAGGTGCTTTCTGGCCCTAATATCAATGACTTTACCTAATAAAGATTAATGCCATTTTCTTTTTCATCTCATAATGTTATCTGAATTACATGTTAGACTCTCATTCATTCACTACATAGCTACTGCATGCCAACTAGCTATCAGAAAACAAGAGAGCCTGACCACATTAACTTAGCTATCTATAGAAAGACTATTACTGTGATAAGATTCTCAGCCTAAACTTCTTATAAGCATCAGCCTTGGGGACTACCTCCTAAACCTTGAATAGCTTCATGTTCTGTTTACAGCTGGCTGTTGTTCCCTCCTCTACAGTCTTTACTTATTACTGCCCACACATTCTATTCCATTTCAGGGACTCTCCTTCCTAAAATACAGTTTATGAATGTATAATGCCTCCCTGTCCCTCAGTAACCCCATTGCTGGTTTAAAAATAAACTAAAGGTATGTACTGAGCAAAGTTTGGAAAATATAGGTTAAAAAGCAACGAGAAATTTACCAAGTTACGAAAGTCTATATTTAGTAACTGGTATTTCAATTATTTGGAGGTTATTTCAGTTTGTTGGAGGTATGGAAATGAAACTGATTTTTTTTTTTACAGTTTTCTTTGCTCTTTTTCTTTTGAAAGATTATCTGAAAGGCAGAGTTAAACAGAAAGAGGGAAAGACATAGAGAAAGGGATCCTACGTCTATTGTTTCACTCCCCAAATGAATGCAGTGGCAGAGGCTAGAAGGGCCCAAGTACTTGGGCCATCTTCTGCTGCTTTATCAGGAGGATTAACAGGGACCTGGATCTGGATCAGAGCAAATGAATGGAGAAGCCAAAACTAGTGCTCACAGGGGATGCCAGCATCACAGGCTGTGGTTTAACTCACTGCCCTATAACGTCCCCTCCTTCTTTGCTCTTTCTCCAGGGCATCTTTCACTGAGTCTTATGCACCCTGAATATTTTCTTACTAATCAATTTTATTTTTTGCATGACACATACTATTTGTATATGAGATACACTGTGATATTTTAATTCATGTATTTGTTGGGTAAAGATCAACTTAGGTTAATTAGCACATCCATCACCTGAAATTTATTGTTTCTTTATGGTGAGTTCATTCAAAATCCTACTTCCCACTCTTTGAGATATGCCATGCATTGTGGCTTTCATAACCTCCTGCTACCTTCCCTCTTCCTCACCCTCAGGATCTTCTATCACTTAGGGAACCCATTGCTTTTTATCATTCCTTCATGGTGAATGGGCTTCAAACAAAGGGTTATGCTTCTTTCACTTATTTCTTACTTCACAGAGTGAAATATTATAAGAAAAATTTTATTTAAACACAATGTTATTTAAACACATTTGTTTAAATAGCATTGCTGTGTCTTCCACACAAATGCAAACAAGAATATTGTAATTGTTTACTCCATTGATCTTTCAATATCCTTTATGTGCACACAGGATAAATTCTTGAGTTTAGCTAAAGGATTTTAAAACAAATATCAAATGAATTCTCTAAGTATGAATCTAAGTGCCTTTTGGTCTGACAATGGGAAAATTGAGGGAAATTTATTTGTCTGTGGATTGCAATCCTCTCAGCTTAAGGTTCTGGGATAACTCACTTTTCTACATTTTCAGATGAATTCACTCTTGTTATCATCTTAAAGATTCAGGCATATTTTAATCCAGAATATATCAAAGAATTACCAAATAACATCTAAAGAAATGATTCTGGGTTCAGGTGTGCTTGAAAATGCTGACTAATTAAATTAAGTGATTTTTATACAGTGAAACTTGTCAGAGATTTTAAAATGCTTATACCCCAATAGAACCCATAAGGAGTACACTGGAAGCAACATGCACAAATTATCTGACCGTCTGCACCCCTCCTGTGCAGAGAAACTTTGAGGATTAATGGTCTGGGGACAACAGTTGGATATCTCTTGTGCCTTCAAAGAGCTGCAGAAGAAAGCTTAAATATACGAAATAAAACATAGTTTTGTTTCTCTTTTTAAAAATCTGAGCTTGTTCTCTAGTCTACAATTGACTGCCTGAGAGGAAATACAATTTCTGATTGATACCACATAGCATATTCTTTCTAGAAAAGGCCATATTCAAGCTCTTGTCAAATAGTCATATAACAGAAAAAGAATGAAGTCACTAAAAATACCCAGAGATGTACATAATTACCCATTAGATGGTAATAAACATTTTATCTTCCCAACAAATTTGATGTGATAATTTTTTTTGAATACGGTACATTCATGCAATGAATAGTTTTCAGTTTTTAAAAGGCAGAAAATTCTGCCATGTGTTACAACATAGGTGGAAGTGAAGACATTTTGCTAAGTGAAATAAGCCAGACATAAAAGGACAATAATTGTTTATGATTCCACTTTTTTAAGGCATGTGGGTAGTCAAATTCATGAAGGCATAAGGATGGCTGCTATGCCCTGAAACAACAGGGGAATGGGGAATTGCTGCCTAAGGAATAAAGAGTACCAACTTGGTAAGACAAAGAATTCTGGAGATGGATGATTGGTGATGATTTCACCAGGATATAAGGTAGTTACTGACACAAAACTATACAATAACAATGGTTCAGATGGGGGCAGGCATTTAGCATAGGGGTTAGACACCAGGTAAGATGTTCATGTACCACACTGAAGCACTTGGGTTAGAGGGCTGGCTCTGGTTTTTGGCTCCAGAGTTCTCTCTGTCTCTGTCTCTCAAATAAATAAATTTCAGTGAAATAAGCCAGTTCCCCAAAAGACAAATATCATATATATTTTCTGATTTGTAGTAACTAACTTACAGAGAACACACAAAACATTTAATGTGCATCAGTGAAATTAGCATTTTGAGATTTGATTATTGCTTTTAGCTCTTTTCTGTACTGCTGAGTAACAGAAGTTTTTCTAATAACCACTTGTTGAATTCTTTACTAGGTGGACAATTAAGCTTGTAATTGTAAAGCAAATTTTTTAAAAGATTTTATTTATTTGAGAGGTAGAGTTACAGACAGAGGGAGAGACAGAGAGAGAGAGGTCTTCCATCTGCTGGCTCACTCCTCAGATGGCCACAACCGGAGCTGTGCTGATCCAAAGCCAGGCACCAGGTGCTTTTTCCTGATCTCCCATGCGGGTGCAGGGGCCCAAGGACTTGGGCCATCTTCCACTGCTTTTCCAGGCCACAACAGAGGGCTGGATTGGAAGAGGAGCATCTGGGACTAGAACAGTCCACCATATAGGATGCTGGTGCTGCAAGCGGAGGATTAACCTACTGTGCCACGGCACCAGCCCTATAACGTAAATTGAAAGTATGCCATTGCAAAAATTAGAAGAAAAATAGGAAAGAGGAGGGAGGGTGGGAAGTTCATTACGATCTTAAACCTGAATATACAAGGTGCTGGTGCTGTGGCACAGCAGATTAAGCATCCACCTGGTACCAGCATCCCATATGGGCATGGGTCAAGTCCCGGCTGCCCCATCACTTCTGATCTAGCTCCCTGCTGATAGCCTGGCAAAGCAGTAGAAGATGGCCAAAGTGTTTGCCCCCAAGTGGGAGACATAAAAGAAGCTCTTGGATCTTGGTTTCAGATTAGCTCAGCTCTAGCTGTTACAGCTATTTGGGGAGTGAACCAGTGGATGGAAGAATTCTGTCTCTTTCTTCTCTCTGTCTGTAACTCTGCCTTTCGAGTAAGTAAATAAATCATAAAAAATGGAATATATGAGATACATGAAATCTGTTCCCTTTATATGAATAAATAAAAATTTTTAAAATGATAGTAAACTATGTTATATTTATCATAATAAAAATGTAACCTGAATTGACTACCTTATGGAAATCCACAGATCAAAAGAATACAATGTGGGACAGGGAAAGGCAATATTTGAAGAATATTTAAGGCAAATACCTATTGGGATTTCTACTTTGATACTATTTTTTCTGGGATCCAGGTGGTAAAATGACACAGCATCTCTGAAAGAGAGCAGCACTAAGAGAAAAATAACCCAAAATTCCTAAGGTTTTAACTGTTGAATTTTGAATACATATGGGGGCACAGTTGGGTAATATTATAAATACAGATACAAAGTGTTTTCATCCCTGTCCTCAGGTAACTTATAATTTCCCAGGAAGACACAGGCGTGCATAATATGGAGACAACAAAGACTTTTAAGATGGGCCGGCGCCGCGGCTCACTAGGCTAATCCTCCGCCTTGCGGCGCCGGCACACCGGGTTCTAGTCCTGGTTGGGGCGCCGGATTCTGTCCCGGTTGCCCCTCTTCCAGGCCAGCTCTCTGCTGTGGCCAGGGAGTGCAGTGGAGGATGGCCCAGGTGCTTGGGCCCTGCACCCCATGGGAGACCAGGAAAAGCACCTGGCTCCTGGCTCCTGCCATCGGATCAGCGTGGTGCGCCGGCCGCAGCGCGCCGGCCACGGCAGCCATTGGAGGGTGAACCAACGGCAAAGGAAGACCTTTCTCTCTGTCTGTCTCTCTCACTGTCCACTCTGCCTGTCTAAATAAATAAATAAAGAAAGAAATTAAAAAAAAAAAAAAAGAGAGATACATGGCCGGCGCCACAGCTCACTAGGCTAATCCTCCACCTTGCGGCGCCGGCACATCAGGTTCTAGTCCCGGTCGGGGCGCCGGATTCTGTCCCGGTTGCCCCTCTTCCAGGCCAGCTCTCTGCTGTGGCCCGGGAGTGCATTGGAGGATGGCCCAAGTACTTGGGCTCTGCACCCCATGGGAGACCAGGATAAGTACCTGGCTCCTGCCATCGGATCAGCGCGGTGCGCTGGCCGCGGCGGCCATTGGAGGGTGAACCAATGGCAAAGGAAGACCTTTCTCTCTGTCTCTCTCTCTCTCACTGTCCACTCTGCCTGTCAAAAAAAAAAAAAAAAAGAGAGAGAGAGAGAGATACATGGATTATAAAAGAGGCTCTGGGGGTTGCAGAAGAGGACTGTAAGTCTGATAAAAAGCCCATTCCCTCTTCTTTACACTCACTCTAATTCTCTTATCTTCTAGGTCCAAATCAAGGCCCATTTTTCATTGCTCTAACTCTCTGGGTCCAACTTTTGAACTTGTGTTCCAATCACATTCTCATCACTATTCAGTCTTGCTCTTTTTACTCAATGATTTTAGATGGATGTTGTACTATGGTGTGTGTGTGTGTGTGTGTGTGTGTGTGTGTGTTGTAATATCTGTTTGTCTCTCTACATTTTTTTCATGTGCTGTTCATGTTTGGTCAGAGAGACATCCATTGCTTTGGGGATGATTATGATGATTAAAATAAGAATGCAATAAAAAGAAAAGGAGGCAAGTCTGTCTTGAGTCCACAGAGAAAAAGTTTCAAAAGTCAAGTTTAGTTAAGAAAGAAAGGCTTCTTTAAATTCACAAAGCTCTCATTTTTAGATCAGAAGCCAAGTCTAGCAAACTCAATCATGGGATCTCACCCTAACTCATAGTGTAGAGAACAGAAGTAAGAAGGGAAGTTTACACCAGATAGGAAGACGAGAAAGCCTTCTTAGGCAAGGAGATGGTGGATTTTGTGTGGATGATCCCATGGTAACAATAAATCCCAATTCTCTGGGGACCAAATACTCTTTCTTAGGCCTTGGCCAAAGGTGAACAGTGAGTTACTTAAAACACCCTACTAGACAGAGTGAGATCTTCTAGAACTCCAGGTCACTATTTTATCCTTCTTCACATAACATGGTTAGAAGTATTCTTAACAGATGGATGTAAGAGAGAGTTCTGAGTCCATGTTATATGTGCCCCAGACTATGGGTGAGGGATGCAGAGATCCTGCAACACTGGACTAAATGAGAAAGATTAAATGTGCAAGGACCTCTGTACACAGATACAATGTAATTACTGTGGGCTTCAGCCATTAGTACCTGCATGACATCCACAATTACACAGGTGAGATTAGCCATGGTTGGCAGATAACAGTACCAAGTGTTCAGGGCCGATCAATCTAGACCAACCTCCTTCTGGTAGCCAGCAATGAGGACCACACAGAAGATAGCTGCTCACTCTCAGGGCACAGGTCAGCTTTCCTGGCACATATCCAGCCATCCTGGGAAGGGACATAGGGATTCTTCTTGTGATAGGGGAAACATCCATGATTGAGCATTTATACTTCAGAGTCACTAAATATTTTACCTAAATTATACCTAAGAAACTATTTTAAAATGAAAAAGATTGAATTATCTTTAATTATATAACTTAAACCTACCTTGCTACTATGTGTAGGAATGAGGGAAACAGTTACAGAGAAAGCTTATTGTCTTATTTTCTTTCCTGCTTAGAGTATGTCAGTATCTGTCTTACACCTGTTTAACACAAGTAGGCTGGGGTCTCTTGGAGACCTACAGAATGTTTTATGCTATTTTTTGCAATAGGTATCCTTAAATATATGCTGAATGAAGAAATGAAGGTCATAAAATTTGAATTACATTTCTTCCTTGCCTCTCATTCTACCAAAGCCAAAATAAATTATAAAAATGTAGAGTATAAAAAGGACAGAAATAATAGAAAGAGTTCTGGGAAAAGAACTGGTATAAGAGAAGTCACAAGGCTTAGTCCTTAGGATATCAATAATCCTGGTCACAGTCTTCCTGCTAAGCTTTCTGTCAATAAACTGAGGCAAATTTCTGTCTGGACTTGTGAAGTCTCACAGAAGTAATAAGTGAAGTTTTCAATCTTCAAAACTGTTTGAACATCTCTCCCTTATAAAGGAAAAACCCTGAGCTTCTCATAAATGGATATTTCCCTGGAGGGACTAATATCCTCACCAGGGTCAAACTTGAGTTCTCCTTGCAATGCAGTGGGGCAACAACCACAAGAAAGGCATTTTTTTCTTATTCTCTTACCTTAAAATTCACATTGCTGTAAGAAGTCACAGGACACCTATTTTTCTCACTATGGCTTTCAATAGTGAGGAAGTGAAGGCAAATTTTAGACAAAGCAAAAGACAACCCTAAAAGCTGACCACCAGGCCCAGGAGGTGTTAGTGACAAAAGTGAGCAGCCTGGCTGGCTCTTCCTTGGTGTGCAAGACGAGGCATCCAAGGCATTAATGATAGCGCTCTGCAGAAAGCATTGTGGAAAGCAGGTAGATATTGATCCTTAGTCTTAAGCTCATAAATAATTAACAAGACAATTGTAGTTAAAGACATAGGTATTACATTTTTTGGCACCACGGTATTCAGAAACTCACTGTATTCAATACTTCATAAAAACAGCCCTCACATCTTTTAAGAAGTCACTCAAATTTTATCTCATTCCTGAGAAACCAACCCTCACCAACCATGCTCTACTCTGAACTCCAATAGTATTTATTGCCTGTACCACTCAATGGGCATAAGCTGTTAGGTGTCTTCTTTTTCCTTTTTCAACAAATGTGGTCCAATAGATAAATAAAACCCTACGGAGTGGAGATCACATCAAATCCTCTTATTATCCTCAGCCTCTAGCCTGCAGCCTGATCCACAGCACATAAATGTTCAATAAATGTGTGTTGTTAATGATGATGTGTTGTAGATGCATCTGAAACATCATCTGGATAAACACAATGCAGGAAAAGTGCAAATCATCATCTAACGAACGCACAAGCCAAGAAATCAATAGGAGCGTGCTGTCTGAGCACCAAATGAAAGACAAAGTAATGCCTCCTCCCAGCCCCCACATGCAATGCAGTGATGGATCACACAACATAAAATTATCAATACAAACCAATGTACTCACAATGATTCCTAGCATAGTAAGAAATATTAGACACAAAATGGAACATTGCAACAAAAGCAGCAGAACTGAGGTCATATTCTGAGTTACAGATACAAGCATTTGATGAAGAACTTTTCTGCAAATAAGCAACTTCAAGCCTAATGAAAACATGGTACTTTTATTTCCTCCTTCTCTACTTCCCTAACCTATAGAATGAGACTCTGATTTGTCCAATGTGTGTCACTTGCCCAGTAAACAAAAGAATAGGAAAGCAAGCTCAGGCATTCAACCTTTGCCAGAACCAATTCAATGCTTTCAGATGACCTAAGTTCTCACAATATGAGACAGGTTGAGGAAATCCATTCAGTTCTCATCTGTGTGCAAAAAAATGATAGAACAATCTACTTATTTCTGGATTAAATTGCTATCTTCTTCCACAAAGTTTGGCTTATTACCTGAGTGGTAAAAAGTTTAAGTCAAATCTACTGTAGCAGTGAATCACATCTTGCCCTTCTCCGGCATCCTTGTTTACTGCTTGACTGTTTATACTCCTATCTTATCCTATGCATTGGAGGACTCTTAGCCAGCAGTCCTTACCATTTTTATCAAACATGTCAGTAACATATAGCAGTCATTTTGGGCTGACTAATGTAGAAAATGAAAAAAAAAAAATCAATCGATCAAACTCATCCCAATGTCTCTGGGCCCTGGCAGAGATTTGGAGCAGGGGAGGGAGAATGGAGACCCCAGGTTGATATTGTCCCCACAACATGTATATGTCTTATTGTTGTATGAGCAACTGAGAAGGCTCATTAAGCTAGTCACTTGAATGTAACATTGGTAATGACATGACTTTCAACAGCATTTATACATTCTCGGGCCCAATTAACCCATCTGTAAGATTTGAACTAGTATGCTTTCTCTTGACTCATCCATGCCTATGCTTCTCAGTCACGTTTATAATTTTGAATGGCATAAAGAAGTTGCAAAACCAAGACTCAAGTACAGTGGCATGTTTATCTCTCTCTACAATTACATCTTTTGCTGTACAAAATCCACTCACTACGGGAATGAAGATTAAATTCCATGAGTTCATTAATACATAGCAGTAACAATTTCTATAGCTACACTGGTTTCCTTAGTAGCTAGAGAAAGACCAATAGCATTTCATCTCCCTGAAAAAATTGGCTTGTAGCATCTTGTGAGCCATAGTTCTCACCAAAAGAAATAAATGCATTTTCCCTGGAAGAAAAGATACAAAGCATTCCCAATTTGAGTGAATAGTGAAAGTCATCATTACAGGATACAACATTTTCTTCTAGATCCTGAAGATACAAACTCAGAAATGATGCATGTACTCACTGTCACTCAGGTCCTCTTGAAGTATCCTAAGGTGCTTCAAGCCTTTTCCTTGTCTGTAGACAAAAGTGAGAATACTTCAATGAGATATGTGCATCCTAGAAACACTCAGGAAGAAAGCTGTAAAGGACCTAAATAGAAAAATAGAGGAGATCATTCAGCATCTCATTTTTTTTTTAGGATGATAGAGGTAGCCTCTAAAAAGGTAATAGTAATGGTTAGAACCAGCACAAGGCACTATGGGGTAGAAAGTGGAATTCTCCACTAGATGGTGCTAGGACACACCTATGGCACCCATGGGTTCTGTGACCAGGAAAGAGTGGAGTGTGCTTTCATACCTCTGTAGAACAGGTATTGTATGGAGTATGATCTGGATTAGAGTGAATATAGGTATGTTAAGTCATTTCCTGTATTTGGTTCTACAGGGAATACTTGGGGTGGTAGGTGTGTGTGTTCTTATGAGTCTACACAATACAAACACTCATTTTATATAGATATAGGTCTATAGATATGGATTGGGGATAATTTTTATAATAAATGAAAATTATTTTGGAGGGAGACAATTAGCTTCTATTGAGTGTGTGCCTTTTCATATGCTTCTACGTTTAACCTTCACAATAGCTGTGAAAGGTGGCTCTTATGCTCCATGATCACCAAAGAAGAAACTTGGACTTCACACAGGTTAAGGAACTTGCCCAAGGTCATAAAGCTGGGAAGTAGCAGGGTCTGGGCTTAGATTAAAATCTAAATCTTCTGAGCTCCAAAACTGTAACATAGGCTGGGCATTTGGCATAGCAAAGATGCTGGGTTGGGATGCCTGCATTCCATATCAAAGTGCCTGGGTTGAAGACCCAGATCTACTTCCAAAATAATGTACACCCTGGGAGGCGGCAAGTTTTGGATCAACTACTTGGGTCTCCACCACCTATGTGGGAGACCCAGATTGAATTCTTGGTGCTCAGCTTCAGCCTGGCCCCGCCCAGGCTGTTGTGAGCATTCAGGTAGTGAATTAGTAGATAGGAGATCTCTGCCTTTAAAATAAATAAAGTTAAGTAAACATTAAAGAAAGCACAGTACTGTTATGCTTCACATCACATAGAGTCGCTATAGTTTCTTTTCTTTTTTTTTTTTTTGGACAGGTAGAGTGGACAGTGTGAGAGAGAGACAGAGAGAAAGGTCTTCCTTTGCCATTGGTTCACCCTCCAATGGCCGCCGCAGCCAGCGCGCTGTGGCCAGCGCACCGCGCTGATCCGATGGCAGGAGCCAGGTACTTATCCTGGTCTCCCATAGGGTGCGGGGCCCAAGTACTTGGGCCATCCTCCACTGCACTCCCTGGCCACAGCAGAGAGCTGGCCTGGAAGAGGGGCAACCGGGACAGAATCCGGCGCCCCGACGGGGACTAGAACTCGGTGTGCTGGCGCCGCAAGGCGCGGAGGATTAGCCTAGTGAGCCGCGGCGCCGGCCTATAGTTTCTTGAATGTACAAATGAACTCCAACGAATATGGCTTGAGGTACAATGGCACAATATTAACATGTATGTTAAAAAAGGAACATACATGCAAAAGTTGATCTATGCTGTACTGTAAATATACATAAAATGTTAAATAAAGCATCCTACTTTCCCTGTTTTCACCCACAATTATTAAAGAACCTCATCATAGAAAATATACAAGAATGAATTCCAATCTATGATTCAATTAAAATAAGAATTATTTAAAAGAAATTAAGATTATTTTAAAGTGGATGGATCAAATCCACATGCATGCCTAATTGAAACCATTCATTATTTGCCTCAAAATCCATTCACAGTAAGGGAGCAACGTGAATTACATTTATTTTGTCTCTTCTCTTTACATTGAGATGGTCAGTGCTCACCTGAACTCAACTCAGTTGATGATGGCTCACTGTCAGAAGGCTTCAGGCATCAGCCTTTACATCTTTTTTCAAATCCAGAAAGTATGTTATTCCGTGTATTGCATTCTTGTAAGACAGATTAAAGTATGCAAAAAAAAAAGTACTGAGCATTTAGCAAACAGTAAATGCTATAAAAGTCAACACTGTTGATTAGCATGGCTATAGGCAAGCAGAAAAACAGTGAAAGAGAGTGGGAAGAGATGGCATAGAGGGGAAGGGAGGAGGTAGGAAGGTAATAGGAAAGACGAGGAGGACAGGAGGAAGAAGGGGAAACTGTGGATGGAGATAAAGAAACAATGTGACAATTTTCAGGCATCAGAGTTTCTCACCCATGGTTCAAACAAATAATCTGAGGGGCAGACGTGTGGTCTAATGGTTATGTTTTTGGATGCCTGCATTCCACATCAGAGCGCCTAGGATTGAGTCCTGGCTCTGCTCCAGATTTCAGAATTCTGCTTATGTACACTAAGGAGACAGTAGGTAATAGCTCAGGTAGGTGGGACTCTGCCAGTCATGTGGAAGACCTGGATTGTGTTCCTGGTTCTTTGACTTTGGCTTGGTTCAGCCCTGGCCATTGCAGGCATAAGAGAAATGAACCAGCAGATGGCAGTTCTGTCTCTCTTTTTCTCTCTCCACCCCTCAAATAAGTTACAAAAAAAAAATCATCTGAAATTAGAGGGAATCTTAAACATATGCTCTGCACCCAGTAAATAATCCTGTTGTTCTTTACCTTTGACTTGGTGCAGTTTTCTGTTTTGCCTAAGATTGACTAACTTTACTACAGACTAAAAAACGAAGTGCTGAGAACTGAGACTAGCAGAGATTGTGGGATTGAGAAGGGGAGAAGTTGTACTTTGGGTGCCAGGAAAATGTTGGTTGTATTATTTATAAATTGACTCTTTGATCACATGATAAAGGTGATCTCTAGCTCTCCAAAATCTGGACGAAAGACAACCTGGAAGCTTCCTTTAGAAAAGTCAAAACACGATAGAGACATCTTCTGCGCTGTTTCATGTCTTGACTGAACATTATCTGAAAGGAGAGAGCCCAACTACAGCATGGGGGGAAAAGGAAAATATTCCTTTTCCCGTTGGAAGTAAAATTCCACACAGCAAATTTCCTTTGTAGATTTTTTGCCATTTCAGGTCTCAGTCTTTGTTTCTTCATTTGTGTTGGGGAAGCACTGGAAATTGATACTAAAATAATAGTAGATATAATAATGGGTAACATTTATTGAGCACTTACTAAATGCGCGGCACTGCTTTTGACGTTTTCAGTCACTTTATACTTGAGACAACTCCATAAAGTAGCTACCATATTACAGATGAGAAATAGTAATCTCAGAGGATTTAAATCACTCAATGAAAGTGACACAAGTAGTAAGTGGCAGAGCTAACACTCAAACCCCAGGGGGTGAGCTGAAGCCATGCCCTTTCTGTGGTTTACCATATTTTCCTTAGACAACATCCAAAGTGCCTGTGTTCATGCCTAACACACAGTAGGTATATGGTAATGCTCACCTGTGATTTCTTTAAATAAACATTGCCCTTTCAGAGCACTTTATTGAAATCTGTACACAGTTTGAGAGAATGTCCCATGCAGGGAGTGAAATTAACTTTGATCCCAGAGCTTGAAATATTCATTTGCACACGAATGTTTCTGTTTTGCAGACTAGATCTTCACATAAAAACCTGGCATCCTTCTCTGGGCTCAAGGAACCTAGAGACAGGGGACAGCACTTGAGAGTTGCTCACATGGGTATTTGAGGAGATAAAAACATGTATGGAGAAGGAAGACATCTGGCCCTTTTGGGCTTTCTTTTTCTAACCCATTCTGGTGCAGTCATACTTTTAATTATATGTCACACATAAACTTTTAAAACCCTAAACTTTGTTCTTGTTTCGAGTAGATAATTTCCTGAGCTATTAGAGGAATGTAGTAAATTTTATCAGGAGCACTGGGCATAATAGCCACCAATTTATTCTTGCCTGTAAAAGAGGACATGCCAACCAACTCTTGCTTCTGTTGAATGTGTAACTGTCTCAATACTTCCCCTACAGTCTGTTACCTTTTTAACCCCCCCCCTGTAATCCCACACAAGGATAGCACAATAAAAGAAGAGCTCCAGACCCACAGCTGCCCAAGGTTACATCGTTAGTGTGTAACTGAACTAGACCCTAAGCTTCTTGTGACCTGGCTCCAAATCATCTTTTATTTATGGCATCTCCACAAGATCTGAAAAATGCTTTGTTGGGAGAAAAGGGAGGTGAGCCTAATTAGTTAAGATATTTGGGAAATCAGCATTTCCTATCATCCTTCCATAAATTCAAAACTGTATGTTTTGCACATTTAAGTCTCATAAATCCTGGGATACATCTT
Source organism: Oryctolagus cuniculus (assembly GCF_964237555.1). NCBI lineage: Eukaryota > Metazoa > Chordata > Mammalia > Lagomorpha > Leporidae > Oryctolagus > Oryctolagus cuniculus. The sequence goes on from NC_091441.1 coordinate 32,155,890, forward strand.
GAGAACATACATTTTGCAGAGGTTTTTAAAAATCTTATTAATATCCAGAGGCACTAGTATTACTCAAAACTCATTTTAGATCACACATCTCAGAGCCAGTTCTGAGAATGCTCTTTGTTCATAATAATGATAATAATTTACTTTGATGGGTATTTCTATGCTCATATTGTCCCATTCCAGAACACTACCATACCTTTGTAACTGGTCTTCCCAACCCCTAATTCTTCCCAGCTGGTTGGTTGTGCATGTTCCTACTAGGTTTCCTCCCATAATTACATTCATTGTGCCCTCTCCCTACTCTTAACATCATACACCGTTAGGTCTCACTCTTCTCAGTACACTGCCAGCTTCTCAGTGTGGTTTTTCAGTCATTCAGCTACTCTCACTCTTGCTCTCAAAGTTCTTAATCCAATAACACACTACTCTCCATGGTGAGTCCTTTGGTTTACTCACTCAAGACCACCCTCTCTCATCACTAAACAAGACACACTTGTTCCTGCTTCCCCTTTTACATAACCCCTTCTCATGATGACAACTAAATAATGCAAATAATTTCATTTAAGCATACTTTAATACGGTATTTAAAAATTTTATTGCAATTCTAGTCCTTAAAAGACTAGTTTTTGTGTTGGCTATAGGAGTAGTTTTAGATGTCCAGGGGCTTGTATCAGGTATGTCTCCTGTCTTCCAGATAGTTGCATCTCTGCCCTAAAAAGGCAACTGCAGAAGGCTCAGTGAAGATGAAGGCAAAGAAGCCGAAAGAAAAGGACAATATAGTGTGGGGAGCAACCCGGACTAGACTAAGTTACTGGAATTAAGACTTATTCTATGCATCTGCTCTCCCACAATATGGCGCTGAGAAGGGAGAAACAGCTTCTACACAGCTGCCTCCAGTTCAACCAATAAACAGCAGGACCTGCTCCTGATTGGAGGAGAGCAGCGTACTCGGCGTGTGGGTAGCAGAGTTGGGATTGGTGGAAGAGGACTATAAAGGAGAGAGACAACATGCACCAGGAACATCTAAGGGGAACATCTATCTGAAGGAACACCTGTGCAGCCCCCGAGAGAGCCGGCCGGCGGTGTGCCGCTCCCCCGCGGAAGTGGGGAAAGTGGCTAGGGGGAACCGCCCTTCCACGGAGGTGGAAGGGTCGGTAGCCAACCCGGGAAGAACCAGCAGCAAACCCAGGGAGGGCCGAGCAGATGAAAGAACAGCACAGGGTCCTGTGTCATTCCTCCATGAAGAGGGGGAACGACATATAGAGTCAAAAGGGCTGACTTTGGGTTCCATTTTTATAGCTGACTCCTGAATGATCTTGGGAAAAGCCACTTACTCTCCCTGAGCAGGAGTTTCTTTAGCTGGAAAATAGGAAGTCCAATATTTAAACTCACGGGGTTATTGCAGGAATTAGCTGTGATAATTACTGTGAATACCTTGTAAATTATAAAGGGCTTTGCAAGTGTTGGCTAGTATTAAGTGAACAGTCTGGGCATTGCCAGCATTTTAAAATGCAAAACTAGAGGTATTTCTAATCACCTAAAATAATTTGTCATGAAATGTGTGATTCTTTATCTGTATCTTGTTGCTCCAGGCTCCAATTCTAACACTGCTTTTATTTACATTCAGCAGAATTAACCTCTTAAAAAATAATTCTTTTCTTTATTGTTTGAAGACTCATGCTCAAGCTGTTGGCAGCAAATAAGTATGGAGGTCTTCAAAAAGTTAATGAAAAATGTATTTTATGAAAAAGTACGCTTGAGTTTCAAACATTTCTTACAATTTTTGATTGTAATTTTATTTATTGAAATTTTATTTCAATTTTTCCAAAATTAAAAACTTTCCCTCCTGTAATGGCTAAAATTTCCATTGTAGATACCAATCCTAATCTTGGACTTATACACACACACTACTATGCATATTTTCCCTCTCCCCTCTGCTCTTTCCTTCCTTCTTCTCTCCATTCTTCCTCCTCTCTCCTTCATGCCCCCATCCCTCCCTTTCCTCCAACAAGTGCTAGAACTACCCACATCAGAAAATGCCACATGAGTCTTTTATTAGAGTGACACAGTTTACATCTCCCTGCTTGAGCCTGCTTGAAAGGCTTGTAAAGCTTCACTATTCTCTTCAGGGCCTATGGATGGGCTCTTGTAGGTAAAATGTACCTAACTGTATGTTATTTACCAATTAGATCACAGAGCAGACTCTAAAGTTAATATATAATCTACTGTGTAACTACTTGATTGCTGAAGAACATTCCCCAGGCATTCCATGGCCTATAGGGGCAGTATGTTTTCTATGATATGGTGGGAATTATTGACTCACTGAACCAGAATGCCCTTGGAATCCACATAAAGGTCCTTATTTCCACAATGTATTGAAAAGCCAACAGACTCTGGTTTACTGCATATTCTCAGTTTGCAGACTATTGATCTGATAATAAATCAACTTGGTATCCTCTGGGTGTCCTTAACTCCTCATGTTCACAACCCTCCATCTAGATGCCTGTGATAGGAAGCTCCCTAAACCACGTATGTACAGGAGTTGCTTATTTGACACTCAACAGCTCAGAGTATTGTCTGTAAAATGGAATACTTCAATGTTCCTTAAAGTACACAAGGTCAGGGAAAGTAATATCTCCTCAGAAATACTAAGTGAATTGCCACAGATCTGCCAGTTGTAAATAAGAAAAGGCCTATAAAAATATAATCTTGGAATTTTCAAACTGGAATAAAGTGTAATATAATTATTTGTAAGTTATTTAATGTTAAGTCTAACCTTATTGGATTAAAGGCAAGACTTCTTTTTAAATCAAGTGCATGTGGGTGCACGTGTATGTGTGTGTGTGTGTGTGTGTGTGTGTATGTCCTTATTTTCCTGAAGGGACACTGACAGAGATTTTTGAATCAAATGCCCTCATGTCAAAAATGAAGATGAGACCAAAAGAAATAGGAGAAATAGGAGTGGAACCTGGTCTTCCATATTTCCAAGAGTGCAGTCTTCTGGAAAACATGTTCTCCACTTATTCACATGTGCCACATGGCATACATGAAGCATTTGGGGGGAGGGTCAGAACTCGGTCCTATCCCTGTCTTTTCCACTGGAAATTATCTAAATGTCAGTGTTCAGACCAATTCTGTTTTGGATTATTGCTATTTCACACATGCGGATTAATCAACAGATTTTGTTAGTCTGGTTCCATGGTCTGTCTGTCCCCAACACCTTATCCAAGTCATTTTTCTAACTCCTACTCTATTGGAGATCCTTCTGCTTAATCAGAACTCCAAGCTGGAACTAGTTACCTAAACTATTGCTCTCCCTCTTATCCACCTCTTCTTTTGGATTTCCCCTCTGTCTTCCCATATTCCTGTCCTCTTGCACTGGAATAGAGCGGTCTGTAGCAGATTCCTTTGTTGAAGTCACAGGGACCACATTTGGTAAGTGCTCACTTTATATTTGTTGAATAATAGGATGAATGGATTCCAGGATGGGTCCAGTCAGGGACCCACTCTATAAGGCATTCCATCTTCCATCAGATCTTTACGTTTTTAATATGTGAAAGACTGAAAATATTTCTAAACCCATAGGACTGGTTCTTTACTAATGAGATTTCAGCTTCAACACAAGCAGTAAAATTTTGAGCAGTGTGTCTTTGAATCACACCTTCCCCATCTATTTTTCACCCAGGGCTCATAAGCACCATCATGGCAATGAACTTTTTCTGCTTCTATGTTTAATCACCAACAGTCTTCATTATATTGCTCTTTTCTCTTTCTTTCTTTTTTCTTTTTATTTATTTATTTTTTTGACAGGCAGAGTTAGACAGTGAGAGAGAGACAGAGAGAAAGGTCTTCTTTCCATTGGTTCTCCCCCCAAATGGCTGCTATGGCTGGCGCGCTGTGCCAATCCAAAGCCAGAAGCCAGGTGCTTCCTCCTGGTCTCCCATGCTGGTGCAGGGCCCAAGCACTTGGGCCATCCTCCACTGCCTTCCCGGACCACAGAAGAGAACTGGACTGGAAGAGGAGCAACTGGGACAGAATCCAGCACCCCAACTGGGACCAGAACCCAGGGTGCTGGTGCTGCAGGCAGAGGATTAGCCAAGTGAACCGCAGCGCCAGCCTATATTGCTCTTTTCAACAAATGCTGATGTCCAGCTCTTGCCTGCTCTCTCCATCCCCAGATAATTTAGAGTTGATTCTAATAAAATATTTTGCAATTTAAAGCATGAATTTGTTACAGCTCCTCTGTCAGGTAACTGATAAAAGAACAGTGTAGCATGACCTTCTCGTCCAATGTGTCAAAGTTCATACAACTGTACTAGTACAAATCATACGTAAACCACATTTGGCCTGCTAATTTAAGGATATCATCCATCAATAGATGAATGATGGTGCTCACCTCTGACACTCAATGCTTTGACAGCTAGGATGCTGGAATGTCACAGGAAAGGCTCTTGGCAAAGAATGGTCCCCATGCCTCATATCAAATGGAAGCTTTCAGTTATCAACTATTTCTATTAGAATTGTAATTGTGCCTCAATACCCACATCCCCAAGCTGGATCTTCTGAGCAAACCTGAAAGACCTACCACCACAGGCAAGTATCTCCTCACTCTGCAAACCTCTCCACAAACTCAACTCAGTCAATCTGCTTTGCCTCATGCCCTTCTTTCTTTGTACAAAATTAGTGTAGGTAGATTGTAAGAGAAGTGTCATTTGTCGTAAGAAATCAGGAAAGGGTTTTTCAAACCTTAAGCAGAGGTTTGAAAATTAGATACTGCTTTTAATTCATGAAAACAGATTGGCTGAATTTTGCTCACTAATATAAAATCACGGCTCACATTGCCAGGAAACTTCACTTGACATCAGTCAGTTGACCCAACTGACTACAAGGCAATAATAAGTAACTATCTTCCTTTTATTGCTAATGGCGCTTAACATTTGGCTTTTTCATCACAATAAATTTAGAATATCTGCTTCACTCTTGAATGTTATTTATAACACAAAATAAGAAGACATGCTCACATCATTGTCTTTAAAACCACACTTGCACATAATCTAAACACATCTCTGTACCATGTTTGCAGAGATTGCCATTAGACCCCACAGATGTTTTACAGCAAACAGAGAACCACACACCTTAGTTCTATCCTCATACCCTAGTGTAGGGAGAGTGAACAACTAGGTAGACCAGAAGGTTTTTACTAAATAGTCATTCAGTAAGCTTCATAGTAGAGGTAGATTCTGGAGCTTCCTCCCATGTGCACAGTTACAGATGTAAGTAATTCCTCTTGTTCTATTGACAGGGGCCTCAAGAGAATGGTATTCATCTGTCCCAAATAAACTATTTTGAAGTCTAGTCTTAGGATTCCCTTTAGCTTTCTCACTACCGCTCTGGAAGATTGTGCAAATAATTACATGATAATTTGCCCATTGTTTGAATAGGTATTATTAAATATAAAACAATTATCACATATAGTATAATATGTGAACGTACAAGCCTCTTCAGGAGAATGCATATTCTCAACCTCTTAAAAATATTAATTATTAATATTCACTTTTAAGCTCTGTGAAACTAGCTCTCTGATGTGGCACTAAACACTCACCGCTCTAGCACCTACATGGGCTGACTGGAGAATTCACATGCTATGGTGTTTGATACACTCATTCTCTCAGGTGAAATACTGCAGGAAAAACTGCATAATTCATTAGACTGATGCAGTAAGGCTGAATAATTAGATCATCTCCTTGTCCAAGGCTACATTTTATGATGATCTTTTACCACAATAATCTAAATTGGGGTTAGATTGGGGCATGTGGGGGCCAGGGGGAGGTTGAAAGTAAACTGATTGGAAGGTTTCTATGTGAAATAACAGCTCTATGTTTCCTTGCCTTCAGAAGTAGGATCCCATCTTCAAAAGGCTTACATATCGTCTGCCCTTGGCTAGCAAGCACCTCAAAAGTTTTCATAGAAGGAAAATGATTGTATACAATGGTGTATATAAATACATATATGCTTGCATATATTTAAATATGACTATATACAATATTGCATTTTTATTCTAGTGGATGGGGAGGAACAGAACGAGAAGCTTAAAAGCCAACAATACCCCCAGTGGACTTGCAGGAAAGAATCTCCAAATGTTAGCAAATGTGAAAAGTCAGAGAAACAGCTGAGCCTTACCTCACAGTTCCTGCAGGAATGATGGTTTTGATGACAGGAGCCAGTGTCATCAGATAGACCACGCTGAGCAGGATTTGAGGTCCTTCTCAGGTGCTCAGGGCAAAGAAGACGGCCAGCGTGGAAGACACAAGGACGTTCAGAGGTTTCCTTTCCGTAGTAACTCTACTGGCTCCTCAGCACTAAAGTAAGTCCTCCTTCATTCTGGATTTGTTTTTGAAGCGCCTCCCCTGGACTGCTCTCATTAGCATCCCGTTCTCCTTCAATGGTCACGTGCATGAGGATTGGGCTGTTTTCTCATTGGAGAATTTTCTTCTTATTAAGTAGTCAGAACACCCATTCCAGGGGCCCTGGCCAGAACCACTGGAAGATCACTCTTTCTGTGGCCACTCTGGTTCTGCTTGACCTCTCCTCTACCACATTGTTTCCTCCTGTTTCTCCCTTTCCACATTACTGAGAGGTTAAATTTTTACAAATCTTGTATTCATAAGAAATTTTTGTCTTTGAGCTGATGGAAGATAAGGAGGGTTTGTACACCTGGCCTTCCCAGGGTGGAAAACTCCATTGGAAAAACTAATTGGCTATCTTGAATGCTGGTGTATGAGCGCATTTTATCATGAAATTCAGATGGGAGAGGCAGGTTGGAAGAAAAGGCCAAGGAAAACCCTTCCCATGGGATCCGAGCCATTTCTCTGGAGAAAGGACCAGAATGAAGCCGAGATCACTCCTTGTGGTTATTTCCGAACTGAAGCAACTTAAAACTTAGGAGCCTCGAGGCCCAGCCTTCATCACTCCAATTTCATTTGCTTCTTCTTCATTATCATTATCACAAAAGAAACAAAAATAATCTCTTATTCCATAACAATGAATAGAATCACTTTCTACTTTCTACATATTTGCCCTAAGCATAAAGTAAAAACTAAGACTTACTTGTATTCACTGTTTCCTTTGAACATCACATAATTGGTCCCTAGATTTCCCTGAAATCTTAGATTTTATTCTGAAAACCTTACATTAGCTATGACTTTATCCCAAGGATCAACTGCTTTTAAGCCTCAATATCTATTCCTTGCCTTTAGAAATGGAACTGTTTTTCCAAAGGCTAAGCCTGCTGTCCTTTGGGTTTTTACTACATCTATAGCAACCACTCTGTTGGGAGACCTTACAAATAAAACTAGGCTTTGGAGTCTGGGCATATATAAAAGATACATTGCAACAAAAACCATTTTAGGTTCTTTGTTTAAACCAACAATAGCTTATTAATAGCTACTGAAATTACCTTTGGTTCTGATTAAAGAAAAGGAATTCTATCTCTTGAAATTTAGTATATTTCCAGTATAACTTGCTCTTGCATATAAAAAATTTCCATTTGATAATTCCATATTAAAATCATGTTTGGAGGAGATGTGTGGTCTCAGTTGGCAATGAAGTTGAAATTCTGTTATTTTTGCTGAATTTCTTAATTTTCTCCAGGAGTTTCATGTCTGCATTTTGAAAATCTCCTCCTTCAAAGAGATCTATTGGCTTCATGAAGCTATTCACCCTATGCTCAGCGTTCCTGTGAAACTAATAAAAAAAAGTACCAAAACTGTTTTATGCAGGAGAATAAATAGAATAGCATCAATTCATATTGGATTCAATATAACATTTCTTGTAGTCAATAATCTACTTGAAAGGAATCTAAATTTCTTGGATAAATGACTGATTTTAGGACTGGGTCAGAAAATATACAAAACAAATCGAGAGTTTTTCAGTTCAAAAAGGCAAGAACGTGTTTAAATACACACACTGACACATACGCATACTCACACTCACACATGTGATTGGCATATCAAGGAACACAAGGCCCAAGAGCTCCCAAAGGCCAAACTTGGAGAGTCTTGCACAGTCAAATCTGTACTTATACAGTAAGTAATTAAACAAACAGGGAGAACAGACAAATCTCTCATTCAGAACTATTCCAAATAACTTGTGTAGTTATTCAGCCCTCAGGAAGGTGGGAGAAAACTCTCACTCTTTAGGTGGGATCTGTGGGAGTGAACTCCTTTTTTTTATTTTTACTTTTTTAAACTTTTATTTAATAAATATAAATTTCCAAAGTACAACTTTTGGATTATAGCTGATTTTTCCCCCCATAACCTCCCTCCCATCTGCAACCATCCCATCTCCCGCTCCCTCTCCCATCCTATTCACATTCTTGAGAATGCATCCAGCATAGAAAGGGAGATTGAGAAACTTTCCATCGCATACATATGCCACATAGCACTTAAACATCAAAACTGATGTCATCCTTTTGTACTTTTGCTATAAAGTGATGAGAATGGCATCTACCTCTGTGGTCTTCCTCCAAATTATAATAATACAAATATTAATAATAGTAATAACCTCTTGCACTCTGATCATGATTAAAACATCAGACAAATCTACAAAATACCTTTTCCCTTGTCATGATGATTGTCAAGATCATCAGAAATCAGAAAGTTTTAGAAACTGTAATAGGCATGAGGAGCGTAAAGAGACATGATGACTAAATATAATGTGGTTTTCCCCCATCGAGGAAATTTGAATAACATTTAATGATGTATATACCAACTAATGTTTTGAGAGGGAGGACATGTACAGTTTGGGACATGCTCAATCGGACTTGCCCCAAATGGTGGAGTTAGAAATGTACCAGGGGATTCCAATACAATCCCAGCAAGGTTGCATGTACCAATGCCATCTCACTAGTCCAAGTGATTAATTTCAGTTCACAATTGATCACACTGATAGGTCTAAGAGTCAAAGGGATCACACAAACAAGACAAGTGTCTGCTAATACTAACTGATAGAATAAAAAAGGGAGAGAACAATCCAACATGGGAAGCGGGATACACAGCATACTCATAGAATGGCAGATGTCCTAAATAGCACTCTGGCCTCAGAATTAGCCCTTAAGGCATTCGGATCTGGCTGAAGAGCCCATGAGAGTATTTTAGGCATGGAAAGCCAAGACACTCTGGTGGAAAAAAAAATGACCTAAATGAAAGATCTCTGTGAGTGAGATCGCAGTAGAAAGAACGGGGCCATCAAAGAAGGAGGTATCTTTCTCTGAAGGGAGGAGAGAACTTCCACTTTGACTATGACCCTGTTGGAATAAGATCGAAGTCAGCAAACTCAAGAGGTTTCCATAGCTTTGGCAACTCATGACTAGAGCCTAGGGAGATTACTGACGCCATAAACAAGAGTGTCAAATTGTTAAGTCAACAACAGGAGTCACTGTGTACTTACTTCTCATGTGGGATCTGTCCTTAATGTGTTGTCCAATGTGAATTAATGCTATAACTAGCCCTGAAACAGTATTCTAAACTTTATGTTCTGTGTGGGTGCAAACTGATGAAATCTTTACTTAATATATCTAAATCAATCTTCTGTATATAAAGATAGTTGAAAATGAAACTTGGCTGGCGCCGCAGCTCAATAGGCTAATCCTCCGCCTGCAGCGCTGGCACACCGGGTTCTAGTCCCGGTAGGGGCGCTGGATTCTGTCCCGGTTTCCCCTCTTCCAGGCCAGCCCTCTGCTATGGCCTGGGAGTGCAGTGGAGGATGGCCCAAGTCCTTGGGCCCTGCACCCCATGGGAGACCAGGAGAAGCACCTGGCTCCTGGCTTCGGATCAGCGCGATGTACCAGCCGCAGCGCACCGGCCGCGGCAGCCATTGGAGGGTGAACCAACGGCAAAAGGAAGACCTTTCTCTCTGTCTCTCTCTCTCTCACTCTCCACGCTGCCTGTCAAAAAAAATTAAAAAAAAATGAATCTTGATGTGAATGGAATGGGAGAGGGATCAGGAGATGGGAGGGGTGCGAGTGGGAGGGAAGTTATTGGGGGGAAGCCATTTTAATCCATAAACTGTACTTTGGGAATTTATATTTACTAAATAAAAGTTAAAAAAAAAAGAAAAAAATCTGTAATGCTGATTGATGTAGATGCAAATAATGGGGAAATGGTTATAGGATATGGAGAAACTCCATCTTTTCAAGTTATCTATAAACTACTGTAAAAGAAAAACTTTTTATTAAAAGACAAACATTTGTTGAATGTATGAAAATAAAATTTCTCAGTCTTTGTGAATTTACCCTCATGTATTATCTTGTATTCAATTTTTTAAAAATTTAAAACCAAAAATTATGTTGAGGGTAGAAATGGTATATGAAAAAAGCTAACTCTAGAGTGGAAAAATCAGAATTAATTTCTCATCAATGAAAGTAAATATTGACATTACTTATAATCAAAATAGATCTTTAAAAATGATAATGCCCACAAGAGATTAAATTTTATTTTCAAAATAATTTCAGATTTAATTGTAATGTCAATTACTGTACTAATATATTAAGAAAAGCAAGGCAGGAATTACTTTCCCTGCTTTAACAATCAAAATCTTGAGGCAAAGAAACATGTACACTGTGTTTAAGGTAGAGAACTGCTTCATATTATACATATAAGTAATAATTAAGTTGTGGTGAGGGCAACCAGTTTCAGTTTCTCTGTCTGAAAAAATGAGAGGTATCTCATGTTGGAGAAAGTTCATTTATTATATCACCCCAAACACACAGAATGTGATCAATTTATTTATACTAAAAAATAAAGAAGTATACTAAATATTAGGGGAAAATTTCCCAAGATCAAAAAAGAAAGATAATCTATACACACAGGTAGAGCCTGCATCCCTCTTATCTCTAAGGATATGAGGCTAGCTATATGTGTATGATCGAACTGGGTTCTTCCAAAGGGATCATGTAGGTTATTGATTGAGCTTAGATTTGTTTCATTGAGATTGGAACATTCTCTCTTGGCTTCTAGAAACATAGTCCTTCACTAAAGCCAATGGTCCAAGTCCATCTTCTCAGAGGAGTTGGGTCCCAGGCTACAGGTAGATAGATATGGACATTGGGAATAGAGTTACAGGGATGTTGGCCTGGCTAACACAAGGTCTCCTATGGACCCAGATAAACAAGATGCATGACTTGAGGTGATCAGGAAAGGGCCTTCCAGGAATGAGTGCTGGAGAAAACTCCCCCAGAGATTAGCAAAACCAAAGAAATGGGAGAATTTTTATTTAAGGAAATGGGAGAATAAGTTTAAAAAAAATCAGCATCTTTGAAATCTTCAAAAAAAATTAGGGATGAAAACATGAAACTCAATATGTGACATAAGTATGAGGCTTATACAACCAAAGAACTTGTAAAATGAAAGAGCACTAAAAAATTTTCCCAGGATGAAGAAAAAGAGAAAACATAATGGAAAAAATGAGAGGAAATTAATAGACATGGAAGCTGAGAAGCACCAACATGTCTAAGAAGAATTTAAGAAGGGGAAACACAGAAAAAAAATCAACTAAGAGAGTTGGTGATACCTGAAATTTTCCAGAATTTAAGAGACAGGAATCTTGAGATTAGAGAAACCCAATGTGTAATGTAATAAAAATGATAAATGTAAACCCATACTTGGACTTCACAATGGAGGGAGCACTATAAAACCCAGCAGAGGAGACAGATTGCATGACATGAAGAGTCATCTGTTGGCAGCTGAAAGTGCTGTGGGAAAACAGCTTCAAACATCTAAGGACTAGGTTTAATATCCTTGGATCCTCACTGCAAGAACTTTTGAAGGACATAATTCATCAGTAAGAAAAATAAATTCATGAATAAAGAGTGAGATTCAAAAACATTGATGAGCAAGAAACTGGATATTGGGATGATAAAAATTCATAACATCTATACAATCAAGAAACATGCTTTTTATCTTTAAACCATGTTAGAATTATAATACTAGACAATAGCTGCATGAAAATTGGGAATGGGGAGAGGAAAGGTATAGGAGGTACTAAAGTCCTTCCCCTGTATGCTTTGTATTCAAGTTTTGAAGGCCACTGCTAAACAAATGGAAAAAAATGCACAATGTTTAAGCCAACATAAGGAAAAAGAATAAAAGAAATAAAATTAAGTCAATTCAGTACACTCTTCTAAATGAGTTGAAAAAGAAAAGCCACATATACACAGAACAAAAAAATAAGGTGGTAGAAATAAATCCAAACATATATATAGGAGAAATAAGTTTCATAATACTTGGTATATACTACTAATGTCTAACACATAAAATATTAAAATTTCTAATAATTATACATCATATATATATAGGTGGTCAACTATATAGAATGTTTTAAGTAGATGGAAAAAATACAAATCCATCAAACTCATTATAGTAGTTGCATATTCGGAGATGGGCCCCCAAATTTTCAACTTTACATATGTTAATTATTTGTGCATTAAAGAGATGACACAAATGTAACAAAATACTTATTCCTAAAAATTACAGGTGATAGAAACACAGGGTATTATTAGATTTCTTTGTATGCTTTATGTTTTCCTATTTTTTAACAAAAAATATTTGGAATAGGCTGTTCTTTCTATGTTCTTTATATTGTTATCATATATTACACACACATACTTGTGTGTCTGATTACCCAAAAGCATCCAAGCAGAACCGGGACTAGAACCAAGATTTCCTAATACCAAGTCCCCAGTTCTTTCCAGTGTACCAATATTCTAAGTATTAGTAATAATTAATGGTAGCTATTCCCCAGGGTCTTTACAGATGACTTTGGAAAGTTCCTACAAGCTTTGGATTTTCATCATTTTTCTTCTACTTTCAATGCCTAGATTGGCACCAATTTACCCTGGAGAGGTTCTTGTCTCAATTGAGAACCACAAAAGATAGCAAGATCTTTAAGCGAATAGCTCTGAATAATTTCCCCACACAGATCACTCTGCAGAATTTCATTTTCAACATGAATGGTCACACTTCAAGCAATGAATGAGATGTATTGTTCAGGGGGAAATGACGCACTCATTTCTGTAGAGCTGCTCAACAGCCCCAGCTCAGCTTAGGAGATCGTCAGCATTTTCATTATAAACCCATCAGCAGGATGTAAGTGCCCAGAGGCTGCCTCAGAAATCCATTTGCTGAGTCACCTCTGAGACAAGCTGCTTGATAACGATCCACAAGATTGACACAAACAAAAATGCCAACCTCTTCCAGGACGTCATCCCTGACTATGTCAGATTCTCACTCTGACCTCTTCTTGACCCCATCTTTCCTTGTTTATGGGGCCCGTTAGCTGATTATTAGATCATTTTGTTAGACTTCTCTTACTGGGGGCATGATTTTTCTCACCAATTGGACAAAATTTTAGTTTTATGTTTCACACAGATCCTTATGGAACCAAGTTATGGTTGTATATCCTAGATTTTTAGATGGAATAGCTGAATAAGAAAAGTAACCAATAATCTAAATGTGATCATACATTTAGATATACTAAAACTCTATCTTTGCAGCAATGAACTAACTCCCAGATTAAAGGAGATTTAGTGGGAACAGAAGATAGGATGGATTTTTCCCCCCTAGGATTTTTATGCGATGGAAGATAAAAATACATGTAGCACATTCAAATCCACAAAGTAATAATAATGTCTTTGACTCTGCAATGCACTCACCTTTTTTTTACAAGTGTCTGAAATTAACTCATCTTTCATGATTAGGCCTAGGTCAGTCTGAGCTTTTCTCAGAGAAGGCTTCCTCACTGGCTCATCCCATCCCTGTTGCATCAGAACCGCATTTGTACTTACATTTTTCTGTCTGTGGTGTCACCTTCATTTATATGTTGTCTTGGTCTGTGAGTCATTTCAGAGATATTGGTTTTATTTGCCAGTTGATGGGAGAACTTCTTGAGCACAGCCCCTTGTTTCAGGTTTGTGAGATCACTGACAACTCACAAGGCAGTGGAGGCTTAACTCAGTGTGGATCCATTGCTGTAAAGAGGAGACACCAGCATCAACCTTCTTAGTTGGGCCCCTTCTCCCTCAGAGTCATGGAGAAGACAGATTGAGTTGTGCACAGAGTACCCTCAGATAGTGTGTAATCATCCTTCTTCTCCATAGTTCTCCCAAGGTAGCAGCCCATCTTAAGACTCCTCTGTATTAAGGTTGGCAAACTCCAAGCAAATTTTGACTTAAAAGGGAGAACGTGAGCGACTCTTGACCATGGCTGTAAATCTTACCTTTTGCTGCTTAAGAGAATCACAACTTCACAGAGAGAGGTCCTTTTGCTCAATTAGCTTCATTATTCTTCAACTATGACTGGAAAAAGAAACAATTTACATTACTACTCAGTACATTTATGTGATAGAATGAGAGAGAAAGAGAAGGAAAAAAAATCAGGAAACTTTAAGCACTGTATGTGGTGCAGTTGATGTTACAGATCCAATTCTACGCTGTCCTACACTGTCCTATCTTCACCTAACTTATGAAAATTCATTGAGAAAGATATTATATAGAATCAGCCATACTGAACTTATGACTCTAATGTAGAGTTCTGTTGTCCTGGATTCTGGGTAAGGCCAAACTCCCTACTCACCAAGTAACATACTGGCCAGAAACTTCCTCCAGGTCTTTCTAAGTGGTCACAGGTGGTTCACCCTGCAAGTCACTATCTCTCCCTCTCCCCAGATCTAAACAGGGAAAATCTGGAGCCACTCTTCTCAACAAGAAGAGGACTGTAGGAGAGCTAAACTTATACTGTAGCACCACGTTAGTGAATGTGTTTTCTCCTGTTCTTGCCGAGTCACACCTGAAGCCAAGTAAGGAAGATTTCCAAGAGTATTATTCTGTAAAGACATTAGCACTGGGAGACAGTACAAGGGAATAAAACTACAGACTAATATCCCTCATAAACAGATATGCAAATATAGCAGACTTAGCAAAGTGGATCTCACAATACATAAAAAGAACAATACTTCATGACTTATTGGAGTTTACCCCGAGAATACAAGGTTAGTTTAACATTTGAAAATAAATGTAATTCACCACATTAAGAAAAGCTAGGGGCCGGTGCTGTGGCATAGTGGGTAAAGCTGCCATCTGTAGTGCTGGCATCCCATATGGGCGCCGGTTTGAGTCCCAGCTGTTGCACTTCTGATCTAGCTTTCTGCTATGGCCTGGAAAAGCAGTGGAAGATGGCCCAAATCCTTGGGCCCCTGAAGCCATGTGGGAGACCCAGAAGAAGCTCTAGCCATTGCTGCTATCTGAGGGAGTAAACCAGCAGATAGAGAACCTCTCTCTCTCTGCCTTTCTGTAACTCTGCCTTTAAAATAAATAAATCTTTAAAAAAAAAGAGAAAAGCTAAACTAAGCAGATAAAAACATAATAACATTCACAGTCATTTTTATATCTCAGAAAAATTGACATAATCCAACATCCATTCAAGATAACTTTCATAAATGAGGGATCAAAGAGTATTCCTTCAACCTGCCAGAAATAATTTACAAAAGATCTACAGCTGATATTATACTCATTGGTAAAAGACTCGATGCTTTTCCTGTCAGATCAGGAACAAGGTAAGGCTGTCCATTCCATAACTTCCATTCAGCCCTATACTGGTGGTACTACTGGTCAGTGTAATCCACTCACTAGAAAAATACAAAGAAATAAAGGCATCCAGCTTGAAAAGAAAGAACGGAAACTATATTTTTTCACTGCAAATATGATTATTTGTAGAGAAAACCTGTTAGAATGTCAAAAAAAGGTTACTGTGAGGGACTTGATCAAGGTTGCAGGATACGAAATCCTTATAGACAAATCAACTTTGTTTCCATTCACTAGCAAAAAAACAACAGAAATTGAAGCAGAAAACACCACTTATAATAGCATTACAAATATGAAGTATTTAGGGAAAACTTGACAAGATATATATGAGATCTATACACTGAAAACTAAAAAATATTATTGGGAGAAATTGAACAAGACATAAATAAATGGACAGAGATACTGTACTTACAGAATAGAAGACTCAATATTGTCAAGTTGTTATTCTCCCTAGATCTACCTCTACATTCAGTGCAATTCCAATCAAAATCCCAGCAGGCATTTTTGTAGAAATTGACAAACTGATTCCAGAATTTCTGTGGAAATATGAAGAACTTAGAAGAGCCAAAACAACTTAAAAATGAAGAGGAAAAAATTGGATGGCTAATATCACCTGATTTCAATACATACTTTCAAGTTACAATAATTAAAACAGTGAGCTATTGGTGTAATGACAAGCAATCACATTAGTGAACAGAATAGAAAGTTTAGAAATATATTGCTATGTATGTATTTTCTACAAAAGTGCAAAATTCAGTGTTGAAAAAATATTAAACAGCCATAAAAGGAATGAAATGAGCATTTGATACACACTATGATGTCAATGAATCTCAGTATAATTAGGTTGAATTAGAGGAGCTCTAGAAAAAGAATGCATGTTGTATAATTCCATTTATACAAATTAATAGGAAATACAAATTATTGGATAGTGACAGAAAGCAGATCATTCATTTTCTAAGGATTGAATGAGGAGAGAAATGATCCCAGGAGAGAGGAGTTGCAAGGAAACACCTAGCTTTGGCTGAGGTTCTCAAGGAATAACCAGACCAGAGGATCACAATATACATTCACTGTCTTGATTGTTGTGGTACTTTCATGAATGTGTACATGTTACATAGAATTGAAATTGGCACTTTGAGATGCGATGATTTTGAACAGCCCATGTCTCAACTGTTGAGGAACAGTTTTTTTTTTCTTTATGCTGTTTGTTATAATCTTGTGAGTATAAAGTTAGTTGAAAATAGATATTTGGAAAAAATATGAATGGGAATAGGAGAGGGAGGAGGAAGAAGGGTGGGAGTGCGGGCAGGAGGGAGGGTAGGGTGGGAAGTATCACTATGTTCCTAAATTTGTGTATATGAAATGCATGAAGTTTGTATACCTTAAATAGAAGTTTCCTAGGTTAAAAAAAACATAAAAAATTGAATTTTATAAGCATAGGCTGTTTATGGTAGATCAATTATACTTCAATAAAACTAAAAAAAAGTTTTGCATGCGTGCCTGATATCATATCTTCAGGTACACTAAATTTTTTTTAAAAAGATAAAACTGTACTTGAATAAATTTTACTGAAAATCTTGAAATGATTTTAGAATTGGAACAAGATGTCTGCTGCTACCCTGTGGGGTGAGGGGAGGGGCAGTCAATGAAACACAGTTGGAAGCTGAGACAAGAAAAACACAAAGCCACAGCATATGGACACCTCCTCATCAGCTGGGGTCCCTCAATAGATAAATTTTATTTGCACATGTAGATTATAAATCCTCCTTTGGAACTATTCCTTCCTCCTTGTGACAATTTATCAAATTCACCAAGGCAGCTCTCCTAACTTCTCTCAGGTCTCCTATAGTCCAGAATAAACAACCCTGGTTTCCACAGAGGCATGATATGGTTTCCAGATCTACACATTGTTTTTTCACCTTGTTTTTACCTGGTTCTTCCCAACCATACATAAATTACCCAGTGGGTGGGTAGACTCTGTGTGTACATTTGAAGCCCACAGGTCTCATACCATCAGTGAAGACAAGTTCCCAGAGTACCTGTGTTGAGAAGGAAGGTCACATGTGTTCAGATCCAGCCTGGTAATTGCACCCCGAAACACTTCATTGTTAGAGACAAAGGAGAGTCTTGGCTGAGGTTACCAAGGAATAGCCAGACCAGAGAATCAGAACGCGTATTTAATTGATCACTTAAAATGTGTATAATTTCCTTGAGGACATGGCTTAGAAATTGTCCCACAATCCAAGGTGTTCTAAGCCAATTGCCATAAGGATATGTATATTTGTATAATTTCCATGTTGGGTATTCTTGTTTTAAGGTCTTTGGACTGGGTTGATAAGTCAGGAGATACCTTATACTGGAACATTGCTCTTTTTCAGACATGTCTCAGGCTCCTTAATTCATCTACATCCATTTTATTTATCTTTTCTAAAATACATCTTTACTGTATCAAATTGTGAGACTATGTATCAGGGATCAGAGGTAGGCTAATAGAGAGGAGCTAGGATGATCATGGTCTCAACTGGGTATATCCCCTGCCTTCAAGGAACTTGAGCTATTAGAGGACAGAATTGAAATCAGAGAAGAATCTGGTGTAGAATGTGTCTTGGAGAGAGATGAGCAAGAGGAGGGAAACAGAGGAGGCAGAGCTGGCTCCAAACTAGAAGAACAGGGGACTGCCCTCCTAAGCCTCCCCATTGCTCAGGGAATATGTTCTCTTCCTTTGCAACATGTTAGTAAAAGGCAAAAAACCTTTCATAGAGCAAGGGAAACATGCTAAGTTTCCCTTCTGAAAAAGGCCACACATAGTTGCAAAAAATAGACCTGGCTTATAATTCTGATCCTATAGTTCTTAGTGATGAGGATTTTGGCAAATTATTTCCCATCTCTGGATGTTGGTTTTCTCTTCTGTAAAACCTGAGTAAGTACTTCCATGCTTGGTTGATGAATTAAATGCTATCCCTTAGGTTATGTGTAAGCCTGAATTTTGAAGATGCCTTATACAAGCAAGGCAGGCAGGGTAGACTTTCTTGGTGTCATGAAATTGAGAGGAAGGTGCTTGGTTCTCACAGAGCTGGATATAATGGGAAGACACTGACCTGGAGATCAGGAAGTTCAGATTCTGATGAGTTCATGCTGCTGCCATGACTCATCTTTACTATGGGCAAAGAGTTGGACTAGTTGATCAATTTTGTCATCGATGCACAGCAGAAATTCCACAGGGACTGACCTGAAATGTTGGTTCTCAAACCCACCTGCTTATACTACTAATCTGAGGTATTTGTTAAAAAGGCAACCCATTAGACTCACTCAAAGGACCTATTTTATTCAGCCTAAGATGGGGGAAGGAACGCTCTACATCTTAACACCTACTTTAAGAGTCTAAAGCAGAATTTACAGACATGATCCCTTTTGAGGTCCGTCAGTCTCAGCACGAAGCACCAACACTGATTTATTTTTATGTCCCCAGAAAAGGAGTTTATAAACTTTTGTAGTCTGATTTACTGTTTCTCAAAGTAAGATCCGAAGGAATAATTTGTGGAGAAAATTATTGTATGAACAGGAACATGTTTAGCCTCTAAAGAAGCAAGGTCAACAAATGAGTCCTAGGCAATTATAAAAGCTATGTTGTATGCAAATAATGGTGCTAAACAGGGAGTGTGCTAATTACAAATTATTCTTATCTCACCTGCAAAAGCCTTTCCTGATATTCCAAAGTGTACTATAGAGCTGTGTCCTGCTCAGGACTCAAGCACCTGCTGTATCTTGGGGAACCCAGGTCCATTACCATAGCCTTTGCACTTTTAGGGATCTTCTGGAGGCAGGAGATGACATTCCTCAGGCCACTCTGAGAGATGGCGCTCATCTAAATGTGGTCTGCCTGCTACTTACACACTCCCTTGCTCTCACTTTGTCAGACTTGTCAGACTTTTCAGGTCCATTCTCACCACTCCAAGGAAAGTTCTTAGCTCCCTACACTGGGGATTACTGGTTCTGTTATCTCTTAATGAACACTTACCAAGAACCAGGTCCACTTTATGTTCTTAGGCATTTCACATGCTTCTTAACAACCACATGAAATGTAAGTAATTATCCTTCTTGCCTTATTTGTAGGAAGTCGGGGTCTGAGAGATGAGCTAATGTGGCCAGCATCACAGTTAGTGAGACCACTGGGATCCAACCATGAAAGCCAGGGTTTTACTCACACTGCTAGACTTCTCATACCTCTACACTAACTCTATTTTATCTATTAATAACAGTTTCATCATGGGATAAATTCTTTTACATTGGCTACTTGATTTATTTTCCATCAACAAGAAAGACACCATGTACTGGCAGATAGTAACGGGCTAGACACACTTCTAAGTGCTTTCGTGCCTTACCTATTCTACCATCATAAGAACACATAAGGCAAGTTGTATAATTACCATTGCTCAGCTGAAAACAAACAAACAAAAATTTGACCTTCAGAGAGTTTTGTTCTCAGGATCTCAGAGGTCATCACTACTGAGTCTCGATTTGAACTACAAACTCTGAGTATGAAACCTTTGAAAATATTTCCTGTGTTCCATAATATTTGTCAGCATCTTTCATTACATGCCACATCAGTTTAATCTATTTATCAGTTTCTTACATAACTGAGCTGTTCTATCTTAGAACCATAGATTGACTTATGTCTTGGAAAATGAGCCACAAACTCCAACTCCAAGAAAAAGCATGTAAAGCTCTGAGGAACAGAGCTCAAAGCATATTTGTATAATCATGTACTAGGAGGCCTGAGGGCAGAGATATCCCCACTTTGATATTGTCCCATAGCTCATTCCTCATTTCTAACCTCACCTTAGTTTTCCTTCTGAGGTGAACTCTCAGTTGTTCAAATGACTTTTGATTCCTTATGCCCATTTGATTTCTGAATTTTGAGAGCTTCTTAGGTCTGGCTTCCACTTTATTCAAGGCCAGATTATTGCACAAGTGGAGGAAGTTTCAAGTGCAGCAAATAACGCATACCCTCTCTGTAGGAGTTGACTGTAATTCATCTTGTGGTCAATTAGTAGAAGTAGAAAAATCAGGGCCGAGGTGAAAGGCAGATGATCAGGCAGGGATTTGGGATTTGAGAGGTTCTAGGGTGGACAACAGAAGTCTAGATACGCACGGTCCAGTGCCTAAGAAAACAAATAGCTCAGCTACAGGGACAGGACTAGGAAGTTCTGGGAACCTGCTAGATTACAGTTCTACAGGACCTAGCTTAACAGAATTGCTACTAGATCAGGGAACTAGACATAAAGAACAAGATGGTAACCAATTTATATGAACCAGGATATAAACTGGATCAGGATCAGTGGCCAGGGTGAATTGTTAGTGATAATCATCACTGAGTAGTTGCCAAAAGATTCTGTAAATTTCTACCTGTGGTTACTGGCAAGATTCTGTAAATTTCTTTTCTTTTTTTTAAAGATTTATTTATTTATTTCAGAGGTAGAGTTACAGACAGAGAGAGAAAGACACAGAGAATGGTCTTCCATCCACTGCTTCACTACCCAGTTTTCTGCAACAGCTGGAGCTGGGCCTGAAGCCATGAACTAGGAGATTGCTTCTGGATTTCCCACATTGGTGCAGGGGCCCAACAGCTTGGGCCACCTTTCACTTTTTTCACGACCATAGTAGAGAGCTGGATCAAAAGAGGAGCAGCTGGGGTATGAATGTCCATATGGAATGTCGGTGCTGCAGGGGGAGGCTTAGCCCACTACATCACAGTGCTGGCCCCAAGATTCTGTAAATTTCTGCCTATAGTCATTGGCAAGATAGGAAAGAAAAAACACTACTTTTAGTTGTCTACTAAGTTTTTTTTAAAACTTTTATTTAATAAATATAAATTTCCAAAGTACAACTTTTGGATTATAGTGGCTTTTTCCCGCATAACTTCCCTGCCACCCACAACCCTCCCATCTCCCACTCCCTCTCCCATCCCATTCTTCATCAAGATTCATTTTCAATTATCTTTATATATAGAAGATCAATTTAGTATATACTAAGTAAATATTGCAACAGTTTGCACCCACACAGAAACACAAAGTATAAAGTATTGTTTGAGTACTAGTTATACCATTAATTCACATAGTACAACACATTAAGGACAGAGATCCTACAGTTTTACTCTCATTCCAACTATACTCTTTGTTTACCAACATTGATTCTCCATCTTCTCTCCTTTCAATTCAAATCTTGTGTCTGATTTGTAAGGGTCTCTACATTACTGCCACACCCAATTATTTTGTTTCCAATACCCTATAAATTATACCTTCTCAACAGGGAAGACTGATGTTTCCCTCCCAGAATATGTAAGCATTCGGTGAACTCTAACCTATACCTCAACTTGTCTTTGCAGTCTGCTCTGAAGCCTCACTTAACTAAGAAAGGACTTTTGTGTTAAGTGACCACCTCTGGCACAGACCTGTATTTGCGCTGTTGTAAGTAGCCACAGAAACCCTCAAATCCTAATGTAATAAAGAAAAAAAAATTGGAGCCTGTTCCATCTCTTAGACTCCTTAAGAAACTACTGGCATTATAATACTCACAGAGATGAGATGATTCAAGCTCAGATCAAAAGGATATATTTTCACACACATTTTTTAAGGAGAACCCTCTTATTACCAAAACAACATGTATTTTTTTTTTAAAAATCAGAGCAAAGATTGAGAATGGAAGTTGCTATCAAAATATAAAGAGTAATCTTAAAATTCTATCCTTGCTTCCAGTTATGGGTGATTTTTTTGTAGTGGTATCATCAAATGATTTTGTCTTCTTCATTGGGCATCTTGGCACACACCCATTAATGCCATAACAGCTCTTGTTGATGTAAGGGCTTCTCGACACCGTGATGCCAAAACTACTTCCTCTTCACCCTCCAGTAAGCAGTAATATGGTAAATTTCCTAAGAAGAGTACCTTAGGGAATACAAATCTTACTTCACAATTTTGGGTCCCCAAATAAAAACTCTTATTGTTCCCCAAGTTAATTTAACTTCAACTGTGAATACCATTCTGTTGAGTGCTGTAGCAAGCATTTAAGCTTATTCAGTTTGGCAATATTTTCAACTCTTTCCCTGGGATTGTCTTTAAACTTTGATTGCATATGTAGTCCAAAGCATTGGGAAGGCTCCATCTAAACTTTGAGGTTGTCTGTCTACTCAGTCAACCACAGAACTATTCCAAATCTCCTGTGGTCCTTCGTGGTTGGTGCATACAGGTCATTGCTTTTCTTGCTTCTGTCACAGTTAGCAAAGTAGACTAAACATTCAAAGATCAAAGGGAATACAAAATAATCTTGGGTGCTTAGTAAACTTTTAGAGCAATCCATGTCCTTTAGAAGAGGTACTCTTTGGAGTTGCAGACCAGGGAGTGCCGTAGTGGGCAACGGTGCTTTCTGAAAATACTCCAAAGTCTTCTCCTGACTACTGCCTGGATTATCATGGTAGAGAGAGTGATTGAGGACCATTCACATCAAGAAATCTGTGAACAAAGAAGAAAGCGTTTTGGTGTTATATGATGTTTTGGATGGAGGGAACAGCTAGAGCCATGAGAAGACCTTTTGCAGATCTTCACCATGAGAATGCACCTGGAAGTATTCCTGGATGGAAAGTCCATAAAAGTTTTGGGAAGTCTCCCCTTAAGACTGAAGCCCCTGGGAGTTTCTTACTCTCACACTAGTTTACACTCAAACTTCAACATTTCATCACAATACCATTTAAGTATTTCTACTAATTTATGACCATGGTGGCTTTTTCTCCAATTAAGCAGATCTTGTCTATGAGTATCTAGATGCTTCGGTCTCTCAAGATTTTGGGGCAGCAGTTTTCCCTGTACCTTCAAGTCTCTGATACATACAAGAAAATAAGAAGTTTTCCCAGTTTTTCTTGTAATGAAGGGAATAAGTTCTTCTAAGTTCTTTACATTTAAGAGCTAAAACTAGAAGTTTCTAAAGGTTTCTCTCTCTGTTTTCTTCTATAAATTTTACAGTCTTAGGTTTAAAATCTTAAGTTTGTGATCCATGTTGAGTTAATTGTCATGGATGGGGTTAAATATTGATTGAAGTTATTTGTGTTTTTTCTCTTTTTTGCATATAAATATCCAACTGTGCAAGCCTCATATATTTGGAAAAATGTTATGCCTTCTCCACTGAATTGCCTTTGCATGTTTGTTCAAAATCAATTGTCAAATACAAGTAGTCCTTCATTGATCTATGTCTATCATAAAGCCAAAACCATATGGTTTTGATTAATTAAAATGTAAAATTCTATTGAAATCACATGACATTAATTCTCCAACTTAGATTTTGTTCTAGGTTTTTGTGAATTTTTAAGTTTCTAAGGTGCTTTACATTTTCTTAGAAATGTTAAAATTATCTTTTCAATTCCTTAAAAAAAGACTTTGGGCATTTTATTTGGAATTTTATTGAATTTAGAATAATATGGAGAGAATTGCCAAAGATATTAAATCTTTCAATTTATAAAAAATGTATGCTGCTCTATTTATGTAATTATTTTCTTATATTAATATTTTATATCTTTCTATGTATTGGTCTTCCATTTTGGGGGGTCAGATTTATGCTTGTTTTTTTTACTTTGTTCTCTTTCAACTGGCATTATTTTTAAAATGTTTAATTTGATTATTTGTTGCTCCTAGGTAGAAAAGCAGTTGATTTTTTTATGTTGATCTTCCATTCTTCTAGTTCATTATAAGTTCAGTTATTAATTCTAGTAGCTTTTGTTTAGATTTCATATTTTTACATGAATAATCATGTTGCCTGCAAGTAAAAATAATTTTATTTCTTCCTTTAAAATTTGGAAACTTTTTTTCTTTTCATATTTCACTGGCTAAAATCTTCACTACAATATTGAATAGAGGAGATAAGAGTAACATCCTTATTTTACCTGACTTTAGGGACCAGCATACTATGTTTCACAATCAGTTAGAATGTTAGCTGTCTGTTTATTGTAGATGTCTTTTATCAGATTGAGGAATTCTACTCCATGATTCTGAGGCAAAGGATACTTTTTCTCATAGCAGAGTTCTCTGAGGGAACCACGTCTCTCTAGCCTGCCAGCCTCATGTGGCCCCAATCTGAGAGTGCTAACGATGTTGCCTTATCTTGTGTTCCAGATTTTCCCTGTTGATCTGAAAGCATGAGATTCCATAGGATATTTTCAGTGACACATGAGCCCAGCCAGGAAATTCAGGTGAATTATCCCCGACGTGGGCAATCTTTTGGCCCATAAGAGAAGAAGCAAATCCTTCTTGCACTGACCTGAGCCAAATGTTTCTGTATCTGAAGCCCAAAGTGAAAGGAAGCAGTGCTTGATGCTGAGTAGAGGCCAGCTTGATGATTGAGTCTCTCCCCTTCTCTCATTGTTGCTTCTTGTGAATTATACATTCTAATAAAAATAATAGCACACAATCCTCTTCTTTCTGGTGAATACAAGCCAGGAAGATATGAAGATGGGAAATCTGGACCTATTCTACTTTGCCAACATGTGAGAGGATGAAGCCAATCCACAGGGGTGGATAATCTAAAGTAGTCACAAATAAAAGGAACTGAGGCTGCTAAACTAAGTCAAGATTCTGAGCCCTGTTCTAACTCTGGACTCCAGTTTTGTGAAACAATACAATTTTCTTTTTTTAATTTGAGAGGCAGCGAGAAAGAGAAAGAGAGAGAGATAAACAGCATTCCCATCCTCTGGTTTACTCTGTCTACAGCAGTTTAGGCTGAGACGAGACTGGAGAAGGGTCAGGAATATAATTAAAGTCTCCCACAAAAGTTGCGGGAACCCAGTTACTTGAGCCATCACTGCTGGGTCAAAGGGTCTGCATTGGTGGAAAGCTGGAGTTGGACTGGAGTTGGGAATTGAATGTAAGCACTCTGGAATACAGATACCTTGATCACTTGCTCCCCACAATTTCTTTTTCTTTAAACCACTTAAAAGCTTTGATTAGGCCAGCACCCCGGCTCAATAGGCTAATCCTCCACCTAGCGGCGCCGGCATACCGGGTTCTAGTCCCGGTCGGGGTGCTGGATTCTGTCCTGGTTGCTCCTGTTCCAGGCCAGCTCTCTGCTGTGGCCTGGGAAGGCAGTGGAGGATGGCCCAGGTGCTTGGGCCCTGCACCCCATGGGAGACCAGGAGAAGCACCTGGCTACTGCCTTCGGATCAGCGCGGTGTGCTGGCCACAGTGCGCCAGCAGTGGCAGCCATTGGAGGGTGAACCAACAGCAAAAGGAAGATCTTTCTCTCTGTCTCTCTCTCTCACTATCCACTCTGCCTGTCAAAAAAAAAAAAAAAAAAAAAAAAAAAAAAAAAAAAAAAGCTTTGATTATTTGCAAGTGAACACAACTTATGCCTTGCTTGATACTTAAATTGTTATTTATGATTTCTTGCATTACTTTCCTACTTAAAAGATAGGTTCACACATAAGATTAAATGAATATCTGCTTTCTCCCTTGAATTTGGTATTTTAAATTAAAATGCTTCCTTCCTGCCTAATTGTTTCATGTGCATGGTGTAAGGTAAGTATCTAACTTTATTTTCATTCTAAAAAAATAAGTGCTTGCATAAGCCTAAGGCATTCATTCATTTTTTTATCTCTCTCTGCATTTGTGGTGACATTTTTGTGGACTCTGCTCTACTTTTGAACTTGAATAGGAATCAAGATATATTATAGAACAAAAGTATATCAACTACACCTACCAACAAGAGGTGGCATTAGGGGCTGTCTGCGATCGTTTTAGCTCCTTTACTACATTTATTTGCATTTTTATTGCTAAATTTTGGTTATTTTGATAACATCATTATCCTTACATAAGATAAAAGCAATGACAGTGTGAATATATGAGGGTACTTAAAAAACTCATGGAAATGTATATTATGAAAAAACTATGCATGGATTTCAAAAATTTTTGTACCAAAATAAATGTATCTTTTATTTCTATTTACCATGAACTTTTTGAGCTATTTTTGTAGTAAGATGATGACAGAAACAAAAGTAGAGATCATTGTAAAGCAGAGTTTTTTTTTTAAATAGAGCACTATTTTTAAGCAGTTGAAAGTATTCAGAAAATGTCAAATCTTGCATGCATATGTAGAATGAATAATTCCAGAGATAGAAATGATTCTGATGGACAAATGCAAACCATGCAAGCTAGAAAGGTGCTGGATCCCTCTGCAATACACAGTAATTCACAGTAGCAATGAAAGCTCCTGGAAAATATTTCAGTTTGGGTTTTAGAAGTAGAACCAATATCAGAAGTTCATTTGTTAGCTGATCTCAGAAGATGGGTGTTTGAGAACATGTAAGTTAGGTTTCTGATCCAACCTGTTTGGGGCTCATTCCATTCAAGCCATCAGAATGAGCAGTGAAGTGAAAGAGAGGTTACCTTAACTGCTGAGGGTCTTCACAGTCACACGGAGATCTTTCAAGGAGGGTACTGCCTGCCTTGAGAAGATCTATCAGCCCTGCATGAAATTGATGTGGATCCCAGAAGGATGAGCCATTGCAGGAAGGGCGTACTTGCATTTAAAGCACTGAAAGATCACCTCTCCACGCAGCTCTGTGGGAATGCATGGGAGGAAGCCAGCTTCCACATCACCCTCCTCATCACTTTGAGTTTATGAACAGATGGACCTAGGAGCTACACTTCCAAATCTAACTGTTCATAATTCTAATCTATACCAGCTCTGTTTTTGGCCATTTATACTGTTCTAGTCACCAATCTGTCAAGTCTAGCACCAATACCCTACTGTTTTAATTATTCCCTCATGATTTCTTATTTAAAAAGCATTTCTTGGCAACCTATGGCTTTTATTCTTCCAGATAGATTCTAGAATCACTTTGGATTGAATTAACTTTTAAATCACAATGAGAAGAGCTGTCATATTTATAACATGTATTTTCCTATATGCAAACATAGTATGTTTCTCATGCATTAAATCTTAATTTATGCCCCATTGTAAATTTTCTCCATGTGACTATGGCACATTTTATATTTGGCTACTCTGTATATTTTTATTGTGGTTTATATTTTTAATTTGTATCTTTAATAAAATTATCTTTTTAATAATATTTTACCTGATCTTTCTTGGAATAGAATCAAACTCCTGGTGTTCTATATATATCTCTATATATCCTCCTCTAACCCTCTCTGGGTTCTGCCTCTCCCAGCACAGGGAGACTTTTAGCAAAGTTTCCTCCTCTACCTGACCCTATCCACCAAAGACTAGCATAACTGCCTTCTGCCACCCTGCTGAAACTTTATTGCCCAGGGAAGACAAGCTGAAGTCCGATAATGCACCTGGACAGACTTGGTCACACACCAGTGTCCTCTATTTTGTCCCCACACAGAGACCTATTTGCTATCCACTCTCTGTTCTTCAGGTGAATCTGATTAGTCCCAGGCCATGGTATGTTCTCAAAGCCTATTGAATCCCCCTGAAAAGAATTTACTACTCCCCTAGAGACTTCCTACACCTGATTCTACCCAACTATATAGAATGTGTAATGTGTAATTTGTAATGACATTCCTGTGATTTTCCCCCAGTGCTGTGAGTTTTCCCTTTTGCATATTAATAAATTTGTGTGCCTTTTCTCCTATTTAATCTGTCTTTGTCAGTTTATTCCATTGAACCTTCAGAGGATGGAGGGAAAATTTTCCTTTGCCCCTACAATCACATAAGTTTTAATATAGTATTATGCTCCTTTAAAAGTAGTGTTTATCTGTTTTTATATTATCCTTTAAATTTCATGTGCTATCTTTGTTCCTTGATTAGATTTTCTAGAGATCATTTATTTTGTTGTAACTTTCTTTTTCTAATATAACAGATATTATTTTTAAAAATCTGTCTAGTTTTCCTATTTCATAATTCATTAATTTTTATTTCATAGATACTCATTTTATCCCCTTTATTTTCTGTCACTATGTTAATATTTTAAATCTTATTGATTGCTTAATTCATTACTTTCATTTCTTATGGCTTAATAAAAAAATTTAATGGTGTGAATTTGTCAATGATTCTTTTCTGGCCTCAAGCCATATATTTTGATAAATATTACTCTCATTTTAGGTAATTTCTAGCCAGTTTATAATTATGCTTTTGATTTCTTCTTAAACCCAAGACATTTTAGGGAAACTGCATAGTTAAAAAATAAATTCTTGTTTAATACACATTAATACAAACTTATTAATTGTTATGTTCCAATTCTCTAAATCCATTTTGTGAACTAGAGTCACACAGATTATGAAAATTTCCTGCTTTCTGCAAATTTGTTTTTAATATTTTAAATGTATTTTGATGCTATTGATATATAAATCTGTTTCAGATGACATCTTTTATCAATTAAAAATGATCCTTTGGGGTGGACATTTGGCCTCCCACCAGTTAGGACACCTGCATCCTACAGTGAAGTGTCTGGGCTCCATTCCCAGTTCCGGTTCCTGATTACAGCTTTCTGCTAAAGCAGACTTTGGAATGCAGTTGTGATGGCTCAAGTTATTGGGTTCCTGTTACTTGTGTGGGAGATCTCAATTGTGTTTCTGACTCCCGGCTGCAGCCTTGATGGAGCTGTAAACATTGTGGGCATTTGGGGAGTGAACCAGCAGATAGGAGATCTTGCTCGCTTGTTCTCTCTCTCTCTCTCTCTCTCTCTCTCTCTCTCTTCCTCTTTTCCTCACTCTCTCACTGTCAAGCAGATTTTAAAAAATGATCCTTTGCCTTATTTTGTCTAATTTCACTTTATCTGAAATTCATGTTATTATGTGTTCTTTCCTTATGCTTGAATTTGCTTGATACTGTTCTATATTTATCTTGGAATTTTAGAGTCTTATAAAAGAGAATTTGCATTCATTTTCACCATCTGTTATGTGGCCCTCTGTGAGGGTGATTGACAAGAAACCCAACATGGTACTGTGAGTGACACTACTTCTTTCTGAGAAGCAACTGTTCCTGCCCCTCGGATAGGCCCTTCCTGAGTCTCTGGACCTCTACCGTCCTGAGCAAAAGTAATGGAAGCAGGAGGTAACTCCTGATTCAAAAATTCCTATGAAATGGCTGGACCCATTTCAGGAACTCAATGGACCATCCATAGGAGTGATGAGTGGACAGTTCAATTACCTTTCAAGAACTTAAAAGCAAGACAGAGGGACAGGAAGTACATAACCCTGAGGACACACAGGCTTGTGCACAAATCCTAAAGAAGAGAGAAGTAAATGCATAAAAAGTCAATCAGTGACTTCTGAGGTATTTGATGCTGGGAGGGGACAGTGGCTGGTCTGCAATAGTGAGTTGCAGAAGAGCAAATATCCCCTGGTTGGGTAGGAGGACACAGCCAGGCCAACAGCAACGATGCATTTCAGGTCCCCAGCAGGGCCAGAGTCTATATCTGGAGTCTACTTCTCATTCTAGAGAACCCAAATGTCTCTGAATTTATAACCAAAGGTTATAAATAATGAATTTATAACCAAAGGTTAATAAGGTTAATGCAACCTTATTAATTGTTATGTTCCAATTCTCTAAATCCATTTTGTGAATCAGTCACAAGATTATGAAAATTTCCTGCTTTCTGCAAATTTCTTTTTAATATTTTAAATGTATTTTGATGCTATTGACATATAAATCTGTTTTTTATAAAGGTTATAACCAAAAATACATTGTTTTCTATTTTCTATTCATTGTAATTCTGTATTATTTCCTTTTGTTTTTGTTATTTTGCTTCATGAAATATATGTTTGATTTTATGTGCCCCAGAGACTTGAAAGGATTATAGCACATTTTGAATTCTATTAGTGAATATCTTTCAGTTTTTCAAAAGTATCATTTTTCTGAGTTTTAGTTGATATTTCTATAGCTATTAAAATCACCAATGGAAAGGAATCTCTTGAGTACTATATGTACAAGGGAAAGGATTTAGCATGCTTTTATGGTCTTTCCTTGACACGCCTCCTTCTTTTAAAACAGAAACAGGGATTTTTACATAGCCTGCTATTCAATTACTATTCTTTTTATAATACATAACTCATCTTTCAAATGGTTTAGCAGTTACACATTTTTAAGCACCACATTTACAAAAACTATTCAGTTTACTGTTATGCTTAAGTGAATGATTTCAATGCTTATTTTTCTTTTATACATAAACTTCCACATTCTTTATTACAATTAGCAAATACCTGCATAATCATTGCTATATGCCACAATCCCAAGCACATTAGAATAATGGCTTACTTAATCCTCATAACAGTCAAATGACATGAGTGCTAGGATTATCCCAATTTTATAGACAAACAGAGACAAAGAGCTAATAACTTGTCAACAGCCACCCAGAGAGCTGGCAACAGAGTCAGGATCTGAAACCTAGGCATTCAAATCTGCTATGTTGTCTTTCATTTGTAAGCTTTTAATTTTAATTAATCTTTCTGTAGGTGGTAGGTTTTTTTTTTTTTAAACTTTATTCAAAAGAGTTACAGAGAGAGGAAGAGAGACAGAGTGAGAACTCTTTCATCTGCTGGTTTTCTCCTCAAATGGCTGCAACAGTCGGGGCTGGGCCAGCGCCGCGGCTCACTAGGCTAATCCTCCGCCTGTGGCACCGGCACCCCAGGTTCTAGTCCTGGTCGGGGTGCCAGATTCTGTCCCTGTTGCTCCTCTTCTAGTCCAGCTCTCTGCTGTGGCCCGGGAGTGCAGTGGAGGATGGCCCAAGTGCTTGGGCCCTGCACCCGCATGGGAGACCAGGAGAAGCACCTGGCTCCTGGCTTTGGATTGGCATGGTGCGCCGCCGGAGCAGCCACTGGGGCGTGAACCAATGGAAAAAGGAAGACCTTTCTCTCTGTCTCTCTCTCTCTCACTGTCCACTCTGCCTGTCAAAAAAAAAAAAAAAAAAAAAAAAAAAAAAAGAAACCAGGAGCCAGGAGACTCTTCTAGGTCTGCCAAATGGGTGTAATGGCCCAAGCACTTGGGCCATCTTCTGCTGCTTTCCCAGGTACATTTGCATGGGGCTCTATCAAAAGTGGAGCAGCAAGGTCTCGAACTGGTGTCCATATTGGATGCTGGTATTGCAGGTGGAGGCTTAACTTGCTAAGTCGCAACGCTGGCCCCAACGTGTTATATTTTCTGAGTCCTTATATACCTGAGAATTGTTTTATTCCTTTCATTTACAAAATACAATTGGATTTTATTTAAATTAGCTTGCAGAATATTCTTTTTTATTCCAGTAAAGTTTAATAAAAAGTGTCACACCTGATAGACCAGGAGGACATCTCATAAAAGAACTGAGAGCCGGATCTGCATTTAGACTGGAGTTTTTATGGATTTAGATATGGGGTCCCCAAAGTTTCTCCTCCCTGCTCCCTGTCTAGAATGTCTTGCTGGGTGGAGAGCTTCATGGATGTGGAATTCCTAAAATTCTTCTCTGAATTTCAGGTGAGGTTCCCCTAAGCTGCCCACAGGGAGAGGGCTAGGACCCACTCAACCAGGTTATTGAAGAATGAGAAGCCTTTTGATATGTAAATTCTGATTTGTTACTACATTTCTTCTCTTATTCAGCCACACAGAAGACCTACCCCAAAAGGTTATAGAACAAGAGCAATGCTTTAGATACGTAATGCTAGTTTGCTCCCAGGGTTTACTTCTATATTTCCTCTCTTATCCATTCATTCAAAAATTCCAGTTTTCTTCTATCCCTGTTATATACAGGCTAATAACATCCTATCTACCTTAACATCCCACCCTCCCTAAGAGAAGTAACCCATAACTTTATGGGCATAACATGGATGAGGGTCCATCTTCTGTATTCAAGATGGTGTATGGTGTGGAGCTGCTTATGAGTATTATTATCTTTCTGTCTGTCTTATGGGGTCAGAAATGGCCTGGGAAAAGATGGTCTTGTGTTGTCCAGAGGGCTGGTCACATTGTCCAACAGGATACGCTGCAAGGCCTGCCTTACAATCATCTAGAGGTGGAAAGTTTTTATTCTGTTAGAAACAAAATGAATTAACACCTTAAAGACATCTGGTATAAAGCAAAACACTGAGAGTATGGGAGCTATAGGAACAAGGAGAGACAACAACCAGGATTTCCATGACCCAGGTTGGGCCAGAAAATCCAATCCTGTTCAGCCTCATGTTAGAGTCTCCTGGCCTTGTCCAAGAAGTGGAAAATATGGTTTTGTACTTGTCCAGTTCAATTAGCTCCCCCCCCCCGCCCCCACCAAAGAACATTTCTTGGAGCACAGCACAACACAGATGTCCTCTTAGGCAACATTTGACATGTCTACCTCCCTGCCTAATTATCTCAATAGATGCAGAGAGGGCATTTGATAAAATACAACACCCTTTCATGATTATAACTCTAAGCAAACTGGGTGTGGAAGGAACATTCCTTAATACAATCAAAGCAATTTATGAAAAACCCACGGCCAACATCCTATTGAATGGGGAAAAGTTGGAAGCATTTCCACTGAGATCTGGTACCAGACAGGGATGCCCACTCTCACCACTCTATTCAATATAGTTCTGGAAGTTTTGGCCAGAGCTATTAGGCAAGAAAAAGAAATTAAAGAGATACAAATTGGGAAGGAAGAAGTCAAACTATCCCTCTTTGCAGATGATATGATTCTTTATTTAGAGGACCCAAAGAACTCTACTAAGAGACTATTGGAACTCATAGAAGAGTTTGGCAAAGTAGCAGGATATAAAATCAATGCACAAAAATCAACAGTCTTTGTATACACAGGCAATGCCATGGCTGAGGAAGAACTGGATAAAGAAATTATGGGACATGTACTCTATAGAATACTATACAGCAGTCAAAAACAACAAAATCCGGTCATTTGCAACCAGATGGAGGAATCTGGAAAACATCATGCTGAGTGAATTAAGCCAGTCCCAAAGGGACAAATATCATATGTTTTCCCTGATCGGCGACAACTAACTGAGCACCAAAGGGGAAACCTGTTGAAGTGAAATGGACACTATCAGAAACCGTGACTTGATCAGCTCTTGTCCTGACTGTTGATGTACAATGTAATACTTTATCCATTTTAGTATTTTCTCTTTGTTTTGTTCTAGTACCATTGGTTGAACTCAGTGATTAACACACAATTATTCTTAGGTGTTTAAATTTTAACTGAAAAGTGATCCCTGTTAAATATAAGAGTGGGAATAAGAGAGGGAGGAGATGTAGAGTTTGGCACATGCTCAATCGGACTTGCCCCAAATGGTGGAGTTAGAATCATGCCAGGGGATCCCAATACAATCCCATCAAGGTGGCATGTACCAATACCATCTCACTAGTCCAAGTGATCAATTTCTGTTCACAATTGATCACACTGATAGATCTAAGAGTCAAAGGGATCACACAAACAAGACAAGTGTCTGCTAATACTAACTAATAGAATAAAAAAGGGAGAGAACGATCCAACATGGGAAGCGGGATACACAGCATACTCATAGAATGGCAGATGTCCTAAATAGCACTCTGGCCTCAGAATCAGCCCTTAAGGCATTCGGATATGGCTGAAGAGCCCATGAGAGTATTTTAGGCATGGAAAGCCAAGACACCCTGGAAAAAAAAAGGAAGACCTAAATGGAAGATCTCTGCGAGTGAGATCCCAGTGGAAAGAACGGGGCCATCAAAGAAAGAGGTACCTTTCTCTGAAGGGAGGAGGGAACTTCCACTTTGACTACGACCCTGTCGGAATAAGATCGAAGTCGGCGATCTCAAAAGGCGTCTATAGCCTAGGCAACTCATGACTAGAGCCTAGGGAGATTACTGATGCCATAAACAAGAGTGTCAAATTGTGAAGTCAACAACAGGAGTCACTGTGTACTTACTTCTCATGTGGGATCTGTCCTTAGTGTGTTGTCCAATGTGAAGTAATGCTATAACTAGTACTGAAACAGTCTTTTACACTTTGTGTTTCTGTGTGGGTGCAAACTGATGAAATCTTTACTTAATGTATGCTAAACTGATCTTCTGTATATAAAGAGAAACGAAAATGAATCTTGATGTGAATGGAATGGGAGAGGGAGTGGGAGATGGGAGGGGTGTGAGTGGGAGGGAAATTATGGGGGGGGGAGCCATTGTAATCCATTAACTGTACTTTGAAAATTTATATTTACTAAATAAAGAATAAAAAACTAAAATAAACTAAACTAAAAAGCTCCTGGCTACTGGCTCCTGGCTTCAGTTCAGCGCACTTCTGGCTGTTGCAGCCAATTGGGGAATGAACCAGCAGATGGAGGACCTCTCTCTCTCTCTCTTTCTCTCTCTCTGCCTCTCTTCTCTTTGTGTAACTCTGGATTTCAAATAAATAAATAAAATATTAAAAAAAGCAAGGTCCAACAGAAAAAAGGAAGGTTCCACGAAGAAGCTTAGATCTGACAGGAGATGAGTTATGTGGTGGATATTATGTCCAAAAGCACAAGAGAAAGCCGCTGGCTCTTTCCCAAGTGGGGAAACAATCAGTGGAGCCTGACTTATTGCCTCATCTCTATTCTCTTTTAGATGGGAAACTGACTATTCCTCCAATAGGATGTATGGTTTGATCCCCAGACCTTATAAAAGGGATGACCTTTTCTGTAATAACGCCTTCCTACAATATAGAGGACCAAAAGCATAGCCAGAAAATGAGATCTTAACTATGATATGATTTTACAGCCAGATTTATTTTGCACAGTAAATGGGCAGAACTTTTCTTTTCAACCCAAATTAAGGGGGAGATGGGAAGTTTTGAAATAGGGGCCTTTTCTCAAAATTTTATTGATTATTTTGATTAATATTTTTCAAGGTTCTTTTCATATATTTAGATAAGAATTCTAAATATTAGCTGCTTTTAAATGAAACAGGCAGCATTATACATTTTTAGCATTTATTCAGTGAGAGAAATACACAGGAAAGTGAGGGCTTTATTTAGTGGAGCAAGAAGTATAGAAATGTGAGTTGAGTACATACCAGACAGAGAGTAGGCCAGG
Organism: Oryctolagus cuniculus; assembly: GCF_964237555.1. Classification (NCBI taxonomy): domain Eukaryota; kingdom Metazoa; phylum Chordata; class Mammalia; order Lagomorpha; family Leporidae; genus Oryctolagus; species Oryctolagus cuniculus. Next base: position 32,191,524 of record NC_091441.1, read on the forward strand.
AGCCACATGGAGCAAAGTGTGCAGTTAGGAGCAGCCTTAGGTAGCATAGCACGGTCAGGAAAGCAGAAGCAAAGAGGTGGCCAAAAGGCCACATGCTTGAAGGCATGGGACAGTAAGGGAAGGGCTGACGATGCTCCAAGCCTTTTAGTCACTTCCAAAGGGGAGTGGTTACAAAGTCTGATTGGCAAGTGGGCATACAGATGAAGTCAGATAGGGGTGTGAGATCATGAAAGGGGGCAGGGTGAAGGAGTGGTCTCTAGCTCACAAATCTAATCAGTGTAATCTATCTGCTGGCCTATATTGGAACCCCCTCAGAGATTCCAGACCTTAATCGTAAGGTGATATTGAGGGTCGTAGAATCATCATAACTTCTATAGCTACTTCCTATTTATCAGGGACACAGGCCCTGCCTGTCCTGGATCTGGAAGTCTCTGCCTATCTCATCTAACAAATTTGTTTCATGAGATGGAGTAGTCTCAGTCACCGCCAATGGCTGTGCCCCTTGTATGATCAGTAATTCTCAGAAATCATTGAGTTCTGAAACATGTAAGTTTACCAGTCAGCATAAGCAAAACTGGAACAACACCAATTGCAAGTGGAGTGCTCCTTCAGATGGAAAGAACATATCTTATAGATTCTCAGATAATGGGAGGTGATAGGCTACCCTTATGCAGATTATAAAACCATTTGGCCTAAGCATGGAGAATTATAATAGAAGAATCCATGAAGGAGTTTTCTTGGCAATAACAGCTTCCAGAGAGAATCAAAAGGGGTAGGTACAATGTTTCTGCTTTAAGGTGCAGCAGTCTTGATGTGACGAAAGCAAAAGCTTTACTTTTTCCTTTTGGGAGAGGCATTTAAGATAATCAGACATGTCTTTTGAGTTCATTTGTGAAGACCCAAGAGGTAGGAGTTTAATCCTAATTTTACTGAGGTAGTTGTGCTCAGTAGCACCTGGTAAAGTCCCTTCCATTTAAGCTACAACTGGTCTGAAGGGGATCCCTTTATAAACAAGGTGAATAGCTTTCTCAGGAATTCCTAATGTTGGAGCTTCTGTTAAAAGCTCATAAATTCTTTGGAACAACTTTTGTAGTTCCCCTGTATAGCACAGTGTTTCTGTGTCAGGGCCTTTTAAAGCTTCATACATAGGCTTGGAATCCAAATCCTGGAATCTATATTCCACAGAATCCTGCCATTCCCAGAAATGCCCTCAACTGCTTTTTAGTCTGTGGTGACCCTATACATAGAATAGCCTCCTCTCTCTTGACTGAAAGAGCATACTTTTCTGAGATTAGAATATATCTCGAGTAATCTACCTCTTATTTAGTAACCTGATCTTTTGTTGGGGGAAATTCTGTATCCTCACTTTCCCAGATTCTGGATTTAATGGGATGCAGAAGAAATTATCCCTTAGGCAAAAGGTTAGCACACAATAAGTTGCATTGAACCAATTGTCTCAGTAGTAATCCTGAGGCCTTGAACCATTCTGTACTTTGTATTTGACCTCAAAACAGGCAAGTATTATGGAGATAATGACACAGAACCAAGAGTCCATGTTTGAGAAACTTAATTAATTTTAAAGATGCACCTAAGGATAATTCACATCTCACAAGCAATAGAGTTGGACACTTAGGCATAAGTAAAACTTACAAGACATAATATCTTCTACTTAAAGCAAAAGCAAACTAAGTGTTTTAGAACCTGTTTTACCATTAATTTTAATACTATAACACTTTTAAAATTTTATTTATTTATTTATTTTATTTTTTTGACAGGCAGAGTTAGACAGTGAGAGAGAGAGACAGAGAGAGACAGAGAGAAAGGTCTTCCTTTGCCGTTGGTTCACCCTCCAATGGCCGCCGTGGCCGGCATGCTGCGGCCAGCGCACCGCGCTGATCCGAAGGCAGGAACCAGGTGCTTCTCCTGGTCTCCCATGGGGTGCAGGGCCCAAGCACTTAGGCCATCCTACACTGCACTCCCTGGCCACAGCAGAGAGTTGGCCTGGAAGAGGGGCAACCGGGACAGAATCCGGCGCCCTGACCAGGACTAGAACCTGGTGTGCTGGCGCCACAGGCGGAGGATTAGCCTATTGAGCCGCAGCACTGGCCTAATACTATAACACTTTGAGGACAGAGATCCTGCATGGAAAGTTAGTACACAGTGACTCCTGTTGTTAATAATTAATTAATTTTTAATACTTTTTTATTTTAAAGATTATTTATTTGAAAGTCATGATTTGAAAGTTACACAGAGAGAGAAGGAGAGGCAGAGAGAGATGTTTTCCATCTGCTGGTTCACTCCCCAGTTGGCTGCAATGGCTGGAGCTATGCTGATCCGAAGCCAAGAGCCAAGAACTAGGAGCTTCTTCTGGGTCTCCCACATGGGTGCATGGGCCCAAAGACTTGGACTATCTCCAACTGTTTTCCCAGGCCATATAGCAGAAAGCTGGAATATAAGTGGAGCAGCTGGGACTTGAACCAGTGTCCTTATGGGATGCCAGCACTGCAGGTGGCAGCTTTACCCGCTATGCCACAGTGCCAGCCCCAACCTGATGTGAATTTAACAATTAACACTCTTATGTCTGAAGTAAGTGATCATCCAAGGCTCTATGTAGGGACACTTTTTATACTGATGTATATACTTTCTATGCCTGAAATGCTCTTGTGAGCTTCCCAGCCAGACCAGAACACCTTTAGGGCTGACTCTAAGGTCAGAATTCTACTTAAAGTGATTGCCAGTCTATGAGTCTGCTACATTGACTGCTTCTCATGTTGGAGCAATCACTCCTCTTTAACTTTTTCCATTATTATTACCAGACACTTAATCCCATGTATATGATCACTTTAACACTTAATCTTATCTATATGATCATTTTAACACTGAAGATGCTACTTTTACCATCTAGCTCAAGGGGATTCTGGATCTCATGGCAAGTTTCTAAACTGTACCCTTAGAAATAAGATCATAGGAATGTATGTGCAAATATACAGCTTTACAGTTTCTTTTCAGGATCTGAGAAGATAAAAACAGACACAGCTCTTTGTGAACTTAATTATCCTTAAGCATGTGACATGGATACATTGCATTAGTGCCAATTTTGACACCTTAGAGTCTCCATTTGCATACCAAATGAGGTCCATTATTTTACAAAATCAACTGAGAGGCTTCAAATTATTTCCCCTTTATTATTATTATTATTATTCTTTTTTAAGTACCACTTAGTCTGAGAAATGCCATTCCAGACTGCCATGTCACTCCTAGGGTATTAAATTGCAGGAGACCAAATGAACACCACTTGCTCTGAGATGAAATCTTGGAAAGCTCACTGTGCCTGAGACTGAACTTCAGGAGGCTAGGAGAGTCAGTATGAAGTCAAAACAGCAAATTATTATAAAAAAATTAAGATAGTAAAAATTACAGCATTAAAGTTGTACTCATGGCCGGCGCCATGGCTCAATAGGCTAATCTTTTGCCTGTGGCGCCGGCACACCAGGTTCTAGTCCCGGTCGGGGCGCCGGATTCTGTCCCGGTTGCCCCCCTTCCAGGCCAGCTCTCTGCTGTGGCCTGGGAGTGCAGTGGAGGATGGCCCAAGTGCTTGGGCCTGCACCCGCATGGGAGACCAGGAGAAGCACCTGGCTCCTGGCTTTGGATCAGCACGATGCGCCAGCTGCAGTGCACCGGCCGCGGCGGCCATTGGAGGGTGAACCAATGGCAAAGGAAGACCTTTCTCTCTGTCTCTCTCTCTCTCTCACTGTCCACTCTGCCTGTAAAAAAATAAATAAATAAATAAAGCTGTACTCAGCATAAAGCCAAAATAATAAGCTAAAATAAACAAGCATTAAAGCCAAACAGCATGAAGCCAAGACAAAAAGCTAAAACAATAAACCATTGGTAAAGCCAAAATAACAAACCACAATTGAAAAAACTAATAAAAAGTCACTCTCACGCAGGCATGTGGCATACATGGGGCAGCCATCTTGGGGTGGAGTCTGTTGCTCAACCTTCAGTAAGGGCGGAAGTTCCCATAGGGGCTGCCATCTGGTGACCTGATGTGCTTCATGGAGGCCACCATCTTGGCAGCCATGTGTTTTTGATGGAGGCTGGCAAGTTGGACCCCAAGTTCCATCCATCACAGCAGGAAGTGGAGCCTTCAACATGTTTAATGCTTTGCCTCCCTGATACTACCAGGTTACCAGGCAACCAAATTTACTCCCAAGCAGAAATTACCTTTGGAAAGCATGCTTGATTTGAAAATCAAAGACCCTGAAACAAATGAGAATTTTAGGTACCATTCAAACCCATCCATAAAACATTGTTTTTAAATTTTAACCTTAGAAATACATTAGTTGTCCTTAAAACACATCACTAACAACTTGGACACTTTTATATATATATATATATATATATATATAAATCATTACTCTTTTTTAAACTTTTATTTAATAAATATAAATTTCCAAAGTACAACTTTTGGATTATAGTGGCTTTTTTCCCCCATAACCTCCCTCCCACCCACAACCATCCCATCTCACACTCCCTCTCCCATCCCATTCTTCATCAAGATTCATTTTTAATTATCTTTATATACAGAAGATCAATTTAGTATATACTAAGTAAAGATTTCAACAGTTTGCACCCACACAGATATACAAAGCATAAAGTACTGTTTGAGTACTAGTATACCGTTAATTCACTTAGTACAACACATTAAGGACAGAGATCCTATATGTGGAGTAAGTGCACAGTGACTCCTGTTGTTGTCGATCATTACTCTTACAATCTGGCCCTCCATGAGAATCTTTCTCACCATTTTGCCCAAATTCCATTAGCACTAATATCACATTTTCAAAGTGAGAAACAACGAAAGAAAAAACTCAATCTTTTCATTTCCTGAAAACCGCAAGTGCTAAGAGAAACCAAAACATTACCTGAACTCTGTCATTTGTAAAACCTAAACCATCTGAAGCAGACTCCATGGGTTTGCTAAAGGTGGCTAAACCAAGGGTTGTTTTGCATTAAAAAAAATGGCTGGCCAGAGCCCCAGGAAGCAGTGATGGCCACTCAGGTAGGTGGGGGCAGGGCAAGGCTGGCAGGAGGCAAGGGCAGTGACCCACATGGGGCCATCGCTGTAGCTGCAGGAGTGGCTAGAGCTGAGCACAGTCATCGTACCAGGGCCAAAAGAGGGCAACAGGCCTGCCTGCCCCACACACCCTGCCTAGCACTTGCTGGCGGGGACCCTGAGCTCTCAGCAGCGCTGGGCAGCATGCACCAGAGCCACAGCAGGAAGTTCATCCCGTGCAGTACACGGGTTATAGACACCGGCAGTGGCTGTTGTGGGAAGGGCCCAGTGCCAGCGGTGGTAGCAGGGGTGCCAGGGGCTGTAGCCATAACAGCAGCCATGAAGGTGGGAGCAATGGTGGCAGCCCCAGGGCTACCGGGTCTTGTTGGCATAGCTTCTCCTTTCTATGAGATCCCATACCCTCCGTGCTGGTCCCTGGCCCTCCCCTAGGAGCACACTGTTGCAGTAGCAGCTTCAGGGCCAGTGGGGATCAGAGGCAATGTGCCTACCTGGGCATACCTGTGGTGTCAAGGGGAGGGAGCCGAGCAGGCTACGGGTGGCAGCATCAGTGGCATCGATAACTCCCAATCCCATATTGTCCATATTGACCTCTGCTCCTCCTCCCCCAAGAGCTCATCTGCCCCAGGGAGACAGTGGTGGCATGGGCAGGAAAGCAGAGAGCAAACGGCCAGAAGGCTGCGTGACTGGAGACGCGGGACAAAGGAAGGGCCCACCATCCTCCAGGCCTTTTATCTGCTTCCACAAGAGGAGTGCTTATGTAGTGGGCATATACAGGTGAGCTCAGGTAGAGCTGTGAGATCATGAAAGGGGGCAGGGCAAATGCATAATCTCCAGTTCACAAATCTAATCAGTTTAATCCTATCTGCCTACCTATATCAGTTTTACTGATGACCTCAACATTTATAGACAGATGGTGGTAGTGATATCGGGAATTACCCCCTAAAATCTACACCAAAATGTGGCCCCTTAAAGTTCCCCAGAAGAACCATCTGGGATGCCACGTATGCTACCAGAATTTGGGGTGCCACAGTCTCACCATATGCTTATTAATAAATCCCCAATATTAATAAGCCCAACAGGGTTCTTGCCTAATATTTAGAGAATTCTAAATACCGGCACAGATAAATGAGGCAGCATGGTACATTTTAAGCTTTTATTTAGTGAGAAAAATGCATAGGAGAGTGAATGCTTTATTTAAAAGAGAGAGGTAAATCTGGGTTCATACCGAGCACCAGGAACCAGCCACATGGATGAGCATCTAGACCAGAAAGCCTACAGCAAGCCCCCTCCTGGCAAGAGGCCAGAGAAGAAGAGAAGGGCGGGACTCACTGTGTCCCAGGCTTTTAACCCACTTCCAAAGGGGAGTGGTTAATTAGCCTGATTGGCTGGTGGGTACCCAGGTGTGGCCAGGTAGGGGCATGAGGTCACACAGTGGCGTGGTGAAGGTATCACGTAGGGCATGAGGTCACACAGGGGTGTGGTGAAGGCATGGTCTTCCAGCTCACAAACCTAATTGATTTTATCCTGTATGCCTGCCTACTTCATTAGCTGCTCACTACATTTGATCTTACCTGGAAAGATATAGTTCCACTAATGGACACTGTTTTAACTCACAGGTAAAAACAGAATCAGAACATGCCTGTAACTATAAATTTCCAGTCCAGGCCACCCCTGATGTTAGATGGGATGAGACTGAGTGTCAGGCAGCCACAAAACACACCAACATCAAGTAAGGGGAAGGGTTTATTGGGGGAAACCCAACAGACTGGAAAGAGGGAGAAGAGCCTAAGAGAGATCAATAAAGAGAGAGAGAGAAAGGGAAGGAGAGAGGGAGAGAGATCAGGAGACAGAGAGAAAGAGAGCCACATATTCAGAAACAGGTCCTTTTAAAACTTTGCGGAGTAGGGGAGGGGCCAGCACTGTGGCGCAGAGGGTTAAAGCCCTGGCCTGAAGCACCAGCATCCCATATGGGTGCTGGTTCTAGTCCCAGCTGCTCCACGTGCAATCCAGCTCTCTTCTATAGCCTGGGATAGCAGTAGAAGATGGCCCAAGTCCTTGGGCACCTGCACCCATGTGGGAGATCCCAAAGAAGCTCCTGGCTCCTGGCTTCAGTTCAGCTCAGCTCCGGCCATTGCAGCCATCTGGGGAGTTAACCAGGGGATGGAAGACCTCTCTCTCTGTCTCTACCATTCTCTGTAACTCTTTCAAATAAATAAAACAAATCTTAAAAAAAAAAAAAACTTTTTGGGGGTGGGGGCAGGCAGGGAAGGAGGAGCAACGAATCCTCAAAGTGTTACTGGAGACACAAAGTGATCCTTGTCTTCATGCAAGAAAGAATTCAGGCCTGAGACAGAGAGCAGTGGAAAGCAAAATAGCAAGTTTTATTAGGGTAGGGACATCCATAAGAATGGATGGGCACCTCTCCAGAGAGAACCTGAGAGAGTGTAGTTCACATTTAGGCTGGGTTTTTAAGGGGATGGGTCTTGCCTTCCCACCTTTTCCCTTCCCCTCTCCTTCTTCTCCTCCAGAACAAAGGACTTGTTGGTTGTAAATACGAAAAATTCCTTTCTGAGTTTTTCCCCCTGAATTTATCAGACAGGGGGCTGGCATTGCCCCGCCTTAGAGGAAGGATATTTATCAGGCCAGGTAGAAGGGGCAGGCCTCCCTGGAAGGCCATCAGGATCTGGGCAGGACTTTAAAGTGCAAGATGCTGGGCTTCTGGAGCTTCCGCAGTGGGTGCTGGTCTTCAGGCCTTTCTCATACACTCATAGGCTCAATTTCTGACTTCCTACCTAACAAAAGGATGGAGCTGACCCTGGTGGTTGGGTCATGTGGCCACCTGGTGTTTAGCAATGGTGCTGGGTTTAGAGCCTAGGATAATGTTGGGGTGTAGACCGCACCATTTTACTAACACTGAGCACTCTCTTAGATTGTGAGGAGCTAAATAAGTTAATAGGCAGTCAAGTTGGTCATTGTTGTAAATTGAGGGCGCAAAATGCTTGCTTTCCCCAAAAGTTACCTTTAACAAAATCAAAAGTGCCTGCCTCACTCCTTAGGAATTTCTAATTTTACCATGAGAATAGCAAGTGAATGGGATTCCATCCTTCTGAGCTCCAGGTTTACTGTGAAACAAGTTAGGTATCCTACCCTTCTGATGGCTCTTTTGATTCATGATGAGTAAGCCAGACAGGGTAAACAAGATAACAGATCTGATCTTTGATGGGTTTATCTCTGCCTTCTACTGATTGACAGTTTTTTTTTTTTTTTTTTCCCAAAATTGTGCTTAAAAACACCACTACCACCAGCCCCTTTGGGTTTTGCCTCTCTTGGAGCCCTACTCCTGGCAGCTCCACCAGGAGGTCTCTTGACTTAAATAAATCTTGCTTTTAAATACATCTTTCTTTTCTCTCTGTCTTGTCCACTTGGAAATTCTTCTTCCATGTGAGACAAAGAACCAAGGTAATCTTTTTTCTGCTGCCCTTTCACCTGTAACAAGATGACATCTTAAAGGCTAATTTAACAGAGACCATGAGGAAGAGTGAGCTAGGCAGAAGGAAAAAAGTAAGGCTAGATGGCGGGCCCAGCTGATAGCTGCTTTTCATGGTGTTCTGCTCTCAAAAGGACTCAACCAAGCCAATCCAAATTGCACCTGTTTTCAATGCAGGAAGCCAGGGCATTGGGAAAGAACTGTAGCGATAGAAACCTGTTTCAGGAGAGCCCTGTCAGCTCTGCTCAGAGCTGGGTTGCTGGAAACAGAACTGCTCAGAGAGTGAAGTAGGCAGGCATACAGGTTAAAATTGTTAAATTTGTGAACTGGAAGACCACGCCTTTGCTACGCCCCTGTGTGACCTCATACCCCTACCTGATGCCTTTGCCATGCCCCTGAGTGGCCTCATTCCCCTACCTGGCCACACCTGGATGCCCACCAGCCAATCAGGTTAATTAACCACTCCCCTTTGGAAGTGGGTTAAAAGCCGGATGCGGTGTGGCCCAGCCTGCTGTTTTTCCCTGGCCTCTTGCTAGGAAGGGGCTTGCTGTAGCCCCGCGCCTCCAGGGCACATGGCCTTCAGGCTTCCTGGCCTAGATGCTCTTCCATGTGGCTGGTTCCTGGTGCTCGGTATGAACCCATAATTACCTCTCTCTCTTAAATAAAGCTCTCACTCTCCTATGCACTTTTCTCACTAAATAAAAGCTTAAAATGTACCATGCTGCCTCATTTATCTGTGCCGGTATTTAGAATTCTCTAAATATTAGGCAAGAACCCTGTTGGGCTTATTAATATTGGGGATTTAGTAATAAGCCTGTGGTGAAATTGTATGGCACTCCAAATTCCGGTAGTACATGCGGCACGCTGAATAGCATTTCTAGGGAACTTTAAGGGGCCACATCTCAGTGTGAATTTTAGGGAGTCTTGTTCAATTTTAAGAGGACACCCTGGTCAAAACTGCAGACTCTGTTGGCCCTAAGCTGAAGAAGCCTTTTGCTCTGACTTCCAAAGTAACCATCACTTTTGAGGGGACAGCCTCGGGTCAATGATACGGCAGGTAGAACTGTAGATTCTCTTTTAGAGACACTGCCTGGCCAGTGCCGCGGCTCAATAGGCTAACCCTCTGCCTTGCAGCGCCGGCACACGGGGTTCTAGTCCCGGTTGGGGCACTGGATTCTGTCCCGGTTGCCCCTCTTCCAGGCCAGCTCTCTGCTATGGCCCGGGAGTGCAATGGAGGATGGCCCAGATGCTTGGGCCCTGCACCCCATGGGAGACCAGGAGAAGCTCCTGGTTTCGGATCAGCTCAATGCGCCAGCCATGGTGGCCATTGAAGGGTGAACCAACGGCAAAGGAAGACCTTTCGCTCTCTCTCTCTCTCCTCACTGTCTACTCTGCCTGTTAAGGCCAGTCCTCCTCTCCACCTACCCAGGTAACAGGAGTCAACAAGGTTCTTTCCCTAAGGAGGTTTCACACCTCCTTTGTAAAATCTCTTCCAGAACCCCATGTGAATGAGATCTCAGATAGGCCTGGGACTCATATATACCTGGCCAGGTCTTAAAAGTCTGCTTGATTATTGTTAAGCCTAGAATCTACTCCTGTCAGTTTCTATTTGCGTTTAAATGAGTTAGCTAACAGGGTATAAGCAACTCCTAATCCAGATAGTGAAGCCACAAGGATTTATAGATGATGCTGCACATATTTGGGCAGACCCTCATTGAGAATAGAATAGTCTCTGAACAAAAATCTTCCTACAACCTTGCTGTGTTGCTCTTTGGTACTCAGCAATACGGGCAAAGCCTGATATTGGCTGGATGATTATAAGAATTAAAAATATATTTTCAATAGGATAGAAAATGCCTTCTGTACAGAATACCCTACAGAGAGAATTCTGTTTCATTTTTGCCTTTCCCCCCCTTTTCAAAAGAGTACATTGATAACAACCAGGCCCAGAAAGTGAGACTCCAAGGGCATGTTCTGATGGCAAACAACGTGGTTAACTGAAATGCAGGAAGCAAGGTAGGGAGGGATGTGAGATGGGAGCATAGGTGAGGTGGAAAGGGAAACAGAACCAGCAAGAGAACATAAAATCACACAGCATGTTTGGCAACGGTCACTGGGTGCTGGGCCATGCCTCTTACTCACACGAGCAAATAGGTGATTTGCTGTTGTGCTATGACATGTGACTCTGTGGCAGCTGCCACGTGGGTTGGTAAGGTTGGGTAGACCATGGCTGGTAAGACAGAGACTAAAGAGGGAGTAAGGTCCCTGGGAATTCTCAGAGACCACTTGGGAAGGTTTGGTCTGTCTCAGTAAGTGAATAGGAGGTAAGAAACCTTTTACCGACATCTTTCAGAGGCAAGGGGACTCCAGCCAACATGGCCAGCAATATTCTATGTCACAAATTGCTCCAGATGTAAACTTGTTGCAATATTCTTAGTATCAATTTTATCAGGAAAGTGATTAATCTTTTCCATCTTGTGATCAGATATCTTCAGCTGAACAGATTTTTCTTAATTATGATAATTAGGAGCATAGGCACTGGGGCCAAATAGCTATGGTAAGCATAAAGACATCATTGCCAAACTCTGTGCTAATTGCTTTGCCTCTTGGTGCCTCAGTTTCCTCTTTTATACAATAGAGATAAGTACTGCACCTACCTGCACTGTTTCATGTGAAGCAATGATATGCTGATGATGTAAAGATGCTTTAGTACACACCTGACACAAAAAGAGTTGATAAAAGTTAGTTGTTATTGTTTCATATTTGAGGATTGATTCTGTTCCAATCAGTCTAGCTCCTTCCTCAGGAATGGCTACACTAAAATTTGTTTCTCATTTCCTTACTCAGAGGAACTTCTATCTCCCCTCTTTTTTCATAATTTACTATACTTTTGCTTCACATTATGATAGAATTTCTCAGGTCTTTCATCTACATCACTATTTTAATTTTCTATTATGCCTTTCTTGTTCTTTAATGCCAATCATTTTAATTGTTACTGTGTTTTCTCACAGTTCCTTAGCTCTCTCTTCTTTCATTATCCATTCATGTTTTCATCTAATTAACTACTCTATTGATGTGACTGTCATTTATTCATTTGAAAAAAATTGATCAGAGACTGATAACTCACATCTTCTGGTTCACTCCCCCAGATGCCCAGTCTGGTCCAGGGCAGGGCCAAGTCAGGAGCTGGAAACTCAATCCAGGTTCTTGCATGTAGTTGACAATAATCCAAGTACTTGAGCCATTTCCTGCTACATCCAGGGATCTGAAATGGCAGGAAGCTGGAGACAGGCATTGAACCCAGGTGCTCTCTCAAGAATTTTAACTGGCATCTCAACCAGTAGGCCAAATGCCCACCTCTCAGTTACTGTTTCATTGAGACTAGATATTATTGCTTCTTTTTAAAAATGTTAAACTATTTTCAAGCTTTCTTCTGGTTTACATGTTAAGTGATTTTTCTTTGCTGTTCATATTCAATTTGTATATGCAATGTTATCTTAGTTCTAAGTGTTTTATTTATGTGTTTACAAATGTCAGTAATAAGCAAATTGCTACTTCTTCCTCGAAGAGAAGCCATGGGGCCCAGTGCTCTGGCTGCCCACAGGTAGGCCATATCTTACTCTACCCATTTGGGGTGGGTAAACCTCAGCCTTAGGTTTGGCACTCAACATCAAGGTACAGCAGTGTCTGGATGGCTTTTTTCTTCACCTCTTTTAACTCGGGCCTGGATATTATGAACAGATGAAATACATGACAATCCAGAGCATGTCATGGTACCAGTACACTGTTTTTCCCACAGAACCTTTTATTTCAGGAATACAAACTTCATGCATTTCATAAATACAACTTTAGAAAAAGTGATTCTGTGGCAAATAATGACCTAAATGAAGGATCTCTGTGAGTGAGATCCCAGTGGGAAGAACTGGCCATCAAAGGAGGTACCTTTCTCTGAAGGGAGGAGAGAACTTCCACTTTGATTATGGGCTTGTTTAAATAAGGTCGGAGTTTGTGAACTCAAGAGGCTTCCAGAGCCTTGGCAGCTCATGACAAGAGCTTCGGGTGATTACTGACATCATAAATAAGAGTGTCAGTTGTTAAATCAACAACACGAGTCACTGTGCACTTGCTCCCCATGTAGGATCTCTGTCCTTAATGTGTTGTACTATGTGAATTAATGATAAAACTAGTATTCAAACAGTACTTTGTGTGTCTGTGTGGGTGCAATCTGTTGAAATCTTTACTTAGTTTATTAAGTTGATCTTCTGTATATAAAGATAATTAAAAATGAATCTTAATGAAGAATGGGATGGGAGAGGGAGTAGGAGATGGGGTGGTTTGTGGGGGGAAAGGTGGTTATGGGCGGAAAAGCTGCTATAATCCAAAAGTTGTACTTTCAAATTTTGTATTTATTAAATAAAAGTTTTCTAAAAAAAAAAAACCACAGTGACTCTTCCCTCTCTACCTGCTTTCTCACTCACACTCCCACCCCTCTTCCTCCTTTTTCTCCTATTTCTATTCTTATTTTTTACCAAGATCTATTTTCAATGAACTTTATACACATATGATTAACTGCATACTAAATAAAGGGTTCAACAAGTAGTATGAAAAAAAAACTATTGCTTAACAGTTGAGACAAGGGCTATTCAAAGTCAATGCATCTCAAAGTGTCAATTTCACTTCTAAAGATTACTTTTTTGGTGCTCTATTGGTTATCACAGATCAGGGAGAACATATGGTATTTGTCCTTTAGGGATTGGCTTATTTCACTAAGTATTATGTTTTCCAGTTGCATCCATTTTGTTGCAAATGACAGGATTTCTTTTTTTTTTTTACTGCTTTATTGTATTCTATGGTGTTCATATCCCATAATTTCTTTATCCAGTCTTTGTCCAACATTTGGGTTGATTCCATATCTTAGCTATTGCAAATTGAGCTACAATAAATATGGGAGTACAGATAACTCTTTCATATACTGATTTCATTTCCTTTGGGTAAATTCCCAGGAGTGGGATGGCTGGGTCATATGGTAGGTCTATATTCAGATTTCTGAGGTGTCTCTATACTGTCTTCCACATTGGCTGCACCAGTTTACATTCTCACTAACGGTGGATTAGGATACCAGTACTCTTACTCTGCCTCTATCTGTAAATCTCTACTTTAGGTCATCTTCTTTCTTTTATTCATTCGTGTAGACAGGTATTTACTAACTATTCACTGCTTGTCTATTTTACACTAAGCCCTGAGGATAAATTATACTTGATCTCATGTCTCAAGAAGCACATATAAATAATCCCACAAATATATCACTGAGAATTTGTAGATAGCAGGTAGAGAAATAGTAATAGGTTGAATATCCAAGGAGTCTACAAAAAGTTCATTGAAAATATGTTTTATATTTTACTCCCATTCATCTATTAACTTTTTGAAGTTTTTCTTTCAATCTATTTTAATATTACTCTTTTATTCTTCTATAACCTAGAACCTAAACAAATCTAACCTTGGTAGACATCAAGGAAGGCTTCTCTGGCACAGAGAAGCTGATCATTGCAGGATGAATGGGAGCCAGTCAAAAGAACAGGAGGAAAATAAGTCTACTTGGGGAAAGCAGTCTGTACAAATACACGGAGGTAGAACAGAAAGGAAATAAGCGGCTGGAGCACAAAGTGCAAGGGAGAGTATGGAAAACAATGCTCTAGAAAAAGAAGTCAAAGCAGCTCAGGTAGTATTGCTCAGGTCTTATTAAGGACACTGATCTTGATGCTGAAAGCAATGGAATGCCGCTAACCAGGTTGTAAGCAATGCAATGCTATGCTCGAATTGGTCTTTAGAAGATATCCCTGATTGGAGACTGGGAATGAAGTAAAGGGTCAGTTATGGACGCTGAAATCAGCTAGGGGCTCTTAGTCTGCCCAAGAGAGAGTGGTAGCTTCTAGAGTGCAGTTTGGGTAGGGATTATAAGAACTAGATAAAATGGAGAGATATATGGACAGCAAAATTGGTGAACTTGGAGCAGGCATTTGACACAGCAGTTAAGTCACCACTTGGGAAACTGTCATCTCATGTCAAAGTGACTAGGTTTGAGTATTGACCCTACTTCCAATTCTGGCTTCCTGTTAATGCACACCCTGGGATCCAGCAGTGATGGCTTAAGTATTTGAGTCCCTGCTACTCATGTGAGAGACTGGGAGAGAGTTCCACGCTCTTGGGTTTTGTCTGGTCCAGCCCTGGCTATTGTAGGCATTCAGGGAGTGAACCAAGAGATGGGGAATCTTTGTCTTGTCTCTGTCCCTCTGCCTTTCAAGCAAATTCAAATAAATTAAATGACAGAACTTGATGGAAGAGTGGCAAAGGAGAAAGAGGGTCAGAGATGCCCCCTCGTTCAACTTGACTGCATGATAGTTTTTCATTGTTAAGTTTTTTTTAAAAAAATAGAATTGGAAAGAACATGCATGAGGTTATTTTTGGTGATACTGCAGTTAGAAGAACCACGGAGACAACCAAGTAACCATGTGAAAAGTCAGTTAACGGCCGGCGCCGCGGCTCAATGGGCTAATCTTCCGCCTTGCGGCGCCGGCACACCAGGTTCTAGTCCCAGTCGGGGTGCCGGATTCTGTCCGGTTGCCCCTCTTCCAGGCCAGCTCTCTGCTGTGGCCAGGGAGTGCAGTGGAGGATGGCCCAAGTGCTTGGGCCCTGCACCCTACAGGAGACCAGGAGAATCTGGCTCCTGCCTTTGGATCAGCACGGTGCGCTGGCAAAAAGGAAGACCTTTCTCTGTCTCTCTCTCTCTCACTGTCCACTCTGCCTGTCAAAAAAAAAAAAAAAAAGTCAGTTAGCATACAGATTTGGAGCTCACAATAGAAGTTTGGCCTTAATTTGAGAGCTATTTGGATAATTTGGCATGTAGATTCAAGAGAGAGGAAAAATCATGCCAAAATAAGTGGTTTAGGATTGAGCCTTGTGGATCTCCATATTTATTGGCCAGGGGAAGAACATGATCCAGGAAATCAAACCAAATGGGAAAAGTCTACCATGTAGAAAAAGAACATCAAGAGTGGGTATGAATGTAGCTGAAGGGAGAAAGGGTTTTTATATTTTGTTTTATTTGATTCAGAGAGAGAGAGAGAGAGAGAGAGAGAGAGAGAGAGAGAGAATTCACTGGCTCACTCTCTAAAAGACTGTATCACAGTAAAACTGGGACTGGGCCAGACTGAACCAAGAGCCTGGAACTCAATCTGGGTGTCTCTTGTTGAGTAGAAGGGACCCAATGACTTGGACCATTACCTGCTGCTGCCCAGGGTGCACACTGGGAGCTGCAGTAGGAACTCAAATCCAGGCACTTGGATGTGGAACACAGACAAGGCAGTGTCTTCACCACTAAGTCAAATGCTCACCCCAAGAAAGGGTTTCTGGAACGATGATCAGTAATGTCAAATAAGAGATGTTTTCATCCTTAACATTACCTTCCTATTTTTCTAGCCATGATTGTAAAACTGTTTTTCTGGGGATTTCCATTTTTGAGTAGCTATGGAAATGTTTTAGTTTGGAATGGGAGGAAGTGAAGAAAAAATTCCAGGCTAGACAATCGATGCCAACTTTGTGGAAATTCTCTATAAGGTGCAAATCCCATTTCACAACCAGGAAGGGGACAAGGGTAGGGGCAGAGGCAGTATGTGGGCTCTGGTGTAGCACATGCTGGGTTCAAATTCCAGCTGTGCTGCTTTGCTAGATGGGAAACTTGAGTTAGTTTTCAGTGCACATTTTCTTAATCTATAAAATGGGAATACAAAACTATCACTTATCACATGCTGTGGTTGTGAGGATTTAATTAATTGACATTTGCTAAGTATCCTTGTGGCTGAGGAAAACAGTATTAGTTGTGATTATTACTCCACATATGCAAGCTTGTTCTCTTCTCAAGGGCTAGCAGCCGTGGACAGCCTGTGAGGACACAGCCTCCTTGATAGTCTTGGCATCATTTCACCAGGTTGCAAAGATCTAGGATCTATTATGCTTCTTCACATGGATTTTTCAGGGAAAGAATAGAAAGGTGTTAGCCAGAGATTCCTGTACACTTAGTTATAAAATTTTATTTATATGACCAGATATTCATAGAAGAAATCAAACCTTCCTAACAGAGCTTCTTGTCATGTGGACTGCCAACTAAGGGCTCAGCAATCTGATAAGAGCCTTATGTTTTACTCCCCTTTCAAAAGTCTGCTGTTAGCACGCTTTACTGCAGGCTCTTCAAGGCTGCTAACCTGATGGCACAATCATAAGTCAACACCATGGAATCTTCCACAGTATTGTGACCACGTCACCAAGAACAGTTTGTGGTGGGACTTCCTGAACTTGAGTCTTATTCCTTCCCACCTGTCACCTTAGCAAACAGCTTATTCAAGAGCTTAGTTGTATGGTTCTATTTTCTGTAGAACACCATCCTCTCATAGGTTACAAAAGTCAGCATAAAGGGGGCTGAGCCTCACTCATCCCTCTTCCTCACCTGCCCCATTATCACACAAAGGTCTCTGCAATGCCACACAAAGCCACAGCCATCAACCTCTCCTACATCTCCCAGTTCTTTTTTCATTATTATTCCTCTATCCACACTTTTCAAATCACCAAATACAGTACATTTATGGCACTGCTTTTTACCTTCCTTTTTTTCGGCATATAATGTATGTTATTTCATTTTATTGGATGATTTTTTCAGAGACTTTTATTGATATGCTTCTGATTTGTTTCCAGCATTTTGCTATTATAAATAATGAGGTTGCCACAAACAACCTTGTAGGTATATTATTTTGCACCTGTGCAACTCTATCTGTGGGATAAATTCCCAGAAGTGGGATTACTGGGTCAAAGGGTATTTGCATTTGTAATTTTGACAGATATCACCAAATTGCCCTCCATAGGAGTTGTACTAATTTAAATTCCCACCAGAAATGTATGAAAACAGCCTGTTTCCCCACAGCCTTGACAACAGGGTATGCTTTTGATCTTGTGGATTTTTGCCAATCTGATAACTAAAAAATGAGATTGCAGTATAATTTTAATTTCCATTTTTCTTATTATGTATGAACTTTTACATGTTTACATTTAAGAATCTTCTGCACTTCCTTCTCTGTTAACTGCTCCCATGCATAATCCATCCATCTATTGAGTAGTTCCTTTTTTAAGATATTTTTAACATGTATTGGCCCCCCCTCATATTTTTTACTACATAACCCTAGGACCCAATCCTTAAGCTTTTGTCAGGACCCTTTCTTGTCGTGGTTCTCCATTAATACATATGTAAGTGTGTGTGTGTGTGTGTGTGTGTGTGTGTATTTGGAGAAGGGGTAATGGGATTTATTATTAGAAATGGAAAAAGGCAGAGAATGATGACAATTTATGCTTGATGTTCAAGCTCTGCCTTTTTGGGTTTCTTGGTGGTGATTTTGGCAGACTCTACTTTAGCAAGGTTTCTTTTCTTCCACGTTTTGAAAGAAATGAGCAAATTAGAGACTATATGTACATACTTTAGAGTGGTGCTCATAGAACAATAACTCTCAAGATAGGAGTTAGAAAAATGGTGGAGCAAGGAATAGGATTTGGGCGGAATTACCATTACAACCACCTGTCAGTCATCTGGAAACCTACCAGCAAGAAAAATGGCCAGGAGTCTGTCATTACTAGGGGGAAAGGTAGAGCAAGCGTCATTCTTAATAGAGATGCTGATACAGTGGGAGAGATCCACTGTGACATGCTCCCTGCCAGGGAGAAAACTCATTCCCTAGGTATACATATCTGATCTACTCTGTGCTATAAAAATAGAAATGGTGAGCTCAGTTCAGGGGCTGCTCCCAGGTGGGAATGAAGCATAATCAAATGCAAAAATTGACCTGGTAACACACACTCACATGAGGTATTGGCTTACTACATAACATCTCTTAAAATGAACCTCAGAAAATGATGTGAAATATGGTCACCAACCCACTTCAAACGAAACCATAAGACCTTGATTTTAATCTAAGCTCTGTCACTTATTAGCTATGTGTGGGGAGCAACTGAGACTAGACTAAGTTACTGGAATTAAGACTTATTCTATGCATCTGCTCTCCCACAATATGGCGCTGAGAGGGAGCAAACTACCTCTACGCAGCTGCCTCATCAGTTTGACTGATAAGCGGCAGCAGCTGATCCTGCTCCTGATTGGAGGAGAGCAGCGTGCTCGGCGTGTGGGCAGCAGAGCATGGATTGGTGGAAGAGGACTATAAAGGAGGAGAGAGACAACATGCACCAGGAACATCTGAGGAACCCGAGAGAGCCGGCTGGCGGTGTGCTGCTCCTCCACGGAAGCAGGGAAAGGGGCGGGGGGTGCCGCCCCTCCACAGAGGCGGGGGGGGGGGGGGGGGGAGGGGGGGCTGGCAGCTAACCCGGGACGGCGTCGTTCCTCCGCGAGTGAGGGAACGGCAGCTAACCCGGGAAGGGCCGGGCAGAAAGAACAGCACAGGGTCTAGTGTCGTTCCTCCGCGAATGCGGCAGCGACAGCTATGTATCTTGAGATAAGTTTTTGAACTAGTTTTGGGCTCAGTTTCTCCTCTATAAAATGTAGGGGAGGGTTGGGACTTCTCAGGATGTTTTTCCAGCCTCGTACATTGATTCTCCAAGGTACCATAGAAGTAGCATGTCATCAAATGGGGATATACACTTAGCTTCCAGACATCCACAGAAAATTTCCACTGAAATGGCACTTTTGGCTAAGGTAAATTAATTGAAAATTATTTGTGGTCCTTCATTTATGCTTCAAATTGCAGGGCAGGTCCTAAAATTTCCCGGCTTGCATTGCTTAGAAAGAACAGCCTCTGTTTCAGCCTCCCATCTCTGCAACATCTGGGCCAACAGCAGATCTGGCCTCTCTCAGGAGATTTTGCTGAACTGTCTCCCCACTTCCATTCATAATGTTGCCTTGGTTTTTCTTTTTCTTTTTTAAGCATTTTCTCAAGCAATCTCCTTTACTTTTGACACTTCAACCCTCACCTGCATGCTGATGAAAGGAAAAAGATGATGAAGTTGGTATTTGCCTTTCATATTTGAGCAGGTGCTGCCATTAGGCAGCCTATGTAATGCCTCACTGTGGTTGTTGTTTTCATTGCTTCTCTATATAAATTCCCAGATATGGGTTTTCCTTTAGTCATTCCCATATCTGATTATAGAATCTTAGAGATGGAAGATACATTAAAAATATCATCCAGCATCAACTCTCCCCCATTACACAGCATTCCTTCCAAAGATTCATTTGGTTGCTTAATACTCCTGCTGACAAGGAACTCACTACTTCTCAGGCAGGTAATTGCAGCAGTATATTAATATATTTTTCTCAATGTACTTTGACAAGCAATGTGGCATAGATCCATTACTTTTTATGTCTTTACTCATCCTAAATTAAGAGAAAGCATTTGGCAGTTGCTAGTGCCAATTTAGCATTTATTAAATAGTAAAAGAATGAAATACCAATTGCACTCTTTAGTAGTTGTTTTGTGTTGGTGACATACTACCAATGATTACATTTTGTGAAGTGGTTTTTGTTAGGGTTGAGGCAATCTCTGGATGAGTCAGTATTGGGAGTTGAGAGAACAAGGATTTTGCAGCCTTGTTCATATATGATGACTTCAGAGAAAGTCACTTCTTTTTGGTTCTCAAATTCCTAATAAGTAAAACCAAGGGAAAACAATAGACATTTCCTAAGCACCACCCATCTCCAGCTATATACAATTGATGAGGTCATGGCAGGGCATTGCAAATGGAAGATACCAAAGCCACTGATAAGTAAATGAATGAATAAATGAATTTCTATGGCCAAACCAACATTGAGACACAGGAGAGTACCATCCATAAGTCATGGGCTCACGTTTGCCAGAAAAGATCCAGTTAACATGAATATCTATGAAAATTCAAAGAAAACATAACTTCTACACCTTTGGGGACTTTAGAGATGACATTTCTGCTTAGACTCTTCATTGTTCTATTGCATTAATGATGCTAACCCCTAATAAATATCATTCCACCTAAAAGGGGAACTGTGAGTTAATCTTATAAGTACTTGGGTCTTTTTTCAGTATATTGCTTTGATGACAGCTGAACAAATTGGCTGGCTTAGGGAAAGGAGCAGTCCACACTTAGGGGGTCATGTGAGCCAAATTTCCAGGGCCAGGAATGGTACACTGGTCTCCAAGGGGACTGCTTAACAAAAATTAAAGAGGGAATGAAGTAACTGAGGGAATGATTCTTTGAGTGAAGTCAAATCTTATTTACAATCCAGGACAGTCACTGCTTACGACATTGATACACATGGAAGGTTATTTTCTGGCATGAATCTATGTGTGGAGAATTTAGTTGTTTGTGGAAAATAACAACGACCAGCATGCTAAAGAAAAACTGGCTCCCTAAATTTTGGAAGATGTCAGTAGCAATTTATCCCAGAGAAGGCTAGTGAAAAAACTTGAGCCTTAGAGAAATCTGAACACCCAGGAAAGTAGGTTGAGGAGGCAATTTAAGTGATTCATGGTGGGGCTTAGCAAAGAATTTCATTACTTAACATTTACCTTTATGTTTCAATAGATTGTTGGTTAGCTCACTGGTGGTTGGGACTACCAGTTTAAGAAATAAGAAATATATAACTAGCTTGATGAAGTGGAAAGAACATTTGCCTGAGATTTAGAGACCAGTGTTCTGGTCCTAGTTCTGTAACTTTGAACTATTCTTTCTTTATCTGTAAACAAGGAGACAGGTGACTGTTCATATTTCTTCCACCAATAATTGTTAATGAATTTTATTCATAAAGCATAATGATCTCATCTACTGAATTTTCCTATCTTCATTTCAGAGGTCACTGGGGCTATCAGTTTTAAATTTCTATGTCAATCAAGTAGTGAATTCCCACTGATTCACCTTTCTCTTCTACATAAACTCTCCGTTCTAGACTACCTGTTTAACTCACCATTCCTGTAAAAAAAGCAGTCTCCTTTTATTATTTTTATTTTTAAAAATGTTTATAAATATAAAGAAAACAGATTTCATGAATTTCATAGATACACTTATTTTCCCCAGAAATATTTTATTTAATGTATACAAACTTCATGTATTTCATAAATATAACTTCAGAAACAATTCTAAGAAGACAACCATTCTTTCCTTTCTCCCCCAATTCTCCCTCCTTTCTTTCTCTGTTTTTTTCCTTTAATTTTTCAATAATATAATTTCAATTTATCTTATAATCACAGTCATAATGCACCACTAATCACCATGTTCAATAAATAAAAAGTAGAAAGACCACTGTTACACATAGGAATATTATGCTTATTGAAATAAGTCAGTCCCAAAAAGACAAATATGTTTTCTCTGATATGTAGTAGTTAATATAGAAAACAAAACAAAACAAAAAGTATAAGAATGAAACTGAAATCTCATTATTTGATGATTGTTCCTAGCCCTTTTAAATGTTATATAATTTCCAATAAAGCCCCATTTTTTTCTAAAGGTTTTCATATTCACAAAGTCATAGGATAATTTGCCTGCTTTGTAAAGTCTATCCTAACTAGAGTTGCCAGATAAAATGCAGGATACTCATATAAATTTGAGTTTTGAATAAATAATAATGTTTTTGGATAAGCATGTTTCTTGCAAGTATTTTTTTCAAAGATTTTATTTATTTATTCGAAAGTCAGAGAGTTACACAGAGAGAAGAGAGGCTGAGAGAGAGAGCTCTTCCATCTGATGGTTCACTCCCCAATTGGCTGCAACGGCCTGAGCTGCGCAGATCCGAAGCCAGGAGACAGGAGCCTCTTCCACGTCTCCCACACGGGTGCAGGAGCCTAAGGACTTGGGCCATCTTCTACTGCTTTCCCAGGCCATAGCAGAGAGCTGGATGGGAAGTGGAGCAGCCGGGACTAGAACTGGTGCCCCTGTGAAATGCTGGTGCTCCAGGCCAGGGCGTTAACCTGCTGCTCCACAGCACCAGCCCCTCTTGCAAATATTTTGGAATGCTCTGATAAAAATTACTTGTTGTTTAACTGAAATTCAAATTTAATGAACCTGTATTTTTATTGGCTAACTCTAAAAACCTACATTTGACCAGAGTTCTCTCCAACTCTCAAAGTCCTGAATATCTCAATTTGAGCTGTTCTCTATTTCCTTCCATTTTTATTCTCAGTCCGGGTCCCTCTTATTTCTCTAACTATATTATTAGTCCTGTGAGAGACACAAATGGTTGTTACATGGTTTGCATGCCCTTCTACTCCCAGTGGTTTATCATTTTGCAATTGGCAGAACCTTTTGAGACTCCTTCATACCCCAGGAGCTTACTCCTAATCCTTAAAGCCCAGACCACCTCTTCCTCAAGCAGACTCAGGTAAGATGATCATGTCTTATTTATATAGGCCCACAAGAAAACAGCATGGGCTCTATGAAAATTAACATTGACATCCATAAGCAACTGACCAGTGCTATCAATGAGGATGAAAAATAGAAATTAATCAATTCTTTCTAGTGAATTAGAAAACACCGTAAGATCATTTGCAAGGCTCAATTCTTAGCTTGCCAATTTTGTCCTATAGCTGGCTTTTAACCTATAACATCCCTTTATCAGGGCATTAATCCAGCCTCCTTGTGTATTTGCAAGATCTTATAAGGTGCTAAGGTCCTTTGACATCCATGTGCAGTCAGTGTAGCCTTACTCACAGGAAACCAAGGACACTAATCCACATCTCTCCTCAAAATAGTCTTTTTGCTTTAACTTCCTTCCCATGCTGAGTCTATTATTTCCCTTTTAAATCTTACATCTTTCTACAGACTGTTCATTACTCAAGCACATATTGAACCCATTCTTGTTCGTCTGCCTCTGTCTCCACTGTTCCTCATCGCTGCATCTCCAAATCATACCCATTCATAGGGTCACTGGTTTGGGAAGTTGTAGAAGGAAAAAACTCTAGGAATCTGGTTTGAAATTCTCACTTTATCTATGATGAAAACGATGGATCTGATTAACAATATTCTATAGCGGACTGGTAGAGCTTTGACTGAAAAATATCCCTAAGGTCTTTCCTTTCTTCCTTTCCATATTCCTTCCTTAGGAGTTACTTTCAGCTAAAGCATCCTGGCCATGCATTTTTCCTCTGTCTCCTTTTTTTTTTTTTTTTGACAGGCAGAGTTAGTGAGAAAGAGAGACAGAAAGGTCTTCCTTCCGTTGGTTCACCCCCTAAATGGCTACTATGGCCAGTGCACTGCGCCGATCTGAACGAGGAGCCAGGTGCTATCTCCTGGTCTCCCATGTGGGTGCAGGGCCCAAGTACTTGGGCCATTCTCCACTGCCTTCCCGGGCCACAGCAGAGAGATGGACTGGAAGAGGAGCAACTGGGACAGAATCCAGCACCTCGACAGGGACTAGAACCCCCGGTGCCAGTGCAGCAGGCGGAGGATTAGCCTAGTGAGCCATGGCGCTGGCCTGTCTCCTTTAATTCAAGGCTATGTTTGTTTTTTTGCAGCCCTCTTGAGGTACTTTGTCTTTTTTAGGTTGTATTTTTGTTGTTGACAAGGTTCCAGGAGAATACTATTGTCTGTGCTAAAAGGAAGGAGACTGGGTGGCCCCCGGAGTGCTGTTTTCATAATGACATGGTGGTTCTAATGGGAAAAAATGAGTATATGGTGTTGCCTAATAGCTGAAGCCCATGACTGAGGCTTTCATAAGCAAGGTCATACGACTGCCTCTAAATCCGGCTGGTGTTTAGGATGGACAAGAAACCATGGGGGAGTGAGCAGAAATGCCTGGGTTATCCCAGGGTCACAAGTTAAGTGTGTTTAAGAAGAAATGGTCTTGAATAGAACTTCACCATGTCTTACTGTATGTAACTTAAGCCAAGGCTAAATTTTCATAAATTCACTAAAAGAGACATCCATAAAATATGTATTATTATGTCAGGGGCAGTATAAAAATGTAATTTTGACTGTATGATTGGAGTCCTTTGAGAGCACACTGGATGCAATTGTAGTCAGAGAAGTCTTAGAAGGCTGGGTCAGCCAGAGGAGGGAGGGTTGCTGAATGAGTGCCAGTTGATGTTTGCAGTCAGCTAATGATGTACAGAGCCATGTAAGTGAACATGAGGCAGCCACAGGACTCAATGTCAGAAGAAATTGGTTCACCACATAGTGTCAATAAAATTCCCATGTAATAGTAGATGAAATCTGGCCAAATTTTAGAAAAAACAAACATGTTGTTTGTGTGTATATGTGTGTATTTGTGTGTATGTGTGTATGTGTTTGTGTGTATGTGTGCTGTGTGTATGTGTTTGTGTGTATGTGTGTGTGTGTGTATATGTGTGTGAGTGTATGTAATGATGCATCAGCCAGGCCCACACTGAGTTATGTAAATTATATATAAAATTTGTTTTAAAACTTTTAGAGATGTCTTTGTTTTATTTGCCTTGAAAAGCAGAGAAAGAGAGAGAGAGAGAGAGAGACAGGGAGAGACAGGGAAATATTTCATCTGTTTGTTTGCTCCCCAAATGCTCACGACAGGTAGAGTTGGGCCAGACCATAACTAGGAACCCAGAACTCATTGTAGGTGTCCCAGGTAGGTGGTAGGGTCCTAAATGCTTGAGTCATAATCTTTTGCCTTTCAAGGAATACATCAGCAGGAAGCTGGAATCAGGAACGGAGCCAGAACTTGAACCCAGAGAAAAGTGAAGTGCTTAATCACTATATCAGATACCTGCTCCAGAAAAAATTACATTTTATATGGAAAGCTCATTATCAACAATATCTTGTGGAAAATAATTGACTTCAAAGATATGGCTTATTATTCATTTTACTTCAAAGCTTTTTGTTTTAAAAATGTTGAAATAAGAAATGTCTGTAGAGACAATAACTGCACGAGATTAATTTCTCAATGAGCCCCACTCTCAAACTGGGGGCTGATGTTGTGCAGCAGGTAAAACTGCTGCCTGTGATGCCAGCATCCCATCTGGGTACTGATTTAAGTCCTGGCTACTCCACTTCCAATCCAGCTCCCTGCTAATGGCCTGGGAAAAGCAGCAAAATATGGTCCAAGGGTTTGGGCCTTACCACAATTGTGGGTGGTATGGATGAAGCTTCTGGCTCCTGGCTTAGGCTTGGCCTAGCCTCTGCGAATGTGGACATCTAGGGTGTGAACCAGTGGATGGAAAATCTTTCTCTGTCTCTCTGTTTCTATCTGTAACTCTGATTTTCAAATAAAAATATCTTAAAAAAATCTCAAATTGTTGGCTTTAGTAGTTAGATAATCATTCAATAAACATTGAGACTGCTACTGTTTGTCAGCCACTGAACTGGGCCCCTGTACAGCAATAAATGAAACAGGTACAACCTTCATCCTCATTGAACTTGTTCTCATAAGCCAATGTCATAAAAACAACGTTTATGTACCATACAACACAGGAATCAAAATATTCAGTAAGCTTAATCAATTTGAAACTGCAAGTTTTATGCTGAAAATACATTTTTAGACATTTAGGACTGTTCCATCATCAGATGTTACCATCATGTTCAGGGCTCTGATGGTCTCATACAAGGAAGCTCTTTTTCCACCAGAACAATACTCTCATTTGAATGCTTCATCAAATGAAGAAAATTTCCTTGTGATCAGCCATATTTGAAGCACTTAGATCACAATATAGTAAATTTTCTAAAGGAAGTCACTTTTCCCAAGATTCAAACGATTGTGTATATAAATTCTATGCTTCAAATATAAGTGCATCTCAAAAATATTATTAAAATCTATAATATACTGAGTGCTTCTTAGATGCCTGGTACTATAGCCCTTTTCATATTTTTTCACAAGAAACCTTTTACTTAAGTATAATAACTTCATGCATTTTATAAATATAACTTTAGGAACATAATGATTCTTCCCACTCTACCTGCCCTCCCACCTGCACTCCCATCCTTCTTCCTCCTCCCTCTCCTATACCCATTCTTATTTTTTACTAAGATCTACTTTCAATTAACTTTATACACAGAAGATTAACTCTATACTAAGTAAAGAGTTCAACAAATGGT
Source organism: Oryctolagus cuniculus (assembly GCF_964237555.1). NCBI lineage: Eukaryota > Metazoa > Chordata > Mammalia > Lagomorpha > Leporidae > Oryctolagus > Oryctolagus cuniculus. Next base: position 32,218,160 of record NC_091441.1, read on the forward strand.
ATGAAAAAGAAAACTGTTACTCAACAGTCAAAACAAGGGCTGTTCAAAGTATTTGCATCTCAAAGTATCAATTTCACTTCTACAGACTACCTTTTAGGTACAGATCAGGGAGAACATATGGTATTTGTCCTTTTAGGACTGTCTTATTTCACTAAGTATAATGTTTTCCAGTTGCATCCATTTTGTTGCAAATGACAGGATTTGTTTTCTTCTTTTTTTTTTCCTGCTGTGTAGCATTCCATGGTGTATATATGCCATAATTTCTTTACCCAATCTTCAGTTGAGGGTCATTTGGGTTGATTCCATATCTTAGCTATTGTGAATTGAGCTGCAATAAACATGGGGGTACAGATAACTCTTTCATATGCTGATTTCATTTCCCTTGGGTAAATTTCCAGGAGTGGGATTGCTGGGTAATATGGAAGTTCTATATTCAGCTTTCTGAGGTGTCTCCATACTGTCTTCCACAATGGCTACACTGGATTAGATTCCCACCAACAGTGGATTAAGGTACTTTTTTTTTCCCTCACCAATATTTGTTGTTTGTTAATTTCTGCATGAAAGCCATTCTAACTGGTGTAAGGTGAAAACTTATTGTGGTTTTGATTTGCATTTCCCTGATGGTTAGTGATTTTGATCATTTTTTTTTTCATGTGTCTGTTGGCCATTTGGATTTCCTATTCTGAGAAATGCCTGTTCAATTCCTTTGCTCATTTCTTAACTGGGTTGTTTGCTTCGTTGTTGTTGAGTTTCTTGAGCTCTTTATATATTCTGGTTATTAGTCCTTTATCAGTTGTATAGTTTGCAAATAATTTCTCCCATTCTGTCAGCTGCATCTTCACTTTGCTGAGTGTTTCTTTTTTGGGTGTTTTCTAAGAACTCTTTCCCTATGCCTATGTCTTGCGTGATTTTCCTAATATACAACTCTTTTCCTTTGTGATTGAACTCAATCTATACAAAACCCTATGAAGTAAGCACCACTAGTGTTATTTCCATTTCATAGATGAGAAAACCGAGGCACACAGAGTGTTAAGAACTTGTCCACAGACAAAAAGCTAGTAAGTGGTTCAGCCAAAATTCAAATTCAAATGTCTGGCTCCATAGCTCACATGTTATTGTCTACACAAATAGGTAAGTAATCTGAAATCATCAAAAATATTAATTTCATACTAGAAATCAAATTATAGGGGGTCCCCCGGGGAAATATAGGATATAAATTAAAAAGTTCAAAGTCATAATTTACGGCAACTTGCCTCTTTTGCCAGTTATGTGTTATCTGAAAAAAGGTTGCAAGAAATAAGAAAGATAAAGCTTCACAAAGATCACACTGTATTGAACCATCTGAGTATAAAAGAAAACTCTTCAGCATCAATATGAAGTTGCATATCTGGGGCAACACCAAGAAGGATAACCTTTCCACTAAGCTGTTCACCTGCTTGTTTGTCAAGCCAGCTGTGCAGAGTAGAGGTGGACCTGCATGAATGCACCAGTCAGGCCCACTCTAAATTATACAAACAGTAAAGCAGCTCAACAGCATGCAGAGGAGGCCTGCACATAAGATAGGAGCTCCGATCAGGTCATGACACCCAGAAGAACTTCACAGGGAAGTAACGGATATTTATGTCTCCAGTGTTGTCTCAACTGCTTCCACATGTGGAAAGCTCGAATAACATCCTATCTGGTAGAAAACCAGCAACAACTGGGGATCCTGAGGATCGGGGGCAGATGAAGAGGCCAGAAGGGCAACACAGGGACCAGCACTGTGGCGCAGTGGCTTAGCTCACAGTCTGCAACACCAGCATCCTATACATGTGCCAGTTTGAGTCACAGATGCTCCACTTTCAATCAAGTTCCTCCTTCCTTCCTTCCTTCCTTCCTTCCTTCCTTCCTTCCTTCCTTCCTTCCTTCCTTCCTTCCTTCCTTCCTATGTTAACATTTATCCAAGCTATTCTTTATTTTTAAGATTTTATTTATTTATTTGAGAGGTAGAGTTATAGACAGTGAGAGGGAGAGACAGAGAGAAAGATCTTTCTTCCGTTGGTTCACTCCCCAAATGGCCACAACAGCCAGAGCTGTGCTGATCCGAAGCCAGGAGCCAGGTGCTTCTTCCTGGTCTCCCATGTGGGTGCAGGGCCCAGGCACTTGGGCCATCTTCTACTGCTTTCCCAGGCCACAGCAGAGAGCTGGATTGGAAGAGGAGCAGCCGGGACTAGAATTGGTGCCCATATGGGATGCTGGCGCCACAGGCGAAGGGTTAATCTACTGCGCCCTGGCACTGGCCCCTATAACTCTGCCTTTCAAACAAATAAATAAATCTTAAAAATAAAACAGAACATAAAGGCAGCACAGGGCTAGCCTGCAGGTAGCTTGCATGGAAGTCACATTGCATGGAAGATGAGACATGGGGATGGATGGTCTGGATCTCCAAGTTTCAATGGAGACCTTCCTTTGACTGTTCACTTGCAGACTGGAGTATCCTGGGAAATAGGGATTGCAGACTTCTTTATAAAATTGTCTCATCACCTTCATAAAAGTGTGATAAGGGACACCACATAACTCAAGCCAGTTTGTAAGAGTCATGATATCATTCAGTAGTATATGATTATGTAGTGAAGAAGAACTGTTGATATATTTAAAAGTCATTACACACCACATTATCAACATAAAATATATCAAGTGGTTGATTGAAGCAATGACTTCTCTTTGTGGGAAGATAGGAAGCAGAGATAAGGATGTTCTCTGCTGAATTGTCACAGTACAGAGCCAGATGTGGTCAGTTGAGGTTTCCCTCATAGACCATCCATCTCCCTAGGAATCCTGAGAGGCAACCCAACTCTAATGCTATCCTAATTCATCATTTCTGGAGGGTTTATAAGGCTACACCATAGAGGGACTGAACCTCACAGTCAGCTGGCTGATGCTGCCCTCTTTGGGACTCTGGCCAAACCAGCTCAGGGAAGGGCCAAGGCTAGAGGGCTCAGAGCATAGGGTAAGTAACCACATCCAGCCTAAGGGGAGCAGGAGCAACATTTAATGACTATGTGTTGTGAATGAGTCTCCACACTGCATGCCCATATGTGTTAGCTCATTTATTCCTCCCAGTTGTTATGAGACGTTGGCATTGTGTTCCTTGCAACCACTGTAGTACAAATGGGGCCTGGGAGTTCATGTGAACTGCCTGGCGCAATGAGCCTGGTAAGTCGTGAGATGGGAATTCGAACACAGTCCATGGCTATCAGAGCATATCAGAATCTATACCGAGTTAAACTAATTAAACTCAAGGAAGGACTGTAAGTTAGAGCCAAGGAAGACCTTGAGGACAATGTGTTTTGGTTGAAGCATGGAAGATGAGACATGGGGATGGATGGTCTGGATCTCCAAGTTTCAATGGAGACCTTCCTTTGACTGTTCACTTGCAGACTGGAGTATCCTGGGAAATAGGGATTGCAGACTGAAAATATTTTGTTCCAGCATATTATATTTAAAAACACAGTTTACACAAATAAAGAAGGCAATTTTAAAACATACAGCTATAGACTGAGTCAGACCAGAAATTCTCTTACCTTCATTTTCAAGGAGAACCTGCTCCTCATATGGGAGCATTGTAACAGGGACTCATATTCTTTGGCATGGATTCCCGCACTGGTAAGAATTCACCCACGTCAGGGTGCTCATGCCAAGTATGCTCTGAGATTAGTCTGTACAGTGCTTTGAACTTCTTGCACAAGTCCACTCGAGACCTTCCAGAATACATATTATCTCCTGCTAGAAGAAACTGGTGGATTCATCTGACAATTTATTATCTTGTCTCACAAGATAATGTATAGATACTTCCTAGACATATGTATCATGAAATGCTCTGTATTCATTAGGACTCTCTCCAGCTGCCCCAGATAAAGCCTCTAGACAGTAATCGTTCAACATGCTTTGTAGTTTCAGGAATTTGAGACTGAGTTCTCAAGAGCAGACCCTTGATTGCCTATTTTACCCTCCATGCAGCTCACTGAAGGGAGTCAGTTTCCTACTCAGATTCCAAGATGTGCCTCAGCACTGCTTTATCTCTAGAATTTTCCTTAAAATATAGCAAATACAGGATGAGAAACAGCCAGACCCAGAAAAGCACAATGAGTCCATACTGAAACAAGCATGCTGATGAACATTCTTTAAGACATTCAGCTTTTTCTTTTAAGGGAATGCTTCCCATTTTAATTCCCTTCCCTCCTGTTTACAAAAATGTGTTCCCAATGGGCTTGGCATACTATATGAATTCTTCAAATGCATTGGCTTGACCCTCTGGCTTTGGGATCTACTTCCATGTGTTTGTGCTGCCACCGAGGAAAGCAAGGAAAGAGAAAGAGGAAACTCTACGTGATGCTCAGTTAGATGTGGATCAGAGAAGAGGGAAGGAGCTTCTGTGTGTCACATGCAAGCTAGAAAGAACCCCCAAAAGCCTCCATTTGGCACCATTTCTTTAGGAATGCTGGTCACTGTGTTCGATGGAACATCTGAAGTTTGCCTCAGAGATAAGAGAGATTATTCTGTGTATGGGGCAGACTTTTAGCCGGGTGGTTAAGACACCAGTTAAGAAGCTTTGGTCCCACATTGAACTTGGGTTTGATAACCAGCTCTGGCTTCTCGCTAGTGAAGGCCCTTGGAGACAATGGTGATAGCTCAAGAAGTTGAGTACCTGCCAACCTCATGGAGACTTGGATTGAGTTATACTCCTCTGGTCTGTCCTGATCCAGTCTCAGCTGTGGTGATCATTTAGGGAGTGATCCAGCAGATAGGCTCGCACTCTCTCTCTCACTCTTCTTATTCTCCCTGCCTCCAGTCTCTATCTCACTGTCTCTCAAATAAGTAAATTAAAAAAAAGGAATTCTGTATATAATAGGGCTAAGAGAGATTATTTATGTGACTGCATGATTTAGGCATAAAGAATTATTTTTAAATTTTAATTTTTTTTGTCATATTATTTGAGAGACAGTGTCAGACAGACATCTGCTGGTTTACTCCTCAAATGCCTACAACAGCCAAGCCTGGGCCAGATCAAAGTTAGGAGTTTTGAACTCTCACGGGGGTGGCTGGGACTCAGGTTTTGAATGTCTGCTGCCTCCAAGTGTGCAGGTGAACATGAAGATGGACTGGAAATGGAGCCAGGACTCAGCCCAGGTATTCCCATACAGGATGTGGACATCCCAAAGGGCTGCACCAAACACTCACATACCCCTCCCTTTTTAAAAACAATTTATATTTATTTACAAAAGAATACTTAAAAAGGTATTGTTAATGAGATATTTCATTAAAAAATAACTAGCTTGTGAATAAACAGCTATAAATACCATTAGAATTTTAATGCTGCTTCCTAGCTCTGCCCCATAAAGGACTCCCGGGTAACCCTTTCCTCACTGCCCTATGCTCTGGGACAAGCTGCACTAATAATAATACCCTCCTAATTCTGAGATTCCTTGTAACTTTTCTTCACTGGCCTGGTTGGATTTCATTCTGAGGCCCTTATTAATATAATTTTTATTATTTCCATCTGCAAATGTCCAAATTTCAAGGTAAGCATTTGCTTCAGGAGGGAGCCCTGACTCCCTTCCTATGTTGTGCAAACGCCAGCTGTCTGCTTCACTTGTTAATTCTAGAGATGACTTCAATGTGTCTGCAGTTCCTACTCCAGCTTCGGCATTCTGCTCGGCCCACTGCCTTCCTCCCCTCCTGACTCGGAGCAGGCACTTGCCATTAAGCATTCTCCCTGAAGCCATCGATCGCACAAGCATCTCCTGCCTATCACACCCAATTGCATGAGCTAAATGTCAATGGAATCATGAGGTTTCCTCATTCATGTGTGAGTGTTGTTAATGACTTCCACAAATAATACATTTGTTCAAGCAGCTCAATGTTTTCTAATTACTTTCACACATGTTATCTCATTACCTTAAAATACTGACTAGGCAGGGCTGTTATTATTTTCTTTTTATACATGAGAAAACAGAATCTCAGAGAGATGCATTATGTGTTTAAGTTCAAAACTGGTCTTAGAGAAACAACAGTTATTGTCTCTTGAAACTTAGTTCATGATTCTTCTTGCCAGATGTGCTTGGAAAACTATTGTGTGAAGCGATTTCTGGAAAATGAAATCAGTTGGCCCAGGGGAAACAAGATAGTTAAAAGAGTCTGTCTGTGAATCATTTTGTGAAATAAATATTCTCTAATGAGTCTATTTGAAAAATCCATATTTTTAAATGACAGAAATATGCTGAAGGTTGGGGACATGCAAGCCTCCACAGTCAACCTCCGTGTTTCTCCTGACTTGAGGTGGCTGCAGGCTGATTGAGTCTTCATTGTGTCTAGAAGGTAGCAGCGAGGGCTGGCATTGTGGCACAGTTGGTTAAGCTGTTCCTTCTGACAGCTGCATCCCACGTCAGAGTGCCAGTTCAAATCCCGGCTGCTCCGCTTTCCATCTGATTCTCTGCTCATGTGCTTAGGAAATCAGCAGAAGATGGCCCATGTGCTTGGACCCCTGCCACCCACGTGGGAAACCTAGATGGAGCTCTGAGTTGCTGATTTCAAGTTCTTTTGGCCATTTGGGGATTGAACAAGCAGATAGAAGATCTCGTTGTGTCTCTGTCTCTAACTTTCTCTATCTGCCTTTCATAGAAATAAATAAATCTTTTAAAAAACAAAAATGAAGAGGAAGAAGGCAGCAGAGAGGGCAGAGGTGCTTCTAACAATGAAGCAAATCTAGTCCCTATATTTGACCATGGGTCATTGGATTTCCATTATCTGCCCAGAAAACTGCTCCTACCAGAACTGGGGGGCCCAACAGCCATGTCCAAACCATCACACACTACTTTTTTCAGTTACATCTTCACTTTCTTTTTTCTTCACTTCTTTTTTCTCCTGACCTCCAGATGCCACTCTCCCAATCCAAGCTGAGGACTTTGCCATACATTTCCCTTTTATTTTGCGTCTTAACCTTCTCCAAAGTCTGTTCCTCCTGACATTGCTACTTGAAACTTCCAAGGATCAAATAGGTCAGTGGTTATCAGCCCTGGCTCTCTCTCTCTCTCTCTCTCTCTCTATATATATATATATATATACACACACACACATATATATATAGGGAGTTTTCACAAATTTTCCAATACTTGGGCATCACCAACAAAATTTGAATTTAATTGATCTTGTGTGGTGAAGGGTTTTTTGTTTACTTCTCAGGTGTTTTTTTTTTAATTTTTAAGCCACCTATGTAATTTGAACACACAATACAATATAGAGCCTGTGATATACTTGATGGTCTGAACGTACCCTGATCACTGGTTATTGGATGATCCTTGTTATATGTTGATTCCCAAGTCATAACTGAAGTTCTTTTTTTTTTTTTTAAGATTTTATTTATTTGAGAGAGAGAGCTACAGTGAGAAGGAAAGACAGAGAGAAAAGTCTTATGTCTGTTGGTTCATTCCCCAAATGGCCGCAATGGTCGGAGCTACGCCAATCCAAAGCCAGGAGCCAGGAGTTTCTTCTTGGTCTCCCACATGGGTGCAAGGGCACAAGGACTTGGGCCATCCTCTGCTGCTTTCCCAGGCCACAGCAGAGAACTGGATCAGAAGAGGAGCAGCTGGGACTCAAACTGGCGCCCATATGGGATGCTGTGCCACAGTGCTGGCCCCCCATAACTGAAGTTCTAAACACTTCATAATGTGCTATACATAAAATTTATACAAGTTAAAATGGAGTCATTGGATTAGTGGACCCTAATCCAATATGGCAGTCTTAACAAAAAGGGGGAAATTTAGGGACAGATAGGCACACAGAAAGAATGCAATGTAAGCATGATGACAACCATCTATCAGCAGGACAGAGCTCTGATACACGTCCTTTCTCACAGCACTCAGAAAAAAATCACTTTGCCTACATCTTGGTTTTATACCCCTAAGCCTCCAGAACTGTGAGGCCATGACTTCTGTTGGTTAAGCTACTTAGTCTGTGATACTTTGTTACAGAAGCCCTAGAAAACTACTGTATCCCTCAACATCTCATTGTCCAGATCTTGCCAAGCTTTAGCACCCAAAGTCCTGCATCCTGGGAACCTGTTCACTTCTACATAAGCCAAGACAGCTGGTCACCCTCAGTATAAAACAATGATTATTGCAATAGCACAGGCTCAAGAACAAGACAAACTGTCTATAAAATCCATTTCTGCTCATTATTGGCTATGTGACTTTCAACTTCAGCTAACATAGCAGTAGAAGGACCCACAATATAGTGATGTCCTGTGGCATTCATCGGCTAACATATTTAAAACACTTGCAACCTTTCCCGAAATGGAGTGGATGCTCAACAAATGCAAATGTACTTCAAATTATTCTTGGGAAAATGGAACTTAAATAATACTGTGCTTTTTCCATAAACTGTTTGAAGAACTCTTGTTATTGGTTAAATATTTTCATGCACAATTAAAAACAGAAAATAGTCAGATTAAGCCTTTTGCTTTCATGAAAGTAAGACCATTTCAAGACCTAAATTCAAGAGTTGAAATATCATGAATGTCCTTGACCTTCCAACCATTGATTTCTATCCTAATTTTTTCTTCTTTACTGACTGCAAAATGACCTTGGTATTTCTCAGCACTTTTGCCTTTCTTGTATAGTGCATGTTTATCATGAGAATTGGACTCCACAGAGCAATACAAGTGAACAAATGTGTTGTTTTCATTATCTTTTCCATCTCCTTTCAACACAAAAGAGGTAATCACTAGTAGGCATCAGGTTAAAGGACAAACCTGGTTCAATGGTGAACCTTCTAACCAATCAGACCAAAGGATCCCTTAAAGAAAGAAAACAGACCTGAAAATAAGGAAGTGTCAATTCTGTGAGTACAGATGGAAGTCAGGAAAAGAGCCACAGAAAGGATGCCACTGAAGTTGGATCATACATGTAGCAACAGCATGCTCGAACAGCTTTGGAGCATTACTGTTAGTTCAGAGAGAGACAGAACAGTCTCAATAAAGGCAAGAAGACATGAAACTCCAAGAAATACTAGAAAACTAGAGGCAGTTTGGAATCTTGGGAATGTGGCTATTTTAAGAGATGAATTCAACCCATACTGATTTCCCCCACTCTAGCATAAAGCTAAATCGCATAATAAATACTAAGTGAGTCTTTCCTCCACAACCAGAATTTTAACTCACTGAGCCTAATACAGTAATTTTTCCTTCCTTGTATTCTTCTTCTAAAATTTTGGGCATGAAGGTAGTTGATTGTGTCAATAACTCTTTGTAGGATGGATAGATGTTATATGAGTGTATACATTGATTCATTCTTAAGTTTGTTTTATCTGAATTTGTGTGTACCTTTTAGAATTTATTATGCCAAGCCCCATTCACCACCCTTTCCAACCTGGGGCTTCCTTGGAATCACAATCTGTTAAAAACCTCTGCCATTCTCTCTTGTCAAAAGTCCAAAGTGACTTCTGTGTGTCCTGGGGTTCAGTCACAATATAGAATATAAAATCTGGACTAAGGGAAACTGGGTCTCCTCTAGAAGAAAGTTTGCAGTCTGTTTGTGTCTATGGCCATTCTTATCATCCTTAGCCTATCTGTCCCCCTTTGCTTGACTTTTTAGTTTACCCTCTTTCTAAGCAACTTTTGACCGCCTTTACTTTCTCTCTTCTAGACCCATTTGCTCTCCATATTTAGTGGCCTTAACATGAATTCATGGCTTTCCTATATGTGCAGGCATCATCTAGTGTTTCCTGTGCAAAAGATGGCAGGGATTCTCAACTCTGGCTGTGCAAGAGCCTCACACGTGAAGGCATTTGCATAGCTTCTGCTCTGGATGCTTTGATTTAGCAGAAATGGGAGAAACACGGATACACATATAAGACAACTCAGTAAACGAGAACAGAGAAAAACTCAAAAATGATTCTATGTACAGATGAGAATGAGAAGCACTTAATAGAACACTAAAGCTTGTTCCCTAGGTCTGCCTTTTCCCATTGCTGCATACATACCAAATTGTATTCGTTCGTCACAGTGTTGCAAACATCAAGACTGAGGAGACCACATGTACTAGTTAAAGGAACAGCTACAGACCCTAGTTTTGTAAGTTTTAATGCAGAGACAACATCTCTGGAGATAAAGGACACAGATTTTTTTATTTCCATATGGTTCCAATGATTTATACCCCTGGCAGATATTAGGATGCTTGGGGTCAAGGTCAAAACCTAACTCTAATAATAACTTGGATCCTGCTTGGAAATCTAGCTAAAATTTTGTCTTGTGAGTTATTGTGAAGGTCATTCAACAGGATTATTCTTGAAAATGGGGTGCTTTTATTGAAATCTTGAGTCTAATTTTTAGGTATTCAGAAAGAAAACCAAGAGTAAGCATTGATTACCATGCTGCCTTTGGTGGGGAAGATGGTCCAACATCCCCAGACAGCACAGCTAATCCCCTGAGCTGCCGCTTCCCTTGGTGTGGCTCTTTCATCTCTTCAGTGAGCTGACATTGCTCATTATCCCAGTCACCAATAAGATTCAATTGGGCTCTACAGGAATGTCCATTTTAAGAAGCTGAATGTGAATGAAAGAATTGGTGTAAGTGGCACACTTATCAAACTGAAATTTTTCCATGTTCTTCATTAGGCAAATAAATTAACGTCAGGTCCCCTTATCTACTGGGCCATCAAGGGGGCAGACTGGCTCCTTTACAGGATTCTTTTATGAACAGTTATTTGTGTGTAAGAGAGAATCTTCATGGAAGCCCAAAGGGAAGTCCCAATGAAGTAGAGCATTTTCTGCCAAGCAGATGCACTCTGCACAGGGAAGAGGAGCTGTATCTGAAGACCTCAAATTTCATGTGCTGTTTTGATTTCTTTGAACTTTACAGGGTCACAAAGGCCTATCTGTGTACTTCTCCATTCTCTCCAGGTATGTCCACAGTTCAGCAGAAGGACTTCCCAACTGGCTCAGGTTCTGCTATCAGCCAGACTAGCTGCACCCCTCCCAGATCTATCTTTCAGAAGCCTGAAGAATTACTCACACAAACCAATCACCTCCTTCTGTAGGGACCAGAGGACTCCTCACCCTCTTGTTTCTACAATTCCTGTCTCCCACAGCCCCTTCTTGCTCACTCTGGCCTGAGTGCAGCCCCCAGATGGTCCCACATGAAAAGTGTGTCCTTTTTTCTTCCCTTCTGCTCAACCGTGAGTACATATGACTAACAAACTACTGTCAAGCTCACCCATACAGTGTGAAATTATCAAAGCTTCATCTCCCTCCCTCACTAGAAGGGTGAAAATGGGGTGATTAGAACAGAGGCCCAAATCTCTTCACTTTAGTCTTGGAGATCACAACACAGGCCTAACCAGGTTAGGGCCCTGGTTTCCAGTGTTAGTATTCCCAGTTAGGTATGGAACATAAACCCTCATAGCCTCAGTTTTCTCTAGCAAGTAGTCATAATAACTTTGGTCTCCATCTACTTCATTGGTTTTTGTGAACCCTAATAATGATCATTTAGGACATCACACACATTAAATATCTATAGGGTTATGTAATCATTACTGATTTCTGGACTTAGAATTCTTTGTCTATGAGGAAATAATGTTACTAGGGACAGTCAACCAGTTCCTTCTGGGTGGCCTTGAACCTTTCTCCTCAACTCTCCTACATATTCCTGTGAGACATTAGCCTGCAAGAAGAGAGTGGTAATGAAGAGAGAAGAGGGAAGAAGAGGAGAGAGGAAAGTAACAGAGTAGCATTTTTTCTTTGCAATGTGCAAAGACAAATAAATGTTTTTGGATCACCTTTCTGTTTATAAGCCCTGTTTGGGTACAGGGTATAGTGATGGAGGAGAGCAAGACTCAAAAATTAGATGTGAGCCCCACCTATAAAGAATATTAAAACAACTTGGGTGACAGCTCTAGGTATCTAATAAAGCAACATGCAAACAAGCAAAATTGGTGTATGCTTATCTCTCTCCTTTTTCAAACTCCTTTACCTCTCAAATTCCTACTGCCAAATGACAAGTCTTCCCTGAAGTCCCATTCCTCAATGATTGCACAAATTGGTAGATACTTGTGGTTGGCATAGACTTTAAAGACCAGTTATGCCAACCCCATCTCCCTCTTTCAAGTCACAGAGGGTGGAGGTATTACAATAAGGTGTGTGCAGGGGACAAAGAAGCACATAGAGACTGGAACATGGGGGTGGTGAGTGAAGGTTACATGATTGGTGATTAGGAGAGATTTGCTATTATAAAAACACGGGGAAAGAGGGTTTGAGGTTAAGGGAAGATCACTCTCAAAGTGAACCGAATAAGAGAAAGTGGAAAACGCTTGTGAAAAGATACGAGTCATTATTTAAGTATTATTATTAATTATTAAGTTCGAAGTTCTGCAGTGGTAAAGGTGGGAAAGCATCTTATTGCCCATTTTAAAACTTTTGATTTTATATTGAAGGTAATGGAGAAGCCTTAATAGATTGAAGATGAGACTCTCTCTCTCTCTCTCTCTGTGTGTGTGTGTGTGCGTGTGATATGATCATAGCCATACATATTAGTGGTATAGTAATGGCAGTTAGTAGTCTGGAGATTGTGCTTGCAAACTGAAAACTAGGAAGGACTACACTGAGGCTCAAGTGAGAAATGAGAGATCTATAGCTGTGGCCACAATGAAGGGAAGACAGTTCCCTTTCATGTGGATTTAGTGTGATGCATCCTCCATGTAAAAGCAGAATTCAGTGTATCCACTATACAGAACAATGAATGGGCTCCTGCACAGACTCCTCCACTTGGTAGCTGGATGATCTGGGGCAAGTCCTTCTCTTTCCCTAGGACTCGTTTTCTCTTCTGTGAAATGAGAGGGTTTAACTAGACACATTGCAATTCTTTTCAGTTCCTAACACTCTAATACTATGATTCTGGTCCAATTTGAAAGGTATCCAAGGAAATTTGGTTAGTGAAATTCCCCAAAGACCTCATTATAAACTGGCCCCAGAGATTAGAGCTCTGGAACAGTTATGGCAAGGCTTCAGAAGATTATTACTACAGATAATAATAGTGTGTTGTTTTTACACAACACTTTCACAGCTATAATCACCTATAATCTGCATTAATCTTCCCTGTGTCATTGTGAGGCAAAGGGGTATAATGATCATTATCTACGTTTTAAGGGGTGGAATTGAGTCCTTGAAATCTCAAAGACCTGCCTGAGGTCCGAAACAAGTCATGGTGGAGTCTGGACCGGCATCCATGACTCTGAACTTGTAATGCACAGCTCTTCACATTTACCTGGCACTGCCTATGGTCTGAACTCAATTTCTCAGGAGCATACCTAAGACCTCCCTCAGTCTACTCCACTGAGCCCTGAGGTCAGCAGTCATCAGGATCAACCTGAGCCTAAATTGTTAGCTTGATAGGAATGAGCCTGAGTATTTATAACCTACTCTGCAAAAATATTAATAGGAAGAAGTTCCAAATAGTGTTATTTTGAGACTAAGGGAGCTCTCGATATGGTTACTAGCAAACATAACCTGAAATTCTCTCATTTGCTATATGAATTAAAAGTCAAATTGCAACTTAAAAATATTGGAATATAGTTTTCTAAGATTATTTATTTATTTGAAAGGCAGAAGAGAGACAGAGAGAGAATGAATAAGAAACAGAAAGAAATCTCCCATTTTTTTGTTCACAATTTTAATGGATCCAATAGCCAGAGCTGGGCCAGGCAAAAGTCAGGGTCCAGGAACTCCAGTATGGCAGGGTCCGCAGTACCTTGGCATCTTTCTGTTGCCTTCCCAGGCACATTAGCAGGAACTGGATTAGAAGCAGACTGGCTTTGAATGGTTCCCTGATATGGGATGATACAGGATGCTGATCTTGACCTGCTGTGCCATAAAAACTAGTACTTTGGATCACAACTTTTGGCATTTTTGCAAATAGCTGAGAGAGTTTAACAGTTTTTCAACTGGGTATCTGGTCTGAAAAATGAAATAATATAGAAGAGCAATTGTTGAACTTTTTAAAAGAGATGTATTTAATTATTGCTAAGTCAGAGTTACTGGGTGGGGGGCAGGGAGAGACAGAGAGAAGAGACAGAAAGAGAAAAAGAGAGAGATCTTCCATCCACGTGTTCACTCCCCAAATGGCTGCAAGAGCCAGGACAGGGCCAGTCCAAAGCCAGGAACCAGGAGCTTCATCCAGGTCTCCCACGTGGGTAGCAGGGGTCCAAGTACTTGGGCCATCTTCCTGCTGATTTTCCTAGGTCTTTAACAGGGAGCTGGACCAGAAGTGGAGCAATCGGGACCTGAACAGGTACCCATATGGGATGCCAGCCTCACCTGCCTTACCTGTTATGCCACAAAGCCAGCCCCATGAACAAATCTGGAAACTTTTAAGGTGAAGGATATTTCCCTTCCCATTCTTCCACTCCTACACCATATCTAGGGAGGACACCCTAGAGGACTGTGACAAAGGAGAATAAATTTCTCACAGAATTCTTGTCCCTCGACAGATGGGCAATATGGTCGGCGCAGCTCCTGTCTTGCTGACTCTGTGACTCTAGCCAAACTTTTCCTTCTTTCTTTCTTTCTTTCTTTCTTTCTTTCTTTCTTTCTTTCTTTGACAGACAGAGTTAGACAGTGAGAGAGAGAGAGAGACAGAGAGAAAGGTCTTCCTTCTGTTGGTTCACCCCCCAAATAGCCACTATGGCCAGCGCACTGAACCGATCCGAAGCCAGGAGCCAGGTGCTTCCTCCTGGTCTCCCATACGGGTGCAGGGCCCAAGCACTTGGGCCATCCTCCACTGCCTTCCCGGGCCACAGCAGAGAGCTGGACTGGAAGAGGGGCAACCGGGACAGAATCTGGCATCCCAACTAGGACTAGAACCCGGGGTGCCGGCGTCACAGGTGGAGGATTAGCCTAGTGAGCTGCGGTGCTGGCCTCTAGCCAAGCTTTTCCTGATTCGCTCCTCTATCCCACATTCCACATTGGCTGGTTGAGAAGGAGTGATTTTTGAGAAAGAAAGAAAGAGGGAGGTAAGCTGGGCAGGAGGAGAGGTGCTTGCTATTCACAATATTTACTTAGTATCTCATAGTTGCCAGACATTTTTCATCATCACAATAATACTATACAGTAAATGACATTATTACCATGTTAGAGGTTAAATCAAGGACATGAAATAAGTGCTTAATATTACATAGGTACATACTGCAAGAAATTCAACACATTTGATTCCAAAACTTTCGATCTCCTGTGCTACTATTTAGTCAGTCTGCTTTGTTAGCTTGCTATTGATCTTGAAAGTTTAAGCAGATGGCCTTGATTTTGCACAGAATGGCTAAAATCTGAGAGTCCTAAAAGTAAGGTGAGAAGTAAATAAAGGATAGGTAAGAACCTGACTAAATCTACATATTTCTTTACATAATCTTATCTATATTTTTCTCTTGTTATTCCTGGTGAGAAATCTGAGGCTAAAAACAGTTCTGCATAACATAGCCAGTTTATTGCAGACCCTGGATTTGAACTTACAAATCACGTGTCACACTTTAGGACTGATTCTACTTTAGTCTCATCTCATGGGGTTTTTTTACCTACCCATGGTCAATAGATGGTGATGGTGGCCAGTACAAGCTTCCCTGACATTTTCAGGGCTCCAGTGATACTGGAATTCATGCTTTCTTAAGACCTCTATAAATGTTGCCCTTGAAACTCCCCATGAGAAAGACAATAATCCCACAGATCACATGCTAAAGTGCAGTCATTGGCATTTTTACCAGTTTTCTTCTTGTTTCAAAACTGTTCAAATATTACAGGATTGATAAATGTATTTTTAGGGTGATTTGGTCCAAAAAATTCCCAGTGGAAATTATAGGAATTGGTTTCCACAATCTAAAATTAAAAGTACTCTTCTTATTCACTTTAAAAGGAAGTGAGAAAGTGGCAGGAGAGACTGTAACAGCCTTCAAGAAAAAGACTCAATTCCTTGTAATTAATGGGAACCTCTAAAATCAGAAGCCAAGGCCATTAATCATTCAGCCAACTCTCCATGAGGTTGGCATCATCCACTCACCCACACACCTGGAATGACTCAATTCACAACAAACCTGAACTACAGAATGGTCCTCAGAACAGCATTTCAAAACTGCTGCCAGAAGAATTTGAGTGCTGTCATTAAATCAATGAGTTTGTTCTCTTTCTAGTTCACAAATGTGCCTTAAATAATGTTTCTTAAGGCTGAGATTGGGGGTGTTGAGACTGTTTCCAGGAATGAAAGTTATAGGCAGGGATTTTTTTAATTATTATTCTTATTTATTTGAGAGGCAGGGATATACAGAAAGACAGAGAGCTCCCATCTACAGTTTCACTCCCTAAATGCCTGCAATTAATGGGATTGGGCCAGACTACTACCAGATGGTAGGAATCCAATCCAGATCTTCTACATGGATGGCAGGGACCCAACTAGTTGAGCCATCACCTGCTGCCCCTGCAGGTGCATTAACAGGAAGCTGGGATGGGGAGCAGGGCCAGGAATAGCACCCAGACCCTCCAGAATGGGATGTGGGCATCCTGATCTGGCAACTTAACCACTACAGCAAAAAACTGCCTCAGACAAGGAGTTTTTGAACTCAATATGTGATAGGAATTCTTAACCATTAGACCCGAGAGGGAGAGAAGTGTCTTGGCAGAGGTGAGCCTGATGCACTTGGGAGTGCCCAAGGGAGGCTGGAGGAGATGTGAGCAGGAGAAAAATGTACCTACATTGGGTGGGAGATGGAATTAAACTTCCTTCCAATTAAAAACCATTTGTGCTCTTTTCTCAGCTATTTCTTGGAGCGATGTGATTAATCAGGAGACACATAATGGGGTAAAATGACCCAGGGAGTTCCAGATGGCTCACAGGAGTGCAGTGACTCAACCTGGAATTACCTGATGTTTCAAACTTGATAATTCTGCAAACCAGTTGGGACTAGTCAGCTAGTCTGTTGGGTTTTGAGCAAGGGTCACCACCAATCTGCTGGTGAAAGGGAAAATGGCTCATGCCATTTCATTCTAATTCTCCAGGATTTTCATTAAGCTTTAGTAAGCTTTTAAGTTCATGTAACTGAGATGTTTAATTACACAGATCTTACAACACTGACTGAGCACTTGAATTTTAGCAGAAAAGGAAAAGAAAACATTCTAGATAAAGTTTTTTTAAGTATAGGTTTTATAGACTCAGTCTTTTCAGTAGAGCATAGACCATGAAATAGAACTTGTGATGGATACTTTGCAGGTATTAACTGTGAATGGTGAGGCAGATGTGATTATTTCCATTTTACATTGGAGGATGCTGAGATTCCAAGATATTGAATGTCAATCCCAAGATGACTCTGCAGCCTTCTCCATGGTTTTAGAAGGAATATATGCTTCCAGGTCCTGAAGCTTCTTTTTTAGTGGGGAAAAGTAAGTATTGATGCCCAGTAGTTTTCAATGATAAGAAAATAGGCCGGCGCCGCGGCTCACTAGGCCAATCCTCCGCCTAGCGGCGCCGGCACACCAGGTTCTAGTCCCGGTTGGGGTGCCGGATTCTGTCCCGGTTGCCCCTCTTCCAGGCCAGCTCTCTGCTGTGGCCAGGGAGTGCAGTGGAGGATGGCCCAAGTGCTTGGGCCCTGCACCCCATGGGAGACCAGGAAAAGCACCTGGTTCCTGGTTCCTGGCTCCTGCCATCGGATCAGCGCGGTGTGCCAGCCGCACTGCGCCAGCCGCGGCGGCCATTGGAGGGTGAACCAACGGCAACAAGGAAGACCTTTCTCTCTGTCTCTCTCTCTCACTGTCCACTCTGCCTGTCAAAAAAAAAAAAAAATAGCATGAAGCAAGCAATAAGACTTTCTACTTGAGCTTCAATTATACAAAAAAGTAAATTCATCAGGAGATCTTTTAACTATCCAGTACATCATGAGCTGATCACACTTTTTTTCCCAAATCTGTAGACATTATTTATTACAGGCTGAAATGTGTTTCTCCTAACCCATATGTTGAAGCTCTATCCCCTAATAGCTCAAACTCTGACTATCTTTACAGATGGGACTTTTAAAGAGGTAACTACACTAAAAATCGGGTTGTTGGGGTGGGCCCTAATCTAGTCCAATTGGTGTGCTCATAAGAAAAGGAAACTTGGACACCTCAAAGAGACATCAGAAAGTTACCCCACTGAGAAAGCGCCATGTGTAGAGGCAGCAAGAGGGTCACTGTCTGCAGGCCAAGCTGGCCCCTTGAGCTTGAATTTCTGGGTTCCAGAACTGCAAGACACTGAACTCATTTAAGCTACTCAGCCTGATATTTTGTCATGGCAGCCCTAGCAAATGAATACATAATCTTTAAGAGTAAGTTTCTTATTCAGACAAAACTGGATGAGAAATATAGTTGTTACTGCTATTCCCAAAAGATGAAACACATGTGGTTTTTTATTATTCTGATCAGCTGAAACAATTGATTTATCAGGGGAGAGAATCACAAGGCAAAGACAGCAGTAGAGTTGGGACTACTCTGAATAGAGTTTGTATAGTGACAAACTCATAGCCTATTCATATATGATGACCGCTTTAGCAGAAGGGTCTAAACAAATGTAGCTAATATTTTAAAGAACTATACTCTTGGTTGGTCTTTTTAGTCATATTTACTATGGTTTACCAGAGAAACTCAATATTGTACATAAAATCACACAGAAATATAAATACAATATTTGAAGGGACAAATTCTACTCCTAGCCCGGAATGGCAACACTCTATATTACTATGCTTTATAATAGAAACTTCTGTGATGATTACAAAGTTCTATACCTGTGCTGATCTTTATGGCAACCAGTATCCATGTATGGTCACTGAAATTTGACTCTTGCTACCAAGAAACTGAATTTTTGATTTTATGTCATTTTAATTACATTAAATTTAAGTAATTACATATGTTAGTGGCTCTCATATTGGATAGTGTCATTCTAAATCACATGGAAAAAATTAAACTGGCTTTGGTTTTGTTTCGAAACAGCTAGTCAATCTAAACACAGGAACAACAACAACAACAACAAAACTTTCCACATGGGAGACCTGGATGAAGCTCCTGACTTTGGCTTGGCCCAATCCTGATTGTTTTTGACCATTTGGGGAGTAAATCAGTCAAGGGAAGATCTCTCTCCTCTGTCTCTCCCTCTCTCATTGTAACTAAGATTTTCAAATAAGCAAATAAATCTAAGAAAAAAAATGAAAAGTAAAGATGAAATTTAAGATGTAGAAATTTTAGTTTCAACCTGTAGTTATATGACTAAGGGAACATAAAGCATTATAGAATTTTAGGTCTATAGGAGATCCTAGACACAAGTAGTTTTTGTTTCATTTTTAAGAACATGGGAGATAGCTCCAGACTCCTGGCTTCGGACTGGCACAGCTCTGGCCATTGTGGCCATCTGGGGAGTAAAACAGCAGGTGGAAGATCTGTCGCTCACTCTCTCTGTAACTCTGCCTTTCAAATAAATAAATAAATCTATAAAATAAAAGCAGACTTTTTTTTAAATGAAAAATATAATGATAAGTAAAAATAAATAAATAAATAAATAGGAACAGCTGAAACCAGAAAAGTAAATGTAAAACTGAATTAACACAAAATTTAGATAAAATGACAGAAAACAAGGAACCAAAATTAAGTGATATGGAAACTTTTTTATAGAAAACTTTTATTTAATAAATACAAATTTTGAAAGTACAACTATTGAATAATAGTGGTTATTCCCCCCATAACCACCCTCCCAACCTCAAACCATCCCATCTCCTACTCCCTCTCCCATCCCATTCTTCATTAAGATTCATTTTTAATTATCTTTATATACAGAAGATCAACTCTATACTAAGTAAAAATTTCAACAGTTTGCACCCACACAGAAACACAAAGTATAAAGTACTGTTTGAATACTAGTTTTACTGTTAATTCTCATAGGACAACACATTAAGGACAGAGGTCCTACATGGGGAGCAAGTGCACAGTGACTCCTGTTGATTCAACAATTGACACTCTTATTTATGATGTCAATAATCACCCCAGGCTGTGGTCATGAGCAGCCAAGGCTATGGAGGTCTCTTGAATTTTCCAACTCTGACCTTATTTAGACAAAGCCATAATCAAAGTGGAATTCTCTCCTCCCTTCAGAGAAAGGTATCTCCTTCTTTGATGGCCTGTTCTTTCAGCCAGGATCTCACTCACAGAGATCTTTCATTTAGGTCATTTTTGCCACAGTGTTTTGGCTTTCCTTGCCTGAAATATGCTCATGGTCTTTTTAGCCACTTCTGAATGACTTAAGGGCTGATTCTGAGGCCAGAGTGCTACTTAGGGCACTTGTCATTCTATGAGTCTGCTGTGAAGTGATATGGAAACTTGATCCAGAAATTCCATTTCTTGTATGCTCTAGAAATAGAAATTAGGAAAAAAAATGGAGGTGGGTTAATATTTAAAGAAAGAATTCCTGAAAAATCCCCACACTGAAAAAAAAAAACCATAAAGTCCTTTGGTTCTAAGAATCTGAAAACTCCAGGAGGATTACAAACTACCACACAGCTGGACATTAAACAGAACATCAAAGGACCAAGTGCTAATAGGTGCCAGAGGGGAAAGATGGACTTCTTAGGAAGAATGAGAATAGAGCAGCATCAGTCCTCTCACCAGGCCATACCAGAGCCTGAATCTGAGTTCAGCAAGTTAAATGCTTTATTTACTTACTTATTTATGTAACCTGAAAGGCAGAGTGACTGTGAGACAAAGACAGTGACAGAGATAGACAATCTTCCAGCAGCTTGTTCATTCCCAAAATGCCTACAACAATCAGAACTGGTCCCCATCTCTCACATGGGAGGCAGAAACTCATGTAATTGGGCCATCATCTGTTGTCTGCCAGGCACATTAGCAGGAGGCTCAATCAGAAGTGGAGGCAGGACTGGGTACCAAACATTCCAATGTGGGATGCAGGTATCCCAAGCAGCAGGGCTTAACCCTCACTCCTAAACACTTTTGAACAGTTTTACTTGTAGGTAGCAGAAAATCTCAGACTTGAACCCAAATATTAGATTCTCTTTTTCCAAAATTCTTTCCTTTGTTTCACAAAATAATTCCAATTTTGATTTTGAACTTAGTAGGAAAATGCACTTTTGTTTTCATTCATTTTAACTATACATATGAAATTTATTATATATGAAAACAAGAGACCAAGGTTATTCATTTACTTTCAGTGTATCAAGCACCTATGAATCAAAAAGGCTTATACATACTTTCAATTCTTCAAAGTCTGATTTCTGTTCATTTTCTTTGGATATGAAGATAAGAGGATACATCACAAAGTTTGTGGAAAATGGAGTGAAAAGATATTTCTATTGGGGCAAAAAAATTTGAAACCCATGAAATTTTTCATAATACACATTTTCATGAACTTTTTGAAGACTTCTCATATAAATGGATTTTAGGTTTTGTACACCAAACTAGACATATCTTTTAATTCCATTTCCATGAACATTTTGAATACCCTAATATGTGTGTTGTATGACCATATTCTGTTCTGTTCCCTGAAAGTTTAGCTGAATAGCCAGGAGCAGGCGTTATGAAGTATGTGGAGAGTTTCACATCACTTCACAGAGCTGGAGTTCTCAGAAAATGTTGATGATGTCTTGAACTCAGGATTCCAGGATTTCTTGAAGGGTCCTGTGATCTTGGCTCCCTTTACCAGAACATCACCTCATTGTCTGAGATTAATGAGCACATTAACATTCCAGGGGACATTTCTCCCTGGGAAGAACAGAGGTTATCCTGGTTTTAAGGAGTGTCTTGGATATTTCATTTCTCTGGGGGATATGCAAATATGCTCTGAAACATCAGAAAACTCATGGCATCTTCTGGACTCTCCTGTTCCAAGAAAGTAAATCTGTTCACCCACTCCCTCACACATTACACTTAGAGCTCAAAAGAAGATTCTCCTTCTCATCTAAACTCCAGCTGTTCCCCATAGGCTACTCCCATTCACATCTAATAGTGATCCCCTCCCTTCCATGACTCTCAATAATGCTATTTATTCAATACATCTTTTCAAAATTGTCTTGGTGATCCTACACAGAATCTACATTGAGTATGTAGCATTATTCATGACTTTGCTTCTGTAACTGCACTTAATCCACAAAACAATGTAGGTATTAGTGCTCCCGTTTTACAGGTAAGAAAGCTGAATTTTTGGGATATCAAGTAACTTGCTAAATATCAAGATATTAAACAAATGTCAGAGCTGGGGTAGAGCATCGGCTGTGGTATACAGTTGTGCAACTTATACAGTGTACAAAGCTGCCCAGCAAGTAGACAAGAGGGATTTGTTATTTAAGCCATTCTCTGTTCAACAAACTGACAATGTGCCCTGCCTGGCAGAAAAGCTGTCTTTTTCTGATTTGCCAAAGTTGCACCTGTTAGTAGTCATTGAGAGAGTCTCCATGACTATCTGGGTCCAGGACCCGCATTTAACCCTTTCCTAGACTCCTTCATTTAAAAGGTGTGATAATAAAGCACAGAGAAATAAAATGGCTTGCTGAAGTTTACAAAAGTAGTGGAACGTGAGATGGCATTTCATATACGTCATTGTGGTTTCTCTCATCCTACCTGAATTGCACTTCACTTAGCTTTTTTTTTTAATTTTTGTTTATTTATTTTTTATTTTTTTGACAGGCAGAGTGGACAGTGAGAGAGAGAGACAGAGAGAAACGTCTTCCTTTGCCATTGGTTCACCCTCCAATGGCCACCATGGCTGGCGCGCTGCGGCCGGCGCACCACGCTGATCCGATGGCAGGAGCCAGGTACTTCTCCTGGTCTCCCATGGGGTGCAGGGCCCAAGCACTTGGGCCATCCTCCACTGCACTCCCTGGCCACTGCAAAGAGCTGGCCTGGAAGAGGGGCACCGGGACAGAATCCGGCACCCCAACCGGGACTAGAACCTGGTGTGCCGGCGCCACAAGGCGGAGGATTAGCCTAGTGAGCCGCGGTGCCGGCCTACTTAGCTTTATTATACTCTATTTTTCATGTTGTCTTGGATATAGATCTTCTGCCCACAGCAAACTATAAGCTCCTTGAGGGCAAGGCTATATTTATTGCTACTCCAGTACCATATTCCAAATATTCAGGCACAGAGAACACTCTAATAGTGTTCTAATCGGCATTACTTAACAGCTGGAGTTCTTCTCAGAATTAAGTTTTCCTGTTGTCCTATAGGTAACTCGCAATAGCTCTTGGTCTTGAGAAAAGCCCTTGATCACTCGGTCTTTTTTTTTTTTTTTTTTTTTGACAGGCAGAGTGGACAGTGAGAGAGACAGAGAGAAAGGTCTTCCTTTTTCCGTTGGTTCACCCCCCAGTGGCTGCTGCAGCCGTCTCGTTGCGGCCGGCACACTGTGCTGATCCGAAGCCAGGAGCCAGGTGCCTCTCCTGGTCTCCCATGTGGGTGCAGGGGTCAAGGACCTGGGCCATCCTCCACTGCACTCCTGGGCCATAGCAGAGAGCTGGCCTGGAAGAGGGGCAACTGAGACAGAATCCGGCGCTCCGACCGGGACTAGAACCTGGTGTGCCGGCGCCGCAGGCAGAGGATTAGCCTAGCGAGCCGCGGTGCTGGCCAGATCACTTGGTTTTAAGAATACACCTGTCTCTGCTCATCCCTCTGGGAGTAAATGGTACAACTTTCTGACAAAAAAAAGTAATCCTACCTTACCTAAGGTCTTTTCTGTTATCACTGGCTTCCTAACTGAAGTAGCTTTATCTTACAGGCATTCTTTGGAAATTTCCTCGATCCATTTCTTTTTTTTTCCATATTTTCCAATTCAATTTTTAAAGCATTATAAAAAATATGAAGAATGATTGTGGAATCAGGCCTTAGAGATTCCAAAAATAATAACTTACACATGTCATGAAAGGCTTAGGTGTAAGATAAACGACTTAAGCTCCAGGCATATTTATGCAGTCAGAAAAGCAATGTTATTTTGTACAAATATATATTCATATTTTATGTAAGAATAAATGGAAGCTTTTGACAGGTCACATGCCTGAGTTACCTGGGTTATGGTGTTAATAAGTAGAGGATCTGGGAATGGACTCTCAGTCTTGGTCCAATGTTCCTGCCTGTCATCACAGTTGCCATGCCTGGGAGGATAAGCAGAATACAGTCCCCTAAAATCTATCAAAGGACTCTGCATATATATTCTTTCAGCTATAGATGGATTTTAGAAGGTGGGCAACAGGTAAGGCATCTTGAGGAGTTAAAAGTAAATTCTTCTATTTGTCCCTTTGTGAGCTAGAGGGAAAAAAATCATGTCATGGCCAGGTAAATATTCAGCAAGATCTTCCCCAGCAGCTAAGTAAAATGATCAAGAAGTTCAACTCTGATCCAATCCACAGGCGATTGTGACCATTCTCAAAAGGACCTTGTCTTCCC
This sequence comes from Oryctolagus cuniculus, assembly GCF_964237555.1. Classification (NCBI taxonomy): domain Eukaryota; kingdom Metazoa; phylum Chordata; class Mammalia; order Lagomorpha; family Leporidae; genus Oryctolagus; species Oryctolagus cuniculus. The sequence goes on from NC_091441.1 coordinate 32,242,632, forward strand.
AAAATAAATGTGTGCCCTGCTCAAGTTAAAATTAGACACACATCAATTCTGGCTGTTGACACAGAAGCTTCTGGCAAGCAGGATAAAATCCAGAACCTTCTACAGAAATGACCAATCTCTGCAGGCATCCCCCAGGATACTCAGATGAGGAGTAAAATGCCCTCATTATTTCCTCATCACCAGTATCCTCTGTTCCTGCCCTGCAACTGGTTATATCCCAGCAAGGCCTTGGCATGAGCAAAACTCACCTCTCTGTGTAGCTGGGATCCCAAGGAAATGGCACAAATATGAAATGATTCCATTTTTAAATAATGTTTCCTGAGATCTGTAGGTGTTTCTCTGCAATATGATACTCATGATCTCATGTATCTTCTACTATTACATTGAGTTAAGTGTCAGGGCATAAGACAGGGACCAAGTCCTAAGTGGCCCTGAAACTAAGTTACGAAAGATATTATAAACCTGCCTTTGATGAATAAGGAAATGGACACTGAGGAAGGTTAAGTGACTTCTGAATGTTAGTGCTGGTTCGGGAACAAAGACCAGCTCTCTCACCGTGTCGCAGATATGTGACTTCCTTTTTATCTCTGCTCCTTTCAAAGAAGACAACCTTATAACCATTCGCATACTGCCCTTTTCTTGCTATTATCATTTTCCCCCAAGGATATTAAAGCTATGCGAGTGCACAAGTGCATATATGAGAGACATTTATTTTTGGATTTGGGAAAATACTTTTATGTGATAAGGAAAGGAAAAAGAACTTAAGGAAAACTAGGAAAACTTCATCTTTTTTCTTGCACCAGCTATTTGGATATGAAAAATTACCAGCTGAGACCACAGTTTTTTTGTTTTGTGCTTGTTTTCTATGGTCCTGACCCTTATCATTCCAGGTCTGAATTCCTACAACAGCTTCAGAGTTGTCTTATCTTCATTAATTTCTTATCCAAACTTAACCATCAAAGCATTAATACACCTAAGAAGGATTTTCCTTGAACTTACTTGCTAAAGAGAAACTTCATAGCCTTGCTATGGAACAAAGCCTTCCTGTAGGAAGAAAAATCAAACACCTTAGGACCATCAGGCTTAATCTTCTGATCAATTTAATACTCATTGTGAATTTAGACTTGGGATGCAATTGTATAAAATCCTGAGTTTCCGGATCTGAAGAATTCTTTTTTCTTTCTTTGAGTTACTAGTTTATTTTTTTTTTAACTTTTATTTAGTAAATATAAATTTCCAAAGTACAGTTTATGGATTACAATGGCTTCCCCCCCACCATAACTTCCCTCCCACTCGCACCCCTCCCTCCTATCTCCCACTCCCTCTCCCATTCCATTCACATCAAGATTCATTTTCAATTATCTTTATATACAGAAGATCAATTTAGTATATATTAAGTAAAGATTTCATCAGTTTGCACCCACACAGAAACACAAAGTGTAAAATACTGTTTCAGTACTAGTTATACCATTACTTCACACTGGACAACACATTAAGGACAGATCCCACATGAGAAGTAAGTACACAGTGACTCCTGTTGTTGACTTAACAATTTGACACTCTTGTTTATGGCGTCAGTAATCTCCCTAGGCCGGATCCAAAGAATTCTTAGCTTGACATGGGAAGAAGAGGAAGGTAGATCAGTGAGTATATTTTCACAATGCAGTGGCAAAGTTCTCTGGAAGGCGGAGAGACAACCCGTCAGGGGAAGCAGTAAATTCACTCTGAAGATGTGTTGTCAAGAAAGACCTCCTGGAAGAGAAGGCTCTTATCCAAAAGAGTTCTCAGTTCTTGCTGGACCAGTCTTCTTACTATTCAGTGTGTCAGCAGTGTGTATTTTTGCCTCCTCCTTTGGTGCAATTCAATGACTATCACTTATTGGGCATTTATTATGCTGTAGAACTGTGTTATCCTCAAGGAATTCAGAATTATTGAGAGGACTTACCTCCTATAGTTCTCATGCATTGACACAATACATTAAAAAAAACTTAAAATGTTTGTAAGATAGTAAGATAATGATGTCTGACATATCATTTCATTGTCCAAACATCCATCATCAGGGATATGTCCTTCCTTCATGAATTCATTCTATAATCTCCAAAAATTCAGGAACATTCTTTCATGTCTGAGTTCCAATTATATACTGTTTGATTTCCCCTGCTGGTGCTGTCTAAATAAATTGTATTTTTGTGTAGTGTCATTGGTCAGTGCTGAGGGGCCCCATCAGAAAAACATCCAAGGAATATTTGCTACATCACTATCCAAATGGTTTCGCAAAGGATGTTGTTTATTCTGTTACTCAGTATCTTCTTCATGATCATCCGTGGCATTAATGTTAGAATTCTGGATCTCTTGAATGATTCTTTGTTTTTAATCTGATTAGACACTATGTAATTAGTATAATCCATCAGGTTTTCCCACTCAAGAGATAATAAATTAATTATATCCTGTAATCAAATTTGTAGTGGACTTCTAGGAAGTATTTGTGGAATGTTTGCTTCAATTTACCTCTTTTTTTTTCTGTCCTTTTTTACTTCTTTCTTTCTTTTTGCCATTTTGTTATATACATATTTATATATATACTCACATGCACATGTATATGTATGTATATATATGTGTGTGTGTGTGTATCTTTGTAAGCTACCTTAAGTCCTTTATACATCTAAAAATCCATTTTCAATAAATAGAATATTTTTACTTTTACTTAATTATCAAAGTCTTTAATATAGGGCTAGTCTGGACCTAGGCTCTCACTACAGTTTTAAGGGTTAGGTTTTCTGGGGAATATCTAGCTGTGAGATTGTCCTACAAATGGTGGAAACATAGAGAGAATACCCCTGAATGAACACGAGGCAAAGCTCTTCTTAGATTTCATGATAGAACAAATTGAAACAAAGCCAACGTGTGAATTTTAAAGATCAGTCCTGGAGTTATGGAATCTTAGGAGCAGAAAGACAATTTCAAGCCTTAAAGTTTTCACCTACTATGAGAAAGCAGGAAAGGAGGAAAGCTAACCCTTATTTATGTCCATGATTTGCCAAGTTATAATGATATTCCTTTTCTTACACTTTATTGATTTTGATAAACTCTGAACTCTGTCTTGCTTTAGGGAGAGCCAGAGAAGTATGGATTTTTATGTCGAAAAATTTGTAGGGTCGACATTTGTTCTTTGCTGAAGGCTCGTGGAGGATAAGGAGAACAGAATTTTTGAAATAAGTCTTCAGTGATCAGCATGCTGAGAAGCCAAGGGGACCACAGACTAGCTTCAGGAAGTTGGACGTTTGCTGAATGCATTCCTGCTAGTTGAAACTTCGGCTTTGTCAACAAAGTGAGTAATGCCCAGGTGAGTTTCTTCTACTACTTAGACAGCCTTGTGAGCTGTTGGCGTAGCATTCTGCCCATAGCCCACATTGGAGCAAGTTGGCCTTGTAGGTCAGGCATTAGTTGTTTGTATAAGACACAGGTAATGACAGAGATTTGAGAGTTCCCCTTTGTCTCTTTTTCTTTCCACACACTATGTCCTCTAATAATCTGCCAAAAAGAGATGGTGTTTTATCATAAAAATGGATTTTTGGAATCACATGTTTCTAACTTCCTATTCTCTATATACCTGTAAGAATGAGGGTCCCTAGAGTGCTTCATCCTAACAAGTTTCTTTCCTAAAACTAGGGGAGAATTGGCCTTGGTATTAAGGAGAGGAAGTATAGAGAGGTGGGAAAAAAAGAGAAAGAGAAGAAGGAACAGAGTCCAATCCCAAGAGAGTAGACATTGTGTAGATATACACCCCACCTTTGAATCCCCGGGATGATCAAAGAACTCTCAAACCACACAAGAATTGATTCAGAGAAATTCTGTGCTGGTAGAGTTCTCTGGGGACCCAGGAAAAGAAATGCAAACTTTTTCTGTAGTGAAATACATTCATCCTAAAAACGGGGGACCTACATAAATAAATTTTCAGGGTAGATGACCAGCCCACAGTCGTATCAACAGGGGCTCAAGTCAGTGAATATGTATGGAAACCAGGAATAACAGCTGATGACATCAAAGATTTCATGCTGTATAAATATCACACAATACTGTAAAATAACTGTGTTTACTACATGTATGTAAAATATTAAAAGCTCTAGAAAACATCTTCAGGGAACAAGAGATCAAAAATAAGTTGGCAAATTAAACAGCAGCAGCAACAACAGATAGCTGGCTTATGCTTTGGATCTGAAAAGCTAAGGGTAAAAAGTCATTCCTGCTCTTAGAACAAGAAAATGTGGATAAACTATGGAAAAATAATTTTCCCATAGCCATTGGAGAGCTGAGATGGCAGAACAACTGACAAGCTTGAAAAGTGTGGGAAGGGTTGTTTCCAAGGAGTGACAGTGCATATGAACTAGTAGAGAGTATTCAGCTGAAGTTTGTAAGAGTTGCTGAAGGATAATGTGAGACTATAGAAACAGTGGGAGCCACAGACACAAAGGAAATCAGTGTCTAACTTGGGCTCTTTTACAGGGTCCACATTGTATACTCATAGGAAACAAGGTGATAAAAATGAGAAAAAGCTGCCCATGTATCACAGATCTGGAGGAGGGGAACAACAGCAACTGTAGGGAAGGCAAAAATCCCACCTGGATTATGCTCTTCTATCCCTCCTATTGAACAAAAGGCTGAAGTTCTGAGAAGCGTGGAAAACTCTGTCCCTCTTAGGACACAAGTGAAGATACAATACTGCTGGGGAAAGCACATTGTGAATAATACAATTAATAACCTTGACCTAATGGCCATATCTGAGAACCATACTCCAAAACTGGAAAAGATTCATTGTTCTAGTTTAATTCAATCTGATTTTGAATTACCATGGTCTGCTTTGTGTGTGTCCACTAGTTATGTTAGAGATCACATCCTACTCAACTTCACATTCCTAATGCAGTTTTAGAAAACAAAAAAAGCACATGGTACACACTCAAGGAACACTGGTAGAAAATGAATGAGTGAAAATGGCAATCCACATTTCTAGGTGCCCTGATCCAGGAGTAGAGGGAATACATATTATCCAATATTTATTCACCCTCATAGGACTAGTATAAAACACTTGGGAATATTTAAAAAAAATAAAGCATAGTTGGGAGATGGTAGCTTATTCTAGTGTCTAGAATGAACATTTCTAATGTGTTTTACCTTAGCATGGCTTTGCCACTTTCCCCCATTCTCTTTGAACCACTTCTTGCCTATGTCAATACTTAAATCTAGCGTCAAATCTCAAAAGCTCCAAACACCCTCTGGGCATCTGCTCTGCCACTTGTCTATCCCATCACAGCCTGCTGAGGCCAGTGGTCCACACTGTGCATTCCTTCCCATCACTAGTAGGCATCACAGTTTCTACTGTCTCGCCACCTCCACATAACCTGATAGCCTCTGCAGGAGCCAAACCTTGCCCACCCTCCAACTGTGAGGCTGTCCCTGAGCACATTCTTCTATATTCTTAATAGCATTTTTGAACCTGATTTGATTGGTCCTTCTCTGCTTACATCACTTTTATACCAAAGTAATCCAATCCTGAAAACTTGAATCTTGAACCACAAGAATATACTACTAAGGAGATCACATTTGATCTTAGCCAAAAGGCTGAGAAGTGATACACTAAGGAGATCACAACGGATCAGGGGAAGCCCAGAATCTCAATAATTTTTTAATTATGATGAGATAATAGAAAATTATAACATAGGGAAGAACAGCAATTTGCCATTCATTTTTGCCAGGTTCTGTTTGTAGCAGGTATTGAAGCATGACTTTTATGTATAATTGGTATGTGCTCTTGTTCAGGAGTGGGTGGCTGCATTTCCATGGTACATCATGCTGTAAGTTCCTAACAGGCCTTTTCCTCTGGCTTCTCTGAACTGGGAGGAATCCATTTATGATTGTTATTATTATTATTATTATTGATACTGTTTTCCTCTGCCTTTGCCTTCAGATCTTTCATTGGCATTAATTAAAGGGTCCCCGAGTTGCAAAGACATCTCCCTCATTAAGAAAGCAGTGTACAAGTTCCCAGATTTCTACCAAGACAAAAGTCAGGGTTTATATGAGAAGACTTCAAATGTCATTGTTCTGATTCATAATGACCTAGGTGTGCTTTGGATTTGGACTGCCTCATCTGTTAGGTAGAGAAATCATTTGAGGACTGATCAAGACTGGTGGCACAATGAGGTTCTCAGTCTAGGTCAGGATACTCATTTGTTAAAGCTGAGACAACTTGCTACGTAAGTAGTAGGCTACAAGCAGAGCTACAAGTAGAAATTAGTAAGAGCTATAAGCAGAGATTAGTAAAGGAGAGGATGTGAGGTAGTCTTGGGCTACAGAGAAATGGAAGAGTGAAAGTAATACCTTGGTAACCAGAGAAAGGGAAGGGTTTCTAACGGGGTGTAAGAAAACAAGGAATTGAGACTAAACTTCCAGACAACAGACCAGAAGGTGTCATCAATAATATTCTTCATGGGAGGCACCATGGGCTCCTATAGTAATGGAAAGAACATTTTTCTAGAATCCATTCACTAGGGCTCTAATCTAGGCATTGTGCTTGTTTAGTTGTTTTGGAGCAACCTACATCTTCCCCACTGTTGGCTAGTTTCTTTGTGGTACCATCCAGTTTCTCAACTCCCTCTGCTGTCTTATAAACTATCTACTGACTCTCAGCACAGTTCTAGAACTCTCTCTTTCCAATGCTTTTAGAGCCAATTTTCATTCATGGTCATTTGCACACACACATATACACAAATACACACACACACACATATGCACCTTATAGATGATGTAATCATTTCAGAGGTACATCTTGTTTATTTATAGTCCAAATGGTATTTCTAAGTCTGACCACTCACTTAATTTCCATCTTGACTTCAAAAGCCTTTTAATTTTCTAAAAAATCAAATCAGATATAGAATCAAATAGCTTTTATTGAAATGCTTACATTCTGCCAGCATTCTGCCAGGAAGTTTCATTTACATTCTCTTTGATCATTCTTATAATATTAAAGATATCTGAGGCCAGAGTGCTGTTTAGGACATCTGCCATTCTATGAGTCTGCTGTGTATCCCGCTTCCCATGTTGGATCTTTCTCTCCCTTTTTGATTCTATCAGTTAGTATTAGCAGACACTAGTCTTGTTTGTGTGATACCTTTGACTCTTAGACCTATCAGTGTCATCAACTGTGAACTGAAATTGATCACTTGGACTAGTGAGATGGCATTGGTACATGCCACCTTGATGGGATTGTATTGGAATGCCCTGGCACGTTTCTAACTCCACAATTAGGGATAGGTCTGAGTGAGCATGTGCCAAACTCTACATCTCCTCCCTCTCTTATTCCCACTCTTATATTTAGCAGGGATCACTTTTCAGTTAAAATTTAAACACCTAAGAATAATTGTGTGTTAATTACAGAGTTCAACCAATAGCACTAGAACAAAAAAAATACTAAAAGGGATGAAGTATTACATTGTACATCAACAGTCAGGACAAGGGCTGATCAAGTCCCTGTTTCTCATAGTGTCCATTTCACTTCAACAGGTTTCCCCTTTGGTGCTCAGTTAGTTGTCGCCGATCAGGGAGAACATATAATATTTGTCCCTTTTTGACTGGCTTAATTCACTCAGCATAGTGTTTTCCAGATTCCTCCATCTTGTTGCAAATGACCGGGTTTCATTGTTTTCGACTGCTGTATAGTATTCTATAGAGTACATGTCCCATAGTTTCTTTATCCAGTCTACTGTTGATGGGCATTTGGGTTGGTTCCAGGTCTTAGCTATTGTGAATTGAGCAGCAATAAACATTAAATTGCAGACAGCTTGTTTGTTTGCCAATTTAATTTCCTTTGGGTAAATTCCAAGGAGTGGGATGGCTGGGTTGTATGGTAGGGTTATATTCAGGTTTCTGAGGAATCTCCAGACTGACTTCCATAGTGGCTTAACCAGTTTGCATTCATTTATGGCTGAAGAGCCCATGAGAGTATTTTAGGCGTGGAAAGCCAAGACACTCTGAAAAAAAAAGAAGACCTAAATGAAAGATCTCCGTGAGTAAGATCCCAGTGGAAAGAACGGGATAACAAAGAAGGAGGTACCTTTCTCTCAAGGGAGGAGAGAACTTCCACTTTGACTATGACCCTGTCGGAATAAGATCGAAGTTGGCGAACTCAAAAGGCTTCCATAGCCTTGGCAACTCATGACTAGAGCCTAGGGAGACTATTGACGCCATAAACAAGAGTGTCAAATTGTGAAGTCAACAACAGGAGTCACTGTGTACTTACTTCTCATGTGAGATCTGTCCTTAATGTGTTGTCCAATGTGAAGTAATGATATAACTAGTACTGAAACAGTATTTTACACTTTGTGTTTCTGTGTGGGTGCAAACTGATGAAACCTTTACTTAATATATGCTAAATTGATCTTCTGTATATAAAGATAATTGAAAATGAATCTTGATGTGAATGGAATGGGAGAGGGAGTGGGAGATGGGAGGGAGGGGTGCGAGTGGGAGGGAAGTTATGGTGGGGGGGAAGCCATTGTGATCCATAAACTGTACTTTGGAAATTTATATTCACTAAATAAAAGTTAAAAAAAGATATCTGAACCCATCAACATTTATTCCCATATAATAAAGAAGGAAAACAAGGTTTAATAATTTGCCAAAATTCCACAACTGCAGTGTTAAGTGTGTTGGAAGTTATATTTTGAACTACAAGTTAAAAGATAAAGAGCATCACTGATATTCATCAAGTCTTAGAAACATTTTAATGATCTACCACAATTCTGTCCCCAGTATGATGTTATCCCTACCTATTCCAGCCCCTCCCTTCTCAGAATTGCTTATTCCTTTCATTGAGAATGTCACACAAAGTCTCATATGGTCTTTCTTTTTTTAATTTTTTTTATTTTAGAATTTTTAAAAAATAGATGCAGTCATGTAACTGACAGTTTATTTTTTTAAAGATTTATTTATTTGAAAGAGTTACACAGAGAGAGAATGAGAGGCAGAGAGAGAGAGAGAGAGAGAGAGAGAGGTCTTCCATCCTCTGGTTCACTCCCCAATTGGCTGCAATGGCTGAAGCTGTGCCAGTCTAAAGCCAGGAGCCAGGAGCTTCTTCTGGGTCTCCCACGTGGGTGCATGGGCCCAAGGACTTGGGCCATCTTCTTTCCTCGGCCATAGCAGAGAGCTGAATTGGAAGTGGAGCAGCCAGGACTCGAACCAGCACACATATGGGATGCTGGCACTGCAGGCAGTGGCTTTACCCACTACACCAGAGTGCTGGTCCCAGATATAGTCTTTCTTATCATCTGATACATGGTTCCTATTCACGTGAGAGCTTCTTGAGGGGAGAAACTATGTGCTACAGCATGTCTTGCAATTCCTAGCATGAATCAAAAATATAAAATCACAGATACCCAATAAGGAGGAAATAAACAACCATAATTACTTGAGTAACCTAATAGAAATCACAAATGCATAAGCTCAGATTCCATTGTTTTCCATGTGGGCTTAGCATCATTCTATGAAATCTATGGCGACAGTAGAAATCTCAACATTGTTATTGCAAAATATGAGGGAAGGTATGAAGGGTGAAGATTCTGAATCATCTCTTTCTCTCTGTTAATGGGGTGGTGAAGGACAGAGCACAACATACTGTACTTAATGCAGATGCTGTTCAGTGAAACAATGATTACAATCAATTTGACTACTAATGTGACTTATCTTGTAAATTGCTGGGTCATTAACTTCAACAACATCAATGTGCTGTCACTATCCAATTCCACCAAATTAGTGTCCGAGGTAATAGAAGAACGAATGTATTAGTGCATTATTGGTGGCTAATAGAGACAGCCAAGTCTTTAATGTGCTGCAGAGAGCAGCTGAGACACCAGGGACTAAGACAACCACTCTAAGGAATGAAAGAAGAGATCAGGCGCCTTGATATAGGGGCAGGTCAGGGTTGCTGCAGGCACTTACCTGGCCTCTCTGCCTTGGTACCTCAGGTGGAACAGAGCTGACTACTAGAGAGATCTCAACCTGTGTCAGGTAAAATTCATGCTTGTTTATCATGTAGGGCAAAAGTGCCAAAAGCACAGTACTTGGATCATGCAAGAACAATGGGGCTTATCTTAAGGTCATGTTCTCAATGCTTTCTTGTCAGCCCTGCCTTTTACAGCATTCATAGGGTCACATCTACTGCACACCCAGGAGTTCAGTCTGATACATATGTGTAGCAATTCCAAATCCTATTCTGGAAGTTAGCTTAGCAAATTGCATTCATATTCAATGTGAAAGTTTCTTGCATCCTTACTTCTGGGGGTAAGGTCCAAAATATTTGTATTCATATTCTTCAGATACTCATTATAATTTCTCTGCTTATCCTTTCTTATGGAGAACCTACTACTCATATGCCAATGGGTATGGCACCCAATCTATGTGAGCCTATCCCTTTGCCACAGTTCATTGAGACAGAGATGAATGCTTGACAGAGATGGTCAGGCATATTCAAGAATATGCAAATGAAGTGTGGGGACCCAGGCAATGACAGAGTGTCAGGCACTAGAGCAGTAACTCCTCCAAAGTGGAGCTGATTCCAGGACTTCAAGGCTTGAAGACAACATTAAGGGGGAATAGTATAAGAGCCTTATAGGAGATGTTCTAGTACAGAAAGATGAGTGAAAAACTCAACACTGCAGAGAGTCATTGAGTCTTAGGGAGCTGGATAAAGAATGGTTGCTTGATGACTGAGATCCTAAGTAAAGCCCACAGCATATCCACAGTTGAGCTTTATGTACTTCTCCCATACCTTGTCAAACAGGCTTGAGTGGGTTTCTATTTCATACACCCAGACAATCCCTTTGATAATCTCGTCTTTTCATGATATTTCACATTTATTGATCACTTACTAAGAGTAGCACCCTAAAACCTGTCATAGACCCTCAAATCCAAAAGAGATTATAGTTTATCACAGAATTATAATGAGTTGGAGAATTTTTCTTATTTTACTTTTCTTTGTTGAAAATGCAACTTGTGGGAGCCCAGAATCTGCTATTTGTCTAGTCTTTCCTATGACTTAAGGGCCAAGCTGGAAAATCTAAAAAGGATATGAGAGATATGCTGTGTTTTAATTCTACAATTCTGAAGCCACCATCATCACCAGCACCACTGGCTACTATCAATGGACTGTTGAAGCTAGCCCTGGCTGGCTGTGCTCCACAGCCACTGCATGAGGTAGTTGTTATGAATGTACCTGTTCCAAAGGAGGAAATGTGGCAAAGCTACCAAGCAGCAAAACTTGGATTTAAACCCAACCCATCTTCCTGTTAGTCATCTCTCCATCTGCCTATGCCACGTCTACCTCTTTCTTCAAAGGGCATGCCCTTCCCCTTTCCAGATGGTCCTTGGCCTTCCCAACCAAATCCGTAATTAGTGCCTCATGTAAGTAACGTAACACCTAAAAAAAAAACTGAAGTCATCAATCATCACCCCTCCTAAAGGGATCTGTAAAATGTCTGATTTCTGCATCTTACCTTAAGAGTATTGTCCGTTGGTACAAAAGTTTAGCCATTAAGAAAAGGGTAAGTAAGAACTATCATCTTCATGACAATCTTGAAACTCTATCCTGCCCTTCCTGCAAATAAAAAACACCCTAAAGGTTTGCATGTGCCATGAATTCTTTTTGAATGGGTATAGTTTTTGTTAATATATAGTTTTCCCATGTTTTCATTATTGTATCAGGCAGAAAAACATCTTTGTTGATAGTCCTTTAGTTTCAGTTAGTTTATTTTGAAATGTGCTATATTCCTTTCCTTAAATGAAATATGCATTGATACGTTGAGGGTGAACATATGGCAGATATCACTACCATGACGAGTTGTCTCTTGCCAAGATGCATTCTACACAAGGTATGGAGGGAGTTGTGAAGCCAGCTATTACAAAGTCTATTACAGCCATCAAGAGTGATAGACACAACCATTATATGTAGCATGGCTTTTGGTTAGAAGTTGATCCTTAATAGATTTCCCACATCCTGCCAAAGAATTACGACCACAGACAGCCACCAGTTGACAGACATGACTGAACATAGATACTTGGCCCTGTGGATTGGGCATTCTGGGATTATAATGCAAAAATCCACACAAGGTTTTGAAAACTTTTTATTGTGAAATAAATACAGATTCACAAGAGGCTGTAAAGAAAGGTCCAGGGAAGTCCAGCACACAACTCCATCAGGTACACCTCCAATGTTAACATCTTTTACAACTCTAGGATGATGTTAAAACCATATATTTGAAATTAATATAATCTTTAGAGTATATTCATATCTCACTAGTTATATATGCATGCATTTGTGCTTGTGGTAGGGGAGGGTATGCATATAAATTTATTTATGAATTACAAATATTATCACACAGGTAGCCTTGTGTGACCATCACTAAGATTAAGATACTCATGTGTACCCACCACAGTGATTTCTATGCTATCCTTTTATAGCATACTTACCCTTTCCCTACCCTCTCCAATAGCTCTAATCCCTGGAAACCACTGACCTGCCATTGCTACAATTATATTGTTAAACAAAAGTTACTTGAATGGAATTCTGTGACAAACATCCATTTGAGACTGTGCAGCAAAATTTCCTTGAGGTTCATCCAAGTTTTCATGTATCAACACTTTGCTCCTTTTTCTTGGTGAGTGACATTCCACGGTATAGATAGCCACAGTTTATTTAACTATGTGCCCATTGAGAGATGTATGAGTAGTTTCCATCTGCTGCTATTATGAATAAAGCTGCTATGAACTTTTGTGTACATGTTCCTGCATGAAAATAAGATTTCATTTCTTTGGACTAAATACTCAAGGCTTAAATTTCTATGTTTTATATGAAGTAGATTTTCAACTTCGAAAGAAACTGCCAAATTACTGTGAAGTAGCAATATCAGTTTTCAAACCATCAGCAATATATGAGTGATCTAATTTCTTGGCATCTTTGCCACTATATTTTCTTCACTATTATTCTTTTCATTTTAGCCATGCTGGTAGGTGTGTAGTGATATCTCATTGTGGTTTAAATTTACATTTATCTAATGGTTAATGATGTTGAACATCTTTTCGTGTGTTTACTTGCCATCTGTGTATCCTCTTCAAGGAAATATCTGTGCATAATTTTTGCTCATACTTTAATTGGATTGTTTTAATACTGAAGTTTGAGACACATAAGGCTTTTTCATTTAATAAGCATTTATTTCAAACCTTCTATTTGGAAGAGAAATTTTAAAAATATTTACATATTACTTTATTGATCAAATTTAATCTTGACCTGACTATTCTGCAAAAAATGGTACACAGTAATAGACGCTCAATCATTTTCCTTGGCATTCACATAGTAAATGCCTAATGGATTCTCTATTTTAAAATTAATAAATTATGTATCCTAAAACATACTTTAAGTCTCCAGTTTTTAGGCCTATTCTTCTGCAATCAACCCCATGCTACTTTTCTAACTTTATCTTTCTCTATACTACCCATTGAACCCTCCACTTAATCACCCTAAACTTCTGATTCCTCCTCACTCTGTGCATTTGTGTAAGCTACTTCCTTGGATTAGAAAGTCTTTTGGGAGGTGATTCCAAGATGGTGGAATAGGGAGGGAGCTCACTGATAGTCCAGGAAAAGATAATTTAATAAAAATGGAGATAGTGAAGTCTCAGGGAAGAGTTAGGGGAAAAACTGCAGAGGGAACTCTTCCAGAATTAGAGGGACACAGTGGATCTACATTGAGGACATGGGAACCCATGGCTTGGGAGCCCAGCTGCCAAGAATCTTCTCCTCCACACCGGCGCTGGAAAGGGAGGTGAGGTAAAACCGCAGCAGCCTGAGACACTGACAGAAAAGTGGCAGGAAGAGCCTGGAGGGAACGAGGCTTAAAGCCCCATGGAGGAAAGTACACCAGCCTAGCTAGAGGAAAGAAAAAAACAAAAGGGATGGTATAGACACAATTCTCTCTCTGCACACACCTTACAAAGGTGTGTAAGACAATAGAGCAAGCACCATTTTGGACATATGTAACAGCTGCTCAGGGCTGCGCCCCCTCTCAGCCAAACAGAAAAACTTGACTCTGGTTGGGAATAATAACAGGAGACTAAGACCTAGTGAATGTGTGGAGCTTATGAACTGGGACTGTGAAAAAAAAATTAAGGGTGTGTGGAAGAACTCACAGTGTGGTTGAGATGTGAGTAGTCTCGGTGTGAGATGCCACAAACTCAGCAGCCTTGGCTACCCAGTGAGAGACATTGCAGGGGAAGCTGAGCTTACACTGAGGACTGCACAGATCCTTTGTGTGGTCCTTGGGACAGAACAGATGAATATTATGCCCACTGGGGCTAGTGCTCAGGCACTGATTGCCATAAAGAAGAGCTCAGCTGAGCAGAATTACTTCCTTTCTGAATAAAAAAAAAGGGAAAGAAGATTAACCACACTAAACCTGGGTATGTCACCTTTGGCACACCTTTAACCCTGAAGAACTAAACAGAGCTCTCTGGCCACACACCCACCACAAACCTCTAGGGATTCACCAAAAGCAGACAGTCCACTTAATCTAGAGTCATAGTATAATGAGAAAAGCTACCCCAGCGAGAAAAAAAAAGAACAAACCAAAGAATATCTCCACAATGCCAAACAACAAATGTAAAAACCGAAGAAACAAGAACAAGGAAGAAATCATTATGCTCCCAAAGGAACATGTCACTCCAATACAAGATTATGAAGATGATGAGATAGAAGAAATGGAAGATACAGATTTCAAAAAATTTATGATATGAACATTTAGAAGTTATCAAAAACAAATGCATGAACTACAGAAATCCATATAGGACAGGACAGAAAATCTCTCATGAAAATGAAATCTTAAGGAGGAATCAAAATGAAACACAGAAACTAGTAGAACAGGAAATTGAGATATTGAAGAGAAACCAAAATGAAATGAAGAATTCAACAGAAGAAATGGAAAACACATTTGAGAGCCTTAAAAACAGAATCAGTGAGGTAGAAGAGAGAATATTGGACTTAGAAGACAAAGCTCAGGAAAGTACAAACTAAAGAAATGAAGAGGAAATTAGAATTTAAAAAATATTGTTGGGAATCTACAGGATTCTATGAAAAAAAATAACATTAGCGTTCTAGGAGTTCCTGAAGGCATGGAGAGAGAGAAAGGATTAAAAGGACTTTTTAGTGAGATACTAGCAGGACTGTTGAGGAACAACTTACTATTTTATTCCTTTTAGTGTTGTTGCTGTTGTTGTTGTTGTTATTGTTGCTCTGTTTGTTCTACATAAGACCACTGGTTGAATTCTGTAATCAATGCACAATCATTCTTAGGCGTTTAAGATTAACAGAAAAGTGATCTCTGTTAAACATAGGAGTGGGAATAAGAGAGGGAGGAGATATATAGGTTGGCACATGCTCACTCGGACTTACCTCCAATGGTGGAAATAGAAATGTGCCAGGGGATTTCAACTTAATCTTACCAAGGAGGCAGGTACCAATGCCAGTGCACTTGGTAAAGTGATAAGTATAAATACACAACCGATCAAAAAGATAGGCTATGTGTCAATGAGATTTCACAAATAAGACCAGTGGAAGCAACTAATGAAGGATAGAATTAAAAGGGAGAGAATGATCCTGCGGGGGAAACAGGACACACAGCAGACTCATAGAATGGCAGCACTCCTGCCTCAGAATCAACCCTTGGGACATTCGGATCTGGCTAAAAGGTCCATGAGAGTCTCACAGGCATGGAAAGCCATGACATGGTGGCAAAAAACAATCTAAATGAAAGATCCTGGTGAACAAGACCCCAGCAGAAGGAACAGGCCATCAAGGAGAGAGGCGTCTTTCTCTGAAGGGAGGAAGGAACCTCCACTGTGATACGGCCTTGACTAAACAAGATCAGAGTCGGTGAACTCAAGGAGCTTCCATAGCCTAGACAGCTCATAGCAAGAGTCTCTGGTGATTGCTGACGTCATAAATAAGAGTGCCAACTGTTAAATCAACAACGGGAGTCACTGGGTACATGCTCTCCACGTAGGATCTCTGTCCTTAATGTGTTCTACTATGAAACTTAAAAACAACACTACTAGTCAAACAATACCCTATAACTTGTGCGGTTGTGTGAATGCAGCCTGTTGAAATCCTTGCTTAGTATATACTAAGTTGATCTTCGGTATATGAAGGTAATTGAAAATGAAACTCGATGAAGGGCAGGATGGGAGAGGGAGTGGGAGAGGGGAGGGCCACGGGAGGGAGGGAGGTTGGTGGGGGGAAGCCACAACAATACAAAAGCTGCACTTTGTAAATTCACTTTTATTAAATAAAAAATAACTATATAACAAACAAACAAACAAAAAAGAAACAGAAAAAAATGAACTTAATATTTTACCCTTTTAGTATTTTTTATGTTCTACTTAAAACTATTGGTTAAACTCTGTAATTAATACACAATTACTCTTAGGTGTTTAATTAATGCTATAACTAGTACTCAAATAGTATTTTACACTTTGTGTTTCTGTGTGGGTGCAAACTGTTGAAATCTTTACTTAATATATGCTAAATTGATCTTCTGTATATAAAGATAATTGAAAATTAATCTTGATGTGAATGGAATGGGAGAGGGAGTGGGAGAGGGGAGTGTTGTGGGAGGGAGGGAAGTTATGGGTGGGGGAAGCTATTGTAATCCATAAGCTGTACTTTGGAAATTTATGTTCACTAAATAAAATAAAATATAAATATAAAAAAAGACACTAGCAGAAAACTTCCCAGGTTTGGAGAAGGACAGAAAGATCATCATCCACCAGGACCAATTGGGAATTATCCCTGGTATGCAGGGATGGTTCAATGTGATACAGCACATTAACAGACTGCAGAAGAATACCCATATCTCAATAGACAACGAGAAAGCATTCGATAAAATACAACACCCTTTCATGATGAAAACTCTAAGCAAACTGGGTGTAGAAGGAACATTCTTCAATACAATCAAAGCAATTTATGAAAAACCCATGGCCAACATCCTATTGAATGAGAAAAAGTTGGAAGCATTTCCACTGAGATCTGGTACCAGACAGGGATGTCCACTCTCACCACTGCTATTCAATATACTTCTAGAAGTTTTAGCCAGAGCTATTAGGCAAGAAAAAGAAATTAAAGGGATACAAATTGGGAAGGAAGAACTCAAACTATCCCTCTTTGCAGATGATATGATTCTTTATTTAGGAGACCCAAAGAACTCTACTAAGAGACTATTGGAACTCATAGAAGAGTTTGGCAAAGTAGCAGGATATAAAATCAATGCACAAAAATCAACAACCTTTGTATACACAGACAATGCCATGGCTGAGGAAGAACTTCTAAGATCAATCCCATTCACAATAGCTACAAAAACAAACAAATACCTTGGAATAAACTTAACCAAGGATGTTAAAGATCTCTACGATGAAAATTACAAAACCTTAAAGAAAGAAATAGAAGAGGATACCAAGAAATGGAAAAATCTTCCATGCTCATGGATTGGAAGAATCAATATCATCAAAATGTCCATTCTCCCAAAAGCAATTTATACATTCAATGCAATGCCAATCAAAATACCAAAGACTTTCTTCTCAGATCTGGAAAAAATGATGCTGAAATTCATATGGAGACACAGGAGACCTTGAATAGCTAAAGCAATCTTGCACAATAAAAACAAAGCCGGAGGCATCACAATACCAGATTTCAGGACATACTACAGGGCAGTTGTTAACAAAACAGCATGGTACTGGTACAGAAACAGATGGATAGACCAATGGAACAGAATTGAAACACCAGAAATCAACCCAAACATCTACAGCCAACTTATATTTGATCAAGGATCCAAAACCAATCCCTGGAGTAAGGACGGTCTATTCAATAAACGGTGCTGAGAAAACTGATTTCCACGTGCAGAAGCATGAAGCAAGACCCCTACCTTTCACCTTACACAAAAATTCACTCAACATGGATAAAAGACTTAATTATACCACCTGACACCATCAAATAATTAGAGAGCATTGGAAAAACCCTGCAAGATATAGGTACTGACAAAGGCTTCTTGGAAAAGACCCTGGAACCACAGGCAGTCAAAGCCAAAATTAACATTTGGGATTGCATCAAATTGAGAAGTTTCAGTACTGCAAAAGAAACAGTCAGGAAAGTGAAGAGGCAACCGACAGAATGGGAAAAATATTTGCAAACTATGCAACAGATAAAGGATTGATAACCAGAATCTATAAAGAGATCAAGAAACTCCACAACATCAAAACAAACAACCCACTTAAGAGATGGCCAAGGACCTCAACAGACATTTTTCAAAAGAGGAAATCCAAAGGGCCAACAGACACATGAAAAAATGTTCAAGATCAATAGCAAACTGGGAAATGCAAATCAAAACCACAATGAGGTTTCACCTTACCCTCTGTTGGAGGGAATGCAAACTGGTTAAGCCACTATGGAAATCAGTCTGAAAATTCCTCAGAAACCTGGATATAACCCTACCATACAACCCAGCCATACCTCTCCTTCGAATTTACCCAAAGGAAATTAAATTGGCAAACAAACAAGCTGTCTGCAATTTAATGTTTATTGCTGCTCAATTCACAATAGCTAAGACCTGGAACCAACCCAAATGCCCATCAACAGCAGACTGGATAAAGAAATTATGGGACATGTACTCTATAGAATACTATACAGCAGTCAAAAACAATGAAACCCGGTCATTTGCAACAAGATGGAGGAATCTGGAAAACATCATGCTGAGTGAATTAAGCCCATCCCAAAGGGACAAATATCAAATGTTCTCCTTGATCAGTGACAACTAACTGAGCACCAAAGGGGAAACCTGTTGAAGTGAAATGGACACTATGAGAAACAGTGACTTGATCAGCTCTTGTCCTGACTGTTGATGTACAATGTAATACTTTATCCCTTTTAGTATTTTTTTTTTGTTCTAGTGCTATTGGTTTAACTCTGTAATTAACACACAATTATTCTTAGGTGTTTATATTTTAACTAAAAAGTGATCCCTGTTAGGAATTTGGAAAACATTATGCTGAGTGAAACTGTTGAAATCCTTACTTAATGCATACTAAACTGATCCTCTTTAAAAAAAAAAAAAAAAGAAATTATCAATTCCCAACTTGACTCTCACTGGGATTAAACATGACAATAGGTCTGCTCTGATTTCATCATCATTTAAAAAAAATCATCTATTATTTTTCACTTTATGTTTCTGTGTGGGAGCAAACTGTTGAAATCCATACTTAATGTATACTAAGCTTATCTTCTGTATATTAAGATAATCGAAAATGAATCTTGATGTGAATGGAAGGGGAGAGGGAGTGGGAAAGGGGAGGGTTGTGGGTGGGAGGGACGGTATGGGGGGGAAGCCATTGTAATCCATAAGTCGTACTTTGGAAATTTATATGCATTAAATAAAAGTTAAAAAAAAAATTAAGAAAAACTTTGTAATAAAAATAAAAAAAAAATCTTTCAAAAAAAAATTTAGCTGCTTAAACTTAACTTGTTACTTGAAAACAAAAACTTATAGAAGTTCGTATATATTCTGTATATAAAGAGAAATGAAAATGAATCTTGATGTAAATGGAAGGGGAGAGGGAGCAGGAAAGGGGAGGGTTGCGGGTGGGAGGGACGTTATGGGGGCGAAGCCATTGTAATCCATAAGCTGTACTTTGGAAATTTATATTCATTAAATAAAAGTTAAAAAAAAATGAAAAAAAAAAAGAAATAAGCCAGTCTCCAAGAGACTAATATCATATGTTCTCCCTGATTGGTGACAACTAACTGAACACCAAAAAGGAAACCTGTTAAAGTGAAATGAACACTATGAGAAACGGTGATTTGATCAGCCCTTGTCCTGACTGTTGATGAACAACTTAATACGTTATCCCTCTTAGTATTTTTTTGTTTGTTCTACTTAATACTTTTGGTTGAATACTGTAATCAATACACAGTTATTCTTAAGTGTTGAAACTTAACTGAAAAGTGATCGCAGTCAAATATAAGAGTAGGAATAAGAGAGGGAAGAGATGTGCAATTTGGGACATACTCAAGCTGACTTGCCCCAAACGGTAGAGTTAGAAACATACCAGGGGATTCGAATTCAATCCCATCAAGATGGCATGTACCAATGCCATCTCACTAGTCCCAGTGATCAATTTCTGTTCACAGTTGATCATAATGATAGGACTAAGAACCAAAGGGATCACATAAACAAGACTAATGTCTGTAAATACTAACTGATAGAATAAAAAAGGGAGAGAATGATCCAACATGGGAAGCGAGATACACAGCAGACTTATAGAATGGCAGATGTCCTAAACAGCACTCTGGCCTCAGAATCAGCCCTTAAGGCATGCGGATCCAGTTAAAAATCCCATGAGAGAAATTCAGGCATGGAAAGCCAAGAGACTCTGGGAAAAAAAAAAAAACTAAATGAAAGATCTCCGCAAGTGAGATCCCAGTGGAAAGAACAGGTCATCAAAGAAGGAGGTACCTTTCTCTGTAGGGAGGAGAGAACTTCCACTCTGACTACGACCTTGTCTAAATATGATCAGAGTCAGTGAACTCAAAAGGCTTCCATAGCCTTGCCAACTCATGACAAGAGCCTAGGGTGATTACTGATGTCATAAACAAGAGTGTCAATTGGTTAAGTCAACAACAGGAGTCACTGTGCACTTACTCCTCATGTGGGATCTGTCCTTAATGTGTTGTCCAATGTGAAGTAATACTGTAACTAGTACTAAAACAGTATTTTTCACTTTGTGTTTCTATGTGGGTGCAAACTGTTGAAATCTTTACTTAATATATGCTAAACTGATCTTCTGTATTTAAAGAGAATTGAAAATGAATCTTGATGTGAATGGAAGGGGAGAGGGTGCGGGAAAGGGGAGGGTTGTGGGTGGGAGGCAAGTTATGGGTTGGGAAGCCATTGTAATCCATAAGCTGTACTTTGGAAATTTATATTCATTAAATAAAAGTTCAAAAAAATAGTAAACAGAAATTGAAAGAATTTTTCACCACTGGTCCAGCCCTGTAAAAGATTCTTAAAGTTGTGTTACCCACAGAAACACAGAAACATGGCCATCAATACGAAAGAAGATAAAGGAAGAAAATCTCCCAGTAAAAGGTCACAGGAAGTTCAAAGCATATATTAGAAATATCTTTGGGAAAATGGCAGGGCAAAGTCACTTCTTATCAATAGTCACATTGAATGTTAATGGCCTCAACTCTCCAGTTAAAAGAAACAGACTGGCTGAAATGGTTGAAAAACAAAACCCATCTATTTGCTGCTTACAAGAAACACTTCTTTCCAACAAAGTTGCATGCAGATGAAAGTGAAAAGTTGGAAAAAGATATTCCATGCCAACAGAAACCAAAAAAGAGCTGGTGTAGCCATCGTATTATCAGACGAAATAAATTTTAACAGAAAAACTGTTAGAAGAGACAAAGAGGGGCACTGTATAATGATTAAGGGATCAATTCAACAGGAAGATATAACTATTATAAATGCATATGCACCTAATTACAGGGCACCGGTTTTTTTGAAAGATATGTTAAGGAACTTAAAGGGAGACTTAGACTCCAATACAATAGTATTTGGAGACTTCAGTAATCCACTTTCAGAAATAGACAGATCTTCAGGCATGGAAAGCCAAGACACTCTGGCCAAAAAAAAAAAAAAAAAAAAAAAACCTAAATGAAAGATCTCTGTGAGTGAGGTGAGATCCCAGTGGAAAGAACAGGTCTTCAAAGAAGGAGGTACCTTTCTCTGAAGGGAGGAGAGAACCTCCACTTTGACTATGACCTTGTCTAAACAAGATAAGAGTCGGAGAACTCAAAAGGCTTCCATAGCCTTGGAAACTCATGACTGGTGCATAGGGAGATTACTGATGCCATAAACAGGAGTGTCAATTTGTAAAGTCAACAACAGGAGTCACTGTGCACTTACTCCTCATGTAGGATCTCTGTCAATGTTCTGTACATTGAGATTTAATGCTATAACGAGTACTCAAACAGTATATTTCACTTTGTGTTTCTATGGGGGTGCAAACTGTTGAAATCTTTACTTAATGTATACTAAACTGATCTTCTGTTAAAAAAAAAAAGAAGAAATTATCAATTCCCAACTTGACTCTCGCTGGGATTAAACATGACAATAGGTCTGATCTGATTTCATCATCATTTAAAAAATCATCTATTATTTTTCACTTTATGTTTCTGTGTGGTTGCAAACTGTTGAAATCTTTACTTAATGTATGCTAAACTGATCTTCTGTATATAAAGAGAATTGAAAATGAATCTTGACGTGAATGGAAGGGGAGAGGGAGTGGGAAAGGGAAGGGTTGTGGGTGGGAGGGACGTTATGGGGGGGAAGCCATTGTAATCCATAAGCTGTACTTTGGAAATTTATATTCATTAAATAAAAGTTAAAAATAAAAAATAAAAATAACTAGGAAAAAAATTAAATGAATCGATATGAATGGGATGAATGGGATGGGAGATGGAGTGGGAGATGGGATGGTTGTGGGTGGGAGGATGGTTATGGGGGGAAAAAGCTGTTATAATCAAAAAGTTGTACTTTGGAAATTTATATTTATTAAATAAAATTTTAAAAAAAAGAGAAAATCTTTTGTCCTTTTCTTCATGTGGAAAACTTCATGAACTGTTTCAATATCATCACCAGTATCCGTGAAACATCCTGTAACTTCTCTAGTTGGTCCCCTTTCTCTCTGTACATCTACTTCATTTTGCTTTGCTGTAGGCTAGAAAAATGACTACCCTAGCAATTCTCTTGACTTATAAAATAACTAATTATTTACATAAACTTCCAAATTATTTTGCTTTGTAAAACACCTGACAGAGCACATAGAATGTATGAGACTGGCCGGCGCCGCGGCTCACTAGGCTAATCCTCCGCCTAGCGGCGCCGGCACACCGGGTTCTAGTCCCGGTCGGGGAGCCGGATTCTGTCCCGGTTGCCCCTCTTCCAGGCCAGCCCTCTGCTGTGGCCCGGGAGTGCAGTGGAGGATGGCCCAGGTGCTTGGGCCCTGCACCCCATGGGAGACCAGGAAAAGCACCTGGCTCCTGGCTCCTGCCATCGGATCGGTGCGGTGCGCCGGCCGCAGCGCGCCGGCCGCGGCGGCCATTGGAGGGTGAACCAACGGCAAAGGAAGACCTTTCTCTCTGTCTCTCTCTCTCACTGTCCACTCTGCCTGTCAAAAAAACAAAAACAAAAAAAACAACAACAACAAAAAAAAAAGAATGTATGAGACTGGTTCTCTCTGCCTAGTGTACTTACATACTTCTATTCCCATCAGCATTTGAGTGACACATTTCTGAAGAATCAACTGTGCTTATTCCCAAATTTATAATCATTCAACTTTTCATTATAATGACCTAATTAAACAATATCATACTAAAAACTCATAAAATATAAGTGTTGAAGAAAATAGGGGTTGTTTCTGTGAAAATGAAGTTAATTGCTTTGGAAAGATATGATAAAAGGAAGACAAATAAGGCATAGGTGAAAAGTCATAAATGAGTAAAGGTGAAATAAATTCTAGAAGTGTTCATAAATCATTGCTTTGATACAAGTATTTTAAAGTTCTTCAAAACAAAAAGAAAAAAACAGAAGTTGTTCAATGCCTTATGGGTGTGATTTACATAAGAAAATCATGTGGAATTCCAGTTATTAAACCCATAGACAAAAGTCTGTTTCCTTATATTAAAATTAGTTAAACAATGATTATTTTAAGTTAAATACACAGTATTTGTGGCACTAGCATTTTTCACAATTCTTTTCTTCAACTTCCTCAAAAAACAAAATACTGGTTTGAATTATATCAGCTGACAAGACTTCTATTATGTTTTCTATTGAAGCTTATCATTCAAAAAACCTTTGTGTTTACATGCTCGCTCACTAAATTGAGAGCTCTTTAATGTCAGGAACCTGGCATTTTGCCTGACACATTATGAGTACTCAATAAATTATTGTTGAATGAATGAAAGGAAATCTGTAAGGCAAATTTATAAAAATCAAAAGAATATTGTGTCTTATGATCTTCAAGCAATTATTTAATCCAATTCATTCAAAGAAGTTATCAGTCTCAAATATCAAAAGTCACTTCAAAAGAGCTTATTCTCTCTTCCTTATACAAGTCCACATGCCCAACAGAATTGGGGCCTATTTAATTGTTTTTTAAGAAAATTTTTATTTCATAAATATAAATTTTGAAAGTACTTTTGGGTTATAGTGTTTTTCCCCCCATAACCACCCTCCCACCCAAAAACCATCCCATCTCCTACTCCCTCTCCCATCCCATTCTTCATTAAGATTTACTTTTAATTGTCTTTATGTACTGAAGTTCAATTTAGTATAAACTAAGTAAAGATTTCAACAGATTGCACAAACACAGACACACAAAGTATAGAGTGTCGCTCCCCCATTCGCAGAGGAACGACACAGGACCCTGCGCTGTTCTTTTGTCTGCTCGGCCCTTCCCCGGTTTGCTGCTGGTCCTTCCCGGGTTGGCTGCTGATCCTTCCACCTCCGTGGAAGGGCGGCTCCCCCTGCCACTTTCCCCACTTCCACGGGGGAGTGGCACACCGCTAGCCGGCTCTCTCGGGGGCTGCTCAGATGTTATCCGGATGTTCCCCTTAGATGTTCCCGGTGCATGTTGTCTCTCTCCTCCTTTATAGTCCTCTTCCACCAATCCCAACTCTGCTACCCACACGCCGAATACGCTGCTCTCCTCCAATCAGGAGCAGGATCAGCTCCTGCAGGTTATTGGTCGAACTGGAGGCAGCTGTGTAAAAGTTGTTTATTCCTCTCCCAGCACCATATTGTGGGAGAGCAGATGCATAGAATAAGTCTTAATTCCAGTAACTTAGTCTAGTCCGAGTTGCTCCCCACAATAGAGTACTGTTTTGTAGTAGTTTTACCATTAATTCTCATAGTACAACACATTAAGGACAGAGATCCTACATGGGGAGTAAGTGCACAGTAACTCCTGCTCTGTTGATTTAACAATTGACACACTTATTTATGACATCAGTAATCACCCGAGGCTCTTGTCATGAGCTGCCAAGGCTATGGAAGCCTCTTGAGTTCACAAACTCTGACTTTATTTAGACAAGGCCATAATCAAAGTGGAAGTTCTCTCCTCCCTTCAGAGAAAGGTACCTCCTTCTTTGATGGGCCTATTTAATTGTATTAACTAGCTTTGTTAAATATGTGTGTATAAAAATGTTCTCATAAGTTTACTAGATCATTGTGGGAAATATCAGTCTTTCAGCATGGAGATGTTCAGTTTCTTAACTATCATTAGTTTTCTACATACTTTCAATAATATGGTCATGATTTAGCTCAAAATAACCTAGATGCTTAAATTGGGACATTTGAAAAGGAAGCCTATATTTAATCCTATGAATCTCATCCAGAGTATAGCGTTTTTCTCATAAACAATTTCCTAAAATTTGCATTTATTTTATTTGAGGGGAGAGAAAGAGAGAGAGAGAGAGAGAGAGAGAGATCCACATGCTCGTTCACTCTCCAAATGCCCCAACAGCTGGCACTGGGGGGGCCAGGTTGAAGCTAGAATCCAAGAACTCTGTTTAGACCTCCCACATGGGTGGCAGGAATTCAACTAATTGAGAGTGCTGCTTCTTAGGCTGAACATTAGCAGGAAGATTGAATCAGGCGCATGGCTATGACTTGAATCCAGGTACTCTGATATGGGCTGAATGCATCTCAAGTGCCATCTTAACCACTGTGTCAAAAAACTTGCCCCTCAGTTTTTAATCTAGAGAGTTTCCCTCCTCAACATCTAGAGAAATCAGGTAATACCCAACTCATTTTTTGACAAGTGACCAAGAAACCTTCAAAATTCTGAAAGGTCTTTTTAGCCTGACTTTTGTTCCAATTACCACAATGGAAAATTGGGAAGGTTCTTCTTACTTTTATATCTGCCATTAAATGGTCTGGCTGGTCAGTGACTTTTAGGACCTCATTCAGTAACTGCAACATTAACATTAACATTGAATCAGGTCCTACATTGCTGATTCCCATTGGATTATCTCTTGTCCATACTCTCTTACTTTGAGGAACTAGTGACACAACCCACTTTGGAGTGAATGTCAGCCATCATGTCTTTCAACTAGAAAGCTAGCAGCTTTTAGCTTGGCATATGAAGAGGGCTCATCTTGACTAAATTGATGTCAGGTTTTGTTACATATAGACAAAGCTTGGAGGAACAAGACAACCACTCAACAACTATCTATTCAACAACAAAATGGTATGCAGTTGTACAAGTATTGCAAATTCCTAGAATAAAGATTCAGACAGCAAAGTCTGTGTTCTCTAGACGGCTGAAACATATAATAAACATAAAGCCAGATATATAATATATTATGACCCCTGAGGCATTGAAAGGAATCACTCTCTTGCCTTATGGGCTGGGGTATGGGTAAGGTTCTTCAAAGAAATGTCTCCCAGAAGCACTGAGACTGTCTGGAGATCCACAGCCTTCAGAAGCTGGAATAGAATAAGCAACTTGAGAGAAGTTTCATACTAATGGTTTGTACTTGTAAATTAGTTTAAAAGAGAAAGAAATGGGTCAAGAACACTTTTATTTTTTAAAATTTTAAAAAATATTTAGTTATTTTATTTGAAAGGCAGAGTGGCAGACAGAGAGACACAGAGAAAGACACACACACACACGCAGAAATCTTCAATCTACTGGTTTATTCCCCAAGTGCCTGCAACAGGTAATGCTGGGTCAGATTGAAGTAGGGGCCAGGAATGCCATCCAACTTTTCCACATGGGTGTCAGGGGCATCATCTGCTGTCTTCCAGGCACATTAGCAAGAAGCATGATCAGAAGCACACAGTAGCCAGTACTCAAACTGGAACTCTGATATGACATGAAGATGTCTCTAGCAATGGCTTAACTTTTGCACCACAGTGCTCACTCTAAGAAAAGATTTTTAGTAAAAACCATCTTCTAGAATGACAAAACAAAAATATTTAAATCAATACCACCTACATTTTTTTATGACAGGCAGAGTTAGACATTGAGAGAGAGAGACAGATAGAAAGGTCTTCCTTCTGTTGGTTCACCCCCAAAATGGCCACCAAGGCTGGCATGCTGCGCTGATCCAAAGCCAGGAGCCAGGTGCTTTCTCCTGGTCTCCCATGCGGGTGCAGGGCCCAAGCACTTGGGCCATCCTCCACTGCACTCCTAGGCCACAGCAGAGAGCTGGACTGGAAAAGGAGCAACTGGGAACATGGTAGGTATTGAAAGAGTGGAGAAAGTTAGTGGAGGGCAACTAAACAGATGAAGCAGAAAGTAGGTCTAGATTGTAAGTTTAAGTTTAAGTTCAGCCCCATTCCCTTATATTTGAGAAATACAAGTGAAATAGAATCAGGAACATAAAAACCTGAAGGACAATTAAGTGCTTCTAGTCCCCACATCCCATTTTTTGTTTTTTATTTCTTTCTGGTTTTGTTGTTTTACTTCTCAGGCAAAATTATATATAAACCTAAAATAAAGGACCCAAAGACACCTTCCAAAACACTTAACTATGAAGCTGGGTGCTCAGGTTTAGCCAAAGATTTGGAAAGGAGATTTAGTCTTAAGGACACTAGAAAAAGCACCACATGGATTCGCAGTGTTAGTTTAATATCCTCCACTGTAGCAGTGGTTCTCTGTCCATTGCTGTACCTTAGAATAAGCTGACAGATTTCAAAATTCCCAGTGCTGAGGCTCCTCCCCAGGTAAACCAGGGCTTCTGGAAATGGTCAAGAGCATATGTGCTTCTCAAAAGTGCCCCGGGTAACTCTAACATACAAGCAGAGTTGAGAACCATGGAAATGTGAATCCTAAAATCCACACTGCTAAAGCAGAGCAGAGTTTGTGTTTGCTTTCTTGCATCTCAGCAGAAAAAAATCAGACTGACATTTTTTTCCAACCTTGCCCCAGGCTATAGCTGCAATAGAACCATGGACAGCAATAATTCTTCTTTTCCTTGACTGCATAGGCAAAACCAAAGATGAGCTTTTAAGCCGAAGCTCTTGACAGCTGCTTCTGCTCAATGCCAATTATACCAACATAGACATCCTCCTCTGCCCGTCTCTGTGGCACACCATTGTCAGACTTTCTTATTCAAAAAATCTTCAGCGACCCTCTTTTTTGTTTTTTTTTTTAAGTAAAACCCAAACTTTTCATCCCAGCATTCCTGCCCTTGAATAATCTTGCTCCAAACGCTCACTAAAGCTGTGGTGTCAGAATTCTGTCTATATGGTTGCCTTACTATTTCCATAAATCCCACATCTTACTACCTTTCTTTAGTGCTTGCCCACATCTGCAACTGACAACAATTTTATTCTGCTCACTTCATTCATGTGTTTCTACTTAATGTCAAAGCCCCGTTTAAGACGCTATAGGACTCTCAGTAGCGTAACACCATACAATTTCGATGAAACGTTTTCTCACTACTTCCAGCATTGGGAAAGATGTCAGATTTAATGGCCCAAACAGAGCTGCAGTGTTCAGTGAAGGTTCATTGTATTTGGATCATTACTCAATATTATGATTCTGTGGTCATCTGCCTGTGACCAAACCCAGTTTTGTTAATCAGTTTATCATATGACCTCGTAAGCATCAATTTTTTTCTGGACTCTTATCTCAGATTGGGGGATTAAATCAGATAATGCCAGAAAATTCTTTAGTATTGTGCCTGACCCCTAATGATTCTTCAACAAACTCTAGCTCATTTTTCTTCGTGTGGTCACATATCCTGATGAATTTATCTTTTCTGTTTAGCAAGTCTGTAGGAGCACTTATGTAAACTTCATCACTTGGATTACAATGTTCCATGAAAAACAACATGGAGTTTGAAATCAGACCACTTAATTGCAAGTTTCATTTACTTCTTAGGTGATCCTGGCATTTCCTTTGATCTGGTTTAACCTCCATACCCTAATGTATAAAATGGGAATTCCAATAATGGTGTTTCACATATTCTGGGGATTAAAGAAAATAATAAACTAGAAGGCCCTCTCATATCTCTCAAGTACTAGTCAAAAGACACAGTTATGATTGTGATAGATAGTCTACACATGTATATTGAGTTTTCTACAGCATTTAAATTTGAGATTACACATTAGTAAATACATTTACTTATAGAAAATATTGGCTCTTTGCATATTTCTTGATTTAAATTTTTTTTTATTTTATTTTGACAGGTAGAGTTATAGACCATGAGAGAGAGAGACAGAGAGAAAGGTCTTCCTTCCATTGGTTCACTCCCCACAAAGAATTCTTTATTTTTTGTTTTTTTTTTTAACTTTTATTTAATAAATATAAATTTCCAATATAAATATTTTAAAAATGGGTGTAAAATTCCATCTCAATTTCTTCTTCAGTATTATAATAACACCAAGCAGAAAGAAGGATCTTTAAAGTCTTTTCTGACTCAAAAGTCCTAAACATTTAGAATGTGTTCATGTTTATATATGAGTTGAAAAGCTACACATAAATGATAACAGAGTGATTTATTTTCATCCAAGTTTTTTTCTTTATATGTATATTGTACATGGGAAAATGCATTTTAAAAGTCAGCATATGTTATTAGTGGTTAACTCTGAATATGGAGTTATGGCTGATTTAAACATTTTTATTTGATATTCCCAATTTTTTTTATTTGTTTTTTGTTTCTTTTTTATTTTTTATTTATTTTTTATTTTTTTAACTTTTATTTAATGAATATAAATTTCCAAAATACAGCTTATGGATTACAATGGCTTCCCCCCCCATAACGTCCCTCCCACCTGCAACCCTCCCCTTCCCCAATGTTCTAGAATGAGATTATAATAATTTGATATTCCAAAAGAATTCTGTTAAAAAATCATTCCTTGGGCCGGTATTGTGGTGCAGTGGGTTAAGCTGCTGCTTTGGATGCAGGTTTTCTGTATGAGCACCAGTTTGAATCTTCGCTACTCTACTTCCAATCTGGCTTCCTGATAACATGCTTGGGAAAGCAGTGGAATATGGGCCCCTGCAACCCACAGGGGAGACCCAGATGGAGTTCCCGGCTCCTGGCTTCAACCTGGATCAACTCCTGCCTTACAGCCATTTGGGGAGTTAACCAGCAAACGGAAGATTCTCTCACTCTCTACCCCACTCCCCACTGCCTGGTATCTGATTTTAAAAACATAAATAAATAAATAAATTATTATTAAAAATTAAATATAGTTTTGATGTGTTCAACTAATGGTACTAGAACAAAAAAATACTAAAATGGATAAAGTATTACATTGTACATCAACAGTCAGGACAAGAGCTGATCAAGTCACGTTTCTCATAATGTCCATTTCACGTCAACAGGTTTCCCCTTTGGTGTTCAGTTAGTTGTCACCGATCAGGGAGAACATATGATATTTGTCCCTTTGGGATGGGCTTAATTCACTCAGCATGATGTTTTCCAGATTCCTCCATCTTGTTGCAAATGACCGGGTTTCATTGTTTTTGACTGCTGTATAGTATTCTATAGAGTACATGTCCCATAATTTCTTTATCCAGTCTACTGTTGATGGGCATTTGGGTTGGTTCCAGGTCTTAGCTATTGTGAATTGAGCAGCAATAAACATTAAATTGCAGACAGCTTGTTTGTTTGCCAATTTAATTTCCTTTGGATAAATTCGAAGGAGAGGTATGGCTGGGTTGTATGGTAGGGTTATATCCAGGTTTCTGAGGAATCTCCAGACTGACTTCCATAGTGGCTTAACCAGTTTGCATTCCCACCAACAGCGGGTTAGTGTCCCTTTTTCCCCACGTCCTCTCCAACATCTATTGTTGGTAGATTTCTGAATGTGAGCCATTCTCACCGGGGTGAGGTGAAACCTCATTGTGGTTTTGATTTGCATTTCCCTGATTGCTAGTGATCTTGAACATTTTTTCATGTGTCTGTCGGCCCTTTGGATTTTCTCTTTTGAAAAATGTCTGTTGAGGTCCTTGGACCTTGGGTTGTTTGTTTTGATGTTGTGGAGTTTCTTGATCTCTTTATAGATTCTGGTTATCAACCCTTTATCTGTTGCATAGTTTGCAAATATTTTTTCCCATTCTGTCGGTCGTCTCTTCACTTTCCTGACTGTTTCTTTTGAAGTACAGAAACTTCTCAATTTGATGCAATCCCAAATGTTAATTTTGGCTTTGACTGCCTGTGCTTCCAGGGTCTTTTCCAAGGAGTCTTTGCCAGTACCTATATCTTGCAGGGTTTTTCCAATGCTCTCTAATTATTTGATGGTGTCAGGTGGTATAATTAAGTCTTTTATCCATGTTGAGTGAATTTTTGTGTAAGGTGAAAGGTAGGGGTCTTGCTTCATGCTTCTGCACGTGGAAATCAGTTTTCCCAGCACCATTTATTGAATAAACTGTCCTTACTCCAGGGATTGGTTTTAGATCCTTGATCAAATATAAGTTGGCTGTAGATGTTTGGGTTGATTTCTGGTGTTTCAATTCTGTTCCATTGGTCTATCCATCTGTTTCTGTACCAGTACCATGCTGTTTTGTTAACAACTGCCCTGTAGTATGTCCTGAAATCTGGTATTGTGATGCCTCCAGCTTTGTTTTTGTTGTGCAAGATTGCTTTAGCTATTCAAGGTCTCCTATGTCTCCATATGAATTTCAGCATCATTTTTTCCAGATCTGAGAAGAAGGTCTTTGGTATTTTGATTGGCATTGCATTGAATGTATAAATTGCTTTTGGGAGAATGGACATTTTGATGATATTGATTCTTCCAATCCATGAGCATGGAAGATTTTTCCATTTCTTGGTATCCTCTTCTATTTCTTTCTTTAAGGTTTTGTAATTTTCATCGTAGAGATCTTTAACATCCTTGGTTAAGTTTATTCCAAGGTATTTGTTTGTTTTTGTAGCTATTGTGAATGGGATTGATCTTAGAAGTTCTTCCTCAGCCATGGCATTGTCTGTGTATACAAAGGTTGTTGATTTTTGTGCATTGATTTTATATCCTGCTACTTTGCCAAACTCTTCTATGAGTTCCAATAGTCTCTTAGTAGAGTTCTTTGGGTCTCCTAAATAAAGAATCATATCATCTGCAAAGAGGGATAGTTTGAGTTCTTCCTTCCCAATTTGTATCCCTTTAATTTCTTTTTCTTGCCTAATAGTTCTGGCCAAAACTTCCAGAACTATATTGAATAGCAGTGGTGAGAGTGGACATCCCTGTCTGGTACCAGATTTCAGTGGAAATGCTTCCAATTTTTCCCCATTCAATAGGATGCTGGCTGTGGGTTTTTCATAAATTGCTTTGATTGTGTTGAGGAATGTTCCTTCCTGGACACATGCAACCTACCTAAATTGAACCAGGAAGACATCGAAAACCTAAACAGACCCATAACTGAGACAGAAGTTGAAACAGTAATAAAGGCCCTCCCAACAAAGAAAAGCCCAGGACCAGATGGAATCACTGCTGAGTTCTACCAGACATTTAAAGAAGAACTAACTCCAATTCTCAAACTATTCAGAACAATCAAAAAGAGGGAATCCTCCAAAATTCTTTCTATGAAGCCAGCATCACCTTAATTCCTTAGCCGGAAAAAGATGCAGCATTGAAAGAGAATTATAGACCAATATCCCTTATGAACATAGATGCAAAAATCCTCAATAAAATTCTGGCCAATAGAATGCAACAACACATCAGAAAGATCATCCACCCAGACCAAGTGGGATTTATCCCTGGTATGCAGGGATGGTTCAATGTTCGCAAAATATTTTTAAAATAATTACTCTTCTCCTACAGGGAAAAATATTTAGCACTTTTGATTAAAGAACATTTTCTCCTCCTTTAAACTAGCTGTAGAATATAGTTTTCTCCACAAAAATAAACATTAATTTCATAATAGTTGATAGCATCAAATACAGAAAGAACCCACATGTTGTTGCTCATCTTGTTTACTTTAAGGAGGTTTCAAGGTCTTAGGAGCTCCCCAATGTGCAGATAGGAGTTTACTGAAGGAACAGCACACTCAGATAAAGAAGAGGTGATGGGGGGGGCACAGATTCATTTTTTAAATGATTTATTTATCTGAAAGGCAGAGTTATAGAGAGGCATAGGTAGAAAGAGAGAGAGAGAGAGAGAGAGAGAGAGAGTTCTTCCAGAGAGAGAGAGAGAGAGGTCTTCCATCTGATGGTTCACTCCCTAGATGGCCACAACAGCCAGAGTTTCGCCAATCCAAAGCCAGGAACCAGAAGCTTCCTCCAGGTTTCTCACACAGGTGCAGGCGCCCAGTGACTTGGGCCATCTTCTACTGCTTTCCTAGGCCATGGCAGAGAGCTGGATTGGAAGTGGAACAGCCAGGACTTGAACCGGCACACATATGGGATGCTGGTAGTGCAGGCGGTGGCTTTACCGGCTACACCACAGTGCCGGCCCTGGGGCACAGATGCTTAACCAGTGATTTGGAACTGGCAATTTGGGGTGAACAATATCCAAAAATCTAAGGTAAAAGATTATAAAGAAAGAAACCATAGTTTTCATTTTTTTTCAAGGAATTTATTACTCAAAAGAGTGTAGAGAGGAGAGTGAGCTCTGATTCATACTTGCTTACCTGGTATTTTTTTTTTTTTACAGGCAGAGTGGACAGTGAGGGAGAGAGAGAGAGAGAGAGAAAGGTCTTCCTTTTGCCATTGGTTCACCCTTCAATGGCCGCCGCGGCCGGCGCACTGCGGCCGGCGCACTGCGCCTATCCGAAGGCAGGAGCCAGGCGCTTCTCCTGGTCTCCCATGGGGTGCAGGGCCCAAGCACTTGGGCCATCCTCCACTGCCCTCCCTGGCCACAGCAGAGAGCTGGCCTGGAAGAGGGGCAACTGGGACAGAATCTGGTGCCCCGACCAGGACTAGAACCTGGTGTGCCGGTGCCGCTAGGCGGAGGATTAGCCTATTGAGCTGCGGCGCCGGCCTGCCTGGTATATTTTTTATTGACATCTCCTTGCTCTCCCCAAATCATTCCAGCCTAGTTGATGAACTAGCTAGTTACCCCATTTATGGTCCATGGGTAAAGCATTGTTTTCCTCTTTTTGGGATAGAAACATGGGGAAGACATTCCTTAGCTTTCCAAAGATAGACTCAATCATTGCCAGGCATTGTAAATTCTTTCTAGTCCCACAGCACCTGTCTAATTGAAAAGTCTTTCCATTTTGGTTTTCTGTAGTCAATTATTTAAGCACATTTTGAATCTATGTTGACTTGTTAGAGGTTCTTCTGTTTTTCTTTTTGGAGAAAGCTCCTCAAGTCTAGGACTAACGTCTAAGTCTATTGTCATTCTCTATATAATATCTCTCCACCTCTCTTTATCTTCTCTCTGTCTCTCTATGTCTCTCTCTCTCTCTCCAACACACACACACACACACACACACACACAATCATTGAATCTAAACAGAAGGCAGTTCTGAAGTTTCATGCAAGAGATGAAGAGAGTGAGGCTGAAGCTTTTGTCTTTATGTTAGTGGTCTCTTCTCACATTCAACTTAACACAAAAGGCTATTGATGAGAATCCCAGCTGTATATGAGACAGAAAAATCCATTTGTCATGATGGGGATCGCAGTGCAGTCCTTTATCCTACTACAATTGACAGAACTGATCACTTACCAGCATCTTGACCTCTGCATATCAGAGAGCCCCGGGGCTTAAATCTTCTCTACCAACTTTCTTTTATTTGGTGAGCTCTTTCAACCACAGGGCTTTAAATACTATCCATAAGCTGATAACTCCCAAATTTATATTTCTGCATTTGATTTCTCTCTGATCTCCAGGTATATGTCTGTAGCTTAATTCTCTACAACACAATTTGAATGTATGATGGGGAGCTCAAGCTTTATAAGTTTGAAGGAGGACTATTGATTAAAACTTCCACCAAAGTCCTGATAATCTCACTCTTTTCCTTATGTCACAAATAGCATCTCCAGTCTACCAGTGAGTAGCTCTAATTAAAGAAAAGAAGTTAGAGTCTTCCTAACATGAGCTATCTCTGATGTCACACACACACACACACACACACACACACACACAGTTCATCAGCCATTTCCATCAGCTCAACCTTGGACAGGTATTTGGATTCCAGACCACTTCACTCTACTTCTAGTGCTGCTTCCCCTTCTCACAGCAGTCTGTTTTGTCCTGAAGCATTTAAATTGCCTCCTTGCTGGTCTCTGTACTTTTATCTTGTGTATTCCCAGGAATGCAGCAGAGTTCTCCTTCTTAAAATACAAGTCACATCATGGCCTTCTCCACTCAAAACTCTACACTGGTTCCTGCCTCATTCAGTCACAGCCCAAACACTGACCTTCTTCTGAGATGCTGATCACAACTCCCGCCACTTTCCCCAGCTCCAGTCACTTGGTTCTTAGCTGTTCCTCAAACATACCAGGTGCAGTAAAATAGCATTTTCCCCATTCGTCATTCTACATACATCCTTTTGCTACACTATTTCTCTTAGATTTCTTAGCTTTACCTCAGATATTATCTGCTTCTTTTTTTAATCTGCCACTATTAGAATATCAGAATATAAGTTCTATGGATGTCAGATTTTTTTATTTAAAGGAGGTTTTGTATACAGCTGCATATACAGTACCTAAAAACATGCCTGACACATATTAGATGCGCCATAAATATTTGATGAATAAAGAAGTAAATGTGTAAGGACTCACCCCCAGGCTCCTTCTTTCTCAGAGTTCAAAGACCTAATTCTGTTACTTAACATATAAATAACTACTCAAATTTGTACTTGTTTGATTTTTTTTTTTCAAAAGAGTCTAAGAGTTTGCATGCTTTCTGTCACCACTTCTGCCAAATCTTTTTATAACTTACCAATTCTACCCATGTTTTTTTCCCACTTGGAACCATTACACCGTAGAGGAAGGGTCATTAGAGACCATCCGACCCAAACTCTCTCAGAAGACAGAAAATTGAACCTCAGGTTCATGAAATGACTTGCTCAACATTACAGAGCCTGTTAAAACAGAGCTGTAATTTAATTTCAGGTAGTTAAATATTTATTCCCAATTTATTCTCTGTTACCACAAGGATAATCAATATCTATCTATCTATCTATCATCTATATTCTAGTTAGCCATATGTTGACCTTGTTTCCATAATATGTAGTCAAAAGCAAATAACAAATCTTTAAAGAAAGAGATTTTCAAGTGCTTTGGAGGCTTGATGATGACTTTCTCAACATGAGAGAGGCTGGTGATGGAGTCCCCCTCACTTTCACAGAACAGAAGAGGCAGGATTCATCTGTGGGCATTGGCAAGACTGGTGCTTACTGACAAGCTCCGAGAATGGAAATATCCTGCTTGTCCTTTTAACAGGATTTCAGCCAGAGATTTGAGAGAAAAGTACTGCAGCCTAGTGGGCTGTGAATATGAGTGGAAATGTCAGAGCTATGAATCAGTTAACACGTTTTTATTTAGCATCTCCCTGTTAAAGAGGATGAGAAGCCACGGCTCCTGTGCTCAAATTCCTTACCATTTCAGAATGGAGTCCAGAATAGCAGAAGATCCTGTAAGATCTTAGAGGCTCTAGCACTTTGGAGTTGGAAAGCCTGACTGGAGTGGTAAGAATAAAGAGGCTTTTCATAATGTATAATCTTGTCAATAAGAATGACTAAGATTAAGGCAGGTAACAGGGATTGTGATACATCACTTGATCCTGTTCTTTCTGGACTCAGGAGCTACATTTACATTTTTCAGTTTATGAGACCTTCAATGCCCCCAAGAAAGTAGTGAGTCAAGGAGTATATTTTCCATTCTTCACAGAGAAGCTGAGACTCTAAGTTGTTGCCAAGTCTCCTGAGAATCTTAGGACATCTACAATGTTCTGCTGCTGCTGACTCCTCTATGTCTATCTACATTCTGAAGATGCAACCCTAACCCCACCTTCAGAACTCTCAAAGAAGATCAAACATGTCTCCTGCCCCATGTTGTATGACATAATTTTTTAAAAAAGAGAAGTTTAGGACATCTCAGGGTGTCGGTTTCTTCTTTGCTATTCATAACCGAAATGTTTTAACAGCCCTGAGGAGTTGTCCACCTATGGGGCCCTGATTCTTTGAGGGCTATCTTTGGAGGGTACATGGTTGACCTGGCCCTGCTGATGAGAAAAACACAGATGTCTACCATCTGGTCAGGGGTCCTTGGGCCTGTGCCAATTTCCTGTCACTGACAGCCAACACTTGATTGATGGAATTTGGTACTCCATTTTTTTTTTCTTACTGCAATATAACCGCATGAATGCAAATGGCACTTAGCCAAACTGAGAGAATTTGAACTTGGGCAGGGGTAAAGTTTACCATCAATGAAATGAGGGTCTGTTAAATAAATTACCAATGTAAACAGGATTGTAAAAGGGACAATTTAATCTACTTACAAGAATAAATTGTTTTCAAGCACTTAAGTTGCATAAATTTACATAGAGTGTGCTAATTACAAATGATTGATAGCCAGTCATTCAGACACATCTGGTAGAAGCCCTGCTCTATAACACTTTGTTAGACAATAGATTGCATTACTTGAAGTATTTGGAAATAGTTCAAATATATCTTTCATATATGTGTATATGTATTCATATACATGTGTATAAAAGACAGTCGTTGTTTTTCATCAAGCCATGTTCCCAGAAACTATACCACAAAGAATATTATCAAACACAGATCACTGAAAAACCAGATTATATTTTCAGATGTGAGCAGTGTTATAATTGGGACTTGTGAGCAAGATCCAGAGATCACACCAAATAAATCATGGATTCAATCAGCATTATGTCATAACAGCTGAAGCTACAGTAACCATAACCAGAGAAGACAACTAATATTTATTAAGCAGTTGCTACATCTAAATACGTGATATGTGTTATCTCAGTCACCAATACATGACCATTAGTGAGTTACTACTTTCATTTCAGGGGAGCCAACACTGAAACTCCCAAGAGATTAAGTATCTTGCTCCTAGTCACAGAATCAGTGGAGTTAGAAATTAAATCTAGATCTGATTTCAGATCCCATGTCTCCTTTTGGAAGTACAGCATGTATAATTCTTTTTTTTTTTTTTTTTTTTTTTTTTTTTTTTTTTGACAGGCAGAGTGGACAGTGAGAGAGAGACAGAGAGAGAAAGGTCTTCCTTTGCCGCTGGTTCACCCTCCAATGGCCGCCGCTGCAGCCGGCGCACCGCGCTGATCCTGGCAGGAGCCAGGAGCCAGGTGCTTTTCCTGGTCTCCCATGGGGTGCAGGGCCCAAGCACCTGGGCCATCCTCCACTGCACTCCCTGGCCATAGCAGAGAGCTGGCCTGGAAGAGGGGCAACCGGGACAGAATCCGGCGCCCCAACCGGGACTAGAACCCGGTGTGCCGGCGCCGCAAGGTGGAGGATTAGCCTATTGAGCCACGGCGCCGGCTAGCATGTATAATTCTTCAGAACTCTCAAATTGTACTTTGCTATGTAAAGCTCACATAATTTATAAGTTGCAAACAAATACGCTGCCATTTTCTGTGCCCTTGATGAGATTTTAGTCCTCTATGAAGACTCATTGTTAAGAGAAATCTCCTTTTTATGCATATGTGTCCCAAACTATGAAACTGTTCCAATATAAGATATTAATTTAAGCATTC
Organism: Oryctolagus cuniculus; assembly: GCF_964237555.1. Lineage (NCBI taxonomy): Eukaryota > Metazoa > Chordata > Mammalia > Lagomorpha > Leporidae > Oryctolagus > Oryctolagus cuniculus. The sequence continues at coordinate 32,281,417 of NC_091441.1, forward strand.
CTAAAGTTGCTGTATTTATTTATTTATTTATTTATTTTAACTTTTATTTAATGAATATAAATTTCCAAAGTACAGCTTATGAATTACAATGGCTATTTATTTAAAAAGGAGACAGATCATGATCTCCCACCCACTGTTTGACTCCCCAGAAGCCTGCAGCAGCTATGTCCAGGCCAGGCCAAAGCCAAAAGTGGGGAATTCAATGCAGGTCCCTCATGATGGTGGCAGGGACTCAATTACTTGAGCCATCACTTTGGTCTCACAGAATATGAATTAACAAGGATCTGGAATTGAGAGTAGAACTGGGGTTTGAACCCAGGTACTCAGAAATGCAATGCAGGCTTATGAAGAGGCATCTTAACCTCTTTACCAAACACCAGCCTCTATGTTACTTTTAATATATATTGCATTCTGTATTTTTAAGTTGTTGATATCCATGTATTCCCTTTCCCAATAGATAATAAACTCTTAGAAAGTAGAGGCTGATATCATTAATCCACGTATACACTACCCTCAATTATTTCACTACTTAGAATAAAGTCTTAACCAACAGGTGCTTAAATATATTTGTGTCATGGATTAGTAAATGAATGGATTTTTATGTCATAAATATACTAATATACCATGAATTTAAAGTAAACATATAGCTGCAATAAATATTAGAATATAATCTTCCCAGCACCATTATTGAATAGACTGTCCTTACTCCAGGGATTGGTTTTGGATCCTTGATCAAATATGAGTTGGCTGTAGATGTTTGGATTGATTTCTGGTGTTTCAATTTATGAGAGTATTTCAGGCATGGAAAGCCATGACACTCTGGGGGAAAAAAAAAAACCTAAATGAAAGATCTCCGTGAGTGAGATCCCAGTGGAAAGAACGGGTCATCAAAGAAGGAGGTACCTTTCTCTGAAGGGAGGAGAGAACTTCCACTTTGACCATGGCCTTGTCTAAATATTATCAGAGTCAGTGAACTCAGGGGCTTCCATAGCCTTGGCAGCTCATGACAAGAGCCTAGGGTGATTACTGAGGCCATAAACAAGAGTGTCAATTGGTTAAGTCAACAACAGGAGTCACTGTGCACTTACTCCTCATGTAGGATCTCTGTCCTTAGTGTGCTGTACATTGAGATTTAATGCTATAACGAGTACTCAAACAGTATTTTTCACTTTATGTTTCTGTGTGGGAGCAAACTGTTGAAATCTTTAATTAATGTATGCTAAACTGATCTTCTGTATATAAAGAGAATTGAAAATGAATCTTGATGTGAATGGAAGGGGAGAGGGAGTGGGAAAGGGGAGGGTTGCGGGTGGGAGGGACGTTATGGGGGGAAGCCATTGTAATCCATAAGCTGTACTTTGGAAATTTATATTCATTAAATAAAAGTTTAAAAAAAAGTTTTAAAAAAAAGAATATAATCTTTAAGATTACATTTTAGAAAGTTATCAGTTGTGATAATGAGGTGACAGGGTATTCTAGAATGATTTGGATTTCTAGAGTGTGTGAAAACATACTGATTCATGCAGAGAGACACCAAGATGGTGGAATAGGGAGGGGGCATACTACTCTAGTCTAGGGGAAGATTAAAAAAAAAGTGTGGAGAAAGTACAATCTCAGAGAGGAGTTAGGGAGAAAACAGCGGAGGAAGCTCCATGCAAATTAGAGGGACATTGTGGATCTACATGGAAAGTGTGGATGTGCACAACTCAGGACTCCAGCAGCTGAGAGCCTCAGCACCAGCTTTTGAGAGTGAGGTGATACCAGACTGCAGTAGCCCAAGCCACTGGCAATAAAGCTGCAAGAAGAGCCTGGTGCAAGTCTGGTTTGAACCCTGAGGAGGATATTATACCTGCCAACCTAGAGGAAAAAAAGAGGGGGACCACATTTCTTTTTCCCTGACCACCTGACTCTGTTGTGCTATAACTAGCTGAAAGGGAGCAGGAGTCATTTTGAACAAACGCAATAGCTGTGCCAATTCGTGTCCATGCACCCAGCAACCAGCCAAGAGGAGAAGCCTGAGTCTGGCTGGGAGAATTGCAGGGGGTTATATGCTTGTGACTGTGGGAACCTTGAATGCCAGGACTGTGAAAACACTGAGACTATATGGGATGGTCCAGGATGTAGCTGAGTCTTTGGATAGTCACTGTGGGTGGCTTCACACACTCAGGGCTCCCCGATTTCCTGCTGAGGGTCATAGCTATAGGATCCATGCTCACACTGAGGACTGCATAGATCATTTGTGTGGTTCTTGTGGCAGTGTGGTTCTTGTGGCACTGGGGCTAGCAACCAGTCACTGGTCTCCCTGGAGGAGAGGAGGTAAGCTTAAGACTATACCAACAGAGCAGATTAAATTTCCCCTCTGACAAAAAAAAAAAAAATGAGATTTACCACACCTAATTTGGATGTTACCTTGGAAACTCTCCTCAAGCTGGAGCACTGAAGAGAGCTCCCTGACCACATCTAGCACACGCCTCAGGGTATTCACTGAAAGGGCAGACATTCCACTAATCCATAGAGGCATAGTCCAAGGATAAAAGCCATCATAGGGAGGGGGAATATCTCCACAATTGCCTAAAAATAAATACAGCAATTCAAGAAACAAGAATAAGGAAGACAACATGATGCATTCAAAGTTAGTAAAATGGTGCCATCTTCCTAAGCTGAGCCTGGAAGTCAGGTGACCCAAGCAGCCCAGTCAAGTGTCAGCTCCACCCCTACCCTAATGGATTTGCTGCTCCTACTTCCTTACCTCTGCAAAGCTATATAAGACCTGTTATCCCAGTACAGGCTGCTGTCCTCTTTGTGCATGGGGAGGCAGCCTGTTGGGTTTCCCTCACCCAACAATAAACCTTTTCCCTTACTCAGGTATTTGGTGTGTTTTGTGGTGGCCTTTCCTTTCACAAAGGGACACAGCACTTTTATAATAGATGTGAAAATGAAGAGATTGAAGAAATGCCAGAAACAGAATTCAAAAAATTGATTGTAGGATTACTTAGAAGTAATCAGAAGCAAATCCACAAGTTAAAGAAATCCATACATCACATGAATGAACATTTTTTCCCATGAAATTGAGATTTTTAAAAAGAAATCAAAATGAAACATTGGAAATGAAGAATTCAATAGATCAAATAAAAAATACAGTGGAAAGTCTTTTTTTTTTTTTTTTTTTTTTTTTTTTTTGACAGGCAGAGTGGACAGTGAGAGAGAGAGACAGAGAGAAAGGTCTTCCTTTGCCGTTGGTTCACCCTCCAATGGCCGCCGTGGCCGGCGCACTGCGGCCGGCGCACCGCGCTGATCCGATGGCAGGAGCCAGGAGCCAGGTGCTTTTCCTGGTCTCCCATGGGGTGCAGGGCCCAAGCACCTGGGCCATCCTCCACTGCACTCCCTGGCCACAGCAGAGGGCTGGCTTGGAAGAGGGACAACCGGGACAGAATCCGGCACCCCGACCGGGACTAGAACCCGGTGTGCCGGCGCCGCTAGGCGGAGGATTAGCCTAGTGAGCCGCGGCGCCGGCTCAGTGGAAAGTCTTAACAACAGACTCAGTGAGGTAGAAGATTTTCTGTGTTAGAAGACAAATCTCTGGAAATTTTACAGTAAGACGAAAGAAAGAAAGAAAGAAAGAAAGAAAGAAAGAAAGAAAGAAAGAAAGAAAGAAAGAAAGAAAGAAAGAAAGAAAGAAAGAAAGAAAGAAAGAGAAAGAAAGAAAGAGAAAGAAAGAAAGAGAAAGAAAGAGAAAGAAAGAGAAAGAAAGAGAAAGAAAGAGAAAGAAAGAAAGAAAGAAAGAAAGAAAGAAAGAAAGAAAGAAAGAAAGAAAGAAAAGAATTAGAAAACTAAAAAAACAGTGTTGGAGATTTATGGGACACTATCAAACCCAACACACTAGTCTTAGGAATTCTTGAAGGCACGGAAAGAGAGATTGGATTAGAAGGTCTTTTTAGTGAAATAGCTACAGAAAACTTCCCTAATTTGGAGAATGAAAGGGACATCCAAGTACAGGAAGCACATAGAACTCATAATAGACATGACCAAAAAAGATCCTTACCATGATACATCGTAGTCAAACTCTCCACAGTAAAACATAAAGAAAAAATTCTAAAATGTAAATGAGAGAAATGCCAGATTACTTTCAGAAGATCTCCAATTAGACTCACAGCTGACTTCTCATCAGAAACTCTACAGGCTAGAAGAGAATGGCAAGATATGTTCCAAGTTTTAAGAGAAAAAAATGGTCAACCCAGAATATTGTACCCTGAAAAGCTCTCATTTATGAATGAAGGTGAAATAAAGACCATCCATAACAAACAGAAATTGAATTTGTCACCACTCATCCAGCTTTACAAAAGATGCTTAAGGATGTGCTACACACAGAAACATAGTCATCACTATGAAAGAAGGTGAAGGCAGAAAATCTCTCAGTAAATGTACAAAGGAAATTCAAAGTAAACAATAGAAATATTTATGGGAAAATGGTAGAACCAAGTCATTATTTACCAATAGTCACCTTGAATGCAAATAGTCTCAACTATCCAGTTACAAGATATAGACTGGCTGAATGATTAAAAAGGTTTATTTGTTACCTACAAGAGATATATTTCACCAACAAAGATACATGCAGACTGAAAGTGAGGGGATAGAAAAATATTTCATCTTAACAGAAACCAAAAAAGAGCTGGTGTAGCCCTCCTAATATCAGACAAAATAGAGTTTAACATAAAAACTATTAAAAGAGACAAATAAGAACACTATGCAATGATTAAGAGATCAATTCAACAGGAAGATGTGACTATAATAAGTGTATAGGCTCCTAATTACAGAGTACCTGGGTATTTAAAATAAATGTTACTGGATCTAAAGGGAGACATAGATGCCCATACAATATTAATGGGGATTTCAATATCCCACTTTCAGTGATGGACAGATAAACCAGACAGAAAATCAGCATGAAAATAACAATTAATTGACACTATAGGCCAAATGGACCTACCAGATATCTATGGAACTTTTCATCCTACTGTTGCAAAATACATGTTCTTCTCACCAGTGCATGGAACTTTCTCTAGGATAGACAACAGGCTAGGCCATAAAGCAAGTCTCAGCAAATTCAAAACAATCAAAATCATACCATGCATCTTGTCTGACCACAATGGAATGAAACTGCAAATCAACAGCTAAATAATCTCTAGAACATGTGTAAACACATGGAGGCTGAACAGCATGCTCCTGAATGAAGACATCAAAATAGAAATAAAAAAACCTGAGGAACAGGAGTTTTATTCCTTACTATTTGTTGAACCCTTTACTTAGCATAGAGTTAATCTTCTGTATATAAAGTTAATTGAAAATAGGTTTTAGTAAAAAAATAAGAATGAGACTAGGAGATGGAAGAGGAAGGGTGGGAGAGCAAAGAGGACAGCAGTTATGGTGGGAAGAATAACTATGTTCTTAAAGTTGTATTTATGAAATTCATGAAGTTTGTATACTTTACATAAAAAGTTTTCTGGGGAAAATAAATAAATTGTTTATGTTTGCCCAATTTTCTTAAAAAAAAACAACAAAATATACTACTTCTTTTGAAGAAAATTCCAATAGTTAGCAAATCTGTCAAAATTAATTCCTTGATTTTGGAGATAACATCTAAAGTAAAAAATATGATAAAATTTATCATTTTACCATTTCAGTGTGTGATTTGTGATACTGAATACATTCACGATGTCGTGTATGGTGTGTGTATGATAGAAGGTTTAACACTCAGCTCTCTCCCTCAGTCCACTACTCTTGTCTTTTCCTTCCTTTTTTTGTCTAACATTAAAAACCATCAAGTGAGCAGATGAAAGTAGCAAAACAGGGTATATTCATGGGACAGTGTTAATTAAAAAAAAACTATCAAGGATGTCAGGGAATCATCAACATTTCTACTTATTCTGATGATTCTTCATACCAGTTCTACTAACATGAATTTAAAATGTGCTGAGTGAACCATTTAAAATCACATAACAGACTCTGAGCCAGTCACCAGTCCCAGGAGTTTAAAATGGATGGCAGTTCTAGCCATAAAGTGCCATCTTGTTTTCACTGTTCTAAGTCCAGGTGTTTCCACATGGAGCAAAGCCTTTGCGGGTTCTGTCTGCCTATTGAGGAAATGTTCTCGTTGTTAATGTCATCCCATTACTCCTCATCACTTTTCCTTGTATGGGGTTGAGTAATTCCTTTGCCTCCTTAGAAGTTAAATACTTCAAATATTTATAGGCTGTAACTTGAAAAGTTTTGTGCTAATGGATCATGTTTCTACCTGAGGGACTCCTTCATTTTCCCCAAATTACTGTAGGCGCATAATCTTTAATCCTCCATTATTTCTGATTTCTTCAGGTTAAGCATCCGTGGGTGGCAGTGAATTGAACTGACACTTCCAAGCTGCCTTTTTAAGATAAAGACTTTTCTTCCCTACCTTTAACATTTGAGTGTTCCAAGAGAACAAATTGGCTCAGTACTTTCTGGCATAGGAAATCTGATTTGGCCAAACAAAACATTAAGACTGAAGAGAAGCAGCTGGTCCTTGACCTGGAATACAGGTAACTCTTATTACAAAATGTTGCTAGAGCTTTACACGATTCAGTAAATGAACAGCTGTGAATCATCAAAGGAGAGAATATCTGTGAAAGGGGTTTATGAAATAAAACATATTATAATAATAAAATGTATTAGCATTAATATGAATTGTGTCAGGTTATTTGGATATTTTAAGTCTTATTTACTCTATGCTACAGTTTAAAAAGAGTAATAGTGTTAGATGCACATAAAATTTGCTGCACAGAATTTATCTTTTCATTTATAGCATATTCACATGACTATGACAATGAACAATATTATAATAATAAGAGTAATTCACATTTATTGAAAGTTTACTCCATGTCAGTATAGGAAGCTAAGTGTTATATAAAGATTATATCAATGTTTACAATATCTCTCAGAAGAATGCTTTATTTCTCTAGAGCATTAGTAAGAAATTGGAGTCTTAAAAGGTTGTCAACAAAGCCATTCTAACAATGTGAACTTGAACCCAGATCAGTTCTACAGCAGTGTCTACATTCATATCGTATTATCCTCTTCTATGATAGCATCATGCTCTTCAGCTACTGAAGTGTGCCCATCGCTTTTCCTTAGTTAAATGGGTGTAGCTCTCAGGTTTTGAGGACTTTAGAGAGTTGTGCCTTTCTCTCCTTCTGTCTACAGTGAGGTGTCTCCTCTTCTTCCTTTCTTTTTGATAGTTTCCTCTCTCTCTTAATTTGGTGCTACAAGAGTCCTAAAAACTCGGAAGTCATATGAAAACATTAAACATGTGTAGTGAATGAAAGTCAACAGACACTGACTGAGTGCAAGACTAACAAGGCTGTCCCTAGTCAATCAGGTTGTTGCACAATTTGTTTTAAGCAGAAGCAGCTACAGAATGTGGAGGGGGCTGGAGGAGCTAGAGAAAGTGAACATTGGGCTAGAGGCTGACTGTGGCTCTCTCAGATTAGGTATTTTGTGAATCCATGAAAGCAATTTTTGTAAATAGAGCAGAAGGAATTGTTTCCTACTTTACTAATTATTAATTCAACACACTTCATGGAAATCTGTAAGCCAGAGTGGTGGCAGTTAATGTAGAATGAAGAGTCAGATGCAAAGGATCACTACCCTCCCAGAGAATTTTCATGGGGAAAGGAGGGCTCAGAATCCAAACATACAGAGCAAGATTGTTGCTGTAGAAAAATGTAATCTGAGAACATAATGGAGCATGAAGGGTCATGGGAGCTTCTCTGAGGAGATGCCATTGGAACTGAACCTTGAATCACAAAGAGGAGCAAGGATCTGGGGGAAGAGCATCTCAGGCCATGAGAACAGGAGGTGAAAAGACCCCACAGTGGGATCACGCTGATTTCTTTACAAAACAGAGAGGTGAGCATGGGAGAGGTAAATAAGAGAGCAACCAGATCACAGGGATTTCCACCCCAGTCTTCTTGAAATGAGAAGACACTGGCAGCTATCTATCTGTGAAGAGGCATGACACTATTTTAATTTTTTGAACATAACTTTGATTGCTATCTAGAGAATGGGTTTGTCATCATGTACAGCTTTGCAGGATGTACAAACAGCTTTGTTAAACTAAAGTTTGATCAAGATAATCATATTATCTGCTTTTATTTATTTTTTTTTAACACACACACACACAAACATCTCAAAAGAATGAGAACCTCAGGGGCTCCATTTACTCTAACCTTCACAAAAGTCCCTATGTCTCATCTGCACCTCATGTTGGGTTTAGTAATGCCTTCATCTCCCATATTCCTAGACTCAGAGTAGACTATTAGGATCTTAGCAGTTTGTATTCTCAATCCTTGAGGATTCTGCTGTGGTGAATTACTTCAGGGGTGCACAGTACTTTCCTGCTTCATCCTATGTTCTAGCCCAATCCTCCCCACCCATTTCCTTTTTTAAAAAGATTCATTTTATTTATTTTAAAGACAGAGTTACAGAGAGAGAGGGGAGAGAGAGACAGAGAGATCCCCATGCTCTGATTCATAACCCAAATGGCTGCAACAGCTAGGGCTGAGCCAGGCCAAAGCCAGAAGCCAGGAGCCACATCCTAGTCTTCCACATGGGTGCAGGGGCCCAATTACTTGGGCCATCCTCTGCTGCTTTCCCAGAAAAATTAGCAGGGAGTTGGATTACAAGTGGAGCACCTGAGACTTGAACTGGCACCATAAAGGATGCTGATGTTGCAGGTGGCGGTCTAACACACTGTGCCACAATGCCGCTGTGCCTCCTCCCCCTGCTCTGACTTACTTATAATGCTGGAAAATCACCTTTGGAATTTTGTTTCCTTAATGCAATGTTTAGATTTTTTGTTAAAATGCAAATGTTTTTAAGATGAGTAACTTTTAGCTTATCTTCATTGGCTACTTCACCTCCAGCTGAGGTTTTATTGGAAGCTGAGATGTAGGGAAAAGAATAGAAAGAGCATGGAGGGGCTTTGGATGCTTCCAGGATATGGCCAAGACCAGATGTAGAGGAGAGGGAGTATCACCAAGAAAAAAAGAAAGCCTCTGGACTGACAAGGTGCCCAGAACTGCCACTTATTTTCTGCTTTATTCCAGATTGTTCTTCTGATTTTTTATTATTCATACAACTTGAATGACTGATACCCCCTTTTGTTTGAGGAAAGAATTAAAGATTGTCAAAGCTTGCAACTGAAGCCAAGGCTGAGGGACGGAATTGAACCTATGGAGAGCCACTTGGACATCTCAAGTAGGAGCCAATATTCGTGGCAACAAGCAATCATGAAACTGTGGAGTGAAGAATATCAGGGAAAGAAAAATTCTCTCTAAAGATAGACAATTTGTAGGAGGAGCATTAGACAAGATGTTGAGAGCTGGTTTGGATTTCCAGATCTAGCATTTGTGTTGTGGAATCAAGCAAGAGACATTCTGTTTCAAGCAATTCATAGTAAGTAGTCAATCACTAGTGAATTAATCCTTGCAAGAATCCCCAATCAAATAAATTTCTAATAAGTTATCTGGCAGTAGAGAACAAACATCTACCTTTTAACAAATGAAATCCAACTCTGCATGAATTAAGCCTCAACTGTGTGTGTTCATATGTGTACATACACACATATGTAGTTATGTTCATGTATGTACTTATAGGTAAACTTGAATATGTATATGCATGTGTATATATTCACATGTATAAATCTACACAGAAAAGCAAAACTTGAGGCATATATACATACAAATACCCATGTATGTGCACGAGTACACAGTAAGCCGCCTGTTACACATGTGCCTAAATGAGTTTAACACCTCTCTTTTATAAGGAGACTCCAGCTACAGTGAAATGACTGGTCCCAGACTCACCTGTCAACTAAACAAGTATGAAATCTGGATAGATTATATCAGATACTTATTTGGAGACCCTGGAGTACAACTTAGTGAAATACTTTGTTCCTTAACAGAAGGAAAGCATAGGAAATGATAGCCACATTGACTTGCATGTTCTCCCCAAGCATGTTTTCTAGGCTTTTATGTAGGTATGAGAAATCCAAGCAATGAATAGCCCAAAGAAATAATACTATAGTTTGAACTTTCTAAGATACTTAGGATTTTTGAAGCAGTGTCAGAGATGTGACATTTCAAAAATCTGTGTGGAAATGTATCTCTGATCCTAGATCAACTCTTGGCTGGTACAAGTGCATTATGAGATAATAGGAAGCCTAGAAATCACATATGCCTAGAAGTTGAGAATTTTTTTAACTTTTATTTAATAAATATAAATTTCCTAAGTACAGCTTTTGGATTATAGTGGCTCTCCCCCCAACCCCATAACCACCTTCCCACCCACAACCATCCCATCTCCCACTCCATCTCCCATCCCATTCACATCAAGATTCATTTTCAATTATCTTTATATACAGAAGATCAATTTAGTATATACTAAGTAAATATTTCAGCAGTTTGCACACATACAGAAATACAAAGTGTAAAGTACCGTTTGAGTACTAGTTATACCATTAATTCACATAGTACAACACATTAAGGACAGAGATTCTATATGGGGAGTAAGTGCATAGTGACTCTTGTTGTTGTTGATTTAACAATTGACACTCTTATTTATGGTGTCAGTAATCACCTGAGGCTCTTATCATGAGCTGCCAGGGCTATGAAAGCCTCTTGAGTTCAAAAACTCTGATCTTGTTCAGACAAGGCCATAATCAAAGTGGAAGTTCTCCCTTCAGAGAAAGGTACCTCTCTCTTTGATGGCCGGTTCTTTCCACTGGGATCTCACTCGCAGAGATCTTTCATTTAGGTCATTTTTTTTATTTTTTTTGCCACAGTGTCTTGCCTTTCCATGCCTAAAATACTCTCATGGGCTCTTCAGCCAGGTCTGAATGCCTTAAGGGCTGATTCTGAGGGCTGATTCTGATCTTAAGGGCCAGAGTGCTGTTTAGGACATCTGCCATTCTATGAGTCTGGTGTGTATCCCGCTTCCCATGTTGGATCATTCCCTCCTTTTTAAATCTAACAGTTGGTATTAGCAGACGCTAGTCTTGTTTATATCATCCCTTTGACTCTTAATCCTATCATTACGATCAATTATGAACTGAAACTGATCACTTTGACTAGTGAGATGGCATTGGTACATACCACCTTGATGGGATGTACCTGGCACGTTTCTAACTCTACTGTTTGAGGCAAGTCCTATTGAGCATGTGCCAAACTGTACATCTCCTCCCTCTCTTATTCCCACTCTTATATTTAACGGGGATCACTTTTCAGTTAAATTTATGGAGAGTAGTTTCAAAAGGGCCTGACCCATTGAAGAGTGCCTTTAAAAAAAAAGATTTATTTATTTATTTGCAAGTCAGAGCTACACAGAAAGAAGGAGAGGCAGAGAGAGAGAGAGAGAGAGAGAGAGAGAGAAAGAGAGGTCTTCCATCCGCTGGTTCACTTCCCAATTGGCCGCAACAGCTGTCGCTGAGTCGATCTGAAGCCAGGAGCCAGGAGGTTCTTCTGGGTCTCCCATGTGGGAGCAGGGGCCTTAGGAAGTTGAGAATTGATCAGACAGTGCAGAAGCACTAGAGACCACAGTCAGAGTAGTAGTAGCTTGAGTGATACTCTGAAATAGGGAATTCTAAAACATGCTGGAGGAGTAAGGACAGTGCCTAAGAATTAAATAAAGGCAATGTATACATCTTAACAAAACTGTTTTCCAGAACTGCTTCACCATTAATTACCTTCAAGAATGAACTCAGTTTAGTTGAGATGATGATAACATAACTCAAGACATCTGCAGAGAATTGTTTAAAATGTCCAAAATGCCATAAAAATTTATTAGACAGAAAAAATGATACAGCAGAAAGATGAGATAGTTGGCAGAAGCTAATCTAGACATAATCTCAATGGTAAAGTTAACAAACAATAATTTCAAAAAAAACTGTGTTGCAGAAAATAGAGGGAAAATTTATGGGGTGGATAAAAAGATGAAATATTTCAACATAAATTAGAATCTATTAAAAGCAATTAAATGAACATTCTAAAAGTAAAAATTCAGTATTTGAAACTGATTATGTTTAAAAGCATGTTAATCACAATAGAAGATGTGATTATTGAAACTTAAGAGACTATAGAACAAAATTGGAAGAAATGTGTGAGATAAATTAAATTATTTAATGCACATGCAATGGCAATATAAAGAGAAGTAATGGGAGGTCAGTGTGTTGTGGCTCACTAGGCTAATCCTCTGCCTACGGCACTGGCACCCCGGGTTCTAGCCCTGGTTGGGGCGCCGGATTCTGTCCCGGTTGCTCCTCTTCCATTCCAGCTCTCTGCTGTGGCCTGGGAGTGCAGTGGAGGATGGCCCAGGTTCTTGGGCCCTGCACCTGCATGGGAGACCAGGAGAAGCACCTGGCTCCTGGCTTCGGCTCAGCGCAGTGCACCAGCCATAGCGGCCACTTTGGGGGGTAAACCAACAGAAAAAGGAAGACCTTTCTCTCTGTCTCTCTCTCTCACTGTTTAACTCTGCCTATCAAATAAAAAAAGAGAGAGAGAGAGAAGTAATGGGAAAGAGATAGTATAGGGGGAAGGGCACCAATAAAACTATTCAGATCCTTTCTTATATTGATGAAAGATGCCAACCCACAGATTTAAGAAGTTCAGTGATCAGTAAATGGGAAAATACAAAAATATTATAGATAAGCACTATAAAGTCAAACTTCTGAAAACAGAACTAAAGAGAAAATTTCCATAGATAGACATACTGGCATGGAAGAGTGAGTTTGACTTCTTTAAATAGCCTTTACATGCAGCCTTGCAAATCTTTGGCTAATACTTGGACTATCTTTAAATCCTTGTTATGATAAAGTTGGAGAGCACATTAAATGCTCCTCTTAAAGTTACACAAGATCTGCCTCAATTTCACTTCTTCCAAAGAGCCTTATCCAAGATTCCAGCTCCTATGAGAGCTGGAACAGGGCCAGATGCCTTTTTTTTCCTTCTCCCACTGTTTTATGTCTAAATAGATCATGCTTTTCCATTGCAATGCTTGGCTCCTTAAGAATGCAAGAGATCTTAAAAACATTTCACATAGCTCCTTTGAAGCTTGGTGCAATACTAGAACAAATTATATTTCCCTCTGAAATTTTGTTATATTGAATTAATTGGAGTGTATTAGTCTTCATTACAATACAGCACAAAGTTTGCAGACATTTTTCCACTCATATAGTACTTGCATACTTTCAATCGATATTTATTATGTTCCTTCTACGTGTGAAGCACTTGTATCTAAAAAAAATTACCATTGTTCCATAAATTTTCAAAATGTACATAAAATAGGCCAAATAAATTCCAAATTCAGTATCCTGTTAAACATTATTATCCATTTATAATATCTATTACCCTTTTAAAATTTCAATACCTAAGTCTTCTATAATCAATTGCAATTGCATGAATACACAATAACTTTTTTTATTAAATCTGAGTTTAAATATTTGTTGTAGAGCCTTAATTTAAAATCTGACCCTCTTCTGAATGGAATGCCTTTATGAAATTTAATAAAACATGAAGGTCATAAAATGTATTAAACTATTGTAGTTTCTCCATTTTTAATTCTGAACAGGCAAGATTCAAAGAGAGCAGCTTGCTTTCTTGCAGTTAAACAAGGCAAATTGGAAGAATGATGTCCCTTCTCCAGCCCTCACCCTCAGGAAGATTCCTATCAACTGGTGCAGAAAGACTGAGTAGAAAGGACAGAGTACACATCAGCTGACCTCTCCAGGACCCTAAGTCTGAAGCTTCCATAGCACACTCACTGTGCAAATGTGTCCAAAGAAATTTTAATGAATAATGAGATCCCAGCTGCTTGTGGTTAAGAGATCATCAATAACCTTATGAAAGGTTTGTCAGAAACAAATACGCTAACAAGAGCAAAACGACCTTCTCAGAGGATGACTAGCCTGTTTTTCAGTGGCTGGATTTTTGGGAGGGGACTTGAAGAGTAAGAAAAATTCATTTGTTTTAGCCTTTAAACTAGGGTTTATTCATTCCTTACTCTCCTCCCTAGCTGATTGTTTACAGTACTCAGGCACTTGGGTAGAGAGTTATTAAGGACTAACTGAAGGAACAGATAGGCAGTTCTCTCCTGCCACATTTTCTCATGAATATTATTCAAATCTGAAATGCTTCTGACAACAATTTTGGCCACTTGGAAAATAGTGAACTTTTTCCAACATCTTGTAAGGAAGTTCACTGAATAGCTTAGTTCTCAAACTTTGGTCCTGACCCAAATTAAAGTTGCTGATGCTCTACAAAATGGCTTGGAAGCAGCCCCAGAAAAAGAAACACTCCACCCTCCTTGTTCCCAGTTTCCAGGCCCACTGCAAAAGGGCAAGGAGCATGGAGTCTTTCCTGGAGAGAATCCTGCTCTAGAATGTTCTCTACTCACATCACTCAACTTGTGCAGAGGGTTAGAGACAGACACTCTCTTGTTAGACAATCTGCAGCAGCCTACAGTTGTCTGTAATGGTAACTTCTTTGAAGACAGAATACGCATAGAAAAAGAAGGAAGGAGATTAATATTTTTTGTCACTGAGCATTTGTGATGTCATAGACTTTGTTCAGTGGAAGGTAAAGATACATCAGTACTGCTGTCACTGATTTGAAGGAATTAATGACTGGCTGGCAGGAGATTGTACTGGGGAGCTTCCAATTCCCTATCCTGATTCCCCTTTTCCCTGTAGGTTGAACAATATGGGTTGTACCAACAGGTGCTTTTGCTCTCTGCCTTCTGTTGGGGGTCAATAAATGAGGAACCTTGCAAAGATAGATTGGACTGAGTATGGAGAGATGTTACAGAATATCTATCACTCTAATTTCTTCTATGTGTGGTCAGTTGGGTTGGCTACATTCCTTAACTTAACCATGATTACTTTCAGTGAAGCTCTCAACATTCACACTCCTCGTGCTACTGTAACCCTGAACTCTCCTTCCTCCTGTACATTTACAGGAGGTGATACCACATCTGTCCCTAGATCCAGGATATTGCACCATCCACCATAGTTCATGTTAATCTACCACAGTTCACTCTACCCTTGAAAAAATTGTTTCATTAGACTGTCTTCAAATTATCCAGTACTTTGTACCATATATTAATGATATAAGGACATTTGTTCACTTGTAGTATGACCATGCCAGGTTATCCAACCTCACTGTGCCCCGTTTTCTTGACTTGTAAAATGTAGATAATAGTGTATGTTGAGCAACTATTTCAAAACTTAGAAAACTATACCAAGCATCTGACACATGCTAACACCTTGGTGTTTTACTTGAGCATTAGACTTATATACAACCATGAGAGTACTTCAGAATGTTCATGGAAAATGCACATTATCCTTTAATTCCATTTTCCATGAACTGTTTGGAACACCCTTGAACATGAGCTTAGCCAAAACAGAGAGAAAAAAGGTCATCAGGAAGTTACATAATTTGGTGATTCTGTAACCCATGCTCCTAAATAAGTGTTTGTTCCAAGCTGGTCATAGTTACTGTGTGATTCTTATTTTATGAGAATCTCCTCACAGTGACCAGAAGTTTGCTGTTTGCATTTTGTGTTCTGCATGACTCCTTTATAAAAACCAACCATGTCACTGGGGTCCTGCCAAGGAACAACTCTTGTGGAAAAACTGGCTGGGTTGGACTTACTGAAAAGTTGTAAATTGGTCCTCACTATGATGTTTCCTAAGGGATTTCAAAATGATTTTGATTTTAAATCACATTTTCTGTCTTTTGAAACCATTATTCCAATAAGAGGGTTCTCCACTGTCCATGTATACCACCCTGAGCTTCTACTCTGCCTTCTCTTTTTTCCATGCTGGACTCCACACCTAGAGTCAGGTCTAACTTTTAGCATAAGTCCTTGCACAAAATACATACTCAGTACAGTTCAACTACCCCTTACCTGAAATCTCTGAGACCAGAATGTAAGATTTTTTTTTCATTTTGGTATGTTTGCATATACATAATGGGAAAAGCACCAAATTCATTTATGTTTCATATACATTTTATATTGATAGGCCAAAGGTAATTTTATACAATATTTTAAATAATGGTGTACATGAAACACACTTTCAAAGTGTGGAATTTTCTACCTGTTATCTCCCATCAATGCACAAAGGTTTTGGATTTTGGAGCATTTTTAATTTTCAAATTAAGGATGTTCTGTGCACATTTATTACACAAATGAGTAAAGATATCAAAGAGTAGTGCCAGATCATGCTTTATAGGTCGCTATAATTCTGGAGGAATTTCTCCCCACTCCCTCTCCCCAGCAATGGAGGGCTGGAATGAGAGATGGATCAGGGAAAGCCAGTGGTTTATTGGATGCTTGCCTGAAGTCACCAATATGAAAGCTTGGTTTCTTGGAACTCATTTATATGAGAAAGAGGTTTGGGAGACTCACAGTGTGAATGAGAGAGTTTTTGTAGCTCCTCTATACACAAGCTGATTTCATAAACTGGGCTCGTTGGCCTCTCTGAATTCTAAATTTATTGTTTATTGTTTTGTTTTGTTTTGTTTTTGACAGAGTTAGACAGTGAGAGAGAGAGACAGAGAGAAAGGTCTTCCTTTTCCGTTGGTTTACCCCCCAAATGGCCGCCATGGCTGGCATGCTGCGGCTGGAGCGCTGAGGCCGAAACATTATGCAGATCTGAAGCCAGGAACCAGGTGTTTCCTCCTGGTCTCCCGTGCGGGTGCAGGGCCCAAGAACCTGGGCCATCCTCCACTGCCTTCCCGGGCCACAGCAGAGAGCTGGACTGGAAGAGGAGCAACTGGGACAGAATCCGGAGCCCCAGCCAGGACTAGAACCCAGGGTGCCAGCGCCGCAGGCAGAGGATTGGCCTATTGAGCCATGGTGCCGGCCTGTTTATTGGTTTTAAAAGGCGGCGCCCGCACACCGGGTTCTAGTCCCAGTCGGGGTGCCGGATTCTGTCCCGGTTGCCCCTCTTCCAGGCCAGCTCTCTGCTGTGGCCAGGGAGTGCAGTGGAGGATGGCCCAAGTGCTTGGGCCCTGCACCCCATGGGAGACCAGGATAAGTACCTGGCTCCTGCCATCGGATCAGCGCAGTGCGCCGGCCGCGGCGGCCATTGGAGGGTGAACCAACGGCAAAGGAAGACCTTTCTCTCTGTCTCTCTCTCTCTCTCACTGTCCACTCTGCCTGTCAAAAAAAAAAAAAAAAAAAGGAGGATGCTATGCCACTGATGCTACCTTTATTGATGCGTTCATCCAAGAAGTCTAAGGGTGGGTACTACATTGTTGAGACAGTTGAGGTGCCATGAAAAGCTAGCTGTCCAGCTCTGGACCCAGCATACATTTCCTCCGTAGTTTTGATGGTGACCTTTTAGCTTTTGAGTCGTTTGCATTCCTACTTCTACCTGCAGGGAAATTTTTCTTAGAGCAGTTTGAATGCCAATCTCTATCTTGGAGGGAGTATACATTTTCTAAACATCCATTTCAATTCTTTCTGGCCCCCTGGTATTATCTACCAGGGTGGCAAGCAGCTCTGAAGTGCCTGCAGCTCGTAAACAATGCTAACAAGAAAATCCTGACAGAACAGATTTTTAATTCACTTTCTTGACTTATTTACCAAATTCTCCTCCCACATAGGTTTGCACTAGCTGACTGACATGCTGTGCTAGGCAAGGGGGCCTAGTAAGCTGGCAGTGTTAAGTGACAATGATGAAGGACAACAGTCTGCTTTGAAAAATGAGTTATTAGAGCAGCCATCTTTGTTTCTCAGTGACCCTCAAGATTTTGGGACATATGAGTGGACTTCATAAAGTTCATGGCAAATGGAATTACAAGGTAAGTTTATGTGGGTGCAAAAAAATTGAAAACCACACATAGTTTTTAATCATATATCTTCCTTGGCATTTTTAACATCTCTTTTGCATAGATAGAAAAGATTTTTGCATCAAAATTAACTTTAAACTCTATTTTTATGAATATTTTGAAGTACCTTATAAGTCTTTGAATTAGTTGATGCTTCAGTACTTTGTGTTTAATTTATGTGACTTCTATTCCTCTAAAAATTAACTCACTTTATCTAGAAAATTAAATCTCATTAACTGTTTAAATTATGTCAGCTAGTTAAATTTCTGGCTGTCATGTCATTCTCTCTGTTCTTAAAGATTGCTTGAATTCTGCTACATGTGAAGCCCTGTTCTAGGTACTGGGAATGAAACAGTGGACAAAACAAACAGCCAGTTAGCAAAATTTTTAGCCTTATAGAGTTTATTTCTATGGGAGAGCAAGTAAGAAATGAACAACACAAATAACAACTCACTCAATATATTTTAAAAAATGAATGCTATGGTGAAGAATAAAATGGGAAGGGAATAGGAATGGCATAGGAAGTAGCTTCCAGTTTAAAGAAAGTAGCACATGCAAGCACATCTGAAGTTGGGGTTTTCCTGGCATAGCCATTGCATGACAAGGAGGCCAGTGTGGCATAAGAATTATAAGCAAGGAAGGGCACTGGGTGAGAGCAGAGTCGATGGAAGCAATCAGGTAGGAACTTGTGAGTCTTTCTAAGGTAAGTCTGGCTTTTAGTCTGAGCAACATGAGAAGGTATTGGAGGATTTTGAACAAATGAGTGACATGGTTAATTTCTGTTTTAGCAGAGTCATGTTTTTGAGGTGAGGATAAACAGTCCAAGAGAAGAAGCAGGTGAAGTTAGGAGACACTAGCTATGGTTTGGACAATAGATGAGGAGATGGTGGTGATTTAGATCAAAAGACAGAAGTGTAGGCAATGAGACAATCATTTACACCAGTAAGATGGATAGGATGTGGGGTAAGAGAAAGCTGGGAGTTGAGGGTGCCCCTGAGTGATTGGGCCTGCTGCTGCTGCTGCTGCTGCTGATGATGATGATGATGAAGATAATGATGATGATTTTTCACTAACAGCTGTAGAGGCACTAGCTTTGGAGAAAAATTCAGGAGATCAGTTTTTGACATATTAATACCTGCCTGGTAAGCCCAGTGCTGAGCTGAGACATGGGTCTTGGGATTCTAAACCCAAAGCCAGGAGTTTCAAACTCTCAGCAGAAAGTCACTTGGTCAGTTGGTCCATCCATTGAAAAATGTTGAACATCTCATATGCCATGCAGTGTTTTATGCTCTGAGGGTACAGCAGTGATGAAGACAGAAAAGCTATGTATTATTAAGGGCTTAGATTTTTGTATGTGGGGAGAGGGATACAGAGGTAAATGATGGATGGATGGATGAGATCAGTGGGTAGATGAATAGATAGGTAAATGGGTGCATGAATGGATGGATAGAGATATAATCAGATGACGTATATACATGAGATAATTTCAGAAAGTGCTAAGTTCTATGAAGAAAATGAAACAGGGTTGAGCAAATATTGTGACCCAGCAAGTTAAGCCATTGTTTGTGACTCTTAAAACACATTTCAGAGTGCTAATTTAAGTCCTGGCTTCTGATCCAACTTCCTGCTATTGTGCCTGGGAAGGTGGTGCAAGTATTTGGGTCCCTACCACCGTGGGGGAGACCAGGATAGTAGTGCTTGCTCCTAGCTTCAACCTGGGCCAGACCTAGCTGTTGTGTTCATTCGGAGAGTGAAGGAGTTCACAGAAGATTCTCTCTCTCTCTCTCTCCCCCTACCACCTCTCCTTTCTGCATCACTTTGTCTTATAAGTAAATAAATATAGAAATATATCTTTAAAGGAAAAGAAAATAAAACATCATAAAATGTAAATAATTTTTTGAAAAGAAGAATCCATTGCAGAAGCTATTTTAGCCAGGGTGGCTAGGAAAGAACTCTGAAAAGATGACACAGTAGTATCCAAATATTAAGAAACAGTCGGTGCTGACGCTATGGTATGGATGCTGGTTCTAGTCCTGGCTGCTCCTTTTCTGATCTGGCTCTCTGCTATGGCCTGGGAAAGCAGGGGAAGATGGCCCAAGTGCTTAGATGCCTGCATGCCTGCAGGAGACCTGGAAAGAAGCTTCTGGGTCCTGGCTTTGGATCAGCTCAGCTCTGGCCATTGTGGCCATTTGGGGAGTGAACCATCGGATGGAAGACCTTTCTCTCTGTCTCTCCCTCTCACTCTCTATAACTCTACCTGTCAAATTAAAAAGAAAAGAGGAGAGGAGGGGAGGGGAGGGGAGGGGAGGGAAGGGAAGGGAAGGGAAGGGAAGGGAAGGGAAGGGAAGGGAAGGGAAGGGAAGTAAAAGAACCAGCCAGCCACAGCAAGAGTTGGGAGGAAATACTCTCAGTACAAAAGACATCAAATAAAAATCTTGGGCTGATGGTGAACTTGGAATGTTTGGTGCACAGCAGGAAAGCCAGTGAGGCCAGAGTGCTGAGACAATGGGACCATGTGATGGGAGAGGTAGGAGGAGACATTTTGAGAAAGGTAGGCCAGCACCAGGTCAGGCAGGACTTTGTAGGCTGCAGAAGGAATTTAGATGTAATTCCAAATTTAAATAGAAAACACAGAATTTTTTCAAAAAGGAAAATTTTCTATCCAGATTTATACTTTTAAATTTCTCTCCAGCAGCCCAGTGTAAAAGGACCACCCACATAGTGAAGCAAGAGAGGACGAATGGAAATCCCTAGGCAGCTGGTAGAGTAGATGGCAGCATGCAGATGGCAAGCTCTGTTGAGATTTCAGAAAATATTCTAGATCTGCTCTATTCAATCCAATAGCTATCAGAATGCCACAGTGACCCTTACAATCTACATTTATAGTAGTTAAGATCAATACAATAAAAATTGGGGCAAGCGCTGTGGTACAATGTGTCAAAGCCCTGGCCTGAAGCGCCAACATCCCATATGGGCACTGGTTCTAGTCCCGGCTGCTCCTCTTCCAATCCAGTTCTCTTCTATGGCCTGGGATGGCAGTAGATGATGGCCCAAGTCCTTGGGGCCCTGCACCCACATGGGAGACCCAGAAGAGGCCCCTGGCTCTTGGCTTTGGATTGGTGCAGCTCCAGCTGTTGCGGCCGTCTAGGGAGTGAACCAGCGGATGGAAGACCTCTTTCTCTGTCTCTACCTCTCTCTGTAACTCTATCTGTCAAATAAATAAAATAAATCTTTAAAAAAATACAATAAAAATTAAGTTACTTAGCCACACTAGCTGCATTTCAAGTGTTACATTTCAAGTGCTCCACGGTCATATGTGGCTTGTGACTTTTTTATTGTTGATCTAGAACATTTCCTTCATCACAGAAAGTTCTGTTGGACAGCCCTGCCGTAGCAGAAAAGCCATGACAATTTGATACTAAACACTGGAATAGCTATGGACAGACAGGCAATGATTTGGCACTAGATAGTTCCTCAGGGAAGCCTAAATTGACCAAAATGCATTAGATTTATATAACTCTAGAAACTAAGGCAAAGGCTGATCTTGTATTATCTTTGTTTCTGTTAGATTATATTGGATTTCCAGAGACCTGTGCAGCATGAACTCCACATTTCATGTTCCTTCTGCTTCTGGCCTTTTGTCTTGACATATCCCTTACAAGGATCTAGACCTTTATTCTACTTTTTAACAGTTATCCTTTGGTTCCAAGTATAAACAGTCCATCCAAACTAGCTTAAACTGTAGAAAGTTACAAAGATGAAGTCATAACTCATAGAACCCAATGTCTGTAATCATAGTGGGTGTCCTGGGACCTAGGGAGTTGTGAGGTGGTTGGAGTTTCTCATTTCTGGTGTCATTTGCTATATCACAGATGAGATTTTCTGTTCATGTGCCCATCATGTAGGTAAGAGGAGTCTCTGGAAGTGGTTAGATCCTTGAGTTTATATAGACTTCAGATGTTTAGCTGAAGCACTGAACACTGAGTTCTTTGGCAAATTCAGGAGAGGCATGTGTACTACATGGATTAGCCTAGCTTGACCTCGTATACTCAGTCATGGCCTGTCTCCTAGAGTCCCTGATACTAGGGATTGCATTTCAAGGAGGAGATTCTCTAGGAAGTGGATGTAACAGGTAGAGAAATTAGAGTATTTCTGCTGGAATCTCCTGTTCCTACACAGTATATATGTAACCTACCAAAGATTGCATCAAAGCTGCAACAAACCAGACAGAAACCTGTTCCATTTTTTTTTTTCAGCAAAACACTTGGCATTCTAGAAGGTAATACTCATAGTTATATGCTCTAGATATTTACCAAATGTTAGGCATCATTTAAGCAGAATCCTTGCCTTCAGAGACAGAATAAAAAAGGAATAAGTAGGATAATCAGTCTTTGATCAGTGTTATTACAAGTAAAAGGAGAGGGCTCAGCAAATTGGCAATCATTTAACAGTCTTCAGAAAAACAGCTGTTCTTGCATCTATGGTTACCCAGCATTCTCTGGTTTCATCCCAATTACCAGCTTTGAATTCATTTGAC
Organism: Oryctolagus cuniculus; assembly: GCF_964237555.1. Lineage (NCBI taxonomy): Eukaryota > Metazoa > Chordata > Mammalia > Lagomorpha > Leporidae > Oryctolagus > Oryctolagus cuniculus. The sequence continues at coordinate 32,303,869 of NC_091441.1, forward strand.
CTCTTGACATCTTGGAACACCTCTGGTTTGTTCTTAAGTATGGTGCTCAAAATTAGTTTTGATAACTATTACTTTTTTATTGTTTATCCGTAAGCAGAGTTTTTTTTGCGTATAGTAGATGTTATATATATATCAAATGGATAGGTGGGTACATGGGTGAAAGAATAGATGGATAGATGAACGCATGTGTGGGTGGATGGATAATCGATGGATTGATGGATAGGTAGAATAGACAATTGATTAATGATAATCTAGGGCTCAATTGAAAACTTCAGTATCCCTATGACTTTGCTTGGTCCCCCTGGATAGACCAGATCCTTGTCTTCATCATATACCCATCTACTTTTTTTATCAGTCTCTTTCAAGAGCAGGAAATTTGTACTAGGAATTTTTTTTAAAGATTTATTTATTTATTTGAAAGGCAGAGGTAGAGAGAAAGAGACAGAGAGAGAGAGAGAGGTCTTCCATACACTGGTTCACTCCCCAGGTAGCCACAAAGGCCAGAGCTCCAACGCCAGGAGCCAGGAGACTCCCTCAGGTATCCTATGTGGTTGTGGGGCCCCAAGGACTTGGGACATCCTCTACTGCTTTCCCAGGCCATAGCAGAGAGCTGGATTGGAAGTGGAGTAGCCAGGACTAGAACCGGCACCCATATGGGAAGCCTGCACTGTAGGTAGTGGCTTTACCTGCTATGCCACAGCACCAGCCCCCTGTACTAGAGATTTTGACATCTGTATTACTTGGGTAACAGCAAGAGATTAACAAAGGGACCATTTTCATGATGCCTGAGGAGTTGGTGAGTTCTCAAAATTTAAGGTAAAACAAAACAACTTTGAGCATAAGTCTACCTTTAATTTCCAAAGTGTATCTTTCCTGAAAATTAGAGGGAGTCCAATTGTTTATATCTAAATGTGAAAAATTCTAGTCTTGATTTCTATTAAGGAGTGGCCAGTAAGCAGGTTTTTGACCTGTGTTGGGCTATTGCTGAGAATTCAGTACATCATACCATAGGCCAGGAAACTGCTAATTAGTCCTTCAGGAGCTTGTAGAGACACATTTGCCATTTGTCCAGAAATGCTATTTAAATTCCCGTTTGTGCATATGAGTACACTTGGATTCAAGAGCTCATGGACTAGGTGTAACAGGAGCTCTGCAGCCAGCCAATGCACCAACACCTCACACCATGAATGAGTCTACCAGGAAATAGCTCTCTAAATTGGCCAAGTTGCAACAAACACCTTTTAGTCACAATGATTTCTTTCTACCTTTCCCTTTTAGAAGCATCAACATTGAGTTTAAAACTTGTTCAGTTCATTCTGTGCAAGGCACCGTGTAACCTTTGACAGCTAAGCTGGCATTTGTTAAGATAATATTAGAAAGCAGCAAATAGATGGGAAGCCTGCACTTCAGGTCATTGAATCCAAACCATTCTCTTACTTCAGCCTGTTTTCTGCACAGCAGGCTTTGGCTCTAATGACTGTTTCTCATTGAACTTCCAGAATAGCAGCAGTCTCAGTTTCCTTAAGTTTCTTGTATGTCTTTCCTTGGGGGGAAATCAGCTTGTGCTTTTCTCATTCTAATGAAATGAGATTCTAAGAGTTGGCCTGCCAAGTTCTTAGAAAGAAAATGAATCTTGGAGACAGAAAGAAGACATTGGACAACCACCTGCATAGAGAAGAGACACAGAAATGTACTGTGATGTTCAATGTGATTACATTCACTCCAATAAGCATTTGTGGGCATGTAGGCATTTATCAAAGGACAGTGGGGGTTACAACTCTGTAAGAGCTTACTACGTCTCAGGTACCATCATGGGATTATTGCAAGGTCTAGCTTATTTCATCTTTCCCAATGTGTGAGGACACTCTGCAGTCTACAATTTAGACACAAGATATGGAGAAACTCTGCAACTTGCTCTCAAATTACATAGCTACAGATGAATTTGCAGCCATGGAGTTTCTGTTCACACTGAATCCACACTGAAGTCTGAGCATGTTCCACTTTCCTAGTCTGTCTCCTGGTACTGAAAAAGCACAGGAATGATACTAGTCAAATCCATAAGTGGGAATGTGTGATGTAGTTTAAAAGAAAGTAAAGAGCAGAACATCCCAGAAGAAACCTTGAGAGTCTGGTATTCCTGATATTGGACGTGGGTGTCCCAAGCCAACAACTTAACCACTGCACCAGACATCTGCCCCAAGAATCCTTAATTCTTACTCTGAAGTTCTGACATGTACCAGTGAAAAACATTTTATAGATTGGCACTGCCCTATATTCTTTTTTTACTTTTTATGTTGGCTACATTACCTATACAAAGAACTTTACTTTTGTAACAGTATCAGTGACCCACTCTTAGAACAACTTTCCAAGAAGTGGCCATAGACTTGCTGATCTTGGATTCTGTTGGATACACTCATCCAGCATCAGCTGTCTGCAAAATTGTGAGCTGTTCAAGCCTGCCTTTGACTCCTTCACCATCTCCAGTAGAAGAGCTTCTCAGTCATTGCACTTCCCCTGTCAAAGAACTTCCTTTTAGACAGTTTCCTTGTCCTTTTTGATACTTAATGTGGCTGTCAATTCACGCTCACACAGATGTGCAATCCTAACATAAACATGAAGTGTTTCCCATCCCAGGTAAATATAATTGAAAAAAAAAAAAAAAGATTTCCAGACAGAAGAAAAAGGTATCAGTACAGGATCATGGAAAAGAAAATTGAGTGTCTTTATTTGGCTGCCACTTCATGCCGATTTGTTCCAATGAGACCTGCTTAAAGAGACTGAAAAATCCTGGGAAGTAGGTAAGGAGAAAGAGACTTATCGGCTGCTCATTGCAGAAAAATGCTTCTATGAGAATCATAGTGCTGGAGGGTGCTGAGGGCAGATGTTGTCAGTGCCCATTTGAGCCATGACCGAGTGACATGTGTCTAGACTTGAGAAAAGAACCCACAGATCTGGTGGCAATGGTGTTCTACTGCAGAATTGGAGGCAGCAGCCTTCACCCCTGCCTCACCAACACCGAGCTCATCTCTTGTTCCCAGGGCATATAGATCAAACAGTCTGTTAATACAGGTTGCATCACCACATGACTTTGCCTCCTGGGAGAGCATGTGTTGGCTCTTCTGCAGCATGTCTCATTATTCTGTGGTTAAATTGTAACTTAGTAATATTAATCTACTCGGGATACAGATTTACTTCTGATGGAAATGAAGACTCAAGTGTCAAGCACTTGGGGCTGGAAAACTGAGCTGGGGTTATTCCAACATGGTGAAGCTACTGTGAGGCCTGGGGGCAGCCAGACAGCTAAAGGCTGAGGAGCCAGCATTGCAGGGACTTTTCTCTTCGATTTCTCAAGTGCTTTTGGTCAAAGCAGAAGTTCTGGACATAATCCTTAGGCTTCTGTACTGGTTTTGATTTCGCATGGCTCAACAATGGAATGAGTGTGTCAGACACGCAATTACACAGTTACAATAGCTGTATATTTAAGACTATGTTAAAAATGCCCAATGTCAGAATGCCCAAGACAAAAAGCCATATACTTATTAAAACCTGTCTTTAATTTAAAAAAGAGATAATCCATATTTATTGTCCAAATTCTAGCATGTATTTTAAAAGTACAATGAGAAGTTTTAAATGCTAGTCTTATCTTCCCAGTTTCCATTTCTCCCAACAAATAATCTCTGTGATTAAGTTACTGTCCATTTGTGTAAATACTTCGACAAGTGAAATACAACAAGATATACTTGTTTTCCTAATTTTTTAAAAAAAAAGATTAATTTTATTTATTGGAAAGGCTGAGTTACAGAGAGAAAAAAAGGGAGATATGGAGACAGAGAGATCTTCCATCTGCTGGTTCACTCCCCAAATAGCCACAATAGCCAGGCCTGGGCCAGAATGTAGCCAGGAACCAGGAGCTTCATCTGGGTCTCCCACATTTGTACCTGGGCCCAAGTACTTGGGCCATCCTTTGCTGCTTTCCCGGGTGCATTAGCAGGGAGCTGGATCAGAAGTGGAGCAGCTGGGACTCAAATCAATGCCTATGTAGGATGCTGGTATTCTATGTAGGATGCTGGCATTGTTTCCAGCAGCTTAACCTGTTATGCCACAATGCCGCCCCCACCCCACCCCCAGTTTATTTTTAACACAAGATGGAATACTTTATGCTTTTACTCTATAAATCTTGATATTTTTAACAGCATTTTTTTTAGATTTACTTATTTATTTGAAAGGCAGAGTTACAGAGAGGCAGGGGCAGAGGCAGAGAAAGAGAGAGAGAGAGGTCCTCCATCCACTGATTTACTCCCCAAACAGCTGCAACAGCTCGAGCTGGGCTGATCTGAAGCCAGGGGCCTGGAGCTTTCTCCACGTCTCCCACATGGGGACATGGGCCCAAAGACTGGGGTATCCTCCACTGCTTTCCCAGGCCATAGCAGAGAGCTGGATTGGAAGTAGAGCAACCGGAACTCAAACCAGTGCCCACAGGTGATGCTGTCAATGCAGGTGGCGGTCTTCCCAACTATGCCACAGTGTCAGCCCCGTAGTATATCTTTTTCAAAAGTTTATTTTATTTATTTGGGGGAGGGAGAGACAAAGGTAGAAAGAGATCTTCCATCCATAGATTTACTCCCTAAATTGCCACAATTGAAAGTGTTGTGCCAGGCAGAATCCAGGATCCTGGAACTCCATCTGGTTTCCCATGTGTGCAGCCGGGGCCCAAGTACTTGGACCATCATTTATTGCTTTCCCAGGCACATTAACATAGACCTGGATCAGAAACAGAGCAGCCAAGATTTAAACCAGCGCTCCAGGATGGGATGGCTGTGTTACAGGTGGTGGCTTAACCTGCTACATCACAATGTCAGCTCCTATCAGTTTATCTTGACTGATTTTCCCATATCTACACATTTAAAGGTCCTTCTTTTAGAAGTTATGTCATTCTTATTGTATACAATAACATAGAGTTTGGCACCAAACCTATCCAGCTTCAAAATTTATTGTTTATGGGCCTTGAGCATGTTTGTCGGCTCCAGCAAATTTTTAATATCTAAATATATAAAATAGAAGCAAAAATATCCACTTTGCAGGTTTCTGTTGGGCCTAAATGTGTGTGCTCCTTAGCATGTAAGGTGCATCAACACTGGAAAGCAAGAAAGCTGGGAGAAAAGGAAGTGAAGGAAGAGAAGGAGAAAGAAGAAAGAGAATTCCACGTTGACCTAGCTTCTAGGTTGCTACAAGTTAAATGGGTACTGGATAGACTGATTCCTTCCTTTAGTCTTCAGTTTCCTTATTTTTGAGTAAGAGGAGACTTAGACTGGATAATTTACAAAGTGAGACTTAGACTGGATAATTTACAAAGTGTTTTGGTACAATTGTTAGAATTTAATTTCCTCAAACAATTCATTAAAAATTATAATTCTCATTTTTTTACACAGTCATGCTTCAATCAGTAATGTGCTGTGTATACTATGGTGGTCCCATAAATTACAATGGAGCTGAAAATGTTCTATTGCCTAATAAAGTCATGTCACAATGCATTACTCATGTTTGTGATGAGGCTGATGTAAACAAATTTACTGCACTGCTAGTCATAAAAATTATCTATCAGTATGTACAGTACATAATACCTGATAATGATAATAGACAAGTATGTTATTGGTTTGCATATTTACTACATTATATTTTTCATAATTATTTTGTAGTGAAATTCTTCTATATACTAAACTTAAAAAGATGGCTGGCATTTGGTGCCAATAGTTAAGACACAGCTTAGGGCACCTGCATCCCTTATTGCACTGCCTGGGTTCAAATTTCAGCTCCACTCCTGATTCAGATTCCTGCTAATGCATTCCCTGGAGGCAGCAGGTGATGGCTCAAATAGTGGGTCTCTGCCACACACGTGGGAGGTCCAGGGTGAGTTCCTAGCTCTTGGTTTCAGCCTGGCTTAGCTAGAGTTGTTGTGGGCATTCGGGGAGTAAATCAGCTGGTAGAAGACTAATTTCTGTCTCTTTCAAATAAATAAATGGAAACTAGAGGTGGTGTTGTGGTACAGCAGATTCAGTTCATTTGGGATACCCACATTCTGTATTAGAGTACCTGAATCATGTGTACCTCTGCTTCTACTCTAGTTTCCTGCTAAGGTGCACCCTGGGAAGTAGTGCATGATAACTCAAGTACTTGAGTCCTTGCTTTCTACGTGGGCGACCTAGATGGATCTCCTGTCTCCTGGCTTCAGCCTGGTCCAGCCCAGCTAGTGTGAGCATTTGGGGAGCAAAACAGTAGACAGGAGGGTCTCTCTGTCTCCCTTCTTATCTATCTATCTATCTATCTATCTACCTATCATCTATAATATCAATCTATCATCTATCATCTATTTCTATATATCTTTCTCTCCTTGGCAGTTTCAAATAAGTAAAAATAGATAAATATATAAACTTGTTAAAAATTATAAAAAATAATCACTGTGAAACATTGTCATATCACTTTTGTAACAGTCTTATACATGCTGCGTTTGCATATGTCTTGATCATATCATACTTGAAATGTTCTTGTGTTGATTTGATCATTATGCCTTCAGGAGCAATAAGCTATTCTCTCTCTCTCTCTCTATGTGTGTGTGTGTGTATGTATGTGTGTGTATGTGTATGTGTGTGTGTATATATATATCATATATATATATATGATATATATATATTCCAGAGGCATAATAGACTGCACCACCAGGTTTGTGTAAGTATAGTCTTTAATTCCCCACAATGGTGGGTTTGATGGCAACAGAGGCCTGGTGAATGAGTTTGTTCTTCACATTTATCTCAGTGATATGGTGGCTGGAAAGCAGCACCCCTCAGATCTGAGACACTATAGGGAATAACAAAGGTTCTGAGAAGATCTGGTTCAATTCATCTTCCAACTCAAAATTCAGTTCAGTCCTAGTGGATTCACATGTATTAAGTAACTTCACATGCTAGCTTTACATACTTGGATGTTGTCGTCTCAATATTTCAATTTCCTCATCTGTAAAACGGGACCTCCTAGAACCCTTGATGAAATTAAATTAGTTAATATGTGAGAACCACTTAAAATACTACTTGGCATACAAGGACTTCCATTTAAATATTTGCTGTCAATGATACTATCAATTGGGACCAAGAACAGTGCTAAGTGCTAAAGAAATACGGAGAACTGTCCCATGTAAGGACTTAGGCTTCTGTTCTTTAGACATATGTTGGTCACTTGTGGCTGGACTCACTGGTGTTCTGTAAAATAAACTATGCACCACTCTGGACAACCCGGATTATTAGGTTCTCCATCCTGACTTTAAACTCACCTAAATCTTAATGCTATGTGTCAATCAGCTATTGTCCTTGGGGTAAAGAACCCTAATTGACACTCTCCAAATAGACTTACGAACCTCTCTACAAGATAGTTATATGTTCCTGGATTCAGTGCCAAAATGCTTCTTTACTGGGGAGTCTAAGGAGATACAACACCCAGTACATCCTTTCCATGATGACAAACCCGTATCAAGACAGGCACTGGCCCACTTCTACAGTTGAGGTCATTTGTAAATACTACCCCACAAGATTAAATAGCATGGTGGCCATTGTTCTCAGAGGAACTCTTGATGGAGCCTTTCTTGTGGCTGACTTAAAATCACTTTTGACCAGTACTAAGACAAATGGCCATTTCTCAACTCCCAGTCGTTTCTTTTCTTTCTAGCCTTGGGCATTTTTCCTAAAGAGAAATAACAAGAAAAATGGATAATTACTCATGTTATTCCTTCTCTGGCCTCGTTTGATCTTTGCCCTTCTCTCTTCTCCACACCATCAGAAACACAAAAATGATCAGCAGTCAGTTAGGGCAAAACCAGACAAAAGTGGATGATTTGCTGTTGGCTGTCTGGGACCAATTGCAGTGATAAATGTTTTTTTAAGTAGCCAGTTCTGCAAAGGATATAGACTGTTTACGTATGATTAATTAAGAGATAATTATCTTTGACTGGGGGAATATGAGACAATAAATGGACCATAAAATCTAAATAAACACTTAGGCTGCTGCCTTTACTTTCTATTGGTACTGAGGAGATTTATGATTTGTATAAAAAGGCATGATATACTTCCCCCACCCACCCACTATTTCCCAAATCCGAGACATTATGAAATCCCACTCGATACCACACTTTGTTTTTTCCCATGTTCACTGCCTGAGGATGTGTCATATCGAAAGAGCATATTAACACACAAAAATGATGATACTATTTCCCATTTGCAGAGTTCCATTTTTCTTAGAGGTCATTGTCTGTAGCTTTTTCCTGCTTTCGACCTCTCTTTCCTGGCCTTCAGGAATTCTCCAGTCTAGCTCTCCACACTGCAGTTGTGCACACCGCTATCTGTCGTATCCACCATGGGCCTGGCACTCTCATCTCAAAAGACAGTCAATAAGCCTCCAAAACAGTTCAGTGTCAATGTTCTCCCCTTTCTGTTTTATTTTTAAGATTTATTTATTTATTTGAAAGTCAGAGTTACATAGAGAGAGAAAGAGAGGCAGAGAGAGAGGTCTTCCATCTGCTGGTTCACTTCTCAACTTGCTGAAATGGCTGGAGAGGTACCAATCCGAAGCCAGGAACTAGGAGCTTTTTCCAGGTCTTCCCATGCGAGGTCAGGGGCCCAAGGACTTGGGCCATCTTCTACTGCTTTCCCAGGCCATAGCAGAGAGCTGGATCAGAAGTGGAGCAGCCAGGACTAGAACTGGCACCCATATGGGATGCCAGCACTGCAGGCGGCAGATTTACCAGCTATGCCACAGTGCTGGCCCTTCCGCTTTCTGTTTTGTTTTGTTTTGTCTAGGGGATGAAACTTGGGCTGTTTAGTCTGGTTTCTAAACCAGTGTCTATCTTTCATGATATCACACACTTAGCAATCAATGAATCCTCACATGACATGTGACGAGTGTGTATTAGGAATGTGAACGTAAGTAATATGTGTTCACTGATTAAGAACTGAGGACAGAACAAACACATATACATATAAGCACACCGAATTTGAGTTCAACAAGAGAGGAATGCACATGGCTGACAAACACAAAGATCATGTAGTTGCATTCTTTGGAAAATCTAGAATGTTTACTATCAGGAAGTTGACCATTTCAGGGATTAGCCCATGCTGAAACATTCTGATTGATAATCAGAGGTTCTCCAGATACAAGGCTGGTAAGACAATCTTAACTGGTATAACTGGCGTGTGTGGTGTGAAAGATAAGCTTGAGAGTAAGACATGAAAGCAAGTTGGACAAAGAAGCAGATCACAAAAATAATACTGTTTAAAAAGGTAAGAATGAAGAAGTATCCTTCTGTGACCAAGAGGATCCTAAGACATGGTTGAAGTCAGGAAGTAACATTACTTAATTTTCATTTTTAAAGAGATTTATTTGCTTATTTGAAAGGCAAAGTTACAGAGAGAGAGAAAGAGAGAGAGAGAGAGATCTTACATATGCTCGTTCACTCCCCAAATGGCCACAATAGCCAGGGCTGGGCCAGGCCAAAACCAGGAGCTAGGAGCTTCTTCCAGGTCCCCCATGTGGGAGCAGGATCCTAAGTACTGGACCATCTTCTGCTGCTTTTCCAGGTGCATTAGCAAGGATCTGGATTGGAAATAGAACAGATGGAACCAGCACCCAAATAGGATGCCTGCATTGCAGGAGGCAGCTTAACCTGCTACACCACAACACCACACCTCTGAATTTTCATTTTTAAAAATTACTGTAAGGGGCCGGCGCCGCGGCTCACTAGACTAATCCTCCGCCTAGCGGCGCCGGCACACCAGGTTCTAGTCCCGGTCGGGGCGCCAGATTCTGTCCCGGTTGCCCCTCTTCCAGGCCAGCCCTCTGCTGTGGCCAGGGAGTGCAGTGGAGGATGGCCCAGGTGCTTGGGTCCTGCACCCCATGGGAGACCAGGAAAAGCACCTGGCTCCTGGCTCCTGCCATCAGATCAGCGCGGTGCGCCGGCCGCAGCGCGCCGGCCGCGGCGGCCATTGGAGGGTGAGCCAACGGCAAAGGAAGACCTTTCTCTCTGTCTCTCTCTCTCACTGTCCACTCTGCCTGTAAAAAAAAAAAAAATTACTGTAAGGGACTAGCACTTTGGCATAGAGAGATAGAGAGTAAAGCTGCCTCCAGCATCACCAGCATCCCATATGGACACTGATTTGAGTTCCAGCTGCTCTACTTCCAATCTAGCTCTCTGCTATGGCCTGGAAAAGCAGTAAAAATGGCCCATATTCTTGGGCCCCTGCATCTGTATAAGAGACCTGGAAGAAGCTCCTGGCTCCTGGTTTCAGAAAGGCCCAGCTCCAGCTGTTGCAGTCATTTGGGGAATGAACTAGCAGAAAGAAGATCTCTCTTTTTCTTTCTCTCTCTGCCTCTCTGTAACTCTACCTTTCAAATAAATAAATAAATCTTAAAAAAAAAACTACTCTTAATATAGTTAGAAAGGAAAGATTAGAGAGGACAAGGAAGGTTGTAGGGAAATTGTTTAGAAAAATATTGCAGAAGCCCATAGGAAGTATGCTAAGAGCCCAAATAGTTACAATTGTGCATCTGAAAGATGAAGCCTGTTTTCTCAGCTGTAAAATGAAGTAATCTGAGTATTGTCTATGTCACAGTATTGTTGTGAAGATAAACTAAAATGATTTTCAAAAAGTGTCCAACAAGATGTTTCCCATCCATAGGGACTCAATAAATAGTAGACAGTACAAGTATAAAAAGCATGGGAGTGGGGATGAAGGGTGTAAGGATGCAACAAGTGCTAATGAGGGAGAATCAACTGTGCATTGCTAGCAGAAATATCCCTGCCCCTGTGCCTAAAGATCTCCATGTTCTTAACCCAGGGTCCTGTGAGTATTTCACTTTCCATAGCAAAAGGAACCTTGCAGATGAGTGAAATTTTCAAATATTTGGATAGAGAAGCTATCTAGTAGTATCCAGATAAGCTAACCACATGAGTTCTCTTTTTTTTCTAAAGATCTATTGATTTATATGAAAAGAAGAATTATAGAGGGAGGGAAGGAGAAGGAGAAGGAGAGGGATAGGGAGAAGAGCAGAGAGGGGAAGAGAGGGACAGAGCGGGAGAGGGAGAGAGAGATTTCCATCTGCTACTGCATTCACCAAATAGTCACAATGGGCCAGGCTGAAGTCAGGAGCCAGAAAATCCTTTTAGATCTTCCACATGGGTGCAAGGACTCAGACCCTCTGCCTATCCTCTGCTGCTTTTCCAGACTTATTAGCAGGGAGCTGGATTGGAAGAAGAGCAGCTGGGACTAAAACCAAAACTTATATGGAAAATTGATGTCACAGGTGGTGCCCTAAGCTGCTGTGCCACAGTGTTAACTCTCATATAGGTTCTTAAAAGTAGAGAACTTTCTCTGACTGAAGTCAGCACAAGGACAGATTGGAGAAGCTGAAGTGTGAGGGGTACTTTACCCTCTGTTATTGGAAAAGGCCACCTGGAAAACATAAGAAAAAATGCAGGCAGGATCTGGGAGCGAAGAACAGCTCATGGATGACAGCCAGCAAAAAAAAAAAAAAAAAAAAAAAAAGCCACCTCAGTTCCCAAACTGCAAGGAACTGAATTTGGACAACAACTTGAATGAACTTAAAAGCAGATTTATCCCCCAGGCCACAGAAGGGAGCATCGCCTGGCTGACACTTTAATTTTAGCCTTATGAGACTAAACAGAGGATCTAAGTGAGCCACACTGTACCCAGACTTCCCACACATGGGACTGACTGCTAAGTTTGTGGTGGCAGCAACAGAGAACTAATACACCAATTGACAGACTATGGGAAGAAGGCTGAGGTGGCACTGAATGCCAGGGACAAACAACCTTTACTCTCGTTTCTGTTTCTTACCCAGCAGGGCTTTGGCCCCACCCTGGTCATCAGGGCTCTTCTCTTGTAACAGATTTATGCCAGAAAGGTGCAGGAAATGGTTGTCCCAAAATAGGGGTAATGCTAAGACCAGTAAGAGGGAATTTTACCTTCAATTTTACCTTTTTTTTTTTTTTTTTTTTTTTGCTCCTTGCAGCCAGCCACACACCTCCCAATACACCAGTCTTCCAGAGATTTCTCACTTGTGGTTGTTGTTATTTCCATAATAGTCTACAATGTCCCACAAGTCAATCCAGGTAGGAATCAGAGACTGTCCCTGTTTTCCATCTTGGTAGAGGGGACCCCACAAACCTGTTCAGCATACCAAGATCTCATGATCTCATTTGATCAGTTACCAACCTGGTGTGATAGGTGATATATTTTATATTTCTGTGGAACAAAGAAGCAAAGTAGATCATAATAAATAATAATTTATTCCAATGTATATGGTTTCCAGGTGACAGTGCCCATTGATCCAGGTGTTCTAACTGCCGCAGAGAAACTACATCCTCAATCTTACCACTTAATGTAGCAAAAAAGGTGTTGACCCCCCAGTGAAGGTCTTTGAAGCGTTGCAGGTTCTGCAGGCTGAGAAGACAGTCACAGCCTTTCAGCAGCTTCCTATTCAGCTGACTCATGGGATCTGCCCAATGCATGAAAAGAAAACAGCTATACTACAAAAAGCCACAGAAGACGAATTTCTGTATAGTCCTCAAGCCCAGGCTAAGTAGATTTCACTGTTACCTGGATGATTACAAATAAAAGTTAGAGGGAGCAATCTTCCTGGGTGGAAGCCCTGGGTTTGAGCCTTTTGTCTACCACTCAGGGCCCGCACAATCATGACTAACTCACTTGAATGTTTGTACCCTACTTTCCTCATTAGGAAGTTGTAGAAAATAAGGTTATTCCAGTGGCAGAGGTCTGAACAGGATGGTCTAGCCTCTAAGATGTGGAATCTTATGGTTTACAATTTACCTTTGTAAAGGCTTTGCTGTTAAAATAGGATTGGGAACTATGCCTCAAGAGGAGATTGTTCCAGCTAAAAAGTAAACTAGGCTTTTTTTTTTCTTTTTGCATTTTGCATTTGGGTAAATCACACTTCTTAAACATTTCCCTTGACTTAATCCAGTTTGACAAGCAGCAGTGAACTTTCAAGTTACCTCCCTGTGAATAATGTTCTATCACATATCTGTATTATCGTTGCACGTCACAGTGGAACTCCATAAAGCTAACATATGACCCAGGTGTCAAAACACCATGTCAGGAAATTACTCGGAAATGAATTTTGATCACCGAGACACAGTCCATCCTCTCATCCCAGGGAGTCTTAGTGCTTCCTGTGGTTTGCTTTGCTCAGAACATAGCATCCTATAGCAAATGTAGAGGAAGCAATTAATTGTGTAAAACAACATAAAGCTTTTACCCCAAATTGCAAGATCACATTTATTCAAATCCTCTCAGGACTTTTCTAAGACCTTTCCTTTCCCTCGTGTGGAAGTTTGAGGCAGTCATGGAAATGACCACAGGTCAAAGTGCACCCAGCCTAAAGCAGTGAAGGAGGGAGAGCCCCACGAGACGTTCAACACAGTTCTTCTTACATTTTTGTTTGTCTCCAGGAAATTCTATGTCTGGGAGAAGGCCTCCATGCTCCTCTAATTCTGTCCTTCCTCTGAACTTGTTTTCCTCTCTAGGTTTGGGATCTTTATTCACTACACCTACCATTCTTGGTTCATGGTCTGAGAATAGATCATTTCCTAAGAGCAGGTTTGGATGGAAAAGGATAGGAAGCCACTAGTTGTACGTAGATGAGTTTCACAGCTAAAATGAGGTAAACATATACATTGTAATTATGCTAATAGAAATGAAAGGCAATACAGGAGGTCTAGGATTCTGTAAAGATTACTATTATTTGGCTATCAACAATATAACTACTGCTAGTATTAAGAATAATGAAACCCACCTACAGTGCTGTGGTTTTTGGTTTTCAAAGGACCTTTTCATTTTTTATTTCATCTGACCCTCACCTGCATAAGGCAAGTAGGGAAGTTATGGGGTTTATTATTCCCTCACTTTGTTGATACTGTAGGCAGTTGGGCCTCAGAGTCGACACTGATATCATCTGATGCACAGTGGAAGAATTAGGACTGGACTCAAGCCTTTTGATTCATTGTTGGGGATTATTACATTATATGTCATGCTAAACTTAATTAACAATATCAGGTTCTTCCATGAAAGCAAATTTTGATGGATCGTAAGGAGGGAGAACACTGGTAAAAGAGGCAGAAAAGAAAAAAGAAAGGGAGGAAAGGAGGGTTCAGGTATCTTAGAGTCCAATTAAGTTTCACTGGCCACTTTGGCCCTGGGGCTAATCTGTAATCTTACTGCAACTGAGTTCCCTGTCTGACCCAGCTTTCGCCAGTGGATGCTTCTGCATCTGGGTGAGGCCAGACTCTGCAACTGAATTCTTCTGGCTCAGTATTGCTCCTGTATGTTGTCCGCAAAAAAGGAAGCAGACAAAGGCGAAGTTTTCTCTGAAGATCAATTCACCCAATGAGCATGTGATCCCCACAACATGGCACCCAAATGGACTGATTTGCTGCGATTTTCTGCAGAATTACCCTCCATTTGCCTTCACTGTCAACTGAGCTTGTCTCTCAGAAAAAATAGAGTCCATCATGGCTGGTTTGTACTCTGATGCCAACTCTAAAATTTCCTGTTGTCCTGACAGCTTGTGAGACAAGTCAGGAAAATGCTGCCCATTCTGGAGTTGCCAACTGGAGCATCTGACACGGAGGCCTCTGAAATCTGTGCCAGGTGAAGAAAAGGGTGAGCATGCCAGGCTCAGATCAGGGCAGCCACAAACTCTGCAGAAGAAAGCTAAAGACTTTATGGAGGCAAATGAAATAAAATAGATTAAAAACAAAAATCAGTTCTTCCATGGAAAGAAGCAATTGTAGGATGGTGCTGCCTGATGCCCTAAGTAATAATTTGAAAATTTGCGTGTCCATTTGTTCAGCTATAATTATAAGTCAAGCTTTCAAAGTGACTGTACCCACAGGATCTCATTTGGGCCTCTCAATAATCCTAGGAGTGAGGTAGAAGGCATTTATCCCCATTTTCTGGGTGAGAAAACCAAAACACAAGGAGTCTAGACAGTTCATGAGTTGGTTATGAAGTCCAACATTTCCCAGGCTTTTGACAACCTGTTCTGTGTTTTGGAAACTAGTTTTTTTTTTTTTTTTTAACAAATTAGTAGAATTAGCGGTCTTCTCTAAGATCACAGAACAAGGTATTGGCATGAATTCACAATTCTTGGATTTCAGGCATTCATTGCCAGACAACAGCACAAGGCACATGGTGCTATTTCAAGATCACATTCTGGGGGCTGGTGCTGTGGCATAGTGGTAAAGCTACTGTCTGCACTGCCGGCATTCCATGTGGGTGCCAGTTCAAGTCCCAGCTTCTCTTCCTATCCAGTTCTCTGCTATAGCCTGGAAAAGCAGTAGAAGATGGCCCAAGTTCTTGGGCCCCTGCACCTGTGGGGAAAACTGGAAGACACTCTTGGCTCCTAGCTCCAGCCATTATGGCCAATTGGGGAGTGAACCAGTGGATGGAAGAGCTCTTTCTGTCTCTGTCTGTCTCTGTCTCTCTCTCTCTCTCTGCCTCTCCTTCTCTCTGTGTGTAACTCTGACTTTCAAAAACATAAATAAATCTTTTAAAAAATCACATTCTGACAGAAATATGGGCAGAGTATATGAACATAAACCTTACATATTTGAAGGCAACCCATTCTGTTGTGTGAACCAGGACCCTTGTCCACCTGTTCTCAGGGAAAGTTGTCTAGTTTGCAGACTTGTGCACACTTGCAAATTCCTGAATCATGAACTGTACTCTCCATAGTATGATATTCCTTCCTTTGTACCATAAACCTATTACCCAATTTCATTTCTTCAGCATCCTCATCCTTACTTTTTAAAATTTATCACCATTCCTATGAGTTATTACTTTCCAACTTTGTTCCAGTCTCTTCACTGGAACAGTATTTTTGGCTATGCCCTAGAACCACCACACAATTTCCTTACTTATTCCATACTTCTTTGTATACACCTGACTCTAGTTAAACCTACAATACTAATTCATTCACCAAATCCTCCTGGGGCACCTCACTAGACATTGCTGTGCAAGCCAATGCTGTCTCAGCAGTATTGGAGGGACCAATGTCTTGATTCTTGATCTGGTGAAGAGAGAAACCACTGAGGCATTTTATCTTCACATTGTCTCCCTATTTCAGCAGTTCCAAAGAAGAATAAATGGAACTGGAGAGCATTCCCCATTTGGAAGGATGTTGGTATGACTGCCTAATACATCTGGGAGGAGGCTGTATTGCAATTCTTCATTTCTTTTGTCTATTGTTGCAGGTTTTCATTAACCTTGGAGGTTGTCTTCATTTTGTGGTTTGCATTTTAAGCATTGTCTGGTTTTGAAACAGCCTAGCAAATAATTTCTTTTGATCCAACTGCTTCCCTCAATTACTATTATATTTAAGTCTTCTGTAAAATAACAAATTCCACACTCCCTGAATATATCAAGGTACATCACATCCATCTGTGGCCCTTATGGTTCAAGATTCCTTTTAGTATCTGAGCTTAATGCACTTGGGGAAGTGGTCTTGTAGTACTTCTCTCTCCTGTTGGGAAGTTCTTTTTCTGGTTCTAATTGAAAGGAAGACTGAAAAAGAGAAAGAAGAAGGAAGGGAGGGAGGAGGGAGAGGAAAAGAAGGATTCAAGGATGAAAGTGCAAAAGAGAAAGAGAAGGAGTGAGAGAGTGAAGAAGGAAGGGGAGAGAAGAGCATAGGTGAACAGTAGGCAGGTGGTTCAATATTCATTGGACATTGGCCATGTGGTTCTACAAACATAATAGTAAATGATATTACTTTTATTTAAATTTTTTTATTTTTGACAGGCAGAGTGAACAGTGAGAGAGAGAGACAGAGAGAAAGGTCTTCCTTTTGCAGTTGGTTCACCCTCCAACGGCCGCCATGGCTGGCGCTGCAGCCGGCGCACCACGCTGATCTGAAGGCAGGAGCCAGGTGCTTCTCCTGGTCTCCCATGGGGTGCAGGGCCCAAGCACTTGGGCCATCCTCCACTGCACTCCTGGGACACAGCAGAGAACTGGCCTGGAAGAGGGGCAACCAGGACAGAATCCGGCGTCCCGACCGGGACTAGAACCCGGTGTGCCGGCGCCGCAAGGCGGAGGATTAGCCTAGTGAGCCGTGGCACCAGCCATAAATGATAATACTTTAGGACACTTGTGTAAAGACGTAATTTTAAAAATAAGCTTATTTTGGTGCAAAAATGTTGAAATCAATGCATATGTATAGTCTTCAAAAATTTCATGGAAATGTATTTATTAAAACACTGTGAAGACTTTTCAAAATATTTTGCACAATAATAAACTAATATTTCCATTCCATTTTTCTGTCTTGTGAAGTATACTCATACATCCAGTAATATACATCTTCTTCCTCCATAGATTCTGGCTTGTGTGATGAATTTCTGCATTGATTGTCTAGTTCAGAGTGATCTTTGGTTCTAAGTCACTCAAGTACTAGCAGTTTTTAATATTTGTTCAAAGACAACCCTACACAAAGCTATTATTAAGAAATTATGGATTGTAGTAAGGATAGCTATTATTTATGTAGTACTAACCATATGTCAGCTAGGGATGATAAAATTGTTTTTCATGTAATTTTTAGGGCAAAGGTCAGAATCTTCCGTGTCTGTATCACAGAAGAGTAAGCTATAGTGTGAAAGGTAAGCTGTCTTCTCTAGATGGTGGCACCACTAGGAAAGGGCAGAATAAATGGATTCCAGGTCTGACTCCAGGGTCCTATTTTGTCTTAAAAATTAAACCACATATACTCCTTACTTCCATTTCCCTCACTGTTTCCTCCTTCTAGAACCTCCCTCTAGCCTCTCTCCCTCTCATTCTGTTTCCCCACCTCTGCCCCTACCCTGCTGCCATTCTAAGCTCCTTCTCTCTGTTCCATAACTTCCTGTTAAGAGAGAAAATCCTTTGATAGAAACATTAGTGCTGACCTATCTCATTAGGATTACTCTCAAGAGCTAACACACCTCACATCCATTTATAGCTGTGGAAAGGAAACTGGGGCATAATTCATAGGTCCTAGGCTAGTGAGAAAGGCAAATACATGTCAATAATAACAATGAGACTCCATGTGTAGAAATTTAAAACCTGCAAGGCATTCTGGGAATTGAGAAGAAAAGGTTTCCATTCTTTAGGTGGAGTCTGGGAAGGAGGGAGGACTAGCACACCTGGGTCAGAAAGGAAGGAGTGTTTGCGTGAACCTTGTAACAGGACTATAATTTCAGCACTCTTGTAGTCACCGAACATGTGGCTGCTGAGTACCTACCTTATCAATGTGCTGTGCCATGTATGTATAGATATAGGTGGAGGAAAAATAGATTTAGTTCCCAACCTCTTTGTGCTTCCAGACTGATGGGAAAGGCATCAAAGACATAAACAAATGAAATAAATACTTAGCTATAAATCATCAAAATATATATTACAACGGAAAATACTGGATTGCTGGAAAAGAAAATAAGAAAATAAAATTTAAGCACTGTGTATAGAAAGTCCTTCTCTAAAGAGGAAGTTGAATGGTGACTCTGAGAGATGAGTTGTAGCTAAGGTGGGAAGTCCAGGCAAAGGGACAGCATGCAAAGTTCCCAGAACTGGAACCAGCTTGGCACATTGCAGGAGTTGAGGGCAGAGCAGCACAGGTCGGGGATAGTATAGAGGAAGATGAGCAGCTGGTGAGGATGGAGTGGCAGGTGGGGTCTTAGCAGAGTAAGAATAGCTTTGACTTCCTGTGTGATGGGGAGACTTTGGAAAAGAGAGGGAGTGGAGTGAGTCAAGCAGTAGGAGTAGTAATGCCAGATCTGAAAGCCTGGGAAACCCTGTGTTAGGTGTGGAAGTAGATTGACAAAGGCCAGCCAAATTTGAAAACCAAAGATTCCTTATTCTGAGTTTGATTTTGCAAGCAAATCAGCCGACATCATCACCTTTGGCAGAGACTCAGAGACACAAGGGTGGCTTTATTGTAGAGAAATAGAAGAGCGCAGGTACTCTGATGGAAGCTGGTGCCTTGGCAGACTGCACAGAAGCAGGCATCCTTTCAGATCAGGCAGTGGAATATACTTGGCTTTTTCTGGTGGGTTCTAACTTCTTTTGCTGTAAGTGGATAACTGTAATTAGGGAAGTGTGAGTTTTAAATTGTGTCCTGGCTATTTGGCACTGATTGCTATAGTAGTTATTGTCTAGGATCATGCATTGCCACTATGGGCAGTTCATCTGGCTTCCTGCAAGTCTAACTTATCACAGATAGATTTACTGGGTTGTAGACGAGGGTTGATGTCCTGGGCAGGTTGTTACATGTTTGGGTCAAAGTTTTATTTTTGCACATAATCTGGACATTGTCTGTATCATTTAATCTTTCACAGAGGAGTAGCTGGAATGTGACTGGAGCACAGAGTTCATGTGGGAAGCAGGGCGGAAGGGTGGGAATGCAGATGTAAGGGTGACCTTGGCAGTCTTCCCTAGCACCATCAGCACCACAGGAGGGTTTTTTTTTTTTAAAGATTTATTTTATTTATTTGAAAGGCAAAGTTACATATATAGAGTTACATATATAGAGGAAGATACAGAGAGCGAGAGAACAAGAGAATGAGAGAGAGAGAGAGAGATTTCATCTTCTGGTTCACTGCCCAAATGGCTGCAATGGCCAAGGCTGGGCCAGGCTGACGCCAGGAGTTTGTAACTCCATCTGGATCTCCCATGTGAGTGGCAGGAGCTCAAATGCTTGAGTCATCTTCTACTGCTTTACCAGATGCATTAGCAGGGAGCTGGACTGGAAGTGGAGCAGCTGGGACTTGAACTGGCACTCCTATGGGATGCTGCTGTAGAAGGCTATGGCTTAACCTGCTGCACTGGAACCTCGACCCCAGCACCACAGGATTTTGTTTGCAGGCCACTGCCCATAAAATGATTCTGAGCATACATCTCAAATGTATCAATCTTCATGTATTTCCAAACTTTATGCATGTTCCATGGTATTCATACTTTAAGAAAACAGAAACAAGGTTTATATACATTGTTATCATTTTAGCCAAATTTTTGCAAAGTACTAGGTTTCCACATGAGCAAATTTTTCAAGAGTTATAGTTTGACATAATGGTCTCAAAGCTAATTTTTTTGTTTAATGTTTTTAATAGTTAATACATTCACACTCCTCCAAAATCACTATGTTTTGGAGGATATAAACTGAGTAGTCTCTCACTTCTGCCCCATCCACTCATCCTCAGAGTTAGCAATTTCTATTTGCTTTCAATGTTATTTATACATATCAGATTCTTAAGCTTCTTATACAAATAAAAGCAAATACAAATATATACATGCATAAATCTCTATATGTTCTTACCACTCTCTTTTTTCTTTTAGAAAATGTGACTGCTTATGTTTAAATGTCTTGCTCATTGTTACATAGTCATTGGATTAGTTTCCAAGGTAGTTTGTATTCTCAGAGGATAATCTTAGGTTGTGGTCAGTGTATTGCTAATCGCGATGGATATTAAACCTTGTGTGGAGCAGACCTCTTAAGGACCTAAGGCAGATTTTATTCTCCTTATCAAGTCAGTTTATGTTGTTGTTATTACTTAGGTTACTGTTCTTAGGTTGTTGTTACTGCTTTGAAATGGTACTAATAAAAGGTATATAGTGGGATGAAACCAGGGGAGGTCTGTCCTATTTTGTGTTGCTGCATGTCACTTGCAAGAAGATCAGCAGAATGTGCAGGGACAGGGAGGTAAACAGCTGAAGTTAGTTGCCCATCAGTGGAGACTCGTGTCAATGGCTTAGATTGTACAACCTGAAATCCATTTTACTACAATATGTCTCGGTGTCCTGCTGCCAATGGCCAGAGGATGCCATCATCAGCCCTCATAACTGTGTGCCCTAACTGACATGACAATCTGACATATGGACTAATGAGGCCCTCTGTTGATCCATATGTTAGCTCTACCAGTAAAGATGAATTTTACCTATATTTTAGCAAACTACCTGCACAGAGCTTTTAGTATTTTCTCCCCAGAGTCCTGGGGCGTGCATACTGTTTATCAAGGACCAGGCTGTCAGTAGTGAAGTCCACTGAAATTGAATCTGCTATTGGCAGGTTTTTCTCATGAATGCTTGAGTCTTGAATCTGCACACATTTAAATGGGGGACATTGGGCTGGGCCAGAAGGCTATTGGAACAGTCAGGGGCAAGATTTAGCAAGGTGGTGGTGGTAGAGTGCGAGGTGACTGGTTGGGGTTTTAGGAAGGTGAGTTGCCAGGGATTCTGAAGTTTGGATTCATGCAGCACCTGTTTGTATTTCAAGACAAGCTGCTGAAGGGCATTGCAGGCAAGCTTTCAGGCAAACAAAAATGTGTTTTGGAGGAAGTCATGTCATCCTGTTTGCAGTTCCCTTTGCCTGTGTGCTGCTGATCTTGCTGGAGCTCCCAGGGGTTCTCTGAGGTTTGTGTTCCAGGAACTCTTCATGGAGCCCTCTCCCAGAAGTCCAGCTCCTGGGTTGGCCACTACCTGACACTCACTGGGGAAGGGCACACCACTCTTGGCCAGGGAATAGTCATGCAATATTTGAAAGTGATTCATGGACAATCGGAGGGTCCTTTTACTACCATACCTTATGACCAGACTGAGGGAGAATCGAAACACAGAGTGAAAATATAGAATATGGGGCCTCATCCTCTTCTTCCTGTTTAATACACATGTGAAACGTAGTGTTCTATAAGAGAAATGATGGAAGTGACAGGAAATGCTTCAGTGACTCTGGATCCATCCTACCTGCGCAGCCACCCACTGGGGCTCTCACTCAATGGAAGGCCCTTGAGGGGAACAGGCAGTTTTGCTCACTGTGGTGCCCACGTACCCAAAGCATGGCCAGGCATTCAGCGGGCCATCCAGAGTCACTGCAGCAGGCACAAACGAGTGCAGTCTGTCTGTACAGATGCTCATCTCTCTCTGCTTTGACATCTCCAAAAGCAATGTCTTCACTGGGTCCCAGGATGGTATTTTGCTGTTTGAAGATTATATTAAGAGCAAGTTCTCTTTGTCCTGTAATACAATATTTCTCCTTGTAATTCTGCCCCGTGGTCTTGAGTTGTCATTGGGGGGATTCAGAATGGGCTGCCTCCTTTTCCACATGACAAACCTTCCGATCCTTGAAGACAGTTATTTTCCCACTGAGATTTCTGTATGGGCTAACTGCAGCTGGTTTATTCAACCTCTGTCAGGTGATGTAGTTTCGATATTGTTCACCCTGTCATTTACCCATTTGGTTAGTCTTACTGGTAGTGTTACCAGAACTAGTAGCTGTAGCTGCAGTAAGTGGATCAGTAGCCATATAGCATTGGCAGGACTACCATCGATGCTTCTGACTTGGCTGATGGTTCAAAAACTGCTTTTCATGGACACTGTATCATTTCAGTCTCATCATAACATCTGGAGATATAGGCTAATCTCATTTTAAAAAAGAGAGCATGGAATGTAATTGTTGCCTCAAAGCTCACATCGAGTGCTCTGCCTTCACACCAGTACTTGGTACCTTTCTACTACAGTGAATGTTTTTCATTTCTCTTTTCCCCATTATATTTGAAACACAGAGAAACAGGAGTGCAGACAGAGACAGAGAGAGAGAGAGAGATATCTTCCAATTGCTGGTTCACTTCCCAAATGTTCACAACAGCCAGGGCTGGGTCAGGCCAAAGTTAGGAGTCAGGAATTCCATCTGTGTATCCCAGTTGGGTGGCAGGGACCCAATCACTTGAGGGATCATTGCTGCCTCCCAGCATATGCATTAACAGGAAGCTGGAACTTGAGACTTGAACCCAGGTACTCTAACCTGGATTTTGGGCATCCCAAGCAGTATCTTAACTACTGTTCCAAACACCTGCCCCATATCATATTTCTTTTAATATGCCACCAAACAACAAATACTCCAGCTGCAGCCAGGGCACCAGAAGTCTTTCTGAGAAGGTAGCATCCAGACCCAGTGCTTCCAGGGAGGGAGGGAGTCTGTGGGTAGCTGAGGGAGGTGGGCTGTTTATTCCACAAATGAACCTGGACAAGTCCCTGCTTCTCTTCCTCCTCCTTCTTCCCTCACCGCCAGGCTGGGTGCTTGGCAGTGATGAGACCTCCTTCATTACAGGCCAGCTGGGAAGTCACTTGTCAGTGGCATGCTGCAAATTCCTTAGGTCCCACCTGGTGCCCTCTCTGGGTGCTGGTTTGCCCTGTTCCCCTCTGCCACACATTTCTGGGTCTCCTCCTGGAAAATTCGAGTTAATAAATTCATAACACATACTTCAGTTCACTCAAATATCTCACTGAATGGTGTTGGGCAACTTGTGTTTCCGTACAATGTTCCAAAGGCAAGCACTTGAGCAAGCACGAAGTACAGCTGACCTCCCTGGCCGGCCCAGCCTACCTGCGCTGGGAGAAGTCAGCCCGCAGCCATGGGGCCGGATGTGCAGAAACACAATGTTCTCTTTTGATGGGGATTTTAAAGTGTCCCTTTCCTGGAATGGGGGCCAGCAGCCCGAGTGGAGAGGCTGGAAAAGGCCCTCAGGATTTATGACCCTGCAGAAACTCGGCTCGCTTGCTCGTATAACAAGAGGAAGACAGAATGTTCTGTCACCACATCAGGTTCTTGTGCACCAGGCCTTCTGGAAATGGTTTCTCAGCCTGGGAATTGAAGGCAGATGGAGGCAAGTTGCATTGGTTCACTTGCACCGTCTCTGCTTCCTAAACATTATTGAAATCCAACGAACCTGGAAGGAGCATGAAGGAGAAAGGGCACAAAACAAATGAACAGTCACCGAGACACAGCCCTTGGAGAGGTCTTTGTGATCACCTCACTGGCCTAGCTGCTCAGTCATCAGTGAACCAATCACAAGCATATATTGATTTCCATTAAGGGACTGGGAGTGGCACTGGGTAGGAGGGATAGAAAAAATTCTCCCCTGGAGGCTCCTCCCTTATGGTGCTCACATTAGTCTTCAGCAGACACTCACAACAGGTGATAACAATGAAAGCCAGACCCTCATTAACTGGGGCTAGAAGCCTTGGCCTCAGCGCATGTGTGTTCCAGGAGGCAGCTGCCTCCACCTGCAGAACACAGGTTGGGATGGGATCCTGGAGGCCAGGAGACTTTGGACTGGAATCCTGGACACCAGTGAGACATTGAAGGGGTTAGTGAGAGCAGTGCAAATAAACATAGAGTGTGCCAGGAACCAGGGGTTCAGTGACTGAGGGACCCGGAAGCATGTGATTCAGTGGTCTGGGTTGAAGAGTTATAAAAAAAATGAAGTGAGGATTATGGTCCCATCTTAGAAGCTGCAAGGCAAATGTCACAAAGAACTGAATCATGTTCCTGCAATCTATGTTTTCAGTTCCTGGAGAGCAACAGTTACATTTATCTAGTCCAGAATATTTCAACTTTTTGTACAAAGGGTGGGCTAGTAACTATTTTAGGCATTGAGGGCTATTTGATCTCTCTTGCAATGATTCAAGACTCTGACTCATTGCAAATGTAGCCACAGATCATATGTAAATGATTGAATGGGGCCGCGTTCAAATAAAATTTTATTGAAGGACACTGATATTTCAATTTCATAAAAGTTTCATGGAAGGTGAAATCTTCCTCTTCTTTTGATTTTGTTTTAGTCATTGGAAGTGAAAAAACCATTCCTAACCTGTGAGTTGTGTAAAAAATAGAAATCAGCAGGCCTGGTTAGGCCCATGAGTCATAGTTTTCCAACCTGTAGTCTAGCAGGAGCAATGACGCTCTCATGGTGTAAAAGAATAGAAGCAAAGGTGGAGAGAGAGAAATAGCATTTACCAAATGCTGCCATTTATGTCTATAAGAGTTTTAACTCATTTGCTCTTTGCTTGCTTCACATAGGTGATTTTTTTTGAAGGTTTATTGTGTTTATTTGTTTGGAAGAATGACAGAAGGCAGTGGAGAGAGAGAAAGAGAGAGATCTTCTATCTGTTTAATCACTCCTCAAATGGTTACAATAGCCAGGGCTGGGCCAGGCCAAAGTCAGGAGCCTGGAGCTCCACCTGGGTCTCGCATGTGAGGGGCAGGTGCCCAGTGCTTGGACATCATCCACTGCATTCCTTGGTGCATTAGCAGAAAGCTGGATCAGAAGTGGAATATCTAGGACTCAAACTAGCACTCTGTGACTCTTGAACATCCCTTAAACATATTTTGTAAAAAGGTATATATTTATTTTTTGCATTAAAACTTGATGGTGGTCCGCTGGTGCCGCAGCTCACTAGGCTAATCCTCTGCCTGTGGCGCCGGCACCCCAGGTTCTGGCCCCTGTTGGGGTGCCAGTTCTGTCCCGGTTGCTCCTCTTCCAGCCCAGCTCTCTGCTGTGGCCCGGGAGTGCAGTGGAGGATGGTCCAAGACCTTGGGCCCTGCACCCGCATGGGAGACCAGGAGAAGCATCTGGCTCCTGGCTTCGGATCAGTGCGGTGTGCTGGCTGCGCACCGGCCCCAGCGGCCATTGGGGGGTGAACCAATGGAAAAGGAAGACCTTTCTCTCTGTCTCTCTCTCTAACTCTGCCTGTCAAAAAAAAAAAAAAAAAAAAAAAAAAAAAAAAAGCAAAACAAAACAAAACAAAAAAACTTGATGATGGTCATTCATAGTCACACTGGTTTGTGAATTTTAAAATTTTTACTCAGCTGACAGAAAGGGGTGGGGGGCAGTGCTTCCATTTGCTGGTTCACTCCACAAATGTCTGAAATGACCATGGCTGAACTGAGGCTGAACCACCTGGGAGACAGGAACACAATCCAGATCTCCCATATGAGTCACAGGAGCCCAGTTACTTTAGCCTTTGCTGCTGCCTCCCATGATTTGTCTTGGTGGGAAACTGGGGTCAGGACCTGGAGCTGAGAATCAAATCCAGGCACTCCAATGTGGAATGTGGGCAATTTAACTGCTAAGATAAACATCTACTCCTGGCGTGTGAATTTTTAATCTCAATTGAGTTTAACATCTTTGCATATACTATCCTTCAGTAAGACTGCAGCTAACATTATGGCCATGTATTTATATTAGACCATAAGACTTTGTTGTTGTTGTTCTGGTAGGCTTACAGTAATTTACTGGTGTGTTGAATAAGCAGGTTTGAGAGCATTTTATGTGCAAGGTACCAGTATGGAATTGAGCACATAATCCAAATATAAGACTTGGTTCGTTAACAATAAGCCAGTCTCCACAGTTTTCAATTCTGGTTTATAACTTTTAAAACATATTGTAGGCCAGCGCTGTGGCTCAGTAGACTAATCCTCCACCTGCGGCACCGGCACCCCGGGTTCTAGTCCCGGTTGAGGCGCTGGTTCTGTCTTGGTTGCTCCTCTTCCAGTCCAGCTCTCTGCTGTGGCCTGGGAAGGCAGTGGAGGATGGCCTAAGTGCTTGGGCCCTGCACCCGCATGGGAGACCAGGAAGAAGCACCTGGCTCCTGGCTTCAGATCTGCTCAGCGCACTGGCCATAGCGTCCATTTGGGGGGTGAACCAATGGAAAAAGGAAGACCTGTCTCTCTGTCTCACTCTCTCACTATCTAACTCTGCCTGTCAAAAAAAAAAAAATTGTATAAATGCTTAACAATTCCAACTCCAATTTTATTTCTTTTTAATGTTAGGATCCCCTTCTCTTTATTCACTTCTATTTCCCATTGACTTTTCTCATTTTTCTGTGGCACTTTACCCCACCACACAGTAAGATCTCTCCTCTATTCCAGAACAATTCCAGTGTATAAACTTTAGAGCATTAGATGTTTCCTGGATTGCTGAACCAAAGCATCGTGAAACAATTTGTTCTAGAGTAAATGAAGATATAGCCTAGGTCATTCCACCTATGTCTTCCTTATCTCATAATGCTGCATTCTTCATACATTCAAAAGTTATGAGAACTACAGACAAGAGAGGGAAGAACTAGGTTGGTCAAGACCAATGGGACCCATCCTCTTCCACTCCTTGGTTTCTCAAGGACTCCACTTCCACTCTTGGAGGTCAAACTCATGTCCTGTCTACATCTAGATGCATTCTATTTCTCCCCTTAACTTCTCAGTACTGGTGTTTGGCTAATTCGTTTTTGTTCATTTCTAGTGTCATATCCATAATTAAAGTTGGACATAGTCTTAAATGATGAGATGGGCAAGAGCATGTAGCACATGGCCATGCTCTGAGGACTACTCTCAGGTCAAATCTTTGTGTCAGTTAATGTGACATTAGATATGACAGGGATAATAGGAGCTAGAAAGAGAAGGTTCAAATAAAAGTGAGGGAAACAGAGACAGCATATCTCAGAAAGCACACCAACATTTTTAATGCTACACAGAAACAACAGAAGGCAGAGTCAAGCAAGATTTAGAAGACTATTTACAACCCTGTCTGTTTCTAAAAAGTTCAGGAGAACTAATTTCTAATGAAAATTAGAAACAGAAAAGTATCAACTTCTAAATCCTATAAAAGACATTAGAAGAAAAAGAGACAAAATTAAAAACACACCAGTAAAATGCATGTAAAAAGCAACTCAAAACTCTGACCTGATTCAAAATGAGCTAAAAGATATTAAGAGAATACCAAGAGACATGAAACCATGGCATGAATTAGAAATTTGAAAGCCCAGAGATGAAGTGACAGAAATCATGAAAATAATGTAAAATAAATGAAAATACAACGATAAATATGAAGAAGATCCAGAAAAAAACATAATAGTGAATAAACACAATAGAAAATCCTGAAGAGGAATAAATATAGAATTAGGTCAAGGAATTTTTTTAAATAAGTAAATGAAAAAAAAAAAAGGAGACAAAAAAGATTTCATGAAATAGTGACTAAAATTGAAGCCACATAACGAAGATTCCTGAGGGTAGGGGTCCCTGAGGAAGAAAATAATACAAGAAAACAGAATGAATACTAGATATATAATTCAGGAAACTTCCTTAAAAATTTAAATCACATATTTAAAGAGAATATTAACCAATACCAATGTATATTTCATAAAATTATTGACTTTTAAAGAAAAAGAAAACATTTTATTTAAAAAAAGAACAAGTAAAATAAAGAAAAAAAGAATTATAATTAGGTTTTATAAAGAGCATTATTTTATGTCAGATGAGAATAGAGGAACCTATTTAAAATACTTGAGAAAATGAGTTGTGAGCCAAGGATTTCATGTGCAGCCAATGGATTGTCACATATAAAGGACAGAAACCCTTCACATGCAAGAAGTCAGGAAGTTTATTCCCATGAACCCTTTCTTGGGAATTGAGAATGAACTTGAGACAACCCCACAGACAGAGGCATTGACATGAGTCAGGTGCAGAGCACTATGGAGTCAGCTGCTTTTGGCACTAAGATTCAATGAGTGTTAAAAAGGAGCAAGTACATATGCTGTTCATGTTCTGAACATGTAGGTACAGAAAAAAATAAAAAAGGCAGAAGGAAGAAAGCACACATTGCTTTTTAATGTGTTTAGTAATTGCATTGAAGACAATATCAGGGTTATTTCACTGAGACTCTTGTATATATGATGTGTAGTAAATAAATCAAAGAAATAATTAATTTTTTTCTAATTCTTCTAGGAGACACACATGTAAGTTTTAGTAAAAATTCTTTATAATTTCAGAAATTTGGAATAGCTGAATTGGAAATGTCAATATGAGTACACATACATACATATGTATATTTATGTGTTTAACAAAGTCATATTGCTATTTCCTATTCATATTTATTTCACATTATATTTCTATCTCTGGTTATCATTTATCCAGCTGTCTATCATCATCATCTATCCCTTGCACATAGGTTGGTTTTAAAATACCATTTTCCACTTAAAAAATAGAACAAAAGTTTTTTAAGAAATAACTCATTTAATATCTGAACAGAAAAATAATAGAATGAGTTTAGGACATCTTGTCACACCAGATAGCCAAGAAACTATTGAAACCTAGTAAGTCTAGGTTACAAGAAACTCCTGGAATTATCCAAAAGCAATTTAGAAACCAACTTGAAGACTCTATAACTAGCAACAGATGAGCAACGTAAAACTTCAATGATGATAATAATTGCAATAGATTGCAACCCTTAAAATGTGTTTAAGTCAATGAGTTGAAGATGGGCAATTCAAAAAGTTCATGGAAAATATAATTCAAAATTAAGTTTACTATGGTGCAAAAACATTTATGAAAATCCATGTGGGGCTGGCGCCACAGCTCACTAGGCTAATCCTCCGCCTGCGGTGCCAGCACACCGGGTTCTAGTCCGGGTCAGGGCGCCAGATTCTGTCCCGGTTGCCCCTCTTCCAGGCCAGCTCTCTGCTGTGGCCCGGGAGTGCAGTGGAGGATGGCCCAAGTGCTTGGGCCCTGCACCCCATGGGAGACCAGGAGAAGTACCTGGCTCCTGCCCTCAGATCAGCGCGGTGCGCCGGCCGCAGCACACCGGCCGCGGAGGCCATTGGAGGATGAACCAACGGCAAAAGGAAGACCTTTCTCTCTGTCTCTCTCTCTCTCACTGTCCACTCTGCCTGTCAAAAAAAAAAAAAAAAGAAACTCCATGTGGAATTTTTTCTTTTTTTTAAAGATACAATTTATTTATTTGAGAGGTAGAGTTATAGATAGTGAGAGGGAGAGAAAGAAAGAAAGGTCTTCCCTCCATTGATTCACTCCCCAAATGACCTCAACAGCCGGAGCTATGCCGATCTGAAGCCAGGAGCCAGGAGCTTCCTCCTGGTTTCCCATGTGGGTGCAGGGGCCCAAGGACTTGGGCCATCCTCCACTGCTTTCCCAGGCCACAGCAGAGAGCTGCATCGGAAGAGGAGCAGCCAGGACCAGAACTGTTGCCCATATGGGATGCCAGCAGGGCAGGAGGAGGATTAACCTACTGCACCACAGCGCCGGCCCCAGAATTTTTTCACAATACAAATTTCCATGAACTTTTTGAAGTTCGCTTATGTTTTAGAGGATGATATGGAATTAACTTATTGTCTTAAAAATTAGAGGAAGAATCAAACATTTATCTTGCTTTTTCTATATGAACTTTTTATGAGGTAATGCGGGCGAAAACAAGAACATCTCTTTGTAAAAGCATGCCAATTAATCAAAGAAAAATTAATGATAGTATAAAATAGCAT
This sequence comes from Oryctolagus cuniculus, assembly GCF_964237555.1. Lineage (NCBI taxonomy): Eukaryota > Metazoa > Chordata > Mammalia > Lagomorpha > Leporidae > Oryctolagus > Oryctolagus cuniculus. Next base: position 32,334,066 of record NC_091441.1, read on the forward strand.
CACTTTGCAATTTCCAACAAATGGAACAGATCTAGGTATCAAGCATCAGTTGCTGTTCTTTCACATAGAGACAGCCACTGTCCATTTTGTCAGTGAATTTTGGGGATAGAGAAACATATGGAACTGTGCTACAGCTGCACATTCAGCAGCATCCACACCAGGGACAACTCTGCAGGCCAAATCGTCCAGGTTCTTCAGGAGGTAATGAAAAGGAGAAGTCAGGCATGCAGGGGTCACAAACATACTTAGAAAGACTTGAAAGACCTTTTTAAAATTTGAGTCAGATGACCTGTTCATGTCTAAGGATGCACTGGGATGAGAAAACCATAAAAAAATTCATGAAAGTAGTAACTGTAAAAGTCAGGAGAGTGGCTACTTTTAGAGGACTGGAGGGCTGCTGTAGGAGCTTGATGGATTCTTTCTATAAAAAAGTTTTTGCTATTTAATTATTAACATGTCAGAGTGACAGAGAGGAGGGAGAGGGAGACAATGCCTGCAACAGTGGCCTGGGCCAGGCCAAAGCCAGGAGGCAGGGACTCCATCTGGATCTCCCACGTGGGTGGCTGCAACCACTTTGGCCATCAGCATTTTGTGTGGTTTCTGCATCAGTGACTTATTTCACAATATAAGGTTTTGAAAAATGAAATGAAATGTCCCTAAAGACCCAGAGAGTTCAGAGAGCCCTCTGGGCCCTTATGGTTATTTTTCCTATTTTATTGGTCATCATAAATGGAATAATATAAATATATATTTTCCTAAGCCAATCCAGTTTTTGGCTCTGGCAGAATGAGCAACAGAGCTTCTTTCCTTAGCTATATCGTTGCCACTCATCCCAGCCAGGATCAAGATGTGTGCTTGGAGATGAGAGAATTGGTGTAGGAAATGGAGGGTCCAATGGAAAGTACAGATAGTCCTTGGTATCCCAGAGGAATTCATTCCAGAACCTCCCTGAGGGTAGTTTATATCAAATGGTACAGTATTTGGATATAAACTATGTGCATTCTCCTATATAAGACATGTACTGTATAATGACATTTTCCTCAAGGATGGACCACATATATACACATATCCATGACTGGGGTCTCATAAGATTGTAATGGATCAGAAAAAAAAATTTCCGATGCCTTGTGAGCTCATACCTGTAGCAATGTTGCAGCCCAATACATTATTCACGTTTGTGGTAATGCTGCTGTAAATAAACCTACTGCACTGCCAGCTACATAAAAGTATTGCAATACAATTATGGACTGGATGTAGAATTGAGAATGATAAATAAACAACTATGTTACTGGTTTATGTATTTACCATACTATACTGCGCCATACTCTACTATGTTCACACAAAACAAAATCAGCACATTTCTCAGAATGTGTTCACATGGTTTGGCCATGTGTCCTACGTATCAGGCATTTGGAACTGATGGATATGGAAGTTTGAGGAGAAGCACATTTTAGAGTCTTGCTTCAAAGTGACGATTAGCTCTTAGTTACAGAGAGCCTCTTTTAAGAATGTTGCCAACATTTCAGAGAAGAATGTTTTGGATACAGTGATATCACTCACAGAGTATCAGCAACCACTTTGTGTCCTCACAGGCCCTCCATCTCAGTGCCCACATGCCCACATGCATTGCTTCCTCTGCTGTCGTTTGTTTTCTTTACTTACTTGCCTTTCCTCACCTCTGCAAGGTGAGGGTTTCCTGGCCTCTCAAGTTCTTAGCCTTCGCTTCTCCAGCCTCTTAGGACACGAGTGTGTGTGGGACATGGTGGGATGGGAGGAGTTCTGAAAGTGTGTTAGATCAGCAAAGATTAGACTGGGAGGCCAGATCTTGGACTCTATGCTGTTAATTAATAAACCTGTGAAGTGAGTATGGTAGATTCACTGATTCACTTCATCTCCTGTGCCACAGTTTATCAATGCTAAGTTGAGAGAATTGAGTAATAAGCTTTCTAAGTTTCCTTCCAAACTAACAGTCCATTATTAGACTCTAGGAATCAATAATGGGAGAGAGGAGTGGACATTTAATCTAGTGGTTAAGACACTTGCATCCCAGGTCAGGGTACCTGGGTTTGATTTCCAGCTCCAGCTCCTGATTGTGGCTTCCTGCTAATGTAGACCCTGTGTAGCAGTTGCGATGGCTCAAGTAATTGGGTCCCTGCCACTCACAGGGGAGAACTGAATTATATTCCTGATTCCTGACTTTGCCTCTGGTCCAACCAACCCTAGCCACTGCAAACATTTGGGGGAATGAGAATGATTTCTCTCTCTCTCTCTCTCTCTCTGTCTGTCTTCTAAGGAAATTAAATTGAAAAAATAAATGTTAATATATGATTAAATATGACATTACCAAGACTACTTTCCATTGTGAAAAATATTTGACTAAGAGTTAAACTATACAGAGTTCTAATTCAAGCTATAGCCTTAAAAGTTACACAGCTCAAACATAAAACACTTTTATCTTGCTGACTCTGTTCTCCCATGCTTCATGGGTTGTTTTAGGACTTCAAATGTAAATGAAAAGACAAATTACAGACTGGAAGAAAATATTTACAAGTCATATATCCCACTAACCCCTAGATCTAAAGTGTATGAAGAACTCTCAAAACTCAATATTTAAAAAGTTCAGTTAGAAAATAGTCAAAATATATGCAGGGACATTTCCAGGAAGAGAATATAAAGATGACAAAGAAAGGCTTGGAAAGATGTTTAACATCATTACTCATTACAGAAACATAATTTTAAACCACAGTGAGTTATCACTAGTATTGTTGTCTGAATGTCTGTGTTGCTTCAAAATTTATATGCCATAACTCTAAGCTCCCAAAGAGTTGAAGCCTTTGAAAAGCAATTAGGTCATGAATGGAACTCAAGCCCTTATGAAATAGGTCCTTTCCCCACATGGGGACACAGAAGGAGGCACTGTCTGTGAACCCTCCTCAAACACGGAATTGGCCAGCATCTCAGTCTCCAGACTATGATAAATAAACTTTTGCAATGTATAAGACTCCCAGTTAAAATAGCACAAATAAACTAAGACAACAGGATGTCTATCAACATGACTAAAATGAAATATAACTATAATATCAAATACTGGTGAGGATGCAGAGAAACTGCTGATAGAAATACTCTAGAAAATAGCTTGATAGGTCCCCTCAAAATTAAAAATAAATGTACCTTACAACCCACCAGTTGCAGTTTTGGACAACTTTCCCAGAAAAATGAAAATTGATTTTTACATAGGCACTTATATATGAATGTTCATAGCAGATTTATTCATAACAGTTCAGGACTGAAATCTACCCACATGTCCAATAGTTCAACAAACCACAGTGCATTTATGCCATGGAATACTATTCAATGATAAATGGAGGAAGAAGGTAAACCTCTTAGAAGAGAAATTTTGGGTGGTTCCAATTATAGGAGGTACGCACAGTAGTCAAACAAGGAAAGGGGAGGTGTTTAATGTGTGTAGTTTCATTTTTGTCACAATGAAAACCTGGAGATCTATTGCAAACAATGTGAATGTATTTGACACTACTGAACTATATACTTGAAGTGGTTAAGATTTTATGTTATATGTATTTTAGTATACTTAAAAATACCTCTAAATAATTTAAAAGTGTATTTATTGGGATAAAACTGTTGGAATGCTGTCTATTGTCTGCTAACAGTATTGTATTAAAGTTAACATTTTACTTTTAGTAATTGTTCCACAGTTCTACAAGGTGTTAATGTTAGGGAAAGCTCAGTGAAGGCATTAAGTAGAACTCTGTGTTGTTTTTGCAACTTTTTGGTAAGTCTAAAATAATTCAAAATCACAGTGTTAAAAAGGCAAGTCTTCTGTTCATAAGAATTCTAAATATTTTATGAAGATGTTCAACCTTTGAGGAGGTGGAGTTTATCCCTATACTACTTCAGTTGGGTGCTACATAGTGACTTCATTCCAAAATACTCTATGAAAAGGGGCCAAAAAAAAGGGTGGGGGGTCCTTACAATGAAGAAACTGGATAGTCACTCCCTCAGCCAGGTGTCAAGGTTAACAGCAGCCGTGACACTTTAATACTATGGGTCCCTGATAGGATGCAATGTTCCCTCTGTAATCATGCTATCAAAAACATATGACCCCAGCGTAATAATGAGGAAAACATCAGAGAAATCCCAATAGAGGGACACTCCAGAAACAGTGGACCAATGCCCCTCAAAGCTGTCAAGTTCTTCACAAACACAGTAATTCTGAAAACTGTCATTACCGAAAGAAACCAGCAGAGACATGAGAATTAAATGCAATGTGGTATTTTGGATCAGAAACAGGAAATAGGGCATCTAAATAAAGTATGGACTTCAGCTAATAATAATGTGATCACATTTTTTCATGATTTGTAACAAATGTACTCTACTATTATTCAAATGCTAATGGAAAGGAAAAACTAGGTTCAGGGTTCATAAGAACTCTCTGTACTATCTTCACAACTTTTTTTTTTTTTAAGATTTATTTATTTATTTGAAAGTCAGAGTTACAGAGAAAGAGGAGTGGCAGAGAGAGAGAGGTCTTCCATCTGCTGGTTCACTCCCCAATTGGCTAGAAGCTGGCTCTACTTTCAAGAGATAAACAGGAAGCCTTGAAGCATATTTGAAAGGCTCTATTCTCACAAAAGTGAAAAATGACAAAAATGATGAACAACTGAGCATAAGACACAGCCAGGATGCACGACTCACCAATGAGACTGTAACCTTGATTTTAGCACCATCTCCCCTTTTAGCCATGTCCCCTTGTGCAGGGAACCACTTGAGCAACCTTATATGGCTGCTGTCGTTGAGAATTCTAACTTGTCACATGTGGAACTGTTAAGTACAGTTGGTGGTACAAGAGAAGTGTGTGGATCACATTCATGAAATTTCTTGGAGGTGAGCTTTGAATTAAAGATGGCTAGAATGTGGATAGGCAGAGAATGGGGGGAAATCCAGGGTCTTGATGCAATTTTTCTCAATGAGGCTTTGTCGTTCTGGCTCATCCTTACATCTTGGGTACTTGGCAATGTTCAAGCAGGGAAGAAAGGGAGGAAGAATGGTGGGGGGACAACAGGAAGGGAAGAAGGAAGAATAAAGAAGGAAGGATGGACTTATTGTACATCCTCATTCTATTTTTTCATTACTTTCCCGCTTACTTTCACATATCTCAATTGTATCAGGATAGGCTACTAGGCTGAGGTCAGGATCCCAGTCCGCCAATGGTTTTGCAAATAGTGGGGGATAAAGTTGGAAATTAAAAGAGGGCCTGTTTGGAAGGTACAAAGATGATAGACTCAGAAACCTTGAGACTTGAAGAACCTTGTAGGTATCACTGAAATTTCAGCTCCCATTTTGCAAAATAGACAGGTGAGATTCAAATAAATTGCGCTTCTGAGCAGAGTTCTTTAGTGATCAAGCAGGAAAACAATCCATGTCTCTTGACTCTTATTCCAGTACTCTGTCCACTGAAAAGAAGATAAATAAATTTTAAAATATCAAGCTTAATAATGAGAGAATATGTGTGGTTTCTAACTCTTGAGATTTTAACATTTCTTGTTGGTTACTTCCCAATTTCACCATATGTGAATGTGAATAACATTTTGGAGCCAGTTTTTCCTTTAATTCATCCTGGAAATAAAAGTTCTTGTGACAGCAAAGTGTGTTGCCATAGTTTTATAACAATTAAAAATCTGGATAGTGGCATAAAAGTGAAAGTGTTGGTAATAAGAAACAGTGAAAATGCACACTTTTGCACACTGCTCTTTTCCACTTTCCCAATTCCTTTCAGACCTATTCATTATCTCCCCTGACCTACAGAGAGCAATTTATAGCCTGGAGCATATCCTTTAGCTTTGCTTGCAGCCCATTGTCCTCTCCCTGTGGCTTGCTTGACAGATTCTTGGAGTGGTAACTGATGGCCAACATCCCCACCCTCTCACTACTACCTACTACCTTGGTGAGCTCACAGAGCCTCAAGGCATGTATCTGACAATGGAAAGTGGTAGGAAAAGTCAAAACACCTTTTTGCCCTTTAGTTTCAAATGCCTACAAAATTGGGAGATAGAAAGGACTTGGGAAATGGAAACAATTTGGAAGGAAGTTTGAGCGAGGCTTTCTAATACACCTCTTTCCTTCCTCTCCAGGTTAGAAAAACTTCCAAGCTTTGGATCTAACATTCTGCTATGATAGTAGAATGAAGATATTAAAATTAATAAAATTGAACTACAGAAAAAAATTAGAAATGTATATTCCTTCTACCTGTTTGTGGAATGAGATTCCTAACAGCCACATGTGTAGACACATCAAACTTTCCTAAAAATCTCTGTCAGCATACTGTAACTCTGCACGCTGATTAAAAATCCCAAAGTTGAGTCCACCCCATTCCCAGTCAACAGCTTTTTCTCTGCATGAGAAGCTGGCAGGAAGAGATTAGGGGAACCCTTGGAAGTCATTGCTGGTTTCAGAAATACCAATGGTCTAATGAGTTCGGGATAGAAACAGGACTGGATAGGGTTTGAAATTTTCCTGTTTCACGAAATGCAAAATGGCTGGCAGGACAGAAGAAAAGGGGAGCAAATTCTGCTTGTTAGAAGCTGCTGACTAAATCCTTTCCAGAATCTCAGGAGACTACTTATGATACAAGGGCTCCAGCCACCCTGAAGCTGCTCTAAGTATATCCTCATGGACTGCCACTCATTGCACCCTGCATGTCTTACTCCATGTAACACATATCCTGAAGATCACGATAAAGTGCTGGAAATCCTGAACGTCGTAATATGTGTCGCTGTGGGTCCAACTGATGGTGAGGGATGCGGAACTGCTCATAACATTTCTTGGTTATTTGGTTGGATTTTGCAAGAGGTTTATCCAAAGACTAGACAAAAAGTACCTAAATGTACCTATGTTTACACACAATCCAGGTAAAATGTGGAAAGTGTACTTTAAAATAGGCTACTAAAATCCATGTATAAATATTAACAGAAAGAGTGGGAAGAGAAGGAAGGGAAGAAGTGGGGGCTCCACCCCTTTTCTTTTTTTTGACTCTAGTCATATTCTGCTTGGAACTTCTGGTTCATTTTTAAGACATTCAGAGCAAGGACTTTCAGGGTAAACACTAAGTAGGTAAGAAAAAGCCGTCTGTGTTTATTAAATAGCTGTTCCTATCTTTTCTGCAAAACTCTAAGTCCAGCCAGGGATCGATCCATCCTTCAAATGTCTGACTTTATGGGATATTTAGTTAGAAAAGTTTAACTCCCATCCATAATGCTCTTCTAAAAATTAAGGACAGGACAAGTCTTCATCATCCTCTAGGATCCTTTGATTGCTTTCAGCAGAGGTCAGACTGCTTCTGTGATTCAGCCCTGGCTTGATGTCCAGGTGGTTCAATCTTCTCTGAATAGTTACGCAGTAAGTCAGACACAAAACTTGCCCACAACCTACTTCCTAGCGTCACACAAAAAGAAGTTGGGTCAGAATTTTGTCAATGATTCTTGTATCCAGTTGGTGTGAGCAAAGAACCCCAAATACTATTAAACTCCTTAGTGATGTGAACCAGATGGAAAATAAAACAAAAGAATTCACAACTCATGTTAGACTGAATTGAATGTCTTTAATTTCACACAATGAATAACATATGAATAGGATTAACTTTTTTTTTTAATAGTTAAGTGCTCTATACGGTGCTAACCTGATCTGGTAGCGAAAAAGACTGAGCTTTCTTTTAGAAAAAAATGTTTAAAACCCAACATCTAAGACCATGGAGGAGCATGGCAGTAAAGCATGCCAGATGTATCTACGCCTCAAATAACAGCAAGTCCATGTTCATTTTAAATGTACAAAAATGCTTTATGAATAAAAACTGTTACAAAAAGAACATTTCAAACAATGTACAATTTTCTTGCCTCTATATTCAATAAAATACAAATACATTTTTTGTTCTAAAATATGTTTACATACAATCAAAGTAGAACATGCAAATTACACTTTAAAAAAGGCTTTTAAAAACCACTTATGAATACAAACTAAAAATTAGCCAGCACGACTTGTAAGACAATCTTGTGCCCCATTTTTTTCTTTTGAAATATATATGTACATATTTAACACATCATGTGCATTTATTATTTAAGAAATAGATTTTTTTAAAAAGGAAGAAAAAGAAAGACTCCACCCAGGGTGCAACTGCCCTTCCCTGTTGACTAGTGGGCAGCTCTTTTCAATCCCCCCTCCCTCCCCATTAGTGTTTATTATACCTGGGCAAGCGGGCAATAGAAATCCAGGAAGTTTCTTCCTTGGTTGAAATGTGCTTCTAAGACTGTTCCCCAAATGACTAAGTCCAAGAGGGAAGGAAGACGCATCAGTGGCGTGAACTCTTCAAGAAACAAGAGGCAGAGGGAGCCTTGTATTGTGGAAAGAAACTTTTAGAAACACCAAGAAAATGCTACGGTATATTACAGTTTGTTTCTAGGCACTGTGATGACATTATCTGTAAGCTCTGGCATTTGGACCATTGTGATACTAGGGTAGTGTTGAGAAAAAAATGTCTATATTTATCTACTTTTACATAATGAGAAGGACTGAAGATCCGGCAACAGAACACTTAAATGGCTTTTGAGGCATTTCGACTTCTGCCACCCCCTCTCTCTCCATGCTGCAGTTGGCATTTAAAGGCTTTGGATATATCTGTATAGACTTTAGACAGTTCCCAGGAAAATCTTCCTAGTGATAGAGAAAAAAATATATTCTCCAAAAGCTCATTATCTGAATATTGTTGGGTGATAAGCTGGGAGTCGGATTTTCTGCTTAAGTCCAAACCCAAATCCTTTATGATCTGCATGTAGAACATCACCTGTACAATAATTCTGTCACCACTTGCTTATCATATTTATAGACCCAGCAATGTGCAGAGCACAAATTCTGCCTGCCACTGAACATGAACTCCCCCTTGAGACAGAAGCCAGGGAGACATGCTAATCTTCTGCCAGCCTGTAGTCACCTTTCCTGGGCTGTCAGTGGCTGCACACTCCAGGTCCTACCAAGTCAGAAACCAGCCCCTTAAATGTTCTCCTTTCCTTTGACCAGAGCCGGGCTATTTGAAGCAGGTCAACTTTTGTCCCTGTAGAGGGTGAAACGCAAGTGGGTCCCAACCACTTGGTAAGGTGGATTAAAAATCCAGGAGGCTGTTACATCTCATTTCATCTTTTTTCTCATCCCTAATCAAACTCCTTATATTATAAATGAGTCCACATCTGCTTGCTGAAGGCGAGTATATTTCAGAAAAAATAATGGCATGAAAATCAAGGGATTTCTCTTACAGAATATTTTGTGGAGCTGGCATCACAAATGCTCTCTGTCAAAATAAAAATGCAGCCCCAAAAGGCAGTATTGGGTGGCCAAAGACCTTTACAATCTGTTAGGAAAACTGGATTTTCTTTCTGGCCTGCAACCAACTAGATGTGACGCTAGACTGACCCAATGTGGGGTATGGACAGGAGAGGAGAGGCTAAAGAACAGGAATTAATTAGAGAATAAGGAAATGGCTACATCAGTGAAATGAGTTATGTTGAGGAAAAGCAGAAGAAAAATTGAGAAATTTAATACTGAGGCGGTGAAGAGGAATCTGTGTCATTGATTGGACTTGCTTCCACCTCCAAGTAATTGGTTAGCATGCCTCATCTTGGTAGTCTGCAACTTACCAATCTATTCTTAGGATCTATATGTAGAGAATTTGCATTTCACTCAAATGACCAGAGTCCCCAGTTCATGTGTGAATTGCAACTCTTGCTGTGTCTCTCCCAGAGTATCCTTCATTGGTTTGGAAATTCCTAAAGTTACTGGGATGTTACTCATTATTAGAAGATAATGCCAATTAAACTTTGGGTCCTCCTTTAAGAAGTTTCTAGAATGCCTGCAAGAAAATGTTGTGTCCTTAACAGGCTTAGCTGAGGAGACAGTACCAGGTGGGGAGCAAGAGAGGCCAGGACAGAACGAAAAGAATGGTTTTCACGATCCAACAGGAAGAGAAATCTCTGCATGGCTTAATTGGAATGAAAATGGTCAGCGATGGGGTGAGAGGGGCTAATTTAAACTTTCCCCTCTGGTGACTTTGGAGCCACTCACACGTGGCGTGAGAATGACAAATTGAAAATGACTGTTGTGATGTTGCTATTCAGCCTGTGTGAAATGGCAAAGGTTAACCGAGTCACAAACTGAGGGTCTCAGATATAAGCTTTAAAGTACAGTCCTATAAACTTAACATATCTCTAGAATTAAACACAACCGACCTAGTGGCAGCAAATGATGTCAGGTCCATAGTGACAGTGCAGAACGGGATGACTGTAATTTCCACCAACTGTTGGTGCCCTGACGGAGCTGTGATGTATGCAAACATATTAACTTGGGGTTTTGAAATTTACATCCATAGATATCCTATCACTTATTCTCTTATGCTTCTAACAAAAAAAAATCCACCTCTCTCTAAGGAAATAATATTGTGTTCTGAAGTGATAATATAATTTCCAGCTGGTCCCAACTTCCTGTAAAGAAACTTAATTTTGAGGTAAACCAGATATTCTAATTCCCAATAGAAAATTTAATTCTCTCTCTTCAGTGTCTCTCTTTCTATAATCTACCATGCCAGGTGTTTGATGTCTTGGGGAAGGTGAGGGGAGGAGTGAGGGAGGAAATTGAAAATACTTATTTGAAATTTCCACATCTGAATTGTTAAAAACATCTACGGCAATGGAATAACTTCATATTCATTCTGAGTCTTCATGTTTTACTTGGGCTGTGGAAATGGATAATAGTGATGGAATATCTGTTCACGCTAAACCAATGGCTAGAGTACAACTTGGATGAGAAATGTACAGTTGAAATTGACCATTTAAAAGACGATTTGTCACACACAGTTTGCATCCATGCAGACTGATAGATTTATAATTACATTATGTACAAAAATGTTTTAGTTTATTAAGGCAACCACAATTTGGATACTTTGTCCAAGGTGGCTTGATACAATTGGAGTGGTGACACCCTTTGAGAATTTTATTATTTTTTTTCAGTTAAGAACACTTACTCCCACTTGCTTTTTAAGAAATAATTATCAAGAGACAATGGACTTCTATTGTCTTTCTGTTTCCTTTTTCTGACAATCCATGATAGTTGTTTGAATGAAATAAAAAAAAATCACATACCGAGGCATTGCTAGACACATGTCTTTCTGGTGGGTCTGGGGTTTCAGTATTTGGTGGTTTGTTAAGTTATTCCATTTGCTGTGGGGTATGACAGCCATTTTATTCTGCCTATTCTCTGCCGATATGTTTTAAGGATGAAAACAACCTGGTTGACACCTGGGTCAACATATCCTTGGCTACTCACTTGCTAAAAGGTCTCTATCAATACCTATTATCTGTTTCACAACGATTGTTATTCAGAGCCAGGTATCCTCGGGACAGCAGGCCAAGGGCGAACTTTACAACACAGGTACCGGTTTACTCGACCTCGATGTGTACCATGAAAGAGGCGGCAGCAAGCGCATTGATGGAAAGATACATACATGAAAGTACAACAGGCAAAGGAAAAGCAGGAACAGACGATGCTAAAACTCCGTGTGTCTGCACCAGAGGATATGAAAGCAGGGCTAAGGTCACCCATCACTAGAATTCCACCTTCCATCACAGGATTCCATCTAAGGAACTGTACTGTTAACGGAAAGATACAGGTCACCCGGAGACGAGGTTGGGGCCTCAAAGCCTAGCACAGCTTGAAAACCAACAGAAAGAAAATAAAAACCAATGAAACGGAAGTGGGTTACCTCAAAGCCAGTCGAGAAATTTGCAGCTTTTCTCCCCTTGGAATGTTTCCCAATTGAAGGTGTTTCCCTTTCGATTTTCCCGGCCAGCAAAAGACATGGGATTCCAGGGCCCATCTGGGACGAGGGCCATCAGGCGGCCGTCTCCTCCCGGATGGGGCTGGGCTCACCTGTCCGCATCCCGCCACGCTAAAGCGCCGCGGTGCTGGGAACTCCCGGACTGCACAGACCCGCGTTCCCCGCGTCGCGTGGCTCGCCCCAGGGCCCCTGGAGGCTCAGCCCCGACGTCTGGCCAGCTAGCTGCAGAGAAGGGCTTGGGTGTCCCTGCTAGGGTGGAGGGTGCGCCCCACCCGGCTCGCTGCACCTGCGACGCCTCAGTCCCCCGCCCCAGGTGCGCACGCACACACCCACCCTAGGGAAGGACATCACTCTCGCTCCCTCGGGACTTCCTCTGCCGTTTGGCCTTCACCTCCTCCTCCTGGGGAAGGGGCTGCGGCGCGGGCGGAGGCTGTGGCGGCTGCGCGGGAGGCTGCGGTCTGTGTCTCCTCTTCCCGCCCCGGGGCGTCTTGGGCAGCGGCGGCGGTGGGGGCGGCGGCGGCGGCGGGGGCGGCGGCAACGGGGGCGGCGGCGGCGGCGGCAGCGGGGGCGCCTCCCGGGCCATGTGGATGACCGCCTCGATGGTGGCCATGACCGCGTCCTGGCCGGCGGCGGGCTCCAGCGCCAGCGGGCTCAGGCTGGGTTTCTGACCCCGCTTGCTGGGCAGGTCGACGCACTTTTCCAGCACCGGCATTTGGTCTCTGGAGTCCTCGTCGAACTGGGTGGGCTGCTTTCGCGGCCGCCCGCGCCGCTTCTTGACAAAGTTGTTGCCTGTCTTTGATTGTCTCTGCAGCCGCTTGGCCTTCAGGATCTTGTTCACGTGGTCCAAGTTCTTCTTGGTGGACAGAATCTTGGTGTAGTTGCACATCTTCCGCACCTCGCACTGGATGGCTTCGATCTCCTGCCGTTTGAACCGCTTCTTCAGGGAGCAGCTGGCTGCAGGAGGAGAGAGGAGCCAAAGTGAGCGGGGATGCGAGCTGCCTTAAGCCCAGCCAGACCTTCCCACCACGGGAAGCATGAGGAACTAATGCTACGGTTTGTCGTGCACCCCCCACTCAACTCTCTTTGGTTCTTCATTAAAGCGAACAGCAATAAAAAATAAGTACTAGTTGAATATAATGTCTATACAACAGTTCTGTTGACATTATTGCCACCCTCACAACTATGACAGCGAAACACTGCTGTTTCCATTTCCATTTTAGAGATGTAGAAACAGAGGCTTGAGGCGACCTGCCCTGGAGCACGGGGGTCAGGGCAGAACTACAATGTAAATTTACCCATCTTACCGTTGTATTCAAGCCATTTGACGTTTGTCCTGATCCAGTGTAGCAATGCATCATGCTTTTTTTTTTTTTTTTTTTTTTTTTTTTTTTTGATGCTGCACCAATCAAAGGGCATGCAACCCTACATTTCAAACAATCTGGATCCGTCCAACTTGTGATCAACGTCTTGGAAGGGGTGCCCGGACCTGACCTAGACTGTGCGACTGAATTACTTTATTGCTACACCCCCCCACCCCCAACGAGGGAAGATTACTTTCTGGAACACTGGAGTTGGGAGGGCACTATCTGCACATGTCACCCTCCACCCCCACCGTCACCCCACCCCACCCCCATGTTCCGGACCCATCCATTTGCCTGATGCCATGCAATTAATTAATTCCTCTTTAACCAGTTCATTTCTGGAATGCCCAAGGGAAATACCAGCCAGGTGTTTCCAAGTGGGTTACACTTCCCCTACGGGGCTGCTGTTTGCCAAGAGCTCTTTTGATGTCCTGGTGGCCAGATGCACCTCTGTTTTACGAGCCGGACTTCTCAGGAAGTCCTGTGCTGCTGCCACTAAATGGCCTTCAGAAGTGCTTCGTTTTTGAAGTTCAGACACCATAAAGTGTGAATGGCTTCAAGACATACACAGCAGACCTTCCCCTCCTTTAAATCATTCTTTCTCCTTTTGTGGTTTAGGGGCAGGCATGTGTACATTTCTGCGTGTGTGTGCACACACACGACATACATTCATAGTCCAGCGCCCCAAGGCTCTTCCCTGTGACCATTTGTACACTTAAGAAATGCATCCCCACTGAATTCTTTGGTGCTGTGGTTTATCCTACAGAATGAACCCCAAAGAGCTCACATAGAAGACCCAGGCCTAGAGGGCAGAATGGTTTTGGTTCAGCATCTGGGTTGTTGCAGCCCCCATTATTTTTCTTACCTACTCGTAGAGAAACAGAATAATTATCTTAAGGGAGAGCAGGAAAAGCAGGTTTTCAACATGGACAGCACTCTCACTTTTCTTGGGTACTCCCACTTCATTCTTTCCCCAGCTTTGCCCCGTTTCTCCCTCATGCTGTGCCCATCACAGACCTCCAGAAGGGTTGCATTTGAAGTTATTTATGCCACGAGCTTCATGGAGTGGGAAGCGCTGAGTTCCACAGGCCAGGTCACAATGCGACTGCTTTTGGCCAAAGGTCAGCAAGACTGACTGAGCAATGAATAACTACTGAATGGTCTTTAAAATACGTTCTAAAGAGCAACACAGAACAAAGGCAGAGTGATCTTCTATCAAAATAAAATTTTTGTAGTTAGTCTTGTGAAAAGAAATGGTTGCTTGATTTTAAGTTCTCAGATGCTAGGACCCATTCTTGTCTGTCTTTATGTCCATCACAGGGGCCTAGCATGGTGCCTCTTCCACAGCAAGGACTGAAACATTGTTTCTGGACTCACAAATTGGAGCCATTCATTGCTGCCTTACAGCCATATTCTCTAAAGGGTTCCAGTTTGGATTTTAAAGTTACTGTTGCAAATACAGTGCCACTAAGAGTTAGCAAGCCTCCTCATCAGAGACAGGTAATTTAGTTCATAAGTAAATGAAAACCAGCCAAAAATACTCAGTGACACCCTCTGGCATTATTCCAAATACAGTTTCTCCACACAGTTCTTACTCTCCTCAGTTTATGTTACCCAAAGAGAAATAAAACACTAAGTGATAACTGATACAGAATACAAGGATCTAGTACATCAGCTCCTGGCAATTTCTGACCCAAGAAAGCTTCACTGAAACACTCCATGAGATGGAGGTCCTTTGGGGAAAGAGAACCACTGAATTGTCCCTCTCTGGGTTTTCTTTTTGGACTGAAATACCAACAAAGACCCCCCCTAAAAATCAAAACAACACAAAACAGAAAAGGCCAAAACTAAAATGAAAATCAAATAAAAACCTAGTCAATGACATTCAAATATTCACACATTTGCTTTATGCTCATATTTTTGTTGTTGAAATAAATTATGGGGTAAAAAATTAATTCTATCCATGTAAATCCACCAAATAATACTAAAAAGCTTGTGTCTAACTCTTTTGCACTCACCATTCACATTGAACAAATGTTGACTTTTTGTTAATATTTGCTGTCTTTTTTTCAAAGAAACAAAGCATGGATTTAACCAAATCATTGCTCTCCATTCCCTTCCTTTCCCTTTTCATGCTTGCATTTATACTTTGTTGCTCATATGTGGACCCATATTGGTAGAAAATAAATGCTGGTAATGATGTAAGGAAGGGGAACTACAAGCAGGCTGCTGGCTGGAGTGTGAACTGGGATAATCTCTTGGGAGAACAATTGGGCAATAACTGTTGGAGTTGAAGATGTACGTGTTCAGTGCCCTAGCAACTCCATGTCAACAATGCCTTCTTTTGTCATTTGTGATGGCAGACAAAAGACATGGAAGGACTTTGCTTGAAGCTCAGTCTATGTTATGGAAAACTGAAAACACTCTAAATGCTAATTAAAAGAGTAATGAATCAGGACCTGTGCTATGGCGTAGTGGGTAAAGTTGCTGCCTGTGGTGCCAGCATCCCAAATGGGGCCACTTTGAATCTTGGCTGTGCCACTTCCAATCCAGTGCCCTGCTACTGCACCTGGGAAAGCAGCAAAAGATGGCCCAAGTGCTTGGGTCCCTGCACCCATGGGGGTGACCTGAAGGAAGCTCTTGGCTCCTAGCTTTGGATGGGCCCAGCTCTGGCTGTTGCAGCCATTTGGGGAGTGAACAATAGATAGATGACTTCTCCCTCTCTCCCTCTCCTAGCCCCCACCCTGTAACTCTGCCTTTCAAATAAATAAATAATTTTTTAAAAAAATAATGTATCATTCAAATAGAATCTCATACATCTCTAAAAATGAATAGGCCACATATAAATACCTCAACATGGTTAAATAAAAAAAGTTTAGTAAATAAACAAATTACAGAAGTGATTCTAAAACACTTACGTAAATTTCAGAGCACAGAGAGATCCCCTGAATTTTTGTTTCACCTTTCATGTCCAGTGGTGGAGGTTTAAAGTGACTACTGTGTGCTGCAGAGGAGGTTTCTATAGGGTAGTTTCTCTCCAAATTACCCTATAGAACTGTACTAAGCCTCCAGAGTAGGGTTGGCCAACAGAATTACCTGCAATGGTAGAAACTGTGCTGTTTTCTGTGCACTTACTCCCCATATAGGATCTCTGTCCTTAATGTGTTGTACAATGTGAATTAATGCTATAACTAGTACTCAAACAGTACTTTACACTTTGTGTTTCTGTGTGGGTGCAAACTGTTGAAATCTTTACTTCAGATATACTAAATTGATCTTCTGTATATGAAGATAATTGAAAATGAATCTTGATGTGAATGGAATGGGAGAGGGAGCGGGAGATGGGAGGGTTGCGGGGGGGACGGAAGTTATAGGGGGGAAGCCACTGTAATCCAAAAGCTGTACTTTGGACATTTATATTTATTAAATAAAAGTTAAAAAAAAAAGAAATTGTGCTGTTCTACCATAACATTTAGCCATATATAGCTAACAAGCACTTCATATGTGGTAAGTGTGGTTGGGAAACTGGATTTTTAAATTAAATTAAATTTTAATTTTTATTAGCTACATGCTACTAGTGGCTACCATATCAAGCAGCCAAGCTCTGGACATAATCATCTGGAAATACAGAGTATATACATGGAGATTCATTCATTCAAATGTAGGCTGTGGAAAACTCTAGGCAAACAACTTCGGGTCTCTATTAAACAAATGGCAGGTGTGGTGAAAGGAAAAAATGTAAATTAAAAGAGACTGAAGGGGCTAGCTTTGTGTTGCAGCTAATAAAGCCGCTACCTGTGATGGCAGCATCCCATATGGGCATTGGTTCAAGTCTCAGCTGCTCTACTTCTGATTCAGCTCCCTGCTAATGTCCTGGGAAAATAGCAGAAGATGGCCCAAGTCCTTGGACCCCTGCCACCCATATGGCTGATCCTGAAGCAGCTCCTGGCTCCTGGCTCCTGCCCCAATCCTGGCCATTGTAGCCATTTGAGGAATGAACCAGGGATGGAAGATCTCTACCGCTATCTCTCCCTCTCTGTAATTCTGGCTTTCAAGTAATAAAAAAATCTTTAAAAAAGTAGACTGAAGATATGAAATGACCTATCTGGATGCCAATTTCAACAAATTGCTAAAAGAGATCATGAAATAAGAGGAAATTTGAGTAAGGTATTTTATCATATTATATGTTATTAATTTTCATAGGAGGGATCTTTGTATTGTGATCATGTCTTCTTATGGGCACCTATCTTTTAGAAAGAAAATATTTACAAATAAAATCATGAAATCATATGGTATTGGTTTTAAAATAATATGAAATAAAGAGGGAGGTGGAAGAATTGATGAAACAAGCTTCAATGAGTTGGAGATGGTTGAAACTGGATGGGTACATGAGTTTTATTCATGGAATTCTGCCTACTTTGGTATATGCTTGACATTCTCCATAATACAAGATTAAAAAATTATAAATGGTAAGTGGCAATACAATTATCTTTCTTTGAGTCCTAAGACTCTCTGAGAGTGCTCTGGTTTCCATCCTTTTAGGGCTTCTATTTCACTTAAATAATGTCAGAAGGGTGAGAGACATGCATTCATCTCACTTGTAAGATGATAATGGTACCTGCCCTCTGGGTTGAACGGGACAGGAGGACAAATGAGTTCTCTCTGGTTTATGCTGCAATCAGCTGCATAAACAAGCATGTCATAAGCTTGTTTCTCCATTGATGGCATCAGGTGTTACATTTTATCCATTTTTCTTTTGTGCATTATCAACTTTGGGGTTTTTCCCATCTATGGAACTTCTGAACTTTATTTTATTCTTATGCTTATTATCCAAACCTTCAGTTTAGCTGCATCATCTCCACGTGTGAACAACAGCAGAGTGCAGTGCGGTGCAGGGGGAAACTGGAAACCAAGGACACTTAAGTAGGATGAATCTTTAGCCCCTATGGGTGTGTCTTTTGTCATCTGTTACATTGGACGGTTGGACTAGATGTTCATGAAGTTATTTATTTATTTATTATTTATTTGACAGAGTTACGCAGTGAGGGAGAGAGACAGAGAAAGGTCTTCCTTCCGTTGGTTCACCCCCCAAATGGCCACTACGGCCAGAGCTATGCTGATCCGAAGCCAGGAGCCAGGTTCTTCTTCCTGGTCTCCCATGTGGGTGCAGGCGCCTGAGCATTTGGGCCATCCTTCACTGCCCTTCCTGAACCACAGCAAAGAGCTGGACTGGAAGAGGAGCAACCGGGACTAGAACCCGGCGCCTATATGGGATGCCGGCACTGCAGGCAGAGGATTAACCAAGTGAGCCACGGCACCGACCCATGAAGTTATTTAAAGATTGCTATAATTCTTTCCCATTCTCATTATCAACGGCCTTCCCCAAATGTGGGGTGGCTTTCTAAAATCCATTTCATCTAATAATTTGAAATCCTAGTGTAGCAGGGAGGAGGACTATGGACTTGGCAGGGTTTGATATTCACAAATCTCTCTCCTTATTGCTATGATTTCACTGTCTCTCTAAATGTTTACAGATTTTTCTCTCTTCAAATTGTTTCATTATTGGACAGTAATTCCTGGGCTCTTGCTTTAAGATTGATTCCATATTTGCTCTCCTTCCTATAATTGTCCTATATCATGCCTGCTCTTTGTTAGTTTTAAAAGAATAATTATGAGTGGTCCAGGCAAAAAATGCAAATTCATTTATTCATAACTCTGCAACACAAATGGTCTCCTAGACCCTATCTCTGTTTAAAATCACCACGTAAATGGTTGGATTGGTTTTGGCCTAGATTTAGACTTTCTATATTTCCACCCCCATTATCAGAGGATTGGCTCATCAGCATTCTGTTGATTTTGCCACATCTTTTATGATTATTAAAGAATGGGCTTGGCAGTGCTTTTTACACACAGACTTTATAGATGTGGTATAGGCACTATGAGCCAGGACAAGGACTAACAAGACTTAGTTACATGGAAGTTTATATACAGAGTTCCCAAGGAATAGGTGCTAATGTTTGTAGACTGAACTGTGCCCATATGTAAGACACAACTTAGTTTTACAAGAAAGATTTGGGTGTATCTGGGAGGGATGCAAATGTGTATCAAGATGTCTTAGATTATTTTTTTTCTTGCTTTGAATGTCCCTGGGTGAGACAGGAAGGTTTGAGGGAAAGCTGAATTGCCTGGAGTTGCCTCCCAGGGTGGATAGGGCAGAACACTAGCTGCCTCAATCAAGGCTGAGCCGCAATGCAAATTGCTTTGTGCACTGACACATGCTAGATGGTTCTTTGAAGGCAAGGCCTATCTTTTCTCTGTACTTTCAGAGTTTTAGCACAGGTCAATTTTCACAGAAGTGTATAGTCTGGTACTATATGATCAGCAAATACAAGCTCAAGGGAATACAGTTGTTTCATGGTCTCCAATGTAAATTGTGCATTCTTTTGTGCTTGTCGTTGAATTTGACTTGGTAATAATCTCTTATGCTCCTCATGAAGCTTTTTTATTTATTGTTTAATGGGAAGTATAAGGTAACCTCCTTTGACATGTAAACTTTCTTCCTCCATCCTACAAATTTAAATGAACCTTGTATAATCTTGTGTTTAAAAGCTCTTTTTAAACACATGGCAAATGCCTTTCCTGGTAAGGCCCCTGCAAGGCAGGACCCATCTGAGTTGCTGCTGGTTATCAACTCAAGTGCTAGAGTGCTGCTCTCCAAGTTCAAAGCTGTAATTTAGAACTAAGAGTTAGCAGATGTAGGGAATTTGTCATGATAAGATGGTGTTTCCATTCTATTCTTAAATTTATTTGAATACACTTTCGGGTTTCTTTGAAGATGTGGCTAGCTTGTTGGAAGCACAGTGTCTGCTGGAGCCCTCTTAGGGGTCCACTGGGAAATAGCACACTCTCTCAGCTGCTTTGGCTTGGAGAATCCTGGTATTTGTTCTGCTCCCCTGGGACAAGGTAGGAGGTGAGGTGGGCAGGGTGGCTGAAAGAGAGATGAGGCAGTAGATGTATAGGTGTGAACTTGTTAATATGTGCAAACACTGAGAGTGCAAAGGTCATCAAATACTAAGCACCCCAGTGCATTTCTGTAGATCTTCTCAGGGTATTCATGATGTGAGGAGTTTATAAGCTTGCCTAGGACTTTCTTGCCTCTGCAAACTGGCTCACCCTTCACTGCCTGCAAATTATATCAGCAGCTCCCAAGTGAGGTGCACATTCCCCCATGAAGAAGCAAGTTTATTTACTGGGTTGCAGGAGCACACATTAATCACTTGTATTCGCATTATTTATATTTTATGTGAACAAAGAAAATTAAATTAAAAAATAATAGTGCCAAACATATGGAACAACAGTGATGCCCTAACTTGGACTGCATATGAGATGCTGGACCCATCATCTAATGTGGACATGAAGTTCATAGGAACAGAAGAGGCCATATGTGTTCAAGGAGTAGATGGGCTGCTCATCAGTTTGTTGCTTTCAGGGTGCTATCAATGTCCTATATTCTAAATTGATGAGGGTGTTCTAAACAGCTTGTTTAGAAATGGTATCAGAAGACAACCAGCTCCTCCTTATGAAAGAGTTGCCATTTTCAGAGACAAGCTTGACAATTTTTACTATGGAAAGGCAAGAGTTCTAACAACATTCACCATTTATGAGCTGTCTATGGGTTGTCAGTAATGCTAGCTAGTTGTTCAGAACCACACAAAACACTTAATATTGAAGAATAAGGTGGATCACTACTTTTAGAAAGAAACTCATGCCATAGGAAGAAGGCTTTTGGAAACAGACTGGAAATGTTATCATTGGTTGGCAATTTTGTTGTTGAAAATGATACACTGTTTTGATGTATTATAATGTTTAGCAGCCCTTAAATTTTCAAATTTATAAACTTTGTAAACAGAGCTAACTTCCACTTGAAGAGTCTCAGATATTTGGATACACAAATGCAATGCCTTCTCATTTATAACATCATCTAATTGTTAAGAAGGAAGATGGTTAGTCAAGTTTCAATAAAATCTCACTTACTTTGTGGGTATAAATTTTATTAAAATATTAAAATTAGTGTAAGATTTTGATGACTGCAAAATTATTTTTAAGAATCTCATCCTTTTAAAGTGTATGTTTTCAGGCCGGCGCCGCGGCTCACTAGGCTAATCCTCCGCCTAGCGGCGCCGGCACACCGGGTTCTAGTCCCGGTCGGGGCGCCGGATTCTGTCCCGGTTGTCCCTCTTCCAAGCCAGCCCTCTGCTGTGGCCAGGGAGTGCAGTGGAGGATGGCCCAGGTGCTTGGGCCCTGCACCCCATGGGAGACCAGGAAAAGCACCTGGCTCCTGGCTCCTGCCATCGGATCAGCGCGGTGCGCCGGCCGCAGCGCGCCGGCCGCGGCGGCCATTGGAGGGTGAACCAACGGCAAAGGAAGACCTTTCTCTCTGTCTCTCTCTCTCACTGTCCACTCTGCCTGTCAAAAATAAAAAAAAATAAAAAAAAAATAAAGTGTATGTTTTCAAAAAAGTGCACACACTCTGAATATATACATATATATTTAAAGATTTATTCATTTATTTGAAAGGCAGAGTCACAGAAGGGGAGAGAGAGTGAAGTCTCCCATCTGCTGGTTCACTCCTCAGATGACTCCAATGGCCAGAGCTGTGCCAATCTGAAGCCAGGAGCCAGGAGCCTCAGGTGAAGGGGCCCAAGGACTTGGGTCATCTCCCATTGCTTTCTCAGGCCACAGCAGAGAGCTGGATTGGATGTGGAGCAGTCAGGATGGGAACTGGTGCCCATATGGGATGCCAGCACTGCAGGTGGTAGCTTCACCTGCTTTGCCAGAGCTCTGGCCCCTGAATACATATTTAAATGAAGTAACTATTTAAATTATGTTACTGATAGGAATGTATGACTGAAAAATTTGGAACTCAGTGAAGTTTTTGTTTTTAATTTCTGAAGAGTTTATTTAATCCCAGAAGATCCCAACTTTTCGTGAGTTCATGACCTAAGAAGCAATAGGCTTCCTGAAGACAAAGAACATATGCTGTTCATCATATCCCTTAAAACAAAGAACATAGTATCTTTTTCATAGTAGATGCTTGATTAATATTTCCTGCTGGGTTGTTGCAGGTTGTAAGCTCTTAGAACTCAAAGCATGGATAGTATCAATCTTTATAATCCCCAGAGCACCTTCAATTGAATTGCATGTAATTCCCCAGCAGTTAGAAGAGTGCCTTATCCACAGAGGGCTTCTGGATGGAGAGTTGTTGCTGACATCTGTTATTTGGTTAGGCAATTCAGAGCCCTTGAATTCTCTGACTGTGGTGAAATAATGCCAGTCATTTCATGAGCCTGCAGGTTAGATATACCACCTCTGGCTCTGGACAGATGAAGACAGTGGTAACTCACTCCAGAGAAAATTTGAGGCAAGGAAGGGCATTTCCAGGTGCTCAAACAATCTCTAAGGAAGGTAACCAGATTTTGGAAGATAAGAAAATTGAATGAAGGGAGACAGTGCAGGAATCAGAGAAGTAGCAAAAGAGATTGCAACTTGCTTTAAGGTGCACTGCGTATACTCATCAATGAACTCTACAGCGCATCCTGGGGTTGTCCAGCATGAATGAACAGAAGGATCTTTTCCATCTGGAAGTTTTTCTGGGGGTGACATCAATTAGGGTCAAAGTTGCTTCCTGGACTTTCATAAGAGGTGAATTGAAGTGGCAGCACTGGTAAGCTGAGGAAGACTAGGGTCTTTAGTTGCACTCTGTTTCAATCGATTTTGGCTTTTGTTTGTTGCAATGTGGATCAAGTCCGGGCATACTGACTAGACAACATGGGAGGCTGGGTAGAAATGTTAATGCCAAAAAGTTTGAAGCTTCATCTGTTGAGTCTCACAGCATGCCAGTTGGCCACAAAGCGGGGGTGGTTGCACCCTCTCATCTCAAATGACTCTTTTTATTTCTTTTCTTTTCCCTTTTTGTTCAAATGTGACACAGCTTTATCCTTAACCATAAATACCATCCCTTATATAATACTCCAACTATTTTATACATGCATGTTCTTACCTGATCATGAAAGATTTTCTTTATTAAATTTGGAGAAAAAGTTTAAAAAAGACTCCTATTGCAAATATGATGTTAGGAAAATATCTACAATTTTCATGTTTAGACTCTGCTGAAATAAATCTTTATTGACTTTACTATAACCTCATGAATTACTTAACAAGGTGGATAGGGACCTTTTGTTTTCTCCCTGTTCTTAGTAGCAATTGCACTTGTTTATTTACTACTTAGGCTTATTGTTGGTAGTCCAACAGGAAACATGTTGACTGAGACATTAGAAGAATGAGGTTGTAGTGCTGACTTTTCACTCCTCAGTTCTGTATCTCCAGATACTTTTTCTACTTTCTTGGAAGGACCCTTACTTCAGAATAAATATGATTCTGTAAAAAACCATATGCCTGCAGGCTTTCTCTTTTCTAGTTAATACACCCTCATATCCTTCATCTGTGTTTCTATGAGATGAATTCTAGTCTATATTCCATCTTTGGTCACCCTTCTTTGGGGATTTTATCATCAGCCAAATCTTACCTTAAATTTAGGGCCCAGAAGTGAATTGATTTTCCAAGTATGAAGTGATTAGTACAGAAAAATGGGGTTGATTAATTTCTGTGATCAAGGCATTGCACTTAAATTAATGAGGGGTACATAAAAATATATTTTCCAGCATCAAATCCTTTCATATTAAATGGAAGCTCAATTAACTCCCTTAAATACTTTCATATAAATTGCTACCAAACCTGGCCATTGCCATGTGGAATTGGTTTTCTTAGCTTAAACACAAGTCTTCCATTTAAATCTGCAGGGTTTAATTTTATTGGTTTTAGTCCAGTGTCCTTGTCTGTTGTGAAAATTTTGAATCTTAATTTTGTTTTCTCAAAGAGTGCCCAGATTTTTAGGGATTTTTTTTTTTTTTTTTTTTTTTTTTTTTGACAGGCAGAGTGGACAGTGAGAGAGAGACAGAGAGAGAAAGGTCTTCCTTTGCCGCTGGTTCACCCTCCAATGGCCGCCGCTGCAGCCGGCGCACCGCGCTGATCCTGGCAGGAGCCAGGAGCCAGGTGCTTTTTCCTGGTCTCCCATGGGGTGCAGGGCCCAAGCACCTGGGCCATCCTCCACTGCACTCCCTGGCCATAGCAGAGAGCTGGCCTGGAAGAGGGGCAACCGGGACAGAATCCGGCGCCCCAACCGGGACTAGAACCCGGTGTGCCGGCGCCGCAAGGTGGAGGATTAGCCTATTGAGCCACGGCGCCGGCTCATAGGGATTTTCAAAGGTTGTGAATACTTGCAAAGTTAATGACCATCCATTTAACTCCTTCTGGGATTGATTCAAGTGACTTAAATGAATCCTATTGCTTTCCTCTTTACTAAAGTGTTTTTTTTTTTTTTTTTAAGAAAAAGGCAGTCTACACAAAAGTATCTCTATTATTCTTCATAAAAATAAGTGACTTATACCCATTGTGTTAGACTTTCAAGTATTTTTGCATCTGGTTAGTAGATAATGGATGTCTGGCTAGTACATGATGGATGTTTCACAAGGACAATAACATGGCATGGCCCATAGGTGTGTGCCAAATTCTACTATTTCCGTAAGTTTCAGAGAGGATATTTCCTCTGATGCTGGAGAGAAAAAAGTCTTGCATTGTTCTTTTATCCAAAGGCAACTCTGCTGCCTTAGCAAGAGGGAATAAAAAAGACATGACACAAAACAAAATAATACTAGGTGTGGTCTAGTGCTTCCAGATTTCCACTGGAATTCAGTTTATAATTAAGTCTTAAAGCTTTTCATTACCACTTTACATCTTAATACACACTGCCCATTCTTTCAAACTCCAATAAAATCCTCTCCTTAAAAGCCATCCATGGACTCTCAATTCAACATTAATCTTTTTGCTTAGCTTTGGGTCTTGTGCCTGGCTGATAGCACTTTGCTTAGTCTAACTTATATTGGGATTATGGGATTAATCTATATTTCTTTCCTCTTAAATTGTTTTCAAATGGGCAGGGACCAGTCTTAGCCATCCCGATTCATTCTTGAAACATATATTGATGGAGCCCTACTTTGTGCCAGGTACTGTGCTAGGCACTGAATTCTGAGCCTCTCCATCTAGTGACCAGCATAGAGCTCAGCTGATTTATCTGAACTGAAATCTGTGTATGAGGCTTGACCAAAATTAGCACTTACCATCTATTTTGTAAAGCCTGTGTGTGAGACATGAAAGGATTTTTTTGAAGGAGACACAAATAACTATAAATTGAATTAGATCCTCACATATTTCAGCTGTTCTTCATTCACTTCAAGGCGCCATTAAGTGTTCAGAGTCTAAGCCCTAACCATGCTATGCTATGGTACTGTGAAACAGACCAGTATCCAAGGTACTATACAACAGAAGTGGAGATTCATTGAGAAAAATAGAGACAAAACAAATTTAGAATGTAATAGAGTATCTAAGAAAGCCAGCATGGACATCTTGGACCACAAACTGATGAAAACTATGGGTCCTCAAGAAGAGGAACACATGCACAGATTTCATACTAACTACCTGACACCAAAAATGTGCATAGGTATGCCTGTGCACATGTAAGAATGAGAGAAACAGAGAAGAGTGAGAGAGAAAATGGATTTTTAACAGATTTTTTTTTTATAGCAGTTTTAGGTTGCCAGCAAAACTGAGCAGAAAGGACAGAGATTTCTCCTATGCCCTGCCCCTGTACACTTAAGTCTCCAGTATGAAGGGTCTTTTCATTGCCAAACATGTGAATCAGAATTATAAGAGCTTTATGTGTGGGAGGGGCTCTTTGCTCTCTTGGCAAGTATATAAAAACCCAGGTTCTGAGCTTTATACCAGCCGCTTTTTGAAAAACTGTTACTGCTTTAACTTTTGTCTTCTTTAAAAAAAATAGAAGATTGGATAGACTTGAGGCAGCAAATACTCCTTCCTCAATTTAAGATTTGACAATTTAAGAGGAAAAGGCTCATTCATCATCTTTCCCTTTTAGAGACCATAAATTACTGGCTCATATACCATGTGGCTCAGATTCTAGGAAAAGTTAGTGTAAACAAACCCGAGTCACAATGCGTGGAGTAAGAGAGTGAGTCATAAACAAAACATAGACATATGCTCTCATATAAATAAGGGCCTGCATCATCAGCTTCCCCAAGTCTGCTTCCCATTAATTACACAACAAAATGAACTTTCCATATGTAAAGCTCAAATCACTTAACTCTGGCAACTAGAACAAGACAAAGACCAGGACTGTGACTATCTAGGCACCAACAGAACTGGATTTCAAAATAAGGAAAGTGCTCTCAAAATATCTCCAAGTATTGGAGGATACGAAGATCCCTGGAAGCAGGGTTTTCGAACAATGAAACTACATCCAAGCACCCCGGGAACACTGCTGGGAAGGCTGACCCCGACCCTCTGCTGTACTCATAGGTAACGCATTCTGCTCAGTCTTTTGTCCTGAATTCTGTCATCTTTCTGGGGTAAGCCCTGCATCCAGGCCACACAGAGTGTTCACACACAGTGCTGGGACCCCTGAATACTTTATATTCTCTCCTTCACTACATTCTCTCCGTCTTTTGAAACTGTCAATTGGTAGCACAAACTCACATTTTTTTTTTTTTTTTTTTTATGGTCTCACAAAGGCTGCCTGGTCTCTCCTAGTTTACACAGTTCCTGGCCAGAGGATTCTTCACTAGGTGAGAAACTCCGGGCATCATGGGAAGCAGCTGAACTCTCCTTGTGTCCTTTTCAAAAGCAGACTTCATTAAACAGACTGAGATAGTTCCAATGGCTATTAAAGCCACAGATGGCAAACTTGAGGCATCCACAGTTGGGGAGAAGAGAGGACTTTTTTTTTTTTTACTTTTCTAGCCAAGATGTAAGTGTTTTCAATCATTCATTTACTCAATGCTTATTTTTGTCACATCTGTGCTTTATATCATATATGAGACAATACAAGGTAAATGAAATGCACTGCTCCTGTCATCAAATTAAACTAAGGGAGAGAGGAAGGAGCTAACATTGTGGAGAACCTGCAGTGCAGGCTGCAGTATTTCACAGGACTCCTCATTTAGTCATTGGAGGATCTGAGTATCCCTACTGCACAGAGTTAAAAACCAGGACCTCAGAGGCTAAGCACTTCTCAAGGGCATGCATCTTAAAAATCATGAACAATAATTCAGTCAGGGCCTTCCCATTTCAAAGCCAATTTCATACCATTTTTCCTTAAGAAAACAAACAAACAAAAAAGGCATGAAGGTAGATAAGGAATTTCCCACCAGTTGTACACCTCTGACTGCATGGGAATGCCAAATTTCTCTCAATTTCACATTATCAAGGGTGTTTTTCAATTCCAAAATTTCATAATTAAATAACAAAAGTTGCTGCTACATTATTATTTCTGTTAAATGGAGTGTTTAGGCACCTTGCTTTGATTTTCCTGCTTTCTCTAGTTCAAATACTTGAAGTCTTTTCCTATGGTGAGCTAGTCAATATTTTCAGGATCAGGAAAGAAGGTGGTAGGGAAGAGGATGATAGTGGTAAACCAAAGAGGAAAAGGCTCATCTAATGGAGCAAATGTCACCTTATTCCAAGCATTGGTTGACAGACATAGTCATGGGAACACAAAGTTGCCAGATAATGTACCTAAAAAGAAAGAATTCTTGACTATGATGTAAATCTTCTGATGTTTACAAACTGCAAGTCAATTTTAAAAAAAAATTATAGCCCTCTATAGGCCAACCAACATGCAATTATGGACCAGTTTTGGTACCATTTTGGTAGCTCTGTCTTTCAGAGCAGTGGTCCTGTCTTGCTGTAGAATTTTGTGTACTCTATGTTCTGAATTTAAACTTCTTTTCTAGCTGCATCTGCTGTTATTTACACACAGATAGGGCTAGGAACTGACAGAAACACAAACTATGCTATCAATGCTTTGAACCTGTCCCTGCACCTTCTGTCTCCCTGCCTCCTTCAGCACGTGCTTGGAAGCTTATCTCAAGGCTTCTCTTCCCAGATCATCTTACTGGCTTCAGAATTCTCTTGGTAGCAGTCAGTGGGAAATTAATGTCCAACAAATTGCTGTTAGCTCTGCTAGACTCTCAGAGTGATATTCAATTTATTCATTTAAAATTATTTGGTCATCGCCTATTTTGGAGGCAGATCTTCCCAAGCAGTGTGAGAGCTCTCCTACAGCAGGAGCTAATTTTATTCCTGTAGACATCACTCATAGTATTGGGGACAGGATGATAGATGCTTATCAATTATTTGACAAGTTTTC
The DNA here is from genome assembly GCF_964237555.1 of Oryctolagus cuniculus. Lineage (NCBI taxonomy): Eukaryota > Metazoa > Chordata > Mammalia > Lagomorpha > Leporidae > Oryctolagus > Oryctolagus cuniculus. Next base: position 32,362,657 of record NC_091441.1, read on the forward strand.
ACAAAGCCTTACAGATGTTTGAATAAGATAAACTTGATATGGCAAGTCTTACACCCATGGCAGGAGACCAGGACTGTGTTCTGATATAAAGGTATTTGGAAGGAGGAATGGGGATATATATAGTTTTCTAAAGGATAATTAATCAATGCTATGATCTGAGTCTACAATATGATTGAATTAGGACTTCACAGAACGGAGTCATGACAGGGCTTACGAATCATCAAATGCTTACTATATTAAGTTTTGAAAAAGTGAATGCTATTTAGCTTCTTTCAAAGCTTTCTAAAAAGCAGAAATTATTTTTCCCATTTCACTGATGAGGAAACAGTGATTCAACAGTCTCAGGAAGATCCCCAAACTTAACTAAGGGCTTAAATTTAAAAAGACTATACTGGTGTGACAAGGACTTCGCAGTAATCTGTACCCCTGACTTGCAAATTCAATTCCCATTCTGCATTGGTATCATGGCCAAAAAGAGCCCAAGTTTCCTACTGCCTAGTTAGGTATTATTTGTAACCTTCCTGGGCTCAGTTTCTCATCTGCAGCATAAAGTGGTTGGTAAAATTCCTCTTTATTTCACGCAGTCTTCTCTGGTCTATTCCAGCTTAAGCAGCAGGAGAAGCAGGCCCCTTGGGGAGATGTGCTGGAATCACTCCAGTGCCTTTCAGGAAGTGGGGGGATTGGGGAGCAGATGAATAAGAGCTAGGTCTGTCTGTCTGTCTCTGCCTCTCTCTCTTTCTCCCTCCCTGTGTGCATGTGAGTATGTGTGTGTGTGTGTCTTGGTCACATCTGTCTCATAATCCTTACTCTATCCTCTCTTTCTCCTTTATCTCTAGGCCTCTTTCTCTGTCTCTCTGCTCTCCAACACTGACTACAGCCTGCCTGGATCACTCAAGATCATACTTAATGACAGTCATTACACTGTTCTTCCTTTTAGCCTGAGGCCATTTCTACAGCAATGAGCAGGGCAGACTTTGCCCCATCTTAACTGCTGGGCTCACTATTCCAACTTCACTGGACCCAAGAAGTTCTGCAAATGCTCTCCATTAATTACAGGAAACCCAAAGCACTGTTCCTCCTTATCATTAACACAGTTGCTACTAAATTATCTTGCCACCATTAAACCAACAATCTAATTAGACTTCTGGAAATGCAAGGAGCCAGGGAACAAGACAGGCGTTGCACTTTCATCTCAGAACTGATCATAAAATATTTGTGCCTTATTGTGCTTTGGCACATAAAACCTGCCCCTGGAAGGGTCTCTTTTCATTCTTCGCCTGTTTATAAAGAAGAGCGTGAATATTTGATATAAAATGAGTATCTTAATAGAAATCACTTCACGTATGGGAGGTTTTCTTTTCTGTAGTGGAGTCCTCATTACAATAATCGCACCTGACTCCCCCTGAGTCTGATGCCTCACAGCCAAACCTCCCACTGGGCTTCAATGGAGGTGTGAATGATACTATCACTGGGAAGAAGATAAAATGTATTATTATCATTATTCTATTTTTAAGAGGGTCTGACTGTGGTGGCATGAGGTGGTTGGGAGCATAATCTGTATGAAGCATTCGGGGAAGATAAATTGAGTTAAACTTCTCACAGTTACAGCACTTTCAACTCTATCATTAAACCTTCTGTCTTTCCTAAAATCTCAGCTCCAGACGTGTTTACTGAGTATCTACGAGGCACCCAGCACTGCACAGGTTCTTGGTACCCAAATATGACTATGAATTGCCCAAATAACAGGGCTCCTGGCTATTGCTTCTCTTATATTTATTCTACACCTTAGGTCTGGAAATTAATGTGCTGCCCCGTCCTTATTGCATGAGACTCAATGTAAATGGGAAATGCATGCCACTCTAGGGAAGCCAATGCCTGGCCACAATGCAAGACTGTTCAGTACACATAAAAAAATAAAGCACAGCATAGGTCAGTGTACTCTGGCCATCCATGGAATGACTCATCCTCAAACTCCCATTGACCTGAGTGAAGGAAGACATTTTTGGGTGCATGTTTTCTTCTCTGAGCAAGTAAGTACATCTAGGGTGGACTGCACATACACTGCCATATAGTCTGATTTTTAACTTGAAAATAATAATCTTTCCTTGAGGATACCCTGGTGTATTACCCAGGGGATGGGGTGCCATCACTGAACCAAGGAGGCTGAAGGCCCCAGAAATCTGTCCCAGGGTGCTGTCCCTCTGCTGAACATTCCTTGGATGGGGCTATGTCTGGGGCTGATATGAAAAAGGGAAATCCCTTTCTCAACACTAAGGAACACAATATTAGAATGTATGTTATTAGCGGTTTTGTGCAGGAAACATGCCCAGTGCGTGTGGACCACTATCTAATGATTACTTGTGGTTTGCCTGCCTCTGTGCTAGGAAATGGGGTTCTAAAGTTGAATGGTCAGATGTGGAGGATATGGGATCCTCTGGTCCATTTGGCACTAATAAAGGTAGGGAATATGCAAATTAACGGTAAAACTACTACTCAAACAGTACTTCATACTTTGTGTATCTGTGTGGGTATAAACGGTTGAAATCTTTGCTTAGCATATATTAAGTTGATCTGTATATAAAGATAATTGAAAATGAATCTTGATGAAGAATGGAATGGGAGAAGGAGTGGGAGATGGAATGGTTGCGGGTGGTAGGGAAGTTATGGGGGGGGAAAAGCCTCTATAATCCAAAAGTTGTACTTTGGAAATTTATATTTATTAAATAAAAGTTGAAAAAAAAGGATCACTGGGCTGCGAGGCAGCCATGGACACACACAGAGTGTGACGTCTAGTTTGGCCTTGAGGTGGCTCTCAAAATGGATGTCAGGGAGGGCTTAGATCGGCAGGTATCTATGGTGAGTCTTGAAGAATACTTATGAACAAGAAGCAAAACTGCAGGAGGGGTGGTCAAGGGAGACAGAAAGGTTCCTGGTTAGTCAACAGACAGTAGTTTTAACAGTAGGAGCAACAACAGCATCCGCTTGCTGAACTCTCACTATGTTAACAGACATTTTGCTTAAGATTTTCACAACGGTCATCTCTGTTATTCCTCACCAGTCTTCTTGACTGGCTAGTATGCATTCTCATTTTAAAGACATGAACACTAAGGTCTGAGATCACCCAGCTGGTAAGTGCCACACAAAGATTTCAATGCAGACAATATGAAGCAAAGACACAGGCATGCAAATGGCACATTCCATGGTTGTATAAGAAAAATGAGCGGCAGGTGCTCAGTGCAGTGGTTAAGACACCACCTGGGATGCCTGTCTTTCTTATTGGAGTGCTTGGTTTTCGTACTTTCTCCCCTTCTGGTTCAGATTCCTGATAATGTACCCTGAGAGGCAAAAGAGGATGGCTCAAGTACTTGAGTTTGTCACCCACACAGGAGATCTAGATGGAGTTCTGGGTTCCTGGCTTTGACTTGGCCTAATCCTGGGTGCTGTGGGTATTTGGGAAGTGAATCAGTAGATGGAAGATTTCTCTCTGTTTCAGTCTCATCTCCTACCCCTACTGTTTCTTTTTTTTTCTCTCTCTGTTTCTCTGCCTTTCAAATAACATGAAAATAAATAAAAATTAATAATACTTGGCTACTTAAACATATTGAACCCAAACTTAGAAACAAGGCAAATGTAAGGGTGTCTGTCCAAGGATTATTAATTTTGTAGGGAAACATGCCTTTCTTGGATTTGCTATCTACCACTGATTAACGGCCCAGCAGCTGTCAGCTTATATGTTAACTTGTGGATTAAAAAAAAAAAAATTAAAGGCAGAGTGACAGAGAGAAAAGGAATTGGGGGAGGGGAGAGAGAGAGAGAGAGAGAGAGATCTTCCATCTATTCGTTTGCTCTCCAAATGGCTGCAACAGCTGGGGCTAGGTCAGGCTGAAGCCAGGAGCCAGGAACTCCATCTGGGTCCCCTATGTGAGTGGCACAGGTACAAGCACTTGGAACATCCTCTGCTCCCTTCTCACAATAGCAGAAAGCTGGATCAGAAGCAGAGCTGCCAGGACTTGAACTAGCCTCCAATATAGGATGTCAGTATCCCAAGCAGTGGCTTAACCCTTTGTGCTACAACGCCGGCCCCTACTTATAAATTTTTGTCAAGCAAAGATCTTTGATAAGAAGGATAAGCCCTGTGGTTAAGGTTTTATTGCCTATTAAGGCATTAATTGAGTAATCTGGCCTTTTATGCTCTCTCCAATGCCTACATTTCCTATAGATCTGTTCCTCCGGTTGTTCTCTGCAGCAGCTCTGATCACCATGCTGTTTTCCTTATTACAGTGGAAGGAATCCTTGACATGAGTCTTTTGGAAAATCCCACTCTGACAGTGGAGATCCCAGAGGAGTTCGGTGCTGGTTGAAATTTCCAAGGAGATGAATGAAACTGGAGCAGAAGGCAGGGGGCATTTCTGGATTTTTGATGCTTCCCTGGGATTGGCATCATTGGCCCTAGGAACAGCTCAGGTGTCCTAAGATATCCTGATTATTTCTCCCTTTTGGATTGAAAACAACAGCTTTGGGAGGTTTTTCAGAAGGCCTGTGGTGTGTTGGAGTCCTCAAGGAAGCATACACAGCAGCTTCGAACTCAGCCGGGTCTTAGTGTCCCAGGTCTGCGAGAAGGGATCTTTTCATGATCCCACCACTCTCAGCAGAGCCTTCTAGGCAGAACAAGATGGTCAATGTGGGCCCACAGGTAATATTTTTTAGATAATGTCAATAATTTTTTTTAAATTAAGCTTTATAATTTGGGCTTACAGAGCTTATAATTTGAAGATTTCATATATATATATATGTTGTAATACTGACATGTATATATATATGTATGAATGGAAATGGGGTTTCCCAAATTTTATTAACTTGCAAATTTATTTTCCACATTTTAGTTCATTTGAAAGACAAGACTTTTGGTTAAATTGACCTGTTATTTTGGTTAGGAGTGTCAGAGCATAATTCCATATAAGACCAAAAGCAATGAAATAAATTATTGTACAATTCTTAAATTTCTCTTCATTTTTTTCTTGTACATTGATATTGTTTTGTTATTCCAGGTCTTTCCTTAGAAATATCAGACATCATAGAATATTGGCACTGAAAGCAATTTTTATAATTTTGTTCAGTCTACTAGCATACTGAATTTCATTCTGATTCCATTAGAATTAAGAATTTGGGGGCCAGTGCTGTAATGTAGTGAATCAAACTGCTTCCTGCAACACCAGCCTCCCATGTAGGTACCCGTTCAAGTCCTGGCTGCTCAACTTCTGATTCAGCTCCCTGATAACATGTCTGGGAAAGCAGCAGTGGATGGCCAAAGTGCTTGGGTTCCTGCATCCACATGGGAGACCATGATAAAGCTCCTGGCTCTTGGCTTCTGCCTGGCCCAGTATCAGCTGATGCAGCCATTTGGGAAGTGCACCGCTGGATGGAAAATTCTGTGTGTGTGTGTGTGCGTGCAAACACATATGTGTATATGCCTCTCCTTCTCTGTAACTCTGCCTTCAAGTAAATAAATAAATCTAAGAAAAAGACTTTATACTATCATTTATAAAGGTAATCAAGTTTTCAAGCTTAAGGTTTTGCATCTTGATTACAGACGTAGTCAACTTTGATTGGGTTGATAGTTTGGCTAATAAGTAAATGGTTTATCTAATAACATTTTCTGCCATGAGAAGAAAAAGGCCTAGAGTTTTAAGAGACTAGTGTCATTTAAATATTTTCACTTACTCAAGTGTGCTGGCATTTTTAAAAAGCTAGGCAGATTATAGAGTTTGAGAGTAATGGATTAGCCTTGATATGAAACAGATAGAAACTAAGAACTGTGCCCACATGCTTGTCTGTGTTATCTGTAGCAGAGCTAGGCCTTCAGCAGTTAAGATTCAGTGATAGTGTCCCTGATACGTGCATTTTTTTCTCCTTGGACTTAAGATGAGAAAATATTAGTGATACTGGTGTATGTGTGTGTGTGTGAGAGAGAGAGAGAAAGAAAGAGAGAGAGAGGGAAACTATATCTATTTGATTTTCTATCATATCTAGTCTAGACTTTCAGGTACAGAACCATAGAGATTTTGCTTTCCTGGCCTTTTTCTGAGTTCTTACCTCAGTTTGGAATCAGTTATTCATCTAATCTCGCCTTAAATATAAAGAGAGAACACATGTTTTAGGAGTGAAATCATGAATGCTCAATAAATTTGCATGATTCCCCTAAGAAGTTAGCTCAAAAGGTAGAAGACTAGAAATGCTGGCCTGACTCCTTCAGTTATGGATTATCTGATATGGTTATTAAATCATTCTTGGGCTAGTGTAATAGGAGGTGTTTCAAATTATGCACCACTTTGAACAAACTTTATTGAAGCTTTTACTGCATTAGCCCTAATTACTCACAATAATCATGCAGTGCTCCCTTGAAGCAGACCTTCTTTGCTGTGCCAGGGGACTGTAGCAGATCAATAGCTATTGAGCAGTTTGATCACGAAGGCTGACCTGTTTGAGCACTGGTGGTGTCCACTGCCAGCCCTCCCTCCCTCCCTCCAAGTGGCTCACACACTGACATGTTCTCAGCTGTCCACTAGCTCCTGCATCTTCCGGACTGCCTCTCCCCATAAATCAATAAATTCTTAATCAGCATGCCTCTCAGACTCTAAGAAACTGACAGATCACCTTAAACTAAAATGTTGGGGTTCCCTTGTTCATGAGCATGAGTATACGAAAAGATGCATTTTTAAACTTTGACCACAGTATTTTGAATCATATTGTAATGTTTATAAAATAAGTTGGGAAATTAAAAAAAATGTTTACCAAAGATCACCTCTTTAAAATAGCACTGTTATGACTACAAACTGATCAACTATTTGGAAAATCTGTACCAATTTACACATTCTGCAATGTGCCTATTCCCTTTTTTCCACTTGATTGTTGAGTGTTTCCAAGAACAAGCAGATTCTTCTCAGACATCTTTCATCATATTCAGTACTGTGTAAGTGCTGAGGTATTGCCTATCAATCACTCATTTTGTCAGTGTTTATTGAGCATCTTCTAAGTGTGAAGAATTGTACTATATACCTTAGCACCATTCCTTTAAAATACATTTGTTTACTTGAGAAATAGAAACAGATACACAGAGAGAGTGTATGTTCTCATTTGCTTCTCCACTCCTCAAATACTCATAATTGCCAGGGGCCAAAGCTAGGAGCCAGGAACTGAATCCAGGTCTCCCACATGGGTGGTACAAACCCAATCAGTTGAGCCATCACAGCTGCCTCCCAAGATCTGTATGATTAGGAAGCTGAAATCAGGAGCCAGAATCTGGTACTGACTCCAGATACTCTGACCTAAGATGCAAACAATATAACTAGTGTCTTATCCATTAGACAAATGCCTGACTGCAGGCATATATATATATAATCTAATAGATTGAATTATTTTATTATTCTCACTGCAATATGTGGTTTTGTTAATTATTTTTGTTTTATACATCATTGAATTAACTCTTTTTTTTTACTCCCATCCCCTAAAGTTGTCTGGGTCTCCAAATCCATTCAATAGAAATGAAACTTATTAGAAAATAAGTTGATTTCTGTACACAACAAGATATCATTCTAAGTTATCTTTCTCACAGTGTAAAATGGATAAAAGCACTATAAAGACAACAAAAATCAAGTGAATTGTCTCATCAGAAATATATTTGACTCCTGCATAAACATCCTACTAAATAAAATCATGTCCAGAAACAATGAACTACCTACTATGTGCTTGTTAAAGTCATCCATCCATCAAACTATGGATTACATTCGTTGGTCTCCAAAAGAAATAGGAGTCCATTGTCAGAGAGAAATAAATCTGCCTTTGCTCACATTGGACCTATGACAGAAGTGGGATTCCACTGGAAAGCAGAGGGGAAATTATGAAATTTAGGTTCCAATCCAATTGAATGATCTCAGGCAAATTTCTGAATCTCAGGAGGCACCAGTTTCTTCACATGTGAAACAAAGTGTTGGATGCGAGCCCAGCCTGTGTGTGTCTCTCTCTCTGGTTTGTGGGAAGTCGTTTTATCTGTGGGGATTGAAATCTCAGGAAGGTCTGGCCTCTAGCACCTGGGGTAGATCTCTGGACTGTCCCCCCCACCCCCCAAAAAATTTTTTTTGCTTAGCTGTCTAAAACCCGGAAAGAGACCAGATCTCCCCAGTTCTCTTGAGGGTCTCATTTTAGCACTGCCAAAAATAAACAGCCCACTCTCGCATCCTGAAACAAGAGTTTTGCCTTTGCTCTGATCACCAGAGATGCAGGTTTAAAAGTTGAATACTCAATTGTTTCTACCACCCACTTGGCAAATTTATAAATCACTTGCTGGACACAAATGGAGGAAGCAAGGCTATACTAGCATGTGATCCCAAGAATGGTCTCTTTCACAGTGACAGGAAAGAGTGCAAGGAAATAAATGGGCGACCACCTGTCTTTTGCCTGTGGGAAGTATCTGTGCTTGGCAAGCAAAGGCAGAAACACACAGGCTAATTTCTGAATCCATAAAGGGAGGTCTCTAGTGGTTAACTATTGAGGTTGAATAAACAATTATCTGGGTGAGTAGTGCAGACCATGACCCAGATCTTTTACTACAGGAAGTGATGTCCTTCTGGAGTTCCAGGCACGGCACTAGTTCCCACTTCTGGGATCCTGCCCACCTGACTCTCTACCCAAGTCCCCTCCCATCAGATTGCAGGCGTAACTCCACACTCCTCTGTGATTCGCCATCCTTTAACTTCTTGTTCTTCTTGATGACATTATTTATCCATCATCGCCACCCAAAACTTTTCATTTCCACCAAGTGTGTAAAAGGTGTGAAGGTGCATGATTGTATTTCAGAGATGAACCAATTTTCTCAGTGCAAGATTTCCCAAATGACTGGGAAGAACATCATTTTCTAGAGATAACGATGAACTAGTCCCAGGAAAATAAGTCTTGTACTTAGATAAGATTGTGAAATTCTGTCTGCTCCCCACTGGATCTCATAATGCACAATGGTCAGTTAAAGGCTCTGAACAGCCCTTCAGTGTGGAGATATATATAAGGTAGCATTCCTACTCATTTAAAGATGGAAACATTTTTTTAATCACAAAATACCTACTAAAATTTTGCTGAGCTCAACTTGGGAACTGTCACTCCAACAATTAATTTCTGTTATTTCACTTGGGCTCATTTTCTAATTACCTATGATTCAGGAAGGAGGTAAATATGAAGACAAGTTGAGTTCTCTGCTTAAAACAGTTGACTGCGAAGATGAGCTTGGAGTGAATATTAATGAGTATCTTTTTGGGCTTCTCACAATAACAGGCATTTCTATATACTGCAATGTGCTTATCACATTTATTAATGTATTAATTCAACATTTACAGATTGTGCCATCATTCTGCATGCAATGAAGATGGAAATATCTAAATTATGGACCCTGCCTCTGCATTATGTAAAATTTGGTTGCAAGGGCAAATAAGTTCAGTAGAAGGCATTTTTTATTGTGGTCTCCAAGAATGCTGTAAATTCAAAGTCGAGACACTGGATGCTATGCGTATCTGAAAAATCTGTGACTGGTTGCTTCTGAATCTGTAGGCAGGATTGGGCATTGAGCGGGGCTTGTCTCTAAGCACTAGTGGAAAACCACTGCCACATCTTGCCATCTTGGTGGCTGGGGTGAGCTTGGCAAAGGCAGTGTTGACATAAGGGCTTGCTGGCAAAGAGTGTGAGGAGTAGATATGGGTAGAAGTAGAAGGGGACAGGTTGTGGAGAACTTGGGATATTTGAATAAGGAGCTATATTTTATTGAGCACTGGTGAAGACTCTGGGAACAACTGAGTAATTCATGAAATCACAGGGTAGAATAAATCGAGGCCCCAGGGAAACTCAATGTTGATCACTCTTTAACCCCAATGAGCAAGGTAGGTAGGAAAGTGCAGTAGCTGATAGTAATGGGCTTTGGATTCCTTACTGTCCATAGGTTCCTGGGGTAAGTTTTATTTTTAGCAAAAGTTTTACTTTATTCCCTGTTAACTTCCCTGAGACATAAGCATTTATTTTAGAGTTCTTCATGAGTTGCAACAGATAATGTATAGACAACCCTTGATGCAGATTAATATTTATCAAGGGGTGATAGATTAATTAATACTTCATCATTTGCTGTTATCCTTGATGGACTAATATTAGAATACACTGGCAAGCTTTTGAGAATACCATTGCCTCCAGGTTCCAGCTCATCTTAGACCTCCTCCCACTTGGAAAATGCAGTGTGGTAGAGCTCTGATGCTTAGTGTCTATGGGAGGCTGGCTCAACAGAGAATTCTTGCCTGTATTCAACAAAGCATTCCCCAGGGACCTTCTTCTTGCCCATCTTCATTGTGGGAATCCAAAGTGTTTGAAAAGTACCCACCTGTGTCTGAGGTTGCTGCAGATGCAGCCAGGAGAGATAACACTGGGGTTGGTGGAATTGCAACACTGTCCAATGCAGCTGGCTTCTTCCTGGTCATCATGGTGGACACTGAGCCCTCGCTCTTACTGTGTGCTGCTGTCTGGTCCACTTTTAAATGAGGACTTGGCATCCCTAAAAAGCAATAATACCAAAGCTTGCAGTTACTTAAAAGGAACACAAAGACAAATAACACAAATTCTGAAAGTGATCTGAAGAAATAGTCAAACGATTTGACCTTCAAAAGGATGAAATTTTGGAATATTAACAGAAAGGGGGAAAAAAGAGCTACAACTAGTTTTGGTGGTGGGTCATATTAATAGTGATGACATTCCAGGTTTGTGCTGGACTGGGCACAGACTTATGGAAGCAATGCAATCCATTAGGCACACTTCTACGTTCTGAGGCTCAACAAGCCCACATTTATGGAGGTTGCACCCTATGCAGCATGATGAGGAATGCAGGGGATGAAGAGGCACCTCCCAACCCAGTGAGGCTTTGTATCTTGTCCAGCTGGGGTGATGAGACTAAATAAAAAGGAAAATCTGGGCAGAAAGTGTGAGTGGGCTTGTGTTATCCTAGCCATTTGAGGAGTTCAGAGATAGAGACATGAGTGTGGGAGAAGTGAGGAAAGGCTTTGTCCTGCAGCAGTTTTGAGGGAAAGACATTCTCAGTGCTGAACAGAGCAAATGCTAAGTCATGGGTGGGGAATGAACATGATCTGGATAAGAGGCCAGCCTGCTGGAAGCAGATGTAGGATGTGGGCACTGCAGTGTAATATTAGTCACTAGGCTATGAGTGAGTTGAATTGGTGGCCTTTAGGGACCTAGTCATAATGTGCACCATAATTCATATTATTATGATGCTACAAAGCTTAGCTATTCTGGAAAATTATTCCCTCAGTTTGAATCCATGCTATGTTACTTTCCAGAGGCATGATCAAGAGAAAGTTCTTTAACTTCCCAAGCTTCAAAACTTGACTTTTTACAATTCTCTATTTTACAAATAGGATAGTGATAGAACTACCTTGCAGGAGTTGTGTGAGCATCCAATGAGCTGATCCATATAAAGTTCTGAGAACATCATCTAGCACTATGGTATATTCTACTTAAATGTATACTGTCGTTATTTTTCCTATCATTACTATTGTCATCATTATTGTACCCCACTGCTTCATCAGAACCAACTGTAACCAGTAATCAAAGTTTAATTTCTCTTTATTGACATGATCAAGGATTTATAGGCACCTTCTATAACCCCGGCTGCAAAAAAATGCCTCTGTAGCTTATCCAGGCATAAATGAAGAGAGTGAGGGTGTCTGCATCCATATCAATGGTCATCTATTCAGAATTTCTTTTTTGGCAGCCTATATGCCACTGACAGCAACAACAGCAAATTGGGCCTTATCACAGTGGATTTTCCATCCTAACCAACCAGTACCCATTTCTCCACTTTCCCCCAGCCCCCAGCCCAGCATTGCATTAACTTATAGCCACAGTGAGATCAGCCTCACTTGGGACTTGTGACAACCCTGGGAAGCATGCAGTGCGGGTAGTATTATTTTCTCGCTTTTACAGAAAAAGAGAATATCTCTAAGAGCATAAGGGAGAACCGAATAAACTCATATGCTTTGCAATGTCCGAGGTGGAAGTTTCCAAGCAATCAGATGGAAAATCCAGGGATCATCTTGGTCTACCTGGCTGTATTCCACACCTCACCATTACCTTAATCTGTCATGAGCATGATTCAAGATGAAGATACAGAAGCCCTAGTGCCATACCTGGTAAAGGTACCTCTAATCACCTAAGGAGAAAGTCATGCTGACATTTTCACATTTTCATTTACCATCTACTGACTTCCTCCTACTCTTCATCCCAGTCTCTGAGAATACTGCTTGAGACCCATGATTAACAACATCATTTATGCCTTTTTTTTTTTTTAGATTTTGAGTTCATAGCATTTTGAAGGTGGGTATAGACAAAAAGCAAGTTCTATGAAAGATTGCAAGGCAGAATCATTGAGAAATCAGGATGTAGAGTTAATGTGTATAGTACACCCCATTTGTAAAATAGGCAGGTATGCCAGTAGTGGGCTATGTCCAGCCATAGAACATGCTTAAATACTTACAGACTCATCTATAAGGACATATATTCAAACAGTTAACATTAGTCATGGTGAGGAAGGAGAGCTCAGGGAAGAGTGGTGAGGAAGAGAAAATCCTTTTTTTACTACTTATTATTCTTTACTGTTAATATTTTCAAAACTGAACATTTATCGATCTTTTTTCATTGAGAAAATAAATTTTGAAAATATCTAGAAACCTATTAGAATAGAAAGGTGTGCTTTAACAACTGGCTGTTAACAAATCTGACAATGGAGAGATAAAAATTTCCTACTAAAATTTATATTTATTTATTTTTATTTTTGAAAGGCAGAGAGAGAGAGAGAGAGAGAGCGAGCTTGCGTTCATTGGATCACTCCCTAAATGCTGGCAACAGCTGGGATTGAGCTAAACTGAAATCAGGAGTCCAAACTCAATCTGGCTCTCCAAGGTGGACAGCCAAGTATTTAAATCATCACCTGCTGCCTCCCAGAGTGCATATTATCAGGAAGCTGGAATTGTAAACATAACCAGGACTTGAACCTAGGCGGTCTGATATGGAATGCAGATGTACCAAGTGGTGGTGTCTTAACTGTTTGACCAAACGACGGCCCCTGAATTCCTCATTTTGCTACTTTGCACCACCACAGTAGAATTCCACAAACTAGATGCATGTGTACTTTCCATAGAACCCCCTCCGTCCACTGTAAGCCATCAGAATTCTATTGGATAAGAGCTTTTTGGAAAAAATTCACTGATATGTTATCTATGTACTGATGGACACTGTTGGGACAGATAGTTCTTTGTTCAAATTATGATATGCTCTGGGTATGAAGGCCATAAACAGGATTAGTAGTTGGATATTTAACTCTCACTTGGGAAGAAATTGATTTCAAGTGATTTTAATTGTACCCATTTTCATGCAAATGTTCACAATCCAAATTAGTCTCAGTCTGCATCATCTCATTAAAGTTGATCGGATCATACCTCTGTTGGGCATACTTTGCTACTCAAGTGTTTATGTTACAGAATACATTAAAAGTAATAAAATGGTACTTAAAACACTCTATAATTCAAATTGTCACTCTTTAGCTCTCTTGAAACCCCTAGATAATTTAGGATTTCCTAGATTATAGTACTGCTTGCTGGTTGACATCCAATGAATTTGAAAACAAATGGAAAAAAAGAAAAAGCTTTGACATATTATCAGTCACTTTGGGATTTTGAAAGGATAACGGAAACAATCCCAGGAACAACATAACATAGGCAAGAATGTTCAATGAATTTTAAACCAAGGCTACTCTGTAAGCACTTAATCCACAGTATCTGAGAGCAGAGGTCTCTTGAGATAGGGGTGATGACTGCTTGTTGGGAGACAGCATGGGCAGGTTGGCCTCTGGAAGTCTTAATTTGCCTCCACTCCAAGCGACAGCTGATGCTCCATGGTATATGATGGCAAAAGGTAGAACAATTGGAAACCCTCTTTCTAGCATGATTTTGGCTTCACACTCCTTGTAGAAAGGGGTTTCAGAGGCTGGAGGTTGATGGATTTCAAGGAAATTCAGAAAACGCTGGTGTCGACTGGCCCATTGAGATGTAGCACCACTGCTTATACTGGAGCATGAATAAAGGCAAGGGTTGCTATGATCTGGGTAGGTGTCACTGCCCCAAACTCAGAAAGGAGGCGATGGGGCGCACCCTTGCTACAGGTTTATGCAATATCCTTAAACCCCAACACAAGCCATATTGCACTGAGGTTTGCATATTTGGCACGCAGCACGTTTTTAAAGGAGGAAATAACAATGCTAATAGCTTTGTGGATTCAACATCTGTTCATAATTAAAAGACAGAGCCAAGAGGAAATTAAAAAAAATGTTAAACCTATATGAAAACATTCTGTTGTAACCTGTTGACCTCTATTGATAAGTTAAAAAAAGTCTTTGAAACTGTGCTGTAGCCTATCAAGGGACAGTCACTCATTTTCAATGGTAATTTCTCATACACCACTTATCCCCTCAAACCTCTACCTGCACACCATGTTTGCATTAGGGACTTGATTTATGGATTCCTACGCCTTCTATGTAGACGCTGACTTCCTGTTGCCTTGGTTACTTGGAGCTCAGTTCAAGGTTAAACTACTCCCAAATCAAAATCAGTGGCAGACGCTGCATCTAGTGGCCAGGTTATTGACTGCCCTGGGATGCAAAAAGGTCAGAGACCAAGGCACTGTTTACTGCCTGAAGGGTGAGTCAATAGCTCCAATATTTTGATTCTGTTTCCTCCGAAGTAGTAGCTGCTGCTCAATTACTTCTTCCCCAGGTTGCTCAAGGTCACAGGAGTCACTGAAGAAAAGCAGAGTCTATGATGGCTGACTTTCCCAGGGTCCCTTTAATGATCTCTATGACCTTGGATAATAAAAACCAGCCTCACCTTAGCGTGATTTGTATGTTGCTCTATGGTTGATAAAGCTAGTTTATCTATTTTAACTCACTTTCTGCACAGGGAAAGAGACAAAACTCTTTTGAGGGATGACTATTTTTTACTCTCCCTTTTTAATGAGGAAAGAGATTCAGAGAGGTCATATGATTTACCTAAATTCAGACAGCTGGGAAGACGGGGGTAAAATGAAGATACTTTATCTCCCATTGGGTTCTCATTCTGTATAGTTTCTTTATAATAAAGGAGATGATGGGATCATCACTGAGGGTTATATGTAATTTGTTTTGCATCATCTACCACAGAGAGCAGTATATCCGGCTGATAGTATGTGATTAATATAGGATTGCCCAATCGTTTAATTAAATCCCTAATTCTTAGATTTGCAAATGCAGGTGTTTCCTGGTAACAAAGCCTTGGCTGGCATGGTGTGAGAAGCTGACACCACTGGGATGGCCGGTCCCTTCAGTCACCTCCCCAGCTGCAGAATGCCGAGTTTGGCATGGATTTGTAGTTATGCTATGTTGCGCAGTTACTGGTCTTTAATTTGCAAAGAGCTTTAACAGGCATTGTGTGCTTTTTGCTCCGTGCAGCATCCCTGTGGATGACAAGAGGCAGATGTTTAAACTCTCCACTCCCAAACAAGGAAAAAGAGGCACAGAGGACCCGATGATTTGTCCAAATACAAAAATCTTTTTTTTTTTTTGACAGCCAGAGTTAGACAATGAGAGACACAGAGAGAAAGGTCTTCCTTCTTTTGGTTCAGCCCCTAAATGGCTGCTATGGCCTGTGTGCTGTGCTGATCCGAAGCCAGGAGCCAGGTGCTTCCTCCTGGTCTCCCATGTGGTGCAGGGCCCAAGGACTTGAGCCATCCTCCACTGCACTCCCAGGCCACAGCAGAGAGCTGGACTGGAAGAGGAGCGACCGGGACAGAACCGGCGCCCCAACCAGGACTAGAAGTTGGGGTGCCAGCGCTGCAGGCAGAGGATTAGCCTAGTGAGCTGTGGCGCCGGCCCAATCTGGGGTTCTTAAATTCCTCATAACATGTTGACTTTTGGGTAAACCAGTAAGTGCACATTTTCACAAGAGGAAGCTATTCCTGAAAACTTGATAATAATGTCTACTCTAACATACTGGTTATCTATTCAAATTCTTCCATTGTTCTTTTTTGCTGTTTGCAAATGAACTCCACTCATGTCAGTAGAAGGATTCTGTTACTGAGAAAAGCAAAATCAAGCAAGAGAGACTCTTAGGATTTGGGAGATGATAATTTTTGTTTCAGAGTCAACAAAATTTTTATTTTGTTGTATCATTTTACTCCTTAATCCAACAAATATTTATTGAATATCTACTATACTAGGGATATGGCATTAGTCTAACAATATAAGTCCCTGTTTTTTTAAGAATTGCATTATTTTTTAGAGTTGTATTCTAATAGCCTCTGCATAGCACTACAGTATTTGTGACTTTGTATAAAGGCAGCAAGAGGTCCCCAAATACTTTCATAATCATCACTGCAATTCACATGGCATCCTTAGGTGAAAGAGAAAAAGGCATGCTCTCCAGGTGGATGCAGAACAGTGGACACAGAGCTTAGCAAAGAGCAGAGACTGCTGTGCAAACTAGAAAATGGCATCCTTTCTTGTGTGCACATGCATCCCCTGGATTCCCATCTTGGAGAGAAGAGCATGAGTTGGATTCTAGCACTATTTCCCTTTCAAGCTAGGTGCTGGAAATGTCAGACCACCTGCTCAATCTGAGGTGGTGGTCATGTCAACATTTACTTTGTGTCAGATGAGTTTTACTTTATTCTGGGACTTTAAGAGATAAAACCTAGGCAAGATCACTCTTAAGGGGCAGAACTATGGCACAGGGGGTTAAGGCCCCAGTCTGCAGCACCAGCATCCCATATGAGCACCAGTTCAAGTCCTGGCTGTTCCACTTCCGATCCAGCTCTCTGCTAGGGCTTGTGAAAGCAGCAGAAGATGGCCGAAGTCCTTGGGCCCTTGACCCGCAAGGGAGCAACTCACATGGGAGGCCTGGCGGAAGGTCCTGGCTTTTGTGGTCATTTGAGGAGTGAACCAGCAGATGGAAGATCTTTCACTCTTTCTCTCTCTCTCTCTCTCTCTCTCTCTCTCTCTCTCTCTGCCTCTACCTCTTTCTGTAACTCTATCTTTCAAATAAATAAAATAAATCTTAAAAAAAAAAAGAGGTCACTCTTAAGTAAAGTACTTTTAACTGTAGCTAGAATCAATCATTTTGAATTAAGGAATGATCTGAGAGCTGCCTAGCAAAACTGGGAAGTTAATTTCTCTATCTTCACAGAGATGGTACAGAGTGGAGAGTGGATAAGACAAAAACACCTACAAAGCGATAAACCAAAAAGCCAAATGAGTTCTCCATGAATTAAGAGGAAAATGAGATCTCAGTGGGCTTGGAGGTGGTATTCTGATGATTCATTTATTAGTTCAACATTTATTAAGATTGTTTAAGTGCCAGGCATTATTAGGACCTATGAATCTGAATGGAGCTAAACATCCAAAAAGGAAAACAAACACAGGTAGAAACATCACAGTCTGCAATAGGGGAGGGAGGGATTGCTAGGGCTGGGAAATGACAAGAACAAAGGCAGAAATAAGAGTGTTTTGATGATTCATTAAAAATACCAGAAGATATGCTTGGGAAGGCAACTTAGCAAAAGTAAGTCCATATCTCTTTGTCAGGTATAGTTAGTATCTGTCTCCAATAGCTTGTCTTACCATCTGGCTATACTACAGGACTTATCTCTTTTCTATAATTGTATGTTTATTTTTCTGACAATTCTTGTAGGCAGCAGCAAAGTTCTAGATGTCAGGAAATACGTCTCACTTTCCTTTGGTTCCTCAGTACTGGGCTTTATAGATCCTAGGTACCCAGAGATGTTGGATGGACAGAAGGACAAGTGGAACTCTTCTAGGAAGCTGCCCTTGCTACTTTAGCCTACGCATGCTTCTCTATTCTAAAAGTCTCTCTTCAGTGCAGCATAGAATTGAGTGAAGAATATGTGATAGCACTTCAAAATGGAAAATGGAAGCAAAGAGAGCTTAGTTTGTTGAAAAAATTTTGAAATTTATGCATAGTTTTCCCATTAGTAATACATAATTTCCATGAACTTTTTGAAAACCCCTCATATTCTTTGGAATATGACTATCTGCTTTACTCATTCTGTAATTTGGGGCAAATTATATGAACTCTCTGCATCTGAATTTCTTCATCTGTTAAAATAGGTTGTTGTGAAGACTGGAGGAATTTACATATTGTGGTAACAGAAAATAGTGTTCTCTCTCCCAAGATGTCCCCATCCTAATTCCTAGAACCTGTTATATAATATAGCAAAGGAGAATTAAGATTGCAGATAGAATTGATATTGCTAAGTAGGTAACCTTAAGAAGGGGAGAGTATCTTTTATTGTCTAGAAGGCCACAATGTAATCATAATGGCCCCATAAAGAGTAGAAGACAGAAGAGAAGAGTCAGAGAAAAGAGATAAGATGTTGTTGCTGCTTGGAAGATAGAGGAAGGGGCCGTGAGTGAGTCAAGGAATGCAGATGGACTCTGGAAAACAAGGAAATGAGTCTCCCTTATTAGTTCCCAATCAGGAATGTAGCTTTGTGGACACCTTGGTTTTAGCTCGGTGAGACCCATTTTGGGTTTCCAATTTCCAGAAGTGTAAGTAATACATCTGTGTTGCTTACTCCACTAAGTTTGTATATAATTTCTTATAGTAACAAGAGAAGATGTAAAACACCTAAAAGTTACAATTTTCAAGAGTTGAAGCTCACAGAAAGCAGATTTTGAAAGAGTCGTATAAGAAGCACATATAACAAGAAGAAAGATGGAAAATATGATCAAATTTAAGAATTTATACTTTCTAAATCTCTATTTTCCCCTCATTTCCCTGTGCCTTCCTCAAGCTTATTAAATCTTTATGGGCAAATACATTAAGGAGTCATATAGCAGTACCTTTGTAATTTTTAGGACTGCACTGTCTTACTACAAATTGTCTCATTTTAAACTTATTTCATACATTCAAGTTTTGTGTGTCCTCTATAAAATCTAAATTTCTTCAGAAACAGACTTCATATCCTTTTAGCAGAAGAATGACACAAAGAAACTAGTCATGAATACCTATAGGTAATAAATTGTATTAGAGAGATTAATTTTTAAATATGAAAGTTAAGATTATAATTATGAGCACTAGGCTCTTGCAAATTCTTTTCCTCACTTCCTGGATGAAAATGAGCAAGACTTGATATTTCTTCCAGCTTTGCTTTCCTCCTGGTCATAACCCATTCTAGGTCTACTTTTCTATGGTTTCTAGATTTAGGGTAATCACTAAACACTCTGAATAGTTCTCGCTTCTCTTGAATCAGAAGTGCAGTAATGGACTAAGAAGTTAACATTTTTTGTTCACTGGAACCTGATGAAAGATTGCATTAAAGAATATTTTGTCCTATGTGGTACTTTTTAATGATGCAAGAGTCACTCTCTCTTGATCCTGTAGTTAAATGGTCATGCCTGCTAGAAGTGTTTACTATAGAAGTGCCAAATGATATATTTTAGAATGGAGATATATCAAATATCAAAATTGCAGGAAGGAGACTTTCAAAGTCAGAGGTTTTCAATCTTTCTGCATCTCAGGCATCAAATACATTTCTTGGGATGATGTGAGGGGAAGTACATAGAAACACAAAGAACAAATTTTGTACCCAGCTTAAAGTTCATAGCTACTTTTTGACTCAATTGAGAATACTTGCCTGATTAAGTTGATGCCTACACACAACACACACACACACACACCACATTCACAAACATACACACATTGCAGAATGACAATGGCACACACCAAATGACAGAATGACAATGACACACACCAAACAGAATGTCATTATAATCATACCCATAATATGCTGACGATGGAATGGTATATGTTCTGTGGAAAATATAACAGATTTACAAAAGGTTATTATCAAGGGAGAAACCAATGCATACATGCAGGTAAAACTAATTTAGTACAGCCTTGGTGATCAGTCAAAGCATTTTATAAGCTATTGCTGAACACATATGAGCTTCAGCAAAGTAAATCGAGGTAATTTGGAGTTCGAAGGAAACTAGTCCAGCCCCTCTTGGGCATCTGAGCCCCAGAATGCAGACCTGACTTGCTTTGCTTAGTGCCACATGCAGAGAAGTGCAGAAACATGACTCTGATCCTAGTCATGTACTAAGATGGGCTCTACATAATATACTGGCTTCATGCTACAGGTATTCCTTCTGGGACTTCCCAGATCAAGTATTCTTGCTCTCTTTGTGCATGTTTGTTATTCTATACTCTCAGAATGCCTTAGAAAGGAGCCAAACAACAAAATGGCTGATGAGATATAAGCTATAGTACCACTATGTCTGGAAGATTCTTCCCTAGATTCTCCATAATGTGGAGGGCCTAGTAATCAATGCCAGTTACCATAAGCATTTTTTGTAGTGTCTTCTTTTTTACCTCTAGAGTACACAGTACAGAGCACATCTGCATGGTAATACTGATATCTGGATGCTAACTGGGTCACCTTATTTGCATTTTGATTACTGCTTATTTAGAAGCCACACTGAGAAAAGAGCTTGATATCAGGAGCTTAGTGCATGTGTGTACATAAATATATGTATAAATAGATAAAAACACATTTAATGGTTTGTGAAAGATCAGTCCAATATGTACTCATCTCTCACGTATGTCTCTCATGGACATATCTGTAGAAGTCTGGCCATGTAGAGATGTTGGAATTCTAAATATGGTCATGGAATCTATTACTCTTGGTGCAATACTGCCCACTGTATCTGGCTAGGTAAATCAATTTAGAGTATATCTTTTTAAATATGAGAAAGCCGCATTGTTTTAAGAGCTATATTGGTGTCCTTTCTTCAAATCACCTACTTTATTTCACTATTTGAATTCACCCTATAGAATTCAAACATACTGTGACTGTTTGAGGGCATGCGCGCATAGACACAGAACCAGTGCTAGAAAAGCTTTCCTCTTTGCAATAGAGGAGAAAAAAATCACAGCAACTGAGACCCATCATTAGATAGATCTCCTAATCTTTATCTCTAGTAGTTCAGTCAGACGAGCTAATACCATGATGATGGCTTTGAAATCTCTTAGGAATTGGATGAGGAGAAGCGATAGTGATGAACTCCCAGCTAATAAACACAGAGTGCTTATTTCGGCAGAATGATCAATTTCTAGATGTCCTGAGGCTTGTCTGATACAGTTGATTTACTCATCCTCGCGTACCTCGCTAATAAAGCCAAAGTCCACCATCAGATTACAGGGGTGCCTGGGATTTCTTAAAGGGGCAGAAGAAAGCCAGGGTAGTATTCTTCACCTCCCTCTGAGCAAAACTCCCGCCCACAGTCCTTGGGACCCCAGCTGCCTTCCTCTGCTGACACTCTGCTCTCAATAGACTTTGGGCTAGTACAGTAATACAGGCAATTAATTTGTTATCTTGTTAGTGGAAATTTAATGTGATGATCTAAAAGAACTCTTACATATTGTGATAAACTTTAGTGCCTCCGGGTGGCTCCCCTCACATTGGGCTCATTTCACATCTCATCCATTATGTAAATGAGATTTAGAAATAGTTGAGTTTCACTAATGTAGCACAACTCTGATGGATTGGAGAGTCAGTCCTACTGAAACTAATGAGGTTAAATGCATCTCAACATTCCTTTCTACTTGGTTAATTCTGAAAGCCCCTGTTCAAGATATGGACGCAGCACATTATTTTCAACCATTCTCTTAAGGTAATTTCCCTATTGCCTGGCCCCAACACAAAGTCTGGTTTACATGGTGCCTGCATTGCTTCTAATCACTGCATGGTGGACACAGCTAATGGACAACATGGCATTACATTGTAGGAAGACTGATGACATGACTTAAGATCAAAGGCAAGTACTTTATAGTTAATGCACCTAAGGAGATCTCTCAGTAATCCCAAGAAGAGCTGGCTGTGGGGAACACAGTTTTCCAGAAGTAGACAGTGGAGAAGAATTCTTGGGGGGCTTGAGATGAGAGAAAAATACTTACCTAGTCACTGAGTAGGTTTGGAACAAGCAAAGACATGACTTTATTTGATTCCAAGCTTCATAGGGAGGGGTGGTGTTTGGCAGAGCAGTTGAGATGCTGCTTAGGATGCCTGCCTCCCATGGAAGAGTGCCTAGACTGGAGACCTTACTCTGCTTCTGATTCTAGCTTCATGATAATGTGCACCTTGGGTGGGAGCAGATGATGGTCTCAAGTGGTTGAATTCCTACCACCAACCTGGGAGACAGAGATTGACTTCCTAGTTCCTGGCTTTGGCCTGGCCAGTGCTTGCTATCACAAGCATTTAAGGGAGTTAACTAGCAATTGTAAGCTCTCTGCCTCTGTTTCTCTGTGTTTCTCTGACTCTGAAATAAGTAAGTAAGTGAATAAAGAAAGAAAGAAAACACAAAGATTCACAGGAGAGTCTACTCCAGTTACCCAGGGACTAGATGTGAGACAAGGATTAAAGAATGAAGACATCTGCTCTCTGGATTTCCTTTGGAAGGCCAACAAATAGGATTTCCAAAGACCAGAGGCTTCTAAAAGAAGAAACATGTTTCAGAAGAAGCAGCCTCAAACTGGTCAGAGACAAACAGCCAAGAAAGTACGCAGCAGATGCTAGTTCTGAATCAAAACAACCTACATCTTTTCTTGCCTTGAACAATGGGAGAGGGCTTGAATGGATGAAAATAAAGCAAAAATGGGAGACAGAGGCATTCCATGTAAGAATCATCAACCACATGTGTAAGCAGTAATTGGGGAATATGCCACTTAGAGGGAAAGGAATTTTAAGCTGATAGATAAGGCCATGACTCTGGAGCCTGATAGTCCTTGGCTTAAATCCCACCTCTGTCCCTTAACCAGATATTTGAACTTGTACAGGTGATTTTACCTCTAAAGCTTCAGTTTCACTCTTTTCTTTTTTTTTCTATTTTTAAAGATTGATTTATTTATTTGAGAGGCAGAGTTAGTGAAGAGAGAAAGAGAGAGAGAGAGAGAGAATTCCATCTGCTGGTTCACTCCCCAAATGGCCACAACGGCCAGAGCTGGGCGGATCCCATGCCAGGAGCCAGGAGCTTCTGCCAGGTCTCCCACGTGGATGTAGGGGCCCAAGGACTTGGGGCATCTTCCACTGCTTTCCCAGGCCATAGCAGAGAGCTGGATCAGAAGTGAAACATCCAGGACTCAAACCAGCACCCATATGGGATGCTGGCACTGCAGACAGTGGCTTAACCTGCTATGCCACAGTGCTGGCCCCAGTTTCATTATTTTAAAAAATGTTCACTAAACCACCTGTCTCAGAGGTTTATCATGAGGGTTAAATGAGATGATAATGCCTATAAAATGCTTAGCAGAATGACTGGCACAGAGAATAGGTTCAGAACAGGTCTGCTAGCCAAAAGTCCAGGGAACTTGAGATATTTAAAAGGTAATTAGGGTTGGAGCTGGTGCTGTTATGCAGCAGGTTAAGGCCCTAGCCTATAGCGTTGGCATCCCTTATGGGCACCGGTTTGAATCCCAGCTGCTCCACTTCTAAACCAGCTCCCTGCTAATGCACCTGGGAAAGCAGCAGAAGATGGCCCACGTGTTTGGGACCCTACATCTTCACAGGAAAGCCCTAAGAAGCTCTTGGCTCCTGGCTTTGGATCAGCTCAGCTCTGGCTGTTGCAGCCACGTGGGGAGTGAACCAGCAGATGGAGTGTGTCTCTCTCTGCCTCTGCCTCTGCTTTTCTGTAACTCTGACTTCCAAGTAAATAAATAAATCTTGAAAAAAAAAAAGTAATTAGGGTCAAGGCTACCAAATGTCTTACTGAAGGGCTCACAATTTGGAAAAGGGGTTGCTAACCAAGGAATTGATCCCTCAATAAAATCCCAACCTACTACCAGCTCTGGAAAGCTGGGACCCCAGTGAACAAAGTTGCTTCAACTCTGAAACATTCAACTTGAGGCAACATTCTCAATGAGTTGTTGATGGTTGATACTAAGGAAGTAGTTTTGTTCATGTGCCAATTTATTTAGCAAAAGTTTCAGCGCCTACTGTGAACACAGCAACTCCAGATCCTTTGGGGGACAGTTAAAATATAAGAAACAGTCCAGTCTTTGGGCAGCCAAGTATCTAGTTGAAGAAACAAGATGCAGGAACAAGAAATTTAAATAAAAATAACAATCTCCCCTGAGCTGAACAGACCACCCATATTACTTGCTATTTCACTTGGGAGCATGCTAGAGATTTATTGGGCAATTTTAACTAGCATATATTCTAGCACAATAGTTAAAAAATGGGATTTATTTGCTACATAACTCAGATGCAAACATAAATAATTGACCTGGTTGACTAGGAATCAGGATTTATGTTAATATAGATACCAGGATAATTGTAACAAGGTAACCAATAGGATAATTTTTATGGAAAAGCAGGATTTCAAAGTGCTTAATAAGGTGAGCTCTGAGCCCACATTTTCTGTATTCAAATCAAAGCCCTGCAAGCTACCATTTGTCTGAAACTGGGCAAGTCATTCAACATCTCTGTGCTTTAGTTTTCTCATCAATAATGGAGCTAATAATGATATCTATCCTCTGAGTTAAATGGGAGGATAAAAAGATACAAAGATAAACGTCCATCCTCAAAGTACTCAAGGAAAAGATGTGACTACTGATTTTTGTCTTCAGTATCTGAAGGGATTGGTTCTAGAACTACTCCTTTCAACTACCAAAAACCCTCAGATGTTCAAGTTCCTCGTATAAAATGGTGCAATATTTTCATATAACCTACTCACATTCCCACCTTATGCTTTACCTATGATACCAAAAGTAATGCAAACACTATGTAAAAATGTGCTATATTGTTTAGAAACAACAAGGAAAAAAGTCCATCCTTATTCAGTACAGATGCAAGTTTTTTTTATATATTTCTAAAAATTTCTAAGTATTTCAGAGCCATGGTTGGTTGAGTTCATGTATGAACTGATGGATAGAGAAGGCACACTGTATTCTGTGATAAGGACCATAGGGCCAGAGCTAAGAACATGACTACCTAGGAAGATAAGTGAATTCTCTATTGGGGTAAGAAAGAGATCACTAAGGAGGTGATGTTGCACTTGGATCTTATTCAATTTGGAAATATGGCTGGAAGGGGAATAAGAGATTCTGGGAAGAAAGAGCAGCAGGTGGAAAGGCATGAAGCAAAACTAGAGCAGGTTGTTTGGGGAAAGGCAAGCAAGCATCCTTGTAAAACTAGAGTGCTGACTTCTAGGTTGATGGTGAAGCCTGCCAGGGGTGGGCTGAAAGTACAGCTAGGGGTTTGATGTTACTTGTGGGAATGCTGAGTGATGATGGATTTGCACGTGGACACCTGGACATTCAGTCATGAAGAAGAGATGGCTTTTCTCTTTGTGCATATCTTGGATTACAAGAGACAAAAGCTGCTCCTAGTAGGTTTTCAGGTCTCCCAGAAAGTCAAAGGTAGAAACTGACTCTTTGATGTGGAATGGTTAGCCAGGGTGCCCTCACCTGCATGATTTCTGCATGCCTTCCATTTCTCTGCCTTCTCTTTTCCTCAATTTTTATTGGATGAATTTCTAAGTACAGTGGGGGAAACACAGATGAGTGAGTTATAGCTCTTACCTGGAGGACACCAACCCCCCTGCTCAAATCTAATTTTTGTAAATCAAGTCTTATTTTCTCATTAGGGCAGTTCATGATTTAAAGGAAGCTGGAGCTGAGGGTTTTTAGGAACTTAACGTTTCCATGAAGATAAGTCCATCTCTAATGGATGTGTCCTGCAAACATGAATTTTGTTGCTTATTTGACTGCGGTTTTCAATTTTTTTTTCCTGACTTTGTGGGCTGGCTGTTTGACACAGTTTTTGAAGGCCTTTATTCCCAGTACAAAATCTCCCACTGATGCTCAATCACAGGTCATTGGGGAAGCTTTACCACAGTAAAGAAAATAAGATGTTGGGGGAGATATGAAGAAACAACTGAATAACAAGACTGGGAGTCTTTTTCACTGGTGTAAGAGGACAGACCTGCAATAGAGATCATGCAGGCAGTGTGACCAGGTGAGCAGAGATGGGGAGACAAAGGCATCATATCAGGCTGCTGGGGGATTAGTGTCCATTCTTAACAATGCAGATGAATTGCAGCTTTAAAGCTGGGCATCCTAATAACTGATTTCAAAGCAGTCAAGATAGTTATAAGTTGGTATACAGACTCCAAACTAACTAGCTTTATTAAATTCAAATTTCATAGCTTGTTTACGGAAATCAGTACAGCCTCTTACATACACCACTGCAGTGATATGTGCCGGGAATATTGATGTATTTATTCATTTATCCACTTATCCATCCAACAAACATCTATAATGTAGAAGGGACATGGGCCAACCTCGGTAAAGATGGCGCTGCTGAACAACATAAAGATGGGAAAGAATTAGTGTATGCATAACAGTTGAGAAAAGATAGTGATGATTATCACTAAAACCAAGCCACACAAATTGAATTACTGAAGAAACAGTAATGCTGAAACCACGACGATTTCAACCTAGAAGTTCACATTTATAATGAATCTGCAATATACACCACACCAGTTTGCACTAATATTGTATGGGTACTTTGCACACTGTTCTAGTGATTTCTTTAGAGACCGAGACAGGCAGGGCATCGTCACACAGGATTGACTTCCTGTGATCACTGCATGGTTTATGTCTACGAAGGAAGGTGGCGAGATGGAGAGACAGAGACTCAGGAGATGGGGTTTCCAGATTCATTTATTTTTAGCTCTATGACTGTGAACACACCGCCTCTTCTTTCTTCCCCTTGGGTTTCCTTATTGTCTTTAATCCTTCTGACTCTGCACTATGGGTATAGAAGAGTTTCTTCTGGTCTTAAATGGTGGGAACATCCCTTGGCCATCCTGAGAGACAACGTGAGAGCTAAATGTGGAAGTATTTCTGTTGTTGAGAAGACAACAAGGATCAATAAGCATTGCTTATTGGGCACAGAAGGGCCGAGAAAACCCAAGCAGGTCAACTGCGTTTCTACCAGATAGGTGTGAATGCCTCATAGTAATAGTGACATCCCTGGAACCACCTTAAACAAAAAGCCACTTCTGCACAAAGTTGTTTTGGCTTTTTTAGGAACAACTAACTGTTCATGGCTAAAGACTTTTATTTATTTTATTTTTATTTTTTATTTTATTTTATTTTTTTGACAGGCAGAGTGGATAGTGAGAGAGAGAGACAGACAGAAAGGTCTTCCTTTTGCCGTTGGTTCACCCTCCAATGGCCGCCACGGCTGGGGCATTGCGGCCGGTGCAGCGCGCTGATCCAAAGGCAGGAGCCAGGTGCTTCTCCTGGTCTCCCATGGGGTGCAGGGCCCAAGCACTTGGGCCATCCTCCACTGCCTTCCTGGGCCACAGCAGAGAGCTGGCCTGGAAGAGGGGCAACCGGGACAGAATCCAGCGCCCCTACCAGGACTAGAACCCGGTGTGCTGGTGCCGCTAGGTGGAGGAATAGCCTATTGAGCCGTGGCGCCGGCCACATGTATCACTTTTAATCTACACCTCCTACAGTGCTATGAGGTATATAATACTAACCATATTTTATTTATGGGGAAAACAAGAAATATTCATGGGGTCTCCCAACATCTAAAAGTTGCTAGGCATTTGCATCCACGTCTTTCTGTGAGGTCTTTCCCTGAAAAGCCCTTCCTTGCCCAGGGCTTTCAGAAACACAAAGTGACAGAAAACATAGGAGGTGCTTTGTACACATGTCCTTTAGGCAAAGGTGCAGGGACAGAATCTTTGTCCGCAAATGGCTTGTTTGTTGATTCTGTCTGATTAGCCTTCGGTTCAAGCCGGTAAGGGCCCAAGATTGGATTAAGAAGTTGCAGAGCCTGATTCTGACTACTTCTGCAAGGAGGCCACATTATGGGAACTCTCCATGATCCTTCAGGGCTAGGAAACAACTGCCAGGTTTGGTAGAAACTTGAGAATGAAGCTTCCCCTAAAGAAGAAAGGGGGTGGGGGAGCAGAACCAGGATTCAGAGAACGAATGAAATGGTCAGGAAGTGCCAGTGAAACAACCTCAAAACTTTTAAAAAGGTTAAAAAAAGAAAACAACCTTCACCAAAAAATGATCAGGGTGTGAGGTAGTGGATATGTGCACTACTTAGCTTGATTCAGACATTCTACCATACGTACATATTTTAGTTCAGAACAGCATGGTGTATGACGACACATGTGATAAATATATACACATTTTATTTGTCAAGTAAAAAAAAAAGTTCTCTAACTGTATTTCCCAAACCTGGAAATTATTACATTTCCCAACTAATAAAACCGACAGTAAAACACTATTTTTCCAGCTTTGGTTATGTAACAAGTGGAATGTGTTTGTTTTCATAAGGGCTATTTTTTAAATAATCAAAGTTATCTGAGGGCAGCCTTTTGTCAGGCCAGGAATTTACTTGAAGGACACCCAGCTCTGAGAGTTCTGGGTTCTGGGCACAGGCAGGTGGAGGCTCCTTCTCTCCAATGGGCTCATCAAAGGCTTGCCTGTTATTAAAGAGGACAGGATGTGGCCAACAGTAGCCTTGCCCTATTCCTAATAATATCTTTCATCAAGAGATCATGGTCTCCTCACCTCTGGACCAGCACCTCCTCTCTCACATCCTGGGTTAGTTCCTGCTCATTCTTGTCTGTCCAAACTCAAGCAGCAGGAATCTGCCCCCTTAAAAGTTCCACAGGCCTGATTTTGCAGAGAGCAACAGGCTACTGCTTGGGTCTGAAGGCTTTTCTGAACTTCAGTGAACACTTGTCTATATGACATTTTAACCTCAGAGAAGCAATCAGATATATCAATCCCTACCTTGTGTTGGGCTGACAAAGTCATTTCAGCATTAGAGTCTATGTCTGTCAAATGGGAATAAAAAGAGATTTTCTGATGTGGGGCTTAAATGAAAGAAAATCAATCATGTATCTAGCACACGACTTGGCTCCTAATAGGCCTGCTATTATTAACATTGCTATTATTCTACATGGAAATCTTTACTGCCCAGTAAGATTATTAGTAAGTTGAGGCAAGGGTCTGTGTCCTATATTATTCCTGTGCTTCTAACAGTGTCTGTCCAGCAAAGGGCTAGCAACAGATCACATGGCTGATAAACATGAGTTTAGTGAAACTGCATCAGGACTTGCAAAGGGCACAAGTGAGAATAGTTCAACACATGCAAAACCATAACTTGAATGATATAATTTTAAGAAAATTTTTATTTATTTATTTGAAAGTCAGAGTCACAGAGAGAGAGGGAGAGATGAGAGAGGAGAGAGAGATAAAGAGAGAGAGAGAATCTTCCACCTGCTGGTTTATTCCTCAGATGGCCACAACAGCTAGGGCTAGGCTAGGCTGTAGCCAGGAGCTTCCTCCAGGTCTCCCACATTGGTGGCAGGAAAGCAGGGAGCTAAATCGGAAGCGGAGCAGCCAGGACACAAACCTGCACCCACATGGGATGCCATCATCACAGGTGACGGCTTTACCTGTTACGTCACAGTGTAGGTCCCCATTAACACTATCATTGGAAGTAGAAAAAGTACTATTTTTCTCCAGTCTATAAAATAAATATTTTGCAATTCTATGAACACTATAAATAAGAAGATGGTGTTTGAGGAATCACAGCAGAAATAAGTAATTTATTATTCCACTTCAAGAAAGTGAAAAAACACAGGAAGTGTTAACTGTGAATGTTTTCCATTCTGAAATGTTACGGGGTAAAACATGGTAGGGGCAAAACACTTGTGGAATGTGGCCCAGATGTCAGCGTCACGGAGTGCTAGGCTGGAGAGTTAACACAGAGCAGAGCCCATCTCTGCATCAAGAAGGGCCCGGAGGCTCCCGGACATTGCACTGTGCTGTTGCCCCCAACTTGGACCCGCTCTACCCCACACTCACTAAGGGCAAAGCCGACCTCTCATATGATTTTCCTGCCTGGGTTCCTGACTTCACAATTATTATTATTATTATTATTATTATTTTTTGCTTATTTTACCTGATGGTTGTGCAGGTCTTATTAGGGTCTGGGATTTAAGGAGGTATGGATGGAGTGGGGTGGGCAGACCCTTGCAGAACCATCTATGATTGCCTTTTGAGAGTAAGCTCAGGAGAAGAGAGACATGCAGGGGCTTCTGACAGCAACGAGAGCCACTGGCAATAATGGAAGGGGTCAGATTGTGGTTCGTTCTTGAAAAGAAGAAAAACAGGTGGTGGCCTGCTCTCAACAAGGCAGCATTTGGCCACCGTATTGATGGACAGGGTCTGTGGGGTCACCTCTTTGTTTCTCTGTCACCAATGGCAAACTGTGTCTAGGCCCTAAAAATATCCTTCTCTGTAATGGTATCCTCCTTCTGAGGGGTTCCCAAATGCCAATCCACGAGGGCCCTCTGCTCAATGTGGCATAAAATTGTGGAGCTGCAGGGGGCCATCAGGGAGGATGCACCTTGCAGACCTCACAGACGTACTCTGTGTCAGCCACATTTCATGGCGCGTCTGAGAAATCTGTCCATGTCTCTGTTGGTCTCCCTCCTTCCTGACAAAGTGTTTCTTCCTTGGGACTAACTTGGAGCCTGTCTCTTTTCTGTTTCTTCTCACCTCTGCGAAGTCTGGAGAACTGGCTGTTGGGTTGTGATAAAAATCAATTCAGAGTCTTTTCATCCCCACATTAAATCCCCACAGCCAGCTGTTTTTCTACGGCTGTCCCACAGGATGGGCCTGGCCCATTGACCATTTGCAAGGAAACAAAGGCAGAGAGGCAGATGATGGCAGCTTTAGGAGGTGGGGATGGCCATTCCTACGGAGGGTGGGGAAAGTACCAGACAGCATTTCCATGCAGCCATGCACGGAGACAGAGGGATCCTTCCTCTCCTGCAACAATAAAGGCGCCTGCTAATTTTAACCAGAGTCGGCTCTGAAAACCTGCAGTTGGCTGTGAGTCACCTGCCCTCCAGGGAATGGAGGAGGTGGTGGTGGAGTTGGGAGCTATGTGTGTGTGTGTCTGTGTGTGTGCGTGCGTGCGTGCATGCACACCAGTGTGTATAATCTCACCGTGCCCAGAGCCCTGGAGATCCCGGAACACTTCAGTAGCACAGGCCAGATTCATTAAAAACCCTGGCTACAGGCCAGCAGTTAAAATTGAAGCAGCATATTTATTGCATTTTGTTCAAATAAATCTGAAAACGTGTGAATCCTATTCCTTGGAGAGATGGGGAGAAGAAGTAAACAACATCAGGCTAATACTTACAAGCCGTGGCGGACACAGAACAAAAATGCAGAAGGTTCCTCCACAACAGGGGCTCTGTGCGCTGCATGCCTTGCGGAGCTGAGGGCTGGGGGAGCCATACTCTCCTGCCACTGTCCCCGTGGGCCCCAATCTGGCCTTGGTATCATCGAGAACAGGGTCTCTGCCCTCTGCCCCGGGTTTCTCAGTTGTACCCTGGTTTATTGCATCCAGACACTGTGGCTGCCATCTTGCCTTCTGATGGCAGCTTCAGAAATTAGATTCAATTATGGATTTTTCAAATAGAGTATGTAAGGGAACCTCATCCTCACCCTAGGCAGCCTGGTTCGTATAGAACTCAGCAAGTGCTCAAACTAATTATTTGCCTCTATAAAGCAAAATAAAGTAGCTGGTCAGCTCTATCATGTCTGGGCTGTAATTTCTTTTGTTGCTTGATACCTTTCAGTGAGTCTCTGAGAGAGACAAGTAACTTCACAGTGGGTGGAGGCTGGGGATCAAACATTTGGCCTCAATTTCTTAAGTGTAAGAGGGTAACAATTTCTCTCACATGGTAATTACAAGGAGTGAATGAATGAGCTGTCTTATAGAAGTGCCCAATTCAAGAACGTAACCTCCCCATGACCAAATGTCCAACCTATTTTCTTTCTTTTTGTTAAAAAGACGGTTTATGGGCATGAGTATATAATACTTTTGTTCCATTTTTCTTTGATCACCTCAAGCATGTTTTGATAGCAACATTTAGATTCTGACTCCCTCCCTTTTATTACATGTGTGCTTCTTGTGAGATACAGGTAAAGGCAGACTAACAGGTATGAGGGGTGGCCCAGCACTCCTCTCTTACTTCATACAAACATGGCTATTTACACACGTAGTTACACAAGCTTTTGTACTCTCTGTGCCTTGGACCTTGAAAAATACATGAGAGGTGATCTAGGTCCCCGGGAACTTTGCTGAACCCTGAAATGCCCAGCACTGATAAGGGATCTCTGATGCCAAGTCAGAGAGGCCAATGGAGGTGCCCAACTGATTGAAACATGAATTCCAGTTTCTGAGACCCTTTATCTCCCATCTGCCCTTGCAATAGTAATAACTAATAGCAGGGATGCTCTGCTAGGACACTCTCCAAGCCCTGCACCTGTATTAGCTCATTTGCCATCTACAACAAGCCTGCTTACTAGGGCATTGTATTCAATCCATTTCACAGAGGAGGAAAACCGAGATGCAGAGAGACTAAGTGTGGCAACCTTTATTACCACAGCTAGGAGGCAGCAGCATCAGAATTTAATGCATGCAAGCTGTCTTCAAAGTCCTAACCACTAGACAACGCCATAGGTTCCTGGTTTCTTGGCTCTGTCAAGAATGAAACACTGATTCTCTCCATGTTTTTGTTTCCTGCCTGTGTGCCAGGAGGAAATTCAGTAAGCAGTCACTAGATCAGATGGGAGTTAAACCAAACTTTCCAGTTAAACAAGAGCATATTCATTAGTTTATTCCAATCAATATGAACTATGTGCCTGGATCCAACAGTAGGAAGACACGATGCGAGTTCTTCCCTTGTTCCTTTCCTGCGAAGACTCTGGACAGTGAGACAAATCTAACTGAGTGATGTGAGGATGAAACCCACTCCTCTGAGCTCTTTAAATCTCCAGTCCTTGTCATGGGTCAAGTGCAGTTCAGCTTCTCAGTGGATGGCGACAGGCTGTCCCCTTGACACCTTTAGCCTACATTTTAACTGCTGATTGTTCAACAGACTCTGGTTTTCCAAGTCCCTCCCACTTGAGGAATTTGGGTCTCTAAGTTCAATGATTTATTTTTGCTGTACTGATTCAGAATTCAGAAAAAAATTCTGCCAAATATCATTTGCTCATTGAATAAAGAATGAAGGAATGATTGAGTTATGACACAACCTAAGAAGAAACCAAGTTGTTTGAACACATCTGTCTATTCCTCTGGGACTCAGGCATCAAATTTACAAACACAGCATGGAGGAACCTGGTGGGTGAGTTTTGTCTGTCAATCACAATTGCTAGTGCTTCAGACCTCAAGGTGTGATTGGGGATCCCTTGTGACTGACAGGAGTGCACTAAGTGCACAGATATAATCCTAAGTAACTGGACCTCCCAATGTTCCCACTGGGCTGAGGCCAACAGAGTTTCTAAAAATTTTCCTTTTTAAAAAAATTCGTATTTATTTATTTGAAATGTAGAGTTACAGAGAGGCAGAGGTGCAAAGAGAGAGAAAGAGGTCTTCCATCTGCTGGTTCACCTCCCCCAAGATGGCTACAATGGCCAGAGCTGCACCAATCCAAAGCAGGAGCCAGGAGCTTCTTCCAAGTCTTCTATGTAGGTGCAGGGGCCCAAGGACTTGGCCGTTTTTTTTTTATTGCTTTCCCAGGCCATAAGAGAGAGCTGGATCAGAAGTGGAGCAGCCAGGACTTGAACTGGTGCCCATATGGGATGTTGGCATCGCAGGCAGCAGCTTTACCCGCTACACCATATTGCTGGCCCCCAAATTTTTCTTTGTTTGAAAGGCAGAGAGAGAGAGAGAGAGAGAGAGAGAAGGATCTGAGAGGGATCTGGAGACAGAGTGATCTTGCATCCACTGGTTCAGTCTCCAAATGCCTAAAAAAGCCAAGGCTGGGCCACACTGAGGCCAGGAGCCTGGAAGTCAATCAAGGCCTCTCATATAAGTGGCAGGGACCCAAGTATTTGAGGCATTACCTGTTGCTTCCTAGGGTGCATATTAACAGGAAGCTGGAATGGGAAGTACAGCAGGTCTTGAACCCATGCTCTCTGATATGGAATGAGAACATCCCAAGTGGTGACTTAAGTGCTGTGCTAAACACTTGCCTCCAATCAGATTTTTTTTATTTTATTTTATTTTTTTTTTATTTTTTTTTATTTTTTTTATTTTTCCAATCAGATTTTCATAGCACTAGCAGTGAAATACTTTTTCCAAAGGCAGAACAGCTAGGTAGGGTCAAAAGCCAAAGGGCTGAGCTCTAGAGCCTCCACCATTCATCTGGATCATTACAGATAGCAAGAGATAGGTGCATCGTGCCTGGCACAAACCCAGCATTGCCTGGTCTGCTATGGAGAAACTCATGAGACTCTTAACCCAGAAGCTATGTGAGGTGGTTGTAAGCTTGTCAGAAGTTATCACCATGCCTTTTACAAACACCAATCCTACTCCTGTTGCCATACAGGATTGCTGTGCCGAATGTGTTATGCATGTTTTTATTTTCTGTGTTTTGTAATGCTTTGACATCTGGGCCTCGCTGATCTTGCAGAGACTGCCATTCTCAGCTGACTAATGCCTAGGGATAGCAAAGGACTCCCATGAGCACTCACTGTTAATTTGCAAACTAACCCAATATAAAGCCTGTCCCTGCCAACCACCTCCTTTATGGAGCTATCACAGGCTGACCTGCAATCTTTGTCCTAATGTTACCCAAGGGCTTGGTACCCAGGCAACCAGGGGCAATCTCTACGCCCTGGAGCCTGCTCAAATGATGAACTTAGCCAATCCCAAATCTGCCTAGCCAGCTTCACCAGTCCTTCCCACGAAAACCACAATACAGGTTTTAACCATGGTTTCTCTTCACCTCCCCTGACCTCCTGACCAGCTCTGGTGCTTCTCCAAGTGGGGCTGTGTGCCGAAAGGCTTATTGCTTGATGACACTCACTTCCATGGCTGCTTCTCTTACTGTACGTGATTAAAACAAACCCTGGATGCATTTTGTCACACCACGATTCACGTCTGTCCCTCCTCATTCCCTGAGTCAAGGATAGACAATTAAAAAGAAATAACTCTCCTATGATTTCTTTTTCTTTTTTAGATTTCACTTTGTCTTTCACCTGCTACCTTTCAGGATGCATTAGCAGGAAGCTTGCCAGAAGCAGAAGAGCCACTCTAATATTGGATGAGGGTGTCCTAAATAGCAGCTAACCTTCCATGCCACAACACAATGCCAGTCCCTCCTATCATTTCTTGATCCCTTAATATGAACCATGATCTTAATTTTATTTTTAAATTTCAGGAAAAGACCTTTATTTTATTGGGATTTTTATTTAGGAAAAAACTTCAAGTCTTTCTAATAATATTATCAACAATCACAACAACAAGTACTAGCAGGTATAAAGCATTGGTATGATCTGGGCATTTTCCATGGAGTATTTTAACTCACACAATACAATCTCCATCTGTAATGTTCAAGGCCAATATCACACCACTGGACAAAGCTAACAATTAGACCTATGCCAGCTGACTTCTGAGATAGCACAAAGAGGCAGTGCACACTGAGGAGCAGCCATGCTCACACAAAGACTGCTTTGCAAAGTGACTTTTTGTCTGGACCCTGAAAGAAGTAGACCTTGTACCTGCATGTAAATGCAGAATGAACTAAGCACAGGGTTTAGCTCAATATTTTCTTTCCCCCTAGTCAGACTTTGTGGTTGAAGGAAGCACTGTGGTGATTTCTACCGGGGCACCGTTTCTTCAACTTGGTCTCTTTGATCAGCACTTTGAATACAGTCCCTGCTATAGGATGGTGTTTGCTAGTCTACACTCTCTGAGGTCCTTTGGGATGCACTGGAGAGGATTATCTGTCTGGATGATTTTGCTGGTTTCTTTGCATCATCTCTGACCAGGTCTTTATGGGGAGCCCACTCCAGGTCTGACAGCATGGGGCATGCTGGTGACACAACACAGGACCTTGGAGTACAATCTCTTGAACCTTAGATGCCTGTGACTCAGATAACCTAGTTCTGTGGCAGTCAAATCAGAAACAGCATTTGCAATTTCTGTTTTCACGTGTTCACACCTTATTTACTCTACCAGACTGCAGATGCTTTAATCCTAGAACTATGCTGCATGTTTCTTTGGCATTCCCACAGCATCCATATCAGTAAATGGTTTGATTTCCCTGGATCATGTGAAATATGTCTTCTTACTGAATAGCATATGTAATCTTATCAGCATCCCTTTATGAAACTATCATCTGCTTTTTAAAATTAGAGGTTTGCCTCTCTTTAGACCTCAGTATAAGTCCATATCAGCAATGTGACTGCGACCTTAAGACATCACCTAACTCTCTTATACCTGAATTTTCTCATCTGTCAATATTAGTATTACTCAACATATAGGGTTGTTGTGAAGAATAAGTAATGAGCACTTATTAATAAATGTACAGTATTTACCACAACATCTGACACACAGTAAATGCTCAATTAGTGTTGCCTATTATTATTATATTTTTATTATTTTCAGTTAGTTGTGAATTGCAAGACAGGGGGGGATCTACTCTGAAACTGTTTTCTTAGCAACACACCACTGAGTACCTTTAGTGAGACATGCTGTCTCAGCACTATGTTTTGAAAAGGAAAAAAAAAATCTGGGGTGGTTTTAAGTGTGCTTAGTTATTTGTTTTAGGAATGTAAACATATTTTAACATCTGCCTAAGCCAAAAAATGTCATGACACATATCACTGTCAAGTCCCAAAAAAGTTGCAGAGAAAAGCTATAGGAAGCATTGTGTGTGTCCATATGGAAGGCAGAGATTACCAGCTTTTATGGGCTTCCCATATTATATTGAGAAGGATGGGAAATTCAGTCCCTTAGGATGTGAATTTACTAAAATGACGAAAGCAAAAGCATCCAGTGATTTTTAATCAAAGTGTTTCTTGGTGTAGGCATTAGTTAAGCCCCCTTTGGCACTCTCCTTGGCCTGAATCTGCAGGAGACACAACAGCTCATGATTGAACAAGCTTTCTGATGGACTAGAAGCAGAAAGAGACAGGCCCCCAGTGCAGGGAAGTCATGTAGAAGAGAGGCGTGGTGGAGAGGAGGAGCTCGTTCTATAGCTCAGGGCTTTTCCTTCCCTCTCCCTCCCTGCCACGCTCAGTAACAGACCCTCCCAGGCGGGGGACTGTGGTTAACAGGCATTGATCTGTGTACCAAAGGCAAGACCACAACTGATCGGAGGAAGAGACATGTGATTAAACAGTTCACTGGCAACTGCAAACATAAACACAGGAGCTGGTTTGAGGCATGAGCAGCATGGGAGACAAGAAGACAAGGCAATGAGGATCAGAAGCCCTGACTCGGGGACTGAATTTCTGAACGTGTGGGTGTCCAACCAGGCAAGTCACTCTGTGGGCTTCTGTTTACACATCAAACAGACTGGGTTAGCAATTCCTAATGTATTTTACTCATAGCTTTATAGAGAAGCCCACAAAAGATCGTAGATGGGAACACATCTTCCAAACACACAGTGTTGGGTTATCATGTGGCTGGAGGTACTGTTTCTTGGAGTTGCAATAGATTAGCCAAGGGCTTGAGCGACCCCACAAGTGATAATGTATTCAATTGTAGGATGACAACAAAAACAAAGAAGCTCCTCCAACAAAAAACAACAGACATGTTAGAATTCTCCACACCCTCTAAAAGCCACTGCTCTTCCTAGACCACCCGCTGAGGTCATATTCTGCCCAATAAAAACCCACACAATCATTATCCTCCCAGTGTGGGAGACACAGCTCCACTCCATGCTTCAGGCCACATGCACTGAGATGGAGGCCATTTCTCCCAGGCAGAGCTGATAACCTGGCATACATCTGGGTTGCCACGGGGAACCTGGCAGCCAGCACCTGCGGCTGCAGCTGCAGACTGAGTTTCCCTGTTGGCAAACACCAAAAAGCATTTTGTGAGATTGGCTGCGGGGCCCAGTGCTGAGAGAGAAACTCCTTCCGGTGCCCTGCAGGTACGGTTGGCGGCTGGGAGGGAATACACTTCTTTCTGCATCCTCCCACCTGAGAACATGACTTCTGAGGAGCCCTCATTAAAAGGCGTGTTGCCACCGCAGTGCAAGGTAGCAACTGCCTCCCCAGTCTCCTCTGTTTTCTCATCTGCAGAAGCCAGCTCGCCAGTGAGGTGCCATATCTTGCCCCATAGCCAAGGGCATGCTAGCTGTTCTGCTGCCTCTCTCTGCTGCCATCGCTGCCATATACATGCGTCATGGGCCAGGTCTCCTCCCTCCAACCTGGCTGGCACAGTGCTAACTTCCAAGCTCATGCCAGGAGTTGGGGTCTTCTCATAATGGTCTCTAGGGCTGTCAGAGCCCCACCGTTAGCTAGAACAAAGGGAACCAGGAATTGCTAGGATTTAATTTTGCTCCTTCCTTCATATCTTGAGATGTACATTAGTGTTCCCATTTTTCTGAGGATGAAACTGAGGCTCAAGCATTGTGCTCTGAGCCTACAGTCAGAGCCAGAAGTAGCAACCTGACATGTCAAACTCCAAAGTCTTTGTTCTTTGAATGACTGCAAAGCTGTTCTTTCTTGTGAGAGGAACCGGATGTGATTTTCAGCATCATCACTTCCCTGAGAGCTGATCCCAGGCTGCCCTTCCTGGAGTACATCTGGATTTAATTCCAAATCAAGATGGGGGAAGAGAACCCAGCCTTAGGGTAAAATTTCTATCAGGGCCTGATGGACATGCCGGTTTCAGGATGAGGAGACTACCTAGCATTTTAGGAGCAGGTTTCTGGCCAACACCATCAGGATTCCGGATGGGCAAATACCTGCCCTGAAAGACTTTGGCATCCTGAACTGACAGATCCACTGTGGCTTTTTTAGGTCCAGCTGTGGTTCAACCTGGATCCTGTTTTATCCTCAGAATAGCTTTAAAATCCACTGGCTTACAGTGAATTCAAGAAATCATTTGGCCCTAATATAGAGATAAAATATGGCTAACTCAACTTTAAAGAGAAAAGTCTGCATTTTTAAGTGTTGCTGAGAATCATTATCTTCAAGTTAAATATACAAATAACTCCTGACCAGAGTAGGAAAAATGGGCAATGGGAAGAATTCATACCCATGAAGCAGGAATGTTAGGACAGGAGATATCAGGGGACCACATCCCGACGCAGAAGGTTTGTTTCAGTGCACCATGGAAGGCAACTAGCAAGGGATGAGAAGCATCATCTGCAGGCCTTTCAGGCTCTATCTCTTGGAAGCCAGTGTAAATTTTTGAACAAGAGAATAATAATCAAAGTGATGCTTCTAGCATTACTGGAACCTTGATCTTTCTCATCAACAAAGCTCTGAAAATTGTTTTATAGTAAGCATATTTAGAAGAAGACAACTGAAAAAGAATACTTGTGTGGCACAGCAGGTAAAGCTAACGGCTGCAATGCCAGCATCCCATATGGGCACTGGTTCATGTCAAGTCTGTTCTACTTTTGATTCAGCTCCCTGCTAATGGCCTGGGAAAAACAGCAAAAGATGGCCCAAGTGCTTAGGATCCTGCTACACACGTGGGAGACCCAGATCAAGCTCCTGGCTTTGGCCTGCCCCAGTGCTGGTTGTTATGGCCACCTGGGAGTGAACCAGCAGATGGAAGATCTCTTTCATTCTGTCTCTCCCTCTCTCTCTGTAACTCTTTCAAAATAAATAAATAAACCTTTAAAAAAAAGAACACTCATTTAATAAGTATATTACTACACAGGGTGAACTGAAGTGAGAAGAAATAACTGCATAAAATAAATAGGATCCATTGACTGAGACCAGCCAAAACTGGAAACTGATTCAGGAGGAGATGCTGTGGGTATGAACATGTTGGTTCAGGAATAAGTTGACTGGGGATGGAATGCTAACTCTTCCACTAATGGCACGGTTGAGGCACAGTTTTCCCAACTTTGCAACTTAATAAAGAAGAGGTATAAATGGAGTCAGTGGGTGCATACTTTGATGGAACTTTCTAAGTGATTATCTCCACAAACAAGTCCTCTGTGACCCACCAGAGATCAAATGCTGATCTGGATACAGCAGGTGTTCATGGCCCCATATGGCACTTCTGATCAACCAACAAATGTTGCACAGTTTATTGCACAGTTAACCAGCATAACAGAGGCAACTTGAGTATAAGGACAACTCCTGCCTTCAAAACTCTTAATGTGCAATTGCTATTGTGAGTTGAATTTCTCCAGAAACGGGCATGTGGATTCCTCACCTCCAGTAGCTCAGAATGTGACCCCCTATGGAGAGGCAGTCTTTACAGAGGTTAATTGCATTATAAAGAACTCATTAGTATTGGTCCTAATTTGCCCAAAGACAAATACCACTTGTTCTCACTCCTGTGGAAACTAAAAATGTAAACCTCATAGAAGAAAATCATAGAATTGTGGTTACCAGAGGCTAGGAGAGTAGGGGAAAAGAGAGGATAGTAGGGGTTGGTTAATGACTGTAAAATTGTAATTAAATGTGAGGAATAATTTCTAGTGTTCTATAACACTACAATGAGTATAGTAAACAATAACTATACAGATATCCATAGTGCTTAATGATGGGAAACATTTTGAGAACTTACTCCACAGTAATTACTGTGAGGCACATGACTATATTTCAAAATAGCTAGAAGAGAATATTTCAAATGTTCCCAACAGTCAAACAACAACAAGTGTTTGATTTTATGGATATGCTGATGACACTGAGTTGGTCATTGCATATTGTATACATGTTTCAAGATATACCATCCCCCTAAATATATACAGATTTTCCATATCAATTAAAAAGTTGTTAAAGGAAGAAATTTGAAGATGAGCAAACACACAAGGAGAATGCCATGGCAAAGAAGTTAGGCTTCCACCAGCTAAGGAGTGCCAGGCATTGCCAATAGACCAATAGACCCAAAGACAGAGACAAGAGACAGAGCCTCCCTCAGAGTCCCCTGATCTTGGGTTCCCCACCTCAGCACTGAGAGACAACCAAGGTCTGTTTTTAAGCTCCTTTGCTATGGTGGTCTTGGCACACTAATGCAGTTGCAGAGACTGAGCAAACCTATGAGGAACAATTAATGACTGAGTAAGAATGGATATACATGAAGTGACCTTTTGAGTAGAGGGGAAACGTGCTGGTTAAGAAGGTGTTTCAGACCTTCTCCTCCTGGAGGAGGGAGGCCAGGGTCAAGCCCGAACTAATTTTAAAGCACATCCCACAATGGGCTTGAGTCCACACATAGTTTATACTGTTATGGAGTATGCAATGGCCAGGGCTGGGCCAGGCTGAAGCCAGGAGCCAGGAGCCAGGAGCTTCATCCAAGCCTCCTGCATGGGTGCAAGGGCCCAAACACTTGAGCCATCTTCTGCTGCTCCCAGGTGCATTAGCAGGGAGCTGGATTCTAAGTGTAGCAGCCAGGATTCAAACTGGCACCCATATCGGATACAGGCATTGCAGGCGATAGCCTAACCCATTATGCCACAATGCCGACCCCACAGATCCAGCTTCTAGCTGCTGGCATGAATTCTCTTCTGGGGGCCACGCTGTGGTGCAGTGGGTTAAAGCCCTGGCCTGAAGTGCCAGCATCCCATACGGGCGCCAATTCTAGTCCCAGATGCTCCTCTTCCAATCCAGCTCTCTGCTATGGACAGGGAAAGCAGTGGAAGACAGCCCAAGTGCTTGGGGGCCTGGACCCACATGGGAAACCTGGAAGAAGCTCCTGGCTCCTGGCTTTGGATTGGCACAGCTCCAGCTGTTGACGCCATTTAGGGAGTGAACAAGCGGAAGGAAGACCTTTCTCTCTGTCTCTCCCTCTCATTCTCTGTAACTCTACCTCTCAAATAAATAATAAAATCTTTAAAAATAATTTCAGATACTCTTCTGCTGGTTTCTCCATCAGACAAGTCACTATTACATTTCCTTTCCCCTAGGGTGAACCTATGAATGGTTTAAAACTACCTTACTTTGGGAGACTTTTAAAGGTTAACAATGAACTTTTATTTTAGTAAATTCTAAGGAAAGAAAATCTGACTGGGCTGTATGTTCTCACTGCAACATTTCTCATGTGTAGTGATGATGTCTGGTCTCTGTTTTGTCACATTATTGCTAGCTCACCTCCATGAGATGCTGTGCCAAAACCCTAGAGCACTCCACAGGTCACTGAGCTTCAGCCATTTATTTACTTTTGAAACCCCTTTGTCCCACGGCAGCTACACTCCCGGTATGTCCCCTGACCATGATGATGGAGAAGCTTATCAGAGATCGCTCCCAGTGTCAGTTAATGATGTTTTGAAAATGACATTGGAGGGAACCGAAGAAAGAAAACCGTTCTCTAATCTCAGCAGAAAAGTCGGGATTGAGCTTTACAGTTCAGAGACTCTGCAGTGTCCAGCAGCAGAAAGAAATAAGCTCTCACCCTTGAGTGAAGTCTGCGATTTTACTGCCTGGGCAGGAAAAGCAGGCTGCGACAAGCCGGTACAGTTGACCTGGCACCTTTACTCTCCATGCCTACAGGATGGAATATGGCAAAAGTAGGCAGTGAGAGACACACTGGCTTAGGGCACAGGAGACCTGGTTCTAATCTTGCTTCATTTCTTTCTTTCTTTTCTTTTTCTTTTTTTGACAGGCAGAGTGGACAGTGAGAGAGAGAGACATAGAGAAAGGTCTTCCTTTTGCTGTTGGTTCACCCTCCAATGGCCGCCGTGGCCAGCGCACCGCACTGATCTGATGGCAGGAGCCAGGTACTTCTCCTGGTCTCCCATGGGGTGCAGGGCCCAAGGACCTGGGCCATCCTCCACTGCACTCCCTGGCCACAGCAGAGAGCTGGCCTGGAAGAGGGGCAACCGGGACAGAATCCGGCGCCCCGACTGGGACTAGAACCCGGTGTGCCTGCGCCGCAAGGCGGAGGATTAGCCTAGTGAGCCGTGGCGCTGGCCATTAATCTTGCTTCATTTCTATCTACCCAGAGGGTTACAGGAATTCTTGATTTTCTCTGATCACTAGAATATCCTTTTCAGTTCTAATGCTGTTTGATTCTATAAAGGCAGGTAGTTACACAACAGAGAGTGAAGATTACAAAAGCAAGGGTAGCAAAGAAGCTGGGTGTCTTCTGCACACTGCATGCGACAGCATGTACTGTGCTCAGGGTAAAACAGGCCACACTCTGGGGTAAGCATTTGGCTTAGTGGTTAAGATGCTCACATCCAAGTACCTGGGTTTGGTTCTCACCTCTGGCTCCTAACTTCAGCTTCCTGACAACGTGAACCTCAGGAGGCAGCAGTGATGGCTCAAATAATTAGGTTTCTGCCACCCACATGGGAGACCTGGATATAGTTTCCAATTCTCAGCTTTGGCTCTGGCCCAGCAATGGTCCACTGTGGGCTTCTGAAGAGGCAAGCAGCAGATTGGATCCCTACCCCCAGTTCTCTATCTAATTCTTTCAGTCTCTATTCCTCTCAAATAAATAAAGTAAATAAAGATTAAAACAAAAATCCAGGCCAGTTCTCACATCCAACATCGTTGCGAATTTGGGATGCCAAGGGCAACATCTCTTTTGAGCACTCTTATTTTCATGATATTAACAAAAGACAATCACAGCAATTGGCTCCTATTCTAAATCTTGCCCAAAGAAGCCAGGGGTATACATGATATTTTGCCCAGATTTAGTTCATACGTATGCCCTTTTCTGCCTTGATTTGTACCGGCTGAGACTTGATCTGGTGCAGTTTCTTCACTTTGACATTTAGATAATGATTTGTTCCTGAGAGAGGGAGGGCTTTCCTGTGCCTGGAAGGATGCTTAGCAGCATCCCTGGCCTCTGCTCACCAGATGCCAGTAGAAACTCCCACCAGTCTTGATTAAAAGGTCTCTAGGCATTTCCAAATGACTCCTGGTTGTGCGGGGGAGGGGAGACTAAAATCACTCCTAGATGAGAACGATGGCTCTGGTGGGATGCTATCTTGCTGAAGGACTCTCACTCAAACCACAGGGCACAGTGCTGAGAGACATCACTCCTGAATTTTAAAACAGAGCTACCACATCAGACTACAAATGTCAAGACATGTGGGTCCCTATGCAACTACATCTTACTTTTAGATTGCTATTGCTGCTGTTTCAATTT
Organism: Oryctolagus cuniculus; assembly: GCF_964237555.1. NCBI lineage: Eukaryota > Metazoa > Chordata > Mammalia > Lagomorpha > Leporidae > Oryctolagus > Oryctolagus cuniculus. The sequence goes on from NC_091441.1 coordinate 32,406,934, forward strand.
CTTTCATGACATACTGTTCTTCTAGCATCTAATGTACGGAGGCTAGTGGGTTTCTGCTGAGATGAGAATAGTTTGATGGTGGTGATATAGTCTAGTCATCTCTTCCCATGTTTATGGCAGGAAGCACTTTTTGCAAGGCTGTACCCATAGCAGACTATCCAGGTAGCTGGCTAATGATGGTGCTGTGCTGTGTAGACTGCCGTGTAATCTTGCTCCCTGAAAGGACAAAGTTCCACTGAGTGGGCCTGGCCTCACTTACACGTAATTGAGTCATAAAGTAAGGGAGTCATCATGGAAGGCACATTACTCACTCTGAAGATACCGTTATTGTTCACACATTATCTGGAACCATCAAACCCAAATTATGAGCCAACCAACAAATCAGCCTCCAATTAACTATGGATTGGAAACTTTAAAAAAATGCCAACTTACTAGGAATTGTGTACAGGTGAATTTGGAGAGCATAGGAACTTTTTGGTACTGTACTCTTGTATTCTCAGAGGATGATTTTCCATGAAGATGAATATTCACATGATAATGTACCAATCTGTCTCCAGAAGCAATTCCAGAAATATTCCAGAGCACTTGAGTCATGGCAAGTTCATGGAATTTGATGTATTGAGACAAGGACATATTCATTTAGTTCAGTAAATATCAGCATATTTCTTAAATTTCTTGATTTAGTTAACCTGTGCCAATATGTATGCCAAGGTAATCATCCTCTACTCCTGGCCCCAACAACTCAAGCCCTTAACTGTCTATTCCCAATGTACTGAGAGGTTAAGGACCCCCTACTCCTGTTAGGGCCATATTACTATGGTCTCCCAGGAGCATGCTTTCAACTGCCCCTTTAAGACTGGCCTGACAGGCAAAAAGAACCAACAACTTTTCACACAAAGGAAAGAAATCCATCGATGTCTTCTCAGCTGAGGCTGTTGCTCAGGTCTAAGCATTTTTGACAATGAACCACAACATGCCAGCCAACACCAGAGTCTGCAGATTGTCTCAGGGTATAGTCACCCTCCCAAGATAGGAATCAGCAGCACTTACACTGCGGCATTGCCCTTGGAAACATGTACAGACTTGAAACAAAATCATAAGACAGAGGAATAGGTGAAGGGAAAGAGAAGATAGATGAGAGAACTGGTCCATTCCTGGCCACCATTAACACCACCAAATTAAAACAAATCCCCAATGAATAGGAAGGAATAGTACCGAGGCAAACACTGAAAATCAAGGGAACTATGCCTGTGTTTTGTAAGCAGAACCATGAGGGTTGGGAGAAATGCTGTGAGTTCAGCCTTATTTATAACATGGCAAAGGGCTTAAGAATGTAATGTGTTCCTCTCACAATAACTAAATAAATGATAAAAATAGATAAATAAATAAGCAAATAAAGATTCTCCTAAACTCTCACTCTTCACCTCTTGCCCAACCATTTAGATTTCAGATCCGAAAGGTGGGATTTTCTGCTGAATTTCTGAAATGCTTGGTTTTGTCCCATCTTTCATTAGCAGAGCTACCTAGTGGAGAAGGATGGATGCTGGCACAAGGAACCAGGAAGCTGAACCATGGTGGAGAGGGCTTTGTTCTTTCTAAAGGAGATCAATGTGCAGCATAGAAAGTTAGACGAGAAGCTTTTCTGAGGGACCTTTTCAGACTTGCTGGCTCTGAGGTATTTTTAGGCAGGCTGGTTATTATTTTGCTGGGGGGAGTTCTGGGTAATTCACAAGATCTAGAGATGCAGGGGCAGCTCCTTCTAACTCTGCAGGACCAAATCCCAGTCTGACTTCATTCTATCTTGGACGTACCACCTGCAGGCCCTTTAGATTCACGGTGGGTTCACTGAGAGGGAAGGTGCTGCAGTAGAAAGAGCATGGATGCAGGGGCCTAAGGTCCTTTATAACTTTTCCTGGCTGTGCCATCTTTGCTGTGTTGCTTGGCCTGCTAAGCCTCAGCTTCCCTTACTGTAAAAGGAGCAGTGTCACAGCTGCATGGCAGGAGTTTTGCAAGGCTCAAATCCGAGCACATATGTAACAGAAATGCAAGAGGGATGCTGGTTCCCTTCCTGCCATAGTCCCCTTACAGAGCGACAGGATCAGAAGCTGATCTTCTCTTCAGAGAGGCGAGATGAGCAGCTCAACACATACTCAAGCTGCCCATTCCATGTAGACAGCTCTCCTTGAAGAAAGCTCTTATTGTGAACCAACACGGATGTTCTACTTCCCACTGTTGGAGAATATTGACATTTTACCACCACAACCAAAACCACTAACAAAATTTACACTGACTTTACAGCAGGCACAGGCCAGGCACTTTGGGATTCGATGCTCACAACCCCAGTGAGGCAGGAATTACTACTGTTCTCATTTACAGAGGAGGAAACTGAGGCTTTGAGTGGCTATTGTCTTGCTTAACAAGCAGAAGAGCTGAGATTCAAACTCAAGTCCATTTGACTGCCCACTCACGCTCTGATCCCAAACTGCACTGCTGTCCTGGGCAGCTCAAGCACATAGCGTGGTGGTGGATCCACAGGAGATGTCTGGCAAATGGCGAATGAATGAATGAGTGAATGAATGAATGGTTAAATGGTTGAATATATACATACATCTAGAAGGCACATTTTTTGCAAAGTAGTTGATACCTGGCCTATGGCCACTTCCATTTAGCTGGGGACCCACATTCAATACCTCCTGGAATCATCTTTGCTACTTAGGTTATCTTTGTAAATCAGTACCCTACTTAAATAAACAAAAGTATAAAGCATGGACTGCACTAGAGTAACACTTCCTAGAAGTATGTGTACGTTGTACACATTTCCAGTGGTATGCTAAGTTATTTGTATAGATTTTTTTGTGGCATCTAACTAAGGTCTTTAAGCTTCTCTGCTTTTTCTTTCCTTTTCTCTAATGAGCAAATTATAAGATGAAAAGCTATGAAATTCTGAGGCCTTATCAAGTCTAAAACACACATGCAAAGATATGCATGTTTTAAAATTATGTTTAGGAAGATTCAGACAGGCACATGTTGAAGAGACGTGGTGGAGAGGGCTCTTTGCACTGATCGGGGTTCTCTTTAACTGTAGTCTCCAATTTCTACCCTGCTCAGCTCTGTTTCCAGGGAGGAGCCTGTTGAGAAGGCCGCAGGGCGACATGCGGGCTGCTCAGCATCCTGGCTGCTCACTGAGGCTCTTGCTCTTTCCCTGTTACTGGGTCTCATACCTGGCTCTTGCTTTTCCCTATTACTCTCTCTGTTCAGTGTCTGGATTCTACTAATTCAAGTATGCTTTTGTCTGTTCAAATCCAAATGTCTACACAGGCTCCCTAATAAATGAACAGGACCAACTTCCTGTTTTATCCTCCCTTGGAGATGGGTGTTTTGGCTCAGAAGCATCCCAGCATCTTTACACCAAATCAGATCCCTGGACTTAAACACCATCTGAGACCTGTTGCAAGCCTTCATGCCCACTAGGAAGTAAGAGTGCACTGCTACTGGGAGCGGCAGGCATGCAAACCAATCACTGTTATATAATGGAGCACTGGACTATAGATGAAAGCATATTGGCAATTATAATCCCTGGCTAAAAAAAAAAAAAGAAAGACTAACAAGCTTTTGGTGATTTTCTTCTCTTTCTTTTGGTTAAACATCTTAATTAGACTTTGTTAATTTCACTATGATCAGTCACAAGCTCTCTTAGACTATAAACTACTAGTGACAGGGTATAACTATTATCTCATTAGCTTCCTTGTCAATTATCCAGCATTAGTTGATGCAGAATTGTGTCCTACAAACACTTGTGTGTGCTGCTGGAAGCTGTGCATATGCAAACAAATGGAATCTACCCATAGGGAATAGATTAACAAGGTCAGCTGATTCTAACAACACAGGCTAACTAATAACTATTACTTTCCTCTCCATCATGGAACATTAGCTAGAGGGATTTCCATGAGTTATATGTAAGATTGTTCTAATTTTTTATCCCTTTGTACCTATGTAGACAATGGTCCAAGTTCAGGGTCCTTTACTATGCACAAAATATTGCCAGTGAAATGGGCTCACACTGTAGCTGTCCTGAGCTTCATTTCAGGTATATCATTTAGTAGGTAATGCTAAGACTGCAGATTTTTCACCTTCTACCAACTCACAATACATGATGTAGAAAATACTAAGAGCCACATAAGAATAATCAAAATTATATCTTTGTACTTTGAAAGTGTCATTCTTATGCTAAGCTTCAAATGCTCTTCTAGGTCCTTGATTATCAACAAATTAAGACTTAATGGAAACTTTTTGTTCTCGCTTGTTCCTGGCACCATAGTGCTGAAAAGGAGTGTGATATGAGGCCTCCTGTGCCTTAATAACCAACAGTCTTATTAGAGACCCCTGACTATTGCCCCTAAGATTAACATCAGACAATGTGGAGCCTTGCACACATATGTCTCATAGTGATAATCAGAGCTACAGGAGTAAAAGGAAGGAGAAATAAAAGCAATGACTTCTGTGAATTTGACTGGTAGGAGCTGCTTTCCAGAGGAATGAGGTCTTAGTTGAAGCTAGAAGGATGTTCAAGATTGGTAACTATTTATTACATAGGAAGCAGAAGATTCTATCTCCAAATCTCTAAGGTTAACACTAATGGCATATGACATCATCAGCTCTGATTCAGCTGCCTCTCTGGAATGCACTTGTCATGTCTTTTTCTCATCATGCCATCAAGCTTGACAAGTGAAAATGGGAGACCAGCAAGTGTTTTCTTTTAGAGTTACTTTAGAACTGCTTCCTATGAAACAACAGTAAATAATATTGTTTATCACTGTCTGGTATTGAAGGTGAGTACACCATAGCCCAATATCACTGTAGATTTCCTTCCCTGTAGCCATACCTTCTCACCATCCTCCCTTGTGCTCAACCCTTGACAGCAAGGAGAGGATGGTCAAAGACACGTTGTGGGTGAGCATCTAACAGAGGCCTGGAGAGCCATCTACAGATCTTGGTGTGTATGGAATGGAGTGGCAATCATTTAGATCAGTGCTGGAAACTGAACACAGACGCTATGCCTACTGAATGGGACATATGTTTGACTGGAAACAGACACATGTGTTCCTATGTATAAAATCTCATTCTGCGTAGGGCAAGTACATTCTCTGGGATCTTTAAAGCTCACCCCCCTCCTTGAAGAGAAAAACTCTACAATTGCCCCCACCCCCACATAGGGCAGAGGTCGCTGCAGAGTAGTCAAGCATGGGACAAGTTCCTGGAGTAAGGAGACATTCCTTACTCCTGGCTGAACCTGGGCTGCCACCCCACTCATACGTTTTGCAAACATCTGGAACTGCTGAAAATGTGCTAGCCAAGGGCTAGCCTAGCCTTGGATTCCTCCTCTTCTCTGCCCCTGGAATATGTTTGTATCACCACACTGATTTTCTCACCACAGTGCTCACCCATCACTGGCCTGGCTTCCTGCAAGCCGGGAAGAACTGTCATGATCCCAGTCTCCCTTCCCTTTAACTGCAGCAGGGGCTGCTAAACGGCCTCTTGCTGCCTTTTGAGTGTGGTGCTAATTAACATGATCCAAGTTACAATATGTGCTAAAGATTCCAGTTTTGTTACTTATTTAATGAGCTTCGTGGGATTTGAACATGAGGCTCAAAGTAGCAGGGGAACCTCATAATTAGTTTCAATTACAAGAAGTTCCTATGCATTAAGACTATTTGATGAACTGCTAGGGAAGGAACTACCAACCAGATACAAATCACTAATTTTGTTTCATTTATTATTATACTTATTTTCTTCCTAATTAGTACTGATTGGCTTATGATCCTAATTAATGCAAAGGAATTTGGAATGGTATACAATGGTATGGCTTAGAAGATGCCAGCATGTACAACTGCTAAATTATTGCTAATTGTTATTTACATGAAGCCTGGAAGACTATGTAATGCAATGCCTAATTAGCATTAAAGATATGGTATCCATTTCCAATTTACACTAATGCAATGGAGATCAAATCATTAGTTTAAAAACTCAATCGTGAGACCCCAAGAATCGCACCATTGTATAGTGACCTCCACCTAACGGGAAACTATTTGTTCTTGTCTTCAACTACATCTTGCCAGGGCTTGGCTAGAACTTTGCAAGGAAACTTACACAGCAATATTCAGCATTATGTTGGCAGTGGGTTGCAGTGCCTAAGGATTAGAGCAAAGAGCCAACTGGCAAATAGGCTAAGCATAAGGCCTTGGCTTGTTCCAACACTAGAGGTGTGTGTGTGTTTGTTGGAGAGTGGGGTCTGAGATGACAGGCTTCTGAGAAGGTGCAACCCATCTTGACACCACGCTGTCTGTGAGTGGTATCTATAGAGTACTAGGGGTACCTATTCTGAAGTGCCAGAGGACCAGCCAATGTCACAGGCACAGACGCTGCCAGACTGCTGAAGCATGAAGACGTGGTCCCTGGAACAGGGAGACCTAAACTTAACTCTCTCAGTCCAAAACGCCCTCAAGATGTCCTGTTCGTCCCTGATTCCCTGATTACATCACTTTCCTTATGGCAAATGTTGCCCCTCATTCTAATCTATTTTCTGTCTTATTAATCGGGGAGGGGCAGCTGTCAAAGGAAACATTCTGTGATATACCTTTCAGCCCACACCTGTTTGCATGAGGGTCCTTAATACGTTTATGAAAAACTAGAATTAAAAGATAAGTTTATTTTGGTGCAAAACATTTTAGAAATCCATGCATAATTTTTTCATAATATAGATTTTCTATGAATTTCTTGAAGACCCCTTCTACTGACTCTCACTATTCCTATAGAGAATTTCTTGTTTTTTCTCTCCACCTTTCTTTTTTCTTCAGCTAGCCCCTTCTCAAGTTCCTCTCCTCCTCTTGTCTTTCCCTTTGTTTCTACCTTCCCCAACACTCCACAGAACAAAAGGGAGTAGTATTTAAGGAATAGTATTAGCTTAAGCTGTCCTCTTGGCTGGATGTCCTTTTGCAACTAGCAAGTATACATGGCAACCTGAAAAATCTCCTTTCTTTAAAATTTATCAGTGTCTTTCTGATAATGAATCTTTCTATTTATGAGCATATTTTTTCTGATTTTTTATAATTCAAATCTCATTTTATTTTTTATTATTTTTAAATTTATTTGAAAGGCATGGAGAGAGAATGAGAGGGAAGAGAGATCTACTATCCACAAGTTTACCTTCCCAGTGCCTGCAACAGGTGGGGTTGGGCCAGGTTGAAGCTAGCAGTACCCCAGCAGTACCCCAGCAGTACCCCAGCAGTACCCGACCTGGGTCTCTCGTTTGGCTAGCAGGCACCCAGATATTTAAGTTACCACCTGTTGCCTCTCTGGATGCCCATTAGCAGGAAGCTGATTAGGAAATGGAGCTGGGACTCACACCCAAGCACTCCAATATGGGATGTGGGTGTCCCAAATTGTGGTGTAACTGCTGGACTACAATGCCCATTCACCAAAATCTATTTTTTAAATGAAAGCTTACACATATTGTGTTGGAACCATTTCTAGGCACGTTATTATTTTTTGTTGTCAACATGATTTTCCATATACCAATACTACACACAAATATAAGAGAGAATATAAAATCATTTATGAAAAATGGAATTAAAAGTTTATTTTGGTGCAAGAAATTGAAACCCACACATATGAAGAGTCTTTTAAAAGTTCATGGAAAACATGTATTATGAAAAATAGCTACATATGTGGTTAAATTTTTCTAGCACCAAAATAAACTTATCTTTTAATCTCAGTTTTTCATGAAAAGTATCCTCATACATGAAATACACTTTTCTATATCTATTTTATACTCTTTGTCTTATTATACTACTTAAAATTATGACAGTTTTCATATTCTTTGTGAATTTTAGTGTACTCATATCATGAGCAAATAAGTTTTATTTCTACTTTTCCAAACCTTATACCTTTTTTAAAAAAAGATTTATTTACTTGAGAGGTAGAGTTAAGACAGAGAGAGGGAGAGACAGAGAGAAAGGCCTTCCATCTGCTGGCTCACTCCCCAAATGGCTGCGATGGATGGAGCTATGCCAACCTGAAGCCAGGAGCCAGGAGCTTCTCCTGGGTCTTTCAAGTGGGTACAGGGGTCCAAGCACTGGGGTCATCTTCTACTGCTTTTCCAGTCCATAGCAGAGAGCTGGATTGGAAGAGGAGCAGCCAGAACACAAACCAGCACCCATACAGTGCTCTTCTCCCATGAGGTCTAAGAGGACTGCACTTTGTGGAAAGTACTCACATTGATCCATGTTATCCAAGAGAGGCCAACATCAGGGTGAGACAGATGAGGCATCTGGGGCACCAGCTGAACTGGTGCTCACTTGCAGGTGCCAAGAGTGGGAATCCTCCTGTTCTTACAACTCACTTGCCACGTCCTGCTCCCTGCCCTTGGGTTACAGTCATACTACCGTGGTCCATGTAGCGTAGTTGGCTCCTTTGGACTCCTGGGCTGCAGGTAGCTGTGCCCCAGACCTGTTGCGTGTCAGTTGCTGCGAAAGACCAGTCTCCTTGCACACCTCACACTAAGTCTAACAATAAGGCACTTCACAGGTAACCCTTTACTACACCTTTTATTTCTTTCACTTTCCTTATCTTGCTGGCTGAGTCCTGTAATGCAATTTTGAACACATGTGAAGACAGTGGGCATCCTTGTCTTGCTCCTGATACTAAAGGGAAGGCTTTTAATGTTTCACTGCTAGTATGATGCCTACTGCAGGGTTTTTCTTGTACCCCTTGTCAGGATAAGGAAGTTTTCTTTTTATTCTTAGTTTGCTGAGAACTTTCATCACAAATGAATGTTGACTTTCACTGAATGATTTCTGCATCAGCTGAGATAATTGTTCAGCTTTCCCCTCTTGCTCTCTAAGTTATAGAGAATTATATTAATGTTTTGTAGACTAAATCAAAATTGTATCCTTAAATCAAACTTGGTGAGAATGTATTATCTTGTAAATATATTTGTACATTTGGTTGGTTATTTTTTTGGGCTTTTTATATCTATGTATATGGATGAGAATGATCCTATATTATTAGTATTATTTTCTCATTCTGTGTTTGTGTGATAGCGATCAGGACTGCATCTTGGGGGAGATTGCCTCTTTTATGCTCTGCGCAAATCAGTATATGGATGAAATCTATTAAAGTTAGTAAGACATTTGGATCATTTGTTATCTAATTTTTTTAGTAGTGAATCTAAGCAGGTGTGAGCACTCATCTTCTTTGAAAATGTTTTTATTTACCTATATTTATTTGAAAGGTGAGAGAGAGACAGAGAGAGAGAGAGAATTCCCATGCACTAGTTCACTCCCTGAATGGTTGCCCACAAACTCAAATCTGGTCTCCCACACAGGTGGCAGGAACCCAAGTACTTTAGCCATCAACTGCTGAATCCCACAATGCACTTTATCAGAAGCTGGATGATAAGCAGAGTCAGGACTTGAACTAGATATTCTTATACAGATTTCCAGCGTGCCAAGCAGTAGCATAACTTCATGTGCCACACAACTACTTCTATTGAAGATTTAAAACTACTGATTCAGCTGGAGCTGCGCTGATCCAAAGCCAGAAGCTTCTTCCAGGTCTCCCATGTGGGTGCAGGGGCCTAAGGACTTGGGCCATCTTCTACTGCTTTCCCAGGCCATAACAGAGAGCTGGATCGGAAGTGGAGCAGTTGGGTCTAGAAACGGCGCACATATGGGATGCTGGCACTGCAGGCCAGGGTGTTAACCTGCTGCGCCACAGTGCAATCCCCACAAATACAGTTTTGTAAAACTTTGTTTTATGCCTTTGTCAAGTCAATGGTTAAGAATGTTTTACTAATGGGGTCAGCACTGTGGTGCACGCGGTTAAGCCTGCACCTGCAGGGCCAGATCCAGTATGGGCGCCAGTTTGAATCCCCACTATCCTACTTCCAATCCAGCTTCCTGCTAATGAGCCTGGGAAAGCAGCGGAAGATGGCCCAAGTGCTTGGGATCCTGCCACCCACATGGGAGACCATAAAGAAGCTCCTGGATCCTGGCTTCAGCCTGGTCCAGCCCTCGCCCTCATGGCCATTTGGGGAGTAAACCAGCAGATGGAAGATATCTCTCTCTTTCTCCCTCTATTTCTCTTTAACTCTGTCTTTCAAATAAATACATACGGATTTTTTTTAAAAAAAAACAATGTTATACTACTATAGTTTTAAAGATCTGTGGTTACTTCAAAGTTTACTGTATATGGGTGAGATGGCCATTCAATTATTATTTATAGCTGTTGTCTATATTCCTACTAAACTATGGTCTTTTTGCTTTTCACTTTTTAAATGTCTTAGTGAAGTATTAAAGCCTTTTTACTGTCATGTAAATTTAAACTAAAAAACAAAAAAGAAAGAGAGAAGAAAGGAGGGAGGGAGGGAAGTAGGAAGGGAATATCATTATGTTCTTAGAATTGTTGTCTACAAACCACACTGAATCTGTTAAAAACTGATTAAAAATTAAAATAGAAACAAAAAACACAACAAACAAACTAAAGGCAATTTACTAAACACTACTGTGGGCTGATGTATGTACACCAACTTGTTTTCTTTTTTATAAGGTCTATTTTTCTCTATAACTTTATTTTCTATCGTGTATTTCCATATATTTTAGGAATATGCCTTATAACCACTAGTTCTAAGATGACCTTTTTTCTAAGGTTTTCTGTTTGTTGTTATTGATTTATTTGCATAACTTGTCCTTTAAATTACAGAATGTTCAGCTTGTACGTTTACTTTCTTCATTTTTTTCATTCCTTTTATTTCCTTCTCTACTGATTTAGAAGCCATACCTTAATTCTGTCTGTTTAGTGGCTACTCTTGAAATTCATATTTAACATAATAATGTTGAAAGTACCTTTTGTCCTTTTAAAAAAACGAATCGTTCAGTCTTTTAACCTAATTACTCTTACTTGTACTATAGTTGTTCAGTACTTTTATTCTTTTCTTAACCCTTCCACTGAACATTATTTTCATCGTTTATACAGTCAATGTTTGTATATTTAAATTTATCCACATTTTTTTGGTTTCCTTTGTTCACTATATCTTCTCATATCTCAGATGTCTAGGAAAATATTTTTTTCTTTCTAAAGTACATACTTTTGAAATCTCTTTAGGGAGAGTCTACTGGTAGCAAATACTCTCAGTTTTGTTAGACTCAAAATATCTTTATTCTTGTTTTTGAAAGACAGTATTTTTCTGAATAATTTTTGGGCTTGACAAGTTTATTTTTCCGTCTGTACTTTCAAGATAGTTTTCAACTATCTACTAGATTTCACTGCTACTAGTGAGAAGTTGGTGAAAAGCCTAATGGTTGTTTATGATTTTTTTTAAGGTTATTCATAGTTTGTTCTTGGTTACAACTTGATTATATTGCATGTATATTGAGAATTTTTAAAAAATTCATCTCATTTAGAATTTTTTGGGTTTTCTAATTCTGACAACCCATGCTTTTCACCACTCTGGAAATTTCTTAATAATGATTTATTCACACTTATTCCCCATGTAGGATTTCCGTCCTTAATGTATAGTTCAATGTGAATTAATGATATGACTAGTGCTCAAACAGTATTTGGCACTTTGTGTTCTGTGTGGGGGCAAACTGATGAAATCTTTACTTAATATATACTAAATTGATCTTCTGTATATAAAGATAATCGAAAATGAATCTTGATATGAATGGAATGGGAGAGGGAGCAGGAGATGGGAGGGTTGCGGGTGGGAGGGAAGTTATGGGGAGGAAAAAGCCATTGTAATCCATAAACTGTACTTTGGAAATTTATATCTACTAAATAAAAGTTTAAAAACAAAACAAAACAAAATAATGATTTATTCCTTCTACTATCTCTTTTTCTGGACCTTCAATAAGATGTATGAAAGATCTGGTTTTTCTCTTATGATTCTCTCAATCTTTATTGTTTTCTACCATTTTCTATGTACATCATATCTAATTTCTTTGTATTTTTTCCACTTTAATCTCTTTTTAGGCATGCTTAATTTGCTATATCATCTATCATTGTATTTCTAATCTAAATTATTATATATTTCATTTGTAGAATTTCTACTTGGGTATTTTTAAATAGATAATATTATATTTTATAACTTATTGTGCTTATTCTTCCTTTTATATCCTTCCTTATTTTTAAAATTAGAATACTTAGCTTACAGTTGAGTGATTTATATTTTTACATAGCGGGTCTAATTCTACTCTTCGTTGTTTCTGGTGAGTGTTAGAAATGCCTGTTCCCTCACATATTTTTCATTATGATATTTTATCATTTTATTGACACTTCTTTGAGTCATGGTTACTGAGTAACTTTTTCAAGAATAATACACACTTATATCTATAGAGTTTCTAGGAGACCTATCAATACAGCATTATTTTAAAGTAAAGTTTTGGCTTGGTCATTTTGAGTCACAAAGGAAATATCCATTTTGATCCCCATTCAGGTGACAACTGTTTGGGGTTAAGATTTCTTAGAGTCGATTGTTTCCTGTAACCAGAACCTGTTCAGGCGAGATTCCTTTCTCTCTTGGCAGAGTGTGTTACATTCTAGTTTACTATTTTGCTAAACACTTTTGCTAAGGTTTTTGCCTTATAAAATTGAGTCTCTTTAATGAATTTTGGGTCTATGTCCCAGATTGAATGGGTGTTTTGTTTATCTTCTCTTCTCTATGGGCAACCAAATAATCCAACAGTCTTAACATCCAGGCACAGGTAAAAGAACTCAAGAAAGTCACAACACTAAGACCACTGATCTCTTTACATTCAAGCTTTATGACCAATTTTTAGTTTCTATGAGCCTCTATTCTCACCCCTCATTTGGCTATTCGTTTATAGAAATGTCTTATACTTTGTTAAGCTTTTAAATGTTTTGTAGCAAAGGGATTTTAAAGTGTGTCTTGCCTACAATGTCTTTAAAATAGAAACCTTTAAAAAGTGACTTTAATTCCAAATGTCAGTAAAAAGTGGTGTACTACTTCTCCCTTTGTTATCATCATTTGTTTTTTTCTTAGACTTATTCAGACTATTTGAAATCCAGTTAATTAGCTAAAGATGTTATATAATATTTTTCACTTCTATTGAAAGTGTTTTTAACTTGACACTCACACACATAACCTATGTGTGTGAATTTTAAGCCATTTTTTTCTCCAAATCCTAGATCAAAAGTTCTGACTATAATAACATCCATGTCTTCTCCTTTGCAAATCATGTGAATAAATGTATTTTTTTTCTACAAAGAGGCTCACAGTATTCAGTAAATTCTAAAAGAAGTATGTAGCTTTACAAAAAGGTTAAGATTTTCTTATCTTAGAGAAGTATCAATGACTTAAAAAGTTCATATTTATAGGAGAATTCTGGAAACTATGCACGGGAAAAGTGAACGTAAAATACCCCATGAGAAATGTTATACATAAGTCTACCTATATACTTCTATCTATATGTATATTGATCAGTATTTGTGTGTAATTAGACTCACACATGCCTACACTCTCCTAAATATGTGTCTCTACTAAAGGATAAACTGGGTTAGGGACTGGGGTTATAAATCAAGAATTTGTTTTAATAATGCGTGTTCTCTACTGAAAGCTTGGAGTTAATAGACAGCTTGCTCTTCAGTGAGAAAGCTACACCAGTCATCCCCGGGAAGACTCTGGCAACATTCCTATCTAAAACGTGTGATTCTAAACTAACATTGCCCATCTTGACCTCCCGCCAGACTTGGCTCCAAGTGATTTGGCTGCTTCCATAAATCACATTTTTCTTCCAAAACAGAGACGTTTCAGACATTCAGAAGAATGTGGCAAGGCTTGAAAGAATTTCCAAGAGAGCTCCAAAACATTTTGAGCAGAGGCAGCTGCAACAGGATGGCTGTTGTGCAGGGACTATTGATGGACAAGCAGTGATCCTCATCTGGGGTTGGGGGTTTGGGTGTGGTGGCTCCATGAATCTCAGCGTTTCATCCCACACTATCGCTGTCTATCTCAAGTATATGTGACTACAGAGTGGCCATCAAAGTGTCACAAAGGGCTACCTTGGAAGAGCAGCTTTACCTATGTTAATGTATGAAGGTGTCTCTGGGACAAGGTGACTTGGTGACATCTTGAAGAGTGGCATGCAGTAGAATCTAGAGCTTGCATCATTGTACAGTAGTTCCTTGGCTGCTTTAGGTCACCATGTCTATTTTTCTTCCTCATTTTAAAACTAAAAGTTAATATAGAGGCTGTTCTTTTCCTTTGGGAATAAGACTAATGGATTATGTATACTCTATTTTTCTGTTCCACATACTGTGGTGGTTTTTTTTTTTTTTAACAGAAAATCTTAAGTTAGCTTCCCTTGCAAGATCTCTCTGGCCTCACCTCAAAGCTATGAGGCAATCATGACACTTGCAACAATGCAGCTGGCTTAAGTTTGCACACTAAAAATGAACAATGGAGAATTCATAGCTCTAAAAGCTGATTAAAAGTAATTCAGCAGATACTAAATGGTAGATTACAGAGTGATTACTGACAAAGTGATAGATTGATACCTAGACAATGTCAAGTTGAGCAGTTGTACTTTAGATTTAAGCCCATTCAGGAGAAGAAAAAGAATCATCACACAAGTTACAGTGGCCTAGTGTGAGATTAATGCAAAATAAAAATAAGGGTCTTCTTGATTAATTCTGTGGCTTAAAAAAGCTTGACATTAATTACATTAAGCAAGAATTATGAGGGTACTTCCAAAAATTCATAGAAAATGGAATTAAAAGACCAATTTATTTCAGTGTAAAATTTTTTAAAAAACCTATTCATAGGAAGGTCTTCAAAGAGTTCATGAAATGTGTATTTTGGAGGAACTATGCATAGTTTTTAAAGTATACTCCTATTACTATTATTACTGTTATTTCATCATAACTAGAGTTGCCTGGGTTACTTAATAGAGGAATAGCAAAGCTTTAGAGAAATAAATTCTGGACAAGGTGAGACTTAACAAATCACAAGTTATATGAGAATAGAAACCATAGCACCTGCTGCTTATCAAAGAGGCAGCAAACATTCTCTGTAAATTGAGCACATGAAATTCAAATAACTGTCGGGCACATCAGTCAAGATAAGGACAATAACTAGTAATGTAACAATGAACGCATGCCCCTGTGTGCCAGGCTCTAGGAAAGCCAAGTGAGATGTGTGACCTCATTTAATCCACACCACACCCTTATGCTGTATAATACTAATGATGACAATATCCTTATTGTACATTGTTCTGTAGGTATATCATATATATTTTGATTATGTTTATTTTATAAGACAGATAGGGCTTGAACAATCATCTTTTGATGAATGACAAAACCAAAATTTGAAAAAGATGGGTCACTGTGCCAAGACACATAGTAAACAGGGATCTAATCTCCTGGTCCTGTCTGAAATTGCACACCATCATACTTCAATGGAAAAGGGCAACAGGATGGGGGTTATTTAATCAGGCGGATGGCTAATGGTTGTCACCAAGCCCAGGAGAAGTCACTCAAGCTGCCATGGGCTGATTTCCAGGTTTGGTGTTACTAGATGAGAGGGTTAAGGACTGACTCCTGTCACACAAGGGATGAAAAACTGCAGCTGGAAACCTGCTCTAAAAAAGAAGGGAGATGGGACAGTAGGAATCAGAATGGATTGGGGAAAATTTTTGGTTCTACTTCCTTTGTGCTCTATGGCTTGGGAAAGCAACCTTATTTCTCTGTGCCTCATTTCCCTGATTCATGTAATGGGTTAATGGTAGTGACCAATTCATTAGAGGTAGTCAGTGGAAACATAAAATGATCCAATAAGACACATAGGCTAACACCCAATACTCCCTAAGCCCCTGAAATTACTTGTCCTGAGAACTTGAATGTAACAGAAACTGTATGAAGGGGGCTATGTGTGCCTTTTGTTCCCTAATCATGTTTTGATATGCACAAAAGTCATTTGCTTCAATGCAAGATTATCAACTGATGACTCTGTCAACTGCAATGGCTTTCCTCCTGGTCCCTTTTCCCCTTGTTTTCCAGTGTTCCTAATTACTACTTACTCGATAGGCCTGCCTCCCACTCAGTAAGCTCCTTACAAAGCTGGGGGATCTGGAGGCAGTGGGTCCACAGGAAATACGAGATAGAAGTTTTCAGTGACTCCTCAGGGGACTGCATTCTCCAACTACAACTAAAGTTGGCTAAGGTTAAGCCATCCTATGACCTTGGACAAGTCTCTTAATTGTTCTGGCCCTTGATGTGCCATTCATAAAATCTGGTATACAGAAACAGGTGCCATCTGGCCACAGGCTGGGTTTAGCATAGGCAACTGGTATTGGACGGAGCTCAGGACTTCTCGCTATAGCATGGAGTGTCCCCCATGAGGCCATCCTTATTTCCAAAGCCTTGGAAAGTAGAGGTCAGAAAAGGTTTTCAAAAGTAGGTTTCATTAACCAGCAGAGACTATGTGATGCCCTGGGAGTAAGACTAAAATCAAAGGAAGTGTAACGTGTTCTGCATTAGGAGAAATATAAATCCTAGAGCTTTCTATCTCTATAATGATCTATGCTGATGCCTATTTAGCTTATTTCTCACCAAATTTATTATTTGTCTGATATGGTACAATTAAAATGCCATGCTATTGTATGTGTTAATATGCTTTTAGTAACCACAGGCAAACTCAGGAGGCAGAAATAAAGCAAGTCGAACCAGAGCCATGAATAAAGAAACAAGAAGTCTCTAAGCAGGGAATACTCTAAATGATATAATCATCACAGAATCATCCAAATTAGATGTGGAAGGATGGAGCTTGGGCTCCAGCCCCCTGAGGCGACTGCTCTAGGAATCCAAGGTGTAAGGATACTCTAGCCGGTGTCCCCTGCCTCCCCAGCCCAGCTCCCTGCCATATGCTTGCTTCTAAGGCTTTTGCTTTTTATGCATTTCAATGATACTACCATTTTCCTCACCCAATTTGTATATTTTACACCTGTATAGGAGAATTTTATTGGAAGTGTCATTTATTTCAGAGCTGCGAAACCACAAATGACGACTGATTCTTCCAGCAACTTCAGTTCACACAACTAAGCAATTGAGGGGCTTTTAGTACCTTCAACCCCACCCTACCCTTCCCAAACTTCCGCTTTATGGGGAGCTGTTTTATGCTTCCCACAATAAGCCCGCTCTGAATATAAATGTGCATTTCCGACATATATGGCACTTTGGAACAGCGTGAATAGAAAATCTTGGAAAGATGCTACAGTGAGGCAACTGCAAACGTAATACCCTGTTGTTTTTATTGCTAATTAGAAATACAAAACAAGTTCGACCTTATTGCAGGCTAATCAGCTATTAAAACTAAGTGCTTCTTAAAAAAATAATCAAATCTGGTTGACTCCCTTAGATGCACAAAAATGCAAAGAGCTACCCTAAAGAGGGCATGTGCTTCAGAATTCTTTCTTGAGTCTTCTCCTGGATGCTGCAGATTCGCTGAGTGGTTCTGATGGAAAAACATCAACATGTGCAAGGCAGCCCGGTAGTCTCAGGGCACAGATGTGGCTGCCATAATCACCCCTGGATGCTCTTCCCTTGGAAAGTCCTGTTATTGTCAGAAAGATGAATTCTGAAACAACTCTATATTGTGCAATCTGCAGATTTTATTGACAAAGGTGTCAAGTCCTGCAGAACTGAAAGTTGTTTCCCTTGTCATGAAATAAATAAGTAGCTTTGCTCAAGCTTCCAGCTTTATTCAATTTGCTTAGATACAAGGTGACTGTAAGCATTGATTCTGTGTAAGACCGGATATAGATTTTTAAAGGAAGGTACATGTTCTGGGGGCCAGCGAGTCACCTCCTGAAGCAGACAGGTTTCACAGCTTGGTTCAAAGACCCAAGAGGAGAGTGGAAGGGAGAGAAAAATAGGGGGAGGGAGGCAAGTCACTGGAATAGCAGCAATCATGGCAAGACTAGGGGCAAACAGGCTGGCCACAGTTTTTGATGTTCTGCCTCAAGGATGCAGAGAACATGCTAACTGGAATTGAGGGCCTTGAAGATCATTCAGAACCATGGTTCTCAAATTTGAGTGTGCATTAGTATTTAACAGAGATGGTGGGTCTCCTACCCCAGAAGTTCTGCTTCAGTAGGGTTGAGATAAGGCCTGGGAATCTGCATTTCAAACAAGTTGCTAAGATGCCACTGGTCTTGGGGCCGATTTTGAGAACATTGCTCCAACACAGCACTCTCATTTTACAGATGCATAAACTGAGGCCCAGGGAGAAATACTGAAATGTGGAGACTGTATCCACACTGCCAGTTAGGTGAACAGCTGGAACTAGAAAGCCCATGGTAAAGCCCATGGTTCCTGCTTTCATGTGCTGACTCCTTGCTGTTTCCCTAGAACCATGCTTTGCAGCCTTGCCCCTGCTGCATTTGAACATCACCTTGATCAAGAGATGAGGATGCTGTTTCTGCAGCTGGCAGCAGGACAAGGGGCTTTGTCTTTCTGCCCCTTCTCATGCAGTCAGTCATGGTGAGCAGCTTCAAGGCTTGAGAAAAAGAAAAAGTTCTTTGGAGATTCCTCCCTATACTAATTTTTCAAACAGGTGAACAGCTGAGGTGGCTTGGTCCAGAAATGGACTTGGTTGCCTTTTATATAATGACTTTCTGGAGACTGGATTTTGCTTTCCCCCAACAGAGGAATGTGGCAGAAGGCATGTGTATATTAGAGAAACT
This sequence comes from Oryctolagus cuniculus, assembly GCF_964237555.1. Taxonomy (NCBI): domain Eukaryota; kingdom Metazoa; phylum Chordata; class Mammalia; order Lagomorpha; family Leporidae; genus Oryctolagus; species Oryctolagus cuniculus. Next base: position 32,425,692 of record NC_091441.1, read on the forward strand.
AAGTGGGATTGGATGACCTCTAACATCCTCTCTAACTTTGAGATTCTATGATCTATGAAATTGGCTCTTTGAATACAAATAGTAAAATTTCCTCATTTCAAACCCTACTACACCAGTTTGTGATGATACGCAATATGCAAGTGAATAATGCTGAGCCCTGAGAACACTTGTCTGCACAAACTACGTATTTCTCAAGTCTTATTTCAGCAATCAATTTATAAAATGAGAGTCCTGACACTGCTATCAAAAGATTCCCACCTCACCCAGTCACTCTCCACTCTCCATTCTCTGAACTCACTTCATTGTCTTCTCAGTGTTTCTCAGTATCTGAGGTCATATTGTAGACTCATGACCTTGTTCATTGTTGGGTCTCATCCAAACAAGAACAGAGAACAAAGCATAATGTCTCTTGGGCACTGATATCACCAGGTTGCTGAAAAACTACTGAACATATAGGAGCACTGATTCAACACTTGCTTGAGAGGATGACTCCTGAAGTTCCCTAACCTACAAATTTGCATCCACAGAGGTTGTCAGAAACATGAAATTCATAATTAGGAAGGGAGTGCTGTACTTATAAATTTATTAAAAGAGGAACATGAATGAAGAAGCAAGACAGTCGTATATTTCTGCCATTCAAGTCAATATAGTTAGCCCTCCAGAACTGCAAGACATCCATGAACTCAATCAACCACAGAACAAAAATAATTTTCAAGAAGGCTGTAGTGAACATATGGAACATTTAAAATTGTCAGTATTCCCTAAACAATGCAGCATAACAATTGTTTTTACTAGATTTGCATTGTATTACATATTACAAGTAGTTCAGAGATTATTTAAAGTGTATAAGAAGATACCCATGGGTTTTATGCAAACACTATGCCATTTTATAGGAGTAACTTGGGCACCCTTCCATTTTGGGGTTGAGGTGAGTCCTAGAACCAGTCCTCCAAAGGACAAATGTATGTATTGCAGCAGACAGTGCTAACATTAAAAGATACTAAATAGAATACAGCAACTTTTCTTGAAGATTGATTGTATATTGTTTCTTTCAGAGCTTTCATTTGAGATTTTTACGTCAGTGTCAACCACTTGGTAGTGCTTATTCTAGAACACTTCCTTTCCAAATATTAACAGCAAAGCCACCAACTCAACCAATAGTTCAACATTTCAGATTCACAAAACGTGCAAAAAATTTCACCTGGGGCTGGTGTTATCACACAAGTTAAGCTGATGCTTATAAGGCCTGTGGTCCATGTCCGAGTGTCAGTTTGAGTACGAACTGTTCTGCTTCTGAACCAGCTTCCTGCTAATGTGTCTGGGAAGACAGATGATAATGGTCAAAATATTTGGAACTCTGTTGCCCATGTGGGAGACCCAGATGAAGTTCCTGGCTCCTTGCTTCAGTCTAGTCTAGACCTGCCTGTTGTGGTCATTTGGGGAGTGAACCTATGGATAGAAGATATCTTTCTCTTTCTTCTCCTCTCCCTCTCCCCCGTCTGCTTTTCAAATAAATAAACAAAATTGTTAAAGTATATTATCTTACTATCTGGAGTAGAATCAGCCAGGTTTGTCATCATCTTCTTGGACCAAACCTTAGCAAATTTTCTCTGGATTTAAGAAGATAATCAGAAATTGTCATTGACTGCCACTTTATTGCAAGATTGTGGACTTAGCCTCAAATTGAGCCAAATTTCCTATGTGTTATTCCAGTATTGCCCTGAGTTTTATCACAGTAAGGCAATTTCTTTGAAGCTATCCTAGGCAAAGGGCCAGACCAATATGAAGGCTTATGGGTGAAGTTAAAAACAGGGCATTTCCAGGAACACAGTTTTAAGCACAACAGTATTGAACACGAGAGAGTTGACCTCTCATGCTGCAAAGGGAAGCAAATACAAATCACAGGTTTGGGTGTGTAATGTCCAAAATGCCCATGAAAATGTCTTATGGGTTGTAGTAATGTTCACCAGATGAGGCCTGCCCTGTGCTGTGCTCAGCTTCCAGAACTAGAGGGGACAGGAAACCGCAGAGGCACCCTAATCAATATGTGTGGAATACTTGTGGAATGAATCAGTTATTCAAATAGCAGTTTAATAATCAAGAAACAGAACCAACTCCGATTTCATACAGATTTGGGTTCAAATTCTGATTCAGCTAAAAACCATAGAATGTCAATCCCTTTATTTCCCTAATTTTATCTGAAAGTGAGAACAAGATAGAGAGAGGGAGAGGGACAGAGAGAGATCTCCCCCATTCACAGGTTCATTCCTAAAAATGTATGCAGCATCTGCATCTAGGGCGGGGCAGGTTGCAGCCAGGAGCCCAGAACTCAATCCAGGTCTCCCACACGGGTGGCAGGAACCCAAGGACTTGAGCCATTGTCTGTTGCCTCCCAGGGTACACATGAGCAGGAAGCTCGAATCTCAGCAGCAGATCTGAAACTCAAACCTAGGCCCTCCGGTATGGGATGCAGGCATTGCAAATGACATTTAAGTGCTGTGCAGAAGGCCCACTACCAGTTCCTTATTTGACCCATAATTTTAGGTAAGTTATTTAATTTTTTAAAAGATTTATTTTATTTACTTGAAAGGCTGAGATACAGAGATAGAGAGAGGGAGAGATAGAGAGAAAGAGAGAGATCTTCTATCTGCTGGTTCACTCCCCAGGAGGTTGCAATGGTCAGGGATGGGCCAAGCTGAAGCTAGGAGCCAGGAGCTTCTTCCAGGTCTCCCACATTGACTGCAGGGGACCAAACACTTGGGCCATCCTCCACTGCTTTCCCAGGAACATTAGCAGGGAGTTGGATGTAAAGTGGAGCAGCTGGGACTCTAACTGCCACCCATATGGGAAACCAGTGCTATAGGTAGCAATTTTACGAACTATGCCACAGGGCTGTCCCCAAGTTATTTAATTATTGAGGTCCAATATCTTCATTGTAAAATGGGGATAACTGTGTGTGTACAATGTTCAAGATATCTGAGATAATCAGATATTTTATGAGAAATGTCAAATGACATAGTATCCTTTATATGTATTACTTTTAAAGAAGTTTAAATAATTAATTAATTTATTTATTTATTTGAAAGGCATAGCTACATAAATAAAGGGAGAGAGAGAGAGAGAGAGAGAGAGAGAGAAAATCTTCCACCCAATGATTCACTTCACAGATGGCTGCAACCACCAAGGCTGAGCCAAAATGAATTCAACCAGGAGTCAGAAGCTTCATCTGGATCTCCCACGTGTGTAGCAGGGATCCTAACACTTGGACCATCCTCTGCTGCTTTTCCCAGGCCAGTAACAGGGAGCTGGATTGGAAGTGGAACAACCAGGACACAAAACCAGCACCTAAATGGGATGCTGCCATTATGCCACAACATCGGGCCCCTTTGTCTTTAATGCTCTGACTGCTGGCAGCACTATCACTGTGTGTATCACGGGCGGGTACATCAGGCCAGGACTTGATAATCCGACATCTCTGTGTCCCATCTCTAAGAACTCAGTCTACACGGCACTGTCTACTTTGTTAAGAATGGTATCAGTGCAGCTCTGTATTTTGACATTGAGTAATAACCCTTTGAACCATTGTCTCCTCATCTGTCAAATCTGTAAATGGAGCCAATCATATGTATCCGTGATCACCTGAGGTGAGAGGTTAGAAGGATCACAGCAGGCAAAGGAGCAAATGATGCTCCGAGGAGTCCAAATGCTGGGTGGTTTTCTCTAAGTATTGGATTCCTAATGCTCACGCCTTTGGGCTTCACTTTGCTGGAGCTTTGTGGAGATTATCACTATAAGATGTGACATAAAAATGTCATGGTTCCCATTACACAGGCAGGCAGCTTACTCTGAACATAGCTCCAGTTTTTCTCCTTGCCTACTCTGCAGTGGGGACGAAGAAAAAAGCTGGCTTGCAATAAACATGGTGGGAAGCCTTTTAGAAATCAGGGTCTCTGGCGGTGAAGTGTGTATTGACACTCTTAAAATACGAGCCTGTCTCAGTGTTTTATATCATCAATTGTGACTGTCAGTTTCCTCTGAGAGTTGAAGAATAATGGAGCTAGGTTTTTTTCTTGGCTCTTCCCAAACTACTATTGGTACATGGGCTGGGTGCAGCTCTGGCTGGGGTGGGCCAACGGATCTGTTTTAGGAATTTGGGAAGTGTGATGAGGCTCTAATACTTAATCCAAAACTCAAGACCAGGAAGAGTATAAACAGGAAAAGCTGAAAACGGGACTGCACCACTGAACTTTCTGTTAGATGAAGATGGTCGCTCTGAAAGGTGGGGAGGATTTTTGCCAATTCATCAGCACTGCTTATTTCCACAGCAAGCAAAGATCAGTGACTCTCAGAGAGAGTCATGGAGGAGACAACAAGGCTTGGAGGGCAAGTGAGAGACTGTCTGGAACAGTCTCCTCTCAGCTGGGCTGGGCTTTGGGGTACAACACAGTAGGTATGTGTGTATATACAAGCCACACACTCGCCTGGGAATTGAACCTGGTGCTCTGAGATCAGTCCTGGGTTAAAGGATCATTCTGGGAAGCAAGGTTTTAATTTCTACCAAGGAAACAAAAAGCACAGTGATCCACTAATAAATCAGAAGACAATTAAGGTTAAAAAGTCAATGTTCAGGAAACATCAAGGTTCTGAATTAAATCAACATATCAGGGTAATTCAAAGGCTAGTGCCTGCAAGGCAGCATTTTATTCACAATCCAATTCATCCATCAGGAAGCATTTCCCCACGCGCGAGCTCTCGTTCTACTGAATGATTTGGGACATTTGCCAGCTGCAGCCAGCTTTTCCGGCTGGAGCTCATTCTAGATTGTGCAGTGGCCAGAGCTTATAACCAAAGTTAGATAGAGCTTTTCTGCATCCCTCTCTTCTTTGCTCCTTTCTCCCCTCCCACCCCCAAGTAAATCAGCTATCTAATCCTCCACCTTGCGGCGCCGGCATACCGGGTTCTAGTCCCGGTCGGGGCACTGGATTCTGTCCCGGTTGCCCCTCTTCCAGGCCAGCTCTCTGCTGTGGCCTGGGAGTGCAGTGGAGGATGGCCCAAGTGCTTGGGCTCTGCACCCCATGGGAGACCAGGATAAGTACCTGGCTCCTGGCTTCAGATCAGCACAGTGCGCCGGCCGTGGCGGCCATTGGAGGGTGAACCAACAGCAAAGGAAGACCTTTCTCTCTGTCTCTCTCTCTCACTGTCCACTCTGCCTGTCAAAAAATAAAAATAAATAAAAAAAATAAAGATAAAAATAAAAATAAATCAGCTATCCACAGGAACTGGCTCCATTTCTTTATATATATATATATATATATATATATATATATATATGCTCACCACAGCACACTAAAACATGTCCAGAAGACATTGCTATGGGCCAAACCTGGGATCAGAAAGTACATACACATCACTCCCTTCCAGTTCATCTATGAGAGGACAGCTTTAGGAACACATTACCTGGCCTTTCAATGCCCTAGGGTTGACCGCATATTGAAGGTGCAGGAATTGTTTCAGAGCTTGGGGTAGGATACACATGAGGCAGTAAGGTGCTGTGTACTGGTGACTTACTAGAGGGTACAAATCATTTATTGCTTCTGTTCATCAGCTCTTTCCATCTTTACATGGAATTCCAGATGAGACACTTTCTCTCTTACTGTACAGTTTTGCAGAGGTCAGGTTCTATGCTGTGGCCACAGAGCTGGGTACGTTAAGAGTGGGATTCAATGGCAGGTTTGACAGCCTCCAAAGGCTATTTTTTGTTGTTCTTTTACCCAAGCATCCATGGCCTTAGAACAACAATAACAACAAAACAAATACACAAATACTTTGAGTATTTCTCGCACCGTTCTGAGACCTTCCCATGAGGTCACTCCTTTAACTCTCTGTAGCGAATTATTACCCACATACTGCAAAGGAAGGGGCTGGAGTTCACAGAGGCAAACGCCTCAGCTAGATCTCCCTGTGAGTAAGTGACAGAGCTGGGGCTCAAATCGAGGCACTTTTCAGCCAAGCCCCTAAGATCTACCGATCACAGCTACGACCAATTCTTTCCCTACTGGCACTGAAGGCATCTTTGCTCCACAGACCTGTAGCGGATCATCAGTTTGAATGTCCCCAAATTAGGAGAGCTCATTCAAGTGCCTCTGAACATAGTCTGGGTCTCAGAGTAGGCAGAGTGGAACAGAAAGATTACCACCCAAAGACCTGGCTTTCCCAAATTTACATCAGCTCACTCACAGTGTTTTCTAGTACTGGCTTTTTCTTTGTGGTTTAATTATTTCCCTCACTCAGGTTCATTTGCTTTGGAGCGTCTTGAATGTCAAAGCTTCAGATCTCAAATGCGAGCCAAGCTTTGGCCTTTACGACAGCCCAGGGTTAATACGGACTGCAAACATGAGGCCTGGAAATCGCACGGTAGCTCCTTAGCACCTGCTTCCGGCTCCAGCACATTTCCTGGGTGTTATGGGAAGGGGGCTTGATACCCTGACAAGCACTGGTGTACAAGGGTGCTTCACAAAGTTCACGAAAAGTAGAATTCAAAGGTCATATTTGGGTGCAAACATTTTTTGAAATCCAAATCCATGCAGAGTTTTTCCATAATACACATTTTCTTCCCCCCGTCTCTGTCTTTTATGATTTATATGAAATTAAGAGTTACAGAGAGAGAGGAAAAGACAGAGAGAAGACAGAGATCTTCCATCCACTGTTTCACTCCCTAAATGGCTGCAACAGCCAGGGCTGGGCCAGGATGAAGCCAGGATCCAGGAGATTCTTCTGGGTCTCTCATGTGGGTGGCAGGGCCCCAAACTCTTGAGGCATCTTTCATTGCTTTCCCCAGGCACATCAGTAACTGGGCTATGGACCAGCTCCCATATGGGATCCTGGTATTGCAGGCAGTGTCTTCACCAGCTACGCCACAATGTTGACCCCCACAATGCACATTTTCCATGGAGCTTTTCAAAATCTTTCGCACCAAAAGAAATTTATCTTATAATTCCATCTTTCATGTGCTTTTGGAAGTCCCCTTGTATATGAACATATGCACAACACTGTCTCACTCTTGACAATGTTCGAACAGAGTCCCCTGAAGGTGGCAGTGGGAAATAATGTCTCAAGGTAGTGAAGCTGCAGAAAAAGTCCTAGGATTGGAGACCTACATCCTAGCAGAAGCTTGGCCACTACCACTTCACTCAGTCAGGATGCTTAGCCCTCTGAGCCTTAACTGTGTCATTTTTAATTGTAGGAGATTAAACTAGGTTAGTATTTCCTGAATTATCTGTGGGATGGTAGTGTTCTTTGGTATATCAATGGGTGGATTTGTAAAAAATGAGAGTTGTGCGGTCAGGTAAGTGGGAAAAAGTAGTTTTTCCCCTTATGGGCAGCTTTATACCACTAACTGGTGTGGTAAAAGCTATGAAGCATTATGGATTAATCACATATTTTGTGAATTCTCATATTTAATAAACACACTTGGTAACCAAACTATTTTTTTCACAGAACACATATCCATACATTTTAGTTTCAGGTAATGATGGTGTCCCAAGCACAGGACTTGTCCCATTTTCTAACTCAATGGATAGTTGCTACATTTGTTCAATGACTGAACTGCTAATGTGAGAAAACTGTGACTGGTATTAAAAAAGAGAGTCAGTTATTTCAGTGTAAGGAATCTACTGGCAAGACAGTGGAATTGGAGCCCCAGTTCACTTTCTGTGGCAAGTGGTGAACGGCAAATGGTAAAGGAAAGGTCACGCAGGTGAGATTAGGTATTCTGTATCCAAGAGGACTGAAGATGCAGATGGGGGCCATTCCACCAAATTCCCAGATTCTTAATGATGAATTTCTTCTTTAGCACATAAGAACTCTTAAGGTCAGAAAAGTGCAAACATGGAAGTGGAAGACAGCTTCCCCCCTTGGATCTCAGGAATTTCAAGCCTATCTTTGTACAGCTTTGTCATCAAAAACAGGGCCACACACAGAGAGATGTTAACAGACAGGTATTGGTTAAATCAGATTTCAAAAAGTGCCTGTCTGAGGCACAGAGGCTCACAAAAGGCCAAAGGACTGTAATCCAGTGTTTAAAGAGAGTCACTCAGAGGCCAATTTAGTAAAATTGTATACTGTTTCTACCTAAGTATCTACTTTTACTGTTTTCCCTTTTCTCTGTGGAGCATATTTTACATGTGAACGGAAAGCGAAATTTATAAAATAACTGCTTTCTTTTATTGGAAACTGGTCTGCTCTTGACTCATCTTGCTCTTATACATGAGAGGTGGAGTTTCACTAGAAGCAGTAAGTTGCTATTGTGACACAGCACAGTGCGGTGACATAGTGCACAATTCTGTAATCTATTTCTGAGCAACAGGAAGAGAGGAGCTGCCAAGTCTCTGATGCGAAAGGAATGACAAGAAGGGGGCAAGTATTAAGTACCCTGATTTGATCAGCACACATGGTATCCATGTATTGAAATGTTGCACCACACCCAATACATTTGTATAATGGCTCACATATAGAAATATACCAACAACAGATGTTGGTGAGGATGTGGGGAAAAAGGGACACTAACCCACTGTTGGTGGGAATGCAAACTGGTAAAGCCACTCTGGAAGTCCGTTTGGAGATTCCTCAGAAACCTGATTATAACCCTACCATACAACCCAGCCATACCACTCCTTGGAGTTTACCCAAAGGAAATTAAATTGGCAAATAAAAAAGCTGTCTGCACCTTAATGTCTATTGCAGCTCAATTCACAATAGCTAAGATCTGAAATCAACCTAAATGTCCATCAACAGCAGACTGGATAAAGAAATTATGGGACATGTACTCTATAGAATACTACACAGAAGTAAAAAACAATGAAATCTGGTCATTTTCAACAGAATGGAAGAATCTGGAACACATCATGCTGAGTGAAATAAGCCAGTCCCAAAGGGACAAATAGCATATGTTCTCCCTGATTGGTGACAACTAACTGTACACCGAAAAGGAAACCTGTTGAAGTGAAATGGACACTAAGAGAAACAGTGACTTCATCAGCCCTTGTCCTGACTGTTGATGAACAACTTAATACTTTATCCCTTTTAGTATTTTTTGTTCTACTTAATACTATTGGTTGAACTCTTTAATTAATACACAATTATTCTTAGGTGTTTAAATTTAACTAAAAAGTGATCCCTGTTAAATATAAGAGTGGGAATAAGAGAGGGAGGGGATGTACAATTTGGGACATGCTCAATCGGACATGCTCAATCCCATCAAGGTGGCATGTACCAATGCCATCTCACTAGTCAAAGTGATCAGTTTCAGTTCATAATTGATCAAAAAGATAGGATTAAGAGTCAAAGGGATCACACAAACAAGACTAGGGTCTGCTAATACTAACTGACAGAATAAAAAGGAGAGAACGATCCAACATGGGAAGCAGGATACACAGCAGACTAATAGAATGGCAGATGTCCTAAACAGCACTTTGGCCTCAGAATCAGCCCTTAAGGCATTCGGACCTGGCTGAAGAGCCCATGAGAGTATTTTAGGCATGGAAAGCCAAGACACTCTGGCAAAAAAACAAAAACAAACAAACAAAAAAAACAAAAACAAACAAACAAAAACACCAAACCTAAATTAAAGATCTCTGTGAGTGAGATCCCAGTGGAAAGAACAGGTCATCAAAGAAGGAGGTACCTTTCTCTGAATGGAGTAGAGAAGTTCCACTCTGACTACGACCTTGTCTAAATGTGATCAGAGTCAGTGACCTCAAAAGGCTTCCATAGCCTTGCCAACTCATGACAAGAGCCTAAGGTGATTACTGACGCCATAAACAAGAGTGTTAATTGTTAAGTCAACAACAGGAGTCACTGTGCACTTACTCCTCATGTAGGATTTCTGTCCTTAATGTGTTGCACAATGTGAATTAATGCCATAACTAGTACTCAAACAGTACTTTACAGTTTGTGTTTCTGTGTGGGTGCAAACTGTTGAAATCTTTACCTCACATATACTAAATTGATCTTCTGTATATAAAGATAATTGAAAATGAATCTTGATGTGAATGGAATGGGAGAGGGAGCGGGAGATGGGAGATGGGAGGGTTGTTGGTGGGAGGGAAGTTATGGGGAGGAAAAGCCACTGTAATCCAAAAGCTGTACTTTGGAAATTTATATTTATTAAATAAAAGTTAAAAAAAGGAAAATTTATTATTATCAAAAGGAAATAGATAGATCAGGTTTTACCCTTCCATATCCCCACAAAGACATGACTTTGTGTTCTGGTTTGACCAGGCTTTGGTAACTGCACTCCCCTCACCTGGGCTGTGCTTATCCTCAGCAGTGCATCTGCCCACAGGAGATCTCAGGCTGAGATCTGCAGCCCAGAACCTCTCTAGGCTGTGGTGTGAAGCCTCTGAGCCTTTATGTAGTAAAAAACCCTAGCATGCAAGAGTGACCAACTCTGGGCTCCTCCCTATCACTCCGTTCTCTGCCCTCTCTGGAATTCTATGTCTTTCTGCAGCTTCTCACCTCTCTCCCCTCCTCCTCCCACATTAGCCTCCTTGGTTGCAGGCTGAGACTCTCTCACCTGGATGACAGTCTCCCAAGTGGACTTCGTGTCTCTTCCCTATAGGATGTGCTGTCTATTCCCATGGCAGAGCCATTGTTTTTAAGCAGTGCTACTGGCACACGACCCAGGGATCAGTGCCCAGACTCAGCCTATGGTAAGTCCGGGAATTGAACAGAAGCATTGGGAAAATTTTCTAACAATTGGATGGCATAATTTTATTCAAACAATATAACAATAAACCTGAACTGTGTTTTGAAAGCCACTGAACTTTATTTCTGCCTAAATTTCTTCAATATTCATCTTAATTACATTTTATATAGGTACTGACCAACAATGCATTAAGGAGCGGAAAGCCAAAAGCAATGGTCTAAGGTGCCACTGAGAGAATATCACCTTCTTATCCATCCCAACCAGCTTTAAACACATGCCTGAAGCCACAGGGCAGGGTCCACAACTCCTCCACCTGAGGCATCAGGGCCTCCTCCTCCTCGCTGCCTCCCCAGCTCCCCCTGGCCACCCCTCATATCATAGACATAAGCAGGCACCCTTTCAGGACAAGCTAGTTCATGCCCCAGTCCTTATCCTCGTGCCTGCCCTTGCCTTGCGCCTGCTCTTTCTTTTTCTCCCTCCAGCCACCAAGTGCTCAAAGCTCATTGCACCTGCTGCCACTTCTGGCCCTCCAGAGGGCACTGGCTCCTCTCCCTATTGGCCTCCACTGGTCCTTGGGCACAAACTCTCTTAGTAACAAAGGCATCCCAATGTCCTTCTCTCTCTATGGGCATCTCTTGTAGAATGACAGCTTATGAAGCACACAAAGTAACTCTATATCTTTAAGTTATTTGGGTTTATAACTTGTTTCAAAACAGTCACATGCTTTTGAAATTATACCAAGAGTGATATATTCTATGATTGGAAACCAACTGGAATCATTGTGTACAAAATAGGAAACAAAGGTTGGTAGAGCATAGGTGCTCAACACATGTTTAGTTTTAACAATACTTATAACTGCTAATATTTATGGTACACATCTTATAAGTCATGCGCTATCTTACAAGTGATAAGCAAGCGTATCCTACGGGAACTACAGCTATTCCTGTTTTGGACTTGAGAAATCAGAGGCAGGGTTTGGTTGGACCTCTTTGTTCAGTCTCTTCCACTTCCCATGATAACCCACTTCCTTATATCAGAGAGTAAGTTCACATCAGTTTTTGGCCTGAGTCTCTGAGAAAATCCACTGTGGCTGGCCCCTTAGAAAGCTACCTTGCTTCTCGGTTTTATGGGGCTGTGATGCTGAAAGGAAAGAATGCAGAAAAATATATTTTTAAAAATATAATTCACTACCCTAAGGTGTGCAAAATAACCAGATGTGGTGAATTAGGATTCCTTCACTCCAAGGCAGCAGCAGACTCCAGACATCTGCTTCCTATTTGACCTTCAATGGACATAACATGGGATTTGTCCAGGTGCAGCTACACCTGAGCCCACACGGACCTGCTTGCTGCGACAACCTCTAAGGGAGCATTGTGTAGGTGGAGTAAGGAGTCAGCTACAAACAGAAGCCAAGGCAGTGCAAGGCATGGCAGTTTGATCTTCAGAATAATTTCATTTTCCAAAAAATCAGGACAATGTTGAAAGAGGTTAAGTAAAACTTCCTCTGGGCACGGAGCTAGTAAATCCCAGCTTCACAAAGTTAAATCAAAGCCACACCCCAGCCAGCTAAGCGTGCCTGCTTTTCTTGGGACTATCTTCCCAGCTTGTGGCCAGCAAAATTGACGCCAAAGAGCCCAGCCTAAAGTCCAGGCTTTATTAGAATAAAAATGTTTCTAAACGCTGAGATTTATAACTTCACAGGAAAGGTTTGGGAGGCGGGAAAAGGCTTAAAAGAACATTCTGTGTAGAGCTATGATGCTGCCAACCATTTGTGGGTTGGACAGGGCATGGCGTTCCTAAAGATTAGACCTAACTGAAGGCTTTTTCTTCTTCTCTTTTAATAGCAAGGAAATACAAATCCTCCCCTCATGTCACAGTCTCAACTCTTCAGACGTTTGGTACAATTTTCCTCATTCAGGAGTAGCATTTCACTGAAGGGAAACAGAAAAATTGGAGCTTTTCTTCCTTCAAATCCAACTAATTTAAAGATATAGAGTTCAACTTTGTAATTTAATTTTTGAGCTATTTTGTAATGAGAGAAAGAATTTCAGTGGATATGAGGAGAAAGCACATGTTTTTGTGATTACAAGGATTCTGATGGTTGGTATTTTATGAAAATGCCACCGAGCTGTACCATGAGGTATAGGAAGACTTCAGAGTGATTCCCCCCACCCCTGACTCCCACCCAAAAGAAATGTCAGCAAGAAATCCAAGCAAAAGAGTTATTTTACTTTTCACATGGGATAGAACACAGATTCTGAACTGTGAAAAGAAATGAAGGGTGAGAAATATTTTGATTTTATACATGCTCCAAGCCACCTCCTCCTAGCATGTAAGCATCCAGTATGTAATCCTGGATTAAATACAGGTTTTGGTTTCTGGTTTGTCTCACCAATGCACTCTGAAAGAGTGAGCCATTAAAACTCAGTCATTTAGGCAGGGATTAGAGGAAAATTCACTGTTGCCCACTTAGGCAGAAAAGGTTTGTTGAGCCATTCAGATATTTTAACACAAATAGCAGGAGACCTAAAACTACTTGTCTCAGAAGGCAACACTCTGGCTGTACTCATCTGGGAGTAAGTGATCATCAGGCCACTCATTTGATCCCACCTGCAGCACCCAATCAAAACCTAACCTTGGGCAGTCTCTGATAGGGTCATACCTTATGTAGGCAGCTTCCCCCTAGGTCCTCCGTATGGCCTTGGCACCCAAGTCAAGCAGACCATGCCTACTATCCACCATCTTCTTTTTCTCAAAATGCATCACGTTTTATTTTTTAATTTGTTGGGGGCAGGTATATGGCCTAGGGATTAAGACCCCCACATTCCTTACTAGAGTACCAGGGCTCAATACCTGACTATGGTTTCCTGATAATGCGGGCTCTCAGAACCAGCAAGTGCTGGCTCACGTAATTGGATCGCTAACACCCTCCTGGGAGACCCAGATTGAGTTCCTGGCTCCTGGTTGCAGTGTTGGCCCAGCCCTGCCTGCTGCAGGTATTTGGGTGAGTGAACCAGTAGATAGGAGCTTTCTCTCTCTGCCTGTACTGTCTCTCTCTCTATGTCTCTCAAATATAAGAATAAATTAAAAATTATAATGATTATTTAATTTTCTTTTTCTCTTTTGCACTTGCTAGCAGACTACGAACTTTATGAGTACAGCAGCTTATCTTTTATCTCTCTTGTTCACTGGTGTACTCATACTCCCAGGAAATGTGTGTGTGTTTTTCAAAGACTATGATACACATCTATTCATATTTTCCTCAGTTCCTACTTACGTAAACCTGATCAATCTGTAAGTCTCAAGTATAGTACCACTTCTTTCATGAAACATTCCATTTGCCATTCCCTAAATATGAACTCTTCTTCCTGAGTTCTTGGCCATCCCGTTCAGCAATTCACCACTGTAGATTTAATTTTTCAACTGCATTCTCAAATTTACCCACAAGGTAGATATCTGATAAACCACAAAGGTCATTCTAAAAAGAACACAGGTAGTCAGTCTTGGGGGAAAAGGTTCATGTCTTCCCCTTCTGGAAAAAGGAAGAGCAAGTGAACCAGTCAGAAGAAACAGAAGAAACGGAACTGCATAGCCTGTGTTCAGGCTATGGAAGGAAGTTTCCTGGGGCTCTGTGGGGGACAAGGAGTGTCCAGGACTCAGAGAGATTCAACTCTCTGTTGCTGGAATGGCCACATGCAAAGCATGAGAAGGAATGAGGGCAGCCTCTGGGAACAGCAGAAGACCTCAGCCCTAAACTCACAAGGTATTTAGTGAGTGAGCACTCAGGATAGGCTCGGAGGTGACTCTTTCTCCAGTACACAACCCTGAACACACCTGGAATTCAGCTTCCAGATATGACTGCAGGAGACCCATCAAAGCCTACTGGACTTCTGACCTTACAGAAGCTGAAATAACAAATTTGTATGACTTTAAGCTGCTAGATTTGTGGTGTTTTTTTATAGCAGCAATGGAAGACATTATTTTCCTTATTACTGAATTTTTATGGTTGGGGTTAGTAGGTAAATTGGTCCACAAAACAGGTGCAAACTGAACAGCGTTCACAAACTCTTGCTGTGACAAACCAAATGGCAGAGGACTGCAATTGCCATCCATTTCAAAGGAATTTCCAAGTCCTGCAGATGAGTCCTAGGCAGCGAACTTGTAGTTATCTTTGGGCAAAATGCGTATTTTGTGACTTATCCATCCTAACTGTGTGTATAATCCTGACTCTTTATCTTCTTCATCAAACACAATTGTGGCCTAGCTGATTTCTGCCCTTCCCTGTGTGGTGGTGTGTTCAGACACAGATTTAACTCACCCCAGTAAGGACATAATTGGGAAGGGAAGCCTGCTGCTTAAAGAAAGAGACATCTACAGCAATCTGCTGTTTTGTATTTTTTTGAGCTGGAATATATTACCCAAAGTGCAACTGAAAGGAAATGAACATTATTAACGGGTATGTGATGAGCAGTGTGCTGGATGCGCCTGTGTGTACAGCGCCTTTATTTGGCTCTCACAAAACTCCGTGAGGTAGGTATTAACAGCCTCATTTTTCAGATGAGAAAAAGATGGATCAAAGAGACTACACTGCTCAAGGTCATGCTACTAGTAACTGGGGGATTTAGCATCCAAATCTACATCGGACAGACTTTAACTCACCCTCTACTAGGCTATCTAAGATGTTGCTGAATTTAATCTTAAACTAATTCTTCTCAAAGCATATGCTGGGAAGACATTGTGGGCTGCAAAGATAAATCCAATCAGTCAGCTGGCCAATAATAACTCTGGATGATTATGCCCATCCTAAGGATAACACAAGCTAAGAAAGAGCATAGTATGATCCTGATCCACCCAACACAAATTAGGGCTAAGGCAAGACATCCCTAGCTAAAATAAAGGTAAGCAATACAAGGCCAACTCCAAATAAGCACCCAAATGAAAGTGAAGAGACTAGTTATATCAGAGAAGCATGAGACATCAGAATATTTAAAGGAATTAGTAGATAAGATTTGGAAGCCAGATGGAAAAGGAAAGAATGTTTTAGGTAAACATTGGGGTGATTGGATACTTTGAGATAGGGTAAATTATGGTATTTTCTGTAGGATAAGAAAGACATTTATCAGGATTCACATTGAGAAAATAAGCTGAAAATTATCAGCAAGCAAGGTGAGACCTATGAGGATGGATAATAGAGGATCTTTGAGACCAGACAATTTTGAACTAGATGCAATAGAATTTGGTATTTCTACATCTGGTATGCATTATTTATTTGTCTGTTACTGCTTTCATAGGTGTTTTCTGAAAAATTATTACATTTTCCATCTCTGAATTCAGGAATTAATATATTGACTTAAAGTTGCAAAGGGGAGATGGACGCAACAGGGGCTTGTTTTGAGCTGACTATCACCAAAAGGATTTCCAAAACAAATTGCTCTGGATCAGAAAGCTGCAACCCTGCCCTGGGGGAAGGTTGGCCCACATGAATGGGGGCTTCTGAGGGTCAGCTGACTTCCACCTGCAGGCAGAGCTGACATACCATTCTGGGGACTCACTAGAGGAAGTTCTACTCAGAGTCTTTGCTATTGTTCGAAGAAGACACTCAGGATTCTCCTTTCTAGAACAAACCACTGCGATGGACTTTCTTCTATTTAAATTAATATTAACTGGAATTAGAAAAATAACAGAGGAAAAGACAAGGATGAAAGCTATTTTGGGTGATGTTTGTGGAAATTTACAGAATCTCCTGGATGATAGTGTATTCTCCTTTGCCTGATGTCCTATAGAAATGCCCAACTTGGAACAAATGCAAATATGGATTACTGGCTGAAAAGAAAATATAAAGATGGCTGCTTTTTGAGGTGGGAAGTATTGGCCTCATAATCTCACCTAAGAAAAACATCTATAGGTGTATCAGGAAAGAAAATAAAACAGTAAACTCGGAAGTTCTTTGTGTCATAAGCTTAAAATTAGTAGTGGGCCCTTCATTCTTAAGTGCTTTCAGTATGAATGACAGCAATACTGACCAATGAGAGTAGCCATAACTTGATTCATTTTGGATGGTGTTTGGATGGTGTGTGTGTGTGTGTGTGTGTGTGTGAGAGAGAGAGAGAGAGAGAGAGAGAGAGAGAGAGAGAGAGAGGCGGGTGGTATTTGTAGCACAAACTAGAAACTGGCTGGTTGGACTTCATATTGCTGCGATGGAGATAAGATTTCAAGCTCTGAAAAACTCATTGCATCTCCCCTTATCAGATTGATCTGAGACAAAATATTCAACACTCAGAGACTCTTGAGGAAAATGTTTGCCAACTGTTCTCAGCCTTGACTAACCAATCAGGTTGCTCTCCTGGCACTTGATCCTGTGGATAATTTACTCAACTAGGACAGTGTGAAAATCTGGATTGCTTTCCTACTTAATTGCTGCTGTACTTACACATAAGGATATGTGTAGGTCATGACACAGAATGTGGAGGACAACTGACTATGGTCAATCCTGGGAAGGCATTCAGGAGAAAACTGAGGAGGCCAGGCAGCCCCAGTGGGGGTAAGGAGAAGGAGTAAGAGGAAGGAGAATAGCTGGGGGTAGGTGAATTGGTTTTACCTGGCATCTGGAGAGGGAACAACGTGAGTGGGGGCTGTAGGCTGGGATCCTGTGCACTAACATCATCAGAGTACTAATTTCTGGGTGGTGGGATTATAGGAGATGTTATTTTTCCTATGCAGGCTTTTTAAAATTTTCCACTTATTCACTAAGTATTTTTTGGATGATAAAATAAACAATAAGTGTTCCCAAAATTATCATTTTATAAATGCTTATGAGTGGGGGATACCTTTTTATTGTTGCTGGAGATTCAAAAAGAAAATTATTACTTAGTGCTAAAGTGGTTTGTTATTTCACAGGAGACATACTGACAAGGACTTGTAGACCTATGATGTCTATTAAAGGACGATAAAGTGTCTCTTACATGTTTGTAGTTGCCTCATTGCCCAGTATTGTGTCTGACACATATTTGGCACTTGATACTTTTTGTATGACTAGAATAAATAAATTAGGTCAAAATATAATAGCATAAAGAAGCATATCCTATAAAAGAAATATTTTTAGCCTACTAGTCTTAGTTGGCATATCAACCATGACAAACTGGCTCAGAATTTTAGTGTTTCCAGGCCATATCCCAAAAACTAGCAGACATTTGAAAGGGAATGAGGTCTTCTATCTAATAAATTCCAAGACTGTGGAAATGAGACTGAAATCCATGACTGCATTAATGACTTAATCTACTCTGTTTTTATTTTTGAAATCATATCACTCTCAAGGTACCAGCTGTTGAAGATTTACCAACACATATATAAAGGCTCTCAAATTATACACAACTTTTCTTTAGAAATAACACAAAATAAAATACTCTCTTTTCCCATTTGCGATTTTTCAGGATATCCGTTCTCTAGGCAACTGAGAGGGATCTTTGTCCCCAGGTAAATGAGAGCTCTGCACATAGAATCTGCCCTGCACCCTAGGCTCAGCTAACCCTGCCTGCAAAGAGTTCTCTTTAGATCAAAACTATTTTTGGCAAGAGTGTTTTGCCCGTTAGCTAGTGGCTTACTCTGGGCTCCACTATTTAACCCACTGGAAAGTGTTCTACAGGGATAACTCAGAAGCTGAGTCATGCTATTGACCTTGTCAAAGGCTTAAGATATATGGTGGGAAATAAGGGAACAAGGCTGGCTGGGAAAATTCAGGAAACCTGGGATCCAGGCTTTTTCTGTGTAAAACTGGCTGGATGACTTTGGGATTTGATTTTCAAGTGGGAAAGCAACATTGATCTGAAGACATTACTGGAATCTGAATATCAAATAAAGGACGAAAAATGTGCTTTGAAAAGTGAACACCTTGTTCAGATGGAGGAGATGACTGTGATGTAGCTGTAAGGAAAACTTTTTAACTCCCTGGATCCTTAGATCCTCTGTCACCAGACTGAGTCCATTTCCTTCTCAATCTCCCAGTCACTCCACTAAGGAGTGGAAAAGCAGGACAGAGTACCTCTTTAGGACTTGCTGCTCTGCTCAGTCAATCCATCCCTTAATGCCTCCATCTTATGAACTTATTCTCATTCCTTATGTGACTGGACAAATAACAATAACAAATTGCTTTGACGAAGGAAACTTTTTCCCCTGAAAGTTATTTTTTGTTTCCCCTATAGAATGGGTTTCTGTTTCTGGTCATTAAAGGTATAGACTCTACTATTCTCTCTATTTACTTTGTATATGTGTCTCTATCCAATTGACTGTCCACTGAGAGCTTTGTAAGTTGTTTGACGATTGGCATATTTCCTGGCACTTTCACCCAGGACCTAGTACCAAGCTCAAAATCCTTCATGCGTAGCATCCTTTAACATCAATGTATTCTGTATCTTCTTCATGGCAGCCATGCCTCTTTTTTTTAAGATTTATTTACTTATTTGAAAGTCAGAGTTACACAGAGAGAGGAGGGGCAGAGAGAGAGAGAGAGAGAAAGATCTTCCATCCGCTAGTTCATTCCCCAATTGGCGGCAATGGCTGGAGCTGAGCTGATCCGAAGCCAGGAGCCAGGAGTTTCTTCCAGGTCTCCCACATGGGTGCAGGGGCCCAAGGACTTGGGCAATCCTGTACTGCTTTCCCAGGCCACAGCAGAGAGCTGGATCAGAGGTGGAGCATCCGGGACTCAAACAAGCACTCATATGGGATGCTGGCACTGCAGGCATCTCCTTTACCCACTATGTCACAGTGCTGGCCCCAGCCATGCCTCTTAAAATTCCATCCACAGTCAACTGGTAATTTCCATCCAGTCAGGTGCCTTCTTGTACTCCCACATACCTCTGCTTTTGACGTTCATTTCCAGTGTGCTGCGGTACTACTCATTCTCTCTATACCCATTCTCCAGGGGTCTTCTTTCAAAGATTTTGATTTACAAAGAACACTATTGTCTTTCTTGATCCCAGATCTCTATAGCTTCCATCGCTGGCCACTTAACCATCATGGAATAAATTTGATCTGTAGTTAGAATCTGTTTATGTTTACGAACTTATTGTCTTCTCTTCTTTGATTTTTCTTTTCTTCTTGTCTGTACTTGCTTGGTACTATGCCAAGGGATAAATGTCTAAAGACTCCCAATCATTTTTAAGAGTGAGTTTTATTTACAAGAGCAGTTATGAAGACACTTCAAAAAGTTCATGGAAAATGAAATTTAAAAATAAGTTCAGATTGGTACATGCAAAATTTTTCTGATATCTATGCATAGTTTTTCATAATATGCAATTCCACAAACTTTTTGAAGATCTTTTGCATACTGTATTTCATAAAACAGTTAATTCCCCTACAAATCCAACAGTAAGGCTTTCCTCTATAATACTTTGTCTATCACAAATGTTAAGTAATACATCAATTTGTTAGAACTGGTGACTACATTATCATTCTTCCATATACTCACAGTGACAAAATAAACAAGAAGTTTTTGAATAGTTATTATTATGGACAAAAATTAAGCATCTGTGTCTTTGGGGCAGGAAAGGGGGAACTACCCTGGGATCTCTGTCCTCTTTTGAATATTTTTACCATTACTTTGCCTATACATTGCCTTCATAGGCATACGGAATGACATAGCATAAGAGATCCTGGCATTGTGCTGATGCTCCCAGAATTGGAGGACTTGGGAGGAACTGAGAGTAAGACCTACTGAGAATGGCAGTGTCACATCTCATTAAGGGCTGACTTCAAAACAAAATTCCCTTAGGAACTGGAACATTGCTAAAGCCACAGTAAAGTTTTCACACCCTGTACCTGTGGGCCCCATTTCTCACCATTCACTTATTATTATTTTTTTTTTTGACAGGCAGAGTGGACAGAGAGAGAGAGAGAGAGACAGAGAGAAAGGTCTTCCTTAACCGTTGGTTCACCCTCCAATGGCCGCTGCAGCCGGCCAGCTGCGGCTGGCGCACCGCGCTGATCCGAAGCCAGGAGCCAGGTGCTTCTCCCGGTCTCCCATGCTGGTGCAGGGCCCAAGGACTTGGGCCATCCTCCACTGCACTCCCGGTCCACAGCAGAGAGCTGGACTGGAAGAGAGGCAACCGGGACAGAATCCGGCGCCCCGACCGGGTCTAGAACCTGGGGTGCCGGCACCGCTAGGTGGAGGATTAGCCTATTGAGCCGCAGCGCTGGCCACCATTGACTTATTAATTAACTCCTTGCCACTTTGATTGGGTACATAGCCTACAAAGCTTTAAAGATATGAGGCATAAAGTATGCAATTTTCAACTTTTCTGCTGTTTTCAGGGCCTCCAGTGTTTTCACATGTCTTCTCATCTACCCTTATCCTCTATGAACTCTGCAGCTTGCACTCAATGCAAATTAACTAAATTCACAGGGAAGCTCTCTCTCTTTTTTAATTTGACAGGTAGAGTTATAGACAGTGAGAGAGAGAGAGAGAGAGAGACAGAGAGAAAGGTCTTCCTTCCATTGGTTCACTCCCCAAATGGCCACCACGGCCGGTGTTGCGCCAATCCGAAGCCAGGAGCCAGGTGCTTCTTCCTGGTCTCCCATGTGGGTGCAGGGGCCCAAGCACCTGGGCCATCCCCCACTGCCCTCCCGGGCCACAGCAGAGAGATGGATTGGAAGAGGAGCAACTGGGACTAGAACCCGGTGCCCATATGGGATGCTGATGCCGCAGGCGGAGGATTAACCAAGTAAGCCACGGCGCCGGCCCCAGGTTAATCTTCTGATAGACAGCATCATCAATTACAGTCTGAATAGCTCCTCATCCTGCACACAAACCAGATTCTCTCACAGAATCCGTAATTCCTATGCCACGAGTTTCTCAGTTGCCTGGAATAAACATGCTGGAACTGCTTGCTTTTAGTTACAGAATGACTCCTTATTAATATTTCTTTTTCCTCAAGCATGTGTGTTGAAATCTTTATAATGCTTACATTCTGGGAGTGGTTTGGTGGAGTAGGAAGGCCAGAGTAGTGGGTACCGTGCAAACAAGTTGGTAGATAGTTACCGTACAAAATGAAGAATACAGAGATGGTATAAATAAGCCTCATCCAGATAAGAGGAAGGAGTGGTCAAGGAAGAAAGAGAAAGTCTGATTTGCTCATTTCATAACTTTTTCCAATTTAAAATGTGGTTTCCCACTGGTTATTATATTAAGCACAAGTCTTATACTGTAGAGACCAATTCTGCAGCCTATGATCCAAACATTCTTGTCTCATTTTATCTGCTACAATTCCCCTACTACAGATATAAACCTCAATAAAACTGGACTAAACACCATTTCTTAAATGTTTCTTGGGTATTTCTCCTGAATACTCTTGTTTTCATAGTTTCTTTCTATGATGTGCTTCTCACCAACACTACCCTCACCATCTCTACTCCTCAAATGCCTCTCCCATCTTCTTAAGACACAATCCAAATGGTAACTACCATAATCTGCTTATCTCTCCCCTACCATGAAAACATGAAGGTGGCTCATCATCATTTGGACAACCTCAGCAGTTTTCTTTATGACCTTCTCATGGACCCTCTCGTCTGCTTTTAATATGATAAATTAACGGCACCCAAACCACCTACCCCAAGTTGTAGAGGAGTCCCTTGGGTAGAAATCTCTTTGAGAGAAAAAGCATCATTATTCACCCTTTAATTCCTTCCAGGAATGCAGCATGCATTATACATACTTATAACTAAATAAATAATTAAAAAATTATCTCTACCACTTTCCTGTGAATTTAGTTAATTTGCATTGAGTGCAAGCCACAAACACAAGTATCCAGCCACATCAATGTTCCTTTACACAGTGAAGAGATGGTTTTCTGGAATTTCCTTTCAAAGCTGCCTTCCTTATCTCTGTCCAGTGACAGGCCAGCCTTTGGAAGGCATGCTTGACTCATTTCTTTGGCCAAGAAAGGCTCCATTTTCCATCAATGAGAAGTCTGTTGAAATTGTAGCTTCTCGGCACCAGCACCTGAATCTGCATAATTCCCTAATCCCAGGGAGGTATAAATAAAAACTTCCAACAGGACAGGATAACATTTGCCAACTGTGGGAAGATAAATGACCTGGGGACTTCATGCTCCGAAGGTAGAATTGCTCAATTTCTGATTTCAATGTAGCAAAAGAGATGCTGTAAGTCTAAGCTGAGTGTGTGTGTGTGTTTTTCTTTTTTGGTCCCTTTGTTGCCAGTACATTATGGGTTACAACATTTAATTTGATTAATTCTTGGTTTCCAAAAGGAAACTTTAGGAGGAACCTTGGGAGGTTCAATAAAATAAATATGTGCAATTGTTAAGACAGGAAAAGGGAAAAAATGACTTCCATCAGAGCCCACAAAGATCATTTCCAGTCCCAAACATGGGTCTCCAGAGAGAGCCTGGAAACCGAATTATTGTCAAAGACATGCTTACCTTTTACAACAGCTCATGGCAAAAGAAAATATAGAGCTTAACATCTCTCCTACAATTCACCTCTGTGGTTTTTTTTTCTTTTATTTATCCTCTCCCCTCAATCTCATCCTTTTCCCACTTTCTGATGTGCAGTTTCCCAGTCTGTGAGCTTTAAACAATTAGATGTGTATCACTGGATGAGTCATTTGACCATATTAAGCCTCAATATGTTCATCAACAAAATGAGCTGTTTATACTACATGATTAAGGTTCTTTCTATCTGGAGTCTGAATATACATGTAAGTGCGCTTTGTCTTCTCCATTCAACTGGAAATATTAGTGTTTTATCTAGCTGTTCTAAGATGATGACGGTGGTTTCAACCTGCACAAGAAGCTAGCTAATTTATTCATGTGAGTAAGATTTGAAAAAGTTCAGTTTTTTGTAAAGTGAGATCAATCATCCAATGAAGTTACTGGAGATGAAGGAGGGGTCATAGAGATGAAAATATGAACAGTGAGATCTATTTCAAAACTTCATTGAACAGCTAAAGATCTGGTGAACTTGGCTAATACCTAGGGCATTTTCTCCTTAGCTGTCTCTTTGGGGTGATGGTTTCTGTTGATTGTAATGAGTCTGAGACTTTGAGTTCTAGACTATCAAGTCTGGACAGAACCTTTATCGCCACAGTCCATTTGGAAACAGAGTCCAAAAGAAGTCTCTAGCCAAGAAAAAGTCTTTAGCTGGTTAGTGTAGAGCAAGACTTGGAGAGGCATTCACAATACCACATAATCCACACAGCAACCATTAGCTGATTAATCTTTTATCTGTACTCACAGAAGGATGCAGAATTCAATTTGGATGTAGGTTTAATGAACTACATTTCATTAGCTTTCCATTTTTCACTCTCTTTTTTTCCTGATGTTAACTTTCTCCTTCCATAAATCTTGTTTTTAATTTCAGTTTTAGAAAACTTTCCTCACATTTTAAAATATTTACCTTCCTTCTTTTCTTTTTCCCCCTCCCTCCCTCCTTTCTTCCCTCCTTCCCTTCTTCCTTCTTTTTACTTGAAAGGCAGAGAGAGAGAGAGTGAGGGAGAGAGACTGAGATCTTCCATCCATTGTTTAACTCCCAAAATAAATAACTGCAGCTGCCAGGACTGGGCCAAATTGAAGCCATCAGGCCAGAAATTCATCTGGGTCTCCTACATGGATGACGGGGGACCAAGCACTGGAGTCCCAGCATCATCTGCTGCCTTCCAACATGCCTTAGCAGGAATTTGTATTGGAAGTGGATGAGTCAGCACTCAAACTGGCACTCTGATATGGAATATAGTCTTTCCAAGTGGTGGCTTAACCCACTGTACCACAAGGCCCATTCTCACAATTTTTTTCTTATCACTTTCACAACATTTCATCCTTTTGCCAATTTCCTTATCTGGATGACTGCTGGGGAGAGGCTTTTGTATTACTCTTGGCTGGGGCATATGTTTCCTGCCAATGAGTGACAGTAGAAAGTGCATCCAAAATGCCCCACAGTGCTGATAAGAGGAGCTGGCAAAGGGCAAGTGGAAGACTCAAGGAGGCAAAATTGTGGTACAGGCTCAAGGGAAACCAGCTACCTACATGGCAGGATTTTGATATCTGCGGTGAGCTTGGGATTAATTCTCAGCATCCATTCATCATGATGAAAGATGGCTAACTTGTCTAACCGTGTCACTGGACTTCAAGGTAATGCATGCAAATTTAATCTTCTCACTCTTTCCCCATTATTTGACAGAAGCTTAGAGATCTGTAGTCATGATGTCTTAGTACCTGGCACAATTTTAGGTCAAAGTATAAATTAAAAAAAAAAGATTATTTCCAAGTGGTCTGAACAGGAAGCACATCATTCCCACTGGAGACTTCTTCCACCAACTTGCAGGAAGTTGTCTTTGAAGGCACGACCATGTTGTCAACCTGAGACAGGCTTGTTCTTCTGGAAATCTGCTGCATGTGTGAGGGGTGGTAACGCCTAGTGAGATACAGGCTCAAATGGTAGCTGATGAAGCTTCTTCCAATACTGGGATTGCACCTATTTGTCCTCAGGCAAACATTTTTATAAATGGACAGTTAGCAGATGTTATGCATTTAGAAAACAGTCCAAAAGAGCCACTGTCTTCTGAAATCAAAGACAGAGAGAGAATAGAACACAGGAAAAATGGTGAAGAGTCTGGATGACTTCTGAGTTTTAGGTGCAAGCAGGCAAACAAGACAATGTAGCCATCTGCTAGGCAAGAGGGATAAAAAAGCAGGCTTTCCCAAGTAGGAAAGAAGAAACCGAGTGTGCAATTGTTGCTATGGTTAAATGGGGCTTCTAATTCTCTCCATAATGATAATGACTTACATTTATACAGGGCCTTTCATCAGCTCTGATCTCAGGGAGACTCAAAGCCCTTTCTTAACTCAGCTCTTAAATCTGGTCTTCAACAAGCTAAGGGGTGACATCTATATTTGTGCCATATCTATTTTAGAGAAGAATGACTCATGTGAAATAGAACACTCAGAGGCTAAGGAAATGAATCCTGAGTGCAGAAGGAACAGGTGGAGGGGGAGATGCTGTGGAAAGGGCAGAAGCTTATTTCCAGTTGTGACCCTCAACACAATCCAGCTGAACAGACACCTCCACAGAGGTAAAGTTCCCAGAAAATCTGAGTGTTTAAAGTAACTCCAGCCTCATTTTATCTGTTTCCTGTCTTTTTCTTGGACCTGGCCCTCTTTGGAGTGTATCACATCAAGGTGAATGCTCCTTAGAGAGGACTTCATGGTTTCAGTGCTGTTAAAGCCAGAATTTCCCCTGATACTCTGGAGGTTCGGAAACAGAGGAACATTTGGGATACAGGTAAGCAGAGGCCGAAGCTTGGGAGGAAGAGGAATGACAGGGAATCTGGTCTGTCCCAGTGACAGTCAATTAGACATGCAGGGACATCAGGCATAACTCAACCAACAAAATTGACTTGTTAAAGTGTTAGGGAAAAAATAAACTTACATAGCACAGAGATAGGCACATGCAGTGGCAAAAAGTAATCATAAAAGTAGGTTCTGGTAAGGAGAGAGATAGGAGGCCCTTTTGTATAGGTGTTTCTCAGCTGATATTAGGAGAGGTTAGGCCATGAGGAAAATTTCTTCCCCAGCTGAGGACTGAATAAAGGGATGAACTTCTTTCCTTAGATACTGTCTTTTGAAACCACTGCATAATCTCTAAGTCATCACAGGATGGATGAAATTCTGAGAGGAAGGGCAGCAGTGACACAGAGGAGCACTGGGCTGGGACCTGTGTTCTACATTTGATCTTAACCAGTTGGGTGCCATATGGTTGAGGTCCACACACTGGGAAAATCCTTGGGCTTACTTACAATCAAAAGTGACACCCTGGGGTGGGTATTTGGTGCAGCACTTAAGACAATGCTTGGGATGCCCACAACTCACATCAGAGTCCTTGGGTTCAAATCTGAGTTTCAATCTTGATTCCAGATTCTTGTTGGTGCAGACTCTGGGGGGCAGCAGTGATGACTCAAGTAGTTGGGTCCCTGCTACTCACATGGGATATCCAGATTGAATTTCTAGCTCCTGGCTTCAGCCTGGCTCAGGCCTGGCTATTTTGTGGAATTGGAGAATGAATGAGTAGATGGGACATTTCTCTTTCTGTCTCTCCCTCTCTCTTTCAAATAAATAAATAATTTTTAGAAAGTGATGGCTTTCTTAACTTGTGGAAGTCAACTTGATCTTTGTAAGTCTTGGTGTTTTTATGTGAAATATTGGAATAGAAGTACCTGTCTTTTAATATTATAAGAAAGGTGTTATAAAGTAACACTCCATTCTCCAGAAGTCTGGCTCAACCATTCAAAGTACTCCTAAGAAGTGGAATATCATATCTGAAACCACATAAATTTCATAACAGAATTGGACTGTGTCTAGTACTTGAGGTTGAATCCAAGGTTTGTTGTTGTTGTTTGTTTTTCAATTTTGTGTGGCTGTCTGAAGACCAAATGAGAAGACGGGAGACCTCTGAATGAAGTGATAGTCAATAACAGCCGTGGGAATGCAAACTCATGGCAGAATGGCTGGCATGTGGGCACTTTCACAGATACACTCAGTGACTGCAGATGAACCCTGGCTTGGAAACATGAAGTCAATCAGCACCCAGCAGTGTAGTCTGGCAACAGGTATATTTAAAAATGCTGAGAAACCCAACACCCAACAAAGGCTGATTTTAGCTTCTAAGATTTGCTTCTCAGGGCAATGGCATTAGAATTCTTGCTTAAAGATTCTTAGCAATAACCCAACTCCATTCTTTTCTAGCCAGATAACATCCAGAAAGTACAAAAGTCAGGACACTCTGTCCATGGTTGGTGTAGGGCCCACGGACCAGTACCATCATGTGGAAAGAGACATTAATAGTATTTCTTACGCACAAACTTCATCTAGTGCCTTCTGTCCAGATGGGCTTAACCTAGGCTCAGCACAAGCATCTTCAACAAAGTCTGATGATGAGAAATGGTGAGTCCCAGATGAGTACATCCTCTTTGGGCAGACATGAAGTGCTGGTTATTTATCACCTTTAACAAATGCAGGAGACCTTACTGCTAATTGGTCTCTTCATTAACCAAAGAGAATATCTACCACAGTAACAACTCACAAGCAGGAAGCAATCTGGAGCAATCTTTATGTAGTTTCTCACTCATAACCATATTTCTTTCTGAAATCTACTGGCCTTGAAAATGTCTCTAATTTGTCACGAATAGACTGCTCTCACCTTCACTAATTATAGACTCCCTGGGAAGGGAGAGGACAAACAAATGGTATACATCATAAACAGAGGTGAACCACTACAACCAAACCTTACACATGGATTATTAGTTCCTTAAAACCAAGATTTGACCAGAAGGGTTTTATTTGGGGACAAAGAGAATACAAGAACACCTTCTAGCTTCTGCAGCTCCTAGGAAATACGTTTCTACCCGTCTCCTGGTAAAGACCGGCTGTTTTTCTGTAGGAGTTTCATCATTTGTGTGATGTAGGGACAAGGCAAAAAGATACTTTTGTAGGAGTGTGAGACTGCCACAGTAGGAAAGGGTTTATGTCGGTGGGGAGGTTAACAAGGAAATTCTATAACTGGCAAAGAATGGGGTCTTCCAAGTTCCAACAAATAGATACTTCAGTTTAGAGATTAGTGAGTGGAATCCTATTCCAGTAGACAGACTAAGAGACACACAGGGGTGGGGTGGCAGGCATATACAGCACCTTCCAGCCAGGCTCCTTCACAATGGCAAGCTCAATGACAAGTATCTTAATGTGGTCAAGGCTTCCCTTTGAAACCCAGCCCAGGGCAGCTCATCAAATACCAAGGGAGAAAGACAAGATAATATGACCAGGGGCTGTAGCTCCCTGATTAGTTAGACTTTAGGAGGTACTGGTCACCTGCTTCCAATGACTTCTGGAGAGGTCATGTCTGATAAAGTAGACACTAGTTTCCTTCCAGCTTCAGCATTTTTGGGATCTTATTGCATCATTTCAGGTGAGGACCTAAGAACAGCAATTTTAACAAAGAGTGTAACTGTAGTGGGTATGGCTGATGCTTAGGTAGGTATTGGGGACTGCCTATGGATCCATGGCTTCTCAGGTAATGGCTCCAGTAGAGAAGAGAGTTAGTAAATGGTGAGCAATCAATACACAAAATGTGCAGCCAACTCAAACGTTTAAGGAGGATTTGATTTCAAAGGGTTTCCTCCTCTTTGCAAATTAATGGACCCAATGTGCCTAGGATGGCTGACCTCTGAAATGAAGGTCCCACAATTAAACAACTAGAACATTCAATTCTGAAGAAGACCTCGGCCTTACCTGGAGACATGGAGGAGTCATAAGAACTTCTGTCCTTGCGGTTCACCTTGAAGGCTTGGATGTCCTTTTCCCTGTACGTCCCAAAGCCTTCGTAGCTCCTCCTTTTACTCCCACTCACATCACTGTCCCACTTGTCATTCGAAGGGTTCATTTCACTGAACACGTCCAGGCTCTCTGATCTCGTGCTGCTACCATCCCCACCACTGCCAGAGTACCTTTTAGTGCATGAGTCCACAGGGTCACCACTCAGGTCACCTTTGTCCTTGGCCTGCGTCCAATGCTGGGCATCAGAAAGTGACAGCGTAGACAGGGTGTCCACCTCAAAGTTGTTCTTAGAAGCTTTGTGGCTGGCGTCACTGTGCTGGTGTCTCTGCTTCTCCTTATGCTTGCTCTTCTCATTCCCCAGTGGGAGCTCTTTGTCCGCGCTGCTCAGCCGCTCACTCAGGAGGTGGCTGGAGAATCCTGTAGCTTTGCCTGCAAAGAGACCACTCAGGTTGTCGTGGGTCCCCAGGATCCGGTCTTCCTTGTGCTTATGCTTGTGTTTGTGTTTCCTTTTGTGGAGCCGACTGCTGGACAGACTGGCACCGCCCACCTTGGGAGGGTTCAGGGATGGCTGCATGTCCCCAAGGCCCATGCCAACAGGTCCCTGCAGGTGTACTCCGTGCTTTGCTTTATGTTTAGCTGCCCCAGACATCTTTACATGGGAGCTTGTGTGGAACTGAGGTGGTGGCACTGTTGGCCTCATGAAGGGGGAAGCTGCTCCCAGGGTGTGCGATAGGTACAAAGGAGCTGGGTACTGACCGTAGTAACCAAGGTTCATCATAGGCATTGATGTGTAAGGCATTCCATAGGGTGCATAGTAACTTCCACTGGGAATAGGGTAGCTGAACCCTTGTAAAAAAGGCACCTTTGTCATGGTGTCATTGGTTTTTGCAGGCCTACCACGCTTCTTCTTTGACTTCAAGTCTGAAGTCCTACGAAGATAGAGCAAGGGGTCATACTGGATATATGGCACCGGGTAATAGTGATCAAAGTTAATCCGAAAAATGCTGGGATATGGATTCTCATGGTAAAAGGTGTAGCTCCGGTGGGAGATCCTGAACACTTGGAACTTGGTGATGAGCTCTTCCAGCTCTGCCAGAAACTGGAGATCATCCCGGTTTTGCAGGCTTTTCCGTTTCCTCTTGTGCTTTGGCTTCTTGAGGCTCTCGTGGGCCAGAAAGTTGTCCACAATGAGATGCTTCTGCCGGTGGCCATGCCGATTCTTTGTGCTGGTGTCAGATGGAATGGCCTCCGGGTTGTCCAGGGAGCAGAAATCAAAAGAGTACCTCCGTCGGGATTCTGAACTCTTCTCCGCTTGATCAGACGTGCTGTTGTTGTCTGTCCCGATGCCACTGTCGCTCGGGATCGTCTCCTCACTGTGCGACTCACTGACAGGGGACAGTGTGATTTCCTTTAGTGAGCCAATCTCGCAAAGGTGAGAAGGAGAGTTGGCCATCAGCCTGGGTGGAGACAGCTTCCAGGTTGCACTGTGTATTCCCTTTTGGGTTTTGGTTGGAAGAGCACTGATGGGCTGGAGATTTGGCATAGTTTTCAACTCTGAAAAATTGGTTTCAGTGCTGGCGGGGCTCAGGTTGCCATTGGACCCACCTAACTGTGTTGAAAGTGGGTGCATAGCTGCTGGTGAAGACGCCACAAGTGACTGAAAGTTGGAAGGCACGGCTGGAACATCCGGCTGGCTAGAAACAGGCCTTGAGTGCTTGATGGCTGTTTTGGGTTCTTCGGATGGGGGTGGCAGCTCTGTTCTTGGCTTTCTGCCCCTCTTCTTGCCAATGTAGATGGTCCCCCTCTTGCTGACATTAATCTGCTTGCCCAATTTGCTTTCGATTGCTGCTGCCCCAGGGCTGGTCTCTGGGGGAGCTTTAGCCTTCAGAGCAATATTGCTGGAGCAGGACAAGATCTGGTTCAAGATATTTTTCCTCTTCAGTGTTTTCATCTTATTGATCGTTTTGATGGTCTTCTTATCCAACACGCCAAGCTTTCCAACTTTTTTGTGAAATTTCATCTCGCTCATGGGTTTGTCCTCTCCTGGCACAAGCTGGGCTAACTTAGCTAAATTGCGTCGCCTCTTTCTTTTCTTAGTGCCAGGAAACTCTCGGCTGATGGGACTGACTGGGCTGGTAGAAGTACCCTCATGAATTGTCTCTACTGTGAGCAGAGGCTGCTTCTTTGGTCGTCCCCGCTTCTTCTTGACTGGAGTGATCACAGTAAGACTGTCTGTGTTGGTGTACAGAGGGCTGGAGGGGGTGATGGGATAGGCAGATGGTGGTTCCACCATCAGTTTATCAGAGGTGGCCATAACTGCCTCTCGGAGCATGCTGGTAGGTTTTGGTTTGCTGCACGTCCACCTCCGTTTTGCAGCAAATTTTGGATGTTGAATTTCTGGCAGCTTTCTTGATGGAGAGTGATCTGCGCATGTTGGAGGCGTCATGACCAAAGGTGGCTTCCGTGGCTTAGACACAGCTCCTGGGACAATTTTTTCAATATTTCCACCAGTTTCAAGGCCAACTGAGGAGGACTCATTCTCTATAATTTTACCCAATTTAGGGACACGGGGATCTTTCTTATTGCCCTCTGAATTGGAAAGGATCCTGTTAACTACTTCACTGCTCATCGTGATTCCAGAAGCCAGGGCTTTCTCTGGGATGATTTTATCGACCACAGCTTTGATGGACTGTCTCTTCTTCCTTTTATGGCTGCTTGGATCTAGAGAGGGTGTCTTGATGGGGATAGTAATCCGGACATGACTTGAGTCATTTTCAGGATTACTGACGGAACTCACATTCTGCCTGGCTGGTGATGCTTCTTGGGTGTTATCTACAGAGTAGCCTTCTCTTTTACCTTCAGTGTTGTCAAATGCTTTCTGGGTACTCTTGATCCAATCCAGGTCTGGGTTTGGGATGCTCTGATTTGCATCTTTCTTACTAGACTTCTTCTTGCTGCCTATAACAGGTGGTTCTGAGGGATCCTTTGTCCCCCCTCCATCTTGATCTCCCAAGGACTGAAGCCCGTTACACTCAGCAGAGCTGCTGGGTGGAGCTGGTGAGCTGTGGTTGCTTGGGGATGGAACCACACTTCCCAAGAGCAGATCTTTGCTACTGTTAGACAGCTGACTCCACGTGCTTCCTGCACTGCCTTTCTTACCCTGGACCTTTGCAAAGGAAGCCACAGGCTCAAGAGCTGGAATCTTGCTGGTGCTCGTAGATTCTCTGCCAGACTCTGTACCAATGAAGCAATTCTGAGTGGTGGGTCCACTGTCAGAGGTGGTGGACCAGTCCATGTGATTCTGGCTGCTGCTTTTTTGCTGGTGCTTTGGTTTTAAGGTGTCCCCGGTGAAGTCCTGTGTGAGGCCTGGGTCATAATGGAGAGCTGAGTGTTTCTGGGGCCTCTCATATGCCTGAGGGTAGGTGGAGTGGAGAGGGAGAGAGAGAGAAAGAGAGAGCACCAATGAGCAGGCTGGAACCACTAGCAATGCAATTTCAGAAGACTTAATTATTTGAAAGTTGGAAACAAGAAACTATGCTAAGAGACACCCTTTATTCCAGATACTTTATAGAAGCTTTCTCAAATGCAGCTATAAAGATATATTGCACTGGCTTTGAACATTCATAAAGATGTCTTAATTGCTGTTTTTCCTCCTTAAATAACAGGAAGCTTGACCTATTTTTGATTTAATGCAATCTGAGAAGGACTGCTTAGAGGATGCATGGTCCCTGAAGGTCACTTAGTTGACAAGTGAATGGGTCACATTTGGCCAGGAGTTGGTGGTGAGGGTCGTGCCTAAGGTGCCACAGCCCAGGACACAATGTGGTCCTCTTATCTCCCACGATTCTTGTTTATATCCCTGCTTCTCTTCAGAGACAGGTCTTTCCCTTGTTATCTAATTCAGGTTGTATTTTATCCTCAGTTCAATATCTTTGTGCTCCAGTAACTCATAAGAACTATTGCAAAAAGTAAAGACAAGGAAAGTTAAGGACTGAAGGGGCAAGAGAGGAGTAAGAAGACTGCATGTGGAAAGTGGCCAGTCAAGGGCAAGGAAAAGAAATAGAAGAGAAGAAACAAGAATTGTCCCGAGCCTTCAAATCTGCAGGCTTTAAGAGTGTTTGGGAGTTAGCAAGTTAAAGGATCTTTAAAATCATTCTTTGTTCTTTTGAGATACCTCTTGGTTAGTCTCAAAAGGAATCTTGGATTTCCTAGACAACTGGGCCAGTACCAAATCACTGCCATTCAAGACTATGCCTCTGAATTTTCTCCACTAGGCTTTCCCTACACTGATTATAAGTTAATGTCTTCAACACCTTTTCCAGGACTGATTCTTCAGGCAAGAAAGGTGAAACTTGGTGCTTCAGACACAACATAGTCAGTGTAGGTTGTATGTGAGAACACTGAGTTTTGGGTAGCCAAGGGTGGAGTGTTATAGACTAAATAAGACATGGTTTCTCAGACTCATGTCGATGTTTAAACTCTGAAGTACTAAGTTAAGGGTTGATGGATGAAGGGTGGAGCCTTGATCCAATAATGGTGAATGAGAGGGGGTTTGGTGGGAGGTCTTTAGGTCACTGGGGGCTTGTCCTCAGAGGGTAGTTCTTGTGAGGGGGAGGTTATCTAAGCTGATCTTGGTCTGGCTTCCCTCTTGGCTTCCTGGTTCCTCATGTGGTCATTTCTCTGCACCTGCTTCACTGTGGCCAACTTTCACCAGATGCCAGACTAATGGGACTGGCCTAATTGTAAAACTGTTAATTTCTAAACATAAAGCTGAAATAAACCTTTTCTTCCCCAAAAACTACTCTCAGGTGTTTTAATTAAAGTAACAAAAAGCTAACAACAGTCAGCGTCTATAAAAATCACAAAGGAAAGGGATGGTAAACATATCATTTTGACTTATTAATACTATTTTTAATAGATATATTCTCATTGTTCCAGATAGATTTTTTTTTTTGACAGGCAGAGTGGACAGTGAGAGAGAGAGACAGAGAGAAAGGTCTTCCTTTGCCGTTGGTTCACCCTCCAATGGCTGCCACGCCCGGCGCGCCGTGGCCGGCACACCGCGCTGATCCGAAGGCAGGAGCCAGGTGCTTCTCCTGGTCTCCCATGGGGTGTAGGGCCCAAGCACTTGGGCCATCCTCCACTGCACTCCCTGGCCACAGCAGAGAGCTGGCCTGGAAGAGGGGCAACAGGGACAGAATCTGGCACCCTGACTGGGACTAGAACCCGGTATGCCGGCACCGCCAGGCGGAGGATTAGCCTAGTGAGCTGCGGCGCCAGCCTCAGATAGATTTTTTTTAAATTTTTTTTTAATTTTTTGACAGGCAGAGTGGACAGTGAAAGAGACAGACAGAGAGAAAGGTCTTCCTTTGCCATTGGTTCACCCTCCAATGGCCGCCGCGGCCGGCGCGCTGTGGCCGGCGCACCGCGCTGATCCGAAGGCAGGAGCCAGGTACTTATCCTGGTCTCCCATGGGGTGCAGGGCCCAAGCACTTGGGCCATCCTCCACTGCACTCCCAGGCCACAGCAGAGAGCTGGCCTGGAAGAGGGGCAACCGGACAGAATCCAGCGCCCCGACCGGGACTAGAACCTGGTGTGCTGGTGCTGCAAGGCGGAGAATTAGCCTAGTGAGCCGTGGCGCCGGCCCCAGATAGATTTTAAGCCTTACTACTAATAAAAGCATTCATTAAAGCTCATTATGTCTAATTTATACATAAAAAAGTAAATACATGGTATGTTTTAGCCTAAGTTTTGTTAAAGAAGGGGAAAATAAGTAAATTGAAGTATGATCTGGATAATATTCCCATTGTGAAGTATTTGTCTATTGACTTAGTGAATTTAGATAACCATAAGCTGTAATATTTGTCTGTCTATTTATATATAGGTCTTTCAGTCTGTCTATCCATCCATTCATCTACCCATTCATCCATCTATCATGCCACCTATCTTTATTGGCCATTAGTGTTATAGAACTTACACTGGTGTTAAATTTGATATTACATAGCTTAATGCTTTATTAGAAAAATACTTAGAGTTCCTGTTAAGAGTCAAAATACAGATGGCAGAAAGTATTATGGGTAAAATTCAATGTCATAATGCAAGAAGGATTTCCTTCACACTAGTTCCTGAAATGTACAGGGTTATTTCCTGCCTCTTTGATTTTGTAACATGCTTTTTATTCTTATAACATTACAAGAATGTAATACATATATTTCAAGAATCTTGAGGTAGTCTCCATAAGCTAAGTCTATAGATTCTAAGGGGAAAATAGAGAAAAGAAATTCTTTTTTCTTCATATTGTAGTTTATAGTAGAGGCACTACCATCATCAACACATAGAGAATTAGCCCTACCACCTAATGTATTTACTAAGTTTTATTGCTGTGGTCATAGGCTGTTATTCCACTTTATAGAAAAATATAGAAATCTTATTTATGCCATAAAATACTAAATGCCACTTACTTATCTTTTATGAAGCAGAGTTTTGCTAATTTAGCATTTATGCTTTGGACTTGGGCTGGGACTATGTGTTCATTAACAGGATCACCAGCCTACAAGAAGGCTTGGAGGCAAAGTTTTCCACTCCTTGGATGACAATATATTACTTACATTGGACATATAATCTTACCTTTTAAAGCTATTTATTTATTTGAAAGTCAGAGAGCAGAAAGAGAGAGGAGACAGACACACACACACACATACACACACATATATATATATATTTATGGAGGGAAAGAGAGAGAGAGAGAGAGAATATGAGAGAGCTTGATGAGCTACCATCCACTAGTACACTCCCCAAATGCCTAAAACATCCAAGACTAGACTGGGCCAAAGCCAGCAGCCAGGAATTCAATCCAGGTCTCTTACATGGTTATTAGGAACCCAATACCTTGAGCCATTATTGCAGCCTCCCAGAGTGTGAAG
Organism: Oryctolagus cuniculus; assembly: GCF_964237555.1. NCBI lineage: Eukaryota > Metazoa > Chordata > Mammalia > Lagomorpha > Leporidae > Oryctolagus > Oryctolagus cuniculus. The sequence continues at coordinate 32,461,652 of NC_091441.1, forward strand.
TAGTTGGAAACTGAAGTCAGGAGCCAGAGTTAAGAATTGAACTCATGCACACTGATATAGGATGTGGGAAATCATCTTAACTGCCAGGCAAACATTCACCTTTTGAGAGTTTTAGTGGGGGTAATTATTAAAAATTACACTGGGCAGGGTGTGCATTTGGTGCAGGGGTTCAGACACTGCTTGGGACATACACATGCCATACTGGAGTGTCTGGATTTGAGTTCTGGGTCCTTTCCTGACTCTAGCTTAGTGCTACTGCACACCAAGCTTGGCAGAAGATGATGGTTCAAGTAGTTGGGTCTCTGCCACTCATGTGGAAGATCGGAATGCAGTTCCTGGAGCCTGGCTTTGGCCTTAGCCAAGGGCTGTTATAGACATTTGGGAAGTGGACCAGCAGATGGGAAGTTGGTAAGTCTGTCTGTCTGTCTATCTATCTATCTACCTACCTACCTACCTACCTATATCAGCCTCTCAAAACAAATAAAAAGTAAAAAACAAATTAGAGTCGTACAAAAGATGTACGTTCCTGTTTTGGGCCTAGGCAAAACAATTCACCCTTTTTCCTCTAACTCCTACCCTCTCCACTTCTCTGGCACTGGACATTGAAACTCACAGAATGTTTCTAGGTGAAACAAGGGCTGGAATCATAGTGCCTGACTCCCATTATGTCCCTCTGTTTTTCTGCAAATATATATCTGCACAAAAAAGACAACACATCACTAATCTTTCATTTGATAATGACTCATAATGAAATTAGAGCAAGGACATTCATTAGGAGGTGGAAAAAAAAATCCTTCCCAAATCCTGAAGGATTAAAGGTGCTTGTCAGGTAACACCCCTTCAATGAAATTTTTACTGTTCGCTTTCCCCATCTCCTGTTAATTGTTTCACTTTCCAATTAACTATGCCTTTGGGGAAAGCCACGTGACTGTCAGGAGGGTGGATTTTACCCTGGTAACTGAAAGGTGGGGCTGCTCACTCATACCCAGGGCATACCAGCTGAGTCATGTAGTTAAGCTTGCTGGTCCCTAGTGCTCCCCTGGACCTCCCCCTGACCCCATTGTTCCTAGCATTTCAGCTGCTATTTGCACCCCCTGGGAGAGCTCAGGCAATCAAAGGGCAGGATGGACAAAAGAGAAGCACAACAAAGAATCAGGAGTGATGGGGGGGTGTGCTTTAAAGCTTTCACTCAGAGGAGCTTCAGAGAAGGGGCAGAGAGTACCAGAAGGAGAATGAGGCCCCCTCCAGTTTTGACTCAAGGCTGCATCCCATTGCATTTCACAGAACCGCAAGTCTTCATCTGTCAGCCATGACATTCCATACACACAGAAGTGAGGCTGTCAGTTCCAATATGTTCTTTGCAGAGAACTGGGAGTTTAGTCCACACAGATGGAGAAGGTAAGGGGTGAGGAGGGGGACACCCAGGCTGTCTGTCCCATTCTTCAGGGGTCTTGGGGTAGGAGTCTTTGAGTGGGATCTCCTTTTCCTCTTTAGATTTAATTTTTGTGTTGGGTAAGACCTAAATTTTTAACAGATATTATATGAGTAAAATCATTAGACAGCAAAGGAGCGAAGAGTGAACAATATTCTACACTGTGCTCAACCTTTGAAGAACACTTTCAATACCAAACCAAGCACAGTATGTTTCTTGGCTGCTTGCCACTGGTTCCCACCCTCATTTCTCTGTGCCCCTAAGACCTGATTGTTTGTGGAACACATAGTTATTCTGAAGCTGTGGTTCACTTTTACAAGAAAGGTTTTCCATGCACATAGAATCTAGGCCAAAGGTTTATCAGTGAAATATCAGAAACACTGGATAGAACTGCTCCTAAGGAATGACTCTGGAATCAAGTCCTTCAGTGATGCAAAGATTTCTTTTGTAAAGTAGATAAATTTTCCCTTTTCAACAATGTATATATAAATCACATGCATTTAAATTTTGTGCAAGATAAATATGTTTTTAAATATTTATTTATTTGAAAGAGTTAGAGGGTGGGAGAGACAGAGAGTGAGCAAGCAATCTTCCATCCAAGGGTTCACTCCCTAGATGGCTGCAAAGGCCAGACTGAATCCTGCTAATGCCAAGAGTCAAGGACTTCATCCAGGTCTCCCACGTGGGTACAGGGGCCCAAGGACTTGGACCATTTTCTGCTGTTTTTCCAAAGCCATTAGCAGGAAGCTGGATCTGAAGTGTAGCAGTTACCCATGTGGGATGCCAGCATTGCAGGTGGCAGCTTTACCTGCCATGCCACAGTGTTGGCCTCAAGACAAATTTCTTTTCAAAAAAGCACTTTATGAGTTTTAATTGCTTTCTTTTAACAAGTTTTCATTAACACGTACTACTTATACATTTGTTTGGTGTACAGTGTGATATTTCAACACAGTCACAGGGCAAAGTGATAGCCCCAGGCAGTGAGCCCTCCCGTTTCCTTATCTTTGTGTTTGGAGCCTCTCAGTTCCACCCTTCCAGTTCCTTGTACAGTAAAATGCACTTTATTTTTAATGTAAGTTTTAAATCTAGCATTAGAGTCCCACGTAAAAACTTAAAACTCTATAAAAATGGGAAGAAAACGGATAAGCCAGCTTTGTCTCAGGCTTACCAAAAGTAAGGTTTGTATCAATGAGAAGATGGTGATTTGAATTTGAGAAAAATCATCTAACTCATTGCCAAAACTTTATAGGAGATAAATTACACCTTTTGGCTAGCTGTATCTCTGCTACTTTCTGGGGACAACAGTCACTTAAATTCATTGTTTGTGATCTATTTTGGTTTCCCTGGGCAGGAAAATATGGCTGACTAAGAAGCAATAGTGGAAGTTTTAGTAGCTCTTAACTTGGCATCTGGTGGTTCTCAAGATGTGATCTTGGGTCAGTGGATCAGGATCACCAAAGACACTGCTTCTGAATACAGACCCGCTGGGCCCCACTGCTGGCCCACTAATTCACAATCTCTGTGGGTGGGAACATAGAATGCACATTTTAACATACTCCCAGATAATTCCAATGTACAACATGTACAACCCAGTTTAAAAACCACTGATCTAATGTTTTAACACCATCATTTTTTTCTAAGTGGTTTTTCTTCAGTTGCTATGGGATTCACAAAACTTTTTGGTGGTAAATATGTGGAACAAACCACCACAGCCTTGTTAGGATGTGTAGCTTGGCAGCATTGAGCGTTCCTGTATTGATCCATGAACTCTGAGTAATTGACACAGCAAGGAACTCCAACCTGGTCCCCTGTGGAGGCATTCCAAGTACACTGTAAGGTGACAGGTGGATAACACTCTTGTACTCCCAGAATGAGCCAGGTGTGCAGGTGCTCATGACCCCCCACTCTGGAATTTCTATTTCCTCCCCTCATCCAGGCCAATCCCCAGGTACCTGGGGAATCCTGACATTCCATCTCTGAGGCAAGAGGCAAATGCTCAGACCTCAGCCCTAGCTCAATATGGGAGACAAGAATGTAACCACAAACCATATGATTAGATTAAAGGGGCCCAACTCAGGCTGTTAGAATCATCCAGGAATCTGGGTAAAGAACAGCATGCCTGGGATCTGACTCACAGCAAGTAAGTCCACATTCTGGAGGTGGGGCCTGAACAGCAGTATGTTCTTCCAAGCATTCAGGTGATCCCACTGAGCAGACAGACTTAAGAACCAGTGGATTATAACAAAGGCAGCACTGGGTTGGGGGCTAGAGAGGCTCTGATATTATCAGGAGATGTTCCAGCTCAGTTGTTTCCAAATATGATCCACAAAGTCCTAGGATTTTCCAAAGATATTTCTGAACCATAGCCAACGGATGGGGCAAGAGGGATGCTGCTGACCTTTTTAACTCCCAACCTCCCAAATGAACAGAAAGTTTAACAAAGGATTTTAATGAAGAAAGGGAGAGAGAGAGCTCGAGAGAGAGAGAGCTCCTTCATTCAAGTAAAGAGACTGAAACAATAGCATTTAGGTCATGAATAGGAGGAATGAATGTACCAGCTTCCATTGAACTTGTCACAAAGTACCTATCCCCAGCCCAGTTCATTTCTATATTTGCTAATGGCATGTAAGAATAGTAGAGAATGACACTAAACACCCTGTTTAACCATGGTTTTATGCTATGATTCCATGGGACATAGATGAGCTACCGATCTCTCAAATCAACAAGAATTTCCCAATTAAATTTATGAACTGATCCTATTGTCACATATTTTCACATGAATTGCTCTGGAAAGTCACCTGGCTGCAATTCCCATAGGAAGAATTTTCATTTGCTGTTTGGGAGCTGTGAGTGATATTAATATGCTCCTTTTATTGGAGTTGATAACTACTCACAAAGAGAAGCCCCTAATGCATGCCCCTTTGAGTACACAGTAATTCTGCATAATTAAAAATTGGGAGCAAGTATGAACCTAGTGGGTAACAGACCTGTGTCCCATATTGGAGTACCTGGGTTTGATTCACAGTTTAGGCTCCTGGTCCTAGCTTCCTGCCAGTGCAGATTCTGGGAGGCAGTAGGTTAAAGGCTTAAGTAGTTGGGTTCCTGCCACCCACATGGGAGACCTGGACTTGAGTTCCAGGCTCCAAACTTCAGCCCTGGCCTAGCTCTAGCTGTTGCAGGCATTTAGGGAGTAAACTAGCAGATGGAAACCCTCTATCTCTGTTTGTGTCTTTGCCTCAGAAATAAATAAATAAACAATAATAACAATAAAATGACCACTGATTTTGTTTCGACCAGGATGGAATAATAGGTGTTAGATACAAACTTTTGGGGGCCAGCGCTGTGGTGCAGTGGGTTAACGCCCTGGCCTGAAGCGCTGGCATCCCATATGGGCGCTGGTTCTAGTCCCAGCTGTTCCTCTTCCAAACCATCTCTCTGCTATGGCCTGGGAAAGCAGTAGAAGATGGCCCAAGTCCTTGGGCCCCTGCACCAGCGTGGGAGACCCGGAAGACATTCCTGGCTCCTGGCTTCAGATCGGCTTAGTTCCGGCTGTTGTGACCAATAGGGGAGTGAACCATCAGATGGAAGACCTCTCTCTCTTCCTCTCCTCTCTCTGTGTAACTCTGACTTTTGAAAAAATAAATAAATCTTTAAAGATACAAACTTTCTATGGAACAAAAAATAAAACTAAACCAAATATATGACTGAAGATGTATAAAATGTGTAACTGACAATATACAAAAACATATTGCCTAGTGTCTAGCACTGGACAAGAGATAACATGGACTGTTCCAGAGACAGGAAATACACGAGGCTCTGGACTATCCTTAGTGCTCTTCCTAGGAGCACTTCCTAAACTTGGAAATAGAAGCAAAGCCCAGGGACCCATGGTTTCATTGAGAAGGAAAATAGAGGTCAGAGTTTGGGGCTCCCAAGTATATGGAGGACAGGGTACTTGAGAGGATGAAGTTATGTAGAAACAAACTCTACATGCCTTTCCAGGGATTGCAATAAGTGTCTGGACACATTTTTATCAGCACTCAAGGGAGCTCTACAAAGCTTAGAAGAAATGCCATAAACTGAATGTGGAGTCCTGAGGTCACATAGCATTGGGCTGTGTTGGATTTCTGACTAGCCAGAGTGAGGAGGCTTCAATGAACGGTCTAGGCATTCAGTTGAGATCCAAGAAATGGTACTTCTTATCTTCTTAGCAGGAGTATTACCCTGGTCTATTCCCAACAAATACAAGGAATTCTCAGTGGAATAAAGCTGATCTGCAAGTAAATTAACAGCCTAACAGATCAAAGTCAAAACCCTTTAAAAGAAAACAACAAAATTCAGACTCTCTATAACATCCATAATAAAAATTTTATTAGACAAGAAAAGAAGCAGGCAAATGTGATCCCTAATCAGATCAGTAGAATAAAAACAGACCCAAGGTCCTCAAAAAATGCATTATGGAAATATTCAAGCATTTAAAGGAAAAGATGCACATAATTGATAAACATATGGGAAGTCTCAGCACAGAGATGGCAGTCACACCAAAATAGCCAGAAGAAAATTCTAAACTTGAAGAAGATGATATCTGACACAAAGAATTCACTGGAATGTCTTCAGAGCTTCCAGAACATTGCAGAAGAGATGGTTAATGACCATGAAGAGAAGCCAGCATAAACTATCCAAACTGAAGGAAAAATGGGAAACTATAATAAAAATTAAACTTCAGTGGCCTTGTGGAACAAGGACTATGAGGAGATCCAATATACATATAATTAGAATACCAGAAAGAGAGGGGAGAGAATAGTGCATGTATATTTACATATCTAAGAAGCTCAACACATCTCAGCCAGAATAAACACAAACAGAAATGACATCTAGGCAGATTAGAAAGAAACTGATTAAAAAAAAAAAAAAAGGATAAGGAGAGAATTCTAAAAGCAACCAAAGAAATAAAATATATTATTTATAGGAGTGTAAGAATGAAAGTAGTATCTGATTTCTCATCAGTGAAAATACAAACCAGGAGAAACGAAACCACATTTTTAAAGTAGTGAGATGAAAACGAAACAGTCAAGTTAAATTTCTAAATCCATTAAAATATCATTGAAAAATTATGGTAAAATAAAGATGTTTTTAGATAAGCAAAATGCAGGGGATCCATTACTGGCAAACATGAATTACAAGAAATATAAAAGGAAGTTTTTTATGTTAAAGGGAAATTACACTGATCTATGGGAAGTCTGATCTATAAGAATGAGTGAAGAGTGCTGAAGGTGGTAAATACGTGGGTATATACTTGATAATTTATTTCTGTTCTTATGATCTTTAAAAGGCAACTGATGGGGCTGGCTCTGTGGCAGAGCAGGTTAAGCCAGTGTCTGCAGTGCTGGCATTCCATATGGATGGCAGTTAGAGTCCCGGATGTTCCACTTCTGATCCAGCTCCCTGCTAATGCTCCTGGGAAGCCAACAGAGATAGCCCAAGTCCTTGAGCCCCTGACACCCATGTGGGAGACCTGGGTGAAGGTCCTGGCTTCTGCCTGGCCCAGCCCTGGCTGTTGAAGCCATTTGGGAAGTGAACCAGTAGATGGAAGAATTCTCTCTCTCGCTCTCTCTGACTCTTTCAAATAAATAAATCTTAAAAAAGGGCAACTTACTGTTTATAGCAGAGATAACAACACTGTATTTTAGAGTCACGGAATTATAGAAATAAAATGTACATCAACAATAAAACAAAGAACAAGAGGAAAGAAATGAAAGTTTGTATGTGTAATATTCTGACGGTTCTTTGAAAAGTTCATGGACAATAGAATTAAAAGATAAGCTTTATGGTACAAAAGTTTTTGAAATCCATGCACAGTTCCTTCCTGATACACATTTTGTATGAACTGTTTGCAAGACACCATGTATGCACGGATTTCAACCTTTTTGCATCAAAACCAATCTTTTAACTCATCTTTCCAATATACTGTTTCCAATATACTGAAGGGATATTATATTAGTTCAGCGTAACTATGATACTGAAGGGTACCAATTATTACTGAAAATAAAATAAAGTGGGATTCTGAAAGTGCTAGTAGAAAGAAACACATGGAATGTGTTCCATTAATCCAAAAAAAAGGACAAAAAGGTTTAAAAATAATGAAGAACTAGGGAACAAAGTGAAAGCACATAGCCACATGGCATACTTGATCTGAATAGTATCAGTTATTACATTAGCTCTAAATATACTAAACACTACAAAAGAAGGCAGATCATCAGGCTAAATAAAAAAAAAATCCAAACTCAACTATATATTGTTTAGAAAAGGTAAACTTTAAATATGAAGACACTGAGAGTTTAAAAGTAAAAGAATGCAGCAAAATATGCCACACAACACTAAACATGAGAATGCAGAAGGGAGTAAATTAATATAAGGCAAAATAGGTTTCAGAGTAAAAATTATTACCAGAGATAATTAGAAATATTTCAAAATTATAAAAGAGGAAATTCATCAAGAAGAGACAATAATCTTAACTTTGTACCTCATAATATCAGAATTTCAAATGCACTGAATTTCAAATTAAGAGAATTAAAGGATGAAATAGATATTTGCACAATGAATGCAATTTTTAAACATCCTCTCTCAGTAATTTCTAGAACAAATTGACTTAAAAATCAGAACAAAATATATAGATTTGATTGACAAGGTAACCACCTTCACTTCACCTGACAACTGAAAAATGCTATAAAAGTAGAATGAGCAGTGCATGCATATATGATATGCATGATATCCTCTAATGTTATTTGTCATCAGGGAAATGTCAGTTAAAGCCACAATAAGCTACCACTACACACTCACTGGGATGGCTAAAATTAAAAAAAAAAAATTAAAAAAAAACAGAAACAAGTGTTGACAAGGACATGGAGCAACTGAAAGTCTGCATATTGATGAAAGAACTTTAAAATGGAAAATGTCACTTGGGATAATGTCTTGGCCTTGCCTTTTAAAGATAAATAGATCCTCAGATACAGCAGTTTCATTCCTATGCATTATGCAAGAGAGATGTAAACTGTGTCCACAGACAGACTTGTATACAAAAATCATAATAGTTGATTCCAAATTGTTAGCACCTGGAGGCTCAGGTGTCAATCCGCAAAAGACCAGAACAGGTATGGACACATTCCACAACATGGATGGAATCTCTCTCTCTCTCTCACACACACACACACACGCACACACACACACACACACACACAATTTTACTGAGAGAAAAAGCCAGATCCCAAAAGAATACACACAGGATTTCAAATGCACCAAATTTCAAATGAAGAGAATTACAGGATGAAATAGATATATTCACAATTAATGCGGTTCTTAAACATCCTTTGTCACTTATGCATATAAAGTTTTACAACAGGCAAAACTAGTTTGCTATGGCAGAAATCAGGGAAGTGTTTATAGGGTGGGGTAGAGTGTGATGGATATTGAGAAAAGGACAAAAGTTTCTGGAGGTTATGGACATATCTTGTAATTGATAAGAATATAAGCTACACAACTGTGCCATTTGTCAAAACTCTTGCAACTGTACACTTAAGATCTGTACATTTTGGGATATGTGCATTTTACCTCAATTCTATAAGGAAAAGACTCCCCACGATGAGAAAATACATAAAAAATGATTACTCAGAGTACCCTTAAACAAAACACATGCACACCCACACCCAAAGTGGCAACCCTTTCTTCCCAGTGGCCACCTTCCCTGGCCCTTACTCTCCCCTGTACCCAGGGGCAGCTCACTGCATTAATCCAAAAACCACAGAGCCTGGATCAAGGGGACAGGTGCCTGTGGCTTCTACAAGAGTCCATTGCTCTCTCCTCTTCTTGTCCTGGTGGCATCCCTGGGTCAACAGGTAGTAAGGCGAAGCCTGCCTCCACCGCAGCCACAAATTCACCTTCCTCCGAGGTAAGGAAAGAAGCTTGTTGAGAATCTGGCTCACAAATCAAAGTTAACGCAGCCCCGCCTCCTCTGTAAATCATGCGCGATCCATCTGGGTAATGACTCCTCCAGTGTAATTCCCTATTAAGAGGCTTTATCTGGAGAGATAAGCAGCTGGTTTCCGTGTCACTAATTGCTGTCTGCTGTGATTTTAAAACATCTGCACCATTGTGCTCTTCATTTTCATATTCTAATCACCCTGAAACTTGAAAAAGGTACATCATTGATTGTTTCTATGGGTTAATTAGTACACAGTCTCCTTGTAGAGACAATTTAGAGGCAGCCAGAACCTCAATCAGGAAGTTTGTTTTAAAAATTAATAACATCGACACTGGCTGGAGGGACTGTCACGCTCAGGGATGTATCAGGATGCTCCCGGTGGGGGAGGCACCCTTTGTTCCCCTCCACGGAGTATAGGCACCAACAGGAGCACACAGCAAGGCAGTGAGGAGTGGCTGACAGGGCAAAAACACAGGGGACCAGCACCCTGGATGGTCCTGAGTGGTCTGGACTGTTGTGTCTGCTGCCTTCCCCAGCTGTCCACTGCCCTCTTCCAGCTAGTCCATGTCTCTTTCCCCACCAGCACAAATCAGGACTTTGCTGAGGACTCAACAAAATATGTGAGTGTGAGTGGAATAGGTGTCCTAGCAATGGGAGCAGAAGAAATCACTTGATATTTTAAAGTCTATTCACTGGAGTCTTCCCCTCCCCACTTCAACTCTGAGAGGGTTAAGAAAGGCAGACTGGAGAACAAGTGAAAGAATCAGACCAAACCAGGAGTGGCAACTGGGACACAAGATTCATCAGGGCACTCTGAAACACAGATTCTGATCTTAAAAGTCCAGGGTGTGGTCAGGATTCTGAATTTCTAAAAAAGATTCCAGGTGATGCCTGGGGGCTACCATTTGAGATGCACTGATCCCTTCCCAAGCCTTGGACTGGAGTCACTGTTCCTGAGATGCAAGGAACAGCTGAGAGCTACAGTGTGGTATGGAGGTTGGGGCTGTGCCAGGATCCAGCTCCACAATGAACCTGACAATTCACGTGGCATCTTGGTTCTAAGCTTCCTAACAGCAGTGCCCATCTCAAAGATGGAGTTGAAAAGACTGGAGGTTGATGAGGGTCAAGTATTTACTGCAGTGCCTGGTCCACAGTAGACATCATATAAAAGATGGCTATCAAATTTTCTGATTTCCCTGTTTATGGCATCAGTAATCTCCCTATGCACCAGTCATGAGTTTCCAAGGCTATGGAAGCCCCTTGAGTTCTCCGATTCTTATCTTGTTTAGACAAGGTCATAGTCAAAGTGGAGGTTCTCTCCTCCCTTCAGAGAAAGGTACCTCCTTCTTTGAAGACCTGTTCTTTCCACTGGTAAACTGATCTTCTGTATATAAAGAGAATTGAAAATGAATCCTCATGTGAATGGAAGGGGAGAGGGAATGGAAAAGGGGAGGGTTGCGGGTGGGAGTGACGTTATGGGGGGAAGCCATTGTAATCCATAAGCTGTACTTTGGAAATTTATATTCACTAAATAAAAGTTAAAAAAAATTTCTGATTTCCCGTAAGCTATATTCATCCACAAGATTCAAATATTCATCCACAAGAAACGGGGTTGGAGTAGAGGCGTTAACCAGAAAGCACCTCATTTATATTCCAATGATGGTGTCCTGCAATCATCCATCCTGGTGGTGCTGTTGGCATCGGTATCCTGCCACCTATCCTCAACCTGACAACCCTTGGAGCCTCAAGCTTTCTCTCCACAGCCTCTCTGGAGGCCACTTGACAATGCGCAGTCACAGAGGTCTCATTTCTGCACAAACTACACTGTTCTATCAGATAGTGCCTTCCTATTTCGAATTGAAATCTATATGCTCCCGGGTAGTTCTGGCAAGCAGGGTTGACAAGCATCCTGTCCAGTGCTAGCTGGGATCCCAGGAACAGGTTCTGCAACCAACAGCAAATGCACCCCTGGGAGGGAGTCCCCTGCTCCACTTCCCTCAGCTGTGTTAAGCAGGCTTCACAGGGCTTTTTGGGTCTGGAAATGTACTCCTGTAGGGGGAAAATGACAAAAACCGGGCTTTCAATTATGTGACCTACAAATAAAAAATCAACCTCTCAGCAGAAGAGCTGGAAGCTGATTTCAGTAAATTTAGAGAGAGATTAGCGTGGAGCTGCGGGGTGGCCACTTCAGAGGCAGCCATGGGGCAGGCTTGGAGGGGCTAATTGGAGCACAGCACGGCCGCACTGCATCCTTCCAGAGGGGACGCAGGGGCCTCCTGATTGTGCTATTCAGGTGCTCAGGACCTGCTGCCCCAGAATCCACTAACAGCGCCATTGCCTCTTCTCTTCCAACTGCAGGCTTAGCCCTCCCTACTCTGGTGTCCTTATTCCTCCAGCTGGGTCCTGAGCGCGATGGGCTGGATGTCCTGGGGCATGAGGCAGCAATAAGGGCAGAGTCCTGGACTCAGACATGCTGCACAGTGAAGCCATGGAACAAGAGCTGCAGACTGAACCTCAACAAGGGGTTACAGGGCAACATTTTGGTTTTTAAAATTTGTAAGCTTTTCTCTGCTATGGTTCCGTTTCTTACTCCACCCCTCTCTAAAAAGGAGGGAAGAGAATAGCTCTTGCTTTCTTTGGGAATCAGTAGCATACGATGAAGTGGCAGAGTTAGTGGGACAGAGCATTCAGGTCTGAATGTCAGATCTACAAGAGATGGATGAAAAGCGTTAGTGCATCCAGAGGCAAAGCCACCACGGCAGGGATTTGGGAGGCCCGTCTCTCAAAGAAAGGGGAGTCAGCAATTAATCTGAACCCTCACCAGCAAAAAGACATTTCCCAAACCAGATGGTGGATAAGCATCATCTGTGGCCTCTGTTAAGTAGGCTTCTCTTCTGCAAGTTTAGAGACATGGATCTGGACTTGGGTGTTTGTCCAAGTAGCTCTTGTTTTAGTCAAGTTCTGCCAACACTGTAACTTAAGGGTGTGTGCATGGAAGTGCATTTAGAGCTGTTCAGCTTTGTTCCAAGGGGAAGGGGCAGCAGGGATTCCTGTGTGAAGCCAAGGTTGCTGGAAGAAAGAGCAGGAGAAGGCTCAAAAACTAAGCCCAAAGATCATAACTTAAGGGGAAAATGGAAAATGGGAGCACAAGAAAACAGTATTGTTTTCCATTTTATAAGTGCTTTTGAGTACAAAACTGGTGCTTTTTGCTATTAGCACTAAAGTAACCACTGATTACAAATTGAGTCGACAACATCAAAAAGAAGCTGAATCACCCAAAAGACCAGCTTTTAAAGCTTCCCAGAAATACGGCAAATTGCAGGTGTTTGGTGCACTGTTCATTTAGCTTGAGTCTCAGGTGAAAGGGCCAAGATGAAAAGTGGCTGGCCTCATGGGTGGGGGCTAAGACTTCAACTTATTCCTATACCTTCCTATGATGCTGCAGGAACAATTTCACATCCCAGGCAGCTGCCCACAGAGCATTGGTCACATAAGTCCCCACGACATCCCATGTTGACTGCTTTTGGAATCTTGTATTCTATCCACGCACTTGAACTTCCATGAGCAGGCTTCCTGTTGAAGGTGGTAAGGCATCTATGGCTTGTTCTTCTACTTTTCTTCTCAGATGTGGAGGGCAGAAATGGAGAGCAATTAAGAGCATATTATACACTTGGGCCAGCATGACTGGGTTCAAATCTCAGTTGAGTCCAAACTTACTGGTTATGTGGCCTTGAACAGGTTGCCTAACCTCAGTGTACCTCTGTTTCCTTAGCTGTAAAATAGGATACTCTGGCTTGGCCTCAGTGGTCCTCCCAGTGGTACCTGGTGCCTTCCTTGTGTACAAATGTCATGTAAGAGTGTTCACCAATTGTCCAGAAGTTGTGAAATGGACACCCATTTCCTCTCTTATCTTTTACTATAATTATTTGCCTAACAGAGATTTCAGACATTTTCATCATGAAAATATAGAGAATTAGACACTGTACAAAGTTCCCTGAAGGCTGTTGACATGCTATAAGGTCACGGGGAGATGATGTATCATAGATTTTCTAAGATGAGCACCAGCACCTGTGGGCAGTGGGTGCCATTCATGGTGACAGGGGAGTTTACCTGTGGCCTGACAAAGTGCAATAGGCCAGATTCTGCTCATTTTGGAATCACTCATTAAACAAACATATATTTTGGTTGCATAACAGAAGAATCATGACACTCTCACAAAGATTTGGAATCTCAGACTTGCACAGGATGTTGGAGAATCTGTTCTCTTGTTATCAGTGAAGAAACTGAGCTTTAGAAGATGAACAAATTGCTTGAACTCATATAAATGCCCAGAGGCAGCATTTGTCTACAGTCTCCCAACTAAAGTCTCAAGTTGCTCCTTCTGCCTTTCTTGTTAGAACCTCGTCTTGTAAGGAAATGAGGTGGAAGGCAGTGCAAAGACATCCCCGGTATCTGAGAACCTGTGCAGACTGATGGATCTCCTGCACCTGATAGCCCTTCCTGACTTGCTGCAGGTTCTTGAGCCCACCTCCAGGGCAAGGCTTATCTGAAGCTTCTGCCCAGCTTGACACCTGGACCACCTCCCTCAGAACTTACATATGCGTTTCCACCAGCTCCTTGATGGCTTCTGGTTAGGGGGCTTTGCCTTGATCATTCCACTTGCTCCTGAAACTGGACACTTCTCAGAGAGTTGCCTCACCCATAACTGCTCTGGTAGCAGTCACCCTGATGACCTCCTCTCTTGGACTGCTGGCTTAACCATACCTCAGTCCAGGGTCCTCTATAGCTGTTTTTACCAAACTTGCTGCATCTTAGATCAGGGAAGCACCTTCATACTGAGGCCCTAATCAGGGGCAAAAACTCATACAGTTGGCCGGCGCCGCGGCTCACTAGGCTAATCCTCCGCCTACAGCGCCGGCACACCGGGTTCTAGTCCCGGTCGGGGCGCCGGATTCTGTCCCAGTTGCCCCTCTTCCAGGCCAGGGAGTGCAGTGGAGGATGGCCAAGGTGCTTGGGCCCTGCACCCCATGGGAGACCAGGAAAAGCACCTGGCTCCTGGCTCCTGCCATCGGATCAGCACGGTGCGCCGGCCGCAGCGCGCCGGCTGCGGCGGCCATTGGAGGGTGAACCAACGGCAAAAGGAAGACCTTTCTCTCTGTCTCTCTCTCTCACTATACACTCTGTCTGTCAAAAACAAAAACAAAAACAAAAACAAAAAAAACTCATACAGTGAGGAGTGGGCATTTGGCAGAATCCTTAAGATGCTGCCTGTGACACCCACACCCATACCCACACCTATCAGTGTGTCTCGGTTTGAGTCCTTGCCTTCTTTCAAGTCCAGTTTTCTGCCAATGCACATCCTGGGAATCAGCAGGTGATGGTTCTAGTACTTGGGTCCCTGCCACCCATGTGGGAGACCCGGACTGAGATCCAGGCTCCTGGCTTCACTCTGGCCTAGTTTGGGTTGTTGTGGGAAATTAGAGATTGAATGCAACACATGGAATCTCCCAGTCTATTTGTTTTTGTCTGCCTCTGTTTCTCTGTTTTCAAATAAAATAAATCAACGAATAAAACATTTAAAATAATCATACACCGAAAAGCTTTCTGTGGCCTCATGGAAATTTGAGGTGTGTGAGGTTTTTCCTCCTGGCCTTTGCTGATTATGCAGCAAGGCAGAAAGCTTTCAGGACTGGGACACAATACAGCTGTGGGACAACAGATCCTTGCCTTCTACAATGCCTGCATTCAAACCAGTGTCACAGCTGCCATCTCATCTTTGTGATGCCCCCAACAACTCCCCACTTCTGGGCTAAGAAACTAACTTTACTTGCCTTTTATTGAATTCATCTGGTTTTTAGTTTGCACCTAGCTATGAACTAGTGATATGACCCTGGGCATGTAATTTAATCTCTCTTTCTGCAAGAGAGAAATGGTCACCCAGGGCCTGCCTATCTCCCCAGTCACTCTGAAGACCTAATGGATGGGAAAACATTCTGGAAACCATAAGCACAATATAAATGTAGGTTATTACTGCCATTTGTTACTGCTTGCTTGAGAACTCTTCCAAATTCTTGGGAAAGCAAAGAATGCTGAATGCACTCCCTGTAAAATACGCATAAGATGCAAGGATAATTTAGGATATATTTTGGTGTAATCTTAAAAATCACATGATTCCTGAAAACTTACCCTGCCTCTTTCTCTGTCTCAGCTGATGGAGACTGTGCAAGGAGGAAAGGATAACAGAAAACAAAAACACTCTGGCAATAAACTTCTAGCTCCAAAAGCAGGTTTTATTTAGTGTGCTATAAAAACAGTCATTTTTCCACTATAAAAGCAGCCTGACTACCCATTCTCATTTTTCTGCAGAGAGTATGCCGGGTGAGTAGATCCTCACTCTGGTGCAGGCAAGATCCTACCCTCTCTTCTCTCCAGCTCGGTCCCAACCTCCTTCCCTTGCAGCCACGTATTTACTTTGGGAAATGAAAGGGGATTCATCAGTAGTTTATTATGTGTGAATTTACAGGGGGAAAATGCATGCACTTTTGGATATGGAAGTAAGATTTAATTGTCTCTCTACTTGACGGTTACTGCTTTGTGGTATGTCCCCAACAGCTTGGGCACTGCAGTTTATAAAGAAAAACACAGGTAGGATTGCAGCAACTTTCCCAGCCATTAAAACAGTCCCTGGAAAGTCAAACTCATTCTGATGCAGTAAAAACAACTTGCACAGGCACAAGAAGGAAAAGGAGGGTGACTGGAACATAGAGTGGGCTCCCGAGGCAGGGCACACCTCTCTCTGAACGGCTGCCCTCTGCCTCTAGTCCTGGCCTATGCCTGTACCCTTCTGAATCACGTGGAGATATATCTGATGCCACATAAGAGGTAATTTATTAAATTGTTACTGAGATGAATTAATCCTCCCCAAAGGGATGGGGTGAGCAAGCTACTTTGGAAGTTGGTTTCTCATTAAACAATCAGAGGAACTGGCATTGAGGCATCCCTAGGGTCTGTAGTATATCTCCAGGTTTCTCCTGAATAAATCTATCTCCAGCCAATCTGGCAAAGTTGCCTCCTGCAATACAAAGGTGGCTCAAGACACAATGGGTATGGTAGGAAAACCACTGGAGTAGACATAAGGCTTCTAGTGCATTCATGATTCTCTGAGCCTCAGTTTCCTTATCTGGAAAGCAAAATGGCTAATATAGTGGAGGTATAAGGCTCTTTTCATTGTATGCTCTAAAGTGTGACTATTCTTATTTTTAAAGCATTTTTTTTGTTTTTAAAGATTTATTTATTTACTTGAGAGGCACAGTTACAGAGAGAGGGAAAGACAGAGAGGTCTTCCATCTACTGGTTCACTCCCCAAATGGCTGCCACAGCTGGAGCTGAGCTGATCTGAAGCCAGGGCCTCTTCCAGATCTCCCACACGGATGCAGGGGACAAGCACTTGGGCCATCTTCTTACTGCTTTTCCAGGCCATCAGCAGGCATGGAATTAGAAATGGAGCAGCTAGGACTCAAACCAGCACTCACTTGAGATGCTGGCACCACAGGTGGAGGCTTAGCCCACTACATCACAGTGCTGGCTCTAATTGTCACTATCCTTAATTTATAATTAAAGATAGAGAAGGAATCTTATTCTGGAAAGCTCGTAATGCAGCTGAGGTAATTTTCCCTCTCCAACTATTCTTCATAGGGCTCTTCTGAACTGATTGTGCACCAAGCTGTATGCTGTGGATGATATCTGACTTACTGATCCCAGCATCTGTTTATCACTGGGAAGGACAGAGTGACAAGAGTCTGGGGAACTAGAAGCACAGAGGTTCCTGACCCCAAACCTGGCATCATCTATTATCTGGCTGGCAGTTGCCCTCTTAACATAAGTTAAAAGGAAGACAGTCTCAAGGGTCCTACATACTCTACTGGGCCATCTTGCTATTTTCCTGTTTGTGTCTATCTACAACCAAATATAAGACACAAGCTGCAGAAATTTCCTGAAAAACACAAAACTTGGTAAGAAAAACAAGAAAAGGACTGGAGAGTGGGTCTTGCTGGCAGCTATGGAACTTCTACAAATGCATCCCATCACCTCCATTTCTTAACCCTGCAACCACTACCATTCTGGCTTATTTCCTTAAGGACATTGGTCTCCTTGTATCTCCCAGACTCTACAAGCTCCTCCAGTTAGCATTAGGGCTCTGTGGAGAGTATGTGATAGGATCTAGAGGTTTGAACTTATGGGACATTCTATTTTTCGCAACAACATATTCTCAAAGGTAATTATAAGGGAAGATGAAGAGTCAATCATTGCCCATAGAGAGAAGAGAAGCAGTGTACATCAGAATAACTGTTTAGTGCCTGATCCTGAGAGTGCCATGTATAATGGTGTGTCACCAAAATGATTTTGCTCAATTCTTTCCCAAAATGTAGTAACCCTGACTTGTCCATTGAGTCAAAAAATGCACACTCTAAGCCAAGGAGGTAATTAATTTAAAGAGTTCGTCTGGCTCAGGATACATTTATCCCAAAATAAATGACCAAA
The DNA here is from genome assembly GCF_964237555.1 of Oryctolagus cuniculus. Taxonomy (NCBI): domain Eukaryota; kingdom Metazoa; phylum Chordata; class Mammalia; order Lagomorpha; family Leporidae; genus Oryctolagus; species Oryctolagus cuniculus. The sequence goes on from NC_091441.1 coordinate 32,479,603, forward strand.
TAGTTGTGAGTCAATGCAATGCAAGACTCAACAACATCAGGAGACTGCTAACTGGTCAAAGTGCAATGCTAAATCTTGGGGGATGTTCCTGAGCACACCAACTATCTGGCCTCAGTTTTTCCCCAGTTACGTAGGAATACTAGCTCCTGGCTTTTTTTTTAAGATTTATTTATTTATTTGGAAGTCAGAGTTACAGAGAGAGAAGGAGAGGCAGAGAGAAAGAGAGAACGAGGTGTCTTCCATCCACTGGTTCACTCCCCAAGTGGCCACAACGGCTGGAGCTGAGCTGATCTGAAGCAGGGAGCCAGGAGCTTCTTCTAGGTCTCTCACGCAGGTGCAGGGGCCCAAGGACTTGGGCCATATTCTACTGCTTTCCCAGGCCACGACAGAGAGCTGGATCAGAAGTGGAGCAGCTGGGATATGAACCAGTGCCCATATGGCATGCTGGCACTGCAGGCGGTGGCTTTACCTGGTACATCATAGCGCCGGCCACATAGCTCCTGGCTTTTTGAGTGCTCAGCCATTTGCTCAGGAGGAAAGGAACCAATGCTATACAAATGGCACTGAGCCAAAAGCTACAGTTTTATGCAAAGGAAGTTACATGTCCCTAAGATAATTGGAGGGTCATCTTGTTTGACCTTTAGACACTCACTTCACTTTTCCGTCCGTTTTCTCAAACATAAAACTATGTGATCAGATGGAATGATCCTGATGCTCTTTTCAGCACTTCTAAGAATCCCAGAAATCTGGAATGTCATAACACCGTGTTTCCTGCTATGCACTAACCAACATGGCAGTCAGCCATGTGGCTCTTTTCAGGTTTATGCTAATCCATGGTTTGAGAATCAACCTGTGGAACCTCTTGAGTTCCAAGGTAATTACCTCCAAGTGGGGTCCCTGATACTCTTCTTCTCATCATGTGGTCTCTCTATGGGCCTATTCTAATGCTTCTGCTCTCTAACATTTTAGAACTGACAGCAGCTTCAGTTAGAACATGCGCCATGTAATTAGATTTCCTTGCTACAGATGCTGTGCCCCTCCAGCTTGAAAGAAGAGAGACACTTCACCCAGAGATGAGAGCTTATCAATGCTCTGTGTCGGCTCACTAGAGTTCACTTGAGCTAGGCAAGGAAAAGACTGTCATTAAAATGGGGCCTTTGTCCTTCCAACAGCTGCTGCAAAGAACTGGAGAAAAGAGATTTTTCACTGGGCCACACAAAGCTAAGATTCTAACCCCAGTAACTTGGTGGGGAAGGGGAGGGGCAGAGAGGAGATTCTTTCTCTGGCTCTTTAAAAAGGTAATTTGTGTCAGTACAATGTGAATTAATGCTATAACTAGTACTCAAACAGTATTTTAAACTTTGTGTTTCGGTGGGGGTGCAAACTGTTGAAATCTTTACTTAATTTATACTAAATTGATCTTCTGTATATAAAGATAATTGAAAATGAATCTTGATGCGAATGGAATGGGAGAGGGAGTGGGAGATGGGAGGGTTGTGGGTGGGAGGGAAGTTATGGGGAGGAAAAGCCATTGTAATCCATAAACTGTACTTTGGAAATTTATATTTATTAAATAAAAGTTTAAAAAAATTTGAGCCGGCGCCGTGGCTCAATAGGCTAATCCTCCACCTTGCGGCGCCGGCACACTGGGTTCTAGTCCCGGTCGGGGCGCCGGATTCTGTCCCGGTTGCCCCTCTTCCAGGCCAGCTCTCTGCTGTGGCCAGGGAGTGCAGTGGAGGATGGCCCAGGTGCTTGGGCCCTGCACCCCATGGGAGACCAGGAAAAGCACCTGGATCCTGGCTCCTGCCATTGGATCAGCGCGGTGCGCCGGCTGCAGCGGCGGCCACTGGAGGGTGAACCAACGGCAAAGGAAGACCTTTCTCTCTCTGTCTCTCTCTCTCACTGTCCACTCTGCCTATCAAAAATAAAAAAATAAAATAAAAAAAAATTGTGCACCAAAAAAAAGGCAATTTGCAACATTAGCACTTTATATCCCAACAGTGGCCATCACTCATGTGGTATTATTTGATGATATCATTTGATGGGGCAGAAAACATTATCCTTCCTAGGACCTTAGTGAGGTTCATTGACAAGCTTGAATATAAAACGTGTGTGTGTGTGTGTGTGTGTGTGTTGGTGATTAGTTTGGTGATTCTGTAGATAAAATTCCTCAATTCTGTTGCTCTGGCTATATAATTACTACGTGTGGGATATGAAGGATTTTGGAGAAGCCACTTACCAAAGTCTCTATCCTTCCATTTTCTCACTTATAAAATGAGCACAAGATTGCCTTCCATAGGGGCACAGTGAGGAAGAAATGAGACTGATTGAGCTTGCTTACATATGTTATTTAGTCTCTTTCTGTGTGTACTCCATACTCTATTAATCAACAAACACTTGGAGAACAAGGAAATCTCTTGGAGCCCTCTTATTTTAATTTTGCAAAGGGATATAATGAAATAGAACATTTGAACCACTCTTATGTTTTTGTTTTTTTGTGGCTACTCTTTGACTCATGAATAGACTTCAACTTGCTCAGCCTGGGCAATCAATCCTTCCAACCCGATGTCTGGAAATAAATATGCCATAGAAGACTTCTCAGCATTGCAAAGGACCCTCAATGTCTGTAACACGAGATACATGGGTCCTTCTACTCAGGAAAGCCACTTTCTGCATTATTTTTGTCTGCATTGTTTCCATCTGGCCAAAGCCAGCTCTGATGTCACCTCGTTCCTAAAGTCTCTCATTGCCATTTATCCCTCTCTCCCCTGGGCTACCATGATACTCTGTGGATCCTACAGGGCTTAGCACAGGCAGCCTTACAGAGCAGTTATTTGTGGCTGCTCTCCCTCCTGGGCTATAAATCTTTTCAGGAGATCTCTTACAACATTTAGCACAGTTCCCAGCAATGACACCTGCACTGACTATGATGATAAAAAATATGGAGGCACTTCAGAAGTTATAGAGCACCAGTGAAAGAAAAGTATTTGTGCCCTTTTGAAAATGAGTCTCTCCCAGTACACTAATCCTAGTTTGGGAGCACTCCATGCCTCCCTTCTGCCTGGTCATTAGCCCATCTCCCATGGATGATCTAAGACCCGCTGCCATAAGAACCTTGACCTAGTCCCAACAGGCAATGCCCTGCCCCCTGCTCAGGGCTCACAAGGCTAAGCTTAGAGGAATTCAGCCCGTGACATGTACCAGTTAGTGCTTTTAGAGACTGCTAGACTATCAGTATGACAGTACAACTATCTCATGTTACAAATAGTGTTTAGAAGTGCTGCTGGCTAGCCTGAGAGCTTAAAAATCATTGATTACACTATAAGTGGGTTCTCCCCAACTGAATTGCTAGTAGACTTTAGGAATTAGCTCCATTTTTATACCAAGGAATGGTTTTATTAAGAGAGAAAACATTTGTAGAATTTGAGGATTGATTAGAGACTTAAAATGTCTCCAAATTGATGTATCTTGATCAACTTCTTTTATGGATAAGTGGAAATTAATAAAAAGGAAAACAAGAAAAGTCATCTAACCAGTCAATGATAGAATGAGGACTGAAACCCAGGCCCCAGACTCTCCAGTTCAGTTCAAGACAATATGACTATATTAGTACTACTATTAGTACTACTAATATAATCATTATTATGACTATAAGTAGAGATGAGAACAAAGCAGAAAACTGAAGAAATATAGCTGGGCAAGCAAGTCATTTACCAAGAGTTAAGGTGAGGATGCCAGGACTGGGAACTGACTACTGACAAACCCATTGCTCTATTGCTAAGATACAGTTCTGTAGCAACTGAAATGGAGGAGCTCTTCAACAGTGGCTGCTGTTCTGTAGGGCTCTACTGGTCCAGGCCACAAATCACACTGGATAGCTTGTGACAATTGAAAGCCACCCATATGATGATAATTCATCACACAGATTATTTATGTTTTTAAAGATTTTATTTTTAAAAAAAGATTTACTTATTTATTTGAAAGAGAGAGAGAGAGAGGAATTTTCCATCTTGTGGTTTACTCCCCAAATGGTCTAAATGGCTGAGGCTGGTCAGGGCCAAAGACAGGAGCCTGAAGTTCCATCTGGGGCCCAAGCGTTTGGACCATGATCCGTTGCCTTCACAGGTGCATTAGCTGGGAGCTGGATGCAAAGCAGAGCAGCCAGGACTTGAACCGGTACTCTGACATGGGATGCCAGTATTGCAGGCAGCAGTTCACAGTGAGTTCACTGTGCCATAACACCAGCCCAAGAGCTTATTTGCTTATTTTTAAACTACTGGGTTCCTGCCATGCCTCCTTTCACTGACCTATCTGACTTTGCTTCTTCCCTCACTCGCCTGATTTTCCCTCTGCTGTTGGGCTTGAGCAATTATAATCAATCTGCAAGATCTGACTCAAGTCTGTCTTGTCTTATTGCATTTTTAAAATTCATTCATCTATATTTTTTTAAATATTTATTTATTTATTTAAAAGGTAGAGTTACAGAGAGGCAGAGGCAGAGAGAAAGAGGTCTTCCAACTGCTGGTTCGCTCCCCAGATGGCTGCAATGGCCACAGGTGATCCAATCTGAGGCCTGTAACCAGGAGTTTCTTCTGGGTCTCCCATGTGGGTGCAGAGACCCAAGGACTTGGGCCATCTTCTACTGCTTTCCCAAGCCATAGCAGAGAGCTGGACTCAAACTAGTGCCCATATGTGATGCCACCACTGCAGGCTGTGGCTTTACCAGCTAGGCCACTGTGCCAGCACCTCATTCATCAATTTAACAAATATTTTTTGAGTAATGAGTGGATGTCACAGCAATTCTAGGATGCATGGGGAACAGTGTAATGGTTTGAAAGATTTTGTCCTCTCCAAAATTCAAGTATTGGCAACTTTATTCCCAATGCTGCAGTACTGGAAGGCAGAACCTAACCAACTGACCTTGCTGAATGGACTAATGCTGATATTAAAAAGGCTGTCTCAATTAACTTACACACACACACACACACACAGACACACACACGGGCGCTGTCTCCTGGTCTTCTGTAATGGGCAGAGTAGTGTTCCTCCTGTCTGGAGGACTCATCAAGCTCAAGGCACCATCTCAGAAGCAGAGAGATGAGGCCCTAACCTTCCAACACCTTCACTTTGGACATTCCAGCCTCCTGAACTGTTAGACGTAAATTACCATTCATTATATATTACTCAGTCCCAGGTATTCTGTTAAGATAAGCAGTGAACAAAAAAGACTCCCTGTTCTCATGAGGCTGCCATTCTAGTTGGGAGAAAGGAGATAGGAAAACAAACAAAACACTATTTATATCTGATGTGTTAACACACACATATACCTGACACACGTACAAGCATACATGATGTTATATACAAGTACCCACATGTGCACAGACATTTATATGTATTTATGTTCATGTATAAAAACACGTAATAATGAAATCACATTAGCTGTTAAGAAAAACGGAAACAAGATATGCAGGCAAAGTTTAAAGGGAGTGTGTTGGGGCAAATGCTTTGGCTGAATTTAATCCCAATTCTTCTGCTTCTGGATCCAGCTTCCTGCTAACACACTGGGAAGGCATGGGGGACCTGGATGGAGTTCTGGGCTCTTGGCTTCAGGCTGGCCCAAATTTGACTTTGGCAGGCATTTGGGGAATGAACTAGTGGATGAAGTATCTCTCTCTCTCTCTCTCTCTCTCTCTCTCTCTATCTCTATCTCTATCTCTATCTCTATCTCTCCCCTCTTCCTTCCTTTCCTTCCTCCTTCCATCCCTGTTGGTCTATTATTCAAATAAATAAATCTTTAAAACAAACAATGATGGGGAGTGTGATTTAGACTAGTTTGTCAGGAGTACCCTTTCTGATAAGGCAACATATAAGCAGAGACCTAAGTGAAATGATGGGTCACTTCTTTAAATAACTAGTACCTAAGGGGAAGGATCTGGTGGTTGTCCCTTAATTCTCTTAGTGAGTTACACTTTTTTGCTAAATACTGAAATTAACTTGCAGGACCGTGTAGGCCAGATGATGGATACATAATGGAGAATGAAATGGGTATGGCTGTGTATTCACAGTATGGAACTGATGGTCTTGTGCATGGATACCATCATTAAAAACATGAAGATGATGCAGGTTGTACCACACTTTTATCTCCAGAAAAATTCAAAGAGGTATCTACCCCTAGAGGAACTGTTAGCTAATTGTTGACACAATGAGTGGTTTTAGGAAAAATGAAATTTCCCCAAAGACACTGCTGTGGCCATCTGGAACATCTGGGGCAATGACAGTGCAGATAAGACATCATCTCAGCCTACAGTTGATAACTAGAACACAGATTCCTACATTCTGTATTAGTCAAATGTTTATATACAACAATTTATTTTCTATTCCAACAATTATTTGAATTAGATAGATCTGAGTTAAATGGCTAGAAATGGATATGTTCAGAGTGAAAAAGAAAATTTGAGGTTCTCTGAACCAAACTTTTATTTACTGCATGTTCCTTCCTCAGTGTTCCTGAGCAACAGCCAGCCATTGCTGCTTCCATATCTCTAATGACAAGGGATCCAAGACATCAAAGCAATGTCTTTCATTTCTTGGCAGCCCTATGGCTTGTTGGTGGTCAGCTGGGACACATTTCATGCCTCCTATCTCATAGTCAGGTGCTCTTTGCACTGGGACCCTCCCTGGAAGGGCATACTCTCAGCCACAGATAAAGAAGCCTTTCACAAAAAAGCCCTGGCCCAGGGGAAGCTGAGCTTCAGGCTGCTGCAGCTCAGCCTGGGGCCCACTTCCTCAAGCTGAGGTGCTGGCCCCACTTCAGTGACCCCTACCCCTCAAGCACATGTCCCCAGGAAGCTTAACCAGAGCATGGTGACCATATCCAAATGTAAACACAGGTTCTGCAGAGGCACAGGCTGTCCCATGAGTTATATTTTTGAAGTAGATTGTGTGGATTCAGTTAATCAAATTCTCTGACAACTGTTTATTGAGAAGAAAGTATGGTTGGCTCAGCAGCACTGGAAGGGATTTTGGCTTTCAAACATTTAATCTACTCTACTAAGCCCTCGAAAATACAAACCAAGGGCAGAGTGCTCTGGGCATGCCATAGTGAACAAGCCCATGTAAGGGCACGTGAGTACCACGAGGCTTTTTAGACAAGAGCAAGCCTCTTGCAGTGGGGGCTGGGCTGTTTAGGGATGCCAGTCCTCTTCTGCTTTCGTCTTCAATCCTGAATCTTGGGAGTTCCCATAGTCATGCTGAATGTTGGAATTCTACCTCTGAAGCTTGGTACCCTATAGCCGTTACATGTCCTGGCTTTGGGTGCAGAGGTAGAGAACAGAGAGGAACAGTGCCTCACAGTCCTGCTGCACAAGGCAGACTCTGGCAGGCTTAAGGGTAAACTGCAAAGGGTAAGGGGTCCTGGAAGGTGTTAGCAGCAATGAGGGCATTGAACTCCTTGGATCATGGCAAGGTAAGGAGGTGCAAGTACACTCACTAATTGGATCAGAGAGCCATGAAGTCAGGCATTTAGATATTATTTCATCCTGGACTTTAAAAAAACAACTTTAGAGGCCAGCGCCATGGCACAGTAGGTTAATCCTTTTCTTGCAGCGTTGGCATCCCATATGGGTGCCAGTTCTAGTCCCGGCTGCTCCTCTTCCAATCCAGCTCTCTGCTGTGGCCTGGGAAAGCAGTAAAAGATGGCCCAAGTCTTTGGGCCCCTGCACCCACATGGGAGACTGAGAAGAAACTCCTGGCTCCTGGCTTTGGATCAGCACAGCTCCAGCCGTTGCAGCCAATTAGAGAGTGAACCAACAGACTGAAGATCTTTCTCTCTGTCTCTCCCTCTCACTGTCTGTAACTCTACCACTCAAATAAATAAACAAAATCAAAAAAACCCAAAAACTTTAAAGCTTTGTACCCCTTAGTTCAGATGAAATCTCAGCTGGAGAACAGACAAATAGAAGGTGAACATGAGCCACTCTGGGGTCAAAGCTGGGCAAACTCCCCAGACATCCTGCACCAAACTCTCTCTCCCTGAATAGTGACCTAGGAGTAAATCCAGTCTGGTCCAATCTCTTCCTACATCACACAGCATCCTGAGAATGGTGTCCCTCTGATGGTGTCTACTCAGAGGGACATTCAGGAAGTTCAGGAGAATGGTGCTCTCTCCAACTGTTTTATCTATTCAATGCTTCTGTTGATAGAGCTCCCTGTAGACAATTAATATAGCCTGGTCAAGTGAATGAATTGTCAAGTTAGCCAACTGCCATGTGTTGATGACATCTGAGAAACCAGGAACAGCAGCTCACTGGACAAGTATGTGTCACCAGGCCTGAGCTGATTTACATTTTTTGGAGCAATTTTCATACATGGTCTCTTTCATATCTCTTGACATCTCTTAAGTGGATGAAGGAGAGGTGTAACTATCAGTTCCATTTTATACTTAAAGAAACTGTAGCATAAAGAGTTCAAATGTCTTGTTCTAGGGTCAGAGAATAAATACCAAAGCTAGGAGATAAATACAGACTTCCTGACATAGTTTAGGATACATTCAATCTTATTCTATTGACTGCCTAGAAAATCCACTCTTCATGTATGGGCTCTTTGTTAAGAACCTTTATCCTGTATTCCCCTAGTCATGCTTTACATGAGGTAGCATTTCTGGGTAAGATTCCTTTGTGACCTGGACTGCAACAATATTTACCCAAATCATGTTTAGGACATATGAGTGATTGAGAAGAACTTAATAAATATTTGTAGAATGAAATAAAGGATGGAAAGAATTGCTGGTGAGCATCAGGCAGTGGATTTTCTCTATTTAAAAACTCCAGAGAACATTTCATCGTGGAATCAGCATTCTTGGACACATAAACTCCAGCCAGCCTGGAAATTGGAAATCAAGGGGGAAATAATTCACAAGTGTTTATTTGGACTGAGATGCATTGACAAGTAGGATGATTTAGAAAGGAAAAGAAGGCATTTAATAGAATACGTCTTGCAATCATCTAGTCCTAGATTTGGATCTTAAGTGATATTTACTAACAGTGTGATATGGAACAGACACCCAGTGCCTTTGCACCCTGCTTCCTCACGTGTAAAATGAGGACAACAGCAGCTGCTTCACGGGGTTCTCACTGAGGACACAAAGAAATAAAATAAATGACGCTCTTTGCCCAGAGTACAAAGTAAGTGGTAGCAGGTGCTGTGCTCTTCCCAAACTTCTCTTTTCCCTGCTTTAACCACATTCCACTCAAGTAAAGCCCAGCCTTGGTATCTGCCTGAAGCTTTCTCTGAATTCTTTATTGTTGAACCATCTTTCATCTCATATGTCTAACAGCCAATATCTACTGTCAATACTGCACATTTGAGTCCTTAGTTATTTGTTAATATTTTTATTTGTTCATGTATTTATTATTGTAAATAGTGCTCTGAGCACATTGAGGGCTGGGGTCATGCTTACTCTTATGTTACCAGCATGTTTAGCATAGAACTGACGCCTGTTAAGTGCCCTGTGTAAACATTTTAATTGACCCACAGGCTAGTTGAATGACTAGTACCCTCCACTTGATGCTAATGTCCTTTAGACTGGTAGAAAAGACTTAAAATTTGTCCCCAAGTCACTAAATGAAACTCGAGAAAATATTTGGAGATTACTACATGATTATATTTCTAGGATCAGGGGAACTGCTTAGGGAATTGTCATTTGGGAACATAATGGAGTGAGGGCAGTATGGTGGGCAAAAGTCCTCCATGTATTACTGGGAGAACAACCTGTTATAGTGGAGATCTTTGGTGCACAAGCTGGGAATGCATCAGACACGATTTCTTCATCATTAACTTGCACAATTATATCAAAGTCTATTTAAAACACATACTCATATTTATGTTGCAGTATTGGCATTAGTCACAACTTTAGCGATTTACTCAGTATATTTTAGTATTTTCTTGAGGGACTCCTTTGCTTGTTAATGATCTGTTAAGGGATTCAAATAGGCCTGGATTCAGAAAAACAGGGCCAGCTGGTAAGCCATCTTTTCTCAGAATGTGTGTCTGGGGAGAGTCTTGGGGTCCTAGAACTCAGGAAAAGCTTAAAGCCAAGAGCACTGCTCTGGAAATCAAGTACTGGTTCAAGTCCTAGCTAAGGATTTTGGTTAGAATGGGCCTTCACGTTCCTTCCAAAAAAACTTCACCTCAGACAACTGATGACAACCACCCTTATCTCCACCATCACTTCCTACCATCATTGGTTTGCACAGACCATTGGATGAAATGCCATTCTTTCTGTGTGAATAGAGGTGGGTGGTAGTCACTCAAAAAATTAAGAGAACACCAGATCCACTCACTGCCTGCTAGTTTTAACTGTCAAATAGACACTGTGACTTTGATACTGCTCAGCATATACAATTAAAATCTAAGCAAAATCAAACTTCAAAACTTGATGTTGAAATAGCAAAATACAACACAATGTGTGGCATCCACACTCTCTCTAGTTCACTCTGTATAGCCCAAGAGAACATCTCCCAGATAGCCTAGCCTTGACTCATGAGTCAAGTTCCAACCAAGGCCAGGGAGCTCAAAATTGACAGCCAGTGTTGATCATCAGGTTTGGAAGAATGAATATTCAAAGACCATGTACTCTCAACATTGCAATTTGCTTTGACTTGACATCTGTGCAAAGCATGTAGAAGTAGCAAAGGGAAACCATACACAAAGAATCAGAGAAAGGCTTCTCCTGAACCTAGGAAGGACAATGAGAGTGGCCTCTGCATCCCCTAGTACTCTGCACTAAGTCTTGGAATCGTTCCCCATATAAGAACAAAAGCTGTAGACCATGAAAGGCAAGATCAGGGGCCAGTGCTATAGCCTGTCGGATAAAGCTGCCACCTGCAGAGCCAGCATCCCATATAGGCATAGGTTCAAGTCTTGGCTGCTCCAGTTCCCATTAAGCTCTCTGCTATGGCCTGAGAAAGCAGTAGAAGATGGCCCAAGTCCTTGGGCCCCTGCACCAGTGTGGGAGACCCAGAAGAAGCTCTTGGCTCCTGGCAACAGCTATGGCTGTTGTGGCTATCTGGGGAGTGAATCAGTGGATGGAGGACCTCTCTCTCTCTCTCTCTCCTGCCTTTCAAATAAATAAATAAATCTTAAAAAAAAAGGCAGGATCTTGGCACCCATCCTGAGACCTGGATTGTTTTTTAGTCTCATTAGACTGGCACACCTGACCTGTAATGCAAAAAGAGGAAAGAAAGAGTACAAGGATAATAGAGAAAACAAACCAACAGACCAGGCTCACTAGTGACTAAAAATGGAATAGGTCCAGCCACATGGCTGGCATCACAAGGGCTTTATGCAACTAGTTGTGGTCACTGTGGGCCAGTCCAAGTTGTGTGAGGGAATGCACTAAGAAGTCAACACACACAGATCTCTGAGCTGCGTGAGGCAGGGAGGCACACTTGCTCACTGTTCCAACAGTACCAGGTGGCTCCAGTTTGAACAGATAGAGAAAGCCAGTATGAACTTTTGGTTCAGACCTAGATCTGGCTGGAGCTTAGGGAAATGATTTTCCTATGAGCATCCTCTTCTGTTGTCCAGGTCCTTCCCTTCTTACAGGTTGAGGTCATAGGCACCTTTCAGTTCTAACCCACTTCTAGTCTCTGTGTTCTGTGAAACTGGCACTGCACCCTCCACACAGGTCTTTTGTCTGTCAGGACTATGCTAGAACCCACAGTTTGACTTAGCAAGTTTACACTTGAGGGAAACCATGAGGCAGCCTTGATTAATAATGGCAGAACAGAAAGAATAGCAGAAAAAGACTTGGCCTCTATGATAGAATAAATTTGCCTCATTGGCCATGATCCTCTTATGAGCTTCTTTACCCAAGAGAACATTCAACTTGTTGAATTTTTAAGTTTTGTCTGAGACTTGTTCTATGGACTTTCTGTTATAGGAAGCTGAACTTAACCTGCATAGGTACAGAAGCCCATCAATTAGAATTTCTGGGGGAATATTCTCCTGGTAGCCTGTTGGGTTCAGGCAAGCCACATCTGAAAGTTGAGCCAAAGTGGACTTAGAGCAGTGGGTTTCCTTAGATAGTATTTTCCTCCTCTTCTAAAATACTCAGCTCTGTGGTTCTGGAACCCTTGGTTCCTCTGGGCTAAGGCCAAGAGATGGAGAGAGGGAACTTCTTGGTTTTGTGATTGAGGACAGTGGTTTGCCAGGGCCAGAACTCTAGAGCACTGGATACATGGAGACACCCTGCATTACTGGTTGTCCTTTAGATAAAAGAGAAGAGATATAGCAACTAACAGACTATGCACATGAGCATGCATAGAATAATGAGCAAGAATTCTCTGCATGTACAGAATGCTGCAAAGAACAGATAAATTACTTATTCAGGTGTTCTCATTGAGCATAAAAACATACAGCAGTCTTCTGGAAGGAAGGCAATCGGTAGCATCTATTTCACAACATGTATGCTCCCCTAAAGATTCAACTGAATTAAATTTTATCATTACTTGGACAATCCAAGTTCTATAAAAGCAGGTGAAACTCAGAACCCTCACAAACATGTATATTGAGCTATCACTATGTGCCATAAACATGGTCCCTGTCCTGGAAAAGCTTCAAATTTAGTCAAAAGTCAAGACCAACACATCACCTAGATGGCTCTTATGAGTCAACCTGATCTATACTTAAAAGAGAAGCTCAATGCCACTTTTTTCAGAAATAACACCCATATTCTCACCCCTGCTGGAGTTCATTGCACTTCCAAAACCTCTAGCTCTTTTTTGATATTTGTCATATGTTGTAACCTATTGATTTGAGGCTTGAGAATTTGTATGTGTGCATGTGCACACACATGCATCTTCTCTCCTCCACAATTGTCTGAGTTTCTTAATGATAAATACTAAGTCTTACAGAGTTGTGCCTTCTCCATGATGTCTGAGAACATGGTTAAGCACTGGTAAATTACTGGCTGTAACTAGAGACAGATGGCAGGGCAGGCCCTTTCAGAAGAAGAATTTTACTGGAGAACACAGGGAGCCACTGGGGTAAGGTCTTCAGTGTTAGTAGAATCTAAGCACATAAACAAGTGGGGAGAACACTACCAGGAATGGTGGGAGATGAGAGGGTGGCGTATTTTCCATGACTTGAGTGAATTGCTGTTCAACTGGGCACAGGTGGCTGGCAGGCAACAGAGGTACCACAGCAGAAATCTGGCTCTGGGACTCCACTGAGATCCTTTGATAGTCATTTTTGTCTTTTCATTGGAGAATGTCATTTGTAGGATGTAAGGGCAGAGTAATGAATCTTTAAGAGACATTTGACCCTAAATTATTTGTCAGCCTGAAATGCTAAGACAGCTTCCACTTAAGAAGCCAGTGGTATGGAAGGAGTCAGTAGTAACAGAAGCCTCAATGAGCCACTAAAGGTACGACATAGTAAAAACGGGTAGACCAAAATACTGCTGTTGTAGAGGCAGAATGCCAAGCAAGGAATCTCTTCTCCTCCATGTCACATTCAGGGCCAGGGCCAGTGGTCATTTTATTTTATGGAAACTCTTACATTTTCTCTCTCTCTCTCTCTTCTCTCTTTCTTTTCTCTTCTCTCTCTTTTGCTCTCTCCTCTCTTTTAAAGAGATCTCTCTTCTCTCTTCTCTGTCTTTCACTCTCTCCTCTCCCTCTATCTTTTAAAGAAATTATACTCTTGGAAGGCCTTATGTTACACAGCAATACATACACATACAAGGATGTGAGGAAATCTAAATGCTCTACCAATATCCCTAATTTTCCTGGCCTTCACCTTCCCTGTAACTTCAGAGAGTGGGAAATAAGAACAGTGTAGGGTGGAAGGAAGGGGGTGAGGAACGGGGGCCCCAGCAGCCTGTAAACTGAAGACATGCTGATTTGCCTGATTTTCCTATCAGGGAAGCACTAGATAAGATCCAAAAGTAGGAATAACTCCTACCCATGATCAACAACATAAAACAAAATCATGAACCAAACCAAACCAATTAAGCCCTCACCAGTGTTCAGGCCAATAGGGCAACAGATTTAGTTTCCACTGGGAAAAGTAATGTTGCTAATAGAATTTTAAAACCTTGTCCTAACAGATCCATGACGCGGACCACTGGTAGGACACTTGCCTGTATCACTGATATTAAGACATTGCTCATATTCTGGCTTGTTCTTTATAAAACATGGGGTGATTTCAATTCAGCCCAATTACTATGGGAGGAAATAGTTACTATGTGGGTATAGAGCTTGTGCTGTGAGTTATCCATACAATAGCCTCTTTCAACTTCTTTACTCTTACCAAAGACACAGAGGCTTGGGGAAAACAGGTCAATCCAGGTTTGGCCCAAATGAAACCTGAAGGGAATGAAAGTGGGAAAGAACATCTCACTTGACTTAGACGTCTCTCCTTTTTCCCATAACTGTCTCTTAAGTCAGTTTCCTCCCTGCTTTCAGCCATCAAGGGACACCCTGTTATTAAAGGACAGCAGGGATGGTGGCAAGTTACATCATGAATGTCATAGAATTAAGTCAGTATGTCTTTGTGGAGAGGCTGCTTCCCAAGTAAACAAACACTTACAGAGAAGAGGTACTATCTGGGTATGGTCAGTGATACCTGAAATCCAGAAGGCAGGCTGGTCTCAGCCTTCAGACAAACCCATCAATGGCTATAGAATCAAGAGCTGCCTCCTAGTAAGACATAAGAAGAATCAGAGAATGGAGGGTACACTGTGATCCTTAGAAATCCTGGAAGATGTTTCCTTGAAGAAATAGATAAGGTCATTGCCCTTGACAGTTTTAATTCTCAAGTGCTGTGAAATAATTCTCTAATTGCTCAAGTACAGATAGGAAGAGAATATCATTTGAACCAAAAAGACAACAAAAAGATGAAAATGAGCCTGTCATAATATAGTACGATAACTTTGAGATCAATCCTGGACACGCCCCCTCTCCTCTTTAGATCTCTATGATTTTGACAAGTGACATAAGCTGTCAGTGCCTCAGTTTTGCTGCCTGTTAAAAGCAGATAATAATGAATGTGGTCATTTTGTATGGCCATGGTTAGAATTAAATAATATGCATATAAAATATCTAGCACATAGTAAGTGTTGACTAAGATAATTCTGAGAGTAACATTGCATACTAGAAATGGTTTGAGGAAGAGCCCTTGTTAGATTGGTTCAGCTTCTGAATGTTCTGAGCTTAGCAGCAAGAAGGCTACTATGCCCCACCCTAAGTTCAAGAAGAGTATGCTCTGCTATGGCCTGGGAAGGCAGTAGAAGATGGCCTTAATCCTTGGGCCCCTGCATCCATGTGGAAGACCCAGAAGAAGCTCGTGGCTCCTGGTTTAGGATTGGCGCAGCTCTTGTGGGGAGCAATCCGGACTGGACTGAGTTACTGGAATTAAGACTTATTCTATGCATCTGCTCTCCCACAATATGGCGCTGGGAGAGAAGTAAACAGCTTCCGCACAGCTGCCTCCAGTTCAGCTAATGGACTGTAGGACTTGCTCCTGATTGGAGGAGAGCAGCGTACTCGGCGTGTGGGCAGCCGAGTTAGGATTGGCGGAGGAGGACTATAAAGGAGGAGAGAGCCGGCATGCACCGGGAACATCTAAGGGGAACATCTAGTTGAAGGAGCACCTGTGCAGCCCCCGAGAAGAGCCGGCCGGCGGTGTGCCGCTCCCCTGCGGAAGTGGGGAGGGCGGCCGGGGGGAGCTGCCCTTCCACGGAGGTGGAAGGGATAGTAGCCAACCCGGGAAGAGCCAGCAGCAAACCCGGGGAGGGCCAGGCAGACGAAAGAACAGCGCAGGGTCCTGTGTCGTTCCTCTACGAAGAGGGGGAGCGACAGCTCTGGCCAGTGCGGCCAACTGGGGAGTGAACCAGTGGATGGAAGACTTCATTCTCTCTCTCTGCCTCTCCTTCTCTCTCTATGTAATTTTAACTTTCAAATAAATAAATAAATAAATCTTTTTTTTTAAAAAAAGAGTACAAATGGAAAAGCTCATGCATAGCCTCTGGACTTTGACCATGATGGTGCCACTGGTATCTTCATCCCTTTGGTTTACCTTTGGAGTTTGACAGCAAAATAAAAGGCAGCCTGGCAGATAGGCAGCAATTGGATTACTGGATTCTAACCTATTCAAATAATGGCCTTTGCAGGTAAAGGATGAGCAGGGTTTGCAGCAGCAGGAACACACATGCTCCCCTTCACACTCCCTGAGAAGAGACAGTACAGTTCTCCATGCGCTGCCAGTGGCTGAAGGAATTCCCCCATGTCTCTCCAGTTCTCCTTATTCTCTGTCCTTTCAATTGCTCCTTCCTTCTCTTTCCACACCATGTTAAGGCAGATGAGGCAATTTTCCTTTCCACATTTGGAATTTCGTGATCTAATAAAGGGACCCAATAGCAACAGCAGCAGCCCAGTGCTGATGTAACCTGGAGATGTCTCAGTCTTCATTGGGTCCAGAGGGATGACGATAATAATGCCACATTAATAAAAAGGAGGAAAGTAGGTTTTCATGAAAATGAGGATTGAATTCATTGAATTATATAGAGTGAGATGCAATGTATAAAATACGGATTAAAATCCTTATTTTAAAATTATTTAAAATTAAAATTATTTAAAAATTATTTTAAAAATTATTTTTACCATTTAAAGCAAACTCATATTTTGAGTTTTCACACACACACTCAACAGGACATAGGCTATCAATCTTCTTAAAGAAAAAGACTGATTAACAAATCTCGGAGAGCCTTCTTGCAGAAATTGACAAGCTGATTCTAAAATTCATATGTAAACATCAGAGACTCAGAATAGAAAAAACAATATTGGACAGGAAAAAACAAAGCTGAAGACTCACACTCTTGATTTTAAAATTTACTACAAAGCTACAGTAATCAAGTCAGCGATACTGCTCTAAGTACAGACATATAGATGAACAGAACAGAATTGGCCTTCCAGAAATAAGCTCTTGCATTTATTGTCCTCTGCCTTTTGACAGGGGTACAAAATAATACAGTTTGGAGGAAGACACTTATCAATTAAAGTAGCTGAGACAAGTGTGTGTACATGTGCAAAAAAAGTATGGAGGAATAGTAAGAAAAGGAGAGGAAAGAACAGGAGGGGGGAAAGTGATCATCATCATACTGTGCACTATATGTAAAACTTAACTCCACCTGAATTGTAGAACCAAATTTAAAAACTAAAGCTATAAAACAGTTGAAAGGAAAAATAGAAGTAATTTTTCCTGACCCTTGCTTAAGGAAAACCTTTTTAGATACGACACCAAAGCACAAGTAACAAAAATTAAATAAACTGGACTTCATAAAATCAAAACTTTAAGTGCTTTAAAGTTTATCATCAAGAAGGTCAAAAGGCACCCCATAGGATGGCAGTAAGTATTTGTAACTCATAAATCTAATAATGAATTTGTATCTAGAATATACAATGGATTCCTACACAACAATAGAAAGACAAATAACTCAGGTAAAACATGGAGAAGAACTGAATGGATATTTATTCCCCCCAAATGTGCACATCACAAGGAACCCAAGAAATGATGTTCAACAACATTAGTAATAAGGCAATGCAGCACAACAAACCCAGAATGAGATACCACTTCGTGCTCAGTAGTGTGGCTAACACTCAGTTGTCTGTCAACTGATGAATGTAAAAACAAAATGTGGTATATCAATGTAACAAGACATTATTCACCATAAAAAGAAAGAAGTGCTGATGCATACTATAGCATGAATGAACCTTGAAACCCTAATGCTAAGTAAAAGAAGCAAGACTCAAAGGCCACATGGTGTATGATTTCATTTCTATGAATTGTCTGGAATAGGCACATTACAGAGGCAGGGTGTGTCAGTGGTTACCAGGAACTAGAGAGAGGGGAAAGGACACAGTGTTTATTTTTGAGGGTGATGAAAATGATTTGGAATTAGACAGTGGTATTGATTGCACACAAATGCAAAAATGTGAAAAAATACTTCATTGTATACTTCAAAAAGGTTATTTTTATGGTGTTCTGTGATGCTTTGGTAAAGTTGTTATATAAAAAAAATCAAAATAATCTAAAAGTTACAAGGCCACACAATAATGGACCTGACAACGAAAACAGGACTTCTTAATTCACTTATAGCCCCGCTTTCGTTTTCTTCTGCAGTATTTTCCTTTAATTTTTCCTAGTATGTTGACTTTTTTTAAAGATTTTATTTAATTAGTTGACAGGTAGAGTTACAGACAGTGAGAGGGAGAGAAAGAGAGGTCTTCCATCTGCTGGTTCACTCCCCAAATGGCTGCAACGGCTGGGACTGGGCCAATCTGAAGTCAGGAGCCAGGAGCCTCCTCTGGATCTCTCATGCGAGTTCAGGGGCCAAAAGACTTGGGCCATCTTCTACTGCTTTTCCAGGCTATAGCAGAGAGCTGGACTGGAAGAGGAGCAGGTGGGACTAACTAGAACTGGCACCCAGTGGGATGCTGGCACCATAGGTGGAGGATTAACCTACTGCACCACAGCGCTGGCCCAGTGTGTTTACTTCTGCTGATTTCTGTAAGTCATTTAAAACTCATTCTAGAACAAGCAGGACAATAAACAAATAAACACACTCAATCTAGCCAAGTTTAGTTCCTGACTCAACTTAGGATATGTCCTATTACATTGATTTTTTTTTTTCATTTTTCAAGAGGACAGGGCATTTCTTTCTTACCCCAGCATTTTCTCTCTTATTGTAACTGAGATATAAGGATAAGTAGCTTTTCTAAGATACCATATTTCTGGCTATTTTCTCCCTGCAACTCTCACCTGATGAAACAGTTGCATCAAAAAGCATTAAAGAACATAAGGACTCTAAGAAATGACAAAGTGGATGAAATTCATTTTAGTGAGTGCTAAGATCACTATTTATAAGAGGAGGAAGGAATGCCCCAGCCCCTTCCCTGGAGCTTCCACAAGAGTAGTCTGTGATGCTGCAATTCTGGTGTTTCAGGCTCCTAGGCACCTCTAAATCATGTAAGACACAAAAATCACTTCATTTTCTAGACCTATCTGGAAATACAAAGATTTCCAGTGTTTCCTGGAGTTGTCCTTGGAGCCAGCAACCCTACCAACCCAAAGCCTGGTTATCCGCGAAGTAGGATTCAGTCTTCTTACCCAGAGACTGAACTCTTCAGGCAGCAGGACTGGGTCTTGACAGGTGAGTATGACCACTGGCTGAGTGTGCCTATGGTGAGGCCGTGCAGCTGAAAGCTTGTGGAGATAAATCCTGATCCAGAGTCCATGGTAACATCTGGAAAATCACGGTCAGAGCTGGGAAGAGTTTTCCAAGGGCAGCTTCCAATTATGAGGGTATAACTCTGATGGTTCTCTAGGTCAATTCATTTTTGTGTGACTCCTACTGATATGGGCTGGGATGTGGAAACCTGCTGTGGCATATGGCATCTGAGAAATCTGATGTGGGATGATGAGCCTTTGAATCAGAGGTGGAAGGGGTCTTGGCTTAGAAGATACTGAATGTGGTAGATGCTGTGATTTGCTGCACCATCATTTCCAGCAACATGACTGCAGCATTCTGGCAGGGTCAGCCCATTGTCCAAGCCTTGGGTAACCAAGCCCTTGTGCTTGTTAGGGAACTCTGTTATGATCCAGAACTGAAATCTGGGTCTTGGTTATTAATTACCTAATTAATTCCATCCAGATACAGTTATCGAGAAAGAAAGGTGTGACATGCCAAGTGCTAGAAGCTGGAGTAAACAAGATATTCACATTTCCTATTTTTATAAATTCTACAGGAGTCACAATTCAGGCCTCTGCAACCTTCCAGAACAAGTCCACTTCCTCTTGCAAACACTGCCATGTTCCCATACCTTTCTTGCCCAGAAGAAAAATCTCCATTTCTAGTCATCCTTTATCCCTGGCCATTCTTCTTGTACTCCTATCACCTTGGTCTGTCCTCCTCTGTTCCAGCTCTGGTTTTTCAATGTTCCCCTTCAGATGTGGTACCCAGGCACTTGCTCTAGCTGGGCTGGGCCACTATACTACCCTAAAGCTACTGCCTCTCTTTCTGTGGACAATTACACTTCTATTCATGGAGACTGCATTTCCTTTCACATTTTCCTTTTGAGGTCACCTAAAACTTATGCCAGAGATTGCTATCATTTCATGTAAAATCCACTTATTTCTTGAGTACACTGCTAGACTATATTTTCCAGACTACCTTAAGTTATATGTGGCTATAGAATGTATTCTAGCCCATGGAATGTGTGCAGAACAGAGAAGTGTCCGATATCAAATCTTTGGAAAAACAAATATGTTCTGTCATGTCACTGTTTTCTGGTTTTGCCAAGTTGATGCCAGAACACAAGACCCCAGCAGACAAGAGAACCATGTGACAGAAGGAGCACAGATCCCACAGTCACTGAGAGGATGCATGGTTTAGGCAATCTAGGATATCCTGACTAGTATGAATGACTATGTCTTTTTTTCAGATGAGCTGATATAGTCAGTTCTATTATAGTTCAGTGTGTGCTTATATAATTAGCCAGTTACAATATAATTGCAGGATTTCGTATTTCTAAGCCTAGGATAAATGGGCTTAAAGGTGGGGAGGTTTCTTTTTTCTTTTTGGTAATAGTAACCTCATTTATAATCAATTTGGCATCTCTGATTGTTGGGGTGGGGATTGTCTAAGCCCATGGGCCTAATAAGGCGTGTGAAATCACTTGGTCTGACCCTGCCAAGGCAACCACAAGTAGGATTCAAAATTCAATAAATCCATAGCAGGCTAATTTTTAAGTTGATAATTGTATATGGTCTGTGATGATATTATAAATACCCAAACCGCCCCTGGCATAAAAATGTTCCCTACCCCCTGAACAGCATGTGTATTGATAGAAGAATGAATAGAGGCCATATATGCCTAGAAAACATAAAGGAGTAAGCACTGGCCCTGTAGAATGCAACAACTGACAGTTTTGTGTTTATGTTGTGTTTTATGTATGTGCATTGTAAGAAGCTAAGAAATCTTATGCATAAACAATAAAAGTAAGTCACCAGGGGGCCATTCATTTCACCTTTATCTTTGTACAAGAAGTAGTGTCATCGATTTTGCAGCATGAATCCACACTAAACCTGATCTCCAAAGTAATTATACTTCCTATTTGTAAAATTCAATTCTGTTTAATTCATTAATTCATCCATCTATATATCCATTTAGCAAATATGTGTGGTTAGTCTGCTGTAGATTCAGTACTCCAGCAGACTTATATTATCTAGCAGGATAATAAGAATTAGAAGACATGACTTCACGTCCAATAAACCTTTAATTCAATGCAGAGACAACTAACTATAAGTAAAACTGAATGAAATGTCAAGCACTAAATAACTTCGTACTATCAAATTAAGCAGTGCAGATATTAAGAGTTAAAGAATTTCTAGGAAGGAGACTGATAATTCAATTTCAACAGTACAGTACTTATTGAGCACCTATTATGTGACATTAGATGGATTTTTCTTATGGGTGTTTGAGATTTTAATTTCAACAGCATTTATTTTGTATCTAGGCTGTGTGAAGCACTGAGAATAAAGATACCTGCAAGAAGCTTACTGCAGAGTGAAAGAGACCATGAGATATGTGTGTAGAAATAATGACAATGATATCTGTCCAGCAACAAGCTCAGACTTTTGTGGCAAATTTTTGAGGGTAATGGCTGATCCTTGCCCTTCTCTGCTTCCTTCTCTCTCATGCTCTGAGCCACCCCCATAAAGTCCTCTCGCACTCCCTGTAGGCTGGTTTACCATCTCTCTCCAAGAGCTACACATTGTTCAAAACAGACCTCCTTCCTCAGTTGGTAAGTGAAGAAGATCTAAACTGTCAATAAGACCAGATCGTGATCTATTTCTGTGCCTATTCCTTGACATTCTCAGGGCAACCAAGAAAAGACAAAATGTTCCAGAATCCGTGCATGGGACAACAGGTGTATATATACCAGATAGGCACTGCTAAGAGCGGAAGGGACACAGGGCCTTCTTTGTGTTCCTAAACGAATTTTTCACAGAGGAAGGACTGGAAACATGTTGCAGTATTTAGTGTGAGTAAACGTTTAACTGATTCAGAATTAGCGTTCCTTTGCTGTATCTGATAATGGTAATGTGGTTAGGTAAGGAAATACCCTCAGGATTAGGAGATGCATGCTGAGCTAGGTAGTAGTCAACAATCACGCTGCCCACAATCCACTTCTTAAAGGGATAAGTAAATTTAATAAGTCTGGCAAACGTTAGCAGTATTTGAATCTAGATATAGGGTGTACAGCTGTTCATTGTGTTATTATTTCTAATTTCCTGTATTTTTGAGCATTTTCATCATAAATTCTCTGCATTTTTGAAGATTTTCATAGAAAAAAATTCAGTTAGGAAATGCCTATCCACCAGGCAGCTCACCAGCCCACCCACCCCTGTCTCCACTCTCTTTTTTGATACTTAATATCTGAAATTCCACCTTCAAGGTCCCCAATTCAATTTAGCTGAAGAATTTAAGGCAAACTGCTTTAGCAACTAGTCAATATTATGTACAAATAAATACATAATACAGATGCTAGCTAGAGATTATAGGTGAAAAGAACATGAGAAGACTGTACAAATTGTAATAGAGAGTTACACATAGCGGGTAACAGCAGAGATTCGTAGCAGTGTTGTTCAATAGAACTTTCAGCAATGATGGAGATGTTATCCACTGACATTATCCAGTATGGTAGCCACTAACTACAGCTCACTGATGGGTACATGAAATATGGCTAGTGTGAATGAAGAATTAAACTTTAAATTTCATTTAAAGTTAATTAATCCAAACCTAAAAAGCTACATGTGGCTAGGAGCTACCATATTGAACCATGCAGCTCCAGAAACCTGAGTCTTAGAAAGGCAGAATAACTTCCTCCTAGAAGTGAGTTGGTACCTGGGGAATAAACAAAGGGTAAGAGAACACAAAGGATGTGTTAAAATAAATGGCTGGTTGGAAAAAAAATAAAGAAAAGATGAAAAGCTAATGGTACACCTTAAAGGAATGTGTGTTCCTGGATAATATTTCAACTGGACAAGTCACAGTTATTGTAGAGTAGATCTACCCCATATCAAATCTTTACACATAGCTTATAGTTATGCACTGAGTTTATGATACTCATCTATTATTATAGAAATGGGGGTTTCTGGAGGATGGACTTCATCAAATTACCAGGATCTTTCCAGGCCCATTGAGTAAGTAAAATGCTAAAGGCAGGGCACAGGTAGTGCCACTCACTTCTGCACCTTCCTTACCTCTTATTTTAACCCAATACTTCAGTCAAGGGGAAGCGGATACTTCTCATATAGCCAGAAGTGATGACCAGAAGTCAGTCACATGCAGGCAAAAATGATGTTAAGAACACAAAAGAATCGGGAAAAGACTGAATTTGTTAGAGAATTCTGTTTGGCTTGAAAAGCTAGAAGCTCTAAAGTCTCTTGCTAACTTGATTTTTCTTTCATTTTTTTCAATGTCACTTCTCCTGCTAGAATAAAGAACAAAGTCCAGTCTCTTACCAGACAGGCAAGCACAGAATAGATGGTACTACACACCACTGCAGAGCTGCAGATTAGTCCTTCTGCTGGACAGCATGAGGTAGAAGAGGGAATCTATCAGAGTGAGAAGCAGCTAATTCACTCTAAAGATATGGAAGAAAACTAAAATAATACTATTAGCTCAAGTGAAGAAGCTGAATCTTCTCAGAGTTTTAAATTAAGTAGTTTTTGTTCTAGTTAATATATTAAAGACCCATGTGCAGCCTATTGTTTTGTGGAGTTAAGTGGATCCATATGTTAAATTTAAAAGGTGGAGGCAGAGGGGAGTTTTGTTTATTTCTAGTTTTATTTGGCAGAATATAAAACGCACTGGATTCAGAATTGGAAGACTTGGGCTCAAATCCACGCCTTTCTTGAGCCCAGCCAAGTGCCCATGGGTAATCATTTTAATACCCACCCAATCTGCTTCAATGGTGGTTGTGGCAGCTTTTCCCAAGTAGGACTGAGAATGAGGCCTTATTATCCTAACCCAGGAGGCCTGCAGGGTGTGCTCCGAATCAAGTGGATGATTGGTGAAAACACGCTGCCAGGGAGGAATCCCAGGGTAGGTTTGGATTGGACTTTAAGAATTTGCATTTCTCACAAGTTCCTAGGTGATGCTGATACTACTGGTTTGGGTAGCATACTTTGTGTACTAATGCTCAGTCATTGTATGTAATGAACTGATTTTTCTCCTATGCATCTAGAGTGGTACAAGCTATGAATCATCCTTGGGAAAATGGACAAAACCAGTTACTCATATCACTTTCTGTGAGACACTGTTCTCTCAGGGAAGCTAGTGTGGTTGTAAGGATCAATGCGGAGAAAAAGTTGGAGATGTGTTGGCCACTCGAAGGCAGCATTAAGCCATAAGCCTCTGTAACTATCAACAGTCGCTTGATAAAGTCTGAAGTTTGTTCTTTGCTTTACATTTTGACATCCTTGAATTTCTTCGTTCTAGAAGTAGTGCTCACATTTGAGCCACCCATCAGAATTACCTGCATCAATTACTGAAAATTTATGGGCCTCACTTTCAGAGTTTCTGATGCAGTAGGTCTGGGGAAAGAAACAAGGTCCTGGATTCCCAACAGGTGAAACTGATGGTGCTATGTTCAGATCACACTTTGAAACTACTGGATCATTCATCTCAGCTTTCTTTGTCTTCTATCTCTGTAGCCTCTAGTTCAGAAAACTAGGCAGCGAATTCTGCCCACGTGTTTTTCAAAATAAAGTTTCATTGCAACACAGCTGCACTACTCATTTATGTCAACCTACAAGGGCAGAGATGAAACATGGCAACAGAGACTGTTTGGCCTGCAAAGTCTTAAATATTTATAATAGCTCTTCCCAGCCAAAGTTGGCCAACCTCTTCTAATCTTTCTTCTCCTTAATCATAATATTTATTAATTATCTTCTAGAAACAAACCACTTTTTTGAATTAACACATAGTAATTAAACATATTTATGTGGTATAGTGTGACAGATACTTCAATACCTGATACATTGTATAATGATCAGGTCAGAGTAACGAACTATAATCTCAGATATTTAAATATTCTTGTATTTCACTTTCATAACCATATAAATCAATTTGGGGCTCCTCCTATCTCAGAGGGAGGAGAAATTGGCCTAAAGGCACATAGAATCCGAGTCAGAACCAGCTACAAAGTTTGTGGAGACCAATGTATAATTGAGGACCCTTGATCAAAGATTAGGAATTTCATAAAGAGCATTGAATAAAGTCTTCCTAGTGTGGGGCCCTTTGTGGCTGCACAGGTGGAATCCCTTGGAGCCTGCCCTGTCCTGAATGGAGAGCCCCATCTTGGCTTTATGTCAGGACCTCTGCCCTACCATGACCACTGAAGAAGCCTCACACACCATGGCCAACACACATGGGATAGCGCACTGCAGCTCTCCTTTGGAGACAGAATCTGCTCACTTGAGAAACCATCCCAAATCTATTTCTAGCATCCTTACACCATGACACTCTCACGGTCCAATTATAATCTCCTTAGGGGAGGAACACATCTTTGTATTCCCAAAAAAGCTTGGCATCTGAAAGCTACTCAATAAATATGATTAATTACTTATATAAAAAATTTCTCCCTTGTCCTAGAGAAGATTTAAAATAGCTTTTTGGTAAATCATTGCTATTTAGAGGATATCAATAAAGACAAAGCATAGACAGACATTGCAGGAATTACTGGGGCTCTGTAAAAGAATCAAAAAACTAATTGAACTATAAGGACTTTATACCTTTATTTTGCCATCACTCAAAAAATCAGAGAGGGAGAACAAGCATTTGGACCAGTGTGTAGGAAGCCACTTAAAAGACCTGTGCCCATATCAGAGTACCCTGGTTTGACCTCTGGTCTACTCCAGTCTTTCCCTCCCAAATAACACAGACCTGGCATTACGTGGTTTCCTGCCACCCATGTGAGAGACCTGAATTGAGTTCCCAGCTCCCACTTCAACCCTCTAGCCCTATGGCAGGCACCTGGGGAGTGAAGCAGAGGGTTGGGGTTCTCTCTTTTTTCTCTAACTGCCTGTCTCTTTCCCTCTCTGTTTTCCTCCCTCTTGAATAAATAAATAAACAAATAAATAAATATTTTAAAATTATATTTATGCCGGTACCGCGGCTCAGTAGGCTAATCCTCTGCCTTGCAGTGCCGGCACCCCGGGTTCTAGTCCCAGTCGGGGCGCCAGATTCTGTCCCAGTTGCCCCTCTTCCAGGCCAGCTCTCTGCTGTGGCCCAGGAGTACAGTGGTGGATGGCCCAAGTGCTTGGGCCCTGCACCCCATGGGAGACCAGGAGAAGCACCTGGCTCCTGCCTTCGGATAGGCGCGGTGCGCCGGCCACAGCGCGCTGGCCGCGGCGGCCATTGGAGGGTGAACCAATGGCAAAGGAAGACCTTTCTCTCTGTCTCTCACTGTCTACTCTGCCTGTCAAAAAATATATATTTATAAAAAAGCATGAGGGATCCCAGACTAGAATCAAGTGTCTCCCAATATGAGACCCTGGGTTATTCTCTAAACTCACACAGACAGTCTTTCAGTTTGGGCTTTCCCTCTATGAGGTGTAAGTGACAGCAATTCGAAGACACTTGCAAAGCCAAGCCAGTGTGATCCTCTGAAAAGATGCGGCATCTCATGCTATTTGATCGCTATATTCTCTGAGCATTTAATCTTCTCAAATATTTTGCAATCACTTCCTTTAATTACAGAGAAAACACATTGGCATGATGTGGGTGCTCAGGAGCATCCCCTCTTGTCTCCTTATTTCTGTTTAATCAAGAATTTGAATCACCTTTCAGCTTTCTAATCCTATAATCCTAAAAGGAATTTACTCTGCTCCAAACTCTGCTTGGCAAGACTTGTACTGTAGAACCTGCAGTCCTTTCACAAAGACGACGAGAAGGGATAGAAAATCCTGGAGGCTGTTTACTGGTTTACATCCAGAAAATCAGGAAATTGGGCCCCTTGAGAAAGTCCACTTTAGCTAATATTCCAGAGACATGGATCTAGAAGCCCTACATTCAATTTACCTGGAGCATTTGTTAGAATTTTAACCTTTTGGGTGGATTCCATTGTTGACACACCAAACTGTAATCTGGAGACAGGAGACTGATCACCTATCCTTGAGAGGGTCTTCAAAAACTCTTGGAAAATGCATGTTTAGAGAAAACTATGCATAGACTGTACAAAATTGCACCAAAATAAATTCCATTTGCCATGAACTCTTAGAAGGATTTCAAATATAGCTATCATTTATCATCTACATACCTATATTTTAATTTCCTTGAGTGTACTAAAAATTTAGAAACAAGTGGCTAACATGCACAAACTCAATATGCAGTCATCGTATTATTACATTCCATCTGGAACACTCACTAGTGATTAATATTATAACCTCCTTTTCAAGATAATGATTTTTTTTTAGAGGATCAAGTAGTGCTGTAGCTAAAAAGACCCTAGACCCATATGTCATGGCTGTGTGATTCAAAAAGAATATTCAGGAACAATTAATTGGTCATCTCTACATATGTAGCAATGTTGGTTTGTAGATTAAGGTGCCCTGAATTCAGGAGGATTGTTGAATTCAGAGACACCTCCGAAGTCCAGGCAACATGACTGCACTGGCCACACCACCAGCATTTCCGAGACAGACTGTACCTAAAATATTCTCACTTATGTCTCCATAGAACACTATAAAATCCTAGAAATCTCAGCGCTTTAATAGCTAAATGATACAAACTCAACACATTCAGAAGTACACTAAAATCCTTTCTCAGGATTTGGGTTTGTAATTTGGGGTCAGAGAATGTGGTCATCATTTCTAAGAAAAAAGGCATAAAGCTCAAGACGAGATTGTTTTCATGTTTTCAGACTAAAAATGTCTTCCTCCATCTGAAATGACGATCTTGCTTTACCAGCCACACAGCAGTCCTCGCTCACAAGCTGCCAGCTAATGCCTGCTTGCTCTTTCCTATTTCCCTGTTCTCTGAGAGCAGGAGCATCATTTGCTAGTTTTTCTTCCTTTCATACACACACCTGCAGTTTTTCTCACACAGCTCAATTAATGCTCTAGACTAGTAGGAGATGATGGCCCCTGCTTAATTCAAGGAACTTATCAGTAAAATGAATCAATGTGTCCCAGACCCCACACTGGGAGGAATGTGGATTTGTAAGCACCACTTTATCAGCCCCAGTCCTGAACCAGGGCAGACTTTTTCTCAGAGCTTCCATATGCTCAACTCACATGGATCAATAGAAGCACCATATTGTCTTCAGAAATGCTTTACATCCTCACTCTTTCTGATATACAGATGGCTTATATTGTTTTTCTTTTTTTTCTCAAATGTAGGGATGTCCTATAACTTCAGCTGACAATGTCAGGTAGGGAAGCAGCCCATGGTGAGTTTCACAACCACTGATGTGGGAGATACCTTATAATAAACTGGGTTTTAAATGGTCCCAAATGGACCTTGCATAACTTAAAAGCATAGAAATGCAGCAACTTTGGAACTCAAGTGCAATCTTACCCGCAAAAGTGCTTTTCTGTAATAAGGCAAAAAACCAACAGTTAGGAGAGCACAGCTGCCCAACCAGAAGCGAAGCAAAGTCCCACCAGGAGTGAGTCAACATGCTCCAGGCGACAGCTGGGTAAACATTTCTGATAAAGCCTCACAGTTTTGATAGAACCACATATGTGTGTGTGTGTGTGTGTGTGTGTGTGATGGTACAGTTGGGTGGATTGATAGCTGCTTGACTATCTGTAACAAAAAAGTATTAAGTAGGAAAATGTCGACACAATGGAGCAGATGAAGAGACATATAAATAAGGATGGTGATGTAAACAGAATGATGTTAGCAGGAGAAAGGATGCAGATATTCAGCCTAGATCAACAAAACTTGGATATAGAATGGGGAAGGTCAATCCCTGATTGGCTCTCTTCAAATACATCAACAACCAAGATAGGGATGAAAGATAAGACTCATACCATATATGTAGTACCAGTGGGCAGGG
The DNA here is from genome assembly GCF_964237555.1 of Oryctolagus cuniculus. Classification (NCBI taxonomy): domain Eukaryota; kingdom Metazoa; phylum Chordata; class Mammalia; order Lagomorpha; family Leporidae; genus Oryctolagus; species Oryctolagus cuniculus. Next base: position 32,508,732 of record NC_091441.1, read on the forward strand.
GCAGGCTAATGAGTGAAAGTAATTAGGAGGCAGATTCATCTAAGTACAAAGTGGATTTTGAAAATCAAAACTGTTTAGAAGCTAATGAACATTTTAGAAGAGAGAGAATGTCCTTTCATCAAAGGGAGACTTTCACTGGGATGGAAAGTCAAAACAGTGGACCTCCAAGACAACTTACAACATCAAGTAAAAAGACAGTGTTCTGAGAAACTGCTCATCCCCATCTCCCCAGTCGCCATTCCCAGCTCATTGTCAGGAACAGCCCATGTGCAAGTAGCAGTCAGCAGTGCTAAGACTGAATGTTACAGATACGTAATTCACTCAGTCCTGCTCTGAGGCTGTGAGTGTCTGTTCCTCCCCCAAATCTTTTCATCTTTTCTTTTCCTCTCTTCTCCTTTTCCTTCCTTTCTTTTCTTTATTAATTGGATAGCAGGAAAGGGTGTGTGTGTGTGTGTGTGTGTGTGTGTGGCGGGACTGGAGGGGAGAGAGGGAGGGGGGGAGAGAGAGAGAGAGAAAGAGAGAGAGAGAGAGAGAGAGATCCCAAATGCCAGAAGTTGAGAGCTGGGCACTCAATCCAGGTATCCCACATGGTTGGCAGGGGCCCAATTACTTGAGTCATCACCTACTGCTTCTAAGGATCTGAACTGGTAGCAAGTTGTAATCAGGAGGCAGAGTAGAAAATCAAAGCTACTCTGATGTGGAATGTAAGTGTCTTAACGGCTCAGCTAAACACCAGTGCCTCTTCCCAACATTTTTAGTGATGGAGTGATAATATCACAAGAGGGAGTGTGTGTAGGAAGGAGGGGTAAGCAAGGAAGAATGGGAGATCTGTTTTTCCTCGGCCCTTATAGTAAATTTACACCAAATCCCCTTTAAAAAGGTCTTTGGATTTGCTTCTTGATATTAATCGCTTATAATGCATACAAAGTGTTTTACTCTTTGATTAAAATAAATACAGCTAAATATTTTAGTTTCCCTGAAGAGAAATCATTTAGTCCTCAAATTATATGCTAAACACAAAGTTGTTAAGTTTATAACTCATGCAAAAATTCTTTGCTACTTTCCACTGGGAAGAAAAATAGTAATTTATGAAGGGCTTACATCTTAACACCATTGCCACCTTCCCACAGGGAGGCAGCACGGGGTTATGGAATGAGCACTTGTCTGGGAGTCCAATTACCTGTTCCCACAACTTGCTGTGGTACCTGGGGCAGCTATTTCCTTTCCTCTGTCAACAGTTATGGACATTTTGTGACTCAACCACAATCACCTAACAGAGGACACAACATTTGAAAACCCAATTATATTTGAGGATTTACAATCAGAGAGGGAGAATAGGTACAAAATTGCTGGTACTCCATGATGTCTCAAGTTTTACAAACTCAATAACTTTGGCAGACACTTCTATTCTCATCCTTGATATGAAACCAGGTTTTCAGTTATGTTCTCAGTACTGAGTTGAACAAAATGGTCTTCCATTTCAACGGTTGAAACTGACTTTCTAATGCTTAGATATGATTTAATCAAATGAAATAGCAGGATTCATTGTTCTAAATGTCTAAAATGACTCTGGATAATATCATGGAGAGCAACTGTTTTTTTTCAGTCTACACTCCATCATTGTGGATACAATTCTACACTCCTATGATTAATTCAGAGAATCATTTTCTTTTCCTCCTTTTATTATGATTTTTATCTAAAAACCATGGGGTCTTAAAAGAATGCAAATTAAACTTCTGACAATCCCAAAAGTGCAATATTATTATAGACATTGCTACATATAAGGAAGAAAAAACAGTCCAAGAATGATCCCCAGAAATACAAGCCTAGGCAGTCCCTGTTTCCTAAGGCAGCCAACTGGAAGACTCCTCTGGGAGGAATATGTAAAGCAAATTTATATTTACAATTGCTTCCTGCAAGGCTGGCTAAATTGAAGTCATTTCGCCAAACTTCACAAAGAAAAAGAGAGTACCATTTCCTGAATTCTCAGGCTGATTCTGGCAAGCAGCTTGGAGAGAGGGGAAGTGACTTGCTTGAGGTGATGAGTTAGGAATCTACAAGGATGCTGAATGGAAACTCAGTTGAAACTGGGGCAGCTTTCTATTTTGTATTTCAACCCTCAGTCTTCTCTTTTCTATACAAGATTCTTCATTTCAACCTTATGCTTAGTTACAAGATGGGTTCTCTCTGGCTGCTGATGAAGAGTGAAGATCTAAAGCTGAGGTATGACCTGCAATCCCTGCTTAATGATGGAGCAAAGGAATGGACAAAGTCTAGCATATACAATATACAAGACAGAAATCCTCAAACTACATTCACTACATGAAAAAGAAAGAAATACATTTTCTGTTCATATATATAGTTTGTTTATGTGTATTCATTTAATACATGTTAAAATAGGAGCTCAAGAAATAAAATTTATACTTTCTTTTAAGATTTTTTATTTTGTTTGAAAGGCAGAGTTACAGAGAGATCTTCCATTTACTGGTTTACTCACCAAATGGTCACAATGGCTGGAGCTGGGCTAGGCTGAAGCCAGGACCCCAGAGCTTCCTCCACGTCTCCTATGTGTTTGCAGGGGCCCCAGGACTTGATCCATCCTCCACTGCTTTCCCAGGCATACCAGCAGGGAGCTGGATCAGAAGTGGAGCTGGGTCTTGAACCAGTACTCATATGGAATGCTGGCATTGAGGGCAGAGGCTTAACCCGCTATGCCACAATGCTGGCCCCTGCACTTTCTTATTATGATGCATTTTGGCATTTATCTTTCTTCCTCTCATCCTATCTCCCCCAATTCCGTCTTCCCTTCCTCATTCTTTCTTTCTTTTTTGCTTGATCCTGTTCTTTTGTTGGTATTTTCTATTAAAGCAAATTCACAATATGCTAATAAGTTATCCAACTTATAAAAAAATAAAAAAAACATTTTATGTAAAGCACAAATGTGTAAGAATTATAATATTTACTGGAAGGCCACATTGAGGCAAGGACCACTTAGAAATCAGGGTGGGAGTGAGTGTTGTGGCATAGTGGGGTAAGCCCCTGCCTCTGACTCTGGCATCTGACATGTGTGCTGGTATGAATCCTGGCTGCTTCACTTCCAATCCAGCTCCCTGCTAATGTGTCTGGGAAAGCATCAGAAGATGGTCCAAGTGCCAGGATCCCTGTCACCCGTGTGGGAGACCCAGATGAAGATCATGGCTCCTGGCTTTCATATGGTCCAGTTCCAGCCATTGTGGCCATTTTGGCAGTGAACCAGCAGATGGTAGATCAATCTCTCTCTCTCAAACTCTGCATTTCAGATAAATAAATAAATACTAACAAAGGAAAAGAAAGTAGGGTGAATGCTCTGGGCCAGTCAGCTTGTGTTTGAATCTGACCTCTTGCAGTTACAAGTGGTGTAATCTTGGGTGCATTATCAAACCTCCCCATGCCTCAGTTTCCATATCTTTGAAATGGAACATTCACAGAACCTACTCCAAAGGTTCATTATGAGCATTTGATGACTTAATGCAGGTGTTTACCCCTTGCTTGAAATGCTTGAGACAAGAAGTGTTTTGGATTTTGGATTTTCCTGGATTCTGGAATATTTGCAGATACATAATGGGATATCTCATTATATGATAGGATCCAAATCTAAACATGAATTTTATTTATGTTTCATACATACTTTAAACATACAGCCTGAAAGTAGGTTTATATGGAATCTTCAGTAACTCTGTATATGCAACTGTTTCAGGGTATGAAATTTTGTACTTGTGGCATCAGGTTCATTCTCAAAAAGTTTCAGAAAATGGAACATTCTGGATTTTGGATTAAGGATGAATAACTTTATAGGAAAATTGCCCTAGATGGTGCTCATATCTGGACTTCATTAAGTAGCCAGTAAATGCTAATATATATTTTTCTTTTCTTTTTAAAAATATTTTATTGAAATGTGGTATACATACCATGAAATGCTCACAGGTTTACAGATAAATGAATTTTTGTTCTCCTGATCACACTCACAACCAACACCCATATTAAGAACAAAACATTTCTAGTACCACCAGAGTCCTCACTTTGGTAGCATGTGTCTTAACTACTCAAACCACTTGCTTGGGTTGTTTGCATGTTTGTAGGGGGATTAGAAAGAATTGCCTGGGGATAAATGACTCAGCATCGCTCTGGGAAGAGGGCTGATGATGTCACTTGGCTATGTGCTCTTTATGAACAATCAACGCTTGCTAGAATAATCATCATCTGAGATGGCTGAAGCTGAAGCAAAAAATTCCAATGGAGATTGCCAACAATCACAATTTATTGCTTAGGGCACATTTCATACACTGTGTCAAATTTGGAGCACTGTGCTTGGGGCATGTTGATAACAGAAAAGTCTCTTGTAGGGGAAGGTAAACAGAACTGGAAGGGGATAAAGACTGTATTAATAAGGGCTTGGATAAGAAAAACAGAGTTGTTTAACTTGGAGATGGGAAGATTTAGAGGAACTCTGATAACCACTTTCAAATGGTTAAAAATTATCATATGGATAAGAATGAAAGATTATTGGGCAAGTTATGACCAAACCAATCATAGAGGTTTTGATTTAAAAAATTGAGCTCTACAATATTTGTGAACAATAAAAGCTATTGAGCTGCAAAATAAGTGACCTGGCCCAGCAGGAAGGTAGCCATCTCTGGTAACATGAAAACTAACATGAGATGACTGAATAGTTATGCCCAATTAATTTCTTGACTTGGTAGTAGGATCGAATCAGATAGAACATCTTTCAGAACTAAAATTTGACAGTCTGCCACTTATAAATGGCTTTAAAAGGCCTAAAGCCATATCCATATGCAAGGTGACATTATTTCAATGTTGGTTACACCTGTCTTCAGCACCTGGAGTATTCTGTTTAAATTCTGGAGAAGGCGTTTTGCTTCCTGTACATAATTCCCATATACAACCAACCCCAATGTTCTAGCGAGCCTGAGAAAACAATATTTGGGCAGCCAAATAACTCCCCAGTGACAAGGAACATCTTCTCCACAGTGGAGAACCAACAAAGTTTTAGTTTTGTTTTGTTTCCTTTTCTTTCAGCCTTTTAATAGCAAACCAAATGGAAATAATCTGGGCTCTGGGTAAACTCCTTACTCTCCCTCTTGTGCCTGAAACTTGTCAAAATGTTTGAATGTAAAAAGATTACTCAGGATTCATCCTATGAGACATTGAGCTTCATTTCTACTGCTTCTTCTCACAGCAGCTCACTCCCCTCCCCTCAGCTTTGAGTCTGGGTTTCTCATCTCGTAGGTGGGTTTGATTAATATGTCTGTCGATCATGTGCAAACTCCTTTGAGAAAATGAAAAGCAATGTTCAACTGTTCAAAAATAATGTCTTTTACAGTGCCTATCTCAAGACATCAATGACAAAAAAAAAATGCCTCCATTGTACAGGAACCAAGACACTTGCAATTTCTAAAGTAGGAACGTGAGTTGGTCAATAAACACGGAAAAGTAAAATGGAAGCCTAAGCAGGAATCCAGGAAATCTGGTAAATATTTATAGTCAACTGGGATCATGTAGGTCTCAAATACATCATTTTTCTCAGGAATAGGACATTTGCAGACTGTGTTAACTGCACAGTTACAGAAATCTTGGCTCACTTTGGTGGAAGAGACCATTCATAGTATTTTTAGAAGCTGCTGCCAGAGCAAAGCCCAGTATATAGTTTCTGCTCACACCAAGGTTGGGTTTATTCAGATCCAGTTTATCCTACCCCTTTCCTATGCTCACACATATCTGGATCAGGAAGAAAAAGACAAACGACACACAGGGAGAAGGGATACATAGGTATCACATGGAGAATTAAGCAGAAAAATGATAATTTAATAACAATTAAAGCTAGATGTATGTTTATTTGTTTAATGTCTTTTAATGATCCTAGTATTGTCTATCTCTGCTTCTGGAATAAATCAAGAGACCCGATATCATACTGGAAAATGCAGGGTCTATCACAATGCCTGGCACAGAGTAGACACTTTGTACATATGCATTATAAGCTCTCTCTTCATTGGTCCACAATGGCTTTACCATCAATCCTTTTCCAGTTTTATGACCCAACTCATTCTCCTCTGTTTCTGCAAACCTTGTGGTCTGCCCAGCCCCTGGGGAATCCCTAGAATTAAGAAACTATATACCAATTTGTTTAAAAAAATACACATACACATTAAAACTGAATGTTTCTCCCAAGAAAGAATTCTAAGGTGGAAAAAAAAAAACAAATAAATCAACTGAAAGTTTACAAGGGGATTTCAAAGACTTCGTGGCAAAATGCAATTGAAAGACACTCTGGTGCAAAAATTTTGAAATGCATGCACATGAGAGGGTCTTTAAAAAGTTCATAGACAATGTATATTATTGGCCGGTGCCGCGGCTCACTTGGCTAATCCTCCGCCTGCAGCGCTGGCACCCCAGGTTCTAGTCCCAGTTGGGGCGCTGGATTCTGTCCCGGTTGCTCCTCTTCCAGTCCAGCTCTCTGCTGAGACAGAGCTACAGACAGACAGAGGGAGAGACAGAGAGAGATCTTCCATCTGATGGTTCACTTCCCAAATGGTTGCAATAGCCAGAGTTGGGCTATTTAAAGCCAGGAGCCAGGAGCCTCCTCTGAGTCTCTCAGATGGATGCAGGGGCTCAGGCACTTGGGCCATCCTCCACTGCTTTCCCAAGTCACCAGCAGATAGCTGTATCAGAAAAGGAGTATCTTGGATATGAACTGGCACCTACATGGGATGTTAGCACTGCAGGCAGAGGCTTAATCTACTATGCCACAGCACCAGCCCCAACCCAAGTATTTTGATTATTTGTTGTTAATCAGACAGGCTTGAGAGATATGATCACTAAGGCTCTGATCATAGTTCTCCAACTTTTAGAGGAAGAATGGACATCTTAGAACAAAGGTAACTAACTGCATCTTTTGATTCCTCTCCTAGTTTGGCAAGAAAAGTCAGCTTTGTTTGTTTGTTTGTTTGTTTTTAAGCCATGGAGGCCTACTGATGTTCCTGGAAATTGATGAAAGAGTTAAATCCGAAAAGCTTGAACAAAATTATTTATCTCAGTTTTGAAATGCTGAAAGGAGAGAAGGTGGGAGAAGGTGTGAGTTAACAATTATAGGGAGAAAAACAAGTTTGTTCGTGAAGGTATTCAACTCTCAAATCCATCAAAGCCTACAGGGAAATGAAATCAGTTTGCAGTTACTCTTCCAAAATACAGAATTGTGAAGGAGAAACTTCCACTTGCTAGTGAGTGGTTATCTGACACTACACCTTGCACACCTGGAAAACAACAGGTAGGCAACAATTCGGACATAGATCATTTCATCACTCTACTCTTCAAGGAAAAGGTCGTGAACTACAGCAATCAGCCACCCTGACTCCCTATAAGGATTGGTTGTCAATTTTTCCCAAACCCTTTTCCTGGGACTTGCAATTTACTATCAATTAGTTTCCAGGCTCCAAGCTGCTGGGTAAGCGGTCAGTAGCATCAATGTTATTAATCTTCAGTGGCCATGTCAATGACAGTCACTGCTCATATAAGTCCTCACAAAGGATAAACATAATAGAGGTGCATTAGGCCTTAGTAGACAAGGTAAGTCTGGGGAAATGAACAGGCTGATTGTCACAGTTTTAATAAAAATCACAAAGCTCCCTTATCTGCTATATAACTTTTCACTTTCACCAAATGGGAAGCCTATTCCTTTTGGTACCAATTCAATTCATAAAGCTGGAGGAAAGATAAATCTTTTGTTCAAGAATAGGATAAATAGTGTTAGCTTCCAAACACTTCTTCATGGAATCCTGCAAAAAGGCTCCTCCAAGCACTGACCTGAACAAAACTCCTGAGTGTGCTCTAAAAGTGGCCTCAAAGTGACATTTAGCTCATAAGAATGCACCTTCAGTCATGTAGAGCTAACTGACTCACAAGGGAACAGAGCCCTTGGTTTGACTTTTATTAGCTCTATTTCTCACCAATTGAAGTGCATGGCTTTAAGCTCAACCTATTCAGCTTGACTCAGTAGGAGCTTGCTGTGGAAATTACTCTCCTTCCTGGTAGGGAGCAGGACTGGCACTCTGGAACACCGCACATGGGTAGGGTTTTGGGATGCTTTTCACTGGGATGGAGACTGGCTGGTCCAGAAACAGATTTTCTTTCTCTTCTAGCGTGGCTCTACTGTTGTGCTCTAGCATCCTATTTTCTTCCGTTCTTATGGTTTGTCACTTGGGTTCTTGATATTTGCAATTGTATATCCTGATGTCACCTCCTGAAAATGAGTTTTGCTGGATCAATTCTACTTTGGTCTTTGAGTTCTTCTTATCTTTTCCTTGATCAGATTAGCCATGGGCATCTGGGGCACAATTAATCACTGTTCTTTCTCTGTGCCTTCCTTATTGTCAGTGGTATGAGACCTGCACCTACTCTGAGTGCTCACCCTAGAATAACTGTCCTAGCCATCCCTTGCTCCTGTGTTCTTATCCTGAAGATCTGCCAAAGCCTTAGGCCTTTGCAGCTGCATCCAACCTGTTTTTCTATCAGGGGCCCTAATTAAGAACAAGGAAAAGCCCTCTGTTATCAGAGCTTCTTTCTCTGCCCTCAGGGTAGGAGTCTGTAGTCCTAGCAAGAGGGGAATTCCCAGGTGATCCTGCTCATGCTCAGAATAGCTGGAGAGAGTGGTAGGCACTTGACTAGATGAAGCCATGTGCCAACCAGGAGGCTGGGGACTTCCCCAGCTGAGAGCAGCAACCCAGTGGATGAAGGTATAATTTCTGTGTGAGTGACTGAAGGCCTCCAGATGAATGTTGCTTGGCTCTCTTCAGTCATTGAACACTTCCTAAAGGCCCACTAGGATACAGACACTGGGTGAGGAATGGGAGTTAAACAAATAAAAATAAACAACTGCTTTTGGGCAACTGCCTTGTATCAGGCACTTTATATTGATCATCTCTAATTCTTCCAGTAACACTCAAAGGAAGTTTATATCCACGTTTGAAAAATGAGTAAACAGAATTGAAGTGATTTCCTGAAGGTCACAGACTTACTAAGAGGTAATTCTGACCCCTAAGTCCAGTTATTTGCAAATGCCAAATGGTAACACTACTTACAAATCCATCAATGCATTCATTCATTCAACCAACAAGGGTTCCCGAGAGTAACTATGAGCCCTGGACTCTAAGTGCTGGGTGAGAAGCCCCCTCATTAGGAATTACAAGTCAGTTTGGGGGCTTTGGAATGCTGTCATCTACGTGTGGCATCAAGTACAACACTTGTTTTCCTTTCACTTAACAATAATAATAATAATGAAATGTACAGATACTAATCTTTCAAAAGGAGAAGTGGTTGTCAAGTTAATGAAACTCAAATGCGATGTTTTCTCCATAATTCTGACAGGTGCTAGAGTTCAAGAGGAATTGGATACAGCTGAACAGCCCTTTCCATGCAGGGATTCTGTTAACCCATTTGAAAAATCTCCTTTTTTGGCTTAAATTAAAATCATTTTTACATATAATATGAAAGTATCCTTCCTAAGTGGGAAGGATAAGCAAGTATCAAGAAAAAACAAACCAAAAAAAAAAAAAAAAGAAGAAAGAAAGAAAGAAAGATGAAGACTTTGATCCAAGCAAGTTAGGGAACTCTTTGGAGAGTGTAAAGGTCTAAGTTAAGGTCAATGTTCCAAGCAGTAAGCTCTGGAAGAGTTGAATCTACTCTCAAAGATATTCAGTTTACTCTTTACAACCTGTAGAAGTGCCATTGCTTCAGGAATGAAATAAAATGAAATGGTTCATAATCAATGCGATCAGTTTTCATACTCCTGTGTTGCCACCAAGCAGGAACCAGAACATACTAAAATAGAAAATTCTTAGTGATGCTACTGTAGTTCAGGTCCCAAGGTGTTCAAAAGAATATCACCTGGGGCCGACGCTGTGTCATAGCGGGTAAAGCTGTTGCCTGCAGTCCTGGCATCCCATATGGGTGCCGGTTCGAGTCCCAGCTGTTCCACTTCTCATCCAGGTCTCTGTTATGGCCTGGGAAAGCAGTTGAAGATGCCCCAAGTCCTTGGGCCCCTGTGCCCACATGGGAGACCCAGAAGAAACTCCTGGCTCTTGGTTTCAGATCAGTGCAGCTCCAGCCATTGTGACCATCTGGGGAGTGAACCAGAGGATGGAAGACCTCTCTCTCTCTCTCCCTCGCTCTCGCTCTCTGCCTTTCAAATAAAAATAAATCTTAAAATAAAGAATATTACCCTTACAATATGTTCACCAGTGTGCTGTGAAGAAAGGACCTATGGTCCAAAAGCTACCAGACTTGGGATTCACATGCTCCTTGATTTGTTACGAGCTCTGAGATTATTGATAATATTTAGTATTGTGTATTGTGGTGTTTTTTTTTTTTCCTTTTGGTTTAGCTCAGTCTTTGCCAAACCTATTTGTTTATTGATCAGTTCCCTTTATGAAGCATCCCTAAAGTTCCACAGCTTGGGAAATGCTGGTCAAGACCAATTTATAGATAAGGAAACTGAGACCCAAGATTGCAAAGGACATTTTCTAGACTCTGACATAATGATAGTCCAAGGCAGTGAGCTTTGTCTGGCTTTACCTCAAAGGGAAAAAGTCCCATTGAAATGTCTGTGTACCCATATAAAATAAAATTCATGCTCTGTGTTAATGAAGAGAGGCCATTTTGGGGAATTACTTTTAATTATTTTCTTTAATTTTATTTTCTTTATTAATTTTTAATTATTTTCTTTATTATTTTAATTATTTTCTTTAATTTTAGTTTTCCACATTTTCTACAATAAACATGTATTCCCATTGTAACCAGAATTATATAATAGATACATATTATATTTTTTTAATAATATACCTTGGCACTGCACTCATGATATACTGAGAAACCCAGATAACTCATGTCCTTTATTTTTATTTTTTTTTTTTTGACAGGCAGAGTGGACAGTGAGAGAGAGACAGAGAGAGAAAGGTCTTCCTTTGCCGTTGGTTCACCCTCCAATGGCCACCGCTGCAGCCGGCGCACCGCGCTCATCCGATGGCAGGAGCCAGGATCCAGGTGCTTTTCCTGGTCTCCCATGGGGTGCAGGGCCCAAGCACCTGGGCCATCCTCCACTGCACTCCCTGGCCATAGCAGAGAGCTGGCCTGGAAGAGGGGCAACCGGGACAGAATCCGGCGCCCCGACCGGGACTAGAACCTGGTGTGCCGGCGCCGCAAGGTGGAGGATTAGCCTATTGAGCCACGGCGCCGGCCAGCATGTCCTTTATTTTTATAAAAAACCTTTTCAAGATGCCGGCTAGGTCTAGTACAGTGAACTGGAAGGAGTTTTATTTAGATAAGTGCATCTACCCTGACACATTTTCCATGTATCATCTTTTGGCAAACATGGGAACTATTTCCCTAATGGCATACTTAGGAATTACTCAGAGTTGTTACAGATTACTCTTCCAGTTTTCTAGAGATTTTCTTTAAGTTTCTGAATCCAAATTGAATTTATAAAAGTTCTGGACCCAGAGCTGGAAGTGGGGATCATAGGCTGTGGCTGCCCAAATTTTGCCATTTGAAGAAACTGCCAGGGTCAACTTTATTCATGCATGCAGACGATATTGATTTGGAAAGTGGAGACTCATGGGGTACAATGACGTGGAGACATGGCAAACTGGACAGGCCTTAATTTACATCTACTGAGAAAGTATCTGTCCTGGGCACAGTGCTGGATCACTTACATACTAGGGATCTTCAAAAGGCTCATGGAAAATGCATATTATAACAAAGCTATGGAAAGAATTCAAGTTTTTTTGCATGAAAATAAACTTATCATTTGATTTTACTTTTCCATGTAACTTTTGAAGCCCCTTCATATGTGCTCAATAGGATAAAGATTGTTCCCTCCATTGTGTGCTTGAGAAAACTGAGGATTAGACAGGTTACCAACTTCAAAAAGGTCACAAAACTAGCTAGTGTGGAAGCCAAAATTCAGGTCTCGCTATGTGTCTGCAGAAAGTCCTGTTCTATACCGCCTTCCCTACACATGCTTCTCTACATATCAAGAAACTGGCCGCTTAACTAGGCACCTGGGAGTGAGCTCCCTCCATTGCTGGGAAAGTCTTCCTAAATAACCTGCAGGTTTACCTATTTCAACCAGCTCCCGTTGGTCTTAGTTTTCCATTGGGAACAATTAGCTACGCAGAAACACTAAATCTTTAATATACATAAAATAATGATGTATAGCCTCCATCAGTACATAATACTGGCTACCCTATTGTCTCATGCCTGAAGGAGCTAAGAACAAAAAGGGAAAGAGGTCAGGGAGTCTGAAGGCTTGATTTTAATCCTAATTCTGTCCCTTCACCATTTAACAGTTGAGAATTTTGAGAAAAATCCATTAATCTGCCCCAGTCTCTACTTTTTCTTTGTAAAATGGAATCAATTATGTCTGCCTAGTTCAGATGTTTCTGTGGCTCACTAAATATAAAGTCACATTTAAATGGCTGCATAATGTAAGCTTTTTACTCATTTGCATCCTGTGTGTGGGTTTAGCACATGACCCTGATTGCTCCCTAGTTTGGTATGCAATTTCTTTCCAAAAAGTCTCTCTGGCTGCAACTTTTAGTAGAGGGTCCTAGGCCTCATGGAGAGGAACCAAAATGTTGACAGCCAACCCCGTGAGCTACTCTCAACTGATATATCTTTAAGGAAGATGGAATCACTAAGACTGTCAGATTTCTCACAATGCCTTGTTTATGGCATATATTTATTTTAAAGATGCTGCAGAGGAAGATGGAGGAAGACTACTTGATGCATAAAGAGAGTTTACTTTCATGGCTGAGGCATGCCAGTGACTCCTAGACTAGCTGTCAGGAGTGCAGACATGTGATTGCACTCCATTGACACTGCACTGGATGGAGAAGAGCTTAGGACATTCTGCTTAGGGTGGAGGTGATGTCGCCAAATCAGAGCTGCCCTGTAAGCACACGTGTGAACAAATGACTCTCCCTTCAGACAAGACATCACTGAACAGTTTCTAACTCAAGCTGATGAGAAGCCTGCATGTAACAGCTCTCTCTCTGGTACCGGCTGGTGACATTACTGATGCTGGCTACAGGAGGCATGATTTGATGCCCTCACCTCCATTTACTGATCCCTATGTTATCTCATGATTTCCAAGGGTCTTTCCTGTCCCCAGAGATGTGCAGGTGACAAGCTCTGCCTCTAATCTGAGAGTCAGTAACGTTATCTGAACAGCTGCTGGCTGTAGAAAGGCTGGTGTCAAACCAAAGGCACTGGTTGAAGTACCTCTTTTAGGGGAAACACACACATGAGCATGCACACACACACTCTCCTGGAATGAATGATCTACAAGGCTGTGGAGGCCCACAGCTTGAGCCCTGCCATGCTAACTGATAGCCTATGACCCACTCTCCTGATGCTGGCCAACCCCATGTCTGCCTTCCTCTCTCAAATAGGACCTGCCCCATCCTGTGGGCAGGAGCCCTACGCCATAACTAGAAGACAGAGTGCTGGGGGGAACTGGCAGCTGCCTTTGAGTTCAGGAGCAGGCTTTCTTCTGCAGGTGCCTTTATCAGCGGCACGAAGGAGGGAGAGGCAGGGGAGAAAAAAATGAGACACAAAGGTTGCTTGTCACAAAGCAGCCGGAAGAGAATAGCTTCCCATTCTCCTCAGGGCTCTGGCCTCAGATGACAGCTGAGTACAAGTGGAATCAAATCAGCCTTCAGCTCTTGGTCTGCACCCCAGCAGCCGCAGATACAGCCTGCACTGGAGCTGTCAGTCAGGCCAGAGTACTCAGTAAATGCCCGTGATTAGCGCCTTCCTCAATTGGGAGTGTAAATGGAGAATCACAGCTCACTCCTCAGAGGAGCGGGAGCCACACACCCATTAATTTTGACGGAGCCAAATGTAAACAGAAAATGAGCGTTCCTGTACAGTCTCCAAATTTTACTTCCCCTGCTAAAATGTTGGGGAGGGACAGATCCCTTCCTCTCTGACGATCTCTTCTCATATTTGAAATGATCTGTATATTTGACATTCTACCAAATGATTCTCAAAGGCAGCCAGTGAAAGCCCCCGCACCCCCATTTGTCAGTATTTAAGGCTTAATGAACTCTTGGCGAGTTCTCTCCTCCCAGAGCTACATGTTTGTTATTGCTGCTTAATGGTGATCTGTCCAACACTCCAACATGCCAAGAAGTCTTGCTCATAATCAGAAATATAGATTTATTAACTGGTTGGTTAATCTACAGAGAGGTTTTCTGGAGATTGCCACATTCACTGACAACTACCAAACCCAGCTGTGCTCTTTATAATTAAATCCCAGGCATTCTCCAGTGAGAGAGGGCTCAGGGTCCAGCCTGCCCAGCCCGCCCCAGCCTCCATGTCACAGATAATCTCCCTCAGCTGTGTATGAATTTGGACAGAGAGAAAGACATTCAGAGCTCTAAGCCTTTGGGTGCAAAAGATTCTCTACAAATGCACATTCAGAGTAAACAAAACCCATCAGGCCCCTGCAAGAGTCCGACGCCTGATTGCACTAAACACATCACGATGGAATCTGCAATTGGCAAAGTAATTGGCGTTATTACAGCTGATGGGGAATTTCTGATGCTGCCCGTGCTCTCCTTTGAAATAATACTCAGCCATTTAATTTGTCCAGCTCTCGTTTAGCTGATTGCTCTTTTCTGCTGGAGTTTATCAAGAGGGAAATGCACGCTCTCTCCCTCTAGAAGGCTGCAGGCTGAGACTTCACAGGCGTTTTCTTTTTGCTTACCCTTCCCTTTGCCTTACCCACGCCTGCCTTGGCCACTGTTCACAAGACACCAAGATGCCACTAACGCATGAGATTTGAGGTCGGTGAATCAAACTGATTTCATTCAAAGCAGTCTGTTTTGAGTCCTCACTCCAGAGGTACTTGTTCACTCCTATTACACCATCACATGATGGTCAAAGACAAGTAAACTTCTAAGTCTTAGAAAAAACTCACATACGTTGTTAGCTCCAAAATTATGATAAGTGATAGAGGACATCTTTATTAGAATCTCAAAGCCGGAATGCATTACAGAAAGATCAGAATCCGTATCTATGCATTTTTTGTTTGGGAGCTCTGTTTTGACCTCTCACACAAACAGCCTTAGAGAGGGTTCTACAAATACTCACTGAGCATCTACTTTTTGCTGGGAGCACACAGATTCTTTTTTCACACAATGCTCATCCCCTCATTCCCCACTGTGGTATTTCTGTTCCTACCCAGATCAAGGACTGGGAAGCCAAATTTAGCCAGCTGCATTTTCTCACAATGCAGATAAGGCTGGCGTCTGGGCACTGAATTCTCTTTTTCCCATCAGTGAGCTACTTGCCCTGTCAGCATGTCGGCAACGGACTGCCTGCTGAAACCAGAGTCCCACAACCAGTGTGCCCTCCTCAGCAGGTGCCATCTCCTTTGGAAGACCCATGAAATCCAGAACCTATGTGCCTCTTGAATCACCTCTACCTCTTCTTTTGCGCATAGAAACAATTAAATTTAAGAGGTGTGGACGTCACCACATAAAATGCGAAAAAACATCCCTCCAAGAACAATGCCCATGCCTTCGTGTAGTTCCTCACTGATGCTGCTGGACAATAAATCACTGTGCCTGTGATTCTTCTGTAGGGTCAGAGCCAAAGGAGACAACCAGAAATATGCTGACGATCCTTGGACACAAGACTGTTGTTGAAATCAGGCATTCTAGTGATTGAAGAAGCTCCTAGTGCATTTGTTAAAAATCATTTTCAATACTTGATAGCTGTCCTCCCACCACGGGTAAGAGATGGAATGAAAATGCCATTGGTGGGAAGAGAAGGAAGCAATCGGTGAAGAGTATCTCACAGTCCCTCCTCACTCCTGGCCTGTTCCTGTTGGTCTCGGTCCTACTCTACCTTTTTCTGTGGTCATTCACCCAGGACCAGAGTGCCTGCCATTCCTCATGGTGAATGGCAGGTACCATAGACAGACTGGTGAAAGAGGGGCAGGTGAATATGGATGTGTGTGTGTGTGTGTGTGTGTGTTTGGTTTATGTTTTTATGATTTTTCTTCCTGGGTAATCCCAAATGCTAGTCATACTGTTTTGGGAAGCTGCAGTTTGTGCTCTGACCTTGGCAGCAGCCATCTAGGATTAATTTCGATTATGTAACTTGTAATAACAAGTAATAAGTTAGAGCAGGCATTTCTGGAGTTTACCACACATCAGACACTGTTCAGTGGGCCTATTTATTCAATCTTCCTCAACATCCCATGGGAGAGGTTTCCTTCTTCCACTCTGAGCAACATAAAAGTTAAATAACTGTTGGAGGTCATCCAGGTAGTAGAGGGCAAACTTAGTTTGGACCTGAAATGGTGCTTTTAACTACTCAACTATTAAATAATGGAAATGTTCTCCATGCTTGATATTGATGCCAGGAAGTTGGGGGAATTGTATAGTTATGCTTTATTACTAGAGGGGCATACATTGTTACTATTTACAGTAATAAGATCACAACAGGATCCTGCAAAGCTTTCCTGTCCTGGGCACCATGGACTTGATCAACTGTTAGAAACAGACATTCTGCCACAAACTCTGAAAACAGGTGAGAGGTACAGAAGGAAAGTAATGTGCAGAGCTGGAGAGGGTAGGGGAAGAGGATGGCCATCATCATGGAAATATAACTACGGAGAAGGCTGTCTGGAGGCTTCACTCAGTCTCCAGAGGCAAACAGGAGAGTATAAGAAGCCACTGGAGATCTCTGAGTCATTGCCCTAGGAAGACCTTCTGGTGGGGGGAAGATGGGAGGGTCTTCTCATACCTTTCAACCCACCCCTTCTGTTTAGTATGGTGGTTAGAAAGCAGATGGGGTAAGCGTGGATTGTACACAAGTGTTGCAGGTTGAGCCAGGCAGTAGGGTGAGGAAGAATTTGAAAAGGGAGTTTGTTGATTTTTTAGAAAGGTACATCTTTGTCTTCAGGAGACAGGTTCAGGACCACCCTGCAGGGAAGGAGGAAGACATCTTTTCTCAAGCGCTGCTTAAGGCAGTGTTTGGATTTGCATTTAATAGGACAAGAGGTTCATGGAAAAATAGAATTATAAAAAATTATTCTAGGGACCAGTGTTGTGGTACAGCATGTTGTCACTGCCTGAGATGCCAATATCCATATGAGTACCCATTGGTATGCTGGCTGCTCCACTTCCTATCCAGTTCCCTGCTAATGCACCTAGGAAAGCAGCAGAAGATGGCCTATGTGCTTGGGCCCCTGCACCCATATGGGATACCCAGACTGAGTTCCAGGCTCCTGGCTTTGTACTGGCCCACCTCCAGCTATTGCAGCCATTTGGGGAGTAAATTAGAGTAAGGGGGATCCCTCTCTCTCTCTCTCTCTCTCTCTCTCTCTCTGCCTTTCAACTAAATAATTAAGTATTTTTAAAAAGTTTAAAATTATCTCAGTGCAAAAATTCTTGAATTTTTTTTCATGTTAAACAATTTCCATGAAATTTTTGGAGACCTCTTATAGTACATATGAGTCATTCATAGACATAAAACTGTATAGGACAAAGCCATACATCAAACTAAAATTTTAGACACAGCAAGATCAGATGCTGTACCTCAGTCTACAAATAAGCACAGATATTTGAGATATAGCCAAAAACCTCAATGGCCCCAGGTTTCAAGTTAGCAGAAACACAAGAGGATTTCTAAGTTCATATCCAGGCTCTTTTACTAAAAGGACTGAAGAGAAAAACAAGGACACAAAAGTAGAAAACAGGAAGACAGTGGAAGGAGCCACAGCATAATTAAACATGTAGAGTCTCAAGGGATCATAGAAATAATTTAATCTTACACCCTTGTTGCTAAGGTCTTCTGTTTTTGTTTTTGTTTTAGAGGAGAAAACTATAGTTCAAGGGGAAGAGAGTGTCATTCAAAGTAATTCCCACTGGCTGGCTTCACTTTGTTTCTATTTCTGTTCTGAAAAGTTGAGTTTAAATCAGATTTTGAAAGGTTCCATCATATTTGAAAATACTGTAGAGTCAAGATAACTTACACTGATTCTCTTGATAAAGTAGAAAAATATTTCTGCATGTGAATAACCCCCTTCTCTCCCAACACCCATCTGCCATCTATCAATTTTTCCTATGTGTGAACTTCTGCACATTAAGTTTGTTTTAAGTCAGGCCCACCTGCATACGGCCCTCAGATGGTTAGAATATCTTGGGAGTAAGAAACAAAATATTCACTGATGTCTAAAGAGATTTAGTATCCCCGGAGAACTTATTAAGGCTTCAGAATATTCCACTGAAACACCAGACTCTCTGGAAAACACCTGGAGAACTTCTCTCCAGGACCAAATGCCAGTGTTGGTCTTAAAAAAAAAAAAAAAAAAAAAAAAGTCTTCTAAACACACTGTCAGGGAAGGCAAAAACAAAACAAAACAAAACAAAACAACTAGATCTACAGTATGAAACTGTGAATGTGAATTTCATATAAGAAAAGAAATAGCATCAGTTTTGGTTTCAGTGTGAATGTGAGGTGTGTATGCACGTGAACCAATATTTTTGTTAAAGTGCTGTTAGCATCACAGATGTCCAAGTCTAGTAAGAAAAATAATTAAATAGGTTTCCTTAGGCATTATGGGAAAATATTCATGTTATGTGTAGATATACTAAAAGCTGCAGGACACATACCTGCACAGGTGCAATCATGAAGAGGGGGATATTATTCAAAATACAAATACTTAT
The DNA here is from genome assembly GCF_964237555.1 of Oryctolagus cuniculus. Lineage (NCBI taxonomy): Eukaryota > Metazoa > Chordata > Mammalia > Lagomorpha > Leporidae > Oryctolagus > Oryctolagus cuniculus. The sequence goes on from NC_091441.1 coordinate 32,527,523, forward strand.
GTATAGGCTCCTAGAAGAAAGAAAAGAAAAAGCAGGAGGCTAAATCCCACCTTTTCGTTGAAAGTAGAAAGGCCAAACACTGGATACTTAGAACAGAGATTTTCAAATGATTCAAATGGTAAGGAAGTAGGTTTTTTCCACAACACATATTTTTGTATGAATACTTTGGTAAAAAATTAGAAAAAGTAATTAGTAGGAAAACAAGCACATGCACAGATATCATGGAAATGTTCAATTCTATAAAAAGTTTGGAAGACTTCCTTTCCATTTCTAGGCATGTGTCATGGTGCATCAGTGATGCACACTGACAGGCCAGCCTGGTTTGTGGCTCTAGCTCTGTTCAGTGCTGAATCAGAGAGCAAAGCTACATGGCACAGCCGACACAAGGCTAGCCAGAGAATAGGCCTGCAGAATGAAATGTGTGCTGACTAAGCAACAGCCTGAGCAAGAGGGACTCAGGGGACCCACCATGCACTGGAAGCCAGGGGATACTGCATGCTAGCCACCTACATGCATTCTCTCTTTGAAGCCATCTCCTGAAGTTGGTTCTTTTTGCATATCTTTTCAACCCAGAAAGGATGTCCAGATAGTAAGCACAGAAGACAACCAGACACCCAAATGTTATCAGTTGCTAGTTTAAGATCTTGGGCAAATCTCAACTGTTGAATAGAAACAGCAGGAGCTGAGCACAGATGTGGGCTTAGAAAGCACTAAAATAAATTTATCATTTAATTTGATTTTTCTGCAAGCTTTTTGGAGTACCCTCATATTTAAGTGTGAAGGCACTTTCCATCCTCTCAATGACTATCTCTTCACTTCAATTTTTTTTTTAATATTTATTTGCTTATTTGGGAGAGAGAGAGGGAGAGAGAAAGAGAGAGAGAATCTTCCATCTGCTGATTGCTGATTCACTCTCCTAATGGCTGCAACATCCGGGGCTGGTCCAGAGCAGGCAGGAGCTGGGAACTCCATCTGGGTCTCCCATATGGGTAGCAAGTGACAAATATCTGGACCGTCTTCTGCTGCTTTCCCAGGCTCATTAGCAGAGAGGTGGATGGAAAGTGGAGCAGCTGGGACTCTAAACAGCACAGCAATATGGGATGCTGGCAACACGAGTGGCAGCTTAACTAGCTGTGTCATAATGCCCTTGCTTCATTCTTTAGCTAGAAAAAGGGGAGCTTGATTTAAACCTAGTGGAGCTTCTGAAAATATCAATATCAAGGCCTTCCTCCAATACCAATTCAATCTGAAACGTTGAGGTGAGGCTTGGAGTCCCACATTTTTTTCCAGTTGTAGACTCTAGGTGTTCTCCGGTGCCTCTTTCTGTTTTAAAGTCAGGGGAAGAGGCATGGGGAGGAGTAGGGCAGCACAGGTAGCAGGGTTCCCTTGCACTTGCCTTGCTTTGGGATGGTTCTTCCAGAAACAGCAAAGTAGACAGTGTGTGGTGAAGGCAAAACAAACCAACCTGTTTCCTCATCACTCTACATCCCATACTCCTCCATCTGCCCCAACTCAGTTGCTCCCTTTGAGGAATAAGAAACCACAAAGACACCCCAATGGAAGTCTGGGACAGGAATGGAAGAACACAGAAATTCTTTGCCAAGGTGGAAGGATTCAAACTGTTCCACAGCAGTTTTGTCTACTACACTTAGATGCGGGATTGCTTTTCCATAGACACTGGCAAAGGTGAAGCAAACTCTATAATACACAAAAATAAAGAAGACTGGAGTGCTTGTGCTGGGTTTACAAGTGGCCAGACTAGATCTCATTATCTTAACCATGGAGCTGCTGTCTAATTTAAGCTGGTGTAGCACCAGTGGTCAAGTACACAGATGCTGGAGCCAGACTACCTGGGTTCAAATCCCACTTTTGCCATTTGTGGGCTTTGTGACCTTAATCTCTCTGTGCTTCTAGGTACTTAATTGTAAAATGAGGATTGTGTGATTACTGATTTCTCAAAGGCATTGTAAGGCTTAATAATATAATGCATGTGAAATTTCACAAACACTTCCCTGACACAGAGTCCACTTTCATTAATCTTTGTCCCTACACACAAATGAAGGTGGTGTGAACTCGGTTTGAGTCCAGCAGAAGCTGGGCACTCTGACATGCCCAGAGCATCCACGTCAGTCTTTATAATTGTTGAAGCTGAACTTGGCAGACAGCTGGTATCCATTCACACAGTTGAGTCAGATAATGGTGATTCTGTTCTGAAAAACATGATTGTTCTAGAAGGACACATGGATTTCATGCTAAAGAGAGGGGTGTTGTCAGAAGGCTCTGACTCTCCCTCTTCTCCCTTTCAGTGCAGGAACAAGCATGTGCATGAACAGAAAGCACCACGGCGGAGACATGGGTTCCTGCCACATCCTCTCCAATTTGCCCTTCCTTTTCTGCCGGGAGGTGGGCACAGCCAGGATTTCTTTCTACTGTATTGGAAACTCCAGCCAAACTACTCTTCACCGAATATGGGTATTGTGCGTTATAAAGTTCTGGTTAGGACTCTTGGAGCCCAGGAGTTTTAGTAGCTGGCTGTGTTTGCTGATGTCCTGTGGGTAGCGCTGTTTGTGGAGCCAAGGGAAAAAAGAAAGATGTAAGTGCTCATTGAGGGAAGACAAAGCTCTCCTCTTTTGAACACTGGGCCACATCATTCTTAACCCAGGGATGAACACCATACTTCCTCTGGGCGTGCATTTAGATGAACAGGATTTCCAGTATCCCAGCCAGCCACGCAGGTACTAGCTCTGCTGATTCTGCCTTTGCAGTCTCTTGAGTCCATCATCTCAGCACTGTCCCCAGCTCAGCTTCATTCCCTATGGCTCCTTGTGAGGACCAATGACACAGGCTAATAGCTGGCTGCTGGGTGCTCCTCATTCCAGCAGATCCTCAACCAACAGAGGAAACCTCTTGTATCATTGTTCTGACTCTTGTCTGCCTTCACACCTTTAATGGCTCCCACTGTCTCCAGATAGATGTCAAAGTCCGAACTCTGGATCCTGATTCAAACTACTAAAACATACAATGGAATGATCGCAAAACTGCAATTATGAATTTCTTATTAGAAAATATTATAGGATTCGTGCTAATTTTGATGGGGTGATAATATGATTGTGATTGTATGAAAAAAAAAACAAAACTCTTATTAGAGAAACTTACTTAGTTTATTTTTATGAAATAACATGATGACTGGGATTTGTTTTACAATACTATTTATTCCCCCTCCAACAAATTAAAATAAAAGCCAAATAAAGTGAAATATAAGATAGACAAAATTGTAATGATGGTTGAAGCTGGTGCAATAGTGCACTGGGGCCAGCTCCTAATTAGCTCTGGAGAGCTGCATGACAAAAACTCTGCAAACAGCTGGATAGGGAATGGATACCTTAATGTTGGTCATGATGGAGACAGCTATACCACGAAAATCAGAAAATGTTGCAAATTAGCCTTGTTAAGCAACAAGCCATTGAAGCTGAATAATAGGTACATGAGCTTATTATACTATCAGGCCTACTTTTGTGTAAGTTTGAAAACTTCAGATCTATTTCTCAACTATTTTTCTAGACTTTTACAATCTGAAAATTTTGCTCTCTCTCATTTTCCAAGTAACTTCCCACTATGCTCCCTTGGAGACAGAGCCATTAAAATGCACCAAGTGTAGTGAACATAGCCGGAGCATCACCAACACCATCTTGGCCTTCATCCAGGATCTGCTTGCCTATGAATAAGTTTTATCTGCTTGCCTATGAATAAGTTTTCAGCCTCCTTCTCATCCAACTTGACCCAGGTCTGCCTAGAAGACTTCCATGCTTACCCCCAATGGATAAAATTCCTAATTTACTCTGAAATTCTCTAGTGGAAGAAAAAATGAATTCACTGTATAACCTCCATTGCCCATTTGAGATATTGGGATAAAGTTCCTGGCTCCTGGCATTACCATGTCCTAGACACTGGGTATTTCACCATTTGGGGAGTGAAACAGAGGACCGAAGACCCTGCCCCCCCCCCCCATTTTCCTCTCTCTGTCACTCTTCCTTACAAATAAATAAATAAATCTCTTGACAACAAGAAGAACAACAATGGAAAACTAGGGTCAAGGAACATTAGGTAGCTTCCTCAGGGTCACAAAGCTAACATTAATGGCAGAACATTCCAGAATTGTCAAATGCTGAGGCTGAGTGTAGTATGAGTGTACAGCAGGGAACCCAATAGAAGAGCTTTGCATAGATTCCTGAGGAATGAAATGGTGATTAGGTAACTGCAAGTACTGTTTTCTCCACAGTAAAAATTATTTTCCTGCATGTCCTGGTTTATTCTCTTCTCAGCTTTCACGATAATGTGCATTTGACTGTAGCAGCCATTAACATTTTTTAAAAAAATTCATTAAAAATGGCTATGCCTCATATGCAGCTATTGCACTTGCCCCGCACTTGTAGGATTCCATTTTTCCATGAAGAAGTATCTTGCCTCACAAATGAGAGAGAATAGAGCAGGTGGGACCAAGTCTGCTGGTCTGTGCCCCCTCTGTTAGAGGAAATTCTTTATAAGGTCAGTTTATGGACACTGTGGCTGGAAATGGAGAGCTGCATTTGAATTGGGAGCCAAAACTACAGCTATTCTGTACCACACCACCCAGTGGCAACCTTCATACCCCTGTAGGAACTAAGAAATAAAGAAGAAATATGCCAAGAAGCCTTGGCTGCTATTTGCATCCTAGATGAGGGCACTGGATGTTAGGATTTGCCTTGGATTGCTCCTGTGATCTCAGTCTGCAAAAGGAATGGAATGTCTAGCGGGAGGGGAGTGGTAAATAAAAGATGCGACTAGTACAAGAATAACCAGCGGCTGGCAGGGACTTGAAAAGCATGCAAACAGAAGAGGAGGTAAGAAAAAAGTATATAAAATATGATACTGAATACAAATTCCAGTAGATGTGTATGTCTACACAGAGCAAAGACTGGAAGACTATTCACCAAAATGTCATTGTATTTCTGGGGTAGAATAACAGGAGATTTTTTTTCTTATGCTTTTCCATGTATTGCACATTTCTACAATGAACACTCAGAGCATTTACATTAGGGAGAAAAATAATAGAAAGAGAAACAGAGAGGAAAGCATATGTGTGTTTTGTTTTAATGCCAGCTCTTGCTCCTCTTGAGGTGGACATTGAATGGTCTGACAAAGACAGGTGGAGATCTGCATTGCCATGCTGCCAAAAACTAGAGAGGGGGGCACTCAAGTGTGTTGGTTGCTTCCAAAGGCAAGAAGAGTAGGATGTTAGAAAGCAAAAGATGTGCTTTGCGGGGGAACTAAAAGAAGAGAGCAAAGTCAAGTTGGTTTAGATCTGAATTTGAGAAACTTTTCAGTCTATGCCTGTGAAACCTGCTGAGAACATCCCCAGCCTACCCGCTCCGGGCCTGCCTCCAGGAGGCAGTTCTAGTCTATGGTCCAGAGACCAAGCTCACCAACTTCAGGGACAAACACCTACTGCTAACACCTTAGAAAGCATGGGCTCACAGATTCTACCTGCAGTCCTGTGCTTATTTCCAGGAATGAGGATGGTGTCTGTGAAAACTGGTAACCATGGGGAGAAAGACAGACAGTGGCTTGCTTCCTCTTCTCTTATATTCTGGAGGCAAACAGAAGGACAGAGACAGCGCAGCACAGCCTAAAACTTACTGCTTTTCACACGTTCAAAATCACCAAAGATCAAGGAAGAAATCAAGACTGTTTTCATTAAGAGTTTGTAGCAGGAGCACATATCAAGGGAACAAAAAAGAAAAGAAGAGAAAAGAAAAGGAAAAAAAAAAAAAATCAAACTCCTCGTCCATTGATGAGATAATTGAGATAAGCATGAACTGTGCAAAAGCTGAGAGACCAGGAAAGGAGTCTCCATGAGTCCTTAACTTGATGATCAGTGACAGTCCCTGGGAGGCAACCTACTCAGGAATTATTGTAGGCTCACTTTCACTGCAATCCAGGGAGAGAAGGGGAATAACAACAGAAGCCAACAATTTGGTGCCTGCTGTGGAGCCATAGGGTGCAGCTTTCTGTTTCTGCTTGGAAAAGCACCCAGAAGGGAAATGTTGACTTGAGACACATCCAGGCCTTTTTGATTTAGGAGTGCACTGGAGAATTAACTTTGATCTGGGCATTACACCCTGGCCACAAGATGCCCAGGACTTCCTGGCTTCTGGAACGGGCCTCTTAAGGAGTGAAAAATACACGTGTATTCTTTCAGCCTCCGGGTGGATGACACACAAATGGGATAAAGTGGAAGGGTAGGACAGAGGCAGGGGAGAGAGCCTGCTGCCATGGAAACTGTGGACTTGCCCGTAGGGAGTGTGGAAGCTGATGTTCTAGAATTGTGATGAATGTTATGGTGTCCCTTGATTACCTGTAACTTTTCCATTACTTGGGAGTGCATTTTAAGCCTAAGACCTAAAGATGTACTGTTGGACAAGTGTGTGGCACAATGGTTTGGGATGCCCACTCAAGTATTGGAGTCCCTGGTTTAAGCTACTTTGCTTCTCATCCAGCTCCCTGCTAATGAGTGCCCTGGATGGCAGCAAATGACGGCTCAGGTGCTTAGTCCCTGCCCCATGTGGAGACCTGTGTGGAGATACGGACTGCTGGCTTTGACCTGGCCAAAGGTCAAAGTGAACCAGCCGATGAAAGACCTTCATCTTTTTCACTATCTCTCTGGGTTTCAAGTAAATTTTAAAAAAAATTAATTTTGAGTGTATATAAACAGATATGAGAGAATATGATCACCTCAGAAAGACACTGTGACCAAATCATACACAGGTATACTCACACTCCCACCCTCACCCTCACCACCACACTCACATTCTCTCCCTCCCTTCCTCACTCACACACACAGACACATACACACACACACACACTTCATTCACACATATACTCACACATCAACTCTCCTATATACACACTCACTCACATATACTCACATATTCATATATCCACTCACATGCTCACTCTCGGTCTTTCTCTGACACACACATACAGCCCCCTGCTGTAAACTGTCTCCTTAAGAATACTTTTTGAGCAGCAAATCAGCATCACACAGATCCTTTTCCCTCTTTAATTTTAGGGATTTTCAGATATGAACTCTTTAGCAGGCTCCTCTGTATGAGAGTATAGGTATGGAGGTGAGTGGGTGAATGTTGATTTTCCTTGTTGATTTGCATCCCCTGGCTCAACTGGAAGCTTGTATGATCACAGGAATAACTACTTTAATTAATAATCAGTTTTCAGCAATTGACAAAGGTTTACTGTCTGTTTGTAAAACCTCCCAGTGCCCCTGACAGAAGGATCAATAAGCTGTGATCAAAACATTTCCAACTGGAATGTGGACTTATCTTTGGCTCTCACCAACAGTTCCTTGATTTTGCTCATTCTCTTCTTCCACCCTCTGACTCTCTGCCCTGTTCTTGCCCCCAGTTCTGTGTGATCTGGAGCCACGCTGCCTCAGAACTGGGGCCTCAGATTCCCCAGCAGTAAAAGAGAGCTCACAGGATGTGAGCCAGCTATGGCACGTGCAGTGAGGGCACAGTGAGCTCTCGCATGTGACAGGGTCTCAAATACATAAAAACATTCCCACATGTATGGCTTCCTGCTGTTAAAAATAACATGCTCAAACCCTGGAAGTTTACTGCCATTCACTGTGATGCGTTTCCCACAAAGGCACAGCACATGGGATCTGAAGGGAGGCACTGAGTTGGAAGTGACAGAAAAGGTCACATGGAAAGGGGGACAGGGCTAGGGCCTGGGGACCACAGCAATCAATTGTGGATTTACCTTTCTCTGAATACATGATTTATCTATTCTTGGCTTTTAGAAGAGGACATGTGTGTGTCTGCAATATATTTGTGTGACTTGTGGTATTTATGTTGGAGACTGACTCCCTTTCCATAGATAGGGAGAGTTGTTTTCTATCTTCATCCCTGCCAAGGAGGTCTCAGAAATCCCTGCCTGCACTCTCTTGTGGTTCGTCCATGAAGACCTAGGCAAGCATTCTGCCCAGAGATAACAGGGGCATTTCCTAACCAAGATCAACAAAACTTCACTGTCGGCCTCTGCAGGGGTCTGAGATTAACCTGGTCACCAGACCAGGACTGCAAGGCATTGGCATACAAAGATAACAGAAATGTGAGTATCCTGTCCAAAGAGAAAGAAATAAAGGGAAGAATTCCAGCCCCATCCCACCCTCCTCTTCTTGTGGATCAACACTTTCCTAGGCTGGGTCTCCTACTGGCCAACACTCTAAGCATCTTGGTCTAGATTATTTGTTACATTACAAAGAGAGAGAGAGCGCGAGCGAGAGAGAGAGAGAGCGCTTTGTCCCACATGGGCTGAGTGAAGAGATGAAAGGAGAGAGCAAGCTCAAATAATTCTCATGGTTGAGATATTGAGTCAGAAAAGCTGGAAATTCAGGATGGAGGTTTCTGTTCTGGTGCCAGATTTGTTCACAACCAAACTATGGATCATTTCTTTGCCCGGCACTTAAAAAACAAACCAGTGGAGCTTACCTGTGGCTGAAATCCTTTGAGGTCGCTGGCTGCAAGGTCACTGGCTGTGAGGAGCTGGAAAAGAACAAAGGAGTTTTCCTTAGTGATACTTCTCAAAGTTTGCATACAGTATCCCCAAGACGACTGACTGACCAGCCATGGACCTACAACAGCCTGCACTGGAGCTTCAGAAGCAGAACTGCAAAGAGCACATGCACTACTCTGGGCTAAGAATCTAGGCTAGTGACTTGCCAACTGGGTGTGCACCACATCTCCAGCCTCACCACCTCTCTCTCTCTCTCTGCCCCCTCCTACCTTCTCTCTGTGTGCTACCAGCTCTTCAAGGAGTCTCCAATTAGGGATCATGGGCTATGAAGGGAATTTATCAGTCCACAGACTCCCTGAAATTATAATTATGAGTGACTCTGTAGATGTACGCAAAGAGACTTCAAAAAGTTTGTAGAAATGGGATTAAAAGAGGTTTATCTTGGGGTGAAAATTTTTCATAATATGCATCTTCCATGAACTTGTTCAAGACTTATGTCTGCAAATTTTTGACCAAAAGAAATTAATTTTTAATTCCATTTTTCCACAAAATTTTTGAAGTATCCTTGTGCATTTCTTGAGGCAGAGGGTCCCTGAATTTCTTCTTGCTATCTAAGCAGTTTGTTGTACAAGTCAAGAATGATTGCTTGTGAGACAGCTAAACAACCCAGATCCTCTAAGAGAACTCCATTCTTTCTGTTTCTCTTTCTGTCTGCTTCTCTCTCACTCTCTCTCTTTCAGTTAGACCACTAAAAATGACCCTTACCTCTTCCTATTTACATATGACTCAGCTTCACCTTATCCTATGCTGCATGATATTTTATACATTATTCAGATGTCCATAGCTTACAGTTTAAACAGTTATATAAAATATTAGTGTATATTAGTTTTATACATTTTTGCACCTCTATATTTAATAAATATTAAATGAAAAGACTAACATTTTGAATATTTTTACATGCTATCCATGATTTGGCACCAGAAAAATTTCCATAAAACATATGATTCATTAATGAAATAATCAGTCTTTCTTGTTGCTTTCAAATGTTGGGAAAGTATGGGCCATGGAGAAAAAAGGGCAGATGCTTATTTTGATTCAAGGAGTGTGACTACTAGCTTTGTTAGGCCTGGAGAGCATTTGTGAAAAATAGGAATGATTTCATGTTTTTTGTAACAATATTTTGTTTGGTTCAAGAGAGAGGAGTCATGCTGGGCTCCAATACTTCCAGCCTTCAGAAAAGCTCAACTGGACTTTTTAGCTTCCCTGAATAACTCCACCAAAAACAATACTTAAGTGGTGTTAGAGTTGGGATACAGCAGAAAGAAGGTGGACATGGTAAAAGCTGTAGTTTCTTCCCCACACCCAGTCCTGTGGGACAGACTCCCCAACAAGGATGGTGCCTCCTAGTAGACAGCCAGTTCAACCTCTCTCTCTCTGATTGTTCTATAACAACACAGCAAAGGACCATGAGGCCACCTGGTTGAGTACTAAGAGCCAAATATAATTATAAGACTGAGTTCATGCCTTCCAAAACCCATTGATGGAAGGGTCAGACATGTGTATATCAGAATGGGTAGAGTCTAAGCATCAAGCCGAAGACAAGGTAGAGTGGACAGGGTGCAGTTGTTGAAATAACACAGAGTTTAAACTGATCCTTGAAGGCTCCGAAGGTGGCAGGGCGAGGTGCTTCAGGTAGGAGCAGCTTAAAGAACAAAGATAGGGGGAAAGGAAACAGCAATTCCACCATAGCTCCCTGTGCACTGATGCAACGGCAGGCAGCCACAGCCAAACCGCAGGACAAACGGAGGGAATGATGCTACATCAGGGGGCCCAGCGACACATGGGTTCCTGCTTTTCTTCTTGAATCTTCACAACTTTCTCAAACAATACAAAGTGCTTCCATTTCATTAACAGGAAACCGAGACTTCCAAAAGTCAAATAACATTGTCAAGTTGCCATGTATTGGTCCCATGTATTGGTTGTAGATAGATTTGAGATTTAAATCCCTAATTATATTTTCCCAAAACTCATGCTTTCCCTTCTGCAATAAGATGTCTCTGAATTTTAGCTCATTGGAGACCATTTGTTGAGGAGACATGGCATCAGAGAAACACTGAGTCCCAGAATATTCTTCAAACGAATCACAGGCAGTAAACACAAAGCCTATGTCCCACGAATGCCCTTTAACTAACCCTTCATCTCAGACATTTTCATTTATTTAATTGGTAATGGCCATCTACTCTTTGGAATTTATCAGTACAACCTATGCCTTGAACTTGAGCTGGGCAGGCTAGGGTGAGGCTGGGGAGGAGGGTCAGAAAGGCTGGGATGAGGTATGGATATGAGAATAACCTTTGCAAGGGTATACCTTCATATGTTAGCATCAAGGAATCAGAGCTCAGATTTTGCAGGGCCTCAGGGCATAGTTGTCAGAGACCTTTCAACAACTCTTCACAGGTTCAACAGGGAGGCAAAGAGGCATGACACCAAAACATCTAGTTCTTCCTAGTCCCGCAGTCATGAGACTGAAAATAAACCACAACAGTGTGCAACGAATCCTCAGATATGCACTACTGCTTTGTATCAGTGATGTTGGGATTGAAAAATGCCCAGCTCCATTTGTTTGACTGCAAATAGAGAGGGAGCAGCTTGGGTTATTATTCATTATGTTTCTATCTCAACAAAGTTAGGATTATCCCTCCCTCCCTCCCTAGAAACCTTAGATCCTCTTTTCTTTGATGTATACAGTTCATTCCACAGTTCATTCTTAATTTTTAAAGTTCTGTTGTATACCATTGCATGTTTTTTTTCCCCTTTGTTTCACGTAATAAGAACATGCCCAATAAGACGGTGGCTAACAAGACTATGGTTTACGTGTTATTTTATGTCAAGTCTGTATTTCTCAACTCGCTGAGAAGAGTCTGGACATACAATGAGTCACCGAAAAACCTGTTGGTCAAATGACTTAAAAGGAGAGTGGAGACTATTGTCACTTGAGGTGAGGAATAGAATGACTAAATTGCCAAACCTAGAGAACAAAAGTGTGAGAGGCAGACTTAAGGCATCCTTCAAGCTGACAAAAGGAAATGGCACTCAGCACCTAGCATACTTCCTGTATGAAGAAGGCACTCACATAGTTGAATGAATTAATCATCTCTGATGATGGGAACAAGCTCTTCTCTATCTGCTGCCGGTTTTACAAGAGAATACCGACTTAAACCTCAGCGCAAAAGTCCAAGGTTAAATTTAAAGAAGAACAGAATGAAAGAGGTTGAATGGGGAATAAATCTCCAATAAGCAGATAGAGGTCTCTCCTTTTTCTCTGGATGAAACTATAAAATGAACATTAAAGGGGCCCAAAGCAGTCCAGAAGTGTTAGTGTATCTGGTGATGAGTGGGAGGATAAGGAGAGCTGGTTTTAATCCACTAACTTCTAAAACTTCTGAGTTTCTTAATAGAAGATTCTGATATTTCACCACAAGTTAGTGTGCATTGAAGGCACGATGTGACCTAGAAACTGGCAAGGGCAAGCCTTGTAACCTCTCTTCTAAATGCGTCCAAAAAGAACATTGTGCAAGAGGTCCTATCTTTCCTTACAGTCAAGCCATAGCTCCGCACCTGCCTTTCACATCATGGGTAACCAGATGCACAAGATGGTGGGCAAAATACAGCACCTGGGCTGTGAATCTTCACAAAGCTGATGATTTCCCAGAAGTCTACACATTCTGTACAGGGAAAGGGGAAGATGCTGGCCGGGGCACTGAAGTATGGTGCTCAGGTGAGGACACTCAGATCAGAATGTCCTCATGTGGTTCATAGCCACAGACATAAATATGAGGACCCCACAAAGAAGTTCCAGTCTTACAGTGTAAAGGGCTGAAGGAGACAGTTGAGGGTGCTTGGAGGGGACAAGAAAATCACAGTGTCCTCTGTGGACTCAGGATCCAGCTCTGCTGGGGTTTCTGGGGTGAGGGAGACAGGTAGGCAAAAGGACCCCTCCGTGCACCTCTCTCCCACTTCAGCTGAGTGGCTCTGCATTTCCAGGCTATTTCTATGCAACTTCATTTGAAAGCCAATGTTCTGTGACCCAGCAAGGTTTTGAAACTTTATTTTGCACAAGGAGCTAATAAGTGACACTTGAAATATAAAATTTTCAGTTATAGTTACCAACAGCCCTAAGTGGGTTCCCGACTCCTCCAGTGTCTAGCTATACCCCTGCCAGCAACAGCCCTGTCCCATTCAACACTAATACCCAGACACAACTGGCTGTTGACTTCTGTCTTCAAGGTAGGTCAGATGTGCCCAGGAATTCAAGGAAACTGAGACATAGGCAGAAAGAAATAAGCATGCTCCTTCCCTTAAAAACATGGATATCGAAACTTCTCCACTGCTCCGTCCCAACTTTGTCCTCATTCTGTCCCACTGGGGACAGTTCACTACCCATGGCAGCCTAGCCATATGGGGAGAGACTTAAGACAAGGAAGCAGAGAGGAAAGAAAATGAAATTGCCATGGCTCTGGGGACTTCAATCAGGCTGAAGTTAATGAAAAGGATCTTGTCTTTTCCCAGGATGGCTAAATGTCTGCACCCCTCCCAGTAGAGGGCTGAGCTGGTATTGGGGAGAAGGGCAGACAGAATTACATTTAAAAGGCAAAGGAAGGAGAAAATTCTTTCATCTCCCCACTGGAGCCAGGCAGTGTTCCTAGCGCCCTGCTCAGAGTAATCTCATTCCTGACACATCTTATTGCTCCCTGGAACAATCCACACTCAAAATATCAGAAGGATGACCCTGCTTTCCATTTTTGAGAAGCTGCAGCTTTCTCTTGGTGAAAATTCAGGTGGTGGGTTTTGGTGTTTGCTTGTTTCTTTTTGTCTCTATAAACTCCAGGGAAGGTCAGGGGACAAAGAGGGTTAGAGGGAGATGGAGAGAGCCAGAGGACCTGCAGGGGTGAATGAGCACTTCCTCAGTTTCCTTGGCAAAGATATGTTGTTGTCATGTGCACCCCCCACCCTTGCCTCAGCTCTTACCGGGAGTCTCCCTTCAGTTATCCTCACCCCAAACTACCCACAGTGTAGTTGTAACCAACAACCCTTGAGATCTCCATGGGGTAGGACTGTCCCTCTCAACAGCTGCCATCCTGCTTACAAACTCCTATAGCTTCTAAAGCTCTTCCACAGGAGAGGAGGAGGCTGCTTCATTACAGTCCCTGTTCTCCCATCCTGGGATCATCATTTCCCTTCGGCTAGCCCTTTATTCAAAGCAGGCATGACTTTGGGACTAACAAACCCCAAGTCCCCAATCAGGCTGATGATTCAGGACACTTGAAGGGGGTCACTGATGCAAGTGGGGGGGGTGGGGTATGTGGATCATGGAGGGCACCTAGCCCCATGGATCTCAGCTTCATGGACAGGCACTGGGTACTTGGAAGCCCATTGGCCCTGGAGTACTCTAGGTCACTGAGTTCCAGAGAAGGAGATGCTGGCATATGCAACAGATGGGTGGATTTATAGCAAGGTAAGTAGGCAAAGGAACAGAGTAAGAGGGCTTTGGGTAGAACACATGACCCATTTTCTACTTTGCCTTTAAAGATACCATCCTTTTATTAAAAAGCCTTCTACTTCATTCCCATTTCCTTTCCTATCTTGTGGTAAATGGATCTTATTCTATCTCTATTTTGAGAGGTATCACAGGCTTCTTACTCTGACTATGGGATGGAAGCTGAATCCTTTCTCACGCCAGCCCCTCAACCCACAAAAAAGGGCAGAACAGCTGATGAGGCAGGCAGTATCTCAGAGAGTGGAGACAAAACCCAATCAGATGTGTTTGAGGATGCTGGAAATAAACCAGCTCTGCTCTCTCCTTGGAAAGAGCAAACTAAGGCTGAGAAAGGTTAAGTTACTTACTCAGTGGAAAATCAGGACAACAATTTCAACCGTATGAACACAATCCAAAGAAAGTCTGAAACACCCAGACACTTGGAGACAGAAGGATTCTGAGAATAGCAGGAAGAAGTTCAAGGTACAGCACAGAGCAACAGCCCTGGAGGCACCAGTCACGGAGGAGCCCACATCTGTGGTCTTGGATGTGGGATAGAACTAACAGGTTATTTCTCTTCACAGGGAAGATGAACAGAACATTTTGATACAGCAGAGCCTTGGACTCACTTTATGTGTGAGCCTTGTTCTGTGACAACTCACTATGGGATCTGTCATGGGAACACTTAACCTATTCAGGTGTCATTTGACCACCTATCTTTTTTTTTTAAAAAAAGATTTATTTATTTATTTGAAAGTTAGAGTTATACACAGAGAGAGAAAGAGAGGCAGAGAAAGAGAGATGTCTTCTGTGCTGGTTCATTCCCCAATTGGCTGCAACAGGCAGAACTGTGATGATTGGAAGCCAGGAGCCAGGAGCTTCCTCAGGGGCTTCACACATGGGGGCAGGGGCCCAAGGACTTGGCCCATCCTTCACTGCTTCTCCAGGCCACAGCAGAGAACTGGATAGGAAGTGAAGCAGCTGGGACTCCAACCAGCAACCACATGCGATGCCAGCACCGAAGGTAGTGGCTTCACCTACTACACCACAGTGCCGGCCCCTGACCACCTATCAGTAAACTCTGTGTTCTCCCTGGCCCCACTCTTATAGCATCCAAAAATGCCCCTCTCATGTCAGGGCTGAAAAAGAGATGGAGGAGGAAGTATCTAGTCTCTTCTCTCTCTCTCTCTCTCTCTCTCTCTGTCAGCAACTTTCCTACAAGTGCACACACTCACAAACCCCTAAAAGCTTGTGTGCATTTTCTGCAAGAAACCATAAGCAGAAGGTTAGAGGGAAGGACAGGGAGATGGCTCCATTACTACTTTGCAAACAGGACTCTGTAAAGACAGTCATCCAGACTGTACACCAGTTCACCATCCCAGTGAGAATGAAGTCAGATTCACATCCTAGCTAAAGGTAAACAACCTTCCAATTCAAAAGGCATTGGTTTTAATTGCCAAGGCATTTGTGATGGGCAGAGACCATGGGTCTGACTTTGCAACAGGCTAAGAAGCTATACACATGAAGCTGTTATCCTAGCTGAGCTGTGTCCTTTTACTAAACCCTCTCAGTCTCCTGGAATCGTAAAGGTTAAACCTGAAACCACTGACACCGCCAGTCTTCATTTCAGGCTCCCTGCCCAGGGAGCAGCAAGTATAACTAATAATAACTTTGTATACAACTCCATACAAGCTTAGTCTTTACTGCTTACATTTTTTATTACATTTAAATGATGGGGTTACAATATTTAAAGGTAAGATCTTTAACAAGTTCCCCTGGATATATAGTCTAAAGAGATTTCATCTATGTCTATATCTATATCTATATCTATATCTATATTTATATTTATATCTATATCTATGAATCCATGTGGAACCTTGTACATGGAACCCATGGTTTGTTTGAGCAGTATTTATATTTGGCTGCTGTCCAGGTCACAGCTCTTTTAACTTCTTGATGGACAAGTCTTTAATCCTCTGTCTTGCAGATCAGAGCTATAACAACTAATACCTAATGAAAGAAGAGGCCCCTGAAATCCCTAATCTAGAACTCACTGATATGATGAGTCTTGTTTTATTTTACCCAAACCTGGTAAACCTATGAAAACCTCTTTTTGAATTCTCCAAGGAGAATTCTTTCTACATCCATTGTTCCTCAGACCAAGAAAACTGGATTTCATCGAGGGCATCTTGTGTGGTATTGGGCAGGAGGCTTTTTCGGGCAAGCCTGGAGTCAACTAGCTGAGTAAGCATTTCAGTAAAAGTGGCTCAGGAGGTTTAGGTAGTCTCTGAGGTTAACAGCTAGCAGGTGCTGGAATGTCTTTTGAGCCTGGTATGGCCAACATGGGTTCTTCACACTTATACATCAAAATATCCCGTGAACTTCTGGTTCTTTCTGAAATGTGTCTTGTTGGAAGTTCTGCTAGGTCCTCTATAATGTTCCTGACACTTTTAAATGAATCATGCACAAGAAACACATAGAACTGTAGTTTTCAAACTGTGCCCTAAGAAGCCCAGGATTCCATAGAAGGGCCTTGGGGACGTTAGTTGGATGAGACCCACTGAGGTAGGGCATTCTATGCTCCCACTTTACCAAGAACAGCACAACTCATACTGGTATTTTATATATCATTTCCATATTCAAATCTATTGGATTTAAATTTTTATAAAAAGAAAATTTTGAAAACCATATCTCAGAAGGGAAGGTCTCTGCAAAGGTAAGCAAGCCCTTAGTGTTACCAGAATTTACCTGGGGAAACAGAATGAATCAGTTCCCCTCTTTAAAGATGCTAACATAGTCTTAATAGAACAAGACTTGGTGCAGAACTACAACAGTGCCTTTGGACTTGAAGTGACTTAGTCATTGGCAAAATGCTTTCTCTTCCTTTCTTTACACTTTCTGCAGGCAGTGATGCTTGCTGGCTTCATCCAAAGTTCAGCAAACTACACGCTTAAGAAAGCACAACTAATGGACCAGGGAAGGAAACAGCTAAAGACGTGCTACTTCTCAGGACCACATTGCAGGCTCCAGTTCCTTTCCTTCTCAAACAATTAAGAAATCACACTGGAAGCATTTGTGGACTCTTACCAAAGTCCGTAAAAATCCAGTAATGGAGGTCCCTTCATTGAACATTTGTCAAGCCAAGATGGACATTGAGGGAATACTCACCCACGTTACCCCCTTTCCAGTATTCGTGAATTTCTGCCTAGATCTGACCTGATGATCTACTGACTTGGCTCAGATGAATATCAAACTTTATAATTTATCCCCAGGAAATTGATTTATACCCTTACGCTCACTTAGCAGCAATGAATGGAAAAGTTAGAAGGTGCTCACTTCAGAAAGTATCTGAATATGGAGTCAAAGGCTCTGCTTCTCAGCTCAGTGTAGCCAATTTGGCAAAGAGTCTGAGTCCCTGGGGCCAAATGTGGAACCATTAATCACAATTACAGGTGGATCTGAAAGGGATGAAGCCAAGCTGGACCCAATGATAGCTCAACCTTATAGATACAGGCAGTCATAACATGTATGAGCCTCAGGTAAAACAGAAGGAGCTCCTCCAGAAAGCTTACCCTGAACTCTAGGCAATTTTAATAGGAAAAATAACTGCTTTTTCAGAGCCTACTTATGCCTGCCACTGTCCCACGTAGACGCTTTAACTTCATTATTCCTCTTAAACTTCACATTATCAGTGTAGGAGAGTATTATGTATTCCAATTTATAGCTGAGAAAATGGGCTCAAATTGGTTCAATAAGTCACCCAAGATAATGGAGGCTAAAGTGGCAAAACTGGAAATCGAACAGGGCTGTGAATCATAGCAAGTCCAGTGTTCTAAGCCATCCATGACTCTCTCAGGAATTCCTTCTTAGAATGCTGCTATCTCCCTCCCTCCCCTGGTATGGCACCCAGTGCCATTGGTACTACCATCTGCCAGACCCAGGTGCCTCCCTATGCTGGTAAGAGTCACGCTTCCCAGAAGCCCCATGCAACATCACAGTGTAAGCATCTAAACTAGCATCCCTGCCTTCCTGATTTTCTCCTCAGCTTTTCTGAACTCAAATTTTGTTGCAAGGAGCTTTACTCCTGAAGCTAGAGAATCAAGGAAATATTAGAGTGTAAACTCGCTGTACACTGCTGTGTATATTGTTAATTACCAAGCTTTTCTTCTCTCCCTAACCAGGTTTACTCTCCTGCTCTTTTTCATTTTTTCTAGCTTCCTTCCTTCCTTCCTTCCTTCCTTCCTTCCTTCCTTCCTTCCTCTCTTCCTTCCTTCCTTCCTTCCACCTCTCTCTGCTACTTTCTGTCTTCCCTTCCAGCAGATGAAGTCATGCCAAATTCCAGACACTATTACAGATGTTAGGAATCTGCATGCACCAGCAAATACTTTCTATGGATTGGTTAATGGCATGAAATCTTCTCAAAAACCTCATAAGGTAGTATACTGATTTGACACACGAGAATAAAAAACTTACTCAAAGTCGCAGGGGTGTAAGCATCAGATCCAGAAGACACACTCAATTCTCTTTGAATCCTAAGTCTATGTTCATTCTCAATACTGTGTGCATGTGGCCCTGCTAGCAATCTAAGTATTGCCACGGATCACCACATCCCACTTACAAAAGAGCTTCACTTTTAGATACTAGCTAAGATTGACAATAGTGAGGCATTTATAAAAAAGGGTAACCAATCACGGGAAGGGGATATCTGATTCTTGAGGAAGAGTAGTAGCATTATAATCATGCAAGTGGATAATTTTGAATAATACAGAGAAATGGGAAATCCAAAATAGGTCTGTAATTAGAGTCAGGAAACGGATGGCTATCATGTAAAGTTTGAATTCCTCACAGCATAAGAACTAGAATGAACACATCTAGCAATGACCATCCTGTGCCTGACAGAACACAGGGGCTGGAAAGCAGGCTGCAGGACCTTCAGGAAGGCAGACAACAACCATCTCTATCCAAGATAAGAGAAGTGAAAGGCAAATTCTTCCCCTTCTTGGCCAGAAACAAAGTCCACAGTACAAAAATTTTAGACAACGTCTATTGTATCTCTGTTTATAGTATTATTCAGTATTTTTAAAGTCACATCAGATATTCATATACTTATAAACCAACTGGAACCCATTTGCTTATATATTTTTCCATTGGTTGAAGTGAAAATTTCAATGAATAGCCTCTTGAAAACTGTACAACCAACATGCAATCCCTTCCTGGAACAGCCCTGCTAGTGAATTAGTATTACAGGCCCCAAAGGGCTGGGGATGGGTCTTGCCACTCCCTGGGATTGGAAACTCCAAGAATCAAGACATTTGGCTGTTTCCAAAATGAGTCTTCACCACTGACAGGATTTTACAGGATCTGAAGATGTTTCCAGTATATTAAGAAAACAAAACATCTTGGAAAGCAGGACTAGATTCTGAGAATGACAACTATAAAGGAGGCATGGCTCTTTAAAGCACACATGCAAGCTGCTACTTTAAAATAAAAAATCTGTCTCCCTCGGGCTAGCGGTGGTGCAGTGGGTTAAACCACTAAATGTGATGCCCGCATCCTATAGGATCTCTGATTTGAGCTGCTCTGCGTCTGCTAATGCACCTGTTGGAGAAGCTAATGCACCTGTCGGAGAAACAGAGGATGGACCAAGTACTTGGGTCCCAGCCAGCCACGTGGGAGATCCAATGGAGCTCCTGGCTCCTGTCTTTGGACTGGGCTAGTCCCAGCCATTGCAGCAATCTGTACAGTGAACTAGTGGATGGAAGATCTCTTTCTCACTCTGCTTCCTCCCACCATAACTCTGGTTTTCAAAAGAATAAAATAAATTAAAAAAAAATCTACCTCTTGTATTTCACCTCAGACTTATGAAAACAGCCGGCTCACCAGTAACTCATCTTTGCTGGGGTGCACATGTATGTTTGTGTCTCACATAATCCCTGCCTCAACCAACCACAGTTTGCTATCTTGGGCTAAAAACAGTTTCTGATTTCATGTTCAAGGACTCTGTGATCATCTCTGACCTATCTGGAAATGGAGGTTTCTTCCTTATCAAAATGACACAGTCAAATGTGGACTACATATCCTCAGACCTTATCCCCAAATAAGGTTTCTTTTCATATTTCTCCCTGAAATGACATGTGTGTCTGACTCACAGTCCACCCATTTTTGGACAAATTTGCCCAGAATTTCTGGCTGACTAAGTAGGAGGGTGTCTCTCTATACTTTGCCCACTGAGACTGAGCAAAATGAATGCAATACACAGATGCTACATCAGCAGGACTGGAAATAGCTGCTAACTCAGTCTCAGACCCCTTTGGTAATCACATGCCCAAGCCCTTTATTTATAGCATACATGAAAGGCCCACCACAGGGGTTGGCAACGTTCACTCTGGCAGCCACAGTTGTAATTCACAGTAGCACAGCCTTGGATAAGTCACATCCCTGCCTGGTCCTTAGTACTGTGCACCTCTAACACAAGGAGCTCTACAAGACCCCCTCATGATCTGACAGTCTGGGAAGGGCTACAGATGGCCTACCATTCACCCAAGGCAGCATCAAGCTTCATACAAACTGTTTTCTGCTCAAAGGGATTATTTATGACTCAACCAGTACTTCAAGGTGAGCTATCATAGCAACAATGATGGAGTACTAGGACTCCGCACAAATGATGAAATGGTGAAGACTTTGATTTTAGGGGGAGCCAGGCTCTCATCTCTCAGTGGTCCTTCAAGGAATGAGAGGACTCTGGAGAACTGTGCTCAGGATAACTGTATTCTGCCTTGCTTCCACCCAGGCAGGAAAAACTGAAGTCCCATGTCCTTTGATATGCCAGATCTTAGGGATTGTAGCAAAAAAACAGAGGTGAGAGAAGCCCATAATTTGGAAGGCAAACTCTATTGCCACAGAGCACATGTACAAAGCAAGGCTGGCTCTGGGATAGCAAAATGAGCAGAAGAGTAGGGAAGCCCCATTGAGCTATGTCTGCCCACCTCCCTATGCTATATGTGAGTCAAACGCATGTGCATATCATCTACAGTAGCCACTCAATCCATCCATGCTTGTGAGATATTAACAGCTGTCCCAATTAGATCCCACTCAATTTATTTCCATATAAAATTTTAAAGAGTTTGGCAACAGGCTATCATTTAATTATTTTTCCCCTAATCTATTGGGTGCAAAATGGCAGGTATTCTTCATAACCAGGATGCACAGAATGCTGCCCTATTTCAGGTATATGCTATCTTTATTATAACAAGAATGGTGAAGTATGAGGTTGGTTAAATATCTATTCCCTATAGCTAAAAACATTTCAAATGATGATCTCACTTAATCATTTCAACAATGAGACAGAAAGGGGCAGAAACTATCCCGCTTGTTGGACAGATGGAGGAAATGAGGCAAAAAATCGGTCAGTGACTTGCCCAGGGGCATGCTCATGGCTTTAGAAGTCTTAGCATGGGAGGGATTATCTAGGCCAGTTTCCTCCCATGCAGGAACCCCCTTCCCCATCTTCTCTGACAGATGGGCACCCAGTTAGAGCACTTCCGGGCAAGTGGCATTAACTATGGCCAGAAATAGTTAATGGTACAGAAATTATCTTCAGAAAGAGCTACCTTAATCCAGCTGGCATATGCCCACTGGAAGGAAGTCACCCCCTCATTCTGAGGAACAGGAATTAACTTTTTATTTTATTTACCTTCAAGATGTTCCTATAAAATAGGAATGAGAACCTCATTTTACAGATGAGGAAACAGTCTAAGCAACTCTGTCCAAGCCCCATGTCCAAATGACGATCCAAACACCAAGCCCACAGGACTTCAAACTCATCACTCTCCTTGCTCTTCAGTCATGCCCACAAGGGTTGTTGTTATTTCCATGCATCCTCAGGCAGAATACCTGAAGTCCTCTCAATGGGACACGGTTTGTAGTGACAGCACCATCGAGTTTATAAAAGCTCTGCTCAACACATAGTTCTCAAATATGAGCATACTGTGCCAGTGGAAGGAGTAACTGTCACTAGCAAGCCACGTGCTGGCAAACCTTTGACAAATGGCTCTGATGTGAGGCATTTGCCAATTTCATTAGTGTTATCTGTCGCCAGTTTCAAGCTACCAACCTGAAGCCACTGATCACAGAATGTGAAGAGCGGTGCCCAGCTGGCTCTTGCCATGCAGTATGAGCTGGCTGTAACTCCACTGGTGTGTGCATGGGCATATCCTTTAAGCTCATCACCTCAATGGAGATCACTTACAAGGGATACTGAGGAGAGTGTGCTGAACCACTGCAATAGAGGGGATGGCTGGTACTCAACATTGTACCCTTTCTTTTCCATTACCTGTCCTCAAGTCCATGACTGCCTGACATCCTTTCATATTGCACGGTTGTAGATAATGTGCAGAGGCTTTGGCCATGACTCTGCTGTGGCTACATTTTAAGTGGCCACTTCAGCATAACATTGACAACTTGTCTTTCTAGGCTTAGCGGGAGGGTGGCTAGGAGATGGCTGGAAATGTTGGTGTGTCTGTGGAAGTTTTTATTAGAAACAGGGGATTCCCCATGGCTCTTTCGATCTCTTTTGGCCAAATATTAAATGCCCCAAGGTCAAATTTATTAGTGCATCCAACAGTGCAGAGAACTCTTGGCTTTGGTGCTGAATCCCTCTTATCTGCCTTCCCTCCCTTAAGCCTTGCAATTTAGCCAAGGCAGCTGCACATACCCAACCAAACCCTCAGTGGTTCTGCCTGACACAAAAATAGACACTTACAGGCGGTCACTGCTTTCATGGAGCCATCATTAGAAACTAGATATACTCAGGACACTCTCCAATGTGGGGAAAGACATATGGCTAGATTGTTACTTGGCAGAATGACAGAGCTTGAGTTGGCCCCCAGAAAACCAGATGGGTACACAAAGGCACCTGGGGAAAGATATTTAATTTGTATGAATTTCAGCCTCCTCATTTCTAAAAGAAGCTACAAAACTCACAGCTAGTTCCCATGATTTGGGGGAGAATAAGACAGGATGGGTCATGAATGGACTTTATACCTGTTACACAAGTGAAGGATGTTACTGAGAATCCTATTATCTCAACTGTCTCTCATAGACCAAATGACCAAAAAATTCCATGATTAGGGGCAGGAGGAATCACTGTCCCTCTGTGGATCTGGCTGCTCCTGATCTGGGCTTCGGATTCATCTCAACAGAGCAGCTGCTGTTTAAACCAGAGCTTCACACCTTATCCCGTGGGAGTAAGGAGGGTGCAGGATGCATGTTCTACATAATGGCAGACAGCATGGCTGAACAAATGGTGAAGGGCACAGCATGCAGGTGGGCCATGGGTGCTGTCTGCAACCAGGCTGAGGGCATCAAGGCTACTGAGCTCAGGGGCTGTGCACATTGCCTTGGTTTCCCCTTGGTCTCTAAGCAGGGCCCACACACAGAGGAGCCCCAGAAGGCCATGCAATGGGGGGTGGGAGTAGGGTGGAGCTGATGGTGCATTCTCCCAGCCTGTGCCTGTGCATCTCATTATTGAGCCAGTCTGAATCAAAGCAGCCCTGAGCAGCTGCTGTCTCATTTAATCCACTCGTAATCAAAAGTGATTAGCATGGATGCCTTGGTGCTGAGGGTATTGTGTGTTTGATCAAAGCTGAGGCTCCTACTTGATTCCCAGAGCAGCCAGCACCTGGGAGGGTGTGGAAGGCCATAAGCCCAGGGCCTGGGATAGGCATCACGGGATATGGGAAGGAGGACAGCAAGTGTAGCTTCACTTGAGTGGGAATCAGCAGCCTTGGGGAGGCCCCTGCCCAGGCATCCTCTTGACATCCCAAGCACAGGAAATGGAACAAGTGGCACAAGAGGTAGACTGAGGATAAGCAGGACCCATTCAGTGTTAGAATTACAAAAGATTGTCAATAAACCCATTTTATGGAGGAGAACACTAGACTCAGTAAAAGGAAGCACATCACATGCCTGGTGGGCACTTGTGTGTGTATGGAAAGAAAGATAGCAAATGGGAAGAAGGGAAAATGCCAGAAGGGGGCCAGGGGCAAAGGAAGTGACGTGCAGTGAGGGCAGGGACCATGTAGGCTAATGCTGACAGGAAGAACAGCCAGCCAAAGATGTCTTGGCAGCCGGAAGAGCCAAGAGTCAAGATGTTCCGGGGTTTTAACAGTTTGTATATTCCTTCCCACACACCAGCTCCGGTAGCTTCCTGGGTTGCATCTGCCTAAAGCAGCAAGATCACAGTGCAGATCGCATCCTCTATTTACAAATTATGCCTGAGAAAAGCTTGATATCTCCCTTCTCTCTGCCAATCTAAATTATGAGCATCATTACGATCCAACTGAAGACTCAACTTGTTCTGGAACTTTCCTGGGCCCTCCTCTGAATTGTTCCATTATGTTCTATCAGTGCCACTCATTTGACACTTAGCATGAATTGTCCTTCTGACAGCTCTTAGGCTGGCAGAGTAAATAGTTCCTTTGACAGTTGGACAATGGTGGCAATGATGATGATGAGTATATGAGCCCTGCTTTCCCAGCCAGAGTGAAACTGCTAAAGACAACGGTTGCATAAGACAGCTCAGGACATCCTGTACAGGTATCCTGGCACTGAAGAGGACCTAATCTTGAGCAGAAGACTGGTAGCTTCTACAAAGCAGGGCCTAGACGTTTATGAATTTGTACCAGTCTTCAGGACCAAGCCCAGTCCTCGGCTACCACAGACTTGAATATTGAATAAAAAGTACAAAGGTCTTGGAAGGAATACACTGTGTGACTTAATTCTGACATGGTCAGTGAGGCTGCCTAGAGGTGGTCCGTTTCCACTGAAACTTAGGACCCATTCCCAAGCAACAGCAGGCAGGAAAAGAACAGGTGGTATTGAGGAGTGGGGCAGGTGGGGGAGTCCAAGAAGACAAGAAATCTGCTTCTTCACAAAATGGATTTTTCCAGACCAAAGAAATGGGTGGCTCCAAGTCCTAGTCCTGATATAAATAGTCACCAGGGCTTAACAAATGATCTATGCACATGACCCGGGTGCGTGGCAATGCTGGGTGGATCTGACTCCCTTGAGTGACAGCAGCTTCTAATCTCCCCACACCAGGAAAAGTTCTTTGTAAGTGGCAGGTGTTATTTAGATTCCACTGGGGGCCTAGAGTGCAAATTCCATGGCTCCTCATGAGTTAATGCTATAGGTTTCACCACTGATTTAGGGCTGAAGGAATGTCCCAGAATGAATTTGTGGAAAGCACTGTAGGGTGCTTCTCATTAAGAATGATCAAATGTCTGAGGAGAGAGATAATGAATATTGGGGTAATTCAGAAACATTTGCAAAAGAATCCAATACCAAGACAACTAATCTTTCTCCCTTTGATTCTACAAGAAGTTGGAAGACAACCAAATATGGCAAAGGGATAAATAATAAATAATTACCCAGTATGGACTGAATGACTGATAATAATGATGGACTTTTAGTAATCTCTCACGTATGTTGCCTGTAGGTACTTAATAAAAATCTCATTTATATCTCACAATAGTATTTCTGAGTAGGCATAGTAATTCCCTCTTGAAGATAAAAGATCTGAGGCTCAAAATAAGGCATTTGCTTAAGACTACAGTTAGAGAGGTGGGCGCTGTGTCGTATCGGTAAAGCTGCTGTCTGCAGTACCAGCATCCCATTTGAGTGCCAGTTCAAGTCCTGGCTGCTCCACTTCCAATCCAACTCTCTGCTATAGCTTGGGAAAGCAGTAGAAGATGGCCCAAGTCCATGGGCCCCTGCACCTATGTGGGAGACCTGGAGGAGGCTCCTGGCTCCTGGCTTCAGATTGGCACAGCTCTGGCTGTTGTGCCCACTTGGGGAGTGAACCAGCAGATGGAAGACCTCTCTTTCTGCCTCTGCCATAAGCAAATAAATAAATCTTAAAGTGATGGAGATGAGAGCTGAACTCCTCTCTCTGGTCCCAAAGTATGCAGAGTCCTCCCCATGGCCTTCACCTCCTGTGGCTCAGCTGTACTTCAGAGAAGCCTTATCTGCTGCATCACAGCCACACAGTATGGTCAGAGCTCACACTCCATGGCACCCACCCACCTCTTGCTCACTCACACTTCACTGCCCTGCCCAACAGGCAAAACAACCCAGACTCACACTATTAGCAGACACATTCGAGTATATTCAAATTGAATCCTTTCATTTTACAGATTAGTGAATTGAAACTCTAAAAAGTTAATCACCTGCTCAGGACCACAATGTTAGTTACTGATAGGCCTAGGCTTAAAATCCAAGTTTTTAATTCCCAGTGGAGTGCATCTGTATTGAATCATGGGGTCCGGGGATAGAACAGAGACTGGGATGTAGGGGTGTGGGGGTGGTATGTCTCTTCAGCCCTGCCACTACAAAGGCAAAGCTCTACCCAAAATGCCCAGAGGTATTTTACTACTATGCTATTAACATGGCATGTGGGCCCCTCTTTCCAGCAGATCGGGGTGACTCTAGCACAGGCACCATTCAGGACAGAGTACGCACCTTCTCTTTGGCTTCTACAAAGCTACAGTATCAGAGATTTGCAATGAATGCAAGACACTGAGGAGAGCAGGTGGAGATTATTTTCCCTGATTTTGGAGAAACCGCAATCTCAGCCTAATTTGTAATAGATCGCAAGTGTAAAGACACTGACAACAGGGCCAGCAGCTATTCTGTTAGTAACACTCGAGGCCATAGCGCTTCAATGTGACTAGAGCCAGCTGTCCAATGCACAAAACGACCTTTGGCCCCATCCTTGGAGAAATGTAATTCTCTTCATGCCTGTTTCTGTCCGCAGGGAGTTAGAAACCAGAGCTGCCAGCATAATCAGAGGTTTCCTAATGACAAAGCTCAAGCAGGCGCGGATTACACATTGTCAGATACGTAATCTGCAACTCTTCTCATCTGTTTCATTGTGTTTGCATTTTTCAAAGCACCTTTTCAGAAAGAAATGAGACAGTTGCAGGCCCTCCCTGTACTTGCACCTAGAAATCAATTTATCTTCTTCATATAAATGGCCTGAAGTACAAGTAGAATGTGGTGAGTTCAGAGGCCTCCTACTTTTGTGACTTCTAGCCCGTGATGTGTGTATACACGTCTCCTCTAGACACACAGAACCAAACATGGATTAGCTGTGTGTACTTCTAGCTGAGCAAAGACAGCTTCTTGGCATGCTACCTCCCAGTCTTTGTTGACACTTCCATAACAAGGGCACAGGCCCTTGTGTGCTATCTGCTCATCTCTCCCTGCAAAACTCGCTAATGATTTTCCATCTTTTATAATAACATCTGCGAATCTCACCGTGGGCTTCCAGGACCTCTGCAAACTGGCAGAACCCTGACTATCGCTGGCACACTTACTCTTCCCAGCTTTGACTCACTGCCTTGCTCAGCTGTATCCACAAGGGCCTCCTTGGTGTTCCTGTTGCACAGTGGTTTACAGTCCTAGTTACTTTTACTGTGAATTCACCTGGTGAGTTACAAATACACACACACACACACACAGCAGAGATTTTAATTTGACTTATCTAAAGCAGAGTCCAACTCTAGAGAGATTTTAAGAGTTGCCAGGTGGTTATTATGCTGAACCAGGGTTGAACATCAGGCCATTTGCACTTGTTCTTACTTCTGTCTGGAATGCTGTCTCCCGGGATGCCTGTCTGTTCCCTCCCTAACTTCATGAGAGCCATGACTTGTATCAGCGAGGTCTGCCCTAGCTAGACTCTCCAAATCAGCATGCATGGCTCTCCTCTATCTGTCTCCATCCTCTGAGCCTGGTTGATCTTACTGTGCAGCATTTTTCCTATTCAGCATTTATTTATTTTCCCCTCTCCCATCCCCTCCCCATCCCCTGCCTTCAGTGTGAGCTCCAGAAGCACAGGGTCTTACTGTATGTATGCATTGCTCTATCACAGCAATCACTGACACACTCTAGGGGCTTGTATGTGAGTTGTTGACATTAGAGTGCATGAGTATCTATCTGCTCTTCAATCAGGGCCGGGGAAAGGGGGCAGGGAGGGGAACTCTGCTTTGTGTTCACAGCCCTGAAGCTGAATTTGCATTGAACCCTTCCTGTTTCTGAAGACAACTATAGGCCAAGTTCGAATGTTAAGCTGATGGTCTCGTGTACTTCCTGAGGATCTTTTCTTTGTAGGTTAGGTGGTATCTGAGAGCTGGCTCTGGACCCCTTAGCTCATCCCAAAAGACACAGAGCAAAAGACAAAGATGTTAACATGATAAACGACCATCCATGCTCCATGGCAGAGCTGTTCAAAGAGGTAGGCAGAGAGTCATGGCCTAAGTGGCCTCTTAGGAAAACAGGCAGGTTTAGTAAAAGCAGAATGTGGACTGTTGAACAGACCTGAGAACATGTGGATTGTCCCCAGTGTCCTTCTAATCATTGCAGTGTTACACCCATTCCTAACCTCCTTCCACACGAAGTTACAACTCTAACATTCCTATAGGCTGCCTTCCATGACATCCATCTCCTGTCAATCTAGCTTTGGTGCTGGTGTGGTCATGACACCACAGTCTGGTCATTCCAGTTAAGTTCCTATGAGAAACCAGGACTATTTTCTGTCTATATGTAGCTCCCTGGAAAGGATAGCACTATTTGTGGGCTCCCAGCCATAGCCACACATGGAAATACTCTACACAAATTAAGGAGCTAGTCCTTGAAAGTCATTCAGTTGATTGATTTGGGAAAGGAAAGATGAGAATGGATTTTGACTGAGATTTCCAGATTGATGAAATAACTAATTGAGAAGTTAGATTTAATCAGTATCTTTGGGAGTGGGCACCCTAATCACATTAGGTTGTGAGAGATTCCTCCGGAATAGGAGTGTGGAACACCCAACTCATGGGCCCATATAAGGCCTGCAAAATCACTGTTCTGGCCCTGCCAAGGCAAACTGCAGGCTGTTCTGGAAATTCAACAAACCTATAGTAGCCAAATTTTTTAAGCTGATAGTTCTGTATGGCCTGTGAATGATGTTATAAGTATCTAAGCAAACCTTGGCATAAAAAAGTTCCCCATTCCTGCTCTATAACATGGACTTGGTCATTCCACAAACATTTCCTGAATGCTCATAGTATGTCAGAGGAAATGGGACATCTACGTGCAGGGTGCATCCTCATTTCTAGCCCAGGATGCTCAAACTCTGCCTGTGCCGAAACACCTGAGACTTTAAAAACAAAAACACAAAACAAGACACCAAAAACCATAGGGCTCAGATATTCCAATTCGGAAATTCAGAATGGAGCTGTGTACCTATTTCATGATTCCATTTATTGGACATGTCCAGAACAGACAAATATAAAGAAGAAGAAAGTAGATGAGTGGTATCCTAGGGCTGGAGGTAGGAGGAATGGGAGGTGACTACTAATGAGTACAGCATTTTTTGTGGAGTTGAAAATGTTTGGAATTATGTAGTGGAGATGATTGTACAACTTTGTCATATACGAAAAACTACTGAATTGTGTACTTTAAAAGGGTGGATTTACAGTATATGAGTTATATCCAAAAATAAAAAAAAAATGATGCTCTGTGAGCATTAATTAAGCAACAACAACAAAAAAAGGGAGCTAGATCAGGGCATCTGCATTTTTTAAAAATTCCACAGGTGGTCAGAAAGTGTAGCCAGGTTGAGAACCACAGTGCTTACCTCCTAAATCATCTCCTATTCTCTCTGAGGATTAAGGACTAAGCTCCAAGTAGCAGGTGAGAATGCGGTTTCTGTAAATCTTGAACATGAGGAACCCTGAGTTTCCAAGCACTGCCAGGCTTCCCCTCTGCTAGGCACTGGGCATAAAGAAAGTCAATTCAGATGCAGCTCTGCACAAAGCTGAATTCCCTCGTCTCCTTTACTGTGGGAAGAAATATTGCTGCCAACAACAGACCCTGCAACCTAAAGATCTTGGTTGAATTTCTCCGTCTACTCCCTCCCACCCTTCCCTCTTGAGTGTAGAATAAATGGTAATTAATTAGAAATAGGCTCCCTGGAGAACTTAGATAAATGAGAAAGCAGTGGTTGGGGGGATGGCCTTGCCTGGAACAAGCCTTGAAGAGAGCAATGAGCTGGGTGCCCATGGGGAAGACCCTCAGAGTAGTGGGTTGCAGACAGCATCACGCCTCAGGCAGAGCTAAATGCATGGAAATGGAATAGTCCCACAGGGCATATGGCTCTAGAGACCCCCAGCATCACTTAGCATTACTCTTCCTCCTCTGAATTCAGTGTGTATACAAACCCACAGGAACACGAGTCACCCCGAGAACACAGACTCACACCTTGGTGCCCTGAATGGGAATTCAGCTTGCTGGTACCACGTAGGCCAGGGAGATGAAGTATGAAGTCTCCTGCTGCCCAGAAAGCTATGTGTGTGAACACCAGAAACCAGGCAGCTCTGAAGGATCCAACGGTAATGAGGAGAGAACTATGAGATTGCAAGAACCTTTGGTCCTTTGGAAGAACCATGGTTCAGAGAGAGTGTGGAGGGTGGAAACCCACTTAGTGTGAAGCAGTATAATCTGGACCCATAGACACACTCAATCAAACCTTTTCTGATCTGAGTTTGTTTTAAACGTATTTATGTATTTATTCTAAAGGTACAGTAACAGAGGGAGAGGGACAAAGAGAGATATTTCAGCCACAGGTTCATTGTCCCAAATGCCAGAAGCACCCAGAGTTGGACCAAGCTAGGAGCATGAAACTCCATCAGGTTTCCACTTGGATGTCATGGACACAACTACTTGTCAGGGACCCAAATACATCATGTGTGGGCTCCCGAGGTGCATTAAAAGGAAGCTGGATCAGAAAACTAGCAGCTGGGACTTGAACTGGCACCCTGAGATGAGATGCCATTGTCATAAGCAATGACTTAACCTGGTGGGCCACAGTGCAGAACCTTGTTCTGAGTTTTAAGACAAAAGGAATATTGGTCTCTTCTCTTATCACTGCAGGTGGGCTCTCCAGCAATTGCCCTACAGAAAAAGGGAATGGCCAGGTATAAGCCTACTGTGTCTTACATTTCAGAATCCCACCTTCCGTGAACAAACTTCACCTGTCATTGATACCTAGCAAGACTCTTCTCACCACAAAGCTAATCTCTTTCCTGGCCGCAGGCATGGCTTGTGAATATTAGACCATGTTTGAAAGCAGACATTTCCAGCCCTCATGGGAACCTCAGCAATCTCAAGATTGGTGCAGGAAGCTTACATGGGCCCTGAAGGGCCCCCCAGACATCATTACCTTCTAACCATCTCCTCCTCTGAACCTGGAAACTTCAGTTACTGAGAACCCTATGGGACACTGAGCTCATGCTGCTGTGCTGAGCTGTCCACTTGATTTGCGCTTTTTACTTGCCCTCCAGTTGGACAGCTGGGGCCCTGGGATAAAGTCTACATTTTCTCTTCCCTCGGCATGGTCTGTGCAGGTCTGCAGAGTAGGATAACCTGGCCTCACAGTCCAGCTTGGGACAAGCTAATTATGCCCCCCTAAGCAAGCTGCAAGACTTCTCTTAGGTTCTGTCTATCCCTCGCCCATACAGACACTAGGCACTGTATGAAAAAGCGAGAAGCAGGGAGAACCTGTAGCCAGTCCAAGTCCCAGCTGTACACCAGGGGAGCTTAAATGTTGCTGATGTGCTCATGTACAGGAGAGAGAAGAGAGAGAAAGACAGATGGTGGGGGAGGGGGTAGAGTAGGGATAGAGGGAAGAAGGGAAAGAGCAGGTGAACAAAAACTGAGTTAAAAGGAGGAGCTATATGGGGCTGGGGGGCTGAAGTTCTTGCCAGTTCTTGGATAAACTATACATCAAACAGCCTGCAGCTACTGATGTCAAATACATCATTTGCACTACATCAAAAAGCTTTAATTAACGACCAATTTATTTGAGGGAGGAAGTAAGTTTCCTTATCCCAAATATGTACATTATAAGGCAAAAAGCAGACACCCCCCCAATATACACACAAAGGAGTGAAAATTAGGCCTTTGAAAAAAGGATAAGTAAAATTCTGCAACAAAGACGAAAAGAGTTTATGAACTTCAGAGGTCAACAAGGTCTATGTGGAGATTTAATTTGTGGAAGATAACACCCCCTCTCTGCTGTAGAGCCACCCTGAGAAAGGTGTTTCTGAAGATTAATTATTTTGGCCGGGTCTGAGACTGATGGATGAGAATCAGGGAAGGTGCACTAGACCCTCTCACATCTGACTGTGCCTCATCCCACAAGAGGCACTGAGATGGGTGATAAACAAAATCCCCCTTCCTGCACCCAGGAAGCTGCACTCTCTGCTGTCTCCATGTGCCTATCTTTAGAAAGGTGTTCCCTGTGGCTGCAGAGAGATGTGAGCCATAAAAGACCCCCTCAGAGATGCACATGGAGGAACATGGCTGGGATGGGTTGGCAGGGTTTTCAAGCAGGACTTGGAACAATGAGTATCTGGAGAATGCGGCCACAAACCCCACTCGTGCCTCCTTAGACAAACCATTCCACCCCAGTAAGACTCGGCTTTCCCAACTGTAAAAAGGGAAAGGTTGTGAATTTTAACCAAGTAATGGCTGTGGGCCATCCAGAGAGCTTCAGGGATCTCTCTACTTTGTTGTTGCTGGAAGACAGAAATCTACCACTGCTTTGATTTGCATGTTTGGATGTAGGAAACACAGTATACATGGGAAACCTCCATATTTTCAAATGTTAGCAAACTCTGGTTAATCTGAATGTATCACAAAGAGATGCCTTTGGGATGAAGACAGCCCCAGTGCAGGGCCTCTGGGTAAGATGCTGTTAGAGGTGTCCTTTGTCTCTCTCTCTCTCTCTCTCTCTCTTTTTTTTTAAGATTTCTTTTCTTATTTGAAAGGCAGAGAAAGAAAGAAAGAGAGAGAGAGAGAGAGAGAGAGAGAGGTATTCCATCTGCTGCTTTACGCCCCAAATGGCCACAATGGCCAGGGCTGACCCAGGACAAAGTCAGGAACCAGGAGCCAGGAGCTTCCTCCAGGTCTCCCACATAGGAACAGGGGCTCAAGCACTTGGGCCATCTTCTGATGCTTTCCGAGGCCATTAGCAGGGAGCTGGATTGGAAGTAGAGCAACCAGGACTTGAACTGGCACCCATGTGGGATGCTGTCACTGCAGGCCAAGGCTTAACCTACTATGCCACAGTACTGGCTCCTGTCCTTTGTCTCTTATTGCAGGACAGCCTAAGGAGTGGTTCTGTCACCCCCCTCCTTCCTAAATTCCTCAGATGCATACAGTACTTTGGAACAGAAGCAGTAAACCAGCTCTGGGCTGAGACCTGACAATGGGTGGCCTCTCTGGCCAACCAGCTAATTCACCTTGGTTTCCAGGGTCTCTGCCAGCTAACAGGTCATGGCTGATGAGGTCAGTGTCTTTGACTGGTTGGGAATAAACAGTCAATGGGAATCCACATTGAAAATGGAGTTAAAAGATAAGTCTATTTTGGTGCGAAAAGTTTTTGAAACTCACACAGATAAGAAGTCTTCAAAAAGTTTGTGAAAAATGCATATTGTGAAATAATTATGCATGAATACAAAAATGTTTTGCACCAAAATAAAGTTGACTTTTAATTCTAGTTTTCTACAAACATTTTGATATAACTTAATATAATGTTTCCTCTATTAATATGAGAAATGAGGGTAAAAAAAGAGCAGCCTGCTTATATAGCTGGAGAAGTGGGGCAGGTGTTGTGGCACAGTTGGTTAAATCAATGCTTGGGATACCTGCATCCCATATCAGAGTGCTGGTTTGAGTCCTGGATGCTCAGTTTCTGATTCAGCTTCCTGCTAATGTGCCTGGGAATTAGCAGATGATGTCTCAAGTATGTGGGTCTCTGCCAACCAGATGGGAGATATGGATGAAGTTCTGGGCTCCTGGCTTCAGCCTGGCCCAACCCTGGTAACTATGTGGAGTGACCAACAGGAACATGATCTCTTTTTCTCTCTCTCCATCCCTGACTATCTCCCTCCTTCCTGTTACCATTCTGCTTTTCAAATAAATAAATTTAAAAAAAAAGAAATGAAAAAGTGTCTATTTCGTGATTTTTTTCTTTCAGCTTCTCACCACACATCTCTGCTGTTCTTGGATCCAACCCCACAACCCATGCATTAATCAGTCAGTTGAAGAAGATTCCCCTTCAGAGATCTGTGCCCTGTGCAGGCCTCACAACCAAAGAAGGCCAGCGCATCATTATGGGATTTCATGTACCCTGAGGGTCATTATGAGATGGGGAGGACTCAGGTTGGTGCCCTTCAGAGGCCATGACCACAGTAGTCACCTGCTCTACCCATACATGGTAAAACTGTCCCCAGTGAACAGTGTTGTGAGGAGTGAAGCTACAGGGTTTTTCTGTTCCAATAAAAATTGACAATTTACTGTAATTTGGTTGTGATTTAACAATGCTTTTAAAAGAGAAAGTAAATGGCTCATAAAGTCTGGTGACTTATTCACTCCTGCAGGCTTCAGCAGTGCCTCCTTCTGAGCGGGTGCCCTTCTCGTATCCCAGCCCTCCCAGGGAAAGCCAGAGAAAGGTAGGCTGTCAGCGCAGGAAGCCTGAATCCCACAGTCAACCCGCACCATCTTCATCTCTCCTTCCTCCATCTGGGTCCCTCTCTGACTCATTCCTTCCCCCTTTCCTACTCCCTTGCTCTTTGCTTTCCTCATTCTCGAACAATGAAAGTTGAATGACAATGCAAATTTCAGTCTTTCCTTAAAAACCCCAGCCAGGGAGGTAGCATGTCACCCATATTTATGAGCTTTAAATGGCTTTTATCAAAGTGAGGTCGCACTAAATCACGCCCGAGCTGTCATAAATACAAATGACTCAACATAGGCTGCAACAAGCCTTTGGGGAAAATTATATGACGTGCTGTTGCAGTTATGGTATATCACATGGGGAGCTCATATATTTCCACTGGCAAGGTAATCCGACCCTTCAGAGGATTCTAATAAGTGAAAAGAGGCGGTAAGTCGGCGTGGATGAGATGGGCACATGCCTAATGAAGGGGGGACCCTTCGCTGGATGCTGACAAGCAGCCTGTTCCTAGGAAGGAGGTGACTGATGGGATCTTAAATATTTTATGGGGATTTCCTTATTTAGAATCATTCAATTAATTATGAGATTATTTGATGGACACGGGACTAGCAGTCAAGAAACTCATAGCTCTAGCACTAAATGAAGCTACATGACTTGGGCCATGGGTTGTTTTAAAATATGTGCATAAATTCTTTGGAACTTTTCTGGTGAAAAGGTGGAGTGCCATGCCTCTGGCCTTGACTGCAAGCTAGTTTTAGTGCCTTCCTTCTAGGGAATAGACCGTGGCAGACATGAAGTATGTGATTTCTAAGAAGGAATCATAAAGGCACTGAGGCTTCCTCTTTGGATCACTTGCTCTAAGAAATCCAGGGGACACGATTTGAGAGCAACCTCAAGGAGAGGCCCATGTGGTGAAGAACTGAGGCCTCCTGCCAAGAGCCAGCACTTATGGCTGGTGAGTGAATGAGCCATCTTGGAAGGGGATGCAACAGACTCATCAAACCATCAGACAACTTCAGCCCTGGCCAACATCTTTCATGACTGCAACCTCATGAGACTGAGCTGGAACAGCCCAACTAAGCTGTTTCTAGATTCCTGACACACAGAACACCTGAAAGCTAATAAATATTTATTATTTTAAGCTACAAGTTTTGGGTTAACTTTAGTGCAGGAATAGAGTTGCTACAGAGCAATTAATTGAAACTCTGTTAAAGATGGGCACATCATAGGCTGCAAACCCTAGCCACATATTCAAATCACTTCGATATTATTTTAAAACACTGCAGGCTCAGGACCTATTTTAGACAAATTAAAACAGAGTCCCTGGTCATTGTGAGGCCTCAGAATTGGCATTTTATTTTATTTTATTTTATTTTATTTTATTTTATTTTATGACAGGCAGAGTTAGACAGTAGAGAGAGAGAGACAGAGAGAGAGTTATAGACCATGAGAGAGAAACAGAGAGAAAGGTCTTCTTTCCATTGGTTCACTCCCCTAATGGTCGCTACGGCTGGCGCTGCACCGATCCAAAGCCAGGAGCCAGTTGCTTCCTTCCAGTCTCCCATGTGGGTACAGGGCCCAAGCACTTGGGCCATCCTCCACTGCCCTCCCAGGCCACAACAGAGAGCTGGACTGGAAGAGGAGCAACCGGGACCAGTACCCGGTGCCCCAACCAGGACTAGAACCTGGGGTGCCGGTGCCACAGGCAGAGGATTAGCCAAGTGAGCCATGGCACTGGCCCAGAATTGGCATTTAAAAAAATCTCTCCAGGTAATTCCAAATGTCCTGCTAGGACTTCCTACTAGTGAAGTAGGTGCATTTCGTGTTCTAAAATATTTTTTATAATTTTATAAAGCCCTTGGCAGGTTTGGGGTCTGGGAATGTGAGAGCTGGGCTATTTCTTCATTTCCATTTCCCTCTCATTAGATGGCTGGACACTGCATAGGAGAGCCAAAGACAATTTCTTTCCTCCAGCTGGTGAGACTTGGCTCAAGACAAAGAACTATATATAAGGCTATAAAATGTCATTACAATAGGGTTAATACTGGCCAAGAGGAATACAGTCTAGATCTGAGCAGAACGAGTGTTGATCAACTTTTTTAATGTACTATGGGAAGAGAGTAAAAAGTGGGCCATGCTTAGCACAGTCTTTTTGCAAAAAAGGTATCTGCCAAGCATGGGCCCTTGGGAGGTAGTACAAGGGCATTGCTGTGGTCTAGCCTGGGAGGTCATGGTATTAAACTAGAACTAGAGCCAAAAAGATCTGCTGCTCTTTGACTGTGAAAAGTTGGACCAGTAACTTCATGTCCCTGACTCAGAACCTACATCTGTAAAAATGTAAATTTTATATCTGCCATATTCACCATGTTCTATGAAATATGTAGACAATAGAGGTACAAAACCTTATAAAGAGCAGGGTACCCATGTCAGGGTGCTAGGTCCTTGAATCACAGGCACCTATGGTGAGAATAAAAACCAGCAAAGGAAAAAAAAAATCCAAATGTATAAGTAAAGTAAAAAGCTATATGGATCAAGAAGGTAACTTTTACCCAAACAGAGTGACACCCCCCCCCCTTCTCATATTTCCTGCTCCTGCTGTTAACAAAATCACAGCTTATTATGATTGCTCTCCATCTGTTCTTCCTAAGGATATCTAAACACCTGTGTGTCATTCCTGGGTATCTAGTAAACGTCAAGTCTGAGTCCAGCTTCATACATCCATCTACTCATTCAACAAGTGCTTATCATGCACTTACTATACACAGGCATCCTTGAAAGCCATCCTGGGTAAGAATTCTTATCACACTGCCTTTAAGAATGCTTATCACACTACCATCAGATCTCCTCTTACCTGGATGCTCCTTTTGGGTCCTCAATCCCACGGAATAGCTGCAGGCAACCTGAACATTCCATGATACTAGCCAATTTGCCTCAAATTTGGTGTTATCTCCAGTGGTGGCAGCTGTTCTGCAGGAAATAGGATAGGACTCCCCAGAGAACAGCAGGTCTCTAATAGCAGACCCGTGTTCCCTGGTCCCACATCATCCATAACAATAGCTGAGTCCAGAAGATGCTAAAAATGCCAATGTAGGGTGATGGGCAGCCCCACCACAGCAGTGGCAGGGTTTTCCCTGCATCCTGAATCAGTCTATTTCCTTCTATACCCACATATCGGTCTGCCTATCCCCAGGGAGTGACAAAATAGAGAAAAGGGATTCTGTTTCAGCACAGTGTCTGCTACCTCCTCACCCCAGAGTCCCACTTCAGGGAGCACAATTTCTATGGTTCATTCATTTGCCTCAACTGCTAAAGACACTGCCGCATGAGAATTTCAGGCTCCCCAGGAGCAGCCCTTCCTGGGTCTCTCATCTGTCTATTCTGTAATACTTAATTCTTTGGAAAGAAGCAATGAGAAAGCTGGATTGTTTTAAGATATTAAGAGAATCATTCATTGCCGAGAAGTCACATCAGGGTCTCATCCTTCATACCGACAGTTGAGTGTGTATCAGCCTGAGAGAGAGTCTGATTATTAGTTTTAAAGATCTTATTTCATTCTCTTAAAAATGGGATCAGTTCATCTTCGTCACATCTATCTCTGCGTGGCTCCTGCATGCCACAACAACTGTCAGCTCCAGGCATCATGTTATTAAGGTGTAGCATGTGTGTGTGTGTGTGTGTGGGCGCAAGGCAGGGGGGTTCTTGCCTGAGTGTGTGTGTTTCTAAAGGAGCAAATAATAAAATTTAGAGCATGAGGAATTAATGGGTTGATTGCTGATCTGCTCATTTGCATTCAGGAAGAGCTGGGAAGAGAGTTGCTATCCAGCCAGTTCCATATCCCATTGGCTAGAGGAATGAAGCACCGTGACTAGGGCCCTTGTTTCTAAGCAGTAGTGAGCAAGCCCTTGAAGTAAATCACCTTACCAAGGGATGCTGTGAAGTGATTACAACTTCCCTAGGCATCTGTCACCCTCATACTCTAGGAGCTGCCTACCTTTGGCAGGAGATCCATGCACAACTGCAGAAGGGGCTCCAGACAGTCCTTGCACTTGGGAAAAGAATTGCTTCACAGTTCCCAGTCTCCTTCCCATTCTGCTCTGAATGAAAGCAAGGGCAGAGCTTTTAGGTGTCACCTAAAAGTAAGCACACTCATCTCTATGTGGCCCTATAGTGAAGCCTACCATTCCTATCAATAGGAAGACACCACACAGCATCTGGGCCAAGGTCACCAGGATACTGAACGTCAGAACTCAAGGAGCAGATAGGCAATGAGAGACCCATATACATAAATATGTAACACAAGATATGGAGGAGATAATCCACTGCTAAACTGAGTGCAGCTGAGTGTCAAAGATGGCAAAAGAAATATGTTTTCAGGATGACTGAAGAAGCTAAAAGAGAGTCAGGCCTGGGTATGCTGGGCAGAGGGATTCAAGGAGAATCCTTGAGACTGGGAGTGTTTCCATATCAGAGAGGAAAAGGGAGCGCCCACCAGGCATAGGCCCACAAGAGAAATCAAGCAATGTTGACAACAAGACTTGAGAATTATGGATATAGGGTACACATGACCTTTAGAAGAGAACCATTGGCACCTTAGCTGAATTTCCCTAGGTGTGTCCAGAAAATGGAGTGT
Source organism: Oryctolagus cuniculus (assembly GCF_964237555.1). Lineage (NCBI taxonomy): Eukaryota > Metazoa > Chordata > Mammalia > Lagomorpha > Leporidae > Oryctolagus > Oryctolagus cuniculus. Next base: position 32,566,823 of record NC_091441.1, read on the forward strand.
GTTTGCACCCAACTCTGAATACACCAATGGCTCAGGGGCAGGTAATCTTTTTTTTATTATTATTATTTATCTTTTGACAGGCAGAGTGGACAGTGAGAGAGAGAGACAGAGAGAAAGGTCTTCCTTTGCCGTTGGTTCGCCCTCCAATGGCCGCTGCAGCCAGTGCACTGCAGCCGGCGCACTGCGCTGATCCAAAGGCAGGAGCCAGGTGCTTCTCCTGGTCTCCCATGGGGTGCAGGGCCCAAGCACTGGGGCCATCCTCCACAGGCAGGTAATCTTAAATGGCATTTGGCATCTATGTCTATCTCTGGTCACTGAGCAGGGTTGTTCGGAAGATAGAGACTGGCAACACTTTCTCAGAGATAACAAAATGCCTCTAAAGACCAGCATGAGGAAGAGTGGGCAGCTCTCACACCCAGTTGCTGACTGTAGCAAAGGGGCAGCCTCACCTCCAAGGCAGGGTGCAGTGTGTTGAGGCCAGGCCTTCCCCACACTCACCCCACCTAATGCAAAGATAGTAAGGAAGTAATTGTGGATAGAAAGCACATTTTATTTGTTTCTACAGGATTAAAATATCAATAATCCCATATTCATTATCAAAGATATTCTATATGGAATAAAATATATGCATAGTAATAATTGACTTAGAAAGAATGGATGGAATCACAACCAATAATTTCCTGGCAGATAATTAAGTTTGAAGCTGGAAGAAAGCCCAGCTTCCTGCAGGAAGGCTGAGTGACACTAGCAGCCAGGATGAAGCACTCTTGCTCTGTACTCAGATCACACTTTGTCCTGTCCTTGCACAGTCAGTGTTAGCTGAAGGAAGGAATGCATATCAAAGACTGCTTGGTTGAACAGGGAACTGTATCCTTGGCTCTTGTGTGGTGACCGCCAGCACGGCTGGTTTCCAAGACATCAAACAAAGTCCAGAGTCCATGGAGTGGAGTCTCTCGTGCCCTCTGGCAATCTTTCATGGGGGCTGGTGAGCATAAACCACTCAAAAAATTAACAGGGAAAGATTCTTTAAGAAGAAATGAAAATGGATGATGAGAAAACCATGCATACACATTTGCAAAAATATAGGGATGGGAGCCACAGATGCAGGGGCTCAAAGACTGGATGTGACTAAAGAACCTACTAAAATCTGATCGGAGCAAAATCCACATCAGACAGGATCTGGACAGGTACCCATCACATTGTCTTGGCTCTCAGTAAGTTCATAACCTGGTTTTCTTTTATCAACAATCACACATCTGTTTTGGCACAGATTTTCCCAGACTACTACTAAGACACAACAACAACAACAAATGACAAAGAAATAGCTTGACATAGTGGGTGGACTATGGTTGTCAAGAGTCTTCAGAGAACTCTTCCAGAGCAGGAAAGAGGAGGATCCAAGATTCTTAGGGAAAGAGTAGAGTGGAGGAGCCTCCTGACTCTGCAGTTCTGGGTTTCAGAACAAACAGCCAGGCTGGGCCTGCATCCGTTCCATGGTTCTACCCATCAACATCCTTTCTTGGATAGCAATAATTGTAGAACAGATGTGCGCTAGACAGAACCGAACTGAGAAGTCTGGTATCCTAAAAAAACAAAGGAGGCCATGGGGAGGAAAGCAAAGAATGAAAATTTGACTACAGCGTGTTTATAAAAAGCTGATATGTAACTCAGTGTTTGTGGAAACTTTCCTGGTTTGTTTAGCAACAGAAACCAAATTGGAAACATGTGAAGAATGTAAATACCATTTACAATTTTCATTTTTTTCAAAGAACACTTGCGAAGATGAAGAAAGTGATGACGATGAATGTATTCTGAAAAGTACAAGGTAGATTTCCAATGCCAAGGCCAACGCTTCACATGACCGTCTGCTGGGTAAGGAGGCCACGTGGACTCGTGTCTGCCAGAGCCCGCAAAGAAGCCTTTGCTCAACTGCAGGAAGGCTCCCGGACCAGACTGCGTCCCACTTGAACAGGACTTGAATTCTCATTCTTAGATATTCTTACTCTAGCTTTTGCCCTCAGGCCTTCTTTTAAAAATGCAAACACTTCTAGGAAGGCTGACATGCTTAACTAATCCATTCCATGGCATGGAGAACAGGTTGCCAAGCAGACACTAACGTGGTCTGGAAGACACAGTATTGCTGCAGCTTGGTTGTATGAACTTGGCAAGGAAACCACTTGACCTTTAGGGGTCTCCGTACCTTTACAAGGGAAAGGGACATGGGAGAGCTGGTTAAAGCACAACACCGAATTCTAAAATGAGTAGTCTTGATGTAACTGACATAAGGTTGTCAGATAAAATAAAGCACAATCACTTAAATTTGAATTTCAGATACATAAATAACCCTTTCTGAGAGTGAAGTATTCATGGGAAATAAAAGTATTTGTGGGAGTCTGTATTTTTACTGGCTAAATCTCAGATGAGCCTTTCTCTGGAGAGAGACGATTCTAAACCAAGCTCTGGCAGTGAATGGAAAACGGCTGAGAGCAGGAAGCAAAGGGGGAATCAGTAGAGAGGCTGTCAGGCAGGATATGGCCTCCTTCACAGCTCCGGGAGGGCTTGGTTGAGTGCGATGACATTTATAAAATGCACCTCACCCCAGGGCCTCAGCAAGATGCAAGAGCTGTCACAGCCCCTCCCTTGGAGGAGTGGGCCCCAGGGACAGCTGTCCAGAGTATTGAGTGTCTACTTCCCCACTGTAGCTTAACCCTGTGCCACTCCTCCCAGCGCAATGTCCTTCTGAAAACATAACCTTCATTACTTCTCTCTCTCCTTAATACCCTTCAACGACTCCCTGTAGCTGCTCTGCTCTGACACAGGTCCCCCTCCCAAACTGGTCTCTTCTCCCTCCCATCTCACACTTCATCAGCCAGGCGTATCCTGTCCTCTTTCCTCTACTTTGAGAACAGCTCCTCTTTCCAAGTACCTAAAACTGCACCCTCTTCAGAGAACTGCTCTGGGCTCCTCCTTCCCTCCCTCCTTTTGATTTAGGGCATCTCTTCTGGTCTCTACTGGATCTCTTTGTTACCTTTCACACAACTCCTAGATGGCAAGTAATTCTGTCTTAATCATCTCTGAATCTCTGGTCCCTGCCCCATCTCCTGGCATTTGATAAGTGTACAGCAATTATTTGATTGACTAATTATTATGTTTCCTGGTCTCTTTTGACTGAGGACATCTGGAGAGGAATTGATCCTGTTCTTTCCATCTGTGTCTCTTCTATCACTTCTGGGGGTCATAAATTATTTCAGGGACTAGCCACCTTCTACCCAACCAATACGCCCATCCTGCTCTGGCACGGCTCTGAGCAAAGCCTCCTTTGAACTCACAGCTCTGACTTGTCACTTACCATTTAATAACCTACACTGACAGTTTAGTTCATACTTACTTAGCAATTAACCATATATTCCCATGTGCTATGTCTTGACTTACTTAGCCATTCCCATTTAGGAGTATGTCATTAGAGCTTTCTCTATGCAAGGCTTACTATCACACGCTCGCTGAGAAGTGAAGTCAGGAAACAGAGACCCAGCCTCTGAGAGTTTGTTTGAGTAAGGCAAAACTGAAGATAACCCAGAGTTCAGCAGGACCATGCCTAGAGACCCATGCACTGAGGCCCCTTGATACTGCTATGGGTTATGTTCTAATAAAACCATTCTCAGCTAGATATACTGTGAAGTTACAAAAACCCTGAACTCCCATACACCCAACCTACAACAAATTCCCTAGGTTAGTACACCTTACAGCACCAGTTGGCTCCTCTGACAATGGTGGGACTGACTGGGAGCTAAGGCTGGCCACTGCCACTCAACTCAGTGGATCTAACCACGTATAACTAGCCCAAGAAAAACACTGACACTCAAACTTTGAAGCACAGTTTCTACTGAATGCGTACTGCTTTCACATTCTTTTAACACAGACTCTTCTTAAGTGAGGGGCTGCATCAATGCATGCTACATGAGAAGGCCGATGCCTGCCCTGACTTTCTGCAGATGCCTGGAGTCCAGTCCTATGTTCTTTTTTTTTTTTTTTTAATTCTCTATTCTGATGGAAAACAAGGTGCCCCTCCCTCCACAGTCCTTCTTTTTAGCTTTCTACTCTACTGCCAGTCACGTCATAATTTTCAATCACTCCTTGTATAGAACAATTTGTTCTCTTTCATGCCAGCCTTTGCAGCCCTCACTTTTCATCCTGCAAACCAAGGGTTTAACAAATGACCACATATTACGTTAGAGACAGCCTCAGAGATAAATTTCATAATTTTAAAGATCTTTTCTCTTTCCTTCTATCCAAAAAAAACTATTATATGGAGTATGAACTATAAGCCAGGGGAACATGGAGTAAAAAGTGACTATTTCTGACCCAGGAAATGAAGCATTTGTAGATTGTATTCTCAGGATTGAACATGACTAACCCTCTTTGCACATTTGCCTTGTTTTTTTTTTTTCTTCTTTTTCTTTTCTTTTTCTTTTTTCTTTTTTTTTTTTTTTTTTTTGGACAGGCAGAGTGGACAGTGAGAGAGAGAGAGACAGAGAGAAAGGTCTTCCTTTTCCATTGGTTCACCCTCCAATGGCCACTGCAGCCGGCACACTGTGACCGGCGCACCACGCTGATCTGTAGCCAGGAGCCAGGTGCTTCTCCTGGTCTCCCATGTGGGTGCAGGGCCCAAGGACCTGGGCCATCCTCCACTGCACTCCCAGGCCACAGCAGAGAGCTGGCCTGGAAGAGGAGCAACCAGGACAGAATCCAGTGCCCCAACCGGGACTAGAACCCGGGGTGCCGGAGCCGCAGGTGGAGGATTAGCCTATTGAGCCCCGGCACCGGCCTGCACATTTGCCTTGTAGGCAGGAACTACTTGACATACTTCTCCCTTCTCAGGCACTGCTATATGACTTGACCATTATTTTCTGGGTTCTAAACACCCTATTTTTCTGCTTCTCCTTGACCACTTCAGAGGCCTATGTGTTGCAGGAAGGTCATGGGTAGAGACCTGGGCTTTGGTGACCACACCTACACTTTCCGGTCCTCCAGACATAAATACCCTCATCACCCCCATCCCCCACGGCTTGTACTCATGCCCTGGTCCTCCAGCCCCAGCAAAGGGCTGCACTCCTGCCTCTCATAACACTGGAGGGCAACCAACTTCTGCCAGGGCCAGAGTAACTTCCCTTGCTCCAGAAAGATGCTTCCAGTAAAAACTCAACTGTGGCTTTACTTCAACCACTCTCAAAGCAAAGATGCTCAGACTAGCTCTCATAGGAGAGACACCCGCAGAGTGGAGCCCCACCTCCAGAATGGATCAGAAGACTCAGGTAAGGCCTGAGGCTTTGTAGTTCTCACATATTCCCAGGTGATGATGATGTAAAATTCTGGCACTTGGCTTCTCTTCTGTCATGCCTGGCTAGTGGCCTCTTAGATGTACGGCCCAGCACCCTGGCCCGTAATCTGAGCAGACACTTCCACCCACCCCCTCTGCCCCAGTAACACACCCAGTAGTAGGGAGGCAGCCTCAGACCCAGCAGGGAAGAGACTAGAGGGAGGCCGTACTCTAAGGAGCAGGCCGAGCCTGCTGCAGGCGCTTGTCTGCTGTGATTAAAAACCAAACATGAAAGGCTTCAGGGGCTTCAGTGCTGGGAGAGCTGCGACCTGGCTCACACAACAGCATGCATTTTGTACAACTGGCCTAAAGGGAGCAGGGAAGGGGCAGGCAGGCAGCTGTTTCTCATTCAGGGGCCAGCAGGGCCTGGGGAAGGGGATGCCAAGCTCAGTGCTGCCTGCCAGGCCCCTGTAATCAGACTCTGAGGGTGCAACGGCCCCTTTCTCAGAGGGGCAGAGTGAGGCTGAGGAGGGCCCTAGTGTGCACTGACTGGGGCCGTGGGCTGCCCCTGTGGGGAAACTGAGGGAATGGTATTGAAATCCATTTCTGTCCATTGCAGACTTGATGTTGAGGGAACTCAGCTATCCCAAGGAAAGGGCTGGAGGGGCTGCTCCGATGCAGGGCTTCTCTGAGGTTGGTCAGAGAACCGCATCAGACCCCGTGTGTGTGTGTGTGTGTGTGTGTGTTGACTATGCAGTCCCAGGCCCCACCAGGTCTATATAAAGTCAGGACCTTGCAGAGAGCCCTGGGCCTGGCCCAGGAATCTGCAACCTACAAAGTCTCCAATGGCCCGATGCTCACTGATGTTTGACCAAAAACCACAGTGGCTTGGGTTTCCCCTATGCCAGAAGCCCTTTACAGTGTCTTGCTTCAAATCTCTATATGATGCCTGGCCCTATCTAAGAGGTCTGGAATTCAGGGACCCTCTGGGCCATAAGGGAAGGCTTATCCTGCACCCAAAACCATAGGTTCTCCAGAGCCAAGGGAGCTCATTGGCCCTCATTCTTGACAATTTCTAAATCAACCTATCTAGTAATCACTATATATTCAACACTAATTCCGTGTACCACTCCAAGTGGAGAATATAAGAAAGTCTGGGCTAAGCTCCCTGACAGCAAGGGTGGAAGCATAGTAGGATACACGCAACCCAGTCCAACACAAAGTCAAGGGCACTCTGTGGCAGAAAGCAACCGCAAGTGAGTGGGACCAAGACAGGGGTGAGAAGCCTGTTATTTTAAAATCTGTTACAATCAGCGTCATGATCATCTGACTGTTCTTGATTTTATTTCATAAAATCTACATGGCTTGTGTAACCCAAAACCAAGGATAACAACAGCTTTCATTGATGGAATTCTTACATGGTGCCAGACATGGTACAAGTGTGTTGCAAGAGCTGACCTTTCATACTTCACTTCATCCTCTCATAACCTGATGAGGTAGACACAATCATGTTTAAATGATGAATGAGGATTCTGGGCCATTCAGCTTTGAGTTACTTAGTTCACACAGCTCATAAGAGATGAGGTCTGAACACAGAGGCAGTTCTGCTTGATTCCAAGAATGCATTTATTTTCATTGTTAGTCTTGTGTTTAACAATCATTGCTAATCTGGATCAGGTAAAATTCAATGTCAGAACTGGGCGAGTTAAGTAAAAGTCACATCAGTACCCAGAATGGGGAAAAAATCCATGGAGTGGATATGAGTTAGGAATAAACTGTATGGAACAGATGGACCCCTGGAAGGGGAATTGAGAAACATCCTGATCTACACTACCCCATCATCACATGTCATTGTTCATCTTCTGGAAATCCCTGGGGGAAAGGCTAGGTTGAAAATGGTCCATGGAAACAAGTCGAATTCAGCTTGCACTCCATTCTTTGCTACGCATTGGCCAAGGCCAGGTGAGTAACAGTTCACCATTTGCCATGTTCACTAACAGGCCTTGACTGGATTCACAAAATGTACAACAGAGCTTGTTCTTCGCTTTTTAAAAAGGAGGGTTGGGAATAAAAACAGAAAAGAAAAGACAACTCTATACAAGGCCTTACCAAACAAGCACTCTTGAAAGTCACTGAGCAGAAAATTGAATTTAACTTTCTCCAAATGATACATATTCCCCATCCTCCTGGTGCTTTGTGGAATGATACTCTCCCTCTGTAAGGAAGTCATGAAACCAAGGAAACCCTTCAAACTGCAGAAAACACAATGTACTACTCTATGAATCCAAAGCTCTGAAATGAATTCCAATTTTCAATGTATAAGGTTTCTTCCCCTCGTCCCTAAAGAGCACACCGTAACCTTTAGTCTTCTTGCAACAGTTATATTTTAAAACATGTGTGTGGTTTTCCTGTATTCACTGTTTACAGAGGATGAGAATAAAACTGTATGCTGGCCAAGGAAGCAGAAGAGTATCTCCAGTAACTCCACTCTCTGAGGGCTGCTCCACCCAGCTTCCATCTGGTCAAGTCCCAAAAGTGAGCACCGCGTAAGGCAACAAGCAGAAACACCCTAGTGTAGGCAAAAAGGAGGTGTAAATCCTCCAGGGTAATTGGAGAAGCTACAAACCTCTCCCCTACACATCTTTCTGTAGACCAACATTGTCCCCTTAGAGATGTCTTTAAGAGTCTATGATCAAAGATGTATAAGATCATCTAGGCTAGTTCACAAATTCCATAGTTGGGTAAAATACAGACGACATTAACTTGCTTCCTTGCACAACAATGTGCTAAATTGCAGCAGCACTTCTCACAGTGAGTGTGTTCTGTGTAATGCTGCTTCTTTCAGACCTTTGGCCAAAATAAGTGTCCCATGTCAAATCAGTTCAGGAAATCCTGTACAGATTATATCACCTCCCCTCTTCTTCCTTCTGTAGATTCACAGTACAGGTGATGGTACTGTATTAAAGGTTCCAGGAAATTTCACCATGAAAACCCCCAGTTTGTTTTTCAAAACTATTTAGCTACTTGATATTTCTACAACATGTAGGGGAGTGAGTGTCCTGTGTAAGTAATTTGAAAAACAACACAGTATAATACAGCATGCTCTCTATTTTAAGCGGAAAATAATTCCAGGGAAATATTTTATACTAATTCACATTAAATTATTTAGGAATTACCAGATCTTGAGCATAGCCAAAGTTTAAAGGTGAGTCTGTGCCAGTCAAGGTGAGGCTATGCCAGGGAAATTAAAACAAGGACTCAACCAATTGACCACATTGCTTATGTTTTGAAGAAATTCAGTTCAGACCTTTAGAAAGCTATTTCCCTCAAGATTACTACTTCCTGTTACAAGGCTACTTTTCCACACTTTTCGGTAGTGTCTAAACCAAAGCGCAGTGGAACACATACAATAGATGCCTAATGATGGCATGAAATTGAAAAAGGGCATCTTTCAAAACAGGTATGAAATCGTGTTATTGTTCTTATTATTTATTTATTTATTTATTTATTTTGACAGGCAGAATCAGACAGTGAGAGAGAGAGAGACAGAGAAAGGTCTTCCTTCCGTTGGTTCACCCCCTAAATGGCCGCTATGGCCGGCACACTGCGCTGATCCAAATCCAGGAGCCAGATGCTTCCTCCTGGTCTCCCATGCGGGTGCAGGGCCAAAGGACTTGGGCCATCCTCCACTGCCTTCCTGGGCCACAGCAGAGAGCTGGACTGGAAGAGGAGCAACCAGGACAGAATCCGGCGCCCCAACTGGGACTAGAACCCAGGGTACCAGTGCCGCTGACAGAGGATTAGCTTAGTGAGCCGCGGCAATGGCCTGTGTTATTGTTCTTAAAGAGGAATGGCATATGGGGTATTTCTAGCCCTGGGATTTTACATTCTTATTCCTTCTAAGTATTTATTTTTAAATAAATGTTCAAATATTTTGTGGTTCAGTTTACTTAATGAGTTTAAATAAACTTAGTTTGGATCCATTTTATCAAAAGAATTTAATATGATCAATAGAATTATACTTGACAGGAAAAAATCATTAACAGGCAGAATGCAATAGGGCAAATCAGAAACATGTACAATGCTGCGCTGAGCTTGCAATCTTGACAGACGAGAAGGTGCACTGGGAAGTTTGTAATAGTGTTTTAAAGGCCTATCTACAGCTTGAAAAACCTCAAACAGATCCAAAGTGTCCTTACATTGGGCACCATTGCTCTTCCCCACCATTAAACAGAAATCAGTCTTCTTAGAAGAATTAGAAAGGAACTTCCGGGGCCAGCGCTGTGGCATAGCAGGCAAAGCAGCCACCTGCAGTGCCGGCATCCCATATGGGTGATGGTTTGAGACTGGGCTGCTCCACTTCCAATACAGCTCTCTGCTATGGCCTGGGAAAGCAGTAGAAGATGGCTCAAGTCCTTGGGCCCCTGCACCCGTGTGGGAGACTCGGAGAAAGCTTCTGGCTCCTGACTTCAAATCAGCACAGTTCTGACCATTTCGGCCATCTAGGGAGTGAACTAGTGGATGGAAGACCCCCCACCCCCGCCTTTGCCTCTGTCTCTCTGTAACTTTGCCTTTCAAGCAAATAAATTAGTCTTTAAAAAGTGGGGGAGGCTGGCTCAGTGGTGTAGCAGGTAAAGCTGCTGCCTTCAGTGCCAGCATCCTATTTGGGCACCAGCTCAAGTTCAGGCTACTCCATTTCCGATCTAGCCCTCTGCTACGGCCTGGGAAAGCAACAGAGGATGGTCCAAGTCCTTGGGCCTCTGCATCCACGTGGGAGACCCAGAGGAGGCTCCTGGCTCCTGGCTTCTGGCTCCTGGCTTCAGATCGGCAGCTCCGGCTGTTGCGGCCATCTGGGAAGTGAACCAGTGAATGGAAGACCTCTCTCTCTCTCTCTCTCTTTCTGCATCTCCTTCTCTCTGTGTGTAGCTCTGCCTTTCAAATAAATAAATCTTAAAAAAAAGAAAGAACTTAAACTGTTTTTCAGTTTTTTCTAATTATCTAGTAGCTGTAACTAGAAAAGCAGTCTTGTCTTGGCTCAGGCTGCCATAACAAAATACCATAGACCAGGTGGCTTAAACAACAGAGATGTACTTTCTCACAGCTCTGGAAGCTGGGCTAGCTAAAACCAAGGTTCGGTTTCTGATGCGGCTCCTGTTCCTGGCTGGCAGACAGCCACCTTCTAACTATGTCATCACATGGTGAAGACAGAGAAAGGAACCTCCATGGTGTCTCTTGTTACCAGGTCACTAAGCTGACTGGATCAGGGTTCCACCCTTACAATCTCATTAAACAGCAACTTACTTACTCCACATCTAATTACATTTTGGGATATATTTTCTACATATGAATTTGGGGTAGGAAAGAGAAACAATTTAGTTCATAGCAAGTCTGAAGATCCAAAGCATAAAAATTCAATGGAGGCTTCCTCTCTTTTGCTCTTATTTTTCCCTCCTCTTTTTTCATCTGTCCAAGTCTTCACATCACACAAAACAGGAATAACAATAATAATTTTCAAAATTATTCTAAATGAATTGGAATGGATCAAAATATGTAAGTCTCTCAGCTGCCCCTGAAATTACCATGTTCAATAAGTTCACCCAGTTCAGAGGTAACTGAGTATTTATCTACTACCCTGAATGATGACTGGTAGGTAAGGAACCACTGCCAGATCTGGCAAGTCAGGACACGAGGCAGTTCACAGATCCTGAGCCCCACTGTCTCCATGGTTATGTGACAAGGCCACTGGTAACCTGTCCCGGCACATTTCAGCACAAGGAACTCCCTAACTGGAGCCTCCCACAAGCATGGTAGGAAAGAATCAGCTACATAAATTAGCACACTACTCTGGTCTTTTTCTAAAATCAGTGAATTGGAGATAACGAAGGGATATTTCATTCACATTATGAACAATCAAAATATTAAATGCATAGTCTACTGTGAGTACTTTGAGAAGGGAATACATTCACTCGGGATTTTGATAAGGTTCTCTTTGTGTTTTGAAAAATTACTTTGGGGCTGGCGTTATGGCATAGCAGGTAAAGCCACAACCTATGATGCCAGTATCCCATATGGGCACTGGCTCATCTCGTCGCTGTGCGACTTCCAATCCAGCTCCCTGCTAATGGCTTGGGAAAAGCAACAGAGGACTGCTGAAGTCCTTGGGTCCCTGCCACCCACTTGAGAGACCTGGAGGAAACTCCTGGCCCCTGGCTTCCTCTTGGCTCAGCACTGACCATTGTGCCTATCAGGGGACTGAACTAGCAGATGGAAGATTCTCTCTCTCTCTCTCTCTCTCTCTCTCTCTCTCTCTCTCTCTAACTCCAATTTTCAAATAAATAAATAAATATGTTTTTTAAAGTTACCTTCTTAATATCTTCTACTTTGGACAATAGTATGCCATCCATTGTCATTTTGGGCCATTGATAAAAGGTTCTGGGCCTAACTAGGGTAAATTGGCACTGCTTTGTCATTGTATTTTTATTCCCTCTCTCCATTTGCCAGTGGCGGCACTACCAAAGAAATGTGTGTACCTGTTGAGGAGCCCATAGAAGACTTAGCAGGAGGAACAAATGTGGTGCACAGAGAGTACACTGCTGAACTACTGGGGTTACAATCTCATAGACTATATTTTGATCATAACACTTGGTTCCCCTATGGGTTCTATAAATTGTACAGTTTGTTTGTATGAGATGAACTCTCTTTTCCAGAAAGGGAGAGGTTTGTTAAGTACTACGAAAAATGTTACATACTATTTACTGACCAGACTAATGCCCCATTTACATATATCTCCACAAACCCTAGCACAGGACCAGGCCACAAAAGACCATCAATGAATATACATTAGATGATGGAGATATATATGTTGCAGAAAGAACAGCAACATCAAAATGAATGAATGAGCTATCACAGGGGCTCTCTGACTGCTAAACACTCAGGTACTGATCTGTTCCAAATTCTGCTCTAAGCAGTATGAGAGCGACAGGAATATAATTGCCATGAGGACATTCCAGAGCAAGAAGAATGAAGAGGAAAACACAAGAGCATCTCTTTTGACATGTCAGTGGACAATTCCAGCCCAGGGAAGGGAAGAGTGTCGTTAGAATCTAGCTGCCCCACAATCATCGCAAGTGTTTATTTTGTTTTTCTCATTTCAGGAAATCTCCCGGGAATTTCTTAATAGAAGCTCCCTGTTTTTCAACCACGGGATCCTGAAGAGCTTTGTTTTTTGCTTCAAGTTTCTTCCTTTAAAAAGAAAAAGACATTTATCACCAAGTAGAACATGTCACCACCATCCATGAACTCATGCTTATGCTGGTTACCACTCACTCTGACTGCACCATGAACTATGGCTTTTCAGTTAACAGCTCTGGGGCTACCAATGTGTGGGACAGAAGCTCCCCCAAGCATTCTTAGCTTGCATTGGACATAAAAGGAGAAAGCAGGAGAAACTGTAGTTTCTCTCTGTGGCCCCCTTTGTGGGTGCAAAGCAGCCATCAGGGAGCCCTGGTGCTCCTGGATTATGTGCTAAACAAACCAGCATTTGAACCACAGAAGGGCCAGGCTGTGGCTGGTCTGGTCTGCAGGGGCTTCCTTTGTTTGGGGGTTGGAATCATTCCTTTTCACTCCTCCTCCCCACCCCCAGCTCCTTCCCTTCTCTCCCAATTCATTCTTTAAGAATTTATCCTGCTGCTTCTTTAACTCAGCATGTGTCTGGGCAGATGTCCAAGAAGGCTCCCTTCAACAGCGACAACAACAGGAACAGGAGAAAAAAAAAATCCTCCACTTCAATTCAGTCCTCCCTGCTCTTGCTAGCACTCCCTTCTCTCTCCTGGCTTTTAACAGCTCATGATGGATAATGTCCTCCTCTCTCACCCTGGGACTCCACATGCCTTTCTATTGAACAACACCTCCTCTGTAAGGGGACCTGGGAGCCCAGCCATGGGCCCTGGGACCCCCTTGGGGTCTTTTGAGGAAGGAAAAAAGAAAGGCCAAAAAAAGGCCCTTGATGGGGGCAGACCCAACAGGTACAAAGCGACCAGAGAGCTGAATGCAAGGAGCTTTTATGCAAGGACCAGCCACTGAACATCCTGCGGAGAGGCAGGCCAGCCAGCATGGCACGAGGGGTGACTGGGGTCTTTCCACAAGTTTTTGCCACCTTTTTTTTATTTTGCCAAAGCAAGAAAGGCAACCACAAGAGGGGCTCTGAAGGACAAAGTTTATTTTGAACCGATACAAACAATTATCCTGGATCATTCTGTTTGCTTCCCATGACTTGACTTCAGAGAAGACATCATATGCTCAATCGTATTCAGTTATAAAAAAAAGATTCCACTGGAAACCACTGAGCACCTACTAAATTTCAGGTTATTTCCACATACATCATTACATTTTATCCTGGCAACACTGAGGTGTAATCAGTTACTCTCTCCCAGAAGATGAAGAAACCAAGGTGCAGGAAGGGGAATTCCTTAAACTGGATTTCATAGCTACTAGGTACACTGGTGTGTGAGACTTGAACTCAGTACTTCTGGACCAAGGACCATACTTTTTCTGCTCCACTGTGGGGTTTCAGAAAGCTGACTAATGAAATTATGATGGAGGAGCTCCCAGCAAAGGCAAGAATATCATTGTTATTACTATTAGTCTTTGCATCATTCATGAAATAGATAGAAAGAAATTGGCATCACCCAGGAAATAATTTTTTTCCTTGCTCCTCATAAATATCTTGGAATAAATGGGTCAGATAAGAATTGTCTCTAAGTTGATGAACCACATTATCTCATTCTGCTTTAGAAATGTTTTCTTGGATTTCCAATTTAACTTTATGTCCTCTGCATTTCAAGAGGTTCCCTTTGAAAGCCATCTGCTTGATTAGTGTTTCTGTCTTTTCTAAAACTGGGCTTGAAAATATTGTCTACTATTTAAAAGACAACTCTTTTATAAAGACACCTTCAGAAAAAGTCTGTGCCTTTAATTGGAAGAAACAAAATTCTGAGACTTTCCAATAAATCAGTGCCCTTGGTTAAATGAAAACTGTCATAAAGGAAGGTTCCTTTCCCTGGTGGCTTAGAGCAAGCTGCAGCCCACATCAGTCCCCAGCATAAAGGATCACAGTCTGCCTCTGGATAATCTCTGCTTGGCTCCCCCTGCCCCAAATAGCTGCACTTTGTATATTGCTCATAAAAGCTCTGAAATTCCTTTGGAAACAGGTAAGATACAACTTCTGGACAATAAACAACTGGTATCTGTGTCTACTCCAGGTGGGTACCAAAACCTGAAACATTACCTTAATGCCCCTACCTGACAATAGGGCAGAGCAAGACAGAACAAGCTCCTGAGTGGAAGAGAAAAATGAACTGTGACGAGGGGAACACTGCGCTGGAGCGTCTGCTCTCCTCTCTCCTGAGAGAAGAGCTGAAAAGCAGCTCTGCGAAGCACACTCAGGAGAGGAGCTACCCGCACAGCTGAAGCACGACATAGACTCTCCTTTGCTCCCTTACCTAACAGCCAAGGAATCTTCTCCCTTTCCCTTCCCTACAGTGATCCATGCCCTTTCTCATCTGCTTCCTCTGCCATGGCCCTCCCTTCACAGTGCTCTCTCTGTCTTCTTCTTCCTGATGCTTCTTTTCCCATCCCTTTTCTTCAAATTACTTCAAAAGGGGAATATCCTGAGGAAAAGAAACAAGAAAGAGGAAGGGTGGGCAAGTGACCACAACCTCTTGTCACATCCTATACTTGAGTCCCTGAGTTTGAGCCCTGGTTCTGCACTGGATTCCAGCTTCCTGTAAATGTGCACTCTGGGAGAAGGTGGTGACTGTTGAAGTAGCTGGGTCCCTGTCCCGCATGTAGGACACCCAGTTTGAATTCCCAGCTCTGCAATTCAGCCTTACCCAGCCCTGATCTTTGTGGGTATCTGGGAAGTGAACCAGTAAATAGGAACTCTGTCTCTGTATGTTCCTCTCTCTGTGCCTCTCTGCCTATCAAATAAATAGATGATTTTAACAAAGAAAAAGGAAGAAGAGACAGCCAAAACATCATAATTCATTACTTAGAAAACTATTTTGCTAGTATCAGATGTGTAGAAGATCCTTTAAGATGAAAAGTAAGGACATACTCATTGAAATGTCATATTGGACCCTCGGAAATACAGGAGTGCAATCAAGAAATCAATCAACACCTATGGAGCATACACTTTATGCAAGTACTGAGTCAGTGGGGAAATCATACTAAAATTAAACATAAATTTTAATGGAGACCTAACCTGAGAGAGGGCAGGGCTGGGTGAGACACATACTGAGCTACCATATAAAATAGCCATGCCAGTGAATCACTCAACACTCAGTATGTGAGAATTCCTGTGGTGAAGGAGCAGGCTGAGGTACCCAAGATAAGAGGTAACAAAAGAGTGCTCTGCAGTTTAGAAGCAGAATGCACCTGTGAGGTGAGCGCAAGGATGGGAAGATCTGAGATGGACTCAGAAATATATATAAACTCTGCAGAGAAACTATGAAGCTGCAGAGAGCTGCAGCTTTGAGATCCAGGCCATTGCCCTCCCTTAACACACACACACACCCACACACACACACACACACACACACACACAGGGTCACCTCTCAAGCCACTGAATCTGGTCTTAAGATTGCAGCAGATGTGTAGCAGTGGAATGTGGCTGGAGTCCAGGATGAGAGCACGTTTTACCTCTTATCAGGACATGGGGAGTCACTCTCTCCACCACCTGGGATTACAGCCGTGGTTGCTATTAAGCCAGGGTGCTTACACACTAAGCACTCATCAACTATCCTTTTCTTATAAACTCAAATTAATCTCTTGCCTACACGGTTTTAACCTCATTGCTCACCTCAAGAACCTAACACAACTAAAGCTGAACTATGAGGACTGGGAGGGAGTTGCATAATTCGGTATGATTTGTAGCTCAAGAGGACTGGTCTAAAAGATGATTTTGACCCTTGTATTTACGTCATCTTCCATCCTGTTGTTTGGCATTTTGGCTGGTAAAGATTATCCCTAGTTCCTCTTTCAACAAAAGTCCCTTGTCTCAAAATCAAAGTCTGTTCTGCAAGGTTTGCTCTTGCTTGTTCCTAGCACAACTCGGTGGGTGGTTCTACCTGGTGGTTAGGTGTTGTCCAGTGAAGTCTCCACTTATGTGATTCCTAAGGCCCAACTCAGAAGCCAGAAGGGATATGAGTCCTCATCAGAGAGCAAAGGTTTTCAACTCCAAATGATAAATAAATGTCATTTAAGACCTGCTAAATAAAACATGTGCTCCTTATTTGATCTCTTAAAATTTAGTTGCTATTGCCAGAGCAGGGATCTAGAAGCTATCACTGGCTTTTGTTTTCTTTGATAATTTCCCAAGATGTATGGAAGCATGTATCATTTTCGTTAATATCACTGGTAAGAAAACAAATTCAGAACGTCTCCTTCATTTCAGCCTCTTAAGTGCTAACAGCTTCCAAGAAACCAATATCCACTGTAAGATTTAGACTCTGCTTGATATTTTTGTATAGGTAGTAATCTATTCTAATGACTAACACTTGAGGAGGTAGCCATAGGTAAATCCTCTCTTATTTTTATACCCAAACTGGAAACAATTGTTTTTGGAGGCTTTTGATTACATGCATAGCAATACCTGGGGGTAGAGGAACTTCCTGGCATCTCAATCAGAAGCTAGGATCTTCTTTTTTTTATCTCCATTTTTTAAAAGTTACTTATTTATTTGAAAGGCAGAGTTAGAGAGAGAGAGAGAGAGCGAGCGAGCAAGCAATGGCTGGGGCTGTGCCAGGTCAAAGACATGAGCTTCTTCTGGGTCTTTCACGTGTTAGAAGGGCCCAAGGATTTGGACCATCTTCTGCTGCTTTCCCAGGCACATTAGCAGGGAGCTGGATCAAAAGTGGAGCAGCCGGGACTTGAACCTGCACCCATATGGATGCCAAGCTGCCAGAAGCAGCTGTGCCACAATGCTGGCCCCAGAAACTAGGGTTTTCAGAAGAGAAGTAGTACTTGCCATGTTTTACCTGTGAAGATTATAGTGTCTCCATGTAGCTTCTGTAAGGAATAAATCTGGGGCTAGTTTCTTTATCATAGGCAATGATAAAACCTATGATACCATTAGTGGGAGCAGTTGGAAAGTGAGGTCAATTGGAGAGTAGGGTTAGCAGCATGCGCTGCAGAGTTGCTGTGTAGCTTCCCCAAATAATCATCTATATGCCTTGCCCTTGGGAGGTGATGAATTCTAAAGACAATGTTTCGGTGAATAGCTAAAAAGTTTAAATATCCTTTATTCCATGACATTTGGATTAGGATTATATTGCCAGTCAGTGGTTAAATATGAACTATCAATAATTTGAGAAGGCAACTTAAATCAATGAACCACATTATGCACAAAACACTGCTAGATGCTATGGAAATAAAGAAGGGAAAAAGATTTGATAATTCTCAGAAAGTGCTAAATTCCCCAGTACTACCTGGACTGCTTGCTGTAGAAGGGGTCAGCAATAGATAGCAATGAGTCTAAGAAGCTCTTTTCCCTTAAAAGTGTTCCTAGCTCATGTCATATGAAAGGGCCATAAATAGAGAAAGCAAACTTTCTCCCTACATTAGTCATAGACTTTATGTTCCAGGCTGAATTAACCCATTATACAGAGCAGAAGTCACTGTGGTAGTAATAAATGTAGACAATAAAAAAAATAGTGTTGATTACCTATGAGGAAATCAAAGAAAGGGACATACAAGTGAGATTTAAAAATTATAATCAGGGGCCAGCACTGTGGCACAGTGGGTTCAGCTACCACCTGCAGCACAGGCATCCTATATGGGTACAGGTTCAAATCCCGAATCCTCCACTTTCTAATAAGCTCCCTGCTAAAGCACCTGGGAAATCAGCAGAGAATGGCCCAAATCCTTGGGCCCCTGTACCCACAAGGGAGACCCAGATGTAACGCCTGTCCCAGCCCTGGGAGTTGCAATCATCTGGGGAGTGAACCAGAGGATGAAAGATCTCTCTGTCTCTCCTGTTTCTTTCAGTAATTCTGACTTTCAAATAAATAAAATAAATATTTTTAAATATTTTTATTGAAAGACAAAAAGTAAGAAAGAATGACAGAGAGAGAGAGAGAGAGAGAGAGAGAGAGAGAGAGAAACACTGCATTCAGATTCAGTGGTTCATTCTCCAAATGCTTGCAACAGCAGGGCTGGGCCAGGCCAAAGCCAAGGGCCATGTGGGTGGCAGGAACTCAAGTACTTGAGCAATTGCCTGGTGCCTCCCAAGATGTGCATTAGCAGAAAGCTAGAATCAGAAGTGGAGCAGGGACTCAAAACCAGCAGTACTTTAAGCACTGTGCCAAACACTTGCATTGACTCAAGCGGGATTTTAATCAGCAGAGAGAAATATTCTTTAGTGATTCAAAAAAAACAGTATCCTCTGTGTTCCTGCTCTCACAAAGCTACATCAAAAGGAAATGTGTAGTCACACAAGTGGGGTATGGCTCCCCCAGGAGGGGTTGCTAGCTATGAACAGCCCCATGTCCCCAGGGAGACCAGGTCCTTGGACAGCTGATTCTAAGGTGATTCTTTGGAATAGTCAATTGAGATCTGTTTCTTTTGTCCTTTCCAGCCATGGTTCTTTGCACATTGTGGTGGCAAATATTGAGAAATAAGTCTATTATGATACATTCAACAATCCTACAAGCACTTATTTATCATTGTAGTGTGGGCTAGGAAAAAGAGAACAGATAGGGGAACCAAAGCCTTTGAAAAACTAGGAGGAGAAGAAAGAGAGGTGTATAAGCAGGAAAAAAATGAAATAGAATAAGCACTCCCTTAGGAGGATGTCTCAAGGGGATTCAGACCAGCCACAGGTGAGGTAGTAGTTATTATGCCTCAAGAAGGCAATGCTACTTGAGCTTCAACAATCTCTAGACAAGGCACTTCTGAAAGAAGATTCTAGCCAAGGTAGCACTCCACATAAAATGCAAAGGGGCACAGAGAGACAAAACATGTTAGAAAAAATTCAGGAGACTAATGCAACCATAATGTCAGTGCAAAGGAAAGGAGACATGGGTTGATATTGTCAAGAACTTGGACTCTGCCTTCCAGAATGTATATTTTACTCTGTACATGACAGGGAGCCAGTAGAGGCTTTTAAACAGTGCTATGATACAAGGTAGGCAGAGAAGGAGTTAATGCCCTGGTTTTATGTATGAAAATAATTGTGGTACAAAGAGATTATGCCTGAGGCCACTCAGCAAGAGAGTTCTGGAACACAGGTCTCCCAACCCCCAACTCAGACTATTTTCCATCAACCCATGCTGCGTCTACAGAGTCAATCTCTTTGTGCAAAGTGATCTCTTTGGATATCCTGTGGGAAGAAGAATCCTTAGCTGCCAATAAGGAACTGTAATCCTCTTACTTCAATGAAAGGAAATGTTACATTGGTCTCTCTTAAGTTAACAGGCATACATTTCTGTCAAGTCGCTTACCACAATGTGACTATTTCTTCATCTGCCTTTTCCATGTAAACTGTGAGCTCCTCCGAATCAGGGACTATGTCTTCAGTTAGCCCATGAGACAAGTGTTAATTGAGCAATTACCTTGTTCCAAACACTGTGCTACACATGGGTCATCCCATTATAAGGGAACTAGACACAGTCTTCACCCATTGTGGAGTTGCAGTTATTCCGACTTTGCAGTCCCAGGACATGAACACAGGGCTGCCATTCACAAAGGTGGGTGGGTGATAGACTGAGTAAAATTGGCAATGTTGCACTATTTGCTCCCACTGTGAGTTTTACTGAAGCTACGCTCTGAGAGTGAGAAAAGAAGCCTGAGTCTCAATCCCTATTTCCACTGCCCCTCACCACCATTTAGAAGTACCAGGTCCAAGATCGAGGTATGCATCAGACTGTCCTTGAGAGTTTCAAGCCAGGTAAAGAACCAGCAGGTGCCAGGTCTCTCAACATTTGGAACCAGAAGGCACACAGTTAGAAGCTGCAAGAGACAGGACAGCCAGCAAGTGATGACTGCATGGCATGCCAGGGTGTTCCTGTGGAACATTCACAATTTTCGACTACCCTGCATAAAGGAAAAAACTACAGCCTTGAAACAAAGAAACCACTAGGCTGCAGGTTCAAGCCAAACCCAAGCTGCAGCCATGTCACTGCTGCTCTGCCACATGGTACTCATCTGGATGGCTCTTTTTGCAGCCTGGGCTGCCCTGATGAGGAATGTCTTTCTGCCAAGCAGGTCAGAAAGGGCAGTCAAGGGCTGCCAGTCCCCCAAGAACCGGTGGACCCAGCTGGCTTCGCTAACCCACCAAGAAAGGCATGCATACCATGACTTTCAGTTGCCTGCTTGTTCAACAACCAGCAGAGAATGACATGCACCATGAGGGCACCATTGCTATTTGTAAAAGAATGATCCCTGCATGGCCCTATCATGACTATGTCCTTGACTCTGGCTGCCACTTGCGGTGATAAAATTTGCCTTGTCCTCTGGGGTATACAAGTAGGTTGCATGTGGTTCTACTTCCTTCTGAAAGAATCTTCTCAAGGGAAATTCTCAGTGCCTACCTGTTGCCTGCTGAATCTGTTTTAACCCGAGGACAGTACTCTCTTCTAGGCTGAAGCAGCCCAAGACAGTTGCCCTGCACATGAACCTCAGTGTGAGCATAAAATCATGCTTCATTACAGTGCTATGCAAGGAACACTGGATTCCCAGTAAGAGGTTCTTGTTGTATCTCCCTTCTGCTCTCTCTATGGGACATTGAGTAGACTGTTGACCTCTTAGGCCTTGTGTCCTCTGATATAATATAGGGGTGCCCCCTGCTATCATAGGATGTTGCAAAGATTAAGTGAAAGAAAAAGCCTCTGCTTCTGTTTTGACATCTACCTAGTTCAAAACCACTTTTGTGATCCTTTGCAATAAAGGAAACAGTCAGGGTTACTATAAAAGAACAAATCCAATGATATGTAGAGGATGGATGAAAAGGGTGGGATGATACCTATACTCTCAGCTGATTAAGTGCAGGTAAACATTCAGAAGTTCTGATCTGAGAGGGAAGGAGCTTTACATGTATCTGGTGCTAGTCAAAATAAAACTACGTGACGGAACACTCAACCCCAACCGAAGTTGAAACTTCAGTTCCCTTATCTTTTGAAAAACAACATGGCACACATATCAAGATAAAAAGGGAATTCAATTCCTACTCTCAAGTGTCTGTCTAAATGAAACAATCCAAGAGAACAAAAATTTACGTAAAATGTTGCACAACTGCTTTCAAAATCCCAATAATAGCCGACTGATTAAAGTAATTGTGCATATCTATATGTGCGTGTTTACATATGTACTCAATGAAATATTACCTGGTAATTAAAATCACTCAGAAAACATGAGGAAACACTTGCAATAATGTTAAGTGAACTCAATGCAAGAGAATATATACAATGCTGAGAGCTCTATCTCATGCTTTCATAGAGATCAGTGGAGGAAGGGCAAGCTCTAACCAATGTACTCAATCCTACGAGGTTGATCAGATTGTGCACATAGGTGCGTTTCTTTTTTTTTTTTTTTCAGAAAAATAAATTTCAAATTATTTTATACATATTTTTGTGAAAATGAACACCACAAAAACAATAGTTCATGCCTCCAAACTTTCTGTAGGCTACCTTTAATATAGCATGAGGCTGGCAGGTATGATTTTAACCTTCTAAAAACTACAATAGTTAATATCAGTAGGGGATGGAAGTAGAGTTAATACATTAAACAGATCCCACAAGGGACATCTG
Source organism: Oryctolagus cuniculus (assembly GCF_964237555.1). Classification (NCBI taxonomy): domain Eukaryota; kingdom Metazoa; phylum Chordata; class Mammalia; order Lagomorpha; family Leporidae; genus Oryctolagus; species Oryctolagus cuniculus. The sequence continues at coordinate 32,588,942 of NC_091441.1, forward strand.
TGACTTTGGTGGCCTTTGGGCCCCTACCCTAATGGCCATGGTCATCAGTTTTAAACCCAAGGAGTCTGCCCATTAGAGTGGAAAGTTCACCCAGCTGGGAGTCTTGGGTTCAATGCCACTTGACCTTGACCAAAGTCACTGCCCATCTGGGCCTCACTTCCTTGTGTGAAAAACAAGGTGACTGAGATCAACAAACTCCAAAGACCTTCCTTGTTCAAGGTTCAGTGGTTTTATGATCCTTTGAACCTCCACCAGAACCTCCTTTTTGCATATGAAAAGTTTACAACAAAAAATCTGTATAATGGAAAGTAAAATGCATAAAAAAGAATACAAAATAGGAAGTTAGGCAGACATGGATTTGAATTTTGGATTACTGATTCCTAGATGCTTATTCTTTTAGGAAATTGTTTAATTTCACATTGACAAATTTTTAGATGTGTTAATTTAGGAAATTCAATACTGGATATTGAGTGACCAAAACACCTGGTTAAAACAGCATTTAGCCCTAAAGCAAAAAATGTCATAGAATAGATGAATCATATTCACTAATCTCGCTTTTCTTAGAAAACCTGAAGAAGCTCTGGAAGGTTCCATCCTCCAAGAACCATAAGTGCCAGATTTTTTGAAACAGCTCTGAATCTCCAGCTCAGACTATCTGACTGCCTGCTGTTTCCCTAAGGACACACATCCTGATTTTCTGAGAAGTGTGGCCACAGTGGGTCTCAAGTATAGTACTCTTTATTTGATTAGATTATTCCAGAGATCTGCAGTTAGAGTGGACAAAGATGCAGACTGGTTGTTCTATTTCTTAGGTCCCAATATTCAACAAGGTGATCCTAGGAAAGTCTCTTGCCAGCTGGGGGTGGAGTTGCCTGGTGAGGAAACTAGCTTAAGATGTGATGAAGGCTACAGCTTCCAGACCCAGGGCTTTTCTGTTAAAAATCTGCCTTCTTGGTCAAATCTCTGATTCAATGCTCCTGGTTCAACCCTAATCCCTGTATGGAGTCATTTGGATCCATAGCCTCTGAGTTTATCCTCAGTGGAGCATCTGGGCTGGTGCTTCTGTTCAGATCTGCCTCCTGTGGATGGAGGGAAAGCACAGGAGAGGCTTGGAGATTCCCATATGCTGTTGGGATTTAACACAGGGGGAAATATTATCATCTGACCCCAAGCAGAATAAGCCCCAGAAGATTGTCAACTTTCCGAACTCAGTGGCTGGATACATGTTTAATGCATTTTCGTCACCTCGGGGTAAGACACAAAGTTCTCTGGGTCAGCAAGAAGCAAGGGGCCCAAGGGTCGGAACCTAGGTGCAGAGAGTGGCAACTTTTCTTTTTTTTATAATTATAAATGTTTCTTTGTTAAAAGTAGATCCAGTAGGGAAAAAAAACAAAACAAAACAGAGGAAGGGATGTGGGGGTGATGATCTCCGTTGTCCTGTTTCCCTGAACACAGGCCTCTGATAGGTTGTAAAGGCCACATTTATATCAGCTGGCAGCCAAGGTCTCACCATGGGGAAACCCTCCTCTTTCTTTAGCTGATGTTCTGCTGTGCACAGAACTGGTTTCTGTCCTGGCCTGGGAACTGCACGTGAGTGGGAAAGATCTGTCCTAGCAAAGGCAGGCATGGAGGGATCACAGAACTACCGAACTCACCCTCAGCCTTTCCAAGGCTGGCCAGCTTCTCCCTGGAGAGCTCACCCTCCCTACCACCCCCAATCTCCACCTGCCCCCTCCTCCTGCACCTTCTCCCCTCGGCCAGCTGCTGGCCGTTCTCTGTCTTTTCCCAAGATGTGCCTCCTAACGGCCCCTCTAGCCTGGCCCCTCGATCCTTCCTGCATATTTCTATTGTAGCCTTGGCTTGCACCTGCTACACAGCCCCTCCCCTTCTGTGCCCCCTCGGGGGTCTACCCTAACCCCCTCCCACCCATTAGCAGATTCCCAGGCAGATGCCAGCCGCCACAGAATGAAAAGGGCTCCTAGAAGCTGCCATTCGCCTTGCCCACCTGCCCTGCTCTGGCTTTTATAGGACACTCCCTGGGAGCCCTCCCTTGCCTCCCCCCATTCCCTAAGGCCTCCTTCTATCATCTGTCGCCCCTGGTTCCCAGGATCTCTTTACTGTTCTTCTGATTTGTTTATTGATTGCGGGAACGAAATCACTATTGTTCAGCCTGGTGTCATGGAGGGCGCACTCACTAGGCATCCGGAAAGTGGTGCTGGAGACAGACTCAGGGACACAGAGCTGGGAGTCTCCCCTAGGATCAAGCTTTCAAGCATGTCACTTCACAGATGAGACAGAGTTCCTAGGCCTCTGTTTGTCGCAGGCTGCCGTTCTGCCTGAGTCTATTTCCTCATCTTACTGGCAACAGAAAGAATGTGTTGCAACTTCAAAGGAAATCTCGAACGTCATAACCGTGTTGATGGACTAGAGCTGTGAATGAGTAATCTTGGCTGCGGTAACACAGGGGTCTTATCACTCACCCTGTGAACTCCATGGGACTGCTGCTGGGACCAGGAAACAAGAGATAGGCATGCAAACCAGGAAGCATTGTGTGCACACACAGCACAGGCACATTAATCACAGGTATGTGTGCTCTCAAAAAGAAAAAAAAAAAAAAAACAAAACCAATGTCTAAAGCATCAGATTATGGAACCTGCATTTCCACAGCCCCAAGTAATTCACCAAAGTAAGAAGCATCAATAGAAGAGCCTGACAGATGTCTCATTTGATACCCAAAGACCTCTTGCCCATGTATCCCTTCCTGACCCCTTGGAAGTAGAGTCCAACTGCCCCGTCCAGCCCCCTCTTCATGTAGGTTAAGTTCAGTTCAAACAGCTTATAGCTCTAAGTTCTAAAATCCTAATGATTTCCACTACACACTTTCCTGTTAGACTGTGAATGATCTAATTTTGTTTTCTCATCAAGAAAAAGATGGGTCCTTAAGGGTGGGAACAAAATGTCTATTATTAGTGCCTAACATGCACTGAGCACATAGTAAGAGCTCAGGAAACACCGGTTGTCTAATTCTGAACTGTGGAGAGAACAGAGATCCAAGTCTACACGTAGCTCCTGGCACAGTCCGTGCCAAGGCCAAGAGTTCCACATCTTCCCATATCAACAGAAGGGTCTGCAGCATGAAGCAGTCCTCCTTGCCTAACCATATGCTTGAATACCAGAGGCAGCATACCTAGCCAGATTTATGAGATTCCAATTGACACTAAGTACTGCTAAACAGGATTCGAGGACCCTGAATTCTACATATGTCATCTTCATAGCCACCTCCACACACCTGGACTCATGCTATTTCACCCACGAGGAAGCCCTCTGTGCCAAATCTGATTATTAAACACAGCCAATTTTTGAAAACCTGTTCAGATTCTGGCCTTCTGGGATGCCATAAGTAGCTACACAGGTTGGACACTGTGCAACATCAGAGGCCACAGCTCTCAATTCAACAAGCCTATGTCTATCTTCTCCTTGAACCTTTAAGGATCTTTGTTCACAAGGTTCTCTGATTTTAAAGGACTTAACTAAACTTGGGCCCTCCAATCAAACATTCCATTAAATAGAGAAGGAATTCGGCTTAGTCTCAGTCTCTTTTTACCATTGAAAGTTCCCACTCCCTAGAGCACTTAAAATTTGTCATCATTTAGACTAACGGATATTTCTGCTTTGCCAATTCCAGATATGTAAGAAACGGTACGTAACTTCATCTGTTTATTGTGGTAAATTAAAATTTAAGGAATCAGAGGCACTCAGCCTGACCCTTGGGTCTGGCCTCGTGTCTGAATTCTTTGAGCCCAAACTCCACGTGACCTCATGCAACGGTCTCCATTTCTACCAACAGTATGTTGCATCTACAATGGGTTTTACATGAGTATATTTTTTATATATTTTTCTAGAACTTTATCCTAAATCAAATAAGCTAGGAGTAGCTTCTACAGATTTCAGTTCCCTGAAACCAGTGTGGTTCTCTGTTCCAACTGTGCTTCTCTATCCTTACACTCTTACTGGTATAGGTATCCTTTCTTTGCTCCTTTAGCCCTTGCTTCAACTGTAGATTACATCCTCACATTACTCTTTGCTAGAATCCTCCATCAGATCGGGGATTCCTAGAAGGCAAGTCCTCATCCTTGTTCATCAATGCACTTCTAGCCCATAGGACTTGTGAAATATCAGTATTCAATCAATAGCATTTGTGGACTCTCTAACAGAAAAAGACCAAAGATCTATGAGCCAAATCCAGCATGGCTTAAGCACTATTCTACCCCCTTAGCAAATTTGGGGGCTAGGGGATTATTGGGAAGCAGAAAAAAAATCAGAGCCCCTGTGTCCAGAAACAGTTGTGCTCTGTTAGTATATTGGGACCCTGAATTTATCACTCAAGTCTTGCATCTGCAGCACCCAGCACCGTGTCTGGCACCTTCTACAGAATTACATGAGTGTGTATTGCATAAATTAATTAATTACTGAATACAAGCTGCATCAATCCCCCACATATTCTCTCTTCCCTCAGAAGGCAAAGCTGTGCAAGTTTCCCTTTTTAATGATGGCAAAATTATGAAAATGTAGAGCCTGGATGGAGCTGGGGAGCTGGTTCCAACTTCTCATTTACAGATGGGAACACCGAGGTCCAAGATCTCACAGAAGGCATCCTGCTCCCAGTCTAGCACACATTCAACTCTGTCACACTGTCACATTCTGCAGGAAATCCAAGCCCTGAGAGCCTGCGGGGCCAATGGCTGAGCACAAGGCTGTTGGCGTCTTTCATTCCACTTCTGCCCAGCATGTGTCCCTCCATCATGAGGAAAAGTTGCCTCTAGAAAACAAAAAAGACTCTTCCCCTTCCCGGGCAACAGCCAGATGGTTTCTTATCCTCTGACATTCTAGAGGGAGTCATCATCCTAGGGTCTCTTCCAAAAGGGCTGACTTCATTGCAAAAGACACAGCCGCAATGGACTTTCGACTTTAGTTTTATTTGACCATAGAACATTAGTAGAAAATATTCTGAGAAACAGGTATGGAAAATGTTATGAAGAAACTACATTTTCTTTAAGAAAAAAGGGGGTGGAAGGGTCTAGGTCTTCTTGATTTTTATCAATGCACAGATGGTGCTCAGAATGAACATGTCACCGATGTGGGCCCAGAGAGACCTCAGGAGTCACCTATCATTATTGCCACAGAGGGGACAGTCTTGGCACCACTTCTGGCCCATAAAGTTTTTTACATCACTAAAAACAATTTTGAAACAGGAAGAAGCCCAAGTCTGCTGGTGTGGTATTTCCTGGACTTAAAAGCTCTCCTCAAATCATAACTCCTGAGGAAATGCTTCCCTGTGAGTTATCATTTTCCAGCTTATGTGTTGGACCCATCCCAGCTCACATCTAATAACCTGACTTCTAAGGTGTTGGCAAGAGGTGATTCAATGTGCAACTGGGGCAGAGAAACCAGTGTTGTCGTGGAACAGCCAACAGCTCTGGGTCCATCGGACAAAAGAAAAGATGCGCGTCCAGGGGCCGGCGCTGTGGTGCAATGGGTTAAAGCCCTGGCCTGAAGTGCTGGCATCCCATATGGGCACGAGTTCTAGTCTCTAGATGTTCCTCTTCTGATCCAGCTCTCTGCTATGGCCTGGGATAGCAGTAGAAGATGGCCCAAGTCCTTGGGCCCCTGCACCCACATGGGAGACCTGAAAGAAGCTCCTGGCTTCTGGTTTCATATAGGTGCGGCTCTCGACGTTGTGGCCATCTGGGAATGAACCAGCGGATGGAAGATCTCTCTCTCTCTATGTCTCTACCTCTCTCTATAACTCTTTCAAATAAATAAAATAAATTAAAAAAAAAAGAAAAGATGTGTATCCAGGGCACCAACAGATACCTCTTGGTCTGTGCAGGTGCATAGCAGAAGCTACAACACTACCTCCAATACAACAGTGGGGAAAATAAAGCCTTCTTGTTCATTTAATAGAAGAGTTCATACCACAACTGCTTGCAAGACCATTTCCTCTTGCTCACTAAAGGCTATTTTATGGCCCCCAAAATATTTTCTAGTGGAATTTAGAAGCACTGAGAGTCAATCAGAATTGTAGCCAAATCATACTTCTCCAAAGGGATGCTATGTTACAATAAAATGATTGAGCTTGAAAAAGAAAAAAAAAATGAATTTACCCAACATTTTAGGAGTGAGATCACTATCACTACAGCATAGGACTTAACTTCTGCAGGGTTGTGTGTGTGTGTGTGTGTGTGTGTGTGTGTGTGAGTGCCTATGTGCACACCACAAGGAAGCAGGATGGGCAGCAGAGGCACAGAAAGCCTTGCCTGCAGGGACTCACATGTAGACTTTGCTGTGTGAGCCCACACATCACTGCTTCCACTTCTCTACAAGAGCCGGGTGTGTTGAAGGGCAGCTGCTCAGGCCACCCGACCAGATGCTACTGGGCCTCTTCATAGAAGCTCATTTCTATGGGGAACAAGATCAGGCTGTTATTCTCTGGTAGACTGGCCAGCTGTCCTACTCAGGAAAGACACTGTCTTCAGAGCAAGAAAAGCCTATTGCCTCCCTGCCTGTGTCAGCTCTTGGATCAGCCACCCCAAGAATGCTGATCCCTGTGGGGAATCCCCACCAACAGACAGGCCTGCACTTGTTTTGCACACACAGAGCTATGGCAGGTTTGTACTATGTATGGGGTGTGGGCTGCTGTATTGCTTTCCTTTCTCTGCATGTTAGAGGAGAAAAAGACAGACATTTGTGTTCAGTGTCAGCTCAAAAAATTTAACTGCAACTTCCACTTTTTAGATTTTATGTATTTTCATTTTATTTTAAAGAGAGACAGAAAGTGAGAGTGAGACGGCGAAATAGAGATCTTCCATTCACTGATTTACTCCTGAAATGCCCACAACAGCCAAGGCTGGACCAGGCCAAATCCAGGAGACAAGAACTCCATCTGAGCCTCCAATATGGGTAGCAGGGTCCCAGATACTTGAACCATTGCCTGCTGCTTCCCAGGGTATATTCTCAAGAAGCTGGATCTGAGGCAGAGGAGGCAGGATGCAAACCAGGCACTCCCATATGGCATGCAGTTGTCCCAGGTGGCAACTCAACTGCTGTACCAAATGCTCCCCTAACTGCAACTTTAAATAAAACTACTTTCTACCTTCCCCCCTCCTCAGATATGTTGATTTCTTCAGCAGTCACAATAAACATTGCATTCCAAAAGCACAAGTTCTACTTGGTAATGTATACTCCATACTCAGATGAGTAAGTCTACAGTTCTACTCTCATGACTGGTCTACAGGAAACCCATGACCTTCTCTTCAGCCAGCACAAAGAATTAGCAATCAATCATTTCTTGTTTTAAAAAAATATTTATTTTTATTTATTTGAAAGACAGAGTCACAGAAAGAGAGGAAGTGACGGAGAGAGCAGCTCTTCTACCTACTGGTTCACTTCCCAGATGGCTATAATGGCTGAGGCTGGGCCAGGCTGAAGCCTGGAGCCCAGAGCTTATTCTGGGTCTCCAATATGGGTGTCAGGGACCCACGTACTTGGGTCATCTTTTGCTGCTATCCCAGGCTCATGAGCTGGATAGGAAGTAGAGCAGCCAGGTCATGAACCAGTGCCCATATGGAATGCCGGCACTGCAGGCAGCAGCTTTACCCACTACACCATAAGAGATTTCAGCATCACTGGTGGTGGCTTAACTCAATATACCACAATGCCAGCTTCTCGATCCATCATTTCTACTGCTAGCTCCCTCCTTTTCGCAAGGCATGTGGGGCTATGTGCTGGTAACATACAAGAAAAATAATATTTGTGCATGCATATGTGAGTGAGCATATATATGTGAGCATGCATGTGCAAAACTACACATGTGTGTGAGCACACATGTGTATGCTCATTTAAACCTTTCCACCTACATGAATGTTCAGAGTTACGGGTAGATGGGGTCAGGATTGCAGGGCTGATTTTTTTCTCTTCATAAATTAAGAGAAGTGTATTATGTTTTCAAAAAATTTCAAATTTAAGTTTCACATACAATTCTGCATGTTATTTCTCATGAACACGATTCCTCATGAATACAATTCTACATGGATACAGTTCTCCATGACACTGCAAGGGATTTATCAGCAAAGCTTCTTCCTGGATTAGGTGATGTCCAGTGTCTCTTTAGGCTTTAAGCATTTCTAATTGGTCCCTGTGTCCTTCTGTTTCAACTTCTGCCTCCCTATTCCTTCAGCACAGTGATGTACATCAAACTCCGAAGCTCTGGAGTTCCAATAAACCTCCAATTGGGCATGACATGCTAAGCAAAGGGTGTTAAGATCCCCACTCACTGAATCAACTGTCATTCAATCAGCTGTGGCAGATTGCCATGAGAGTTTCAGGAATGGATATCTCCTATACTTCTGTTTTTTGGGGACCCCTGTCCCAAGTGCTGCTTGAATCTGATCTTGAAGGGACACCAGAAAGCCGTAAGAGCAGACACACTGCTTTCAGCTGGCTTTGGAACCTTACTGCCCTCCATCTGAATAAAGGGGTTCAACTGCACTTTTCACTTCTTTCTTTAAAATCACCGCATTTCAGAACTCAGCAGACACATTAACTAGTCCAATATTCCCGTTTTAGATGATATTCTGGAAGGAGGACACTCACCAGGGAGACCTGGGACTCACAGCCAGCTTGGTGGCTCTCAATCTTGATTTTCTTTTCCCAGTCCTTTGCTGTCTATTTCAGAGACCTCACACAGGCAAATGAAGCAGACTGAATATATGTTAGTAGGAGGAAAGGTGTGGGTATTTCATGAAAAGAAGAAAAGAATCCCCAGGATAAGAGCTCCCCACTGCTTTCCTTTGCAACAAATGCAGTGATAAAGTCCATTAAATCCACTGGGGACCTGCACAAATGGGGGAGGAAAATACTACTCACAGGGAAGCTGTAAGGGCAATTTGCCTTTTGCAGGGCAGGTGGAAGTGAGCCCAGGGGATGTGACTGTCTCAACACTGGCCATTCTAACAGGGTATAAGGACCCCTGCTTTCCACACTGATTCTCTCCTTTCACAAGGATATTCTATGTGTTCCTACTTCATAACCCTTTACTGTCCCCTGTCCCACAAGTGCAGAGCTTCCCATGTCTATTGAGGACTGCTTTCTCATGAATCATGCCTCCTAAGACTCAAGTTTTGAGTTTTCTGTTTCATTCCACCCTGGTCCCAGCTCTCTCTCCCACATCTAGGTAAGTGCTGTGGCCAAAGAGAGCCTGAGCACTTATTTAAAGAACAGTAATGCCTGTCCTGTGAGACTTCATTAAGGATGCCCTGCATGATAGAGCCTCTTTCCTGGACCCAGAAAACCGCTAAAGGCCCTAGATAACTCGGTGAGGCAATGTTTATGGGCTGCTTCCCTTCGAGGTGCAGGGAGTTTTTCAAGATGGCAGATTAATTTTCCTGTTAAATGCTCAGGTCAGGAATCAAACACACACATTACTTTTCCCTGAGGCATGAATGTCCAGACTGAAAGAATATGGTTAAGGTTTATTCATGCAATTAATTTTTTGAACTTTTACTTTTTTCTGGAGCTGCCTTTATATGAAAATGAAGCAAAATTTCATGTTTCTAAGAGCATCAGATTGTAATTTCAAAGCCATATTATCCAGATATATTCAACTGTTTTTTATACATTTCTCTTTCCAAAAATCAGGTTTCTCCAACTCTTACTCTACCCTCTCTGGTGTCTCCACCTAAATTCTCCAGTATCTCCACAGAAAAGATCAACATTCTCACTGGGACAGTGGATGCATTTGTGCCAAAAATTTGCTTTCAGAATTCTGTTGCTAACAATTAAACACAGAAGCGACCTGCACCATTCATGCTACAGCCCACTCACTGCAGAGAACACAATCCTAGGTTGTGTAGGATTTGCATCCTCTTGATGGGTTAAGATGGGGGAAAGAGGATTGGTAGCAACTCTCAGTTACCCATTGGTTTAGATTTACTGGTAATTTGTTTTAAATGTTTCTTCCTTGGTCAGTTTCTAATTTTCTTTGCTGGCCTTGCTCCAGGAAATGTTTAGGATCAGCAAAGTCATGTTAAAGTAAGCCCATGTCAAGTATAATGAGAAAAGGAGACACGCTCTGGAGGGGAAGTAAGATTTCCCAAAGGTACTTCCTGCTGCTTCTATCCACAGTGCACCATGAGTTCTAGGAAGGCTGGGTTTCCTCAGGGCCCCAGCAAGGGTCTTGCCTGCTTCCTGTCCACATTTGCTCTGTGTTCTTTGTTTCATTTTATTCTATTGAGAGGGAAGGGAGAAGAAGGAAGAAAGAGAGAGAGAGAGAGAGCACGCACACTCTCATCAGCTGGTTCACATCCCAAATGTCCACAGTAGCAGGGCTGACCAGGAACACAATTGTCTTCTTCATGAGTGGCAGGAATCCAGTTTCCTGAGCCATCGCCCCTTTGCCTCCCAGGGTCTGCATCAACAGGAAGCTGGGGTCAGTAGTTGGATATGGAATCGAACCCATGCACTTTGACATGGGGTGCAGGTGTGCTATTTGTTAGGCTTCAATGTCTACTCCTCTGTGTTCTTTTTAGAATTACCCTCAGTTTCTCATGATACACACTGGCCAGCGGTACTTATCAACTCACTTCAAGTCTTCCCTGTGAAGGCTTTCTGAGCTATTCTGTTTGACATTGAACTTTACTGACACTGAAATCAGTGCTTCCAAGTAAACATAGTTGGCAGAAGGTAAATTTCAGTTGAACTAGGGAAGACTTGAAAGTGAATGACACAATGTGCTTTGGATGCTTACAGGCAAGTGGGGAGATAAACAGAGAAACAAATGATACAAATAAGAGTGAAGGAGGTTATTTCAGCCAGAGTCTTAACAAGACAGATGGCACTTCCAAGTCAAAATTGTTAGGGAAAATTCACTTTCAACAGCGTGTATAGAAGAAAGCACAAGGAATTAGTAAGAAGAAGCAATTACTACCTCTCTACTTAAAACTATAGGAAAAGAGAAGAGGGACATGCATTTGGCATGGTTGTTAAGACACTGGTTGGGATGGTTGCATCCCATATCATATTGCCTGGGTTCAAATATAAGCTCCACCCCCAATTCCAGCAATTGCTGCTGATACACAACTTGGAGGAGAGCAGAAAATGGCTCACGTAATTGAGTCTCTGACATACATTTGTAAGATCAAGATTGAGTTCCTAGCTCCCAGCTTCAGCCTGGCCCATCCCTACCCATTGCACGCATTTGGGAGTAAACCAGTGATGGTGACATACTTCTCCCCACCCCCATAAAGAAAATATAGTACAGGAAGCAAACGATTACTAGAACCACAAGTCTCCAGATGGTTGGTGAGTTTTCAATCTCACATACTCAATCTGGTCTCTATTCTGTCACTAGAGAATACTCCCATCTAAGGGGCAGAGTGAAGAGCCCACTGCCTTATGTCTAAGTTCTGGTGGTTTCTGTTGGCCCAGAGGGTGAGTCCAAACTCTCTGCTTGCTCCAACAGGTTGTTCAGCATCAGAATCCAGCCCCAGTTCAGGTGGCGCTTTCCCCATTTGAAGCTGCATCATCTTTATCACCACATGCTAGTGAATTCTATCCCCCCACTTCCCACCAGAACCCACCTATATGTAGCCAGTCAACTCCAATTCATCCTTCAAGATACAACCTAAATGCTTCTGCTTCTTTTCCTTGCTAACCCTCAGTAGAGTTATTTTACTTCAGCCTGTAATCCATATAATTTAGGAGTCCCTCAAAGCTGAATCTTTAAGAAAGCCCGAGTTTAAGCAGGGATAGACAGATAGTGGACAACCAGACATGTATTTTACTTCTCAGTCTTGTACTCCTTCCACAATATCATGTGCTCATATCTCATATGGTTCTTTTCTTTTAGTAATCAGAAGGTCAAAGTAATTCAAGGAAGATTCATAAATAACACATGTGGCTGCCAAAATTGATTAAATCAATAGACAAATTATGGAAAACAACCTGACATAGTAAGTATTAATCAATGAGAAGATGTAATAGTGATAACAATGGCAGCTACTTAATCTTTTCTAAGGCACCACCCTGGCCTCCTGCCTTTCAGTACAATGGTTTCCCTCTGGCGCCCCGGAGAATGATGGGTTCTAGTAGTAAAATTGTGTGGGACATCCTAAATTAACAATATATATCTTTTTAAAATGAGGGATCCTACTTGTTACTCAGCATCAAGAATAATTAAAAAGTTAAGCAAGGAAGCATACAGAACCTTCAGCAAATAAATCTTAAATGATAAGATGCTGACTTGTCCAAGGGGTTCTATGTTATTACCATTTGGGGACTTTTTTTTGATTTACAAAGTTAATGTGAAACTGCCAAATACTCTTGGCTTGAAACATCTCAAAGAAAAACAAAAGAAAAGAACATCAAATATGAATGGAAATGTCTCTATGGATAATTTAAAATAGGTTAGAAAAGTTTCCATGGTTTTAAATTGAGTAAAGCAAACTTAAAATGCTGCTTGGTATTGTAGCTACCAACGTCTTAATAGAAAACATGAAAAATAAACTCTTAATATGGAAAAAATGAAATCAATGGACACAAACTTTAGATCTACAATGTAAACACACCATCAAGCAAGAACCTATATGTAGTAACCACACAATGTGGTTTTAATATACATTCTCCCCGTGCCCTGACATTCAATCAATCCGAGCACACATTATGTTGCCAAGATTTTGCTATGCAAATTGTTGTCACAAAAAAAAAAAAAAAAAACATAAAATTCCTACCCTTGCTTTATAGAGCTTGCAGTATAGTTAGGAAGTGACACACTAGATCCAGTTTTGCACCCAGTTCTATACTGGCTCTGCAGAGCTCACTGCAAGTGATAATGGAATCCTGAGATGGAAGCTGCCAGCTGGGCCAGGTGAAGCAGCATGAGGAGTCTGATATAAAGAGGATTAGAAGCCACGGTGAGGTGGCTGATCCTCTGAATCTAAGGACACTGCCTGAAAGCACCATTAATAGGGAGAAAAGATGCTCATCATGACCACAAGCCTCCTGTGGAAAAACCAAGCTCAGTGGGAAGATGTAGGCTTGTTGTCAGCGTGTTTGAATTTTCTATCCATGCAACCTATAAAGCTTGAACAAATTTAGATAGAATGAAAATGTAAATACAGAAATATGTAACAATCTTTGTGATGATTGGAAGGGTGTGGAACTTTCCCCCAAGGAAGCAGAAAAGGAGACAGTGTTCCAGGAAAGATTCAGATATGATACATTCACCTAGGACAAGCTATTGTGATCATTCCTGTTAAAATTTGACCGTGGTGGAAGACAGATTCATGGGCTTTCAGAAAAAACAAAAACAGTGTTTGAAAATTATCCATAAGGGAAAACAGTTTCAAAAGAGTGATTTAAGTTCTCTTGCCTTTCTTACACTTAGATCAATTTTCCTTTAACATTTTAATTTTTCTTCTCAATACCCTAATGTGGCATACCCTTAATTTACCAGAATGCAAGTGCATGTACATACACGTGATACTGTAGAATAATGGACATATCAAGAGGTGTGTAGCATGGGTGAAATGAAAGGAAGCTCTGAGGCATGACTTCTGGATTCCTCAGCTTACTCTCAGGCCAAGCATAGAGTAATTACCAACACAATACTCTGGCATCTTGCTCACACACTTACAATTTATTTTGTAAGATTTATTTGAAAGATGGAGTCACACACACACACACACACACACAGAGAGAGAGAGAGAGAGAGAGAGAGAGATTGAGAGAGATTAAGAGAGAGACCTTCCATCCACTGGTTCACTCCACAAAGGGCAGCAACGGCCATATCTGGGCCAGGCTGAAGTCAGGTGCCATGAACTCCTTCCAGGTTTCCCACATGGGTGGCAGGAGCCCAAGTACTTGGACCACCTTCTGCTGTCTTTACAGGTGCATTAGGAGGGAACTGGATTAGCAGCACAGCAATCGGAACTCGAAATGACACCCCAGTACAGGATGCTGGCATAGCAAGTGGAGGCTTAACCCACTTCATCATGACACCAGGACTTAACTTGCTGCACTACAACACTAGCTCCACCCCCACACTCACAACTCAGTGGACAGGGACAAAGCTGATGAACCAGTTCTTCCCCTACCTCTACCACTACCTTGTCTGGTTGATATTATGCCAGCAATGTGTCATCTCATTTGCTGAATGAGTTGAACCAGCTGACCTCTTTGGACACCCAAACCCAAGGTGCTCTAACCCTCTCATCTCAGATCCAAGCTCAGGGTCTTGCTCATGCAATGAGGCAATCAAGAACACACAGTTAACAAGTTAACCCTTCAGGTATGTAGCTGAGAAACATTGAGCAGTTCCTCTATCCAGGACTCCAATGCCACCTTTCAGTATGTTGGAAATGCTTCTGTTATTTTATGATTGAATTACTCAGGCATATTAAGCAGTTTTTCATCTTTAATGTCTTCCTAAGTATTAAAATGCCCTGGAGAAAAGAAATTTCAACTGTGCTTAAACTTTAGTTGTATGGGGAAAGTGTGGGGACCACAAACAGCTATAGTCTTGGCAAAAGACAGTGTCCAGAAGTTGAGGCACACACTGCTTCCTCTAGGGGAAGTCAGGATTCTGCAGCAGTCTTGTGAGAAAGGCCCTCAAAGGAATTTCAAATCATTACTTATGTCTCAGTGCATCTTCAAGAAAAGCAAACCACGCAGACAGAGAACAGGTGTGGCCCAGAGAAGCTCAGATCTCTTCACGGGCCACAAGAGAAGTGTCTACAGTAAAAGCCAAGGAGAGTGTAGTGGGTGATGCACTCACAAACGTCACCACTCCACAATGAGCTCAGATTTTCCACTTACAAAAAGGTTGAACGAAAGATCTCTAAGATCCCTTCTCAGATTCAGGTTGTGTGTCCGGGGCTAGTTGAATCATATTTAAAAACTTCTGCTTTTCTCATCTAGGAGAAGCTGCACATTCTCTCAGACAAAACAGAAGTTATGGAAACACATTGAGATCCTCTAGTAAAAGCATTAATTTTTTTTTCGACAGGCAGAGTGGACAGTGAGAGAGAGAGAGACAGAGAGAAAGGTCTTCCTTTGCCGTTGGTTCACCCTCCAATGACTGCCGTTGGTTCACCCTCCAATGACTGCCGTGGCTGGCGCGCTATGGCTGGCGCACTGCGCTGATCTGAAGGCAGGAGCCAGGTGCTTCTCCTGGTCTCTCATGGGGTGCAGGGCCCAAGCAATTGGACCATCCTCCACTGCACTCCCGGGCCATAGCAGAGAGCTGGCCTGGAAGAGGGGCAACCGGGACAGAATCCGGCCTGTCCTAGTCCCCTGACCGGGACAAAAACCTGGTGTGCCAGCCCCGCTAGGTGGAGGATTAGCCTGTTGAGCCGCGGCGCCGGCCAAAAGCATTAATTTTTAAGATACCCATCAAAAGGGGGCAGGGAGAGAGAAACCAGACATAAAAATGAGCGCTAACAAAAGAAACGAGCCACAGGACTGCTTTCAAGCAGCTCTCCATACCCCCTTTGACTTGTAATATCTGTCAGAATGTTCTCTGAGCTCCTCAATGATGCTACAGTTCAATTTATAGAAATTCATGTTCTATTTCTCTTCCAGAAAATATCTGCTGCTGCTGCTGAAAATGAGGTTCACCTGAGTAGAGCATAATATAACATTCCACGATTAGGAAGCTATGCCAGTTTGGTGAATATTCCCTGGCCCATGCCAAAGTACCCATTCTCCCCTCTCAGACTCATAAACTGACTCATAAATGTCACACAAGACCTCACAGGTCGGCAGGAACGTGTCCACACTACCCCTTCACTTTAAGACAGATGAGTGCTCCCTTGCCAGTTCAGTGACTCTTTGGTCCATTTTCTTTGTTTCAAGTGCCCCTCTTTCTCCAGAGAAAGCAGTGCCCATCTGGGGCAGCTGGTTTCCTGAGAGGTATGGATGACTGAAGATAATCTCCTTCTCCCAGAATCAATCTCTATTCTTTCCCTAATAAGTGGGTAGCTAAAAAAGTGATGGATAGAGAAAGGGAAAGGAGAAAAAAGTTCCAATTAAAAAGTATTCCATTTTTCCACGTATTTTTCTGTCATTCTGCCAGAAACTGTAAGAAGACCTAACTATTTAATGTGTGACTGTCTAAATCTGGCAAAAATTTTCTTTTTGTAAAATAGTAAATCCTAGAAAGAGATGAGGAGACTTCTTCTAGGAATAGTCCTGTTTAGATGTGGATAAAGTGAGGGAGTTATAGAGAAAAATAAAGGAATTAAAAGAGTGAAAAAAGAAGGTGTGAGAAAAGATCAAAAGGAAACAACAAAACAGAGAAAAAAAGGAAATATAAGAAGAATTCAGGAACGTGCATTAAAAGTTGTCAAACTCCTTCTTTGGACTATTGAGGAAACTGGGACCTAAAGTATGGAAAGAGGAAGGACACAGAAAATCAGAAGAGAAAAAAGGAGAAGCAGGAATAATCAGGAAAGGAACAGGATGGAGGAACGGGAAAGAGAGTTTGCATGGCAAAGCTGCATCTGTGGCAACAAAGCCCAAGAAGTCCTCGTCTCGGAGAGCACATTCCGTCCTGGCTATCACTGCAGTCCTGTGGACATGACTGCACCAGTTATATTTAGCTCCAATGTAACTCAAGTCAATAGCGTTCCACTAGGGCAGCTGCTGCAGTCCTGGAGGGATGTTTTACTACCTACCCTAGAATAGCCGTGTCAAGGGCCTGGGCCTTCACAGCTACAGAACTGCACTATGTTTATATACAAAGGAGCAGCATTTTGAACATAACTGATATGACTGTTAACATAGTTTAATAGTCTGCTATATAACAGGACAGCATTTTCAGAAGACCAAAGTCATTACTCTTGATTTCTAACAATGTCCCTTCCCCCAGTCCCTGCAAGCAAATATTGGCCTTTACCTTATATGGTATGTTCTCTCCTGGTTTTCTGGTCTTCACTTCAAGTCCACAAAGGACTGTGTGATTTGGAAGAATACTTTCTGCTCTCTCCTTGAGCACCCCCAGGACCAACTGAGTTATGGAAATGCCTACATGCTTCTTCTGATGCCAGGGGAACATGGCTGACTCTTACTGAAAAAACAGCTTAGTGATTGAAGGGTTGGCAAGTTACCAGCCTGCATACCCTATGACCAGAAATGAAGATCTGCCACCACCCAGAAGTGCTAAGTCTGGGAAGAGTTGAGAAAGTCAGGCTTGACCCAAATAATTCACCAAGTAATTATGAGTCATTGTTCTAGATAAAGCATCCTGTTAATTACTGTGGGACCAAACCACACACAGGCATTCCCTTCTCTCTCCAGGAGATCCAGTTATAACACTTGCGTAACAACAATCACACAAGGTAGACTCATGGAATAGATGAATGGGCTTGAGATGAGTGCTGAGCAAGGGATAGGCCACTGCAATCTAAGAAGCCTGGGAGAACTGTTCAGAGAAAGAGACCCCTTTCTTGAAGAATGAATAGGGCATTGACGAGCAGAGAAGAGGGAAGACAGTCATCCAATTGTCAGAGAAAATAAGCAAAGATGCCCCTTATTTTTTGGTTGTGTATAGACAGACACTTGCAAAACTAAAATTCCCAATCATGTGCACTGACAAACATCAACAGATCCTCCTTAACTGATTCCTGAAACAGAAGCCCAAAATTTTTGACAAGAAGCAATCAATTGATTAACCAAAAGCTAAACGTCCCTCTTCCATGAAGCCAATCTAGGTGAAGTTAAGATGCCCCTGTAGAGAATGTCTGGATCCTTAGATGAATAGTGGTCTCTGCTTTGGAAGAAAGTACACATCCAGAGGTACTGCTGAGGGAAAATGATGGGACCACCAGCCCTGGTCAGAACCTTGAAAAGAAGAGTCTCTGGAGGATACTGTATGCCAATCACTCCTTTCAAGCACAGGATTGCCCATGAAGAGGCAAGCACCTGGCAAGGAAGGCAGTTTACTTTAGCCAGGGTTCCCCTACTAGCTGTCTAATTCCTTTAACCTGGACTGGGCTGAAGGAGCAGAGGAAGAACATTCTCATTAGCACATGAAATGGATCATTTCCAGTGGCCAGATGGCTCCCCATAAATACATTAATGACTTTATAGGCATGTCTGCCTGGAAAAGAAATGGTTTAACTACCACAGTGTGGGAAATGTGCCTTTTGGATTTTGTATAAACTAAATTAAAGACCGAGGTTTTATTTTAGAAGTATGTATTACATTATCCCCTTTACCACACCTCATTCTTTATAGATGGCAAGCTCAATAAACAAGCTTCATATTTGGTTCAAAGAAAACAGAATGCTTCAAACCTTTAATGATGCTTTGAACAAGGATGGTCCCAGTGCTGAGCAGCACACACACATATGTATGTGCACACACCTTCACACCCACTCCTCACTGGTAACAAAGCCAAGGCTTCCTTCTCCTTCAGAGCATGGCTCTATAGTGCCAATACTGCTGTCCTGCTTCAGCTGGAAGACTTTCTAAATGTGGTCATATACCTGTCATGAAGTCCTTATCTTTTGCTTCCATATAGGTTCCAAGCCTGTCCACTTTTCTGTTTAGTTTTCCATCCATCTCTCAACCAAACTACCACAAGAGCATCTTAATTGTTTTCTGGACCTTTTTAATCTTTTTCTATAGTTTCTAGAAGGATCCCTTTACAAGCAAATCTAATCTTGTCATGCCACTACTTCACCCCTTTAAAAGCTCCCATTGCTTTGAAGGTAGAGACCAGGCGACTCTTCCTTCTGGTCAGCTAGGAGCAGGACAAGTGTCTACTAGTTCCAATTTCATCTCCCACTGTCCCTTATTACTTCATCCGCCCAAAAGTGGCTGCCCAGTTCCTGAACACTGGCTCTGTTACACACACACACTCCATCCCCAAGCACAGCCTTCTCCTGACTTGGGATGTTTTTCCTTTTTCCACTCATTGGCTCACTCCTGTTTACCCCTGGTATAGCTGGATCAGGAGAGGTCCCTGCTTCTCACAGCTCTATGTCTTCTTCAAAGTCTTTATTACCTGTGGAACCATTTATTTACATTTTGACTATTGGGTTCACACCATCAATATCAGCTCTGGTATGACAATCATGTCAGAGAATGAGTATGGAAAACTTTAAAGAATCATAAGCAAAATCGCAGTGTAAATCATTATTTTTTTCCATTCTCACTTTAAAGGACTCATCAATTCTCAAACACAATGTAAATGACATGGTGATAGCATCCCTTGTCCCAAACATGAAAGGGAAATGGCTTCCAGCTCTTTCTATTTTGGCCTAAGACAATGACAATCACAATCTGATGAATGATTGCCTTGAAATCTCCTGGCATCAAATGCAAATATACTTCCCTGGGGCAAAGAAGCTACTGACAACCACTAGTCCAAGTCTGGACCATCTCTGTGGTCCTCACACACCTGCTTCCTAAAGTGCCAGCAGCCAAAAGGGAAGTAAATATTAACTGTGGTAGGGAATGATTAGTCAGTTGTGGACAGCTGTCCACAGTCCCCAAGGTACTGACCTGAAAAGGAGATGAAAGGAAGAATGATTGCAGAAACTTTCCTTCGGGCTGGACATCTCACATGTGTCTTTCTGGGTCAACTCACTACTTCCTCTCCTCCTACACTCCACTCAGGGGTACTGAGTTCTCTGCCTTTAGACTCTTGTTTCTTTAACTAATGGCTTCAGCCAAGGGAGGTCACCAGCAAGCGATCACAAGGAAAGAGGTGGCAGTCAACGGGTTGTCTCCCCAACTTCCCTCATCTGTTGCCCCAGGTTGGCTGTGACCTTAACTGGAGGCCTCAGTTCCTATAAAATATCCCTCTATCAAAGCCTGCTTGTGCACTCTTGTTCACTCCCTGTCCCCAAACAACCTGGATATTCTGGAATTGACTCCTCCCACTTCATACCTGGGGTAATTTTAGTTCTCTTGGGCTATTACCATCCTGAGACACGGCAGCAACTTTTGTGGGAGAGAGTCATAGCTACAACAGGCACACAGATAACAACAGACTAAGATGAGTTTTAGGAAGTAAGGGACACATTTCTATGAGAGTCCTCAGTTTGGGGATTTGAGGGTGAATGTGAAACCTGGTAGTCAGGGAAAGCTTCCTTGAGCCAACAACAGAACTAAGTCACATTGAGGTGATGTGTGAGTAGGAACTTAATGGAGGTGACAGAAGAACAATCTGTGCAAAGGCCCTGTCACACTTTCTTTCCTTTGTAACCATTGGGCTCTTAGTCCTTCATTTCCTATTTGGCTTCTTAGGCTATTTTCTGCACATACTTTGCTATTGTGCACAGATACACAAATATAAGACAGTAATACTAATATAAGGTAATTCAAAATGTTTGTGGAAAATTGAATAGGTTTACCTTGGTTCAAAATACTTTGAAATCCATGTATATGAGGGAACTTGAAAAAGTTCATGGAGGGGAAGATATTTAGCCTAACAGTTAAGAGGCTGATTAAGACACTTGTGTTCTATATTCAAGTGCCTGGGTTCAATTCCCAGGGCCATCTCTTGACTCCAACTTCCTCCTAAAGCAGATCCTGAGAGGAAACAGTAATCACTCCAAAAATCTGGTTCCTGGCACTCATGTGAGAGATATGAATTGACTTCTCATATCCTAGCTTCAGCACTAGTCCAGCCTGGCCACAGTAGGCATTTGGGAAGTGAACTAGCAAATGGGAGTGTGCTCTCTCTCTCTCTCTCTTTCAAATTTTAAAAAAATGAGTCTTTAAAAATTTATAGAAAATTCATGTTATGAAAAATCTATATGCATGGGTCTCACTAATTTTTCTGTTTCCATTTTTCCTTTAACTTTTTGAATTACTCCTAAAATCACATTAATAAGAATCTTCAAGTTTGGTTTCACTTCTCTACTACCTAAAACTTCCCACAGCCCAGACCTTGTCCACAGCACACAACATAGCAACAAATACACAGCTGTAGTCCAATAAACATGTGCAACTGAATGACTGAGGAGCCAAGGGATGGGGAAAATCCAACAGAAGCCTAGTACAACTTTCAGTGGAGGCAGGTACATGAAATGTGGACCAGTCCACCTTTAGCTAAGTTGGAGGTTGACCTTAGACAAATTACATTTATCTGCAGATCATGTTTGATTAGGTCTCAGACCCTAAAAAAAGAGATCAGAGAAGAGTTACTTTGGCCCCTTGAATCCTTGGGAGCTGGGACCCAAGTGACCTCTGTCCCCAGGGCAACACCTTACATTCAGCCTCAGTGAGGGGTTTCATGATACCTGGCCCCACAAATACAGAGCAGTAGAGAAGACTGGAGGTTTCCTTCTAACCAGAAACCTTCACTGATGGCCCCTGGTGCCTGGAAAAAAGATACTTTTTATCCTAAATCAGGAGTGATATTGTAGATTCAGGTCTTTTTAACAATTTTTCTTTTCCTTCTACCTTAGGGTGCAAGTTTGATTTCTGGCTATCTTCCTATTCCCCCAGAAGTGAGAAAGAATCCACAAAGGAGACAAAAAAGTCAACCTTGACTTAGTGGAAGGGATTTCACTGCAGCAGAAGAAAGAGATGGGCAGAGCAAGAATACGCCCTATCAGCCCATGTCCGTGACTCACTTCAGTGTGGCCTCAGGGAGACGCCTTCCCTGAGGTATTCAATTTCTCATCTGTAAAATGCATGTCTTCTTCCTCACGGCTCAGGGGAACATCCATTTCTCTGACATTAGTGAAAAATGGATCATATTCATGTATTTTAAGGTAATTCTGAAACACACACTAACAAAGTAGGTGCTATATCATATACAGTTATTTATGCATACATGTAAGGAAATGTATAAATTGAAGCTTGGGAGTTATAACGTCTAGAGTACATGCTATTATTCAAAAGTTTAAACATATGTGAGAAAACTCATAGCCAATATGCTGATATACGGCATTGAAACCAATATGTCAACACTTATAAACAGGAAAACATCTATAGAATTACAATCAGCCACAGCTACCTCTTTACACGTAGGCCATGAAGGAGACCGTTGCTGAGCATCTCTGGTTAAGCATTAACACACACCAGGATCTGCATGTAACCTGTTCGTTAAGGTGCAGTGCCCAGCTACTTAATACATCACTGGCAGATCAAGTTCAGGGAACAAAATTGAGCAAGTGCATTCCTGAGGCCTCATTTACCCCCCCACTTCAGGTGAGAGGAAATACAGAGAAAAGGACAGGGGAGGAAAGAGGGGAAGAGATAGATAAAAGGAAATATTACCCTTTTGATACTGTAGAGCATCCAAACGTTTATAAAAGTTGTGTGAGTGTGTGTGTGTGTTGGGGGGAGGGGAGTCAGTGTATGGATATAGTGTGTTTGTGCTGGTCAAATTGTGAAATCATGTCACTCAAGAAAATGTTGTAGTAGGAGTTGTTCAGACAGGAATATACTATATGTAGAGCAAGCTAGGATTCTGTCATTTAAGGGACTATCACTGACTGGGCATTGACTACTCAGTATTGCCTATCACTTCCACTGTCTCAGCCTCACATTACTCATTTGTAACATGAGACACCTATATGACATCCCTGGTTTTCAACTTGGGCTACAGTTAGAAATACATGAGGAGCTTTTAACAAATACAGATCCTAGGGCCCCACCCCGATAAGAATCTCCTTAGGTTAGAGACAGGCACTGGTATTATAATAGCTCCCCAGGTCATTTTAATGTGCCTTCAGTTGGGGCCGACAAGCACTCTTCTAGATTAACCCAGTTAATTCTAGACTATCACAGAGGTCTTCTCCAGTATGACATTCACAAATCCTTCTAGTTCTAAAACTTTATTTAACTCGATCACTCTTCCCATTTCCTCTTCAACTCTGTTTTTAATCTTAATCCTGAGGGAAACACCTTACATAAAATACTGACATTCCTTTTGTAAATTCTCAATACATAAATTCACTGAAGCCTATTGAATATGGAAGATCTGTGGAGCGAACTTTCTATTATAGAAGAACTAGTTGAATCTTAATTTAAGACCAGTTTGCTCTGATTTTTTAGCATAAATGTCACTAGTTTGATTACATCATTTCTCATTCCAGGTAGAGGAGAAGCACACATCTGAAGGTCACTGGTGAAAGAACTGGTTGTATTTCTCAACAGTGGTAAAGAAGCAAAGCTAGCATCCAGACAATGAGAGAGAAATTTAAACAGATAGAAAAACACAGCATAACATTGCAGTCTGAGGACTTCTGGTGTAGAGGTAAACTGCTCTACCCATCTTTAAAGACTCTGAAGATATTTTCTTGTCAACTGTGTAATCATTAAGGGGAGAACAGTTTACATTCAGGAACTCTAAAAAGGCAAGGGCATGGTGGATGTGTGGCAATTTTCTAAGCAATATTTTTAATCTTCCAAATATTAGGGATCGACATAGAGCATTGTGGTATTTTCATAGAGCTTTTAAAAGTAGTCCTGATATCTCTCATCTTTTCCAACCCAAACTGCTCAGTAGGGCCAGGAATTTAGCCTAGTGGTCGACATCCATGTCCCATACTGGTGTGTCTGGGTTTGACCCTCGGCTCTAGCTTCTTCCCAGTGCAAACCCTGGGAGACAGACATGATGGCTCAGTAGTTGAGTCCCTGTCTTCCAACATGGGAGACCTGGATTGATTTCTCAGTTCCCCTTCAGCTCTGCCCAGGCCAAGTTGTTGGGGGCATTTGGGAAGTGAACCCACAGAGGAAAGAGCTCATTCCTTCTCTCTCTGACTCTCAAATGTATAACTTTTAAAAATCACTCTTCTGATTCTTAGCAGATAATGTTCACTTCTGGATGTAACCAGCAAACAAATTCAGAACCCCCAGACTCTGCAGTTGGGCATACTGAGACACAGAGAAAGAAAATGATTTCCCCCTGCCATTCAGTCAGTAGACATGATTTAAAACCATTCAACTACTCACACCCTACTTTCAGTTACATCTAAGATGACTGCAAGGAACCCAGGCTATGAGGAAAAGTGAACCAAGTAGCGATGAATGAGGACTAAACACAAAGGAGTCACTGACATTGTGGGGATCAAAGAGGAGCCTAAGACCACAAGGGGCCCATAAGCAGTTTTAGTGACCATCACCATTAGTTGTGGCATTTAATAAGCCATGGCGTTCCAAGAAGAGACAGAGATGAGTGGGAATGCAGCAAAGGGACTGTCAGGCAATCCACTAAATGTCAGGAACACACCATGGTGAGCAGTAAATTGTTGACAATAGCATCTTCTGATCAGTCACCCCTACTTAGCACTTCAGATCTATTACACTTAGGTGAAAGCAACACCAGCTCTTCTTGCTTTTCTGAAGTATGGGAATCACATTTTTCTTGGAACCAGAGGTCAGGGCCTCTGACAAATTTGCTGAACTGAGAAGGTCATGATCCTCCACTCAATCTGAATCCTATCTGGGATATCACATTGAAGATACTGAGCTCATAAATGCTTTCTTGTTTTTAACCCAAGGAAGAATCCTGACACATAAATCTCAGATTCAAGATGCAACTGGTCTCTGATATCAAGAACAATGCCTAAGAAGAGACATGAAGGAAGAGGACCAGGAAATCTTCTGATTATTTTCTTTTGGTGACATTAGAAAATGATGTGGTATGTTAAAGAGAGTGTTAGACAAAAATTCAAAGACTGAGGTGTATCCATTTGGCTAGTGGTTAAGACATTAGTGGGGATGCCCAGATTCTAGATCAGAGTGCTTAGACCTGAGGTCTGGCTCTGTTCTCAATTCCAGCTCCTTATGCACACTCTGGGAAGCAGTGGTGATGGCTCAAGTAGTTGAGTCCCCACCATGTGGGAGACACAGACTGGCTATTGTGGGCATTTTGAGAGTGAACCAACAGATGAGAGTGTTCTCTCTCTCCCCTCCCCCTCACTGTTTCCATCCACTTCTTCTTTTCTCTCTGCCATTCAAGTAAATAAATAAAAAAGCACTGTGATATGTTTCACACTTTGTGTCCCCCAGCAGCTTGGCTTCCCAGTCCAAACTGTGGTATTCCCTTCCATAAAATGCAACACACAATGCAGTCGGTCCTTGATACCCACAAGAGATTGGTTAAGTAAATTGAAAGTAGATCTTTGTAAAAATTAAAAGTGGGAATGTGACAGGGAGGGGGAGGAAGGGTTGCAGTGTGTGAAGGAGGGAGGGAAGTTTCACTATGTTCCTAAATCTGTATATATGAAATACATGAAACTGTTATAAAATTAAAAAAAGAAAATTTTAAAAAAGGAAAAAAAAATCTGTGGATACTCAAGTACCTTATATAGAATGACATAATATTTGCAAATAACCTGC
Source organism: Oryctolagus cuniculus (assembly GCF_964237555.1). Classification (NCBI taxonomy): domain Eukaryota; kingdom Metazoa; phylum Chordata; class Mammalia; order Lagomorpha; family Leporidae; genus Oryctolagus; species Oryctolagus cuniculus. The sequence goes on from NC_091441.1 coordinate 32,614,304, forward strand.
ACATACATCATCAATATAGTCCAAATCATCTATAGATTACTTATAATACCTAATACAGAGTAAATGTTATATAAATAGTTATTGTTATTGGGGCTGGTGCTGTGGCATAACAGGTAAAGCTGTTGCCTCAGACACCGGCATCCCATAGGAGCACCAGGTTGGATCCCGGCTGCTCCATTTCCAATTCGGCTTTCTACTAATGTGCAGGGAAAGCATGGAAGATGGTCCAAGTGCTTGGGCTCCTGCATCCAGGTGAGAGACCCAGAAGAAGTTCTCCTGACTCCTGGCTTTGGACCAGCCCAGCTCCGGCCATTGCAGCAATATGGGGAGTGAATCAGAGGATGGAAGATCTCTCTCTCTCTCTCTCTTTCTCTTTCTCTTTTCTCTCTCTCTGTAACTATGCTTTTAAAATAAATAATCTTTAAATAAACAGTTGTCATACAGGTTAGAGAATAAAGACACAAAAATTCCAGATGCCGTTTTTCCCCCTAGTATTTCCAACACGTGGCAGGTTGAGTCCAGAGATGCAGAAAGCACAGACATGGAGGACTGACTATACAGGAAATCTCCAGTGCTCCTTCTTTCAGCTCTGCCAGTGGAGTTAGATCTGATTCCTCCACCACCTCCCAAATTGTGTGCAGGTTCAAATCTTCCTGGAAAGCTCCACTGCTCTCAATAATTCCAGATGCCTTGGTCTAGGTTTTAGGATGCCAAGGTTCTAGTTCAAGTGCTCCCTTGTGGTTGTTGAATAGAGCAAGTAAGTCCTCCATTCATTGCTAGGACAACCGGGCGTAATTTTTTTCTTAAGTCATCTAAAATTGAACCCTAGAACTAACTCCCTCCAGGTCCTCTTTAGCAATGCCCTCTGCAAGTTTCTGGTAACCACTATGGAAAGTAGATTTACAAAAATTCAGGTCAGTGGCTGCCATCCTTGATATTTATTATTATTATTATTTATTTATTTATTTGAATGTCAGAGTTACAGAGAGAGGAGAGGCAGAGGAGAGAGAGAGAGAGGTCTTCCATCCACTAGTTCACTCCCCAGATGGCCACAATGGCCGGAGCTGCTCGATCTGAAACCAAGAGCCAGGAGCTTCTTCTGGGCCTCCCATGCGGATGCAGGGGCCCACTTGGGCCATCTTCTACTGCTTTCCCAGGCCATAGCAGAGAGCTGGATCAGAAGTGGAGCAGCCAGGTCTCAAACCCAACCCATATGGGATTCCCGCGCTTCAGGCCAGGGTGTTAACCCACTGCGCCACAGCACAGGCCCCGATATTTCTTAATAAATGCTAAGGGAATTGACAGTTGTGTCCAAGAGAAAGGTGTTGGGTTACCCATGCCTGCTCAATCCTGTTCACACACAGCAGGCTGTGTAACTTCGCAAAACAACAACAACAAAATCTATTCAACCCCATCAGTTACAGAACCCAGCAAAGTGGCCGATAATCCACAAACCAGCTCCAATACACCCTTTACCACATGCCAAAGAATTACAGAATAATTGCTGTTTGCAATTAACATACACAGCACTGCAGGTACACTGTGAGCTAAAAATAACATGCTCTCCACAATCCTGTGGCCCACAAGAAGCTTAACAGAGGGAAGGTGGGAGGGGGAGAAGAGAGAGCGAGGGAGAGGAAGGATTTGCCATGAATCCTAAACACCTTCCTAATTGGATAATTAAAAAAGCTCTGGATGGCAGTTCAAAAAGCCTGGATTGTGGTAAGGTCTCCACCACCTATTTAGCCATCTGTGTGGCCTTGGCTTGATCTTGCACCCTATCTAGACTGTTGATAGGATTACAGATTTTGAAACCTAGTAGGAACCCCTTGTAAAGTTATCTAATCTACTGTGTTTTTAACTCTGTCATGCATCAGAACCACCTGGAAAGCTTGACAGAACACACAGCTGGTCCTCTCCACCAGAGCTTCTATGCAGTATTTCTGGGGTGGGGCCCAAGAACAAGCAATTCTAACAAGTTGCCTAGTGCTGCTACTACTGCTGCTCCTGCTACCACCCTCGAGACTACATTCAGAAAAGCACTGATCTGCACCTGGAGATGGAAATCATACCAACCTGAGAGGCAAGAAAAACATTATGCCAATGCCCAAGGTTCATTAGGCCTTTTATATTAAAAAAAAAAAAAAAAAACTGGAGAAGCAGAGGAAAGTTAAAGACAGAAAGAGAGAGCTTCTACCCATTGGTTCATTCCCCCAAATGCATATGACAGTAGGGCCTGCGCCAGGCTGAGGGCAGCAGTCAGGAATTCAATCTGGATCTCCCATGTGGGTGGTAGGAATCCAGTAACCTGAGCTGTCACCACTGCTTCCCAGGCTCTGCACTGTTAGAAAGTGGAGTCAGGAGTCAGATCTGAAAATGGAACCCATGTATTCCGTTGTGGGAAGTGGCTATTTTAACCTCTAAGCCAAACACATACCCTAACCACAAGACCTTTTAAATATCTAGTTATCCAGTCGCAGCATCTGTATTTTTAACAAAGTACCCATGTGTTCTCAAGGTGCAGCCATAGCAGAGCATTGATTGTGTCCAGTTGTCTCACATTATAGGGAACAAAACTGCAGTTCAGAGAATTGAGTAAAATCCGGCACATTCATCTGCAAAAAGGGGAATGGACACAAAACACCTGAGACCTGGACTTATTCGATGGCTGCAACACTCTACAGCTGTATTTCTCCTAGTCCATCACCCACCAAGAATAACAGCCAGGGAGGCCTTCTTTATCTGACTGCCCCAAGCAACCAGGAGAATCTAACAGGGCCATGGTTGGTGGTTGGAAGACGCTAGCATTCTTAAAGTTCTCCTCCGTGTAGTTTCTAAATATAACAGGCAGTCAGACACTCTGAATAACTCTTGGCTGATTTGGCTTCCCTAGGATAAACGTTTTTTTTTTTTTTTCTCCTAGATTATGCTATGCTGGGAATAGAGCCCTAAGGGGAGAAATTCCTTTCCAAAGTCAGAGCAGATAACACCACACCATGTGTGGCATCCAGGTTGTTCTCTGTTGGAAGGAGAAAAAAAGGTGGGAGGCAAACTTCTAACAGCAGCCAACATCAAAAAGGATATTCATACTCAGTTCACGTGGTGTGCACGGAGGGGAGGCAGAGCAAGCAGGAGATGTGGTCAGGCCATAGACAATGAACACATCCTGCTGGCAGAGAGAGGAATGGGCTACAGGTTCAGGGGCTCCAGGTGGCTGTGGCACCATGAAAACTTCCCATGACAGCAGGCAGTGGTGGCTGCCCTGTGCTAGCTCCCAGCAAAGATTCAGAGGTCTCTTCACTGTGCACAGCTCACTCCCTGGGAGGTACACCCAGGTGTATGCAGCTCCTACTTCATTTCCCTGCCAGAAAGCAGCCACCCTTACCTGTCCTGGCTCTTGTTGCTCTTCACATTGGGGGAGAATTTGGTATGAACTAAAACTTGCCTGTACCATATGCAGAAAATGGTATCTTCTCTCTCACATCATACAAAATCCTTCCTCCTGGTTTCATGCAGGCCAAGCCTCTGTATTTTCCAACAGGATGATAAATCTGAGTGTGACAGACCTCCAGGTGATACCTGAAACCACAGGTAGCATAGAACCCCATACACACCAGGTCTTGTTTGCAATAGATACATGCGTTTGATAAAGCTTAACGTGTAGATTTGGCAGAATAAGAGATAGCCAATAAGTAGTAAAATTGAGAAATTGTAACAATATACTATGCAAATGTTGTCCCTCTCTCTCAATGTATCCCCCTAAACTGTACTCACCCTTGTGCTGCTGTGAGATGATATAGTGCCCACGTGAGGAGATGCACTGAGGTGAATGACACAGGCATTGGGACATAGCCTTGGGCTTTGATGTAAGGGTTACTTGAAGGCAAGCACTGTGGTGCCACAACATTCCATCTGACAAAGACGACAGCTACTCAGTGACTAACTGGTGGGTAATATATAAAATGTGGACACGTTGGACAAAGGGGTGATTCATATCGCTGGTGAGACTGAGCAGGATAGTGTGAGATTGCATCCTGCTACTCAGAATGGCATGCAATTTAAAGCCTACGAATTGTTTATTTCCTGAATTTTCCATTTCATAGTTTCAGCCTGCTGTTGGCTGAGGGTAACTGAAACTGCAGAAGGTAAAATCAGGAACAAAGGAGGACTAATGTATCGAGTTAGGTAGGCCATTGGGTATCACCTCATCCTCTCACTTTGAAGATGACAACATTATACATGCTGTAATATCTTAAACACCGATGATGTGTCAGACACTTTATAGAAATTAATCTAACCCTCCCCCAAACTTCAAGAGCTGTAGAGTTTGCTGATAACAAGAGATACAGCAGAGACAGAAAGAGAGGGAAGATTGTGCCCAAATCACACAGCTAAGAGTCTCAGAATTCATTGCAGATTTCTGACTCCAAACCAATGCCTTGTCATCATTGGGTAGGAAGAGGAAGCAGCCATGGGTAAATGTTTCCCACCTCACCCTGTCCAAGGCACAGGGACTACTGACCAGCCACCCCGAGCCAACATCACTGGGCTTTTCAAGGCTTGAGCCAAATCTTATTTACAAGTTCTAAATGTCCAGGGAGCAGTCTGCTCACTCACTTGTCCCCAGAGGATAAAACTGTCTTTCAGTTTCGATCTTAGTCAGAAACAAGCCCAGCTGCTCTTAACACTGAGCAGGAAATGACATGGACAACCAGGAACTTTGCTGCGTCTCCCCGGGAAGTTCTTCCTAGTGGTGGATTCTGAAGGAAAGCATGTGGTTTCTGGAAGATCTGGAGAACCTGAATGTGCCCTCCCACAATTGAAAATGCAAGTCTCTCCAGTGGATGATGTTATGCCCACAAAGCAGACTGGTATTTTCTATCTCTGTGGCTCTGTGGCTGCACACACACTTGTGGGTGTGTTCACACATGTATGTTTGCTGTGTTGGAGTAAGACGAAATCCCCACAGGAATCTCTTCTTCCATCTCTCTCTCTCTCTCTCTCTCTCTCTCTCTCTCTAGAACAGGGCTTCTCTCATGCTGCACTTTGACTTTTGGGACTGGATCATTCTTTATTGTGAGTTCTGCTCTACGATATCTCAGGATAGGCATCAGAATCTCTGCCCTCTATCTCATAGCCCCTCCCACCCAAACATGCCAATCAAAATTGTCTCATGGGGATCTAGTGTTTAGCCTAACAGTCAAGATGCCTGTGGCCCACATCAGAGTACCTGGTCTCAATCCCCAGCTTCAGCTCCTGACTCCAGCTTCCTGCTAATGCACAGCCTGGGAGATAATGGTGATGGTTCACTAATAGGGAGGCTTGGATTGTACTCTTGGCTCTTAGTTTCAGCCTCCGACCAGACCTGGCCATTGCCAATCAGCAAATGCTAATTCTCTGTCTTTCTTTCTCTCTCCCAAATAAATATTATTTTTTTAAACTTTTATTTAATAAATATAAATTTCCACAGTACAGCTTATGGATTACAATGGCTTTTTCCCCCCATAACTTCCCTCCCACTCGCACCCCTCCCATCTCTGGCTCCCTCTCCCATTCCATTCACATCAAGATTCATTTTCAATTCTCTTTATGTGCAGAAGATCAATTTAGTATATATTAAGTAAAGATTTCAATAATTTGCACCCACATAGAACATAAAGTGTAAAGTACTGTTTGAGTACTAGTTATAGCATTAATTCACATTGAACAACACATTGAGGACAAAGATCCCACATGAGGAGTAAGTGCACAGTGACTCCTGTTGTTTTTGATAAAAAGAGCATCTACACATTAAAAAAGTGTTTCTAGACATTGTCAAATATCCCTTGAGGATCCTCCTGTTGAGAATTACTGTTGTAGAATAGCAGGACGAGGAAAAAGCGTACTCAGAGAGAACATGTCTGATATGCTCTTGGAAATAGCTGAAGATCCATGATCTGCATATTTTACTGAAACGTGTGTATTCTCCATTGATGTGTGACTAATAAAAGAGCAAGGCTGTACATCAGGCTCCTCATTTTCACCTAAGGCTCTCCAGTGGTCTGAGAGCTGTTGGCTAAATTTCCTGTTTTCTCTCTAGAAAGTCCCAGAAAGACCTCCTTCCTATTTCATTCTTCTCCACCCATTCTTCAGACCTGCCTCCAGTGCACCTACTCCTCAAAGATGTTCCAGATCCTTGGGAGCTCAGCTGTCCCTTAACTTTTATAAGCTCCATGTGGGAAGGTTTATCACCAGCTCTGCGTCCCTTGTGACCTCAGGACCTACAATAGACCTTGACACATATTAGGTGTTCAATAAATATATTTTTTAAAAGATTCATTTATTAATTTGAAAGGCAGAGTTACAGAGAGGCAGAGACAGAGGCAGAGGCAGAAAAATAAAGGTCTTCCATCTGCTGGTTTACTCCCCAAATGGCCGCAATGGCTGGAGGTGGGCTGATCTGAAGCCAGGAGCTAGGATCTTCTTCAAGGTCTCCCACGCATGTGCAGGAGCCCAAGCACTTAGGCCATCTTCTACTGCTATCCCAGGCCATAGGAGAGAGCAGGGTCAGAAGTACAGCAGCCAGGAAATGAACCGGCACGCATATGAGATGCAAGTGGCAGCTTTACCCACCATGTCACAGCAAGGGCCCTCAATAAATATTTTTGAATAAATACATTTGTAATAAAAATTTTCATCAACAAATGCCCTTACCATCTGTCTAGGTTATGTATTTCTTCAGAGTGGTTTTTCAAGGAATGTGCATCTTATCTCACCAAACAAATGATAAATCTTGAGGCAAGACATTTGGCCAAGTGAGACCAGAGCTCCTTGGACAGTCATTCTCAACTTGGGCTATATACCTCTTAAAAAAACCAAACATACAAGAAACATACGCCAGAATGAATAAACAGAACAGAGGTTTATTTATTTATCCAGGTATACTAGTTTTTAAAGGATTTCCCACACGCTTCTAATATAAAAGCAATCCTGAGACTATATACCCTATCAGTCTGAGAACAAATCTGGTACATCTATTTCACACAGGCTAGAGGAGGTTTAAATATCTTCTGGAGATAAGGTGCCCAAATTCACCAAAGACACAATTCTCAGCTTTTGGGGGTTTAACAGAAAATTAATGTGACCTCAGAATAGCTATCATAGATGAGAAGAAACAAAATGAGAAAATTAATAAATGATTGCCTAATAAATACTTAATGATCAGGAAATAAAATCTTCTAAGCATGAGTACCTGTGGGACTCCTAAGTTGTAAGCAGTATGTTAAAGTTGCCTTTTATCATTCAAAGTCCTGGGCAGAGGGAAAGAACTGAAAAAAAAAAAAATACTTGCAGACAAACAGATTGCATCTATTGAGGTGGTTTTTTTTTTAATTGTCATTGTGGTTTTCTGTTGCTTTGTTTTTGTTTTTGTTTTTGTTTTTTGTTAAGCTGAGCCAAAAGTACCCAAATTCTCCTTTCTGGAACAAAAGTAATCACAAGAAAACCTGACAGTGGGGCATGTGGCTATTTTTTTCCACATAATACACAGCCTGTTCTTCCTGCAGGGATCACAGAACTGTAATCTGCACAGCAGCTACCAGGATTCAAAGGAGAAGTGAGAAAAATCTCATAATGGGTGGGGATTGTGTTTAAAGAATAGATCTGGGTAAATGACATCATTCCTGGGTTTGTCCATGAATTGCATCTCACAGCTTGTCACACAATGACTTCTGACTCTCTTGGGGCCAACATAGCAGCCTCAGGCAGGCCTTATCAGAAGCAATCAGTGTGGAAAAGTACTTTCTGAAATAAAACTAACATAAACCAGGCGTGTCATAGTTGGTTTTGCTAAATTTCAGGAATGTGGGAGGAGTTAACTCGACTATGCACACAGGTTGAGACCAACTTGATTTGCTAAAAGCATGGTGTCCATTCTACATCCTTTTTATTAATAGACAAGGACAGAGAAATCACTAGAAAGTAAAATCTTCCATTTTTGTTTTCTAATTTTCTAAGAAGAGTAGAGCAGGAGTGAGAAGCAGGGAGGTGATGGATGGTTGCAGTGATAGCAATCTGAACATTGGTGGGTATTAAGATGAGAAGAACACAACCTGAAAATAAACTCTACCAAATGAGTCCCCACTTACTATTTGGACAATCAGGTAGACCCTGCCCTATTATTCCTGTAATCCCCAATAAACTGAACAAAGTCGGATTCATGAAAGCGTGCTTGTACTTGCTGAAACCCAGCAAGAAAACATTTCATTAAATTGATTTTATGCAGCTTTAAAGTTTAGAACCTTGGAGACACTGAACTGGAAATTACACCAGCAACCACTGCATCTGTTGCTTCACAGAGTGAAAGGTGAACACTGGGGAAGTCAAGTGATTGATCTCAGGCCACAAAGCTGTTTTGCTCAAGCTGGGTTGAATCCCATGTTTTATTCTGCATGAAATTTTTAACTCTTCTCCACTATCATTTAGCAAAATCTACCATTGAGTACATCAGACCCAAGGGATATAAGACTTTTGTAATCATTATTGTGTTTTAAAACATGGAGGAAGATAAGTCTCTTTAAGTGAGGCATCATCCCTCTGTTTAAATGATCCCTTTTATGGCTGATAAATTGGCTAATTAAATTAGTGCTGAGTGCCTGTCTTTTCCATCAACAATCCTGCCCCCTTCTCATGAGTGTTTGTATCAGAGCAAACAAAGACAGAGGGATTTAAGTACTACAGATAAGGTCTTGAGGCGCCACAGAATACTACATGAAGAAAAGCAAGCTAGTGGCTTCAGCCATCTAAAGTGGACACCATGAGACCATCCATGGGATCCTCATCAAGAGAAAATACAGAGGCATAGCTTGGGGGTTGTACATCTACAAGAAGTACAACAGGGAACAAGCCAGCTGCTGGACTGTGCCACAATACCTTGCAAATGCATCAGAAAGTTCATGTTGTCCCCCTCAGTCACTCAACAAGGCTTCAGTGACTTACGCTGTCTCCTGACCTTACCTCCTGCCGCTGCTTGAAGCTGCTCAGGAAAGAGACAGCTTCTCCTCAAATCTGCTTAAGACAAGTGATAGCATTTCTCTCTACCATCAGGGCTGACTTTTCCAGATGGACACTGAGACTCTACACCCTGGAGAATGAATGTCTGTCAATAGCTTGAGGGTTTAACCTACCCAACATTAAGTGGGAAATAATCCTCAGGGGTATATACTATCTTTGATCTTTAAAGCATAGCTTTGTTCCTATCTTAAAAAAATATTTCCCCCAAACTAACCCGTACATATGTAAATGAGTCAAACAGACAAATCAGAAGGACTTAATTGACATTACAAAAAGTTCTTCTTTTCTTTCTTTAAAAGCAAATTTTGATTTTTCCCTAGTTTCTTAAAAGGACTAACTTCTACAATACCAGGATATTTCAAAACAAAAGAAAAAAAAGGGAATTGGCTTAACCAAAAAAACTCAATTGCTACATACCTTTCCAGTAATTCACCTGTCTCCCAAAGTGAGAGGGACCTGTCCCCAGTTTCACTACCACACAAGTCCACCTGGTTGTGCGTTCAGCTGGGGCTTCTTGGCTGGTCTGTTCTACCTTTGACTTGGCATCATTTTCTTGAGAAGGAAAACAGTACCTATTCGTGGAGACCCTGAAAGTACTTTAGGCTGACAGATGCTATATAAATGAAATATCTTTACAATTACTGCTACTGTACTATTTTGAATTGGGCTGTATCACCATAACTAAGAGGAGAAGCCTGCCTACACAGTGGCACCCTTTCTCATCTTGGCACACTTCAGGCTCATCTCCTCATAAATAAAATCATTCCTAAAGAAAGAAAACTAAATGACCACTGAAAGCATTATTGGTCCTTCTACATTGCTATCCACCATTGGAATTAAGTTGACAGGGCATCAGAGTCTGTAAACTGATTCCCAGGTAATAACTCAAAATGCACTCCTTTCTTGGTACCCAAAGCATTTTCCGTCTGTGCTCTGAGTAGACAGCACATTTGAGAAAAAAGATCAGAAGCTGAGAGCTATTGACAGCATGTCAGGAGCATCTCAGCATGACAGCTGATGGAGACGACCACATTTCCGCTGACAAACTCAATTGCTTGAGTAAATCATGTGAAAGTCAATACAAACCTCCCTCCTCCGCTCCCATGTGGCTCTCCAACCCAGGGCCGCTGAACTCATTCTTGGGGAAAGAAAGAAAGAAGTAAGCCTCAAATCTTTAGGGAATGCTTAACTGATACCAAAATGTTTTCTTTCTTTCAGAGGAAGCTGCTTTTTACCAACTCTAACTGATATTGTCCTGGAGAGCATAAAACATATGCTCTCTTTCTCACAGCTCCTACATGGGCTCTTAACTTGTCTGCATCCCTTGGTCTTAACTAGGAAGGCATGTATTTCCAAAGGTAAGATCTCCAAGTTCCATGCAGTGTAACTGACCTTTTGCTTTGGACAGTGTTTGCTGCTTACGATTGTGTAATAGAACACAAAGGTGCTATAATCAGGTGACAAGGAATCGGATGTAATTCTAGGGACAAAACTGAAAAAGCCTGCACATCGTGTGTTTGCATTTCTACATGTGCTAGGGCTTACTTCTAAATCTAGACTGATGTCAATATTACCCAAAATGCCTTGGGAGTCAGTAAGTATCTGTACAGTGCAAATCCAGGATGTCAACTCTGCAGTTTTCAAAAATGTCAGAAAAGGCATCAATCCAAAGCAGTGAAATACTTGCATTACCAAGGGATAGAAGAGATGCACTGTCACAGACAGGAAGTTGACTTAGAGACTGGAAATAAAGGGGAGAGACACACGGGCCTATCTCTCAGTCTCTTCAGTGACTTGTGTGGAAAATCAATACTGAGGCTGATGAATAAAAACAATCAAGAGGAGGATGCACCCCAAGAAGCAGGGAGGAAGAGAAGAAATTATCTACCTTATAGCAATCAAGGTAACGCTTCAATATAAGATAGTTATTCAGTGACACTATCATTTCAGTTACTAACCGGTCCCATGGACAAAATCCAAAGTGACAAAACTCTGGCACGTCATTAAAGACGTCAGAAGAAAATCAAGGGGCACCCGTCCTTTCATGAGATTAGCCCTAACCTGAAATGCCACGTGATATTGGAAATGACCTCTCTCCACAAGGAAATAACATAGAGGAAGAACTGAAACTAAAATCAACAAGGAGATGGAATAACAACTTCTAAGTGACCAATTAATACCGTTTGGTCTCTAAAGGGGAAATGAGGGCTAAGTGGAGACATAAGACAGTTCAGCAAATAAGAAGTCAATCAACACAGCATCGTTCACCCACACTCAACAATTAGGACCCATGGGATCTTCTTATTCAGAAGAGAAAATATAGGGCAAATGAAAGGCAATTTGCCTCACATGGCAGTAAATATACCACACAATTAAGGAGTAAAGAAATTGACATCCACTCTATTGTTCCCCCTAAAAGTTACAATAAATGGACAGATTCAGTGGGATTGAGGGATCCAAGGCCACTTAGAAAATACCTGCAATATAACTTGTGAGACTGACTTTAGAGGGAGTAACCATGTCCCCTGACAGATGCACATGTTTAGTAGTCTCAGACATAAATCTTTCCAGCTTGTGCCAGAGCGAAAACCTCTGTAGCTGACCAGGAATCTAACCCACATGTCATTGTTTATGGTACCCTGTAAGTGTGTGTGCACCATGGTGTGTTTATAAGTTAAAATCCAAACTCGTCAATAAAAAATATTGAAAGTGCTTCTAAAGTAAGCTTCCTTTAAAAATGAGCTAAACAAATATGGAATGATTGATGTTGAATATACAAAGTACATAGATTATAAAGTTCTGTTATCACAAGCAGAACGGTGTAAGCCTTGGGGATTTCCTCATTTCCCTAAAGAAATGCATTCAGTTTCACATAACTGCCTCACGATCATCCTAAATTTTATCGGTAGTCATCAGGAACTCTCAGGTACAAATATTCATAAATTTTGGCAGCAGACTATCAAGTGGAAAGAACAATAAACTGGAAGATGAGAAATTGAATCCATGCCCTCGATCAGTCCCTTGTTGACTATGCAATCTTGAGCAAGTCTTTTGATTTCACATTAAGAGGTTTATTTCTGTTAATAAATAGTAAGCTCCTACTAAGTATAAAGCACTATTCTGGGTGTTTGGTATACAACACAGAACAAGAAAACAGCTCTGATGGGGTTTAAATCATAGCATGGCAGGAGACAGACAAGGATAATTGTGAATAAATAATATTTGCAGTGCAGACGATGGTAAATACTGTGAAGGAAATAAAACAGGTCAGGAGGGTAGAGAATGACTGGGCCATAGGGACATAACAGAGAAACTGTGGAGGCTCCCAGAGGAAGGGGCCTGGGAACAAAACCCAAGGGAAAAAAGTGGGCAGGTCATGTGAAGGAAGGAAATGATGTTCAGACAGAAATGACCCCAAATGCAAGTCTTCGAGAACACATTAGGCTGGGCCTGTTTAAGGAACAGAAAGGCCCAGAGTAGCCACAGGAAGTCATATAAATCATAAACTGGCAAACTTCTCTAAAGAACATTGTAACGATGAATGAAAAAAGTTAAGTAAACTCTTGAAAAACCATAAAGCACTCTACAAAATAACTATTAGAAGCAGAAAACTATGAAGAGAATGTCCTGGTCTCCTCCTTGCATCTTTAGGAAAGTTCACAATTATACTATCATTCACTCATGCACCTCAAAACAGGAGTTGTAAAGCTGGAGAGACTATTCTAATTCCTTCATCTTCTGATCACAGAATACAGGCACTAACTGACTAAAGACCATGCCACTGGCCTTCCAAGACCAGCCTATCAGGTGCCCCAAACCTTGGACTGACTGGATATGATGCATGTCAATTCTTTTCTGGGGATCACTCATTTCACTATGAAAAAATTGCAATACAGAGGGATTGCAATACAATTCTGGGTGCAATACACCCAGAATAGTGCTTTACACTTAGTAGGAGCTTACTATTTATTAACAGAAATAAACCTCTTAATGTGAAATCAAAAGACTTGCTCAAGATTGCATAGTCAACAAGGGACTGATCGAGGGCATGGATTCAATTTCTCATCTTCCAGTTTATTGTTCTTTCCACTTGATAGTCTGCTGCCAAAATTTATGAATATTTGTACCTGAGAGTTCCTGATGACTACCAATAAAATTGATCATGATTGTGAGATGGTTATGTGAAACCATTTCCTCGAAATTTAATACAAAGAATTGTTGGTATTAATACCATTGAGCAGAAACAAAATCTCATCGTCTATACATGATCCTAGATTCACTTCCTATTGGTTTTGAGACCTTGGGCAGGTTAATTAAACTTCCCATGTCTAAGAGTCTGCAATGAAAAATGGAAAATAATAAAAATGTTTTTAATTCCTATGTTTTTAAGATTGTGAATATAATTAAATAGTATGCTAGACACGAAAATCTAAAGAAACTATAAAACAAAACAAATATTCCCTGTCATTTGTTTTGTATTCAGACCTCTTTTTGTCATTCACTATGTGCTGCTGCCAGCATTCTACAACCATGCACAGTCACCATTACCTTGGACAAGCCTTGGAGGTATCTTTCTATTTTATGAGTTAAAGAAATTGCATTTGAGGAGCTCTGTGCACATGTACTGATTTATGAAATATGCCTCACGTATATACTTCTCACTTATTTCCTTCCTTGTCTTCTGATTTCCCACAGTGGGAGAGGCAACCCCACGTTATCTTGGAAACAATCTCCTTGGAGAATGACTTTCTGCTGAAGACAAGTCACAGTACATTGAGTAAGTCTCTGGACTTTGGGCTACCATAGTGTGTTTTTGCTCCCCAAAAGTACAAACCACTTATTAGCTATTCCCCATAAAATGCATGATATCTCAGATGCATTGAGTTTCCCTGAGTTTATAGAGCAGTGTCAAATCCATCATTTTCTTTGATGTTTTTAATAACTCTAGGAAGAATGAGAATAAGGATAAGGAAAGCAAATTTTTATAGGATAAATTGGAGGCTTTATATGGTTATCTAACTAGTCCAAAATCCCAGAAGTGTAAGTATTCTGACTCCAAGGTCAGTGACATTGGAAGTTTACTAAGTCTCTTCCAGGCAAGGATATGGTGAAGATCCCATGGGATCCTGGATGTGAAAACTGTTATTGCTTCTCAGATGTAAGACACAGTTATCATGAGGTCAACGTAGCCTGGACATACTATTTTTCTTTACCTCTCTTCTCTGATTTATCCAGAATGTCAGCTGGTGGAAAGTGAGGTCTAGCCCAAGTCAGTGTTTCTCCCTCCCACCCCACCACACACACACACACACACGCACACGCACAAATGCACACGCACATGCACACTCACACAGAAAGTAGGCCTTTATCAATCTTGTCCATTGATTCTCTGAGGTTAGCCTGAAAGATTATCCAGTTCTCTCTATTGGAACCATTCCAGACCTTTTAGAAAGGGGCCCCCCTCCAGAGTCCCAGTGGGGGATAAAACAACACAGCCACCTAGGCCATTTCCACTGAGCCAGGACACTTTACTTGAAGGAGCACTCTTGACAGGGCTTCCTTCTGTTTCTGCCTGACTTCACTTTCCTTCCCCTCTGAGGCAAAGATTTTTAAAAGAAAGAAAGTTGTAAAATCTTTGGCTCTGCCTGATCTGCATATTGGAACTAAAAGACTGTATTTTCCCCCCAAACCAGTTATTTTGGCCAAGTAGCAAAAATGTATTTCAAAAAAAAAGTGGGGTGGGGTGGGTATTTTAGATGTAATAAATACCAGGAAATTCTTATCAGGATGTGAAAGTTCAGGTCTTGTTTTTCTTTTATCCCCTGTCTCTCTCTTTAAGGGAGAGAAGGAAGAAAACAAACCTCTCTTTCTAATGGACTCCCTTCTTTCTGTCCCAGCCCTGTTGGATACAGCGTGCCTCTAAGTGGCTTCCAAGGTTCTGGTTGAGGTCTTTCTGCATTCCTAAGAGCTACTTCATTTTCCCTAATCCCTCAGACCAGAAGGGAATAATGCAATACCCCACAATAAAGGAAGCCTGGTTTCTGGTATCCCTCTAGCAAAGGACATTTTATGACAAACTCAGAATGCTGAAGGTTGCCAGTAGTGAGGGTTGTGTTTGATTTAAACATTATTGTAGTGCCTTCAGTCATAGAATCACTAAAACAGGGTAATTAATAGGTTTTCTTCAGGGCAACTCCTTCATTTTACACTTGAAGAAACCGAGTCTCAAGAGGCTACAGAATGGGCCCCTTTGCTCAGCTTCTCAGAGGCTGTGGTGGTATCGGAGCCCAGGTTCCAAGTTCAGTGCTTTGCATTATGGTACCATTCTGTGTCACACACCACGGCCACTTAGAGAAACGCTGATGGAAAAATTCTTCCAAGAGGGGAATCTGATGTGTGCCATACATTTCTTCCTTCATTCATTCAGCAGATGCTAATTGCATACCTTTCATTCCAGGAACCTTGCTAGGCAATGTGGATGCAAAAGTGAAGGTGATGTAGACCCTTCCTTTAGCATGAGTCTGAGTGTGAGAAAGAGTGTATGAGAGTATGAGTGTGGGAGAGTGTGTGTGATCCCATGTGTGTGTGAGAGTATGCTAGTGTAAGCTTGAGACTGTATGGGTGTGTGAAAGAGAGTGCGTGAGACCATGTGAGACAGATTGTGTGAGTGTGAATGCATGAAAGAGTGTAAGTGTGTCAGTGTGTGTGTGTGTGTGAGTACGTGTGACAGTGTGTGTCTAAAGAACAGCTTAACATTATTGTTTTGATAAGAGGACACCTTAAAGAAATAACTTGGAGGGACTGACACTAATCAGAACACCAGGGGCCAAACCTCCTCTAAGAATTTCCATTAAGTGAACTCATCCTTGCAAATCCACATTCATTACCCTACAATCCATCATCTATACAGCAGTCAGACACTTAAAGAAGCAACAGGGGACAAGGTTGTATACAATGCACAAATCTACTGGTTTTAGTCCCAGCTGCTCTACTTCCAATCCAGTTCCCCTGGGAAGGCAGCTGAAGATGGTAAAAGTGCCTGGGATTCTGCCACCTATGCGGGAGATCAGGATAGAGTTCTGGGCCTGCCCTGGGTCCTGGGTGTTATGGCCATTTGGGGAGTGAATCAACAGATAGAAGAGCGCGCGCTCTCTCTCCCCCTCCTTCTCCCTCCCTCCCTCCCTCCCTCCCTCCCTCTGTGTGTGTGTGTGTGTGTATGTGTCTGTCAAATAAATAAGTCTTTAAAAAACAAATAGCAACAACTGAGTTCTGTAATCCCCCTGCTCAAATTCTTTAGTGAGTCCACGGTCCATGGAGTGAAGCCCCAAAACCCTCAGAAGGTTGAGCAGGCCCCTACCATGACCATCTTCACATGCTCCTCTCCTCCTGCCTCATTAGTCAATGGGTTACAATCTCCCCTTGCTTGGCCCTGGGCCTGCCATATTGGCTGCCTCCAGTTCCTCCAAAGCATTAGATTTCTGTTGCTTTGGGATGATTTGAACACAAGCTGTTCCCATTCCTTGAAACTCTTTCCTCACCCAGACAGATTTCTCATCACCCTGACCAAACTCCCATGCACCTGGCTGACTCCTCATTCTTCGGTTCTCCACTTGAACACCATTCCCTTAAGCACACTTCAATAGCCTCTGATACTGGGTAAAAGCCTCCTCTGAGTGCTACCGTAGCACCTTCTTCCTTGGCCTGACATTTAGCACTTTTAATATATTTCATTGTTAAGATCCTTCTTCCCCTATAAGGTCATCACTGTGTTTGTCTTCTTCAAAGTAAATCCAGGGTCTCTTGCAGTGCTTGACACATAACTAGTTTTAATACATACTTGTTGACCAACAAATGAAGACATGAAGGAGTAAATGCATGAAGTGTGTATATGGACATTTACAATGGGGAATGCCACAAACATACAGACAGGGCAAGAGGGTTCCAGCGTGCATTTGATCAGTTAGTTCTGGAACTCAGAAACAACTGGACATGTGTAAAGGAATGAAAAGTTGGCCTTCAGAAAAAAAACAAGCATTTAAGATTCATTATCTAAAAGGTGATGAAGAGCCTATTTAACTCTAAGGTACCCAAGGGATGACAGCAATACAGAAACGACAGCTCCACAATAAGAAATGCATAACTCAAGGGGACACGCACAGGAGGAGGAGTCGGGGGGCTGGAGTTCCTCACGGACCAGCTATATGTCTTCTTGCTCTGTAAAATACTAGGGTAGCAATGAAGGATAAGGCAGAGAGAGTGGATGCTGATTTCTGGAGCCTGGGGACCTTGGAGCACAGCAGCATCCTGCAACATGGAACCCCTACCCTGAGAGAATGGGAGCACCGGGGCTTGCCTAAGTGATTCTGGTTTCTGAATAATGAGGTGACTGCACAGTTAGCACAGGCTGTGCTGGGAGCAGGCAAGCTGTCAATTCCCCACTCCCAAACAAACAGGGACCTCTCTTTTGCATTCCCAGCCTATGTGTGGGAAACTAGAGAGTGTGCAGTGGTTGTTTGGTCTAGCGATTAAGGATGCCCACATTCCATCTTGGAGCGCCTAGGTTTGGGTCCCGGTTCCACTACAGCTTCCTGATACTGCAGAATCAGGGAAGCAGTGGTGAAGGCTCAAGTCACTGAGGACCTGCCATCCACATGGGAGATCTGGACTGAGCTGTCAGCTCATGGCTTTGTCCTAACTCAACCCAGGCCAGTCATATCAGGTATTTGGTGTGTGAACCATCAGATGAGAGCACATTTGCTCTCTCTCTATCTCACTCTCGTTCTCTCTCTCTAAGCTTTGCAAATAAAAATAAATAAATAAATAAAAAGGGAATATTTGTGTTGTGTATGTGTTTCAGGGCTGTAATTTAAACTTTATGATACTATTAAGTCAAGGAAGAGAAGAAAGTGCAATCACAGAGGAAAATAGAAACCAGTAAAGAGGAGGGGAAGGTGACGGAGGAGCCTGATGCAGAAGAGTAGAGAGGTCAGAAGAGGTGAAACAGGCACCCTGACGGAAGGTTGGAGGAGTTCACACACCAGCTCCTCAGGTCTCTCCTCATGCATGGTACCCCTTCACAAATCTTCCCACAGTTAGCAGTGGGCAGTTTGCAAAAGTGATCGTCCTTTCTCTCTCTCCCTCCCCTTTTCCCTCCCTCCCTTTCTCTGTTCTCCATCCTCTTCTGCCAACTGCCTGTCCCCAAAGTAACCACTGGGAAACCATTAGTGCTGTAAAAGAAAAGGAAGCTGCAAGGCTCACACTAGCCATGAAAGGACTGTGCTGCACACTGAGGCAGTTTATATATTTTGACATCTGGAGTGCACAGGGTCTGTGTCTTGCACTTGTGGAGCCTCCCTCTACCCCTGGTTTGCAAGGAGCACTATGCTTTATCAGAGGCAAACACTGCCCAGCTCTAAGCTCTCTGTAGGGGCTCAGTGCCCCTGGCCATCCAACGCCCCGACAAACACGAGGCTCTGATGCTGGTGGCAGGGTGCACACTAGCAGAGAACAGAAGCGTTACACATCCACTGCCTGTCGGACAGAGCCGTGGTTTTCTCCTGGTGGAAATCTGGAAACCCGGCCCCCTCTAACCTGTCGAGTGACTCTCTGAAGTCACAAAAGCAACATTGTCCGGTCCTGTCTTAAGGAAGATTAAACTGCATTTAACAACCCAGGAAAGGTAATGATCTCACTGCAAAATCAACACACGGCGGTGGCCGGGAGGCTGCTCCAGCCATCACTCCGTGGCCACCCAACACCTCGGGCCTCAACCAGCCATTCATCCTCCTCCTTCCACTCGGCTGCCCAGCTCCAAGGCTCTGACCCAGTGACATCACCCCACACTGAACGGGATTAAATGCTCTGGGGCTAAGTAAACAGACCCTGGCAGGCAGTTCCTGCAGGGGCTGCGGCAGACACGTCCCAGGTCTGCCCTAGCCCTCGGGCTGCAATGAAAGTTCCACAGTTCTGCCCCCATATGGGAGCCCTGCTCAGACTCCCCAAGCCTCTTCTGAGCTAACTCAAAAGGGACAGAAGCAGAGGAGGAAAAAGGGGGCCCCAAAACTGAAGGAGAAGCTTCAAAGGGTACAAGAGTCACTTAATGCAAAAACACACAGAGTATCCTACCACTGGATCCTCCATTGAAGAAAGTTACCCTGCAGCCCCAGAAAAGATGAAGCAGAAGCATTTTGTTTGTTTTATTCTTAGTGAAAATCAGAATGAGATCAAGACAATAAAAAGATCATCAAAATACTTAGGATCCAGTTTCTGAGAGTTCTGTGTAAATATACCAAGCCAGTGACATCAAATTCTCATTGGTTTGGTTCTGACAAACTTCCCAACACTAAAGCTGAGTTTACAAAAAGTCCACAACAAAACTCAGGGGAAATGGTAAGTGATGAGGTGTTGCCCCAGCTCCTAACGAGATGCAGAGTGGGTCTACAGGTCCTCAGGTTGGAGAATCAGAGAGGGTCGGAAAGAGCAATTGTTCTCTGCTCCCCAGGTATTAGTCATTCCACTCTCAGATGAAGGGAACAAGCAAGTGGGTCTCATACAAGGCCAGCTCAGTATCAGTGCCTCCATGCCAGAGCCAAACTAAACAACTCCAGTCTTGGCACCCTCTTTCAGGGAGAAGAGGAGGAGGGGCCCTGGCAGATAAAGACCCTTTAGAGAACATGCCAGCCAGCCCCCCAGCCCATACACACACACACACACACACACACACACACACACACAGTGAGCCTGATTTCCATACCTCGGGGAATCTGTAAGTGAAATTCCAGAAATTTGCTTAGAGACTGTAAATACATAACAGCCAAGTTCAGAAGAGGGGAGACGGCTCCCCGGCCTCTGCTCCTTGACACAAAGTACTGATTAGTGCCATTCTGACCCGATAGACGAAGTGCTTCAGAAATCAGACTTTTATCCTTGGCCCCAACTGGGCCTATTTCGGCTTGTCATAGCTGTGGGAAAGTCAGATTTGGAGTTTGGATTTCCTCTTTGGGCCTGTTTTTATCAGACTACCGAGACAGCGCCAAACACAAACTGATTGTGCAGCTGAGACTAAAACGCATCTTCACTCTCCTCTTTGACCAGTTTCCAGGGGTTCCTGGGTCTTTGGTTTGCATGCAAGAAGTGGTAGAAGGGGTGATGGTACTTGCTCTGCAGAATAGGACAGAACAGCAAGAGGTCTGCACGTATGACTCCCCCCACCTAGACAGGGGATGAGGGAAAGGCAGCCCCAGGACACACACTGGGTGGTGCAGGGCCAGGAGGCAGAGCCAGCCCACGGAGAAACAAGGCATAATTGGGATAATAATAATAACAGCTATCCATGCTAATGATGGAGTGCTGAGTGCCAGGCACCGAGTGCACATTTCAGAGACCGAGCTGAGTTGTGAAATCCCAGTTCTGCCACTTAAACCTGACAGATAGGAGTGAGTGATTTCACATTTTGATGCCTGGTTTTTCCTCCTGCATTTGGGAGGAGAGAGCGTGAAAGCAGAGATCCATGTTGAAAGAGTTTCCATTCACACATCAGGATCACGCTGATTCTGAGTAGACCCTGGTTCACACTGCAACCTCAGAACCATTTCTACCTTCTTAGTCTCAGTTTATCCTCTCAGACTCCTAGGAGGTGGCCGACCAAAAACTCTTCTCCCTCTGTACTGCTGTGGAACACGAGGCACAAATAGATGACGAACGAGCAGAATGCCCAGGACTTGACCCCAAGTCCTCCTGATCCTACATCACTGCCTCCTCTCTGTTAACTGGTCAGCATCAGCGAGGTGCGTCTGTGGATGCAGACATGCTGGGCACAAACACCTAAGCTTCCTTTCCAAGGATCTTATCTCCCTGGGGCATTATTTAACATGTCTTATGTTTCCTCTACTATATTTTCTTGCCTAAAAGATTAAAAGCCAAGGTTTCTTTAGGCATAAAGGATAAGCCCAAACAGAACAGCTCAAGTGATGAATACGAGGAATTAGGGGAAGAGGAAAGCCTCTTACTGGGCACCTTCCAGGTGCCCTGGGCCCAGAAGCTTAAATATTTACCATGAAATTTCCTGTCCCCCTGACTTTGCACAATTTCTAACTTGAAGACAGAGACTTATCCTGACAGTTCCGCCCCACAGTGCCACTGAATGAAACGAGAGAAGATTCTATTTGGTTTTCAAATGGTATTTCCTTTGCCCCTTTAGGAAAAACCCACCTAAGCCTGGTCTGAATGACCATCCGTATGAAAAACATGGTCTGAGCTGCACAGGCTGTGAATACTGAGTACTCCATGCTTCTAGTATCAATCAGGCGCCATAAAGCAGAAGCCCTATGGGTTCGGGGTCCTACTGAGCCAAGCAAGAATGTGAAGGGAAGAAAATACCTGGGGTGACGGTGCACAAAAGGACAGTGCATCATGTGCCACATCCAGGCCAAGGCTGCCTGTCCACACCACCCTCAGGGGTGCTAACTGCTAATACTCCACCTCCTTCTCCCACCACGCAGCTGCTCATAGATGGCCACATCTCACCACTTCTCACAGGAGACAAAAGAAAGATCTAAGTAAATAGCAATTAAGTTAAAATGGCCTTCACTGAATTTTGGAGGGCTATTAAGGGATAGAAGCAGAATAGTGTCAATCAGGAAAGAAAACATGCTTTGGATAGTTTAGGTCAAGGGTACAGTACAAAGAAAGTGCCCTGAGTAGGGCTGGTGGCATGGCACAGAAGGCTAAGCTGTCACCTGCAGTGCTGACATCCCATACTGGTTTCTTCCAGTCCAGCTCCTTGCTAATGAGCTTGGGAAAGAAGCAGAAGATTGTCCAAGTGTTTGGGCCCTGCCACCCACAAAGGAAACCTAGAATGAGTTCTTGGCTCCTGGCTTTGGCTTGGTCCAGCCCTGGTCACTGTGGTGTTTGGGGCGTAAAGCATCAGAAGGAAAATCTCTGTCTCTCCCTCTTTCTCTGCCTTTCAAACAAATAAACCTTATAAAGGGGGAGTGGTGGAGGGGCGGTGTTGTGGTATAGTGGGTAAAGCTGCTGCCTGTGATGCAGGCACCCCACATGGGCACTGGTCCCTGGCTGGTCCACATCCGATCTAGCTCTCTGATAATGGCCTGGGAAAAATCTCAGATGGGAGACCTGGATGAAGCTCCTGGCTCCTGGCTTTGGCTTGGCCCAGCACTGGTCATTGTGGCCATCTGGGGAATAAACCAGTGGATTAGAGAATTCCCTCTGTCTCTCCCTCTTTTTCTGTAACCCTTTCAAGTAAATAAATAAATCCTGAGATGGGGGGAGGGAAGGAGGGAGGGGTGGAGAGAAGGAGGGAGGAAGGGAGGGAGGGAGAAAAAGAAGGGAGGAAGGAAGGAAGGAAGGAATAGAGGCAGGGAGGGAAGGAGGGAGGGAGGGAGGGAGGGAAGAAAGGTAGGAGGACCTTAACAGAAATATGCCCAGGCCAAAGTGGCTGGGTGACTGCAACAGGATGGTGGCTTTTGGGGGCCCAAAATCCATCATTTATTACATAAAATCCATGGGTGAGAAGGCCTATAATGGTCCTTCTGACTCCAACAGTCTTTAGTCACACTATTCTAAATCCAACCCCTATGACTCACGGTTTTTCATTCTAACACAACAACAACAATAACAACAAAATGATAAAAGTGGCGTTTTCCAATCTTGGGAATTGCTGAACTGACCTAAACTTGAAAATTATTCTTCACCTTAATTATTTGGATTGAGTAAATGAATTTAGAAGTAAAATAAAAATACTGCAGAAAAAATACAGAGACATCAGGGTGGATGTTTGGCATAGTGGTTAGGATACCAGTTGTCTTTCCATCCTACTTCAGGACCTGGTTTGATTCCCAGCTCTAGTCCTGACTCTAGCTTCTTGCTAATGTAGACTCAGGGAGGCATCAGGTGATGCCTGTCAAGTGACTGGGTCCCTGCCACATGTCCTGACCTTGGCCCAACCCAAACCACTACAGCTATCTGGGGAGTGAATATTATCTCTCTCCCCATTCCCAAATACATAAATAAATTTTCTTAGGAAAGAGATCATAAAATAAGATGGACAAAAACTGTATTTTATTCCTTTGTTGGAAACAAGACTATGGCAGAAATGACGATGAAAAAAAATTGCAGTCAAAACTCAAGTACTGAATTCTTAACAAACACATAGGGAGAAAGAGAGGGTTCCAGACATGGTAACCTTATGTTACAACCCTAAACCTTCTTGACTTTCCAGACTGTGTTCCCACAGCACCTTCTGCGTCTGACTAGCTGTGTTTGTTACTCGGAAATACCCAGTTTCGTTGAGCTGTCTCTCTCTTCCAGAAGAAAGGGAGCTCTTTGAGGGCAGGGAGACCACCTTATCCAATTCTGTAAGTGCAGGACTTTACACAGAACCTATATAAAGTACTTGGTGCAAAACAATTTTTTTTCTTTCTTTTTTCTATTTTTTCTTTTTGACAGGCAGAGTGGACAGTGAGAGAGAGAGAAGGCAGAGTGGACAGTGAGAGAGAGAGACAGAGAGAAAGGTCTTCCTTTGCCATTGGTTCACCCTCCAATGGCTGCCGTGGCCAGCGCGCTGTGGGCGACGCACCGCGCTGATCCGAAGGCAGGAGCCAGGTGCTTCTCCTGGTCTCCCATGGGGTGCAGGGCCCAAGCACTTGGGCCATCCTCCACTGCACTCCCGGGCCGCAGCAGAGAGCTGGCCTGAAAGAGGGGCAACCGGGACAGAATCCGGCACCCCGACCGGGACTAGAACCCGGTGTGCCGGCGCCGCAGGTGGAGGATTAGCCTACTGAGCCGTGGTGCCGACTGTGCAAAACAATTTTGAATCAATTTGACGGTAATTTTTAAAGGAAGACGGACACAGGTCATGGAGTAAAGGTTTTAATTTCTAGCAGAACTTTGGAAGCAAGGCAAGATTAACTGATTTAAAAATACCAGCATTCTCAAAGTTTTCACTGGCATTTCCAGGAAAATTAATTAATTAATTTGCCTCCAGGGACCTCACCACTAACCTCTCTATAAAGCATTATTCCCACTTTGAGGAGATTTGGCTTACAATAAAAACCAAAGCAAAAATATAGAATCCTGTGACTCTATTATTAACATCTAGAGACAGAGAGGGAGCGGGAAAGGGGAGGGTTGCGGGTGGGAGGGAAGTTATGGGGGGGAAGCCATTGTACTCCATAAGCTATACCTTGGAAATTTATATTCATTAAATAAAAGTTAAAAAAAAAAGAAATTGATAGGTAGACAGCATTTGTCCAGATGCCTGAGTGTCCATAGTATGATCTCCAGGATCAGATGACATCAGTTCAAATACCAGCTTGGACCCTTCCAGATTACAGATTTTCAACACAAAGTTGAAGCCTGTCTTCCAAAGTGTCTACAGGGAGTTAGATGCGAAGACCCGCAAGTCACCTCCAATTGCAAGTTCCTGTAATTCCATGTGCTCCCATGGCATCAACAAATTGTTTCTTATGAAGTCATATTCTGCATGAAAATTCTTCCTATCTCCTCTAGAGTCCTACTTAGTGGCCATCATCTGCATCAGTGGTTCTCTAATACTCAGGTCAGGAGAATTAAAGATCAAAGACGGGTTGGTTATAAAAGTTCTTTGCAGTTCTTTAACAATCATGTATTATCTAGAACCCCTTCCCAATTCATCTCTGTCCATACTTCCAGGTATAGAGATCAGGGACATATGTTTCAATAAAGTTCCCCAGACAGAACAATTTTTCATGGCCTTACTCTTCACTCCTACTGGGACTCCCCTGACTATGCTGAGATCCATGTGTACCTGAGAGAGGTAGTAAAGATCATCATCATCTAAGAATAAAATTCTCAAAATATTAGCCTCAGTGGAGAGTAAATCAAGCACATTTCTGGCAGGAACTGGTACATAAATCTTAGACTTCCCTTCCCCCTTCCTAGATTTACCCTTCAATAACCATGATATGCCACTGGCTCAAACTTTTGCTTTGCATCCTGTTGAATAACCATGCTATCCCCAGGCTCCTTTAAGTGGCTGTGACAGAATAGAAATATGCTAGCATGTCACCTAGAAGCAATGTCTTTCACCTCACCAGGCCACACAAAGAAAGAAGGAAATACACACAAGTTCAGAGAGAGAGGAGGGAAGAGACAGATTTTAACACTCACTTGGAATCTGAAATATGAATCCTGCTTAAGACCATGTGGTCTTCAGTTAGCCTGAGATTCTGTGCAAGGACCCCAAAATTAAACTTGGTTTGTGTTCACTTATTTGTTTGGGTTTGGGTTTCAATTTGTGCCCATTGGAAATAAGCATTTAGAGTAAGGCTCCAACTATCCCAACTACTACTTCTCTGCTTTATTGGAGCAAGTGGAGGTTAATTTTTGTTGATGTAGCAAACATATTAAAAGAAACCTCAGTGGATGTACTGCCTGTTGTGAAAGAGGGGCAGGTACCCAGCAGATGCTGAAGTGCTCCCAAGCCAGCACTGTAGTGTCCACTGGGGTTTCCTCCTTACCCCTGTGTTTGTGCACAGCTCGGAGGCCTAGAATGTCAAGACAACTTTGGAGACATATCTGCAACTAAGACCCACTGTTTAGGGTCACAGTCATAAAGGTCCCCTTCCATGAATGCCCAGGTTCACAGACAATGACAGAGAAGTCACGTGAGGCCTGTGCACGGGTCATGCGGAGGTCTAGAGGCCCCTTTGTCAGTATGCTTCCTCCACAGACCTTGTCTACGTTTGTTTTTCTAAATCAACATAGGTCATGGGTGGATAATTATGAACCCTTCCTTATTCAATGAGTGCAGGTGGGGAAGGAAGATGAGCGATAACAGCAACCTCCTCCTTGGATCCCTATGAACAAACTATCTCTGGTCTGCAACAGATACACAGAAGGTAAAAGAAACTTAAAGAACAAGTTAACTTCTCCTAGATATTTCTGTTCAAAAGGACTCAGCTCGTGCCTTCAAAAGTCTTATCAATTTATGAAAATACCAACAGAATAAAGATTCTTCCAAGTATCAGATTCTTAAGAACAATCATGTGAAGGGCTAAGATGTTTTCAGGGCCTACTCTATGGCATTTATCATTCCAGGCATTT
Organism: Oryctolagus cuniculus; assembly: GCF_964237555.1. NCBI lineage: Eukaryota > Metazoa > Chordata > Mammalia > Lagomorpha > Leporidae > Oryctolagus > Oryctolagus cuniculus. Next base: position 32,640,458 of record NC_091441.1, read on the forward strand.
CTAGTCTTATCACCATATGTAATTCTCAAAATGCCTTCATGAATCCCTTTAAACAGATGAGAAAACTTAAGTGGAGAAATCTCACCTGACCTGACTAAGGCTGTCTAGTAGTACTCAGTGGGGCTGAATTCAAACCCAGTTCGTCCAAGTCCCAAGTCCCTAAGGTTCAGCACAACACAGGGACTTGGGAGACAGATAAAGAACAGAAATGTTGTGCTGCCCAAAAGAGGAATTTTCCTTTAGCCCCCCGAGCTATTCCTGTGACAATACCTCCAGGACCAAAGAAGCCCTGGAGCCAAGACTCCTCCTCTCCCTGGCAAGCACCGGAATTCCCATGGATGCAGATCCCAATCCCAGCTGGGCTAGGGCAAGGCTTTTAAGGAGGAGGTGTGCTCTAGCCACTGCAGGAGGCCCAACCCTATTCTCCCCAGGCAGATGTGGGTCCTGGAGGTATTTTCTTTCCCTTTTCATATTTAAAGAAAAAACAAAACTGTCCACACTGCCCACATGTGAAATTCCATTCACACTGCCACCAGACAATAATTTTACAGTCACAGAATGACCCTTGCACAAAACAAAAAGGAAAAGCCTGCACCCTGCCCAATCAGAAAAGGGAGAGTCAAGCTTTGGAAAAGCCCAGGTCGCAGAAGATCAACCCCACATGCTGAGGAACAACAGGGGGTGGGGAGGCCAGAGTGAGGGAGGTGGGTAGGGAGGACAGGGAAGGAGGAAGCATAAAGTTTAAAGGTCAAAACAAATGTCAACCTAACACCAGCACTGTATGAACAGCACACAGCCTCACTGCTAGATAAATAAATGCTGCAGGGGAGGCAAGGTATCAAGAGGTTTTATTAACTCTCTTCCTGGAATCGTACACATAGGAAGTCTGTTCCATCATCTAGGCTGCAAAGCACAATATTTATCCCTTGGGAGGGAAATCACAGAGCTGATATTGAATCCACAATACGGAACTTCTCCATTGCCTTCCCAGCTGGCCTCTCTGCTCTTGCTGCACCTCCAGTAGCTGGGCAGCAGGAAATACTCACGCAGATTTTGATAAAACTGGAAAGGGCCGCATGCTGATGAGAACCTAGGGCACAACCCTGCCTTGGCTCTCTGCTGGCTCTGTCCCAGGCAGGATGTGGTACCAGTGAGCCTCCAAGGGAGGCCCCAGTTGAGTGGCACCTTCATGTGGGGTCTCAGGGTGTGGGCTTGGTTCCGTGCCTATCTCACCTCTGTCTTAGGGCACTACATAGAAAAATACCCCATTGCAGAGCCCAGGAAAGCTAAAGAGAACTCACTGATCTGGGCACGGCCCTTTTGCAGGGTCTCTGAGGTAAGCCCTCTGTCCATTCCTGCTGTGCTCCTCATGTCCTGCTCACCTGGGTTGCCTGGGGAACTCAGAAGTGTTAACACTGAGGCAGCCAGCAACCCCAGCAGCAGTCTGTTAATGGATGCTATAGGGAATTATGGATCACAGTTTTGGATTCCCCGTACATTGAAATCAGTAGTCTAGCACGGGAATCCCAGCAGGTGGCAGGTCACTGGTAAAGCCACTGCAAGCCACAAGTCACTCAGAACGCTTCTTCAAAGTGTCACGCCATTCTCTGCCTTGCATTCAGGCAACCACTCTGGCTCCGCAGCCTTGCCTCACCCTTCTCGGGTCTTCCTTGTCACCAGCCCACTGCTAGGAAATAGATGACTGCCTGTATTCTGTTGTACATCTCCCCTACCTTCTGATAAGATTGGGTTTGCTGAGTTCCCTGACACAGGCATAGTGGCCATCTGCAATTGAAAACTTTTGAGGGAAGAACTCACAATCCTTTGCGGGCTGTTCCTAAACAGTTAAGGCTGGGGAATGCTTTACTCTTACAAGTGCCAAAAGCAAAACAAGAATAATGTGAGTTATTTCTCATGCAACATCCAAGAGCAAAAGATGAGAGGGAGGGAGGGAGAGAGAGAGGGAGAGAGAGAAAGAGAGCAAGGAAACACAGAACACGTTTGGTGTTTAAGTGATCAAGAGCCAGGGGAAGACGAGGAACTTATTCCTCACCAAGGTCTTACAAAGAGCCAGCCTGGGGCAAAGCAGGGAGGTGCTGCTTTTTCCACACTCCATGCCAACACTCAGCATCTCTCACTTCTGATTCTATGCCCTCCCTCCACTGAACAAGCTGGACACAAGACCCCTACTCTTTTTCCCTTCAATTGCTTCTATAGAAACTCTTCTTATTGACACATCAGTTACCAGGCATTGACATTTCAGTCTGAATACAAATTAGGAATCTTTCCCATAGAACTTGCATTGTGTATTTCCTTTCTTAAGGAGACTGCAGGAAGGGAAGGATGAAGGAGGGAGGAATATTTTTCTCTGTCTCTTTTTAAAGAATTTTGGGATCCACTATGAGTTAGGAAAAATCTGAGGGCTTCTTTGGATGGAGGGGTCAGGAATGAGGGTTCTGGGATTTCTACAATTAAATGCTGTCATGAGTCTGTACAGAGGGCAGTGTGTATTCATATGCATGGTCCAGATGGTGTGTGTGTATCAGGCAGTGTACACCGTGATGCTGAAGGAGGACCCTCACTGAAGCTGCCCACAAAGCCTGGTGCTGCAAAGGCTGACAGTTGGGCCTCAGCCATTGCTTTGCCATGACAACAGAAAGATGACTCTTAATAACTTCTACAAAGCATAGTGGTGGAAGGAAACTTGATTATATGCATGTGGCTTCCTTGCTTGTTTGTACAGAACTCAATTTCCTTATAAGGACAGTCATCGTAGTGCACATTTGGTACAGTGGCTTAGACACAACTTGGGATGCCTACATCCTGTATCTGAGTGCTTGAGTTTGATTCCTGACTCCACTCCCAATTCCAGCTTCCTACTAATGTGATACTAGGAGGCAGCAAGTGATGGTTGACATGGCTGGGCCTGTATAATCATACAGGAGACCTGGGTGGCGTTCCCAGCTCCTGGCTTTAACTTGGCCCAGCCCAGGATGTTGTGGCCATCTGGGGAGCAAACCACTGGATTGAAGATCTCTGTCTCTCTCTCTCCCTCTGTTAAATATGCCTTGCAAGTAAATAAATAAATCCTTTTTTAAAAAAAAATAAAAAAATAGTCATGGAGAAAAATAAAGCTTTAAATTCTCCATTTGTCCACTCTCACCAAGGAGGTACTAGGTATCTTCTCAGTCTCAACCTCCAGACAATGAATTATACATGCATAGGATGGAAAAACAGGAGAAGGAATTTAGAAACTCAGAATCTCCATGAGAACTTGGCTAGGGCCAGGCAGAGCCAGTCTAGATGGTACACTTCTAATGAACACATTCCTAAGAAGCAATAAGAGCAGGGGCAAAGAGCATACTTTGAAAGGACTTATAGAATTTGAAAACTAAAATAGCAAAACTTCTTTCATTTCTGGTTCCAAGTGACTTGAATTTTGTTAGAGCTAATCCTAAGTAATAAAAATCAATTTTAGGCTAAGTTCAAAAATTTACTAGAGATTGAGATACAATGGAAAGAAATATAAAATAGCATAAAGACAAAAGGAAGCATGTGTGTAAAGTAAAAGGCTCTATCCAGGTTCCTACAGTAAATGTTCCACTTCTGAACTCATCGTAGGTTCCTTTTCTGCACGTGCTACCTCACCAAGTCCCAGCCCCAGTACCCACTCCAGCTCCCTGCCTGAGCTCTGAACACTTACCTAACCCTCCACCTTGCTTCTTCTTTCCTCTCACCCCCATGCTACTGCACCTCCATCTTCTGTCCCTGAAGGAGAGTCACCAGAGATATATTTATATACTCAACAAGCTCATTTGCCCACTTCTCTTCACAGGGCCCTTGCAAAGATAAAAGAATCTATCAGCCTTCCTGTACATAGGGTACAGAAAATGACTATCAGGCAGGAAGTCTTTGTCTTATTTCTGAGGGTTTCATGGGATTTTCTTGAGCAACCAAGAGCAATTGTCAAAATAAGAGTGTTCAGCGAAAGATGTCTCTCCAGATATTTTATGAGGTTTGCAACAATTTAGAAACTGTGGGTTTCTTGTGCATTTCATTGTCTGATATGGTTAAGCAATGATCACTGTAAATCCACTAATGGGATGCTCAAATCTCCTTAGAAGGAAAAGAACAAAACACTCAGTAATCACCAAAAAACTTGGTAAATAAGAAGAAAATCCTATGCTAGTTTTGACAGATCCCTAATGTAGCAACTTATTTTATTACCAGCTTAGTTTCTCTAATGTAGAAAAGCATTTAATGGAGAGTTAAACTGTATAAGGAAATCTGAAAATATTATGCCTTGTTCTAAGTCATGCAACACACAATATACATACCACACAGACACACATATATACCATACATACACACTATGAAAAACATTTCCTAACTTTTTAATTATTTGTATATATGTGGATTAGTGCATGCATCTTTCAAAATATTTTCAGAGAAAACTTTTCTTGAGATCCCAGTAGGTAAAAAATAATAATAGTAACAAAAAGGTTAGAGCAGGATTATAAGAACAGAGGTCTGGGGCCAGTGTCGTGGCTCACTTGGTTAATCCTCCGCCTGTGGCACTGGCATCCCATATGGGCCCTGAGTTCTAGTCCCGGTTGCTCCTCTTCTGGTCCAGCTCTCTGCTGTAGCCCAGGAGTGCAGTGGAGGATGGCCCAAGTGCTTGGGCCCTGCACCCGCATGGGAGACCAGGAGGAAGCACCTGGCTCCTGGCTTTGGATCAGCGTAGCTCTGGCCGTAGCAGCCATTTGGGGGGTGAACCAATGGAAGGAAGACTTTTCTCTCTGGCTCTCTCTCTCTCTCACTGTCTAACTCTATCTGTCAAATAATAATAATAATAATAATAATAATAATAATAAAGAACAGAGGTCTAACACTTAGAACTCCTTTGACAATCAACACTGGACTCAGAGGCATCAAAGGCTCTGCAAATCACACCTCAAAGACCAACAGCCCACACACTACAGAATTTTACACTATTGATAACAAGTTCAGTGATCCTTACAGGGGAGGCCTTACATACATTCACATACATTCCAGGATTCATTTACAGAGTTTATACTGTGCTTGCATACAAAGAGCAAGGTGGAAGAAACAAAAATCCTGATTCCAACGATCTATGAGAGGACTTCTAAATGTTCACAGGAAAATGGCATTCAAAGGTAGCTTATTTCATGAACTTTTTGAAGACTCCTCATACTAGGGGAATGACAAATCATCAGAGTATTCCAAACCATTAGAATAAGTAAGGTGATTGTGGAAGTTACAGAATGCAATGGAATTCCCGTTTCAATGTCACCAAAAGTTTTCAGAACACCAAGCCTGTTTCCGAGCAGACTGATTCCTTTAACTCATCAGCTAGGTATCTTTGGGGCAGAAGATTGGCTTTCTAAAGAACCAAATATACTAAAAGTTTGTTTGAGGCAAACTCTACAAAATGTCTGCTATTTCATTTTATTCCCATTTGTTATCCATCCTGTAAATAAGTGGAGGTGCAAAATGTTTAAAGATATAGCATAAAAGATTTTCACCCTCTACTGAACAGTACACATAGCCCAGGATCACACTATATGGCATAGATAGCCTATGTTGACACTAATTACTAAGATTAAGGTTATGCACATTTATAATATTTAATGCAGTTTATAGCCCATGAGATCTTTCTTTACAGGTATTCTATATAACCATTTTAAGAAGAAGGTAAAGAGTTCCTAAGTGAAACACCAATTAGGTAAGTGGAGTTTGTTGATTTTCTTGTCTTTACTAAACTAGAAACACTTAGGTTTAAGTTTCCAAGTCACAGTTGGTGATTCCTCTAAAAACGAAATAGTTTCTAACAAGCAGGCTTTGTATGTCCCCAGAAAATTCAACTTATTCCCATGTGACCTGTGAAGTTCTCAATAACTACAGAATATAGTTTTTCCTTTGTAGTAACAAATGCTGTTATTCTGTAGAATGAAAGGAAACACACATGCCAGTGAGAAGAGAAAGGAGCAGAGGACAACAGAACTTTGAGGTCTGACCATTCAGATGATCACATTTTCCCTGCTCAGACACCCCCACAACAAGGGAATTCACTACTTCCTGGAGATGCTCATTCCTCTTGGATGGAATTCCTTATTTTTTATTTTTTCAAAGAAAAACATCCCTAAGTTGATGTAAAGTTCTGCCTCCCTGTCACTCTTGCCTCTCAGTTCTGAATTTGCTCAAACCACACAGAACTGAACTCTCCTCCCTTCACAGGATCTTAAAGGTTGGCCTCCCGCACTCTCTGCACTTTCAGGATTCCCCACAACTCTGAAGGACTACAACAGATCAATATACAAAGATAAAATTTTCCGAGGTTACTACTATTCCGTTTTTTAATTTTACTTAAGTTGTGGTAAAATACACATAAAATCTGTCATCGTAACTATTTTAGTGTGCAGTCAGGTGGATGAAGCACATTCACATTGTTGTGTTGCGACCACCACCATCCGCCATGGGACTCTCTTCATTTTGCACAACTGAAACTCTGTCCCCATTGAACAAGCACTCCTCATTCTCTCCCGTCCTCGGGCCCTGACAGCCAACTTTTACCTTCTGTCTCCATAAACCTGACTATCCTAGTTATTCACGCAAGTAAAAACCTGACTTTTGTTCTTTTGTGATTGACTTGTTTCACTTAGCACAATATCCTAAGGTCTGTCCATGTTGTAACAAAGGTCAGAATTTTCTTCATTTTTAAGGCTAAATAATGTTCTTTATTATCACCATTGCATTTTATAGATGTGAAAAATAAGGCTCCAAGAAGTTAAGAGTTTTCTTAAGGGTACAGAACCAGAACTGAAGCCAGACTCCCTGCCTCCTGCCTGGTCTTCTCAACCTTCTCTCTTTTCCAAATGCCCTGTATTTCAGTGTGGACTGAAGCTGAACAGAAGGCCCCTTTATCATTTTCCCTAGACAAAGATCTTACCTTGCTCTTGGAAGCCACTCCACAAATGCTCCACAAGGAAGTACTTTTCAGACAAAAGGGAATCTACAAGTTTGGAGACTGTGCTCCCTGGATTTGAGCATCAGCCATGAGATCAGGACAGGCAGTCTGTAGATTTAGTCCTAAGATGGGCTGGTAATAAATGCCACTTGCTTAAGCATTATTCTAATTATGATTATAATTAGTAATTTTGCTCATTTTGAGGAAGCGCTTACTGAAAAGTCAACCTTTTTTTCCCCCTTTTTTTCTTTTCTTTACTACAATTTGAGTGGTAAGCAGTAGTATTAGAGGGAGGGAGATGTCTCATGGGTGCTTGTTTATTTGTTTTTGTTTCTTTTTTAATCTAGAAATGTGTTGCTGTCTCTCCTGCTGAGCAATGGGGAAAGCCATAGTACCCTGTAACCAGAGTACAGCTCAGTCATTCCTCACAGCTATTACTTCTTAAGAAAGAGTAGCACTCCTGCAAGGGATGAGGTTACTGTCAGAGAAGGCATGATTAATAATGATTAATTTGAACTGCGCCAACATAAACTAGTTCAGCCATTCACTAAATAATTATTCTGTAGCCTGGATACCATTTCCACAGGGTTCAGGGAAGTTGCTGGCCATTTATCACATTACAACAAAACAAAAAAACCTACATAAACACAAGAGGATAAAATAAGAAACCATTACCAAAATAAAGCCAAGTGCCTTCACATCCACCCACAAAATCCCTGCTAAAAGCTAGAAACAACAATAACAACAACCAAACCACTATCTGGTGCCAGAAGGAAAGAAATAAACTTAACTGGACACATTCTCTTCTCTGATAAAAGAAGAATAACCAAGTCCAGTTTCTTTTCCAAAGAGGGAAACATTCGTCTCTCTCCCTAACGGATCTTCTCTCTTGCAGGCAGGAAAGACATCATCATACATTCAACACACGAGGCAACCTTGATTGTGACGTTAAGGTGAACAACCTAAAACTACAGAGCATGTTTGCAGCAAAACCTGGTCTCAACCCAAAGCTTCTACCTAAAGAATTTCTTTTGCTGTGACCTTTAACAAAGCTCATCCTGGGCCAGATCCTGACCCACAATGTGTCCTCTGAGCTCTATTTTTAGAGGGGATCATTTCACAAATCGCTTTACAAATATTTACTGAGCATCCATTCTGTGCTGTACACTGTTCTAGGCACAACATACAATGAGCAGAGCGAAGTCCCTACCCTCAGAGAGATTTCTCACTAGTAGAAAAACAAACTTGCAAGTAAAACACTAAAGTATCATTTAAGATCAGTGCTGGGTTAGTTAGAAGGAGCAAAAATATACAGGGTAGTCAGGAACAATGTCAGAGATAACTGACAATCAGAGAGGTCAAATGCAAGCATTGCAACTGTCTAAGGGAGAGCCTTCCAGACAGAGTAAGTAGCAAAAGCCAAATGTCTGAAGTTGCCTGATGTGCAGAGTATTTTGTATGGTGAAGTGAGATGTACCATGAACACAGACAGGTTACAGGGGTCAGCCCACTAATGATTCAATACGACAATGCAAAGAGTTGACTTTTGCCAGAATGAAGTGAGATGCCAGTGGAGGGTATGTGGCAAAGGAGCAGCTAAGGTGACTGGTGTCGGAAATGATCACAGTGCTTTTGCATGGACAAGAGTGGATGTGTAAGTTTGGAGTTCAGCAGGCAGGTGCAGGGTGGAATCAGCATCTGGGTGTTTGTGTGTATTATATTTAATACCCCAAGGAAGTATAGACAGAGAAGTGAGGAGGGTGTACAATTGAGACTTTAAGATTAGAAGTCAGGCAGGTAGAACCAGCAAAGGATTGAGGAAAAGAGCTGCCGGGGAGTTAGGACAATAGAGACTGAGTGGCACGCCAGCAGCCAAGGGAAGTGTTTCAAGGAGGAAGCAAGGAGCAATGTGTCAAATGCAGCTGACAGGTGAGGTAGGGATTAATGTAATCAGAAGCTTATTACTTGCTCTCCTATGTATTTAAATTTTTGCTGTTAGCATATATGAGATGAGTAGTGACAGGACTTCACAGCTTCACATGAACATTGCCATTTTCCATGCCCTCTGAGTTTCCAACTTATTCATATTTGGAGTTTGGAGTCCACACTAAACCATCAACTGGAGCCTTCAACCTCAAACAATCCAGCTCTATGCCATAGCTGGAGTGCTTCCTTCCACCCAAGGCAAGCAGACTCGTTGTTGGCAACTGCTCCCTGCTCTTCACCTTACACACGAGTTTACCTCTTCTCAGATATGAAGACCCTGTGACACTAACTGACATTTGACTATGCCACATTTCTCTGTACTATGAATATATCCCCTCTATCAAAGTTTGACTCCTGTGACCTAACATTCAATGTTCCCTATAATTGATTTCATACTCCAAACTCTACTCCAATCCACATATATACTCACCATTTCCTCAATACCTAGAACAATTCCTTACTTATGAACTGCCATGCTCCCTACCTACCCCTATTTAAGATACATTTCAGACCCAGTAAAATTGGTCAACGAACATTTCTATAAAGGAGCTACTTCCACGTCTAGAATAATTTCTTCTGTCTTTTTGTATTGCTCATCTAGTATTTATTATTCATTATTGATTATATCTGACCAATTTGATATCTTTTTCATGGAAGACACTGTACTTTGACTATCTCTCTATTTTTATTACTAACACTTTACCTTTCTTCAAATAAGTGCCCGATGAGAGGATTAATGAATAAATCTTAAAGAATGATGTAGCTTAAGTGCTAAAAGTAAATCAATGGTTGAGTTCAGTTTAGGACATACATATTCTGACACCCACATTTGGTCTAGAAATGGTGGGGTTTTTTCTAGTCAATAGTCACTGATGGTGACTCAGCTTTGACTATGCTTTGTAGGAACTGCCTTGGTCACCCAAAAAATGGGCTTTCATTGCCTTTCATTCTCAGGACACCACTCCCACATTCCCAGCCTCACTGAGAAATGTTGACCCATTCCTGAACATCTTTCCTTACTAGTTATAGCATATCTTGCTAACCACTGAGATAATACTGTATAGGTAAATCAGAGAAAAGTAAATTGTCAATGTATAGCAGTTAGGACCCACTATGTGCATGAAACCATTCTAAGCTTTCCTTCCTCCACCTCCATAGCTATCCCTGGCATACAGAAAAGAATATAGAGAAATCTCAAGTTTTACACATACTTGAAGAGCTAAGCAAAATACAAACCTACATGTGGCTCATGCTCAATGAGTGGTACTGTCTGGATAACATCTTAGGAATTCAGGGCCTGAGGAGATACTAAGAGCTGGCTTCTGTCAAGAAAGACTTTCGGAGAAGGTGGGTTCTAGGATGGGCCTGAAAAAAATGGAAGGATTTGCTAGAGTGGTGAGACCAGAGGCATCATATCTGGAATAGGAAAAAAGAAAGTAGGTAGAAACTGAAGCAGGAAAAAAAATGTGTTTAGAAGCTTGATGGAACTGTGGATTGGCCAAAGTGAGGGGTAAAGCTGGAAAGACCAGTCTGGCAAGCTCCAGTTCATTACCTAATAGTCCTAATATAGCAACCTCCATGCCTTTGATGGCCTGGGTCAGCCAAGGTACAACAATGAGGCCAGAACATGCACAAAGATCTACCATTAGTCACAGTGATGGAAGGAGCACTGAACCAGGAGTCAGAAGCCTTGATTCCAAGCCTTGGCTCCGACACTCCAAAAACTTACAAATATAAATAAGGCAATTAATTTATCAGTGCTTAGATTTTCTCCTTTATCGCCTTTAGGTGATAAAGGAGAGAAAAAGCACTGGTTCTGCCTACCTTATTTGGCTATCACGAGGCTCATGTGCAATAGTGATTGTCAAAGCTCTAATCGAAAGCAAATGTATGACATAAGTTTCTAACAAAAACATGGTAAGTTGTCTGAAAAAACACTGGTATAACTTGATGAGGCCCTAATTAATTCTTCAGCATTAGTGGGGTGATATATAGAATGTTAGGATCAGGTTGACATGGGCTAATTCCCACTCTGCCGTTTACTATCTTGTGCAACCAGGAACAAGTTCTGTAGGCTTGCTCATTTTTTGTTTAGTTTTACTCATCAGTGAAGTTAAAATAACACTGCAAATGTTCTGATGAGAAGTAGAAATGATCCTATGTAAAGTTTCTAAGTCAGTCCTTGGCATACGGTGGATACAAATTTTGTGGCCATATTTTTATTAGCTTCAATATAAAAGACCTCATGCACAACTGATACTACAGAATTTCAGAAAAACTGTGTGAAAGCTATATGCATCCAGTAGAAAACATACTGTGAATGCTGGTTTTTTTCTCAGGCTGGTGATATTTATAAACGACATTCTGCCACACTGCTGAATTAGGATGGACAGCAGTTTAGGTATAATTCAATGTATTTTCGACCTACTGTGTTTTCAGTTTATGATGGGCTTGTCAGGAGATAACCCCCATCATAAATCAAGGAACATCTGAATATCAAATTCATCAGCCATTTGCAATGGATGGAGATGTTTTTGCTATCATAAACATACTGAAATCTTATTTGAGACAGCTTGCTTCTTAATGTATATCCTTTATTTCTCCAATTGAAGAGGGCATAATGGAAATCAGCATGCATGTTAGTTAAATATTTTGTAGGGAAAATTTTTTATTCATCTCTGTATGTTTCCAGATCCACCTATAAAAAATAATCCAGGTGCAACAATTGTGGATTGTGGAATAACTGAAAAATATTGTCATCCCAAACGTGGCCTGCAATTTGAATTAGATTTTGCACTTCTATCAAGTTTGAGTTGGCAGGAGCTGGGAAGGAGGGAGAATGAAAAGGAAAGAGGAGGTGTGTCAAAGTGGTTCTGAATGAGCATTTGAACTTAATGAAATACACTGGACTTCAATCAAAGCCTTGCTCCCTTCTTAGATATTAGAAATTAGGTCAGTTGACTGAGATTTTGAACATGGCTTTTGCTGGCCATTGCTGCATTGAAATCTTAGGTAACCAAAGAAGATGTGGACTTATGGAAAGGCACTGGGTGATATTGTTAGGCTGAGTATCCTCAAGTTCAGTTCCATTTCAAGTCTGCAGTGCATCCAGGTAGATCAGCTTCCTCTCTTCACTTCCATGATCTCAATAAGGAAGGGGTGAGTATTCTAAGATATCAAGATCCTAGATTCTCACCCTTAAAATAAGAATTGTTTCAGAAAGAGTGCTTACTAATCAAGGGCGGTTGGGGGTGACAAGAAATGTAATCACCAGTCCAGGAGACATATGACGTTAGGATTGTTGATGCTGCTATGTAACAGAGGCCTCTGCCCACAGAAATCCTGACAGTGTTCACTTAAGAAGGAGTCCAGGTCCTCAGCAAGTATCTTGAACAGCAGAACCCACCCTGGCCACAAACCACCTGGGAAACATAAAAGAATAACTGCCTAGAGGCCATCCTCTATTTCCATTGGCATGGAATAGGGGCCTGACATTGATGTTTTGGTGTTTTGTTGTTTTAAAAATTTCCTAGCACTTCTAACATGTACCAGAGTTCAAAATCATTATATAGTTCATTGCCATGACATATAAATGAGAAATATGAGGCTCAAAGATTTCTAGTGACATCTAGACTGCATCCTACCAGGGGCTAGATTTGTTCCTCAGTCGAGCTGTCTTCTTGTCCAACACTTTTGTGACATTTCACAGAAGTCTTATTTTAGACCTCATGACAAAGCCTCCCCTTCCCCCTTCACCCCACAGGAACATTGCATGGGGAACTGAAACGCCACAAGACTGAGAAGGAGGGAAGGAACTGAAAGGTGAAACTCACTTAAAATAGGCATGAAACTGACAAGAGTCAGCTCAAAGGCCCAAAGAGGAGAAATGAAGCAAAGGAAAACAAAACACCTCACTAAGAAAAGCCAGTTAGACCCGGAAGGTTCTCTTGGTTTCGATAATTTAAGGTCTCCTTGAGGGATTATGCTTTACATGTCAAATGTGTCCTTGCAGTGAAGCCTCATGGCCTGGGCATTGTTAGCGCCCCTCCTGAAATAGAACAGGCCAGTGGTCACTACTCCCTGTGGTCCAGGGGAGAGGCTGCCACCCTTTCATGCCCTGTGAACAGCACTGCTGTGGCTTACCCCAACAATGAGCTCATTGTGACAACTGAAATAAATGTGCCCCCTTTCCATATCACAAAAGGATCTAACTCACCAATTAGGAACTAATGGAAGAAAGGTGTTGTTCTCTAATTTGGGAAGACCTAGGTTTAGATTTTCTGATGGGGAAAGTTGTAACTTCGAGAAATCCATTATGGAGGGTATTTGAATTGAGACCATGAGCCAGCTTCACACAAGTCTAGCATCTGTGGCTGTCTCTACACACTTCCCAGGAACCAAGAGGATGCCTGTTATTCTATGGGCAAAGAAAGAAACATCTTAATATAAGACTGTATTTTCTTATGTGGAACACACAAATGGGGATCCAGGTCCACAGTTTCACGCATGACCATTGTAACAATCACGCAAGACAGGAGAGAGGTGATCAGAAAGGCTACAATGTCAGGGATAAGCAATTTATTTAAGATTTATTTTAAAAGCACTAGAGTCTTAAATTTATTTTGATTGTATTATATATTTTTTTAAAGACAGAGTGAAACAGAGAGGAAGACACACACACACACACACAGAGAGAGAGAGAGAGAGAGAGAGAGAGAGAGAGAGAAAGAGAACCTTCCATCCATTGATTCAATCTCTCAATGCCTAAAAAAGCCAGGAGCCAGAAACTCCATCCAGGTCTCCCATATGACTGGCAAAAACTCAAGCACTTGAGCCATCATCCACTGCTTCCCAGGTGCATTAGCAGATAACTGCAAGCAGAGATGGGGCTCAACCCCAGGCACTCTGATATGGGTTGCAGGTCCAAAGTGATGGCTTAACCTGCTGCACCACAATGCCAGCCTCTGCCCTGTGACTGTGGACTCTCACAATCTCGGTCCTGAGATCTATTTTCACATACTGTGCTTATTTAACCCAAGAAAAGTGTCAGGAAATAAAGGGAAGGATCTGAAAACTAATTTATCTGATCAGCTAGAGCCCATGAGTATTCTCAGTATTTTGGCTTTGTGGTATCCTGACATCATCCTCTGCCTTAGTGGTCTTTGCACCCACCCCCTTCCCTGGCTCAGAGATCAAATTATACAGGACTCTAAGTGGATGAGAGATGGGAAAGGAAGGCAACTGAAATTTTCCAGCTCTGTCTCTTGAAAATGTAGACAGCCCGTTCAGTCTCTTCAGCCTCAGGACCCTCAGAGACACATAGAGCAGACTCATCCCCAAGCAGAAACAGAGAGCTCAGAAACACGTTTGCATAGCAAACACAAAGGATGTGCCCAGGAAGTCTGGTGACTCATATTCTGCATTGTCCTCCTGCAATCTGAGTGATGAGAGGTATAGCAACAACAGAAACAGTATCTTTTCTCCAGAGCACTTGATCTGTAAGTTGCTTTCCCCTATACTTTCTAAGTCAGTGGCTGAGAGCCTGGACTGGATTCAGGCACTGAATCTGAGTGAGATGACCTTAGGACAGGTTGTTTAACCTTCCTTAGTATCCGTTTCATCATCTGTTAAACAATCTCGGATTTGCTGGGGAGATTACATCAGTGCAGATGAAGTACATAACAAGTGTTTAATAAATGACAGTTACTATTATTAACCTACTGTTATTGAAACCTCATAATAACTCAACCCAGTTAACCATAATGGAGACTGGCAGGGTATGTGGAGCACTTGAGTTCATGCACCTGTGTGTGTTTGTGTGCACCAGCATACAACACTGACTGTGTGGCAGGCAGTGTGGATGGATCTTGGGTGGAGAACAGGCACTAGCAGTGAGGCAGGTTCTGCATAATTCCACGCCTGATGGGTCCCAGCAGGTACACAGCTGTCAGAGGACTATGGGCAGGTGGGAAACAGCTAATAGAGACAAGCAGTGTCTCACTCAGATCAGACTTCACGGACAGATGTGTTTGGACTCTGAGTGACTTGGCAGAGAGTACCCACCTCATTAGTTAGGGGCAGAACTGAGAGGCCCAACCAACCCTGGCCCTAAGGCCAACAGAGGGCACAGGGGAGGCGGCCATTGAAGGGATTCCAGAAATCATCTGGTGCTGCTGAACCACATCCGAGTGGCTTTTCCTAAAAGCTGCTGATATCTTAGGTGGCTCAGAAGTCAGAAGTATGAACTAAATTATGTATCCCATTCTCCCACAAAAGAATTTAAAATGCCAAATCTGCATGTTTTTCAAATGAATATAGAGCACTGGGTCAATCTACAGGGCACTAGAAGGCCTCACTAGTGAATCAGGAAAGTTATTCTGAAAATCAAGAAATCCATAAAAGTGTCCCTCGCTGCTCCTCTAAGCACATCCCTGCCCCACAGAGAGGGCCAAACGTTCTCTCCACATGGAGGGGGTGAGTTCCGATTCATGGAGCAGCCCATGAGTGAAATCTCTCCTCCTGGGAAGCACTGAGATTGGCAAATTTTCAGTACAGAGGTTTATATGGAAAAAAGATATTGCATCATTAAAGAGGTTAATGAGCTTAGCAAGGCGGCTGCCCCTGAGTGCTGGGGAGGGGAGAGCAGAGGCAAGGAAGGAGTGGTGGGAGAGATACATCCAGGGAATTGCTCTCATTCTTCATTGTCAGGCGTGGTCCAAAGGTGCCCTCCTCTTGGAGATAATTGCATGAAAAGGATGAGTTCTTCCAGTGTGCACTGCACATTCAGCCCTGCTCTTTGAATGAGGGATGCATTTGTGAGCACCAAGTTCCCAAAAGGTTCTTCCAGACACCAGCCAGTTCGGTGTCTGTTTCTCAAAATGGGTACCATGGAATCTTTATCCCAAGTGGAAGTATTCCTTGATCAAAGGAAATCTGGGGTAAACTGCATCACACTTCTCACTCTTGCAGACTCAGGAGGCACAATCGTATATGAAAGGCTCTCAACAATGCTTTTCTTTTTAAGATTTATTTATTTAAAAGGCAAGACTTACATATAGAGAGAGGGAGACACACAAACATACACACACACACACACACATACAGAGAGAGAGAGAGAGAGAGAGAGAGAGAGAGAGAGAATCTTCCATCTGCTGATTCACATCCCTCCTCTCAAATGGCTGGAACAGCCGGGGCTGGGCCAGGTGAAAGCTAGGAGCCAGAGCTTCATCCAGGTTTCCCACATTAGTTCAGGGACTTAAAGACTTCAGCCATCTTCCACTGCTTTCCCAGGTGCATTAGCAAGGAACTGGTTCAGAAGTGGAGCAGTCAGGACCCAAATCAGCACCTATATGGGATGCCGGCATCGCACTCTGTGGCTTAACCCATTACACCACAGTGCCAGCCCCTCAACATTGCTTTATAAAGAAACTTGTTTAATGATTTTTAACCAAACATTTATAGAATTTCCTTAATCAATGAATTTCCCCCTCCCCCTCATTTTTAAATTTGACACATAGCAACATTTCACTTTAGAAAATATTTTCAGGGATCGGCATTGTGGTACAGCAGGTTAAGCCTCCACCTGTGCTGCTAGCATCCCTTATGAGCACTAGTTCTAACCATACCTACTCTGCTTCCAATCCAGCTACCTGGTAATGTACCCTGCTAATGACTCAAGTCAATGTGCCCTGGCCACACACATGAAACCCAGGTGGAGTTAAAGACTCCTGGCTTCAGCTGACTCATTCCCAGCTGTTGTGGAGTGAACCAGTGGCTGGAAGATCTCTCTCTCCCTCTCTATGTTGGAGTTTTGGATACAGTAATTTCCAAAATGATACCCAAGGCAGAATTTTGTTTTAAGGTCATTGATAGACACATGACGCTGAGATGTATACTCTAACATGGGATGTAAGAGCCTACCCAGAAAGCAAATCTACTAGGGCCTTGATCCAGAACTACCAAAACTTATGTCTGGGGTGGGTATTGTAGCACAACAGCTTAAGCCACTGCATAAGGTGCCTACAATCCATAACTGAGTGCCTAGGATTAAGTCCTGCCTCAGTTTCCAATCCAACTTCCTGAAAATGCACTTTGGAGAGAGACAGAGGATGATGGCCCAAGTACTTGAGTTCCTGACATCTATGTGGGAGACTCAGGTGAAATTCCTGGTTTCTGGCTTTGATGTGGCTCAATGGTGGCTACTGTGTGCATTTGGGGAGTGAACCAGCACTTGAGAGATCTCTCTCACTGTGTCTCCTTCTCTTTCTCTCTCTGTCACTCTGCCTTCAAATAAATAAAACAAACAAAAAAAAGTATGTCTTTTGTTTAAGCACACAAGCTATGCTATTTTGTTATACCAGCCCAGGCAGACCAACACACTGGCCTATTTTCCAAATGTGTGAATACTGAAGTCAGTATTAATATTTACTAAGAAAACTGTTATCCCAACATTTTGGAGGATACAAAAAACCACAATGCCTACAAATGCCTGGCTTTGTAATAAGAGAAGAAATTACTCAAGTTGTGATAACATAAAGGAGAAATCAAATAACAAAAGAACCTGAAAATAACTATAAATAGCAACAAAAAATAGAAACCATGGCCTCACACAGTCAACAGCCAAATAGTGATAGAAAAGAGGACAGGCATAGAAAGGAAAGAAAAAATTCTAATCCAAGCAGGAACTCCTTGGCTCTAAAACTCAGGTAGATATTTAAATGCAAAAGTTGTAGTTTGGAGACTCCAGGAGGCTGGAGGTCTGAGCCATGGAGAGGTAGGCACAGTGGGAGGTCCTTAGGTCACTGGGTATGTGCCCTTGGAAAGTAGTTCTCATGAGAAGGTTGATTATAATAGCTAAGTTTGGCCCAGCAGGTGTCTCTCCTGCCTGGCTCGCCATGTGAGTGTTTCTCAGCACTCACTCCACACTTACCAAAGAGCTGAATCAAGGAGACCCACTGGATCTTGGACCAGGTCCTTCAAAACCATGAGCCAAAATTAACCTCTTCCTTCATAAGCAGCTTGTCTTAGGTATTTCATTGCAGTAACAAAATGCTGATTCATACACTGCTCCCACCACTACCATAACCTCCCTCACTTATTTCTTGTCCTTGCAGATCTTGGCTCCTCTTAAACAGTCAAACTCCTACCACTGTGTCAGAGTTAGAGGTTCTACAACTTGGTGGGGTGAGTTTGTGATCTGCCTTCCACACACTTGCAGGGCCCGACTGTGAGCGCAGTGTCATAAGAATATGGAAGGCACTCTCAGCTCTTCCTTTTCCTTCCCATTTCTTCTCTTTCCCATTTCTGCCTTCTTTACTGACTGTGCCTTAGACAAACAAACAAACTCTTTGCTCTCCATTTCCCCCAGGAAACAGATAACTGCTAGGACTAATGCTTGACTGGCCATATCTTGGCTGATCCTTCAACTCCAAGCTCACATACCCACAAGTTTGCTGAGGCTATACCATTCCCCACTTTCTCAGCCCCTCCATAACCACAGACTGCCAACTTCAAGATCCAGAAAAAATCCTACTTGCCCCAGGGAACAACTGTCCTACTCAATGAGCCCGCACCTATCTCCTATCTTTTCACTCATAGCTGACACTCACCACAAACATCTTTACTACTTTTGTCCTTAAAATATATTTAAATTTTCAATACCTGAGATAAGCCCCCTGAGAATATAGGTGATGTGTCCCTTCCCTTTATATTCTCCACAGAGCAGAACTCTGAAAGTTAAGTGGAGCTGGAATGTGAAATCCAGAGGAGTCCCAGGGTTGTTGTTAGTGCTAAATGTTAATGCAGATGTCCAATCCCTTCAAAATATCCACCTGGTGACTCTATTTTGCTTGTATTCTCAAACATTCTCAAGGATGTCAATTGATTTAATTTCCAGGATTCAAAGGAGGTGACTGTACTCTGCTTATATCCTCAAACATCCTCAAGTATGTCTATTAATTTAAGTTCCATGATCCAAATCTAATTCAAATGAGTTTCCAATGGTTATGGACTGAATGTTTGGGTCTCCCCAAAATTCATATATCAAAGACTTAATGTGATGGTAACACAGAACAGGATTTAGATATGTTCAAGCCCCTATGATGGGATCAGTGCTCTCATAAGAAATGGAAGATACATCACAACTTCCTCTCTTGGCCATGTGAGTGCACAGCTAGAGCACAGCACCTTGTTCTTGGATCTGACAGCCTACAAAACTGCAAAAGATCGGTGGTTGTTGTTCAGCCCCCTATTCTATGGTATGCTGTTGCCGCAGTCTGAGCAGACTGCTGTAACTTTCCCATGAGTAAATAAGTTTCTCTATGATCCTCCCTGGCAGTTTACCTGCAGAATTCCTCATTCCCCATCACATACTCTTCCTATCTCTTCCTTTCAAGTCATTGCTGTTCTTCAAGCTCTAACCCAGTCTCATACCCTCCTGACCCCTTTGCTTTACCAGCCCACTGCATTCCCATCCCAGACATCCTCTCTTACCATGAGCTCAAAGCAACAGCTCTCTGTCTCCCTCATTGGATACATCATAATCAACTGGTATACCACAAAAGTTGGGAAACAAGTGGGTCTGGATTTCACAACTGCTGCCTTTCTGCTCAAAAATAATGAAGTCAGCAGGGAGCAGTCATAGACTTGAGTATGCTTGGTGAGGATGGGGTCTTAATCCTTGGTCTCCTCTCTCCCACATCACAGAATTGTAAAATAGGAGTCACACATGCAATTCTGCAATTCTGAACACTAGAGTATCCCTAGTATCTCTGTGTTTCATTTTCTCCCTAGTCAAATGGGTCCAATTACATTTCACTCTTCAGAGAGGGGTAATGATCAGAATGGAACTAAATAATGATATCTGAAGAATGCTAAACAGGAGGTCATGAGGATCCGGAAGCATTTGTCTTGGGGAAGCACTGCTTTGAATGATGGAAAGGTGGGGAAGAGGCTTAGAGATTCTACTACAACACTGGTCTCTGTAAAAACAGTGCATTACCAGGATGCCTTCACTTAATCATGCCCTTATAATAACTGTCCTGGAAAACACACTGCTGACCAATAGGCAGCCTCTGTGGTCATGGAGAGAATGACGGAATACAGACAGTGAAAAACTCCAGCAGAGAGTTCTGCAGCTGCCTTTGGCAGACACTTGCCAAAGTTGAACTTCCTTCATCAGTGTGTTTCTACCTGT
The DNA here is from genome assembly GCF_964237555.1 of Oryctolagus cuniculus. Classification (NCBI taxonomy): domain Eukaryota; kingdom Metazoa; phylum Chordata; class Mammalia; order Lagomorpha; family Leporidae; genus Oryctolagus; species Oryctolagus cuniculus. The sequence goes on from NC_091441.1 coordinate 32,660,626, forward strand.
GTGTCCTCTCACATGCCCAGGCAGTGAGACAAATTATGTCTTGTTACATGATCCATCCTGCATTGTCCGATAAATAACAGACACAATCTACGTTGCCAAAAGCCACTTATCAGAGGCTGATCTTTATGTCTGGATCAAGGTCCAGGAATACCAAGCCAATGAGGTGGAAGTTAAATGAGCTCTGGACACAATGCCCTTTGCTGGTGTTGCTTCTGGGGTGTGCATGCATGAACATGCACACAGTACCTGCACACAACCTTTCTTCCAAGTGGCATCTTGAGCAGACTTAGATTGAACTTTTGTACTATCAACTGAACTTTTGCAAAATTATGGCCTCTTACATTACTTGAGATTTGACCATGACCATGAACCATTGTGATGTTTTCTTAGGAAAAGCAATGAGGCCAATGCTGATAAAGCTATAATGCTATGCTATCTTCCCTGCTTTCCCTCTTGCTCTTCCTTCTTTCCCTCTTCATCTCATCCCTTACTCCTTTAAAAAAGTAAACAGTTGTTCATATTTCTCCTTCCTCTTCCCTACATCTTTCTAGGCCTACTTTTCTAAAATTTGTTTCTTCTTGATTAATTAGGAAACAAAGAGATCATCCTTCATCCACACTCAGAGAAGGGTGCTTGTGACCCTCTTTTTGTGAGGGTCCGGCATCTCTGAGCAGAGTGAAATGGTCCCTCTGCCTCCCTCCTTCCCACATGCCCTCTCTTCCTGGACAGAACAAGCGACACTCAACGGACTTGCTGTTTCGTGATGCTTCCTTCTCCAGAGTATTTTCCTTAAGGGTTTACAGGGCACTGCCAGCCTCTCCACCCCACCCCACCCCCCACCCAATCATGGATGAGTGCAGCATCTCGACAAAGGCACCCAGACCTGCAAATTTCTGCCTCTCTGCCAGCCAGGCTGTATCAGAGCTAAGAATGTGGTATAGGGATGGTTAATCTAGTAGGTATCAGCGTGTGACCTAATGAAACTGTGAAACATCATAAACTCAACCACACCTGGAGTTCCATGATATTAATTAACATATTACAGGCTTTGACACCTTCAAGTCCAAAGACATCTGTTTAGTTTTCTTAAACCTAATCTTTTTTTTTTTCTGTTCATGGAATCCTTTTTAGTCTCTAACACCTCTTAACATTCTGAATAACTGAGTTCCCTAGACTACATATTGTAAAATGTTGACATGCATTTTTTCTCATGGGAAAAGTAAGAAAAAGAGAGGGCATTAAGCTGCTTAATCTCACACATAAACAGCAGTATGGAGCAATACATAGAAAGCAGGTAAGTGATGGGCTGGGAGGCCAGGATACCAAGTAGAAGGTGCTGCCAGCCTTTAGCTATGTGGCTTGGGCCAGCACCACCTCTCCTTTCTAGAAGTGGCTTCATACTCAGTAAAGAATGCCTTTTTATCTTCTGACGATTTTTGAGTTCTTCTCAGTTCCCTCTTCCTGTATGCTGAAAGACTAGTATTTGCTGCAACACCTTCTGGAGAAGGTCCCAGAAGTGTGAGCCTATGGCTGTTCTAAATTTAAGCTTTAAAAAGCTCCTGAGATTGCCATCCCACATGTAGGAGAAACCAGCAGCAAAACCTTTGTGAGTCACAAAGGTATTCCTGAAAGGACGCACAGAGAAGAAGCAGGTGTTGGAGACGTGGTTATCCCCCTGGAAAGGCTGCCACTGGAGGGGCTGGAGAACTAGAAAGCACGCCCACATGCTGCTGTCCTGTGCTTGGAGAGCATAGCGTTAGATGGCAGCCAATGCAGAGACTAGTGTGTGACTAACTGCAGTGTCAAGGCCTGCCTCTGGCCACCAGATACTAATTAAAAACATGAAGCTATTTCAACACAACTTACTTCAACAATACATATGCATCCACAGCACACTCTACCTGTTGTCCCTCACTTTTTGAAGATAATGCTTGCACACTCAGGAACAGTATTTAGGATCCTCTCAAATCATATGTGTATGTGGCTTTTCTGTTATCTTTATAGTCACCAGACCACAGTCTCCATGCTGGCACACACCGTACCTGTGTGTTCCTTACTATGTGTGCACTGCATGTCATGAATTTGTACTATCTTAAGATCTGAGAAAGAAATGACTATTTCTAGATGAACAGTTCCTGATTGAAAGTCAGCATGTACATCAATCTTTAAGTTCATCAAACATCTATTATTCTATAAATTAACTAAGCGTCTATTAAATGCCTTTTACGTTCTGAACACTAAGTTATCCATCATAGGGGAACAAGAAATAATCCCATCTCTGACCTTGCTCCCCAAAATATTGCATTGATATCACCTTGACCAAGTCAAAATGTATCATACTACTCTTCTTACCACCCCCTTAAAAATCTGTTACTTTTCCTGAATTCTCTGTTTGTGGACATAGTGTACAGGCAATCTTACTTGTTCACCTAAAAAGCAATAATCATCCTAATGATCAGAAATGACATTTATGGAGTGCTTTTTATGTACCAGCCTAGCAATGTAAACATTCTGTGCTATTGTTTGTCTTGCTTTACAGAAATGGGGGCCTCTTGGAAGACTCCCACCTTTCTTTCCAGCCCCCTACATCCAAAGACTGCTGATATCATTTGCACATGATAAATGCCTTCCCTTCCAATCTCTGTTACCTCACCTATCATATCTGATGCTTCATTCACTATTCACATTTGAACTTTTATGGTCACCTTCTCAGTGGCAAACGTATCACCCTCAAACCATGCAAAACAGAAATACCCTCCAGATCTGACCATGTCCCCAGCTCCAACTCAAACTCTCTGCTCCTGCATGCACATGAGCCTTTCAGATCAGGAGAGACTGCCAAGGGGGAGGTGGCCACCACTATGCTTGTCAACTGTGACCAAATTCCTGTGTTAATGGAATTTGGATTGGGAGCTTTGGGAGGTAATTAGGAACAGGTGACGTGTTGAGGGCAGGAATCTCATGATGGTGTGGGTAGTTGTGTAAGAAAGAGATGAGAGACCCAAGCTGGCACACTTGCTCCACCTCATGTGATGTCCTCCACCACATCATGACGTGACAGCAAAGCCCTCAGCAGATGCCTGTGCTGTGCTTTTGAACTTTCTAGCCTCTAAAACCGGTATGTTTTTAAAAATCAGCCAGTCCCAGATACTTTATTATAGAAACAGAAGAGGGGCTAAGACACTATCCAAGCTCCATGAAGTCACATTGCTAGTGTCAGAGACTACCCTGAACTCCCAAACAACCCTGTACCTCCTTCTCCAGAAGCCTTCCCTGAGCACTCTCTCCCACCCGAGATCTCCTCCTGTGTTCCCGGGATGTGTACCCAGTCCTTGTGACACCACATGGCCTCAGCCAACTTCCTGACCCTGACTCTGAGATCCCTGGGCCCAGATCAAGTCTGGGCGCTGCTTCCCCTGGACCTGGCACGTTGAAGTTTGGGAGGCCTTGTGCTTCTAGCACAACTCCCTGGCTTCTCACTGCCTCTTGGCTTTCTTTGCAATGAATAATGCTTTTCAAATTTGCTAGAGTAACATAACGCCTTCTCTCTATTTTTTTTTTCTTTTCAAGAAATACAGGGTATCTTCTTCATACAGAAAAGAATGCTCTGTTTTCACTAAATGAAGAAACCAGGGCTTTGAGAAATTAAGTGACTTGGCTAAGGTCACACAACTAACAAAGGACAGAGCTGAGGCTGAAATCATGATTACAGGGCTCCCTGCCCAACAACTTTCTCACCTGCCCCTGCCTCTATTCAGGAATCTCTGCTCCCAATAAAAAAGAAATAACCAAAATGAACATTGGTATGTGTCCATGTATGACTTACATGTGTGTAGTCACAAACACAGAAAGTGACTGCCTGTGAATGTGAATCTACCGCAGGTGCTCAAAGAGAGGCCTGTAAGCTCTGGGGGCTTCACAAGGGGAAGGGATTCTACCCAAGAGGGGGCCGGGCAGGGCGTCCCTGCACAGTGGCCGCCCAGCAGACAGCTGGTGTTTGGGTGGCAGTAAATCACCCTGAAATGAGCCTCTTCCGTGGGCTCAATGAGGCCCCCACAACAAAAGGAGGCCCAGCTTGCAGCCGGACAGCCGGCCCGCCAGCCCCAGACGTGCATAACAGCTTCATTCAGGAGCCCCACGTCCAAACAAAGGCCCCGAAATCAATCCGACATCCCGCCACCCTGGACAATGCCTTGAATCTTCTCAGAGTCCAGCCCTCAAATGAGGGGACAGCATTCAGAGGAGATCAAACCACTGGGCTGGCCCTGAAAGCAAGCACGAAAAAAACATTTTTTTTTTCTAAGAAGAGGGTTCGACCAGGCAGGCAATGCTCCCTCCACCCAGCAGGCATGGTGACTGTGTTCCTCTGGCTCACTCAGCCAGGGCCACGATCAGGTGAAGGCTGTGTTGGCCCAGCTTGAGCAGCTGTGCTGCGCATGCTGTTGTAGGGCACCTATGCCCAACACTTGCCAGGGAGGGACAGTGTGGTGCTTGGCCTGGGGCTTCGTGCAGCAGCGCATCATGTAAACTGGCACAGCCTGCATTTCCCAGTGGTCCTGAGTACTTACTGTTAGGGTGCTCTAACATGCAAATACCCCACCAGAGGCAGCAGCTCTGGGGTGTTGACAGTGGCAGGCCAGGGAGCTCCTGTTCCCAGGCAGGGCCCCTCGGGGTACTCATCTGCCCCATTCTGCTGCCTAATCCTGTTATCAGCTGCAGAACGGGATGCCTGGTGGAGCTGAGGAGGCCCCTGCAGGGAAGTAGGGCAGGCGTGCAGCTCCAGCAGATGAGCTTGGATTGTATTTTTCTGCTTGCCCCCGGTCATTGTTCAGGCTTCTGGTCTCTCCCAGTTCCTGGAGACCTGGGATTCTGAGACCTGGCACCGCACTGGGTTACAGCCTTCCCAGGATGTCAGGAATGCACCTGCTCTGGGAGTGGGGCTGCCCAGCAATAGTCAAGTAGCAATGTGCTGGGGATAGCAGAATATATTTTGCTGATCTTTGGGAGTGCCTGCATTGGAGTGACTAACACATGCACCATTATATGTGGCCTGAATCTCTCCAGAAACTCCAGCTATTGCTGTCTTAAATTTGACATTCTTGGCAACCACCACAAGGGTTAAATAAATTTTGATTGAAAATAAAAGGATTGTGCTGCAGGGCCTTGCATTGAGGTCTGTGAACTCCTTTCTCAGAGAACCTGCCTGTACTTTTCCAGTTTAACCAACGGAGCAGACAGAGTCAGCAGTGGGAGGTGTGGCTATGTGGACAGCTGCCCATTGGTAGACGAATCAAACTGAAAAGGTAGACTAATAAAACAAAGAACTAGGTGAAGTGGGGACTTGTCCACCCTCAACCCCTTAGTGTAGCCACAGATATCTCTACTTTTTTCCCCTCCCTAAATTACAGGCTGCTTACTCTCTGGACGTGATCTGCAAACAGAGGGCTGTCTATCACGCTACACAAGAAACTATGCCCAGCACCACCACCTTCCTCCCAGAGACAGGGAGCCTTGGGCCATGTGGAGAGTGGGTTTGAAGGAGGTTAACTGGAGATTGGGGACTGTACCTTCAAAATTCAAAAAGGGTATTTTCTGTTTTAGTTTCATTTAATTCTCAACTGCTTCCATGGGCCAACAATAGTAAATTGAATCCAATTTCCCCTTGGAAGGGTCAGTTGTTGTTGTTGTTTTTCTTTTCTTTTCTTTTTTTTTTATCCTTCCCCTTTCCATTTTCTGCTTTTGTAGCTCACCTCCTCCAATCTACTTCCCTACAGGAGCCGAAATTAAACAAGCTCCCCATATGCCATGCCTCACTTGTTGTCTGTTCCCCTCACCGCCATCTGGCCTATTTGCTCAGCCAAAAAGAGAAAGAGAGAGAGAAAGAGCAAAATGAGGGAGGGGGAAGGGGCGAGAGGAGGGAACACAGGGCTAGGAAAGGAAGGAGGGGGACAGGGGTGGGGATAAGGAGGGAGGCAGAGAAGAAAGGGAGGAGGGAGGGAGGAAGAGAAAGAGAGAGAAAGAGGGAAAGAGAGAGAGGGAGAGAGGGAGAGACCACGAAGGAGGCAGAGCCAGACACAATGAGGAGGCAGGGGTGATGATGCAGCCGCTCCCATCTGCTCCTTGGCCAGAGTCCCGGATGGAGCAGTAATGGAGAGCAACAGAACCAGTGATAATTAACCCAAACACAGACCTGTTTATTTAACCTGTTCAGATAGATCAACTCTGAGGCGGGCTCTAGCATGGGGCCCTGGGACCCACTGAGGGTGACACCCTGCAGGCTGCTGAGGACAGGAGGCAGGCGAGACATTGCCACTGACGTCCAGAGCTCAGTCGCCTTGATGAGCAGGAAGTAGGAGGGAGAGAGAGGACTTTCTGGAAGAAGTCGATAACAACCACTCACGTCTTCTGGAAGGGGATTCTTTTGTCATCTAGTCCTTTCCCCTTCCCGTTATCCTATTTCATGGCAATAGCTGCTTCTGGGTGGCCAAATGACTCACAGCAAAGCTAGCCAATGAGCTGCACTTGTCTTCTGCATTTCCCTGCCAGGCATCCTCTCTGCCACCCCATCTTGGCATAAGACTCAGGGCCAAGAGACCAAAAATTAAGCTATCTAGGGTACATAGAGACTGCAAAATCACCAGAAGACCTCAGACTGAGATGGTCAGTGGCCAAGGACTAAAGCCAATGGTATTGATTAAGGCATAGGGTGACAGACTCAGGAGCCTGGCAGGGTTCAAGACCTAGATGAGCAGCAGCTTTTGCTGCATGCTCTGCCTGTATAATTTCTCACTTGGCTTCAAGCTATCTATTTAATGCGGACAGCAGAGCTGACCTCCCAAGATGTTTCAATCTTCAAAAATTAAAATGTAGGAAAGGTCATTGTCAGCTGCTCATATTTCCCAAAATTAGCATAGAGACCACAAACCATTAAGGATTTTGATCTGTTTCAAATGAGTAATGTGTACTGCCCAGAGAGGGAGCTCCCCAGACACCTCTGTGTGTACTGCAGCCACTCCACCTAAAAAGTCCCAGACCTCAGCAATAAAGGGCAAGAACATGTCCAGGGCTGAGAAGCAGCAGGCAGAATAGTGGTTGTAAGTCTGGGAACTGGAACCCAAGAAAACTCTTGGCTGAGCACTGCGGGTTAGCGAAGGAGTACACTGGCTGGGTTGAAAATAGGAAGCGTCAAGGGTGGGTAAGGAGTTGGCAGGCACCGGATTCCAAGTGGCTTCACGCTCCTCAGTGGAAGAAATGCAGAGATAATTTGAACATGGCTATTTTCAAGCTCCACAGCTGAGCTCCCTTGCTCTCCCACCCCACACCTCCCACCCAGCCCTGCAATTTGGCAAACCCTTTCTGCTGGCTGCTCTTATACCCAATATGTTGGGTTGCCTTAGCAACTAAGGCAATTATCTCCTTGGAGCAGTTAAAACAATGACCGTCATAAATAATAACAATAAGAAAGATGATGGCAAGAAAAAAGGAGATCTGAGGTTTCCAGGGTCATAGGTTGGCACGGAAGTGACAGGGAAAAGGGGTCCTGATGGGGCAGGCACTGAAAAGTGATCTCTTATTTTATTCATCTACATCTAGAGGAAGACATAGTAAATACTTAGCCTTCCCTTATGGCCCCACCCCCAGCCCCAGGCAATATTAGGGACAGTCCTGTTTGCTGTTGAATCATCATTCCAGCCTCCTATCAGCCAGGCACTGCACAGGGTACACTGAATGCAAATTGTCTGATGCCCATCTCCTCTGCAGCAGGTGCTGGATTATCAGCTTGGTGGACTTAGTACCTAGCTCAGGGCTTGGCACAGAATTAGTTCTCAAAAATATTCACGGAGTGAATGAAAAGATTACATTACACTGAGGGAATGTCTGATTTTTTGCCTTTAGGTTTTCTTTTTTTTTTTTTAAGCTTCTGGGCCGTATAATTTTGAAGTCACTTCTAGCTCTAACATCCTATGATCTTATAACTTACTAGCTTACAGTGCTTGTGTGTGTGGCAGAGGGGAAGGAGGGAGAGAGAATGGGTCCATCATATTTACAAAAATATGAACACAATTTCAAATTTATTCCAATGACACATTGTTTCTTCTAAAAATCCATCCCACAGTTTTGTGAATGTAAAGCATCACTTGACACAAAACCCTCCATTAAAAACAATTAGAAATGAGGGCCGGCGCCGCGGCTCACCAGGCTAATCCTCCGCCTAGCGGCGCCGGCACACCGGGTTCTAGTCCCGGTCGGGGCGCCGGATTCTGTCCCGGTTGCCCCTCTTTCAGGCCAGCTCTCTGCTGTGGCCAGGGAGTGCAGTGGAGGATGGCCCAGGTGCTTGGGCCCTGCACCCCATGGGAGACCAGGAAAAGCACCTGGCTCCTGGCTCCTGCCATCGGATCAGCGCGGTGCGCGGGCCGCAGCGCGCCGGCCGCAGCGCGCCGGCCGCGGCGGCCATTGGAGGGTGAACCAACGGCAAAGGAAGACCTTTCTCTCTGTCTCTTTCTCTCTCACCGTCCACTCTGCCTGTCAAAAAAAAAAAAAAAATCAAAAAAGAAAAAAAAACAATTAGAAATGAGAATCAAATTGCTAGTGGATCATACAATTTGTCCTCATTCTACCACAAATATAGATGCTCTTCACCCTACCCTCTACAAATTGCATGCTAGGAATGATGTCTCACCAGGCAACACCAATTGACCTGCATGATTTATGACTCAAAGCAAAAGACAGCCTATCATTTTCCAGCATCCATGGAGGATGAAAAAACACTGGATCAAAAAGTTGAATTGGATCATCTCAACTTAACATGGAAAGTTACCTGCTCCCTGCCTCCCCACTCCCCCATTTCTGTCTCATTTTCTTTTCCTAGACACCTTCAAACCATACCCATGTTGGAGTGTCTGGGAATTAGTCTCGTCTCTGCTAATGACTGCAACTTCCTGACATTTCATGCCCTGGGAGGCAGCAATGATGACACAAGTACTCAGTCACTGCCACCCATATGGGAGACCTAGATTGAGTTATGGACCTCTGGCTTTTGTGTGTTTTGGAGGAGTAAACCAGTAGATTCTCTCTCTCTCTCTCTCTCTCTCTCTCTCTCTCTCTCTCCCTTTTTCTCCCCCCCCCCTTGCATTTCAGATAAATTTTAAAATAAATAGACATTCAAGGGATATTCCTATTATATATAGTCTATAGGGCCAGTGCCGCTGCTTACTAGGCTAATCCATCCACCTGCGGTGCCGGCACCCCGGGTTCTAGTCCTGGTTGGGCCGCCAGTGCCTCCTCTTCCAGTCCAGCTCTCTGCTGTGGCCCGGGAGTGCAGTAGAAGATGGCCCAGGTTCTTGGGCCCTGCACCCACATGGGAAACCAGGAGGAAGCACCTGGCTCCTGGCTTCGGATCGGCGCAGCGCCTGCCACAATGTGCCGGCCGTAGCGGCCACTTGGGGGGTGAACCAACGGAAAAAGGAAGACCTTTCTGTCTGTCTCTCTCTCTCACTGTCTAACTCTGTCTGTCAAAAAAAAAGAAAAGAAAAAAAAAGGTGAAAAAAAGTCTTTATCATAGTTCTTAGGTAAGTAGGCAGGAATCTTTATTCCCATTCCAAACATGAGGAGATGAAGAATTGATCACTAGTGTTAGGCAGTGGCAGTCCTGCTACTAGCTTTCTTGCTATTTCCTATTCTGGCATGATGGCCACAATGTGGAATGTGTAAAATGGTATTAGTATAAAGGTGAAGTGAACAACCTTTCCAAGCTGTCATCAGACTATTGAGTGTATGCCCATTCTCACTTCAAAATGCCAAAAGGAGTCGATGTAATAATACTACCATATGAATCCTTCCAGGCCTATCGACCTCAATCCCTGTTCTAGTATAATAACACAAACTTCAGTACCTTCAAACTCCAAATCAGCCTAACCTGTAAATGCTTAACCTTGTCTCTGGGAGAGGTCCCTGCCAGGGATAGGGGAGATCAGGCCCAGAGAATTGTAACAGCTCTCAATAAACAGGAGGACAAAGGCAGACTTTCTGTCCCTCTGATTTTCATGGAAGGCGATATGTCAACACCCCCCTCATCCCATATGTACACTTGCAATTCCATGACAGTCAAGTCTTTGTCCAGTACCCAGAATCATTCCTACTCTGGCTTAAGATACCTATCCAAGGTGCACACTGTACTTACCAGATAATAACCATGCATAGTGGGTTTGTGAATTTGATGAACATACTACTGTCAACCTCTTCTGTATCTTTACTCACTTAATAAAAACATCAAAATCAAATTATCTTTCTCACAATGATTCAAATATGAAGGTCCTGAATCCAAATTCAGACATCATTGACAATGAAAAGCAGATTTTCCAGAACTGCTAGTGAATGAAAATACTTATTCAAATTCTATTACAAATACACAAGTGTATTTTATTAAACGTATGTTGAAATTATTATAACTCCAACAGTTCTAAAAATTATAGCAAATTTGATAAAATAAACAGCAATAATTTTTATTCCCAAATATAAAGGATTATGCTTAGAGGAGAACAAGGAGGTAAAAGTAAGGTAAGCTTGTTTTGAAATGTTTTGTTAATCCAAGTCATTAGCAGTACAAAAATAGAGTGTGGTTGACAGAATAATGCCCCTGCAAAGATATCACTATGTCCCAGCTCCCAGAGCCTGTAAACCTACTACATTATATGGCAAAGGCTCATTCAGCTTATAGATAAAAATTAAGGTTTCCAAGTAGTTGGTCTTAAAAATAAGGAGATTGGCTTGATTCAACCACATGGATCTAATATATCTCTAAGGGTCCTTAAAAGTGGAAAAGAGATCTCTCATTCTTTGTCTGTAACTCTGCCTCTCAAATAAAAAAGTAGAAGAGAAAGCAGAAAAGGTAGAACCAGAAAAATAGGAATGTGAGAATGATACGACCCTGATGTTGTTGGGTTTAAAGATGAAGAATGGAGTGATGAGCCACACAATGCCAGTGGCTTCACAAAGCTGTAAAGGACATGCTCTCTCTTTCCCTTGAAGCCTTCAGAAGGAATATAGCTCTGTGAACACCTTTATTCTAGACCAGTGAGACCTGTTTCAGAGTTCTATGCTCCAGAAATATAAAATAATAAATCTGTGTTGCTTTAAGCCACTAAATGGGTGGCAATTTGTCACAGCAGCAATAAGAAACTAACACAGAAGGGGAGATTGCAGTGTGTATGTATTCATATGATATTGTCACTATCAAATTGCCAGGCCAGGTAGTTACTTTACTTGCAAATTGTGCAGAGCAAATAAATAAATAAATAACCCCTCCATATTCCCTGATACTCATTTGGCACATTCTGACAGGATTCCCTAACACTTGAAAATTACCCAGTAAGGTTAGAAAGGCCCAACATAACCATACTTCCAAGGCACAGAATTTTTGCTTTGGAACCTCAAGCCACAGGGAACTCACTGCCTTCAAAGGTAACCCATTCTGTGTTTGGAAATTCATAGTTCTGAATTCAGGAATCATGCAGCCCAATGCCCTCATTCTACAGACTTATGTAGGGAATAGAGAAGTGACATTCCTAAGGTTACACGGGGTGAATCTTGTAAGTAGAATCTATGTCTTCTAACTTTGAATCTAGTGGATTTTACACTTCCATCAAGTAGGCTCTCCTAAGCCAACACAGCAGTTGTATATATTTGTGTGTGTCTGTGTGTAGATTGCCAGTGAGTGTACATACTATGGAGGAGCCAGGCTGCCAGTGTCCTCTCCCACCCCTAGAGAAGGTAACCAAGGACTGTGTATGAGAAGGGTATACCCCTCTTAACCACCATTGCACTTCAATTTTAGAGGCTGACATATTGCCTTGATAGGCAGTTAACCAAACTAAAGTTGGACATGGTAGTTTAAGAAGCTGTATCTGCTAGGTCCCAACAGTGAGCCTTCTCAGAAGATCTGACCTAGAGAAAATCATCACAGGACTCTGCCAAGCCAGGTTTAGTGAACCCATCAACAACTTTCCAGACTTGAAGATGAATTAGCCTTTCATCCTCACTCAGAGCTCCTAGAGCTCCATGTCCTTTTGTGAATGAATCATTCACACTTTTACAAAGATTTATTAATTGAGTACTGTAAGTGAATACCAGGCCCTAAGCTCAACACTGGAGGTAGACATTGGGCAAGACAAAGACTTGAAGGTATATGAGGGAGAGAGGCAACCGGAAAAAGTGAGCTGGAATTTAGATCTCCATCTTCCTATTGCAGAGCCATTTCTCTGCATCTTTGATAAGCACCAGAAAACCACTAAATTCTGCTGACCCTTTTTACAGCTCACAGCACAGCTCCATGTTTCAGGAACCAATAGGTAAAACCACAAACCATCTCTAACCGAAAACCGAAATCCAATAAACCTCAAAACGTTCAACTAAAATAAGCATTCCTCCACTCCCCAGGTTAAATGCTTGGTAAAGAGCTTGGAGAAGGAAAAGGAGAAGAAGCTTGCAAGGAGAAGGAGGATCTCGAAGTCTTCAAATCTGTATTCTGGCTGCTCAGAAACCATCTAATCTGAATCCATTACAAAAGATGGTCAAACCACTTTGGCATATAGCCTAAAACCAGTTACCAACCTGTCATCGGACAATTTCTAAGCAATGGTTGGCAAGGATTACATCACCAGAAGGCCTCTCTGGCCCTTGTTGGCTTCTTTCCAGCTGTCCCATCATTTTGCACATAGTTGATACAATCACTTTTCATTCTAATTGAACATCAATTGTCTCAGGGTTATCACTAGAGGGTAACATTCCAGAATTTTGGCATTTTCTCTTGCAATTAATGAAATTCTCCATTTTCCTCTAAGAACTATGGAATGTTTGGAATGGGATGGGAGTCACTGCTGAATTCAGCTGCCCCCATGACAGATCACTCTGATACCCAAACTGGACTTAGAATCTCACTGGAATTGAACATACACAACCATAGGCATCCACAGGTTCATCTTCAAGAGGATATAATAACATACAGTAAATCCCCTATAAGCATATCAATACCCTTTCTCTGAATGAATGAATATTGAGAAACTTTCCTGAGTGTTGGCTTTCTAGCTCTACTGTGTTTTGTACTTAATGGGCATCTCTCTATATATATATATTTCTATATGCACTTATAGATAATGCCACTTCCTCTTGGGTATTGGGTAGCATCACAATTTAGGAGGTGGGATGGACTATAATGCTTTTCTATATTGTTTAGAGACTGGTCATATACAGAGTCAACTTGTATTTATCAAGCTCTTGCTATATGCTAAATACTGTGAGGAGCATCAGTAAATTAAGACTTTTGTCCCCAAAGAGGATTCCTAATCTAAATAGGGGAAAGCAACATTTTTAAAAAAAAAAGTAAGTAAATAAAGAAAATGTAAATAGTCCAACCAAAAGAAATGACACAATAGCGGACACCTTTGCCAGGAATTTACTGGTGCTGATGATAAATGTTCCAGAGTTTCAAGGGTAAAAAAGGTGTATGCTGGGGAGACCAGGGAGGGAGAAAGTTCTGCACTGAGAGGTGAGCAGTGCCTGGATAGAGAGAAGGAGGAGGGCATTTAAGGTCAGAGGAATGTAAACAGAATTATGGAAGTAGGAAATGGGAGTGTGGTCAGGAAATGAACAGAGCATTCAGAGAGTGGTAGGAGATAAGTCTTCAAATAGCAGTTTGGCCGAAATTAGAAGCATACTTGAGAGCCAAACTAAGTTTTTTAAACTGTCTTTTTACATCTTGCAAGAGCAATGGCATTTATAAAGACCTGAGTCAACCCATATACACTCCCTAAGTATATAGGAGAACTCAAATAGCCGGCAGCCGGGACACCCATTTAGGCTTTGGAAAGGGCCAGGGAAAAAACTATGATGAGCACAGAATATGTATTTAATTAATGGGTTGTGAATGACAAAGCCAGATGCACTAATGGGGAAGGGAAATCGAGCAATAAACCTCATAGGCGTATTGCTCGCTAAGAGCGGATGCATTCGGACACCCTCTGTTTCTGACTGCGTTCTGTTATCTCTTTCTAGAAATGATCTCAACCCAGTATCATGAAAGCTCACTTGGTCCAAGGCAGCAAGAAGCTCTTCCCATCCTCATTTGCTTCAATCTGTGATTTGTAGCCCCCACATCACTCACTCCTTCTCCATCTCCGCAGAGGCCCTGCATTGTGGTGGGAGTGAGGGAATCCCTGCCCCAACCATCCTGTGGTGGATGCCCTCAGGGCCTCTCAGCCACACATCTGTGGATTCACAAATCATTCTGAGGCCAATCAATTTCAAGTCAGAGGGATGGAGGTGGGGACCTGCTGTTCCCAGATCTACAGGGACAGGGGCTCTCTCAGCCACTCCTTCTCCAAAGCTGATTAATCTTTAAAATTTCCTGGGGACACTGTGCAATTCAAAGGCCACAGTCTTGCTGATGGGGCACTGAAAGAGGGCTTTTGTTTTCCACAAAAAGGGAAATTGAGGTTTTTGTGGTAAAAGAGAAGGATGTGGACTCCGCCATGTAATGGTTTATTCACAGTCTGACCCCTCCCCAAACCCACAGAGATACTGGAGAGATTCCTCTCCTGTCTCCCCTGAGTCATGTGGACTTCCTTGGGCCTCCTGGGTTCAGCCAGGAAAACGCTCATCTGTCCACTGTACAGGAGCTTCTGGGGACAGAGATGTGAGCCAAAGATGGAGAGATAGAGTGCTCTGACTTTAATGCAGAGAGACAGGCCAGAAGACAGGAGTGTCCAGGTCTAATAGAACCGACAGGTCTTCTCTCACAGGGCCAAAGAGCAGCTATCACATTTGGGGCCTGTTATTCGAGCCGTCATAGCTGACTTTTCCACTGACTTCCCCAACTTCCAAATTAATTATTTACTTACCAGAGATTCAGCTTGGCTGTGCCACACGGAAATAGCAGGGGTGTTGTGTAGCTCAGAGGGGCTGGCGTGCAAACAGTCAGAGAGAGGACGCCATTCAGGCCACATGCCCCTTGCTGGTACAGGGTGCGGGTAGCAGGGCTGAGAGTCCTCAAGGTCTCTATGAGTCCTACGTCTTTCCTTGTCCAGGTATGGGGCCACAAATAGAGGCATGTGCTGATCCTATGACCTCCTTTGGGTACTGTTTTCCTGATTAATTTTTTTTCTTGGCACCAAATCAGAAACCTTAGGGGAGGGGGTAATTTATACTCTGGTTCTGGTTTTTCATCATTTGCCACCATAGGTGAAAGGTAGGGAGCTGCTGGTATGGTTGGGGCAGGAGGGGTTACCACTGTGAGCTGTGTTTGCAGCAGGAGGACAGGTGTTGTGTTACACACTTGGGGAATGCAAGTGCCAGGAAGGGACCTGGTGGGTGCCAGCCAAAGTAGGGAGGTCAATACCTCGCTCTGTATGGGCTCTTCCTGGAGACCAAGAAAAACAAGCCATCCCTTGGCTTCAGGTTCCTGAAAAGACCTGAGCTGTTCTTGTTTACTGTTCTAAGAGGCTGCACAGCACTTCTTTTTAAAGTAATTTATTTCATTGCATTAAAGACCTCAGGTAGGCAGCAGTATCTGCAGCAATGGGTAAAAAGAACGTGTTTGCAGAGCACTTATCCTCAGCAGCCAGGGGTCTAAATAAATATAACACACAATATGGTGGCTCCTGTTCTTGTAAGGGTGAGAAATAGCACTCAATGCTCTTTGACAACCGTCTTTACTTATTTATCCATGGGGATGTGGGCTTTGGGTTTCCTCCTTCACTGGATGCCTGCTCAGCACACCGAGTTCTCACAGTTCGGCATTTGTGATTCTACATGCAAAAGACAGCAGGGGTCTTAGAGCAGCAGATTTGCAGCCAAGTTGTAGCACATTAAAGAAAACAGAATTGCACAGCCCTGTCCACTTTTTTTTTTTTTTTAAGATTTATTTATTTATTTGGAAGTCAGAGAGAGAAGGAGAGGCAGAGAGAGAGTGAGAGGTCTTCCATCCGATGGTTCACTCCCCAATTGGCCACAATGGCTGGAGCTGCACCAATCCAAAGCCAGGAGCTTCTTCCAGGTCTCCCACGTGGGTTCAGGGGCCCAAGGATTTGTGCCATCTTCTACTGCTTTCCTGGCCATAGCAAGGAGCTGGATTGGAAGTGGAGCAGCCGGGTCTCAAACAGGTACCCATATGGGATGCCAGCACTTCAGGCCAGGGCGTTAACCCACTGCACAACAGCACCGGCCACAGCCCTGTCCACTTTTCGGGTGCAGTTAAGTATATCCGAGAATATACTTAGACCTGAAGTTCAATCTATCTGGCACTCATAATGAGGACACATGAACACCTACTTGAGTTAACTTAGCCTTTATTCCAAATCCTTCATGTAGATAGTCCAGTATATTCACATCCCTACACCAGCATGTCATTCAAGTATAGCTAGGAATGCACACCTCACAAATCAACACAAGCACACACCAGCCACTGATATTTTGTAAAAGAGGAAAATATACAAAATGAATCAGGCATGGCACAAGGAAAAGGGAAGTGGGATAAGCCAGATGTTATGGAAGTTGTGGGTCTTATCTGAGCAACTCATCGGAATCACTAGGTGACTCTAATGGATCTAATCACAGTAGATCAAATATGGAGCATTTGATTTCATGTGCTCTTCACATGAGCCAGATGAGTAGCATAATTCCCATTGTTAGATCAAGAAAGTGAGGCTGAGAGAAGGCATGCTTGCTTGCTGAGCAGCAGAAACAGAAATTGACTGTGGTCAGTCATGGAAACCTGTTTCCAGTTTGTGGAGAATACGAGGATGTGGGGAGGGTTGTGGCACAGGGGAGTATACAACTATTTCCTATCTTCCAAAATCAGTCTAACTCCATTCAACCCACCTGGGTGTCTGATGGGCCCTTGCAACTCAACAGGAACCACACTGAATTGCTTCCCAAGCCAGCCCCGTTTTAATAATGGTCAGATCCACTTACCTGGGAAATATCTTAAACTCCAACTTCTCATTCAACAACTAAATCCCATTAGCCACTGAGTCCTGCAGAGTCTACTTGCATAATGCCTTTTGAATCAATTCACTTCTGATGATATCTTCTGTCACCAGTGGTCTCAGGTTTTTATCACTTCTCACCTCGATTATGTCAAAAGCCTCCAGCTGGCCTCTCTTGTTGTCATCTCTTTCCCCCCTATGATCAGCTCACCACATGGTTCTCTGTGTAACCTTTCCAGAACATACCTCTGCCCATGTCACTTCTGTCCAAATTAAATCAGATTTTGGGGGCTAGGGATAATGTTCAACCTCCTAGAATACAGGGTCCAAAGATCATTGATTCAAAAACTAAACCTGAGAACCAGCCTTCATCAGTGTTCCAAATGCAAACTTCCCTGCTTACACCCCTGTGGCAGGCAAGTGGCATACTGTTTCTCTGCCTCAGTTCCTTCTCTGTAAAAGTAGTGACAATAATGTTAGCTATCACCTAAGGTTTTATGGAGATCACATGAAATATACAGTGAAGAGCTTTGAACTCTAACCAGCACATATTAAGATCACATAATAGATACTAGTTGTTTCCCATCAGCCTTTTTCTCACTGCCAGTCTCACTCTGCTCCCAACACAACACTGGCCACAATAACTCAGATACAATTACTTGTATTTCCTCCAATTCAACCTATGGTTTTGCTGATCCCTCTTGTCCCGCAAATCTTGCTCTTAAGCTTACCTTCCCTCCATCCCTGAAGCATTCTCTATCTGCCCCAATCTTATTTGGAGGGTCACCCTTTCTGTTCACTTTATTTAGTACATTTTTATAACCACCATTTTATTTTCCTGACTCAAGTTCGTCTGATAGTCAAAGGCTTATTTGGTTTTATATTCTTGATATTGAGGACAATGACTAAAGCATACTCATCAATGTTGACTGAATGAGTAACTGATCACTACAGAATATTAACAAGTATCCAAATAGACTTAAATGTAATTACTTGCACTTGACACAGAACAGTGACATACCTGCCTGCCTTCTGTAATTTTTAATAGATTGCAAATAAATTTAGTACAGAGAGATGTGATTATATTCAGGGAAATAATCAGTTCTGAGAAGCATTGGGCTATAACAGTGAACAGCCACTAAACATCCATAAGGTTCCTACTCCTGCCTATTCCTTGATTGCCTTGCTCTCTGGAACACTTCAGACAGTACAACCCAGGAATTTGAATAAAGTAGCCAAGCTGTGCAGAAGTGATCACAATAGAGTAGAAGTGCATTATTCTGTCTCCCAAAATTAGCATTTTTCTAAGTAATGAGTCTTAAATGAGAGAAAAGAAGACTTTGCTTTTCTTTCTGAGATAGCCTTCATTAGTTCTTCAGAGTGAATCTAATCAGTGCCAACAGAACAAACAAGAGCATACATGAATGCCTCTTCTAAGGACCTCCCCTCAAATCAAGTCTCTTTTTTACGGGATACAACTGCTCTGGGTCTTAGTTTGGGTTGTTAGATAAGTGTCTAGCATAGCTTCTGCATTTTAGGATTAGAAAAGACTAAGAAGTATAGGTTACAATGAGAAATATTGTGACCCAAAAAGGTAAACAGATCTAAGCTGGGAAGTGTCCAACAACAGAAGGGCCAATAACACAGCACGGGTGATGCTGGGAAGACCAGTAAGTGTCCCTTTCACCCCTAGGAATCTAATTTTATAATGATGGTAAAGATTTCACAGTTAAGGTGTTTGGAGGGATTGGTGATGACACAGTACGGGAGCTTCTTAAATGATTATTGTTCCTGTTAAGGTTGAAGGGGAAATTCTAGACCTCTCAAACCATTTGGATGGCAACCTTCTACAAGTTCATCCACAGAGCATGTCTGCCTACTTTCCTGACCCCTGAGCAGAAAGGCAATGTTGGCCATGTAGTGCACTAGCAGCCCCCAGAACACCTCATTTGTATGCATGTATACAAGACAATCAACAGCAAATCCAAAAGGAGCTGCCAAAGAAAAAGGAAGTCATAAGGAAGATCCACCTCAAGACCAGGACATCTATAGATACCAGTCATCAGAATCTCTTATCCAAAATGGCAAGAAGGGTATTGACAGGAAGACCTTAAAAGAGAGCTTTTGTTTGGGTATCATAATAAAGGCACATGCATGCAGACACATCCTCACCAAGTATTTGCATGTACATAATTCTTCCAGAAATTGTATATAAATGTATATAATTCATCCAGAAAGCAAAAAACATTGAGTTACCCAAATGTTTCAACCACATAGTATACATTCTAGTTATCCAAAGAACATTCTAAAAAAGGACTTCAAAGAGAAGAGTATAAAGAGCAAGACTGAAGCATGCTTAGACTGTCATCAAAAAAAAAAAAAGCTGCTGATATTTTATTGTGTATTTGGATAATGCTTTAAACTTCCCAAGATTCTTTGATAGCCATAGTTTCCACAGAACCAGCCCCCTCCCCCTGCCCAATCTCTCCATCAGTAAGATCAGTGGTAAAAGGATTTATCTCCCCAGTTGACCCCAGAATGTGAAAGCAGAAACCAGAGTGTGGACATGCCTGACGCAGGTCAATTTAGCCAGACCCTTTCATCTTAGGCTCTTCTCCTCATAATATTCTGAAAACAAATGATGTAACAGAGCACACGGTTGTGCAGCTTGAGGCATTTGTTAAAGCAGAGCCTTGATGAAGTCTCTGTACATTAAAAATTCAATAAACTTCAAGTATAGGTGATTTGAAGTCAAACACCTGATGAAATTAAAAAGCAATATTGCTACGGTTTATTATCTCAAAACTGGACATGAGAGGTCCTATGTAACTGTGATTAGGAATGTGAACTTTAAAATCAAATTGACCTGACTTCACATATCACCTCCCTTACACACTCTCTCTGTGTCATTTGATCTCCCAACGCCAGATTATTCTTCAGGAACAAAAACAGCAATAATCAAGGTTACCTCTTAGAGTTGTTAGGAAAATACCTGTAAACTTGTAAGTAAAGAGGTTAACTCAAGAAGTCACTATTATTATTCTATTAGTTGTCCTCTTCTTCGGTAATGTCCAACATTAGGTCTTGCAACAAAGCCACATTCCTACTTTCCTTGAAAAGAGAGTAATATGTATCTAGGACTAGTGGAACTAAAATCCAAAAACCTGGAGATGGCACTTCCAAATTATTTGCAACAACTCACATTGAGTTAGTTATTAAAGTTTAAAAATTGCATAAGAACTTCTTGAAGCTTAGGAATAGTCCCTGAATTGGCAGGGAGGAAATTCCTTTCTGAACTTAAAAGTCTTAGAACTTCAGAGCAGAAGGAATCTTTCAGAGACCCACTCAAGGTCATGTGAAGGTTCTCCTTTCTCATTTCCTCCAGGCTACCTGAGAGCCAGGAGAAGCTCACCCCCTTTGAAGTTCCTCCTGCCTCCCTCCCCACCCCCAGTCACCATTACCACCCCAACACCCTTTTCTAACCAAAGATTTCTAAGTAAAAAAGGAAATCGTCTAAAATTGAAACTGCTTGAGGCTATTATTACCTTGGGTAACTGTGGGAAGAAAATGGAGGGGGGGCGGTGAGAGATGTTGATGAAAATAATCTGAGTCATCACTTCCTGGAAGAGGTGGCAGTGTACCCAGAGCAACTGGGGAGCCAGAGGGCTGGGGCTGCGGACAGAGAGGGGCCCCAGCTCAGCCACAACTTCACAATGCACCATGAGGATGTCACTTAACTTCTGGAGGCTTTCCATGCTCCTCCTCGTCTGCCTAGGAACCCAAAGGAACGCGTGCTCCAGAATATCAGAGCCACCTCTTGCGAAGCAAAAGCAGCCAAGGCTGAGCAAGGAGGAGGAGCAACTAAGGACGGCTGAGTGTCAGAGCACAGCCGCCTTATTTCCTTACCACCTCCACAGATCCAGAGTCTCCCTCCACACGGCCCCTGGCCCAGCACTGCTACACAATGATCTGAGGCAGGGCAACCCCATTAAGAACCAGTGCCCTGGCACAGCCAGACATAGTACTGTAATCACTTTATATTCTCTCTTAGATGCAAAATTACATAAAATTATTCACTAAAATGTGAGCAGACACAGATGATTACAAGATTTAGGTGTTGAAAGAAAACAACAATAACAGCATCAAATCAAGGGTCTCACATCGTGTTGGAATCACCTGTTCTGTCTCCCTCGCGTGGGAGGACTGGCCTCCTTTTCATTTATCTAATGCTCACTACCATGGGCAGTCACTGAGCTCTCCACGGAAGGCAGGGCCTCAGCATCAAGCAGCTGACTGAATGAGTGAAGAAATGAATGCCCTGCTGCCCAAATGAGGAGGCAAACGCGGATGGCACATTCACATCACTCTGTGAACTGGTCCCCTGCAACAATTTAATAAAATTCCCCCTCCTCCATATTCTCTCTCCACCTCCAGCCCCACCCCCACTCATTATGCACACTGACTGAATATCACTCAAAATATTTTCTCAATTAGAAGAGAAAAGAGGAATTTGCCACTTGTCTGCCTCTGTTCTGTTGCCTGTCAGCCTTCAGCAAATATTTCAATCCTTGGCTTTCGCCTGCTGCTAACCCCTGTCCTTTAACCTTTGACCCTGACCTCTTCAAACCCTCCGGCCTTTACCTTCTCATCTTTGCAACCCAGATGCTCCCCACCACACCAACTTGCTGGGCTGCTTGATTAGCCAAAGGGAGGCCAGGCAACACTTCCAAGGCAAGGAGAAGACTATGGCTGGAACATGCTTGTAAAATAAAACAAAGCTTGGAAAACCTGCACATCACACCAGATGGGAGATCTCCCATCCATGGGCTCCCAGCTTCAGCATCCACAACCTTTCCACTAGTCTGGGCCTGCTCCCCACTCCCACATCCCAGCAACCTCCAGTGGGCATGGCACGGAGACACAAAGCTCCAGGGCTGACTGTCTGATGCAGCCACAAGATTGAAATCATGGACACTGGAGCAGAAGGATGTAGAGCTCCTGGCGGGCTCATCCCAACACCTGTGTTCAAGCAATCCCCGCCCCTCCCACGCCAATCACTGCAACACCTTCAGTTCCAGCTATTTCAGCATCCCTCACATCAGACATTAGGACAGGCAGGACACATCTTTCCTCATCCTCACAGGTGCCCGCCAGTTTGTGAGCTGTGCCAGGTCTGTATGCTTCTGCAAGTATGAGTGGGTGGGGGGAGATGGCGCAGAATACTTAAAGACTTTTTTTCTTTTGCAACAAGTAGTTTGTTGTCTGATAGCACTCCTTCCCACGTAATTAATTGTGCTGTCTCTTGGCTCGTTAGAAACAAGACCCTCAGGTCCCCGGCAGCATTATGCAGGGTAAATCATGTTTAAGTAACTACATAACTAGTGGGTCAGTTTTATCTTTTGTCTTGGCTGCAACCATTATTTAACGGGGTTCTCAAAATGCCCGGCAGTGAAGCTTTCATGTCAGGCCAGTATTGAAAGACAAATGTTTTCTCCTCTTCCCACCCCCATTGCCAGCCCCTCTTCTCTGAATGCTGCATGCACAGGGCAGCTGGGAAATCAAAGGCTCCTTTATCTGATTTTCCTGGGCAAAGGCATGGTGGGTTCAGGAAGGTTCAAGAGAGAAGCGCCAAGCTGTAATAAGACAGGCCAAGCAAACAGGCACGGCAGACTCCCATGCTGTGTCAATGACCGGCCACAGCAATCAAGTGCCCCGTCTTTTTTTTTTTTTTAGTGCCCAGCATTGTGATACTAAAAAGGGTAGGTTTTTTTCGAGACTGGCACTGATTGGCCATGTGAGCCTGGACAAATCCTGAGACTTCACTGATCTGGGATCTATGGCCTTGTCTGTAACAGGAAGAGTGCTCTGATGATCTTCAAGGTCTCTTTCTACTTGAACATTCTTTGTGTGTATCCATGAAGCAATGGGAAGCAGCCTGACCCTCTCAAATAGCCATGGAAATACTGCCCAACAGGATGAAACACTGTCTTCTGAAGGGATGAAAGCATCAACTTTCTTTATAGCCAGAGTCCCCCAGTATAAAGCAAAGTGAGAGGAAGGGAAGAAGAGGGGAAAAAGCATGATGTCCATCCAGAGAGGATATCAAGGTGCAGGGAACTTTGGCTAATTAAGTTGCTGATGTCATAAAGAAAATTAATTACTGTTGCTGCTGGAAATAAAAGAGAGCAGACTCCAACTGTCTGATGCTTCCCATAGGATGCTGAGATGATGCACAGATGGACTACTTGTGCTCTTTGATTTTGGTATATTTGCATTTACCATTTTCTTTCAGCCTGGACATCCTAGAAACTGGGGACAAACACCCTCCTGACTGTATGCCCTGCACAGTCACTCCCTTCTACAGGACTCAACTGCAAAACTATCAGTGGCCATCAGATTCCCAGGGCCAATCCCTCCTCTCATGTCCTCCAGAGCTTTGTTTATCCCATCCACAGCACCCACAGTGTTCATCATACAACACATTTACCCCACCAAAGCTCCAAAAAGAACAATCAGGGAGGGCATGCAGTCTTTAGACACCTCCAGCATCAAAGACACCAACTGTCTACAGGAGGTCTGTCCACCATCAACACTTGCAGAGTGAACAAAAATGAAACAAGAGTATTTCTGACACAGCAATACAGTCATGTCAGTGGCAAATGGTTTCCTAAGACACCTTCTTAGCCCATAGTGAGATATAGTTTACTAACATTCTGCCCCTCACCCACACATACCACCAATGAGGAACTTAGAAGCTGAGGCAGGGGCTGGCACTGTGGGTGGTAGGTTAAGACTCTGCCTGTGGTACTGGCATCCCAAATGGGCTCTGATTCATGTCCCGGCTGCTCCTCTTCTGATCTAGCTCTCTGCTATGACCTGGGAAAGCAATAGAAGATGGACCAAATACATGAGTGCCTACGCCCACATGGGAGACCCAGAAGCAGCTCCCGGCTCCTGGCTTCATATCAGCTCAGCTTCAGCCATTGTGGTTTTCTGAAGAGTAAACCAGTGGATAGGAGACTTTTCTCTCAGTCTCTCCCTCTGTCTGTAGCTCTGCCTTCTCAAATAAATAAATAAAATCTTAAAAAAGAAAAAAAAGAAGTTGAGGCAAAAGTAAGAAAGGAATCATGGCAGCAGAGGACTCAGGAGAAGACTAAGAGATGGGTGACCAAGAAAATGACTGGAGATATTGACAAGAATGCCCACAAGTAAGAGAAACAAGCTCCCAGGCTTCTCCCCGTTCCTCCAAAGCCCAAAGCCCATAGCCCAGATCCAGACAGCCTGCCAGACCTCTATTTCAACAGAGTAACTGCAATGGGCTCTTTTTTCAGCACACACATACATGTTCACACAGATGTCCTCTAACCTACACATGCCTAGGTACCCTCTAGTCGGCAAACAAGTGACAATGTGCAGATAATCAGAAGCCACAAAGATCTAATTCGGTTGGGAGCCTGAACAAACAAGAAACAATTTTGCAAGTGGCCACAGATGGCTTAGCTTCTCTGCTTACAATGGACACTAACAAGATTTGCCATAACTAATTCACTCTTTCACACCATTACCCTATTCCCCCACCTTCGGAGGGTGGGGAAAACTCCCCACCATGGCCATCTGCATTTTTGTTCCTTTCTAACAGAAAAAGTGCAATGTGTTCATTCACAGTGTATGGATGGGTCCCATTTAAAGTAGTTTAAAGAGGTTTGAGAAGAGATATTGTGATGGGAGCAAACACATGCTGGCCATTTCCCTGAAAGCTTTATTTGGAGAAAGGGCAGAAAAGAAGAAATTTGTCAGATCATGGCCCAGGCTGGAGAACAGAGCATAGAAAGGGAGCAAGCAGAAAAGCACAGACAAAACAAAATGGACTAGTGACCCTATGAGATGAAATTCTTTCCCACCTCACATGCTACAGCTGATTTGAGACGTAAGAAGTAAACCTTGGGCCTACACAGCCAAAGAAACTAGGTGTGATAAAGTCCACTTTCCATATATCCCCCAGGAGAGAAGCTGGAGGGGCACCCTCTGTGCATACTTACAGGTGTCTTTGCTCAAGGCCCTTTCAAGATAGCTTTTCATAAGTGTCAGGAAGATGCTTATGAATTCTTAAGAAAATGAATCAATACATTCTTCTGAAAATGATCTCTTAGTCTCAGAAATCAAGATGTTTGAGGCTGCTCCTTTTTGCCTTCCTGAAGGCTCTCTCAGCCTCTTCAGTGTGATAGCAAAACCAAGGACACTTACACTCTTTACTGGGTGCTGTAGTCAATTCCAGAACTGTTTCTGGGCCTGCTCCCCTCCAATGCTGGCTGTCTCATGATTTCTTCCCCCCTTTCTCCCTTCCCTTGCCCTGCCATGGTGGGAGTGGGGGACTCCATTTCTTTCTTGATGCACTTAGGATAAAACCTCATCTCCCACATCTGGCTTACCAAGGATTCCTCCCACTCCACATCTTCCAGGTAACTACTGCAGGCCAACAAGTTGGGTTTGTTTAACACAACCAAAGCACACTATGAGCAATGTGCCACCTGCAAAGTGATTCAAGCAATCTGCTGGTTTCTTTCTCCTCCTACATAAACCTAGGCTCTCTTCAAGCCTCATTCAAGCATCCCCTCTACCTCCATCCCTTGCTGGCCTCTCTCACCTTCCCTGGACTTGGGCACAGTGCAAGCATCACACTTGGGCCTGACCTCCCTGACACAATGGGAAGGTGGAGGTGTCTCTCAAAGTCAGACGAGTCTGTAGAAATTGGGAATGATGGCTCTGGATTCTTTTACCTGCTTTGAAACCTATGTAATTTCCCTCCCTTTTCATTCCTAGTTATCATTCTTAGTAGGGGTGGATGAATATGTCTGTTTTTTTCTCAAATAAACATGCATTTGCTACCTACAACAGGCAGTTATTGGGAGAATGGAGTCCATTATTTCACTGATGATTAGATAAAATTCATGTTTACAAATGAATGTATCTGATAAACAGATGAACAGGCATTTCTATAGTGATTGGCCAGAATATCATAGTTGGAAGAGTCCAGGATCTTCTTCCTTATCTTCATTTCTAGATGTGACCCCTAGAACAAGAGGCAGGTGAGGAAACACAGAGGTTAGGAGCAGAGACTATGCTTCTGACTTCTCAGGGGTAGGCTCCATCAGACCAGTTATAGTATTTCTCCTCCCAGAAGCTATACCTGCACACACACTGCACACAGCACTGTACACTGCATACAACACTGAACTCTCCCTAACATGCAGAGAAAACTACACTACCCTCTTCAGCTGAGTCCTCCAGGGAAACATGATGATGGCCTCACACAGATACCTGGAGCTCCACTGATGCTCTCTAGATTGGACTTGAACTACTTCTTCATGTATTCATCCCCCCACCCAGCTCTTTGCCACCACTGCCTGCACATTGTGTGCTGTGACTCAGTGTCCTCATAGCTAGGCTATTCTCTTCTGAGAAAGAGAAGATTCAAGGACCACAATTATCTTACTGCATTGAATAAGATGAGCTGAAACAGTCATTTCTGTTCCACAGTTCACGTAAGACAGAGAGGAATCTGCTGCCAGCCTAAAATTGGGAGCAGAGGTCAGCTGTCATTTAGGAATGAAGCCAGAAAGAAAGGTAGGCATCCAGAAGTTCAGCACCTGTGCCTCCCTGGAGGTGGAGAGGGGCAGAGCTGGCCAGCCTGGGGTATCCCCTGTCTGGACCCACCCCCAGCTGCCCCTTATGGGGTATCAGCAGTGGCCTCAATACTAGCACAAAGCTGCCAGCATGCTAGGAGGAACAAGCAGCATTTTTATAAGGGTCTCAGAACCACAGGCCAGGCTTCATTCCACAGGGTCATCTCCATTTCTTCTCTGCTAAGATCACCCGGAATGTTGGAGCCTTCCCAAGACAGCCCCATTCTCCCCCACCCCCAGACCTAGCCATCCATAAGCAGCAGCCACTCCCCTCCCCTCCATCCCAAGCACACACTTTCACTCAGATGCTGTCCTTCTTCTCCTCCCCTTGGCATGAACAATTCTCATATGGCCTCCAGCACTGCACCTGCTGTGCCCCATACCAGGCCTTTCTGGTGTGTTGGCCTCCCTCTACTTCTCAGACTCATGCTTCTGTCTATTCTACTACCTTTCCCAGATTCTGTTCTCTCTGTCCTAATGTGCAATGTGAGAGTCTTCAAGTTTCTTGACAAACGTGTTATTACCTTTTCCTTTCTATGCTGAGTATCTCAATGACAGTCTGTAGATTAAATACATCAACACCATAAAGCCACGTGCATCTTCACGTGGACACCAGAATGGGTACCTTCCACTTAACATCTCACCTTGTTCTCCTTAAATGGATTTGTCTTTCTTCTCAATTAAGCACACACTGTCCCTATCACTCACTCAAAATAATCAGTCAATTACATTGAGAAATCTTTGACATCTTCCTTCTGGGACCCAGTCCATGGAGAAATCTTTCTATCTTGTTTCCTATTTTGATAGCATTTACAAATCAGACAACACTACCCCACTTGGGACATTTAAGGAACAATACCCAGTCGTATCTCCATAGCACTGCCTGACATGCAGTAAGCAATTAGTGGAGAACATATTTATGAATGAACGAAGCAATAAGTTAGTGAGTGACTGCTGCTGAGAAAAGCATGTCCCGTGAGATAATTAGCATCAGCAGGAGCACCCAAAGACCACTCAGGTGTGGTGTGGAACATGCTCTCCCTCTGAGAAGGCATCTTTCTCCTTTTGCAACTTCCTGCTGCTACTTTGGGGCTCACAGCTGCAGGATCTGCAAGCCTAGGTGAAATTGAACTCTGGAGAGGGGTTATGAAAAGGGGTGTGCAGCCCAAGTCAGCTGGGTTGACCAAGAGGGGCCATTCCCAAGCTCATGCCCACTGGTTGCTGTGCCACCAGTCTGTGGACCGCATCCCTTGAAGCACCTCCCTCCCCAAGTCCAGAGTGTCTGTGTGCTGCCTTCTATTCCTCCCTAAGTCTCCTTCAGGCAAGGATTGTTTTCACACATAGATTGAACTAGAAAAGGAAGAAAAAGAGAGAGCATTTAGTAAAAACCACCTTATGTGGTACTTCACGAAGACTCTATTAGATAATTTCAGGAACCCAAGTACATTGCTCAGGGTCCTGGGCCGTAGCATAGCCGGTAAAGCCGCCTTCTGCAGTTCCGGCGTACCATATGGGTGCAGTTTGAGTCTTGGCTACTCCACTTCTGATCCAGCTCTCTGCTATGGCCTGGGAAAACAGTAGAAGATGGCCCAAGTCCATGGGCCCCTGTACCCACGTGGGAGACCCAGAAGAGGCTCCTGGCTCCTGGCTTTGGATCAGGGCAGCTCCGGCTGTTGCAGCCAACTGGGGAGTGAACCAACTCTCTCTGCCTCTCCTTCTCTCTCTGTGTAACTGACTTTCACATAAATAAATAAATATCTTTTTAAAATAAAAGTACATTGCTCAGCCACATTGTGATATTTCTTATGTTACACATGAATAGAAACCTGTCATATTTTAAGAATTAAAATACACACACAGATTTTCACTCACACAGAAAGACACAAACACACCCGCACATATTTTAAGTCACCTGTGGCCTAGAGAGGAAGCAAAAGAGCAAGCTTTGACCTCGAGCTCTGTCTCTCTTTTTGTGTGTTGCTCTTGGATTTGTTTTAGTTTTCATTCCACTCTAGGGGAATCCTCAGGTCTCCCAGTGCTCTTGGTCATTATCCCAGCCCAACAGAGAGAGGAAGGAGAAAATGGGGTGTTAAAGTACAGCTTTACCTTTCCTCTTAAAAAAAAAAAAACAGCTTTACGGATTTTTGAATTTTCACCAATTTGTGGCATGCATCATGCATTTGTTCCCAACTCGTCCTCTCATCACCATAGGGCAGTGAAAAGTGCTTTCCTTTTAATTAAGGTCAAACTCATTACACAGGCCCCTGAGATGGGATGGGTGCATGTGAGGCAAAGGCACACTCCACAGGGTCACAGTGTAGCCTGAGATGGTGGCCACTGCAGCTCCAAAATATGCTAAGAGCTCCACTAATTTTGTGGACTGTGATGGGAAAAAAGGGAAGAAGAGCAAGAGTCTCAGGGTTAAAAGATCCCATAAGCTTTCAGGTTTGAACCAAACTAACTGGTTTCCAGGCACCCAGCTCTTGTGCACCCAGCCCACTTCATAGAGAAACAGAAGGGCTGAGAAAGCACCTTGCTGCAGATCTTCCAAGTTAGGTCAGAAAGTAAGGATTCCTGGCTCCTATCTCAGGTTCAACCAGCTGAGTACTGTTCCAGGAGCCCCAGCCAGCTGCCTCAGAGCTCAGGGCAGGCATCCTGAGATCACAGCTTCCTGGCAGCTTCAGAGACCTAGAGGTGAGTTCCTGGCTCTGTGCCTCATTTTAGTCATCTGTAAAATGGGGACAATGACATCTAGGGAGGGAGAGGAGTTGGTAGACAACAGTGCCAAGTGCTTGGCAATGCTTCCAGCTACTGTCAGTTCCAAAAGGTGGCTGCAGGTTTGACTAGGGGAGCATCTGCACAGTCAGGTGCTTTTCCTTGTGACTCAGGCTGTCCACCAAAGAATGGTTTTCCTATGCCTGACATGCAGCTTATATTCTCCAGAAAGAAACCAGGAGAGATAGGAGGCTGGACA
The DNA here is from genome assembly GCF_964237555.1 of Oryctolagus cuniculus. Taxonomy (NCBI): domain Eukaryota; kingdom Metazoa; phylum Chordata; class Mammalia; order Lagomorpha; family Leporidae; genus Oryctolagus; species Oryctolagus cuniculus. Next base: position 32,690,262 of record NC_091441.1, read on the forward strand.
CCAAGGAAACCCCAAGGACAGCAAGATTTGCCTTTCAGCACACAAGGGACTCTTGGTATGACTCAGGGAACAGGAATAAAGACTTTTGCTAGAAGTGATTTTAATTTTTTGTTTTGTTTTTGGCTTTCTTTTCGTGTTTTCCTGCCCAACCAAGGGATTAACATGTAGGTTCTTAAACAAGGGGGGGGGGGGGTCCCCATTTGCAGCTGACAGCAGCAGCTGTAACCTCTGACTCTCCTGCAGAGTGGCAGGGAATCGAATCAAAAAGAAAAGCAAGTGGACAACCTTTCCTCCGGGAGCATGAAACACAATACCAGCCTTTCGCCAAACCAGGCACACACCAGCCCTGATTGGAGGTTGCCTCAGAACAAAGGGAAATTGGTATTTAAAAAAAAATCTACTGAAAGCCAACTCAGCAGATGGTTTTTTCCTGGGCTCCAGAAGAAGGAGGGGGCAGGTGGGGGTAGGGGTATGATGCTAGGATAACACAACTGCCACTAGGATACAGATGACTGAGAAGTGACAAAGATGGCAAAGAAGACTGACCTCTCACCCCAGAATTTCACAAAGGGCAATTACACCATGTGGCGGGTATCTGGACTCAGAGGCTGACCACTTCCAACCTGCAGCTGTTGTCAGACACAGCCACGTCTGGAGGCTTTATTAAGAGCAGAGGAGAGGGGCCAGGGAAGGGAGATACTGGAGGAAGCAATGGAAAAGTTTAATTAGAAACTGTAGTTTGTTAGCAGTCTACCACAGAGTAAGTATGAAGGCAAGCCTCTTCTACTTCCATCACCCCATAACAGTTGAGAACCACTTAACAGTCATTGTCTCAGATTCTCTTCAGAAGAATGTAGAAAGAAGAAGGAAATTGTAATCCCTTGTTAAAGATGAGAACAGGGATCCAGGAGCCATGGCTTGCAGTATCTGTACTCCTCTCAAGTCTCAAGCCAGACAGTTCTCATGGGACCTTGCTTGGAAGGAGCCCCTTGCTGAATCTCACATTTTTGGTCTGAACCAGGGCACCTCACAACACTCTGTAAATAACTTCTAGATTAAGTCACATTGAGCCTATTATCCCACAGCCCCGTGCTGCGTTGCCAGCCCATCACCATGTATCCTGCCTCACTGGCTGTGGGGAGTATTGAGTGCTTTCAGCAGGGAGGTGCCCATGGGCAGGCCTCGGAAGGAGCTGTGAGTCTTCAGGTTGAAGGTGCAATGCTCAGGTTTACCAACAGCCTAGGATCAAGCAGCGTAAACCACGAGGTAAGGCACTTGGGGCTCCACTGTTGTCTCTTCAGAGATGCAGCAACACAGCTGGAGTGAAATTGTTCAATGACAGCTTCCTACTACTGGAAACCAAGGGGTCTGAGGGTTGGAGTCCTCCACAGCACCTCCACCCCCTATAATGAGCTACAACCCCAGGCAAGCCCTTAAAGACCCTCAGAGCTGGTTCCCTAGTCTATAAAACAGGGAGGATTAACAACTGCTTTACAGAGCTACCCAAACAACAAGCCAGAAAGGGCAGCAGTTGGGTAGATGTGAGTGTGTTTTATACAGGTGCAGGGCAGATGTGGAGGTTGTTATCAGTTGCCCATACCATGATGCGCTATCTGCAACACACATTTGGACAGTTTATTATACTGCCCTGGGTTGTTACCTAACTGTTCTGAGTTCAATTTTTCCTAATAAAATCTGTGTATACCCCCACGCAGCACTTGTGCCACTCACATCATAGAGCCCTGCAGATATCTGCAGGATGTAGATGCCTCCGCTCTGCCCCAGTGTATCTGGACAAGAGCATGGAAACAGTGGCACAATGAAATATTTCAGATATTGCAAAGGAACCAATGCAAAAATATACAAGGCTGAGTAGGCATAAACTGATTTGCTGGAGAAGAGTGCTTTCCATGGAACTATCTGCACTGGCAGGGAGCTAATATGGGCATGTTTAACATCTACATTGGAGAAATTAAATAAGTGAATATTATAGTAAAAGATATAACTCCTGTCCTCAGTGTTCTTATCTGGTCCATAGCTATCATTTACTCTGATGACACACATTTAACAGGTCTTTCATTTAGGTAAAGGAGAACATTATAAAAATGAGAAACCAGCTTCAGAATGGTAGACAGAATCCTTGCCATTGGGAGAGGTATACACTTAGATGGGCACTTGCATTTAACAGTACCTTTCCTTGCTGCCTTCTGTGTAGTCCTAGACCCAAACCATCTGATTAACATTTAACTCACATCTCTGCCTGGAACGGTGGTGCAGAGAGAAGTAACAACACAAACATCAGAATTTGGGCAAAACTCTAGGAATGTAGATTGTAATGTACTGGACCAGCAGAAGTAGCGTAATGTATTACTAAGACGGCCTCCTTGGGTTCACTGAACATGTGAACAGTGTCATTGAATACTTAAGATTGTCAACAAGGGGTGTGCATTTGTCACAGCAGTTAAGACACTGCTTGGGACACTCATATCCCACATCAGAATGTTTAGGTTCAAGACCCGACTTCACTTCTGATTCCAGCTTCCTGCTAATGTACAACGTGGGAAGCAGTGGTGATGGCTTAAGTCCTTGATATTTGGAACCCTACCACTCACATAGTAGTTCTGGGCCCCTGGCTTACATCTGATCCTGCCCCGAGATGTAAGATCTCTATCTTTCAAATAAATTTTTTAAGTAATTTTTTTTGACAGGCAGAGTGGACAGTGAGAGAGAGAGACAGAGAGAAAGGTCTTCCCTTGCCGTTGGTTCACCCTCCAATGGCCGCCGCGGCAGGTGCACTGCGGCTGGCGCACTGTGCTGATCAGAAGGCAGGAGCCAGGTGCTTCTCCTGGTCTCCCATGGGGTGCAGGGCCCAAGCACTTGGGCTATCCTCCACTGCACTCCCTGGCCACAGCAGAGAGCTGGCCTGGAAGAGGGGCAACCGGGACAGAATCCGGCGCCCCAACCAGGACTAGAACCCCGTGTGCCAGCACCGCAAGGCGGATGATTAGCCTATTGAGCCGTGGCGCCGGTCAATTTTTTAAGTAATTTAAAAAAAAAAGATATCACTGCCAGAAAGCTGGCACCGCCAAGGTCACGTCTGTTGTCTACAGCAGAGGTGTCACAATCCCTAAAGGGTGTGCAGGGCCAGTCCATCTCCTGGTACTGTTCTCAGCTTGGTGAACTCTCCCTACCTTCACCTTCGGGGAGGAACACTAACAAAATGATGTTTTTAGCACAGGAACCAAGGTGAACACCATGGAATCTAAGGAGTACCTTTAGAAACTGAAATACATGGGCTTTAAAAGTGATGACTTTAGTGCAGTACAAGAAAGAGCTTTCTAAAACAAGAGATGTTACAACTGTGGGGAGTCCCTCCATGAGGGTTTTTGAACTATAGCCAAATAACCATGCTTCAAGGGTTCTGGAAGATGTGTATTGTTCATTTAAGAGGAATACTGAAACCAAAGTGCTCATAGGCTCTCTGGCTTTCCATACATAATACTGTGGCCCTGGAAGTTTGATCTATGGTGGACTCATCCTTTCCTTTAAACCCAGAACCTCTGTTGTCATTTTCCCCTGTTTGCATTCCTAGTGTCTGATTCTAGCCTGTGTCCTCAGTGGATTTAATTCCTAGTTCTCAGAACCTTTCTGGATCTTCCAGTATCGGCTTCCTTCATGACTGAACAGCACTCCAAACTCAGAATAATATTGAGCCTGTCGGTCACTGAAATAGTAGCAACCAAGTGGAAAGACTGGGGTAGCTCAGGAACCTGATGGTGCAAGGAAGAACTACAAACCCAGATAAATTAGCTTCCACCTCCTTGAGGCCAAAACAGATAAGGATGGAGAGATCATGAAGGGTCCCATTATATACCACAAAAGATTGCCTCTTAACTACACCCGTGATCTACCATAAAAAGCATTTGTTTTAAGTTGGATCTCCACTAAACAAATGAACTAACTGGCCTGACATAAAAGGCTGCTCACACTGCTCATACTCCTGGGCCAATTTATATTTGAAAGGCACAGGGGCCCACCTTGGGAGACAGAGATACTATCTCCTTTTGATGATTTTCTAGTCACCTCATTACCTTCTATCATTCCCTGTGAAATTATTAAAAACTCATGGGAGGCAAAGAAGATCATCTGAGTGAAACACACACACACAAACAAGGTCTAGAAAATGCTCAGATGCAACCTGCAATTGATACTAATGATGATTATCAACTGGCCTCACAGGCCAGATCCCAAAATGGGTACCACTTGGACATTTCAGAGTAAATAAAGACCTCCACTGTTTCCCCTGGTGAAGTTATCGGCTGCTGGAGAGGTGAGGGAAGATGGCTCCAGGAGAGAAGGGCAGGCAGCAATAAACAGAAACAAAAACAAAGGAACCAGGGGCTTCAAAGAAAAACACACATTCAGGATATACAAAAAGGTCCTTGCCTTCCTTGGGCTGGATCCACGGGAATATCATAGAAAATGGAAGAGTCCTCATAGCTGGGTCACCTAATCTCACAGGACTCTGGTTGAACAAATACTCTGGAACAGCAGCCTCCCTCTGCACTCCTCTGGCACCAGGAAGCTCATTGCTTCAGCAGCCAACACCTAATTCAGACTCTTGTGTGCAATCTGTGTGACGTGGTGTGATCAAGGTCCATAGGGATGCTGCATGCCACATCTGTCTACACAACTTCTGGGGACCTGGCTCTGTTGAGCTCCACTGATTCCCCTTCCAAGTCAAGCCACTTTGAGAGCCATACAAGTTGAATCCTTTTCTCCAAAGCAGATTGGCCATGTGCAAATTATAGTGTGAATTTTTAGTTTACTGTAAATAAATAAAATCCCCTAAAGTGCATGGCTTTAATGTTTGGACCTGTGTGTTTCCTGTGCTTCCGGTTGTCAAGAGCCTGAACCCGGAGCCTCCAGTCCAGGCTCTAAGAATCTCCCATCTATGTCCCTGTGGTCTCCCATCCTGACTGCCCTTAGCCAGGGCCAACAGCTTCCTGATCAAAGTCACTCATCTTTAATCAACAAGCAAGGCATCTAGTGATGTCCTGGGATGTTATGCACTGTTGTACTTTGAAGGTAATTTTTTTAACTTAAAGTTGCAACACTCAGTAGTCAAAAGATGGGGTAGGACAGGGCCTAAAGGGATTGTTTCTCTTGCCTTTAATTAAAAAGTTAAAAGGAAAATGTAACTGAAGGTCAACCGGAAATACAAAAATGAGGGGACTTTCTGAGGATATAAAATTGTAATGACAGAGAGGCAAGGATGGGAGTAACTCTATACATGAAGGCAATGTGGCAGCCACTAGGTGAACTTAACTTGTTCCTTTGATACTGGTTTAACATTCATTTGACTCATTCTTTGTGTTCAATGGCAATCTTGGTTTGGCAGATAAATGATCACAGAGATAAAAGACCTTTGAATCATCTCTAAATAAAGACCCACCACCACCATCACCCCTACAAAAGAAAAAAAAACAAATAAAAACAATCTTCAAGAATATGTACTACTAGTAGATGCTGCGTAGGCATGTGCAATAGATGCTGAATTTGTGCCCAGCTAACACAATTCCACACAGCACAAGCCTTCAGGCACCCAGCACCACTGTGTGTCTGCTCTGAGTCTACAGTGAGGAAGTTCTGTGGGTGGTCAGTGACAGAGAGGCCAGGCAAGAACAACAGAAAGGCAGCCTAGGGAGGTCTGTCCTTAGTGCCCCATAGGTACTTTCCATCTTCCCAAAGACACCAACAAGGAGGTGCTGTGTTTCCCCAATTCTCATTCAGTCAGGAAAGGCTTCAAGAGATTAAGTAATTGCCTGAGATCATGCAGAGTGAGCAGGCGGTGGAGTCCAAGTTCAAGGGCAGACATTCTCTCTCCAGGGCATAGAGAGCCCCTTCCTACAACCAGGGGCTCCAGTTCTAATCTACTCTGGAAGCAGGGACTCTTTCTAATGGATCCTGAACCCCTCACCTGGAATTCCATATTACGATCATGCTGTCCACACTTCAGGGAATGAACGACTCAGTTTGAACAGAACACAGTTTTCCTGCTGATAAATCTGCCGATTTATCTTCAAAGGCACAGAGTTCCCCAAAGAACATTCCTTAGGGAAGTCCAAAGAGAAGCTGACTATCACAGCATACCTACACCAAAAGGAAGCAGACCAGCTTCATGCTTTAAACCCAGAGAATCCAAAACACAGGAAGGGGTGGCAGGGAGAACCAAATATTCCCCAAATGCCATCATGGAACACAAGTTTGGAGCATCTCACCACTTTGTAAGTCCAACTCTGACACCTGCTCCCATGATTCCAGCCTTTGACAAGTCGGGAGAAAGGAAACAGTCTGATGATTGAACAGTGGGTCCAAACAGAGGTCAAAAATCTATGTTTATAGTAACTGGTGTGCTCAAAGAGGAAGACTTTCCCTGTGGAACACAATGATTAAATGATTCTTTTTTGGAGGAGGGGGTGGCAAAGATGTATTTGAAAGCCAAGAGTTACAGAGAGAGAGGTTTTCTATCCACTGGTTCAGTCCCCAAGTGACTACAACAGCTAGCATTGGGCCAGGCTGAAGCCAGGAACCAGGACTTCATCCAGGTCCCCAATGTGGGTGACAGGTGCCCAAGCACTTGGGTCATCTTCTGCTGCTTTTCCCAGACCTTTAGCAAGGAACTGGATGGGAAGTGGAGCAGCCAGAATATGAACCAGTGCTCATATAGAATTCTGGCATTGCAGTTGGCAGCTTTACCCACTATGCCACAATGCCAGACCCAAGAACGGTTCTAAAAGCTTCAGTTTTTAGAACAGAAGTAAGAATTTAAAGTCTAAATCCACTATTGCTTTTCCTTTCTTTTCTTTTCTTTTTTCTTTTTTTTTTTTTTTACATGCAGAAACAGAGTCTCAGGAATAAAGCATGTTTGTTGAGATTGTTAATAACAGAGGCAGAGCTGGTGCCCAGGGCTCCCACCTCCCAGCTCAATGTACTTCCCCTCACACCTCCAGCTCAACATATCCAGTGCTTCCTGTTGCACTGGAGAGACTAATACTTTGTGGGAAAGGTCATTCATCACCTACCCATTCTGCTTTTGCTGTAAAATACTGAGGGAAACCTATTAGGGAATAAAACTCCAGGCACGCATAGGGATCTATTGCTTAAAAATTAAGAAACTCTTGGCTGGCACCGTGGCTTACTTGGCTAATCATCCATCTGTGGCACTGGCACCCCAGGTTCTAGTGCCGGTTGGGGTGCCAGATTCTGTCCCGGTTGCTCCTCTTCTGGTCCAGCTTTCTGCTGTGGCCCAGGAAGGCAATGGAGGATGGCCCAAGTGCTTAGGCCCTGCACCTGCATGGGAGACCAGGAGAAAGCACCTGGCTCCTGGCTTCAGATCAGCGCAGCACGCTGGCCGTAGCAGCCATTTTTGGGGTGAACCAATGGAAAGGAATACCTTTCTCTCTCTCTCTCTCTCTCTCTCACTGTCTAGCTCTGCCTGTAAAAAAAAAATTAAGAAACTCTAGAGAGTGAAAGCAAAATTAAACCTGAGGGGATATTTGGCCTTTTGTGGAGAAATGCTGGTGAGACCTGCTCTCCTGAACAGTTTAAGGGTGTTGTACAGAAAGATACTCATACTCTAGGTGATTACAACATTATATTCCCAGTCCCAGCAGAAGGAAGGCAAAGCCCTCAGTCTAACAATACACTTGGGTATGACAGAGAAGGTATTGATAAAAATGAAATCAAGAGAAGAAGACCTATCTCAAGGAGGGTAGCAGGCTCAGGGATAACTCTGGGCATAGAGGACAGAAGCCAGGCAATCTGATTCCTTGCAAAGAAGCCACTACCTACTCACCACTGTTTCCCATAGCCTGAACTTCAACTTCTTCTACAACCAATAAGGCTCAGGAGAAAAATGTACCTCTCCACACTCTCCAGGAAAAAATGGATCAACCCAGAGTGATTCCGTTTCACTGACAACATTTTATGTCTCCCACTCTAAGCTTCTCTGCATCTTTTCACAGATTCCCACCCATCCTCTTGCCCACATCCAAAGTCTGTTGAGTATTCCCGTTACTTACAGAATGAAATCCAAACCTACTTCTGTATTTGATATCCATTACTCTATGTAATCTGATGCCAACTTCACTTTCCATTTACTACACCTGAGAAACCTTTTTTTTTTCTTCTACCTACTTTATGTGTTCGGTGCAAAGACAGTGCTATCTGAGGAATGAGTAAATAAGGGAAGGGCTTATTAGGCTTCCCAAGAGGGGGTAGCGAGAGCTGAGAACAGAATACTCTTTCCACAAACACATGATGCTGGTCATGGTGGGGCTAGGTGGATGAATTCTGAAGGTGTTTCTAGGATTGTGACAGGTACCTGATGAGTATCAGGTGGAAGTCATTGCTGCTATAGGAAATAAGTCCTCCCAGTGGGGTTGGGAGGGGTACATTAAGTCCAAAGAAATAATATAGAAGATACAGTTTCATCAAGAGCAAATACAAATTATGAGCACAATAGAGGAAGATTAATAGGATTTTAGCTCCTGAGGCTTTGCAACTACTCCCCAGCCCCAAATATCCTGGAACACTTAAACTTAGACAGGTGTCAGGATAGGACTGTTACCCCAGCTAGTGTGGGTAAGTATAGAGAAGGCATTCTTTCCTCCCAGAAACCCTTGACTTTCACAGAGTACAATAATGTAGCAACTGGGATACAGTAATGAATCACAGAATTGGCTTCAAACCTTGCTCCTACCAGCTACTGCTCCTATGAAGAAATCTGAGCCTCAATTCCCTCCACTGTAAATAAATAAGAGGACTGTTCTAAGGACTAATAGGGAAAGTGGATATATGCAAAGTAGCTAGAAGGAGTTCTGCCAAGTAGCTTAATCATGTGTGCTTTGTAAATTCATCCTTTTGTTGTTGCTGCTCAAAAATCTCCCTTCAAGCTACATGGCTATGGTTGGATGATGAATAGGTCTTTGGTGTTAAAAGCTTGGTCCCCAGGGTGGTAGTACTGAGACATAATGGGACCTTTAGGAGGTGGGCTGTAGTAGGAGACCCTCGGGTCACTAAGGACATGCCCTTGGAAGGTAGCTCACAAGTGACCCCTTGGGTTCTCATGAGAGGATTTTTATAAAAGCCTGGGTTTCGGAGGAAGCTCCTGGCTCCTGGATTCAGATCACCACAGCTCTGGCAGTTGCGGCCAATTGGGGAGTGAATCAGCAGAAGACTTCTCTCTCTCTCTCTCTCTCTCTCTCTCTTTCTGCCTCTCCTTCTCCCTGTGGGTAACTCCTATTTTCAGATAAATAAATCTTAAAAAAAAAAAAAAGCATGGGTTTGCATCCATTCATTCTCTCTGTTTCCTGGCTTGCCAAGTTATCATTCCTCCTCACACCTTCCACCATCCACCCTGGGGCCTTAGCCAAGGCCTGAGTCATACCATGTGGACTTACAGCCTCCAAAACTGTGAGATCAACAAGCCTCTTTCCTTCCTAAGTATCATGTCTCTGCTATTTCCTTGTAGTAACTAGAGGCTGACTAATACAATCATGTAGAAATTATCATCTCCATTTGATAGATGAAGAAACTGCAGCTCCAGTAAGATTATACTCTATTCAACTCACAAGGGCAGGGGATGTTAGACTATCTCTCCACAACCCATGCCCTGATTCACTATATGGAGTCTGTCTACAACTTCCGGCCCTGGCTCCCACTGCTGACCCCAGGTGGGTGCTCCCTAACTCCCTCAGTTCTATGGAAAGAGAAACTGCTGGGCTCTGCCAACTGGGAGTCTCTTCATAACTCTGCTGCTGCTGCAACATTTCATGCTCTTTTTCTCATCTCATCTCCACATTCTCTTTCATTTTTATTGAAGGACTTAAAGGGAGCTAGAGGACGTGTAAATTATTATATCACTTACTTGAGTAAGTTTAAGATACAACAATGCTGATCCTCTGATAAAGAACAAGTTACCTGGAAGAAGTCCAGGTGTAGAGTGCAATCTTTCCAAAGGACAGTTCTAAAGCCCAAAGTATGTTCTGAGCTCTCCCCTTAGTCCCTACTTCCTACCAAACGCTGCTTTCACACCTCTCATGAATCCATTCATCGTAACCTCTCCCCAAAATAGCATTTCCATTCCTATCCTTGTTTCATATGGAAGGAAGACTTATCCCCTGGTTAGAAAAATCCATACAGCCTAGTGCCAAGTGAAGTGGCATTTTCCTGGGTCTCTCCACTCAGGGGCCCACACTCCCTGACCATCTAAAATGCCTCTCCAGTTTGGAGGGTTAGTCCTAGATTTGAAATCTGGGAGAAACCCCTTGAAGATGCCAGAAATATCACCCTCTACCCTAGAGCAGTAGAACATGTCTAACTGGAGTTAACCTAGCAGAGCCTAGTGTGTGATACATAAGCCATGCTACCATTTTCCTACAGAGCTTTCTTTTTTAAAAAAACCAATGAAAAAGAAAATCATTTGGGATCCAATATAAGCTGTCTTTGCCTGAGGCTGTTAAGCAATGACTTGAACAAAATTAATTGGTTCACTTAAAAAGAAAAAAAAAGCACATAATGTAACACCCAGTTCCCCTGGCCTCCAAACTTGCAGGCTGAATTATTAAAAACAAAACAAAATAAAACTCTGTTACCCTGAAATTCGATGTCCTTACCCTACCTTTAAGGTCATGAGTGTATTTTCCTAAGGGCCAACTAGTCAACAATTTAAGCTTAGAGAGCCATAGCACCTCTTTCAGGATCACTCATCTCAGCCACTGTAATACAAAAGCAGTCATATACAAAATGTAAACAAACGGATTTGGCTCAGCTCCAATAAAACTTTATTTATGGGCACTAATATTTGAATTTCATTTAAGCTTCATGTGTTACAATTTTTCTTTTGATTTCTTCCAGCCTCTAAAAATTCAAAAACTATTCTTTGCTTGTGAGCTTTACAAAAACAGGCAAAGGACAGGACTTGGCTCCAGGCTGCAACTGGCCAACCCCTATTCCAAGTAAGCACTTACATTCAAAGGACTTCCAAGTAGGAGTCTCCACAACCACAAGTAGCAACTCCATAAGTCTCTGTCCTAGCTCCTATCCTAGGTTCTGATTCTGATGTGCACTTCTTCAAAGAGTAGCTGACCTCATTTAAAAAAAAAATCCACAGGACTTGATTTCAGGGTTGGATGCTGATCTGTCACTTACAAAATGCCATTCTCATTCTTTCTCTATCCTTGACCACATACTTTCCATTCATACAAATAAGTACATACTGCAAGTTCATGCCACTTAACTCTTCCACACAAATTTTTCACCTCTCAACCTCAGCGACAGCTGTGGCTTACTCTCTGCTTGCAAAAGAACAGGAATTAGAGGAGTAATAAATTAGCATTTTAATCCAATAGAGATCAGAGAATGTTTGTTTCATATATCAAATATTTAAGATTCCTTGCTGATAACTTTATTCATTCATTTCTGGAAAGTAACAGCGCTAGACATGAATAGATGTAGGAAGGATGGAGATGTATAGTAGGAAGCAAGCTTCTAACTATTAAAGTTTGTAGGACTTTCCCATCACAGTCATCATCAAACAGCAATGTGGATTCAGTTTCAGTCCTCCTTCCATTATGCACCTTCCAATTGCTGAAGCATGGAAATGCATACCTGACAAATCACAAATTCAAATAAGTGATTTCACCCCTCTCTCAATAAAGGTCCCAAAGGGCACCTGACTTCATGGGTGAGAATGACCACCTATAATTTCTGATATGAAAACCAAAATCCACTGCACATTTTAGCTTCAAAATCACACCCCATGTCACAAATTCCAAAGCATTATTCCAGAGTAATTGCAATGGGCAGATGGCTATATTTGGGAATAATCTGTGGCTTCAGGGAAAAATGAGACCCAGTCAGGACAATTTGTTCTCATTTTAGGGAAGTGAATTTAGGTTTTCACACTCAAAACTGTGGGCTACTACTCATATCATGGCTAAGATCTAGGATTGAGGGAAACAGTTACCAGAGTTTTCAGGACCACCCAGCCCCACAAAAATTCATCAGCACACAAAGACTCAGCCCCACAAAAATTCATCAGCACACAAAGACTGGCCATCTCAGGAGCCAGTGACAAGGGCATTCATTCTCAAAGCTGAAGAGATCCAACTGCAAGCCAAACTTTATTTCCAAGTTCCACATGATTTGATCTATTGTATTTTCTAGTAAAAATCTCCTGTTTTCTGTGTATGTTAAGAAAACCTTTGATTAGAATCCAGAAATGCCTGTAAAGTTGTCATTGGAGGGAGAGAAAAATATATCCTCTTTGCTCTGGCAAAACAAGTCTGTTTTCAAAGGTTCTTTGTGACCCAAAATGTTAAAGTGAGCTAACCACCTGTTCAAGTTTGCCTGGAAGTGAGGGGGTTCCTGGATGCAGGATTTTCAGTTTTGAAACCAGGACAGATTTACTGGGCAAATGATGAGAAGTTAGTCACTTGAGAAAGTTTCTTCTAGCCCACATTTTTTAAATTTTAAATGCAACAAATCAGCCAAAACATCTGGCATGAGGAACGACCCAAGCCCCATACCAAAAGCAAAATTATTCCTAGTGGTTTCATTGAAAATGTCTATTCCACAATTGAAGAAGCCATTGGTAACAGAAACATTACACATTATCTCTGTGCTTTACAGGAGATCGGATCATCTATCCGAGCCATTTTAGCTAATCCACCATGGGTAGAGCCCAAACAAATGATCAAATGTAAAGAAATGAAAGCCAAAAACTGATTAACTCCTACAGCCTAGAACCCCAAAACTGTTAGCAAAAAGACTTCTTTTTCAGAACATTCCCAAGTCCCAGGGATTGTTGATGACAAAAATTAAGCTTCCTATTCTAAGTCTTCTACTCTCCTGGCTTAGTAAAACACCCTTACCAGGAATGGAGGACACTGTGACTCTTCAGATGCAAAACAAATGTAATGAAACATAGATGCCCTCATTCCCAACCAACTGACAGCACCAACCACCTCTCTAGTAGCTTCCTACATTCATGTTTGACTTTCAGGAGAAGGACAGTCAAGCAAGTTCATCTGATACCCAATCTTAAAAGTCTATGATGTGTTGGACAAGATTCAGGCCAATCATCTGCCCCTTTTCTTTCCCCTTTTTGAGTTCTGATGTTCATCAATTGCCTTCACAACAATGATCTCTCAGCCCTGTAAGAGCCTCAATTACTAAGAAGACGGACTTCCTTAGTCAGGGGAATGACTCATCTTAGAAAGATTTACAGTACTGATGATTAAAACCAAGAGCAGGTTTTAACAGTTCTTCACTGCTCTGATTGACCAAATTTTTTCAACTTGTCACTGACAATGAGAATGAATGCAAATATTAAAGCCCCCCAAAATAAGATAGAAAACTTAAAATGTTGTTACAGATTAGCTGATCCAACCAATTGCCTGCTATAAAATAAAGAGCAACTCTCTAGCTTTGTAATCCAAGTAGCTATGTTTTTAGGTGAGTAGATGATACAATAATAAATGAAAGATTATAGCAAACTTATATCTGAGCCATTTCTTCTGCAGGCCCTAAATATTTCACCAAGAAGATTGGTAAATTAAAATTAAATAAGTATTATGCAAATTGACCTTAAAAACTTAGGGATTAGAAATGGTAAAAACAGAGAAACAAACAAAAAAATCTGAAAGATGCAGCTTCCTACCTTCTTTTTGGAGTGGCTTCTTTCTTCCTCCTTTGTAGTTTTGCTATTTTTCCCAGCTCGGGACACCTTCTGGTCCCCAGACTGCTTGATGGTGATCTTGATCTCAGGTGGGCATATATAGTTCTCCAAGTTCTTTGGGGGTTTCTTAGCCCGCTTTGTTGTTTGAATCTTCAGCTTCAGACTCCCCTCAGTGAAATTCGCCTCCTTGATGGAAAACTCCTGCTCTTCCAGGCCATCTCCTGCCACCCACTTCTCACTGTCTGCATTGGAGTTGGAATCCACGTCCCGCCCTGAGCCCAGTTCATCCTCCTCCTCTGGCTCCATGCGTTCTCCACCCACTGGGATCCCTTTTCCAGGTCCTGCAGTGGAGAGCAAAGGTTCCCCTGAACAGCCAGGAGCAGCAGGGGGCTTGGTGGAGGAGACAGGCAGGAATTCCGAATCGCCCCCTCTTTGCCGGGAGCTGCTTAAAATTTCCCTGGACTCCATGACAATCACACAGTCTTCAGGAGTTCTCAGGAGGGGAAAAGAGAGAAGGGAAAAGGGAAATGTGAGAAGAAAAGATGCCCCAAATTCCAAGAACAAAGTGGTCCAGCTGCTGGGTTCAGAGTCCCAGGAATGGAGACACGGTGAGGTGTTCAGAAGACATCAGATCTGCAACTGAGAAGAAGAGACAGCATTAGTTTTTCAGGAAAGAAAATGACTACAAAAGTTACTCAATCTAAGCCCCAGAAACTCCTTTCCACTTATCCAAGGTATCAGAGAAACGAGCAACTGATGGGAGGAAACTCTACAAGAATATGTCACCCAAACTGGGTGACACTGGCACAAAGGGGGAACACACTCACACATGCATTCATAATCGACTATCATTCATTCTTATAGCTGTGGGCACAAGAAGAAAGATAAGAGGAGCAAGTTCTCCAGTCTAGAAACAAGCTAGAGGTTTCTTACTGAGAAGCCACAGCCGGCTGAGTCACCATCAAAACCAACCATGACGAAAGAGAAGTCTGAAGTGCTGATGCTCAGGTCTGTGGGAACTACATTTGGTTGGCTTTTTGCACCACTTCTCTCTCCCATGTGAAAAGCACTTTGCAAAGCTAAACACAGCCTCCGACCTGCCTCAGCCAAGCTCTCCACTCCCTCAGAGGAAGGACACTTAGCTGACCACTGAACTTTATCACCTTTCATCATGGATTATTTCAATTATACAAAGAAAGTCTTCCCTCTATTTCTGAAAACAAATGCAGAGCTTAGGTGTGAGTCTTGAAAGATGAAAACATACCAAAAAAATCAAAAACAAAAAACAAAAACCAGTTCAATGTGAAATCACTTAGAACAATGTGATTAAACAGACTTGAAAAATGTTTCTATGGATACAAAAGAAAGATATTTAATCCTTTCCAATTATTTTGATGAAAATAGCCATTCTAGACAGTTTTAATTCCCTTTCTGGGTCCTTCAATGGCATAGCATTATGACTACATAACAGCAAAAGGGAAAGACAGAGAGAGAGAAGGAGCATTTTACAGGCCTTTGCAAGTGCTGGGAGTTCCCCCAGGATCCTGGTTTCTGCTTTCCTCCAGATG
Organism: Oryctolagus cuniculus; assembly: GCF_964237555.1. Taxonomy (NCBI): domain Eukaryota; kingdom Metazoa; phylum Chordata; class Mammalia; order Lagomorpha; family Leporidae; genus Oryctolagus; species Oryctolagus cuniculus. Next base: position 32,705,574 of record NC_091441.1, read on the forward strand.
AGAAGAGAAAAATTAGCTTCTAAGCCATCACAGGATCAGCTAACTCATCTTTTACCCTTAGTCCTGTTATTCCCAATTTTATATGCATAATTTTCAAAGAGCAAAGAAAATCCAAATGCCATTCTGTCATTCTCGACAGAACACCTACAGCCCAAGACTGTAAAAAACCGCAAGACATCTCACTCTTCCACCTTGGGCTGTTGCTTAGATCACACTCACACCTTCTCAGCTGGCTGGGCATCCAGTGAGTTTTCCAGCAGAAGACATCACTGTACATCTGAGGTTCCTGCTTTCAAGCCCATTGGTTTAAAGCCTGGGAGAGCAAATGTGCCCATTAGAAAATGTCCAGCGATGTTTGCAAAGTTACATTCAAAACACTCAGGAAGCGGAAACCAGAAGACAGAGCATGTGTCTGCTCCCTGTAATATCAGCACATTTGTAGCTGATGCCCATTGAGGAAGCTAGCCTGCAAGACACCCAGGACTTCAACACAGACCCCACTTCCCAGAGAAGCCTTCCAGTTAATCTGGCACCTGGAAACTGCTCATTCCTGCAGAAAGATACACTTACAAATACTTCCACTTAGAGGCAAATCCAATTAATATCGCTTTTCTGGAAGAAAAGAGGCCACCTTTGTGAGAGTCTGAGCATCTTCACTGAAGCTGATGAGCAAACACTGAACACTCCCTGTGACCCAAGCTACCAAGAGGACAAAGTCCCCACTTGGGAGTAGGACTGAGCAGTTAGTTTATCAGAATCCTAATGTTTCTTTTAGCTAAGATTCTTGAAGCCGGCATTGTGGCATAGCAGGTAAAGCTGCTACCTGCAACATCAGCATTCAATATGGGCACCGGTTCTTGTCTTGGCTGCTTCACATCCAATACAACTTCTTGCTAATATGCCTGGAAAAGCTGTGGAAGATGGCCCAAATGCTTTGGGTTCCTGAAACCCACATGGGAGACCTAGATGAAGGCCCTGGCTCCTAGTTTTGGCCTGGCAACTCGAGCCACTGCAGCCATCTAGGACATGAGCCAGTGGATGGAAGATTCTCTCTCTCTCTCTCTAACTCTTTCAAATAAACAATTCTTACTTAAAAAACATTCTTTGTCTCCTCTAGACTGATCTGCTCACCTGCCCAAATTTCTTGTAAATTTTAAAAACTCCTCTCCAAGTTAGCATTCACTGAGACCTCTCTTGCCAGTGTCAGATGTGGCACTAGCTGTGGCAGACATGAGGATGCCTCAGAGCATGGCCCTGCTTGTCAACGTGTAAGGTCAAGCAGGCCTTTCTCAGACTGCACCCAGCTCCATCTAAACTTGCATGTCGTTTTTCTTAGAGCACAAATGTGCAGGGTGTATTCTTTTGGCAGAGATCTCCAAGGTTCCATTTTATTTCCCTAGTTCCTACCTATAATGTTAGATCAGGACAAAAGGTACACAGAGTTTCCATTAGAAGTTCCCCAAAAGGACTGGCACACCCATTATCAGAGCATAGGTTCCAGTCCCGGCTGCTTCATTTTCGGGAGCTCTCTGCTAATGTGCCTGGGAAGGCAGTGGAAGATGGTCCAAGTGCTTGAGCCCTGCCATCCAATATGGGAGATTCAGATGGAGTTTTTGGCTCTTGGCTTCAGCCTGGCCATGGCTGACATTCTGGAGAATGAAGCAGTAGATGGAAGATCTCTCCCTACCGCTCCCTCTCTCTCTGTAACTCTGACTTTCAAATAAATAAATAAATAAGTTTTTTTAAAAAAGTAAAATGTCCTAAACTAAATCCATCTGCACCTCCAAACCACAGTAGGACTATGTACATGGTAGATCTAATAATTAAATAAAAGAGATAAGTTCTCAACTGGAAATGAATGGATGAAGGTATGAAGTACATGTATTACTAACTTAAAACTCAAGTAGTAAGACAGTCACAAAAAAAAAAAAAAACCAAATTCAACAATTTTTGGTTCAGCATTATGGCACAGTAGGTAAAGCCACCGCCTACAATGCCAGCATCCCATATGACTGCTGGTTCAAGTCCCTGTTGTTCCATTTCCAATCCAGCTCTCTGCTAATGACCAAGAAAAGCAGCGAAAGATGGCCCAGGTGTGTGTGGCCCTGCCACCCACATGGGAGACTTGGAAGGAGCTCATGGCTCCTGGATTTAGCCTGGCTCCGTCTCTCCCTCTCTCTCTGTAACTCTGACTTTCAAATAAAATAAAATATATTTTTTAAATCTACATTTTTTCAGGTGAACATTTTGAATGAACTACTCAAGTAAACGCTGTTCCCTCAACAGTATCCCATGCACAGAATCCTTTCTGCATGAGTGTTTATAGAGAATTTATTCTATCCTCTTCCATTGATCAGTACATACAACTGATATTTCCCAAATGTCTGTGGCATGAAGGGATAAATGAACAAATGAGTAAAAAGATTCCAAGCCCCCCCTCCCACCCCCACATTTCCAAGGCCATGCTCAAGTCTTCACTTCTCCCTGGCAATGTTTTGTGAATTCTGGACAACCAAAATCCTTCCCTGCCTAGTTGAAATTGCACCCAACTGTATCATTTGCCACTAACCACCAGTCTTGCATTGTTTCCACGATGTTTTGGGTGCACAAATCTTATTTTCCTAAGTCAACTACAATGCAGTACCAGGTTAAGACCAACTCATTGTACAATGCTTACATCTGCTTCAGCATCCCAGTCAGGGACGAACACTTGGAGGACTTCACAAAGTTCCTTCTAAATGAAGAATTCAGCTTTTGAGAGGTATTCAAGATCCCGTGGTTCAAATACTCCAACTGCAGCTCCACCCACCCACTCGGGCGACCCTTGCCCGATCTACCATGTGTCCCTCACCTTAGAAAAACAAAATGGAAAAAAGCTTTCAAAAGCAAAGAGCAAAGAAACCTAACCTGTCTGTTTACTTCACCAGCACACAAAGCTGTTGTTCTACTTCAGCTTTCTCTCCAGCACATACCTATAACCTCAAATTCACTGCTCAATTTTTTGGTGAGTGTGGGAGACAACCACAAAGCCCCTTGTGATGTACCCCTGCCAACACACGTGTGAGCCCACGCACTCGCTCACACGCAGAAAGTTGAGGGAGCTAGGGGAAGGTGAAAACCTGTTGCCCTGTCACATTCCAGCAGTCAGCTACTCCTCCTGAGGGGGCGGGAGCACAATGGACACTCTGTACTTGGCTCAGGCCTCCGGTCTAACAAAAGTTAACCCTTGCATGGGACAGGAGGCAAGGAGCAGAGATGACTGAAATAAAAGTTGCTTAGGAAAGTTCTGCCCAGCAGGCCCTTTGGAAACAGAGGCAATGGCCTCAAAAAGAACACAGAGGCAGGAGCATAGAAACTGCCTTTGCAGTGCACAGCAGTGAGATGCTAGACCAAGCACTCTGGTCCCTTGGGCCAGGGTCTCTTCCATGCTCAACACTATAATGTAACATTGTCTACACCTAGGAGACACTTCAAAGGGCATAGTCTGAGTCTACAGCATCATTTGGCAACCTTCCTTGGCTACATGTGCCTCATACCAAAATGAGTCCCAAAGAGTATATCCAAGAATTTTTCTTGGTCTACAACAAATTCTCAGGGTTGACACTCTGGCACAGTGGGTTAAGCTACCACTTGGGACACTAGCATCCCAAATCAGAGTGTATGTCTGAATCTCAGCTGCTCTGCTTCCAATTCAGCTCCCTGCTAATGCCTCTGGGAAGGCAGCAGATAATATCACAAGTGCCACCCATGTAGGAAACCCAAGTGGAGTTCCTGGCTCCTGGTTTTAACATGGCCCAGCTTTGCCTGATGTAGCCTTTTGGGATTGTGAATCAGTAGATGGAATATTTTCTCCCTTTCTCTCCCTCAAATAAATAAACCTTTAAAATAAATTCTCTTCCTGCTGCTATCTTAGAGCTTGATGTAGTTGCAAATTATGGAGGCCCTCAGTAGGGCTCCATTGGTATTCAGACTTTTCCCAAGCCCGCCACATGCTTCTGACTGCTGCAGCCTGAGAACCAGTGTCTGGGTTTTGCCTGGTCTAGGCTCTTATCCCATCTAGGGTCTTGACCATGAGCTCCTATAATTCTGAATTTCAAGGTACTTCTCCTAACAGCAGTACTCTGAGCCTCTTGAGGGCAGGTATCAGTTGCATTTTGTCCATTTCTCTAATCCCAGTGCCTAACCCAACACCCAACACATGCTGAACATTCAGAAATGTGGCTGACAGAATTAATAAATGAATAGATCAACTGAAGCTGGGCTTCCCATCATTGGCTACTTCTCCTATCCACCTGGCTCCCAAGGCACAATTTGCATGCAGGACATCATCAGCCTGACTGTGCTTTCTAAAGGGTCGACATTGAAAAACTAACAAAGCCCTTTATATTTTCAATGGGAGTTAAAATATGTGAATCTTGGGACTCACTCTGCCACTTGGGAGTCCTCATAGGCCTTATTCCAGCCTCAGTGTCTCAACAAAATGGTAAAAATGAAATCTTCCTGACCTACTTCACTAGGTTATGTTTATTATTTCTTCATTTTTATATTAATTTTGGGTTTTGTTGGTAGTTCTGGTGCCCTACTGCACAGTATGGTGACCAGTGACAACAATGATATAGTATATATTTTTGGGAAAACTAGAAGAGAGGATTTTATATGTTTTTACCATAAAGAGATTAAAAATGTTTGATGGAACAGATATATCTACCCTGATTTGACCACTATACAGTGTATTCATATATCAGGACATCACATGGCACCACATTAATACATTCAACTTTTGGCCGGCGCCGCGGCTCACTAGGCTAATCCTCCGCCTAGCGGCGCCGGCACACCGGGTTCTAGTCCCGATCGGGGCGCCGGATTCTGTCCGGGTTGCCTCTCTTCCAGGCCAGCTCTCTACTGTGGCCAGGGAGTGCAGTGGAGGATGGCCCAGGTGCTTGGGCCCTGCACCCCATGGGAGACCAGGAAAAGCACCTGGCTCCTGGCTCCTGCCATCCGATCAGCGCGGTGTGCCAGCCGCAGCACGCCGGCCGCGGCGGCCATTGGAGGGTGAACCAACGGCAAAGGAAGACCTTTCTCTCTGTCTCTCTCTTTCACTGTCCACTCTGCCTGTCAAAAAAATTAAAAACATAAAAAAATAAAAAAATACATTCAACTTTTATGTATTTGTGTAAAAATTAACTACAAACCAGAAAAGTATTAATTACCTAACCTGTGCACCTCATGGGATCTTGCCGACAGATCTCACAGATCTAGGAAGGGTCATCTGTTTCATCTGGGACGTTTCCAGATTCCCCCCACTCTTCACCCTGTGTGTGACTCGGCTCTACATTCAGCATATCCCCACAACACCAGGCACTTCTGTCATCTTCACACGGAAAAGGCATTAGGCTGACATATAACTCTCAGGTCAGAACTTTTTGTCTCCTAACTCTGTAGAATGTTTTCTAGCACTTACACTAACAGAAAACAGAGGCTAGATACATTGCGCATCCTATGTGGACGCTTGAAGATTGTCTTCTCCATTACATTAGCATTTTATTAATGACAAAATAAGTATTGTGTGACTCTATCTCCCTTCAGTTTTCATGGAACAGGATGAGCCTTGAGGATCTACAGATGCAGGTGATCCCAAGTTCTGGAATGTTCCCTGGAACATTCCCTCTGGTTATTTATTCCATTCAATAATTCTGGCTTCTAACTTTTCCTTGTAGTTACATGTTGAGAATTCTCATCTCTGTTTTCCATTTCTATCATTCTTGCTCCCACTAGTGTCATTTATTCCTTTTGCATTGTTGGAGAGCACACTTTCCGAAATACATTCTACTATAGCAACTTGATTCTATTTTCCACCAGTCCTTCATTTTACTGACTCCATTGTGGATTTCTGGTTTTGCGCATGTACGTCTTGTACCCTGCAATCTTCGTTGGCTTCGTTCCTTCTTGCATCTGGCTCTGATGTCTTTCATCTCAGCATGCACCCTCCTTGGCCCTTCATGTTCCTGTTCCACTGGGTCATGTTTCTTATTGAAGATGTTGGACAACTTTCTATAATTCTCATTTGGCTGTTATAGTAGATAATGTTCAAGATAATATTAATTTTACCTTATTTTGACTGCTCTTCAGTCCTCATGTTGGATTCTATCTCTTTTCTGCTGTCTTGATGATAAGAACTAGAGGAAATATTGGACTGATTTTAATCTATCTCCCATCTATTGTGAAGTGAGTCAAATCCTCCTCTTACAGCTGTTGCCATTGTTAGGGGTTAGCTCAGCTCCAAGGAACAGAAACAGGGGTATGCTACGACTAGCCCTCTGGACTTATGACTTCCCAACATGTATACCTCTCCCCCAAATCACATCCAGTGGCTTTAAGTTGGTAGCTTGAAAATTGGCAATGGTGGGAATGCTTATACCACGGAAATCAGCATACTTTGCAAATCAGGGTTTAAAAAATCTGGAGAATGGGGTGTTAAGCATTTATCAGGACACCACTGATAGCAGACATTCATTCACTAATATTTTCCTGAGTGAAAAGGGAGTTAATCTATCAGATTCTTTAAACTCAGAACTGAAATCTACAATATGCACAGTGATGAAGATTTCTTCATGCCTATTTAAGAACTTTATTTGATGAAGTAAATTTTACTCCTCCCAGAGTGAATGTCCTCATGTCCATTCTCTGCTACATTTCCAACTCATTCTTGCCCATTGGTTTCTGAGAGCTGTAGCCTTTGAGAATATGTAGAATGATGTGGGGGAAGGTATAAGCTTTAGTTTTTGTTGCTAATGCAGTAGATCTGATGACTTTCTGTTTTTCTAGTTGACAGAAACTGTGAATTTCTGATCTAAGGGGGCAAATGGTGCAAAAGGATGGAGGGTGGCCCTACCTGGTTACAGATAAGTAAACAAACATATTTTTTACCCAGTTTCATCAGTCTGTAGTTATAAGAATCCCTTGTAAGATTCTGGCAACAGACTGATTGACTTTGGCATTGAGGGTGGTTTTTTAATTCATTTTTCTCTATGTCTTCTACAGTACTTAGCGGGGAGTCACTATGGTTTTCCACGCAACTTTGCATGCACCTGGACTTGTCATCCTACCCCTTTAAGTGAATGACTCTTCAAAAGTCAGGATAAGGCCAAACATTTCTTCTCTAATCTTAACTAACCAAAACAAAACTCCCTGCTTTGTGCCTTTGCAGCACTGAATTTTTCTTTCCTAGTACTTAGTTTATAATACATGCTTGTGCCACCCTTGATTTTAGCTCTGCCCCCTTCACTAGATGGTAAGCCATTGACGGTTAGGACCTGTGTCTATTGTATTCACCATGGTGTCTCCAGAGTCTAGCTCAGTTTCTGTTACATGGAGAGACACTACAAATAATCCATATAGTGAACATTGAATGAGAGGCTGTGTCAAAGGCCAGCCAGACACCATTTGACTCAGGTGTCTTTGACTCTTGAGTAATATTTCTTAAAATCTTTACTTCTGCAGAAACACCCAGAATAAATGCTCCATAAACACTGGCAAATTGATCAAGTGACCCAACACCTACCCAGTTTTCAATCAACTATGGCAAAAGCAGCCCTACACCACAGTTCTCTCACACTGAAAATATATCAGTGGCCTACAGCAAAAGACAAAGCTTCTACTGGATGGCTTTTTTGAACTACTAAACATTTGCATAATTCTTTACTGATCACATTTACCTCCGCCGAGAAGCATTCTCTGAGTCCTTATCCACCACATTCTCCAGCAGCACCTCATGGGCTGCAGATCACCCAAGCCCACTGATTTGTCCAACTATGTTTCCCTATTGGTGCCTCTGGCTGGTCTGCCCTTTCTCCTTTCTCCAATGGATTAACTCTAAGGTACCTTTCAAGAACCGGCCCAGATTTCACCTACTCCATGTAGACTGGCCAAGCATCCATTTCTGCTACTTTCTCTGAATATACTGAAAACAGATATACACACATAGTCTTGCTCTTACTTCCCTGGGCATTCTAATATCCAAGCATTTGGCAAACTGTATTTCAGTAATTCATTTACTTGTCTACCTCTCCTACCAGAGAAGAAGCTCCAGAAGGGAAGTAGCTGTGTATTAAATGTGTCTCTACACATTTCAGGGCATCATGAATCCATAGAGTAACTGGCCAAGAGAAACTGTCTCTCCTTGAAAAGGAAAATGGAAGTATCATGGATTTTATGTCACAGGTTTAGCTTACTTAGCCTCGTTCCCATCCAGTAATTGCACTCTTGGGAAACATTTTTAATCTTTTCAAGTCTCATTTGGAAATTGAGTAATAATCCTACCTTAAGGGTTGTTTTGAGCAGTAATTGAAGATTAAGTGAGATAATAATTATGAAAAAACATACTGGAATCATCTTAGTAAGTATTCACTTTTTTTGATGTTGTTAAACTTGATTTGATCCCATAGTGTGTGTCACTCAAGTCAGCATTTGTCTAAGTACTTCCTTCTCACAGATCTCAGGTAAACCTCTGAAGAGGGACTGGAAACCAACCTCCTGCATCTCCCTACACAATGGGAAGAACATACAACTAGTTTAATGTCTACCTGCTAACTTGAATGCTTTGCAGTCATTTTAGTATTGCTATGTCCCTGTTCCCAGTTTGTTTGTGTTTAAGAGAACATACCATTGGGTTCACTCAGTAATTCCAGACTCAATTCCTTGCTCTGTCATTTGTATTTGGTTGACCTAAGACAAGTTCCTTTTTCTACCTGAGTCTCCCTATCTTAATTCTTAGAATGAGGAGCTGGGATGAGATGAGTTCTATGGCCCCTTCCTGCCCCTACTTTACTAGGTACTAAGTCTTGTCTCCTTAGCCTGACAATCAGAAGGCATTCAAAGGTGGGGCTGGGACCTTCCACCACTTTACAAGATCCTGTTGGCTCTGAAGCTATGCCCAGCTAAGTTGGCTGAGTTGAACACTAAGCCACACATACAGCATCAGTCTCCATGCTTGGGAATCTCCATGACAGGAAGGGAACCACAATCAAACTGCTGGGACTTGAGGTTGGGCACACTGTCTCTTAATCAACTGTTCCAGTTCTGGCTGCAAAAATAGTGCCTCCTTTGGGAGCCAACAATACAGCACAACAACATGAGTCTTAGCCCTGTCTCCCAGGGAAATATCTCTACGGTAATGGCTAGGCCAATCCTCAAGGCTGCGGGCTGGCTCTGGCTTTGGTACGACTTGTTGCCTGTGTTCCTCAGTGCTATCAGTGCACTCTCATAGTGTAAGAGGATGCAAATGCAACCAATGCCCTTTACGGTCATTATCAGATTAATCCATATAACAGCCCCATGGTGCAGGAGAGCCTGTCCTCATTTTACAGATGTGGAATGAAGGTCCAGTATGGTTAATAATTTGCTCAAGGACACACACCACCTGTGCCAGATCCACAGTACCCACAGTCAAATCCAGGCCTGTATGATTCCAAAGCATCTTACTCTCACATTAAGATGCCTGCTTTTTACCAAAACCTCATGGTTGCTCTATCTGACTTCCATGTAACTTAACCTTTCTGGGTATCACATTGCCCTTTCTATTCTCTTCACAGAATCTTGAAAGGAGAATAGTAAAAAAATATATTAAAAATAATGACAGAAAGGTTAAATATGGTAGACTTGTAAGAAATTATTGTGATCATAATATTTACTGTTCAAGTAGGGCAGACAGATCCAGATGATATAGAAAATGATCCCTTTTACCTGTATCTCATATGCTTTAATTTACTTAAGTTTGTTATCTTAGTTAGTTTCATTTACTGATTTAATCCAGAAATGTGCATGTTTTATAGGTAAGAAAACAAAAGTTGAGGGTCTTATTGAAGCCATGGATAGAGTCCTTTCTGACTCTGAATGTTATTTGAGCCACAATGTCACCAATCTCCCAACAGCTAACATTTATGGCCACTTACACTGCGGTCCTCCACTACACTGTAAGTTGGGGATGCAAATGACAGACTAATTTGAAGGCAATGGGGATCAACCAAATGACAGAATAGATAATAAATTCCAGAAGGCCCTTTAACTTCCATCAAACTATTTGTTCAGTCTTAATTCAAATTCCTTCACTTCTCAGCCATCTGATTTAGCAATTGCTTTGTTCACTGTCACTTGAACATGAAGTGTAATTCAACACTTAAATGTTTGTGCTCCTGTACCAAAGGAGATGTGAGGCATATCAAAGAGCTAAACAAAATTAGCTCTCCAGCCCATCCTTTATGAAGCCTCTCCTCTCACTATCCTAAACCAGCATGTAAACAGTGCATTGTTACCAAAACCCCTGTAAGTCTTTCTCTAATTATACATTAAACTCCTGAAGATGAATAGCAGTATCACAGAGCTCTTATGCACCCCAGAGTAGCTGCGCCCCAGTCCAAATGCCTATAAAAACGTCATTTAAAAAAATAATGGAAAATGGAATTAAAAGATAAGCTTCTTTTGATGCCAGGAAAACTGAAATCCATGCATACTGGGAGTCTTCACAAAGTTCATGGAAAATGCATATTATGAAAAAACTATGTATGGATTTCAAAGTTGTCTTGCTTCATCCACAAACATTTTGAAATGCCTTTGTAGGTAGTCTTATTTTTTTTTATCTAAAAATACCTCTTTTGAATCCCATACTTTGGAGTTAGTGGTAGAGAGGACCTAGAGGCAGGTGGCAGAGTCAGATGCCTGGTTGCTTTCCTGTGTGGTTTGCTTGGAAGTCTCAATCTGGCACAGCCTACAGATCATCAGGCCTGCACTCCCTGCACCTTAAAAGACTGCAGTCATGGCTCCCCATTTCAGCTCAGGAGAGACACAGCCTTGGCCTCCTTCTTGTAATACATCATCACCTCTGTCCTACTGCCTGACATCCTTCGGAACCCCACATTGAATTGCTTCCCTTCTCCCATCTTCATGTCCAAGCAATAGATCTCCCCTGCTGCTGTGTTTCTACCTAAGACTACCCCACTGTACAAGCCTTGCCTCAAGTCCCAATGACTCCTTGAAACATCTCTGATTTACCTGATCCTTGGAGATGCTGATCCCTGAGCCTGATGGCTGCCCACTGCTGCCCCTCCACTGGTTCTTGTGAATTCTTATGTCTCCTTCCACCCAGATTGAGTGCAGAGACTTTGATTTCTATATCTCTTGGCATCCCCACAAAACCGTTCAGAGTCTGGTCTCAATCATATTTACCATCCATGCACAAACTGATTTTGCTGAATCAAAGAGTTACAAGAGTTGATGAGTTTTAATTAAAACACTGGATATGTAGATTGAGTCCAATTTACAGAACCTTGGGTTTTGTGCTTCCCACTATGGACAGAATATCCCACATCATCAAGGTGCCTGCCATGGTGGCCTGCCTCTCAAAACCAGCTATCTGGGCCTTCATTTTCATCACTACCCTGCTGCTACTAGATGCAGCACAAGCGTGTGATTATCATTCATGTCCTTGGGGAAGTTCCAAATTCACACTTTTACTTCATTCCACCTCTGCCCCTAAGCCAAGCTATGCTGCCCACCAAGAATGCCCCTGTTCCACTTCTTTCTTAAAGTCCCAAATACATCCCATTGAAACCTTCCCTGACAAAACCCTAGCTCTGATCAAACAGAAAACTCCACTTTGGGTCATCTTCCTACTGAAGCTGCAGACCCAAGCTTCCCATTTGAGCAAAGCATTGTCTCTCCAGGTATTCTGCCCCATGTCCAAGAGCAAACACCACTGTTCATAGCAGACCTGTCTGGCCAAAGAGTACCAGGCACAATGGCTCACACAAATTGAAATGCTGAGACTATTTAAAATCTGATTGTAATGGAGCTCTGGAGTGCAAAGTGATGAGCGGAAAGAGGGCCCATAGAGCTTTCACATCAAATCACCCTTGTTAGCCAACACTATTAATCAATACTTTGAAAAAACAAAGATTTCATTGCTCAAAAAACAATAGGTCACAGACACCAACAACTTCACGCGGCTCGCCACCCACATTTCATTATTCTGCTTCAAGCCCATCAAAGCTGCTACTGCTTCCATTGAGGGTTCTCAGGCAACTGTGTCAGATGCATCAAATCTGCCTCTCTAATCCCCTTACCTCTCCTGGCCCCAAGTTCAAATGCCAAGTAGTTCCTTTCCACTGGAAAAACTGTGAATCAGTGATGGGAAGAATAATGAACAGATGAGTTTTACTCACTTTGGCTAACATCACTGCTTGTTTCTCATTTTAGTCCTTTTTATCCCGAACCCCTCACAAGACCCCAAGGTAAAAGTCATTTGTCGCATCTCAGGAGCTTGCAGAGACTTCCTCCGGCTGGAGGACCTGAAGAGCTTCAAGGTGAGTCAGAAGTCCTTCGGGGCTTTCCAGGTGCCTGTTTCCTAATCCCACCCCAAACCAAATCACAGAGGGCTCTGGCTTTAAACAAACGGTGAGTCACTCCCTCTGATTAAAAAACCGCACACTAACCAACCCCTCCAGCCATTTGTGAGCACAGGTCATCCACATGGCAGGGCAACCCAGGTGCTATGACTGATGTAGCAGAGCATCACACCTGCAGCACTGCCCCAGGCCCAACTTCCAGGCTCTTTAAAATACACCTGGGGAGGGGAGGCAGTGTTGTGGTTAACCCTCATGCCTGCGCTGGCATCCGTTATGGGCACCGGCCCCAGTCCCTGCTGCCCTGCTTCTGAACCAGCTCCCTGTTAATGAGCTTGGGAAAGCAGTAGAGAGTGGACCATGTGCAGATGAAACTCCTAGCTCCTGGCTTCTCCCTGGGCCAGCCTAACTATTGCAGCCATTTCAGCAGTGAATCAGCAGATAAAATGTCTATATCTCCACTTTCTCTCTGTAACTCTGCCTTTCAAATAAGTAAAATAAATCTTTTTTTAAAAAAAATACACCTAGGGGATTGATGCCCAGTCCCTCACCAGGGAGGTGAGGGTCCCCAGCAGAGATTCCAGATGCCTACTGAGCATAGGGAGCAGGAGCAACAGAATTCTCTTCTATCAACTCAGTTATTTCACCAAAGACAGCCAGGCTTCAGAGGAGATATGGATAATCACTGGCTTCCCACTTAGCTTACCATCTCCTTCTCTCTGTCCCTGATCTCCACATGTGACTCTCCTGTTCTACCTGGGGAGATCCTCCTTATGTTTACCCCAGGCCACCACCATGTCTTTCTGTCACTCTTCCAACCACATCAAACACTGAACAAAGTACATTCGTCCTCAGGGGAATTTTTTGGACATTCTCGGAGATATCACTAAATGGTTTTGAGGAGGGCTGGGCTTTAATATAGCCTTAAAATGCCTGGGACTCATAGGACCACAGAATGTCAGATGGGACACCCTCATTAATCCAGTCTTTTTTTTTTTTTTTTTTTTTTTTTTCTGATGAGTCAAGCTTAGGAGCAGAAAGACAACACCACTTGTCCCAGATCCTATGCTAACAGGTGGTCAGCCCTGCCTGCAGCCTAGCCCCTAAGCATCTTCTGGAATTTTCTTCATGTCTGCTCTGCTCAGCCTTCTCTCTTTTACATTGTGGCCAAGCACACTCAGCCACCAAGGAGTGGAGAAGCACTTGGACTTCAGCAACAAAGGAGATTGCATGTTCAAGTGCCAAAGTGATTGTGGTAGACAACAAACACAATTCGAATGTTCAGAGAAAGTCAAGAGCTGCACACGTTAGAGTGGCCAGAAGTATCTAGTAGGCACTTAATAAATAGCTGATGATTGAGTGAATGAGTGAGTTGGTGACTTAAGGGATGAAAATGTGGTGAAACTTCATTAACTCTGGTTCTGAGGGGAAAAACTGAGACTGGCCAATTCCCCTGAAAGATAGCCAAAAATACAAAAATAAAGCCTTTCATGTAAGTAGATATTATTTACTCTAAGAGGATTTCTGTTTCTTCACATTGCAGAGGGTTAGCACACAGTAAACAACATTTAGTGTCATTATTCTCTCTCTACATAAATTCTGTGATCCACTCATATAAAGGATATTGTTCATATGCATGCGTAAGGCCTTGTGGGGCCAACTTGGCCCCTTTTTCAAGGACCGCTAGCCTGGGGAGTTATAAGGAACAAACAGCCAAGCAGCTGAGCTGATTGCCAGACTCACGCTCCAGGCCTCATGCTCCAGCAAGTCCCCATTGAGGAAGCTGGGTGGTACCAGCTGGCCAAAGAGGTGGAGATGCTGGTTAAAAGGGATCTGTCAGGGCACTTTCCAAATAGGAGGTGACAGAGAGAGCCAAGATGTGGAGGTGGGCCGGGGAAAGAGTGCCCAGGGTCAGCCAGGGAACCAGTCTGACCAGAGCAGAGTCTCATGGTGTTACATAAAATGAGGTTCACTTGAGAACACTACAGGCTGCCTGGAACAGGCTGCCAGGCAGGGTGAGCCCGATATCATGGAAAAGGAGGACAGGAGGGGCAGAGAAGTGTCAGAGAGCAAAAGGACTGGGAAGATCTCTCCTATTACAAAGAATGTACTGGATTTGCTAGGACAAAGGGAACCCTACTACCAGTTCTTTCTTTAATGAGGCCAGAAATTCTCTCCTGAAAGTCACTGCTCAACCATGGTGGTGACCTTTCCCCCCAGCCTCTCCTCTCTGTTTTTGTGTCATTTTTCTTTTTGCTTAATGTTTTCTAAAAAAAATTGTTTATTTGAAAGACAGACTGACAGAGAAAGGGAGAAATAGGTTTTTCCATCCACTTCACTGCCCAAATGGCTACAACAAGTGGGACTGGGCCAGGCCAAGGCCAAGAGTCAGAAACTCCAGCTAGGTCTCCCACATGGGTAGCAGGGGCTCAAACGCCTGGATCATCTTCCACTGCTTTCCCAGGCCACCAGCAGAGAGCTGGATTGGAAGTGGAGCAGCTGGGATTAGAACCATGAGCACTCTGATATGTAATACTGTCATTGCAAGGGATGGCAAAGCCTGCTATGCCACAACGCCAGTCTCCTTTTCCTAACTTTTAATTCAAAGACCATTTCCTGAGGACCAGTACACCCATGAGTCCAGCCAGATATTCCAGGAGATACTGAGTCTCAGATACACACGGCATAGTAGGTAGTGAATAATTCAACTAATGTAAACATATACATATTCCCATAAACACAGACATAGGTATATACACAAATTAGTTGAATTACTGCAACCGTAACAGACCTTTGTGAGTATTTCTGGTCATTCCAAGGAGATATGTGTCGGTTTCCAACAGACAGAATGGGACTCTTCCCTGAATTCAATAACAGAAATCAGCTATTTATTTAATACTGACAACACCTGAGAAGCAGGCCGGGTAAACATCTTTATCCCTATTTTACTGATTAGGTTGCTGAGGTTCAGAGAGGTTGAATAACTTTCTGGGGTCATTTAACTGGGAAGGAGTTGGGGTAAGATCCAAGACAGATCTTGTCACTTCAGGTTTCAGTGCCTCACACTTTATTGAAGCTGTCTGGCCCCAGGTCGTCTAGTAACTGTGTCCTTTCAAGCAACTCAGTGTATCCACTGCCTCATGTTCAGAAAGGGGATAAAACGCTTACCTGGACTCCCTTCTTAAAATACTCAAGGGAGTAGATGTGATACAAAGATGTACTTTATACACCATGCATGTGAAAGGCAGTAATTTTTAGAGGCAAAAGATAAGTTGGATGAAGGAATGATTTTCTAAGCTGATTAAATTTTGTAACTCCTCTCTACTCACTATTCATCCATTATCCCTGGCCAGCACATGGGAAGGCAGGGTCTTGGCTGCCTGGGGATCAGCTCAGCTGGCTTTGCCCATGCTTGTTTCACATGGATCTGCTGCACATAATCCAGTATCAGCTCCCAGAGAGGGCATGGTCACCCCTACTAAGGGATCCTCTGCACCCATCCTTCATTTGACTTTGGCATCATTTGCCCTGAACAGAATAGGAAGTCAACTGCTGGTTTCTAAGGTAAAGACCATTAGAAAGTCTTCCTTCAACCTTACAAGATAAAACAAAGCACACACACACAGACACACAATCTCTAAAAGAAAAGCTGCTCAGATCTACAAAACTTCTAGATGAGAACTCTAAGGATCATCAACTTAGACTCAGTCATCTGAGGTCATGATCCCCAAACTCTTTATCAGGGAGCATTAAAATCTAATAGAACACTAGGTGAAAACAGCAATGAACACTCAGAGCTGAGCAAAAATGAAGAGTTGCATCATCCCCTTGCACTCATGCAGTCCACATTGTGCGCATATTGGTATCTTCTTTTCTGCACTGATCAACTCTTTAGCTGGCCAGGTGCCTGCCACCCTCACAAAGAGTTAGTGAAACATCGGGGCTGATGCCGTGGCTCACTTGGTTAATCCTCCACCTGTGGCACTGGCATCCCATATGGGCACCAGGTTCTAGTCCCAGTTGCTCCTCTTCCAGTCCAGTTCTCTGCTGTGGCCCAGGAAGGCAGTGGAGGATGGCCCAAGTGCTTGGGCCCCTGCATGCACATGGGAGACCAAGAAGAAGCACCTGGCTCCTGGCTTCGGATTGGCATAGCTCTGGCCATAGTGGCCACTTAGGGGGTGAACCAATGGAAGGAAGACCTTTCTCTCTGTCTCTCTCTCTCACTGTCTAACTCTATCTGTCAAATAAATAAATTTAAAAAAAAAGGAGTTAGTGAAACATCGAAGTTGTCTTTAGAAACTGCTGTAAAAGAAGCTTAAACTGATGACAGTGTGCTTACCCAACTCTGGCCCAAAAGCTTGGATGAAACTCATCGTGTTTCCTAACATGCCATAAAATAGGCATGGAATTGGACTGTTTTAGTCCCTTCTTCACAGGACCTGAAGGACCAGGCAAAATGAAGGGTGGTAGGAACTCTAAGAGGCTTTCTTTCTTCAGCCCAGTGCCACCTAACTCTCTGGGACAGAAGCAGCCTCTTGTCCCCTGGTCCCTGCTAAGACTCTCTCATACACTGAGTCCCTGGATAAACGATGGAACAACTTTCCACTTTTAAGGCATGGCAAATCCCTGCAAGCTGAAAGTGTTAATTATCATTTACCCCATTCTTCTGTCAGGAGCAAAACTGAAGCAACTTGAAAGGCCATCAGCAAAAAAAAAAAAAAAAAAAAAATTCCCATTCCCGTGCATCAGAGAAAACAGGATTTCATTGGCCTGGTCTGCCTTCAATAGCTTTCTGGTTTCAATTAAAACTGCAAGTCTCCAAGGGAAAAACTGGCATTCTGGGAGGCCAAGGCCCAGCCAAGTTTCAGTGTCTCCACAGGAACCCAGAAAGGATGTCCCATCAGGCTGGCTATGTGTCTCTTCTTCTTTCTTTTGCATATTATAGGGAAGCATCGGGGCAGAGATGAGGCACAACTAAAAATAATGACCACGTTGTGAGAACTCTCCTCTTTTAGACCTGTGTTTCTGTGCCAGAGAAGTATCAATTCTTCCCCTAATGGAATTCAAAGTTAAGATAACTGCAGAAACAGAACAAGGAACCCAGAGACAAGTGCCTCCATACCTAGTTCTTTCTTCTCCTGCCTCTCCCCACTGATCATTTTCACCTAAACTCTACAAAGATTCCACGCAGTATTGCTCACTATGAGTAACGCAAATACATAACCGGGAGCTTCGTATCACCAGGGGATGTTGGGTTCCATCAGGGACACAGCCAGGATTCCCCTCTGGGAAGTCTGCAACTGGGCCTCCTGGCACAGCCTTCCTATGTAACATTCTGATGTTAGCATACAAAAGATCAGATTACAACCCTTCACTTGCCTGGCCCATTCATGCACATATAAGGCAGTAGATATTTTCTGCCAAGCCAGAAGTGGCCCCCTTCCTGGCCAGCCAATACTGCTGCCTCTTGGATGCTCCTCCTTAGATTGACTACTAGTCGTCCCTTCCCCCACCTCTGGTTTGTTTATCCCAGTGACACATCTCTCCCCCCCACCCCCAAGAGAGACAAGTCCCTTTCCCTCTTCTGGCTCCCAAAGGCTTTGCTCACCACCTCCTGGCATGTTTAGCTCAGGTTACTATAGTGGCCAGCAGCTCCCACAACCCAGCTCCAACACCAACTCAACTTCTCAAGACCAAGACTTTTTGGTTCCTTAATGAGGGAGAAGGTTGTGTGCCAAGCAGCATTCTGAGTACCAGGTCTCCCTATCTTCTGACACTACACACTCCACCCTAGCCTGCAAATACTCCATGTTCAACAATACTTGATATCTTATTCCCTGCTTGGCCCCCAACTCTCCTTTCTCATTCCCTTTTCTGGAAACAGGCAATGCATTGAATGCACAGTACCTTCAACTTCCCTCTAAAACCTGGGAATCCCAGGTCAGAGCAGAAGAGATAACCTTTCCCTCCCTTCCCCCAGGCAATTAAGGGTGGAAGCCACAGAAATCAGGGAGAAGGGGTGGGAGTGACCTGGGAGTGTAAACTGGGTACATCTTCAAGTGCTACAAACTTTCTCCTCCCTCACATGCCCCTGGCCAGCTGGCCCCGCCTTCCCATCCCAGCCAAACAAAATCCAACTGGGGTGTGTGAAGGAAGCACTCCAGGGCACCCAGGTCTGTCCCAAGTTGCAGAAGTGGCCAGCACAGACAACACCCTTTCTCTCCAAACACCTCATCTCTGCTCCCTGCCCCCACTGAACGCAAACATACCTTGCTAATGCAGAGGAGTCTGGGTCAGGACCCAAGAAATTTACCTGTGAGAACCACAGGAGGGCAAAAAGCATGGGCCCAAGGGGTGTGGGGAATTTTTTTTTTTTTTTTGACAGCTACTCTATGAAATTAGCTTTTAGTACAAACCTACAGCAAAAGAACATAAACAGGATGAAGGGTGAAGGAATGAAAAGGGAAAAGAATGTAAGAGACAAACAAGTAATATCTGTATTTCCTTAGAGACCATAGACTGCAGGCAAACTTTAGGGAGAGAGGTGTGGCTGGGGAGGGGGCAGCAGAAGGTGGCTGGGAAGGAAAAGTCACTTCTAGAATGGCAGGATACCCTGCCCTTGTGGAGGGGAGTTTCTGTGGCCATAAAGAGACACACAAACGGCCCTTTTAGCATTAGACCTCAACCGTGAGATTATCAGGACAGTTTATTTGAAACGGAAACGAATCGGAAATCCTTCCCTCAACAGTCCTTTCAGACTGATAGACACTCAGAATCCCGCACGCACGGACACACATAAAGAACAAAATGCAGCATCCGGAGGCAGTAAGAGCTCCCTTGCCGCACTCTCAGTTCCTCCAGCCTCATCTCCTACTTGCAACGGCACAACTTTCCGATCTCCAATGAAAATATTTCCAGTTGGATCCGATTTCAGAATCGTAGTAAGCGGTGTGGGTGGGGGGAGGATGGGAACTGGTAGTGTGCAGGGGAGGGGGCTGGCAGACGGCATTTCAGCAGTAACTTATTTTTTTAGAACCAGCATGCTCTACCGATCAGAATTTGCAATTACCCAACAATGCTTCCATCACAAACAGACACCCAAACCAGCATCACCGTCATCACCATCTTGCTGAAGATCTGCGCGGTCCAGTTTCCCTGACTTTGTCTCGGTGGAACTTCTCAGACAGTATTTTGGTCGAAGAGATAATGGTTTGAAAGACAAAAACAATAAATCGATACTGAAGGGCTCCCTTTCCGGAGCGATTTCCCCCTGGAAACCACCGAAGGGGGAAGCCTGCCGTTTAATTCCCAAGCCCAGGGCACACAATGCGTGCTTTCAAAAGGGCATTCGTCTGCTTTTAAGGGAATTCCTGTCTTTTCAGAGTCCCCAAACCAGAGAGCACAACAGACTCAAATCCATTGATTAAGGTTTCCGAGAAAAAAGACTAACACACAGCCACGACACAAGCACAAACCAACCTTCGCCGGCTGGACCACTTCTCGCCTGATCTTCTTTCTATTAACGACACGTTAGATTCTGATACATGCCACCCCCCCCCCAAAAAAAATCCAACTAGGCTACAATGTAGCTCTCTAGCTCCACTTAACCTGCAAGTTACAAAGAGAGCAAAAAAAAAAAAAAAAAAAAAAAAAAAAAAATCCTGCCGCCTTCCCACCCCTTTTCCTATGTTCCTACCCCCTCCCCCTCCCGGGTCCGCTCTACCAACGCCAGCCCAAGCAGCCGGCTGCAGGACCGAGGGAGGGTGCAAAGGCGGGGTGGGGGTGGGGGATCAGATTAGGCGAAACTCAATGAGCTCCTAGCCCGACTCTTCCACCATCGCCGCCACCAACGGGCCACTCGGATGGAGCCAGCATCGCTGCCCACCCGCGGGCCGGCCGGAATCGCGCCCCTCCCCGGCAGACTCGCCGGGACCGGCATCCCGCCCCCTCGGCCCCGGCTGCCCCTTCCTGCTCGGTGCAAAGTCAAAGCCCCGGCGAGACCAGGCGAGGCAACGTGAACTTTTGCATGCAGGGCGCGCGCACACACACACACACACACACTCACACACATTCACACACTCACACACACCACCCCGGGCCCGGGCGTGCGGGGGCCCGCGGCGCGGCGGGAGGCTGCGCGCCGGGGCTCCCGGGGCAAGGTCGCCGCGCGTGCTCACCCATGTCCCGGCGGCTCCGGCTCCGCTGGCCCTGGCGCTCGCTCAGATCCCGGCTCCGGTCGCTCGCCGGAGCCCCCAAAGGTGCTGCTGCGGCAACTCCATGGCGATGAGCATCTGTCAAACGGCGAGCCGCGGGGCGGGCCGCCCTCGCTCGGGGGGCTGCGGGGCCCCCGGGCGCGCGGAGGCGGCGGCGAGCGGCGGGCGCCCCGGCCGGCCCCGCGCTTCCCGCCCGGCGCGGCCGCCTCCGCCGCGCCACCGATTTATGGAGAGAGATATCAAGGGGGAAAATGGCGTCTCCGGAGCCCGAGGAGTCCTGGAGTAATCACATTCACACACACACACGCCCGTACGCACACACTCGCTCACACTCGCACACGGGCGCGCGGCGGGCCCGGCTAATTTTAGCAGGAGCCAAAAAAAATTGTATATATATATATAAATATATAAATATATCCCCGTCTCTCCGATCAACGCTATTTCCACCACCTCCCCCCCCCCCCCCTTGTCTTCAAAGGATGGATTGGAGCTTTAAAAATGTTGCTGGGTTTGGGCTCGCAGGAGGCGGCGCGCGGAGGGCGAGGGCGCTTTTGCTGAGCTGTGCAGTTCGGTCCGCGGCGCCCGGCGGCCCTGCCCGCTCTCCGCCCGTCCGCCCGCGGTCGCTAGTGCTGCCGCCGCCGCCGCCGCCGCCGCTCCATGGCCGCGCCCGCCCCGCGCCCCCTTGCCGCCCGCCCGCCCGCGTCCCCGGCGAGAGCTGGAGTGGGGTCGGGCCCGTGTGCCTGCCTCCCGCGCCCTCTCCCGAGTCCCAGAGTCTTGGTGAAAGGAAGGGGGAGGGCGCGGGCGGGGAAGGGGGGGAGGATCGGAGCGGCCGCGCGGCAGAGGCGAGCGGGGACCGCCACCCCGCCGGCCGCCTCGGAGGGGGCGCCGGCGCCCACGCGGCTGGCCCCGCGGGCCCGGGGCCGCTTCTCGGGCGGGAGCCGGTGGAGAGCGAAGAGCGGCCGCTCCCCTCACCTCCCCACCCCCGGGGAATCTCGGTCAATTGGAGGGAGCGGGGTCTAGCCGTGAAGGAGGAGGGAAACAGTTGGTGGCGGCCGATCGGGAGCCCCTCGCCGCACCCCGCGCCCCTAGCGCTCCCCAGCGCCCTCGCGGCCCAGTGGCTTCTGCGCGTCGGAGTCAGCGGCGGAGACTGAGCGGCCGTGGGGAGCGCCTCCGGCTGGGCGCGGGCTGCCGGGCTCAACACCGCCACTGTCTGACACAACAGGGGCAGTGTCGCGGGAGCCGCGCGTCCAGGCGCCGACGTGGTAGGCTCTCTCAACTGGGCGCAGCGTGGTTGCTTTCTTTCTTTTAAGCGGGTCATGAGGCTTCCTTTCCAGGGTTGGTTTTACTTTATTTGTGTATTGTGTTTTAGTAAGCTACTTGTAGGCATCGGGTCCTCGTGTCATTTTTTCTCGTTATCCACCACAGTTAGACTCTTGCAGGAAAGGGCACGGATGGCAACCTCGCAGCTCCCTCCCTGATCCGGGTGGTGGGGATGTCTTTGGTGCTTGGCAAAACGTGGCGGTTACTTTTAGTCTCTGGGCATTTCTGTTGGGGTTACAGAAGGGGCGCTTTTCGGGCCAAGGGAAGAATGGAGAAGCTTAGGGACGCTGTGCACTCCATCAGCTGACTGAGGAAGACTCACAGAGACCTGCAAAGGGCTATGCTTCCAGATCTCCAGGTAGAGGTCACTCCGAACGCAGGCAGCTGAGTTTGACCATGCCTTTCTCTGTGAGAGTTGGGTGAAACTGAGAAATGTTTGGGTGGTGAGTGGGGGGCGGCCCCCTAGCAACCACATCAGCCACTGCCAACCCCGCTTGGCTACAGGGTTGAATTCTGTCGGACGACCTCTTTTTTTCTCTTTTTTACCGGAATGCTCTGGAGCAAGGGAGAAAAAGTGGCTGGACCCCCGCCCCCCCCCCCCCCGCCGCACCTCCCTCTCACGCACACACTCACACACTGGTCCACGCCCCCGGGTGTCAGTCAGGGTTTTGCACAACAATTTATCCCCTTCTAACTCAAATTATCCTCTTTGTTGGGAAGAATGTTCTGACTGGCCACAAACTTTGCCTCCCTTACTCATCACTGCAAGACCTCCAATGGAGCAAGATTTCCTCTGTTCTGCGCTGTGTTGAAGCATAACTATTAATGAGAAAATAATGCTTCATTGGAAAAAATTCAACAAGACATAGGAGCTGATGATGAAAGAAGAGCTGAAGGCACACAATACTATGCCAAAATGACCTCGGTAATCACCTGACCTTTGCCCATCTACTTGTGCGTCCGGATTTCTGATACCCAAGACCAAAGTAGGCAGAGGACTAAGAGTGTGCACCATTGATGCAAAGCAGAAAGTGCGTCCAGAAATCAGAAGGGTTGGCTTGCATCGTGTGAGCCAGAACTGAAGTTTGTTGCCCAAGTCTTTTTCCTTTTAAAATTTAAGCATGTTAACAGGATTGTCCTTCCTGTGGTGTTGTGTTTCTTTGGAGAGAAGTTCAGAGAAGTGTGCGCTGTATTTAAAAGTCTCTGTAATAATGGTAGATCTGTCTGTTGAATCATAGTGCAATAAAAGTTCACCCTCGAGTATCACCAAGTCAAATCCCATCATCTCTAAGTTGAGGAACCACGCAAAGAGATTCAATAGACTTCCCTGAATCATTAAGTTCAGCGAAAGCCATGAATCTGCTACATGTGCCTGGACTTCTCATCCAGAGTTTCTTCTTTATGTGTAGCCCATCTCCCAATGATTAGAAGTGAGAGGAGGGCAAGGAAAGGAGGGATCTTCTCCTTCTTTTAAAAGTGTTATATATGTAAAAATAATACTGTATACCTGCTAATATATAATAAGGTAATGCATAAATATAGTTTTAAATAGGATTGCTAAAAACCAAAGCTCCGGCCGAATGATATGTCTGTTTATAGAATAGGAGCTGTATTTAAATTCTAGCCAAGTTCCACAGAAATTCTTCTCATATTATTTCCCTAGTAGGTCATTTTTTAATTCAGAATGAGACCCTGAAACATAGAAAATCTATAGCTGGTAAAGAAGTTGGGTTAAAAATAGTGTCGGGCAATGTTAAGGGACTGATTTTTGGGATTCTAGGATCATTTAAAAAAACAAAAGGCTGATCTGAGCACCTTTTAGGAATGTACATGACATAGAGACATAGACATAACTAAGAGTCCTGTACTTTCTCTAGTGTCAGGATCATGCAGTCCCTTAACAAATAGTTCAGCGGCATGGATAATGTGCCAGGTCCTATGGTTGTAACCATAGTCAAACACAAGACTAAGACACAGTTCCTATCTTCACAGGATTCACGACTTAGTAGGAAAGTTGATATGCAAACTTTCCAGCCACAACTAGTAAGGGGCTATCAGAAAGGAGGTGCTTAAAAGTGCATAGAACACAGAGGCAGAAGCTGTCAGAGGAGGGGAGTCACAAATCATGTCCTTTAGCAACGTTGAGCACTTATTGCCTTGTGTATTTTAACACATTTCCTTTTCCTCTTTGCATAGATGTGTCTCATCTAACCTGTTTTATCAAGGATGCACGCGTTGACAAGGATGCCCTGTGACTTGCATGGACAGTGTCAATAAATGTGGCTGAGAATAGACATCACTTCCGATATCATGAAATAGCTGCCTTGCTGCCAACTGAATGATTACTCTGTGTTCCAGGCCTCCATGTGCCTAATCTTTTGTTATGCCAACCACTCCCTTACCCAGGGCCATTTGCTGAAGACAGTGCAAGGATCTGCAGTATTATCATACTCCACCGGTCTTGAGGACTCAACATATGGTTCAAAGTACCACAAGAAGACATGTCATTTTGACATCTCTGAAGGTAGTTAGAACAAAATGAGGCAAACCATCCATTCCACTTTGGTGACAAGTTGAGATCATGTACTACAATCAAAGGCTCCAAGACATTCTCCTTCCTTTCTCAAGTTCAAATACAATGTATTTTTTATTTTATTATTTTGACAGGTAGAGTTATAGACAGTGAGAGAGAGAGAGACAGAGAGAAAGGTCTTCCTTCCATTGGTGCACTCCCCAAATGGCCGCTACAGCTGGCATTGCATCGGCCTGAAGCCAGGAGCCAGGTGCTTCTTCCTAGTCTCCAATGTGGGTGCAAGGGCCCAAGCACTTGGGCCATCCTCCACTGCCTTCCTGGGCCATGGCAGAAAGCTGGACTGGAAGAAGAGCAACCAGGACTAGAACTTGATGCCCATGTGGATACTGGCATCACAGGCAGAGGATTAACCAAGTGAGCCATGGAGCCAGCCCCTCAAATACATTATTGATTCTCACCTTTTTGGAAAACAATGTAGCATTACCTAATGTAGTATTCTCAAGAATGATTATAAAACAAAATTTCCTGAGCAAATTAATTATGTCTGGAATCCATCATGATTTGATTAGATTTGAGTAGACCCAGTATCACTACCATTTTCATAAATGTTCTCAATGCTTCTGCATATGCAACAAGCACTGAGAATCACTGATCCATTGGAAAGGGTATGCATCCACAATGCTCTCTTAGTATAGATATTATTTTTTTATGGTTTTTTAACTTTTATTTAATGAATATAGATTTCCAAAGTACAGCTTATGGACTACATTGGCTCCCCCCCCACCCATGACTTCCCTCCCACCCGCAACCCTCCCCTTTCCCGCTCTCTCTCCCCTTCCATTCATATCACGATTCATTTTCAATTTTCTATATATACAGAAAATCAGTTTAGTACTTAGTATAGATATTATTAATAGAAGGTGTACCTAACCAAAGGAGGTGACAGCCACATGAGCTGTGTAGTGATTGGGTCATAGTTGGAGGCTGGAGGCAGTTCAGTTCTGGAAATGTAGAAATTGAGAGTATGCTACATAATGCAATGAAAAGAACACAGACCAGGCCGGTGCCACGGCTCACTAGGCTAATCCTCTGCCTTCCGGCGCCAGCACACTGTGTTCTAGTCCCGGTCGGGGCGCTGGATTCTGTCCCGGTTGCCCCTCTTCCAGGCCAGCTCTCTGCTGTGGCCAGGGAGTGCAGTGGAGGATGGCTCAAGTGCTTGGGCCCTGCACCCGCATGGGAGACCAGGAGAAGTACCTGGCTCCTGCCTTCGGATCAGCGTGGTGCGCCGGCCGCAGCGCGCCAGCCGTGGCGGCCATTGGAGGGTGAACCAACGACAAAGGAAGACCTTTCTCTCTGTCTCTCTCTCTCTCACTGTCCACTCTGCCTGTCAAAAAGAAAAAAAAAAAAAAGGACCACAGACCAGAACATTAAGGAGATTTAGCTTCAAGTTTATTTGGCAAGTCCCCTCATCTCTTCATCTCTCTGCCCAATTAATTTCATTTCTGAAGACAGAGGGGTACTGTAAAGTTCTTTGAGGTCCAGGCTGGCATTTGCTCTGTCTTAGGTTCAAGGACACAACAGAAATCTAGCAGGGTGGTGAAACCATTTGGGGACCAGTCAGAGTGGGATGTGAAAGCTGTCCTTAAATGTAAGACCAGCATCAGAGAAAATACTGATTCATTTGCTTAACTCTGCTCTGGAGGGGAACCACAAACCCCAATCAGCTGAGGTTATGGAGAAACAGATCTCAACTCAATGTAATGAAACTGCTGATTGGACAGCAGATGAAAACAAATCTTCTTAAAGAGTAATGGACTCTCTTCTCTTAAGTATTTCAGGGAAGATTAGGTACCTTTATTTTTCTATTTCCCTCAACCCACAGGCTATGAACTCTTTGAAGTCAAGGGATTTGGACTGTACTTCTGTATCTTCACTTGGTAACATTGTACCTGGAGCTCAGTAAGAGTTGGTGAAATGTTAAAAATATTTAACACATGATATGACATGGAACCCATCCATCAGAATACTGCTGACACATAGCCCTGCTCAGCCAGGTGCTATCTCATTAGTTTTTAGATCTGTGGAGTTTCAAGAAGGACAGAGTGACATACTGAGGGACCTGGAGGTGAGTGTGGAGCAGTAGTTATTTTAAAATTCTAATTTTAAACACCATCATGCCTATCAATGTGTATTGGATGAACATCAGTCCTGCATCATGGATGAATTAACGAATCAATCAATCAATCAAGGATGCTGTATAGAAATAAAACATGACAGATTGGATTCTAGTCTTGCTGTGCCATTAACTGGCTGGGTGGAGCTGAGTAGACAACTTCGGTCCTCTCTACCTCAGTTTCTTCCTCTATAAATAGAACCATCATCTTACCCTAAGCCTAAGATATCAGTCATCATGAAGCTCACAGGAAATATCACATGTAAAATTATATTACAAAGTCAAATAAGTCTGTTCAAATACTTGTTTTGATTATTAAAATATGATGTGAACAGTTAAGTGACTCCCTCCAAATGCAGCCTAATTCAACTGCCTCTCAGGTAAACATAGTATCTTTCTCCCTCTAGGTAGTGAGAAAGTAATTTCCACTCCTGATTTCTCCCACCCAGCCCCACATTGGAAGGGGCTCCTCTTTCCACTTCCTTCTTTCAATGTTACTTTGGTTGCTTAGCAACAAGAAGAAAATGTAATTGTCCCAAGAAGAGAACTCCAGGTCTGAGAACAACTGGATTATAGTTTTGGAAACTTTGTCTTCCTGACTGCAAGGAATTCACTAAAGGAAGATTTCTTGGCACAGGGTTCCTTGTGAGGATCCTCTGAGAGAGTGGCTTTCACTATCTGAAGGCAACAAGGGGAGGAGGGAAGGAGGGAAGGAGCATTCTTCTGGGTTTTTATTTCCTGGCTCCTTAGCAGATTTGTTGTCACTGTGACTTCAGAGCGCCCCACATCTGCAGCAGGGCTTGAGATGTTCCCAATTCCTCACTGAGCCTTATGTTATATCATGCTACAGGCATAAGAGCTAAAAGGAGATCTCAGAGAATACCACAGGAAGATGAGACTTTTCATTTTCCCTAAAAATGTGTGGGCCACAACAGACACATTGATACACAGGAAGGTGTTGCAAGGATGACTTAATCAAATTTAGGTGGAGTTCTTAAAAGGATACAGGCAACCTTGAGGAAGGCTGGTACAGCAAATACAGCCAGGCCTCTTGGAAATTGGGAAGTTGCCAGCTCCTCTTTCTTACCCTGCTGTGTCACATTGATCCCTGCCTGAGCTTCTTTGAACCTCTCTCTGTGTCATTTCAGAGACAACATTTACTTTTGATCTTTTTTTGTGACCATCTTGTTTTTGCTTCTTTATAATGTTGGCTTATGTGGGTCTGTGGTTTCTCTCATCTCCTGTGACAACTCTCAACTGTTTTGGCCATCATTTCTGTTAACTGGCTTCCTCATAGAAAGGGATCTGATTGCCTCCCAGTGATCCAAGGTGCAGTCCATGACCAAGGCCAATAGATGATGTGCCCATGGTCCATCAGGCCCTTCAGCAGGACCACAAGGAATGTCCCTACAACGGGGCATGGACAAGATTGGCACTCCTGTTGTGTTTAAAGTGAAGAGAAAAGCCTACTGGAAAATTAAACTATTTGCAACACCAGGGTCATCTTGTACAATGAGAAGATCTTGGATTTAAAGTTAGAAAGGTTGGGCTTGACCCACTCTGAGGAAAACTGGTTAAGCTACCTCTGAATTTTACTTTCTTCATCTGAAAAATGGGCCTGATAGTGGCACCAACTCTTTAGGGCTTTAGTGAGAATTAAATGCAGTTATTTGAGATAATGTATAGAAAGAGCCTGGATGGTTAAGATTTGCTAGGTGCTAGGAGAGGGTATGAGATTAATAGTACATATTTATAACTAGACTTTTATTGAGAACCCACTATATTTGGCATTAACTTGGTCCTATGGATAGGCAAACTATTAAGACATGTTCTTTACCTTGCAAACTTCCAGTCTGGTAAAAGAGGTTCATGCAATGTACAAACCAGGAATGTCTGTCTACTTTATTCCTACTGGTTGAACCTGAGAGAAAGTCTAGCTTATTAACATTTTTCTCAAGGCCAGCTCTTGCTGTTAATAGCAGGATAGTCCTCCTCTGTTGCAGCTCTTTCCTGCCATCATGCAGCTTGCCATCCATTTTAGCACATGACTTTACATATGAACCATAAGGAAAGCCCAAGAGAGAGGATGCCTGCTACTGATAAATATAAAAACACAGAAAAGATTCCCTTATAGAAGAGTGTCTATCCACTTGCTGTTATGAAGCTAAGAGAAGAAAAAAAGAGAGATTCAAATAAGACATAATTAAGACAAAAGCCTTTATGGACTTTTTTTATGCTCTGAAAAAAATAAAATAGTACATAGAGATGAAATTGAGTGGTTCAATTTAAATAACCCAGTTTTGCCACAGAATGTTTTATAAGCATGTGGAATTGTCAACCTATTATTGCTAGTTTGAGTTGGCTTTTGGTTCGATTAACTTCATGTGAGCATGAAATACTTAGGCAGGGGGAGGACAGCTTCTAGAATGGTATAAGAATGGCCATGAGTAAACATCAATTTGAGCCCTGCTTTCTGGACAATGGGTTTATTCCAAGCTCTGAGGTTAGAATCTAGAATCATTCTTTGACTCTTGGTGGTTAAGCTATTCAAGTCTGTGGATGTATCAAATATGGTATTGTAGATCCCAATATTAAATACATCTTAAACAATGTCATTTGATTCAACCCCAGTTCCAAATAACTCAGCAGCTGGGGAAAGCAAGAAAAATTGCTCAGAGTGACACAGCTAGGAATTATGAGAATAAAGATTTGAAACCTAATAATCTAACTCCAGAGCCCACCCTCTTATTCATTGCACCATCCGGCTACCGATTGCAGTATTGCCTGGCCAGGAAGCAGCAGACACCTGGGTACTTCTTACAGCACCTCTTTAGAAAGTATTGAATGAGCATGCTGATTTCAGTTTTCTAAGCTGAATGAATCACAGTAGCATTGAAGCTTCAAATTGTAGATCTGGCAGGTTAGTTAGTGGTCATTTGGCTCAAACAGTTTACTTCAGAAATGAGAGAAAACTGAGAATCAGAAAGATAAACACAAGGGTAACATGGCCTGATTTAGAAACCAATACATTGCACTGTAGTTCCAGAGCTCTCCCCATGACAGCCAGGTGTCAAGACTTGGCTATACCCTCTGTAGATCAATCCAGACTAGGAAAAAAGAAACTAGGAGTTTCAGCAAATGGAAATCTCAATGAGACTGCAAAACAAAGATATCTGGACATGTTCTCTTTGAGAAAATAACTTGGCATACTCTTTTGTGATTATCCATTTTCAAATAAAATTGTGGTCCAAAGGAAAGAAAGTAGGGTTGAAAGCTCCACATTTAGGCAAATATTATCTTAGCAATTGCTCAAATTTTTATTTTATAAAATTGATAATAATAAAGTGTTTTGGAGAAAAGGGTAAATGGAAAAATATTTTGAGAGGTTAAGCATAAGCCATATATATAAAGCTATATATGAAGTATTTCTGAAAATAGAACACTTTTGTAAACCAAAATTGATTTTTATAATGTCATATATTCATAGGGAAAGATGTTAAATCTGTCCACCAATTTATCCATTCACTCACCCACTCATCCATCAATATTAAACGACAACAATATCTAGCCAGGGTAATACTTTCAAAGCAAATAAGAGCATGTAATATTTGGTTTCTAGTCTTCAGAAAAGTTGATTGAAGAAGACTATGAGTTCAATTGAGTATACTAGCATGCCACTTTTCTTATTCAGATCCTCAGTTAATTTTATCAAGATCATCTACTTCTGCACATCTCCAACAGTTTCCTAAATGAGCAAGTTCTCTCAAAGACAATATTATAGAAGCACGCAATGTTGTGGAAGTCCATGTTACTGTCTGTAATTAGTCTCTATTGTCCATTGTTTGAAATTAGAAAAATCTGAAGTGTACAAAGAATGTCCATTCAGGCCCTGTGTGAAAGTTTTTGAACAATTAAATTGTGTATGTGTATATTTCCATCCTCGTCCTCAATTTCTCAATAGACAATTTCATTTCTGTGAAAAATGAGATAATATGAATAAAGGACTGACCTGTGTCTGACACAGGAAGGTGAGTAGGAAAGTGGGAGTGACTTCCACATCACCTAGATTATTTTTCTCTATTCTACTACAGCTACTTCAAGTCACTCAAAATTATTTTTATGATCATCTATTAACCTCTAGAAATTATTACTATCTATGTTTATTATTTTGGCCACTGGAGCAATCTGAGTACAGCTATGGTAGTCATACATAATGCAAGTATCTCTAACCAGTATGCTAATTTTTAGAGAACAAAGGAAAAATTAAATAAAAAAATTAAAGTCTTGCTTAAACTTAATGCACAAGATAAAATGTTGGCTTGTTTATATATGTTTTTCTTTAAATAAGGGTATCCCTTTATGAAATTAGTGGCTAAGTCTTTTGTCTAGTGTGAAACACAAGATTGATAAAGAACAATTATATTTCTTATCTCAGGATTCATAAATTATTATTTATGCCAGGGCAAGTGTGAAGAGGGCCAGACTTAGTGTTGGGTCTGTTAAGAAGGTGTGGCAGACTTTGGAGGAAGAACTTACTGAAAGCAGTAGATTAATCAGATAAGCAGAATAAGCTCTGGATGATATCAATGTCACCACTGAGATAAAGGGTCAAAGATAAAGTTGTAGTTGTGCCAATATACAGGCAGAACACTGGGCTGGTGAATTGATGGGAGGCAAAACAATGCAGCTAACATTTGGGAGATCTACTCATGGTCCTGAGAGAAGGAAAAGATTATAAAAGTAAAGCTGAAGCCTAGCTATGGCAAAGGGGATACAAGACAAGTCAGATCATTGGAAATAGTGGCCTTCATAGAGATTAAAACAAAAGTGGAGATGTGTGAACTCACTGTTGGGTGCTGATGTTCAAGAAGGTATCTCTGATTCTGAAACTCAAGTGGAGAGACCCTGAAACTTTAGTGGAGAGATCCTGATGGTGAGTATGGGGCCACTGTAGGAAGTGAGTGTGTTCAATGTTCAGTATAGGAATAAGGCTCTCCTGGCAAAAAGTCAAATATTCAAAAACCACGTTATATTAAGCTGTTCCAACGCTGCTTGTGACGTGATCAGATTCTAAGTATTGTCCCATTTTTTCAACGGGAACAAAAGGAGAATTAAGACTACTTAAAGGGCAGAGACGGGGCTGGTGTTGTGGCACAGCAGGTTAACACTCTGGCCTGAAGCGCTGGCATCTCATATGGGTGCCACTTCAAGACCTGGCTGCTCCACTTCCGATCCAGCTCTCTGCTATGGCCTGAAAAAGCAGTAGAAGGTGGTCCAAGAGCTTGGACCCCTGCACCAGCACGGGAGACCTGGAGGAAGCTCCTGGCTCCTGCCTCCTAGTTTCGAATCAGCACAGCTCCTATTGTTGCGGCCAACTGGGGAGTGACCAATCGGATGGAATACTTCTCTTTCTCTCTCTACCTCTCCTCTCTCTGTGTAACTCTAACTTTCAAATAAATAAAATAAATCTTAGAAAAAAAAGGGCAGAATGAGAGTATTTCAGGCATGGAAAGCCAAGACACTCTGGGGGAAAAAAAAAAAAAAAACTAAATGAAAGATCTCCGCGAGTGAGATCCCAGTGGAAAGAATGGGTCATCAAAGAAGGAGGTACCTTTCTCTGAAGGGAGGAGAGAACTTCCACTTTGACCATGGCCTTGTCTAAAAATTATCAGAGTCAGTGATCTCAGGGGCCTTCCATAGCCTTGGCAGCTCATGACAAGAGCCTAGGGTGATTACTGAAGCCATAAACAAGAGTGTCAATTTGTTAAGTCAACAACAGGAGTCACTGTGCACTTACTCCTCATGTAGGATCTTTGTCCTTAGTGTGCTGTACATTGAGATTTAATGCTATAACTAGTACTCAAACAGTATTTTTCACTTTATGTTTCTGTGTGGCAGCAAACTGTTGAAATCTTTACTTAATGTATGCTAAATTGATCTTCTGTATATAAAGAGAATTGAAAATGAATCTTGAAGTGAATGGAAGGGGAGAGGGAGTGGGAAAGGGGAGGGTTGCGGGTGGGAGGGACGTTATGGGGGGGAAGCCATTGTAATCCATAAGCTGTACTTTGGAAATTTATATTCATTAAATAAAAGTTTTTAAAAAATAAAAAAAGAAAAAAAGGGCAGAGATTTGGCTTAGCAGTTGCAATGTTGGTTAGGACTCTCCCATCCCAAATTGGAGTACTTGGATTCTGCTATGAGCTCTGGCTCTTGACTCAAGCTTCCTGCCACCCATGTAGGAGACCTGGCTTGAATTCTCTGCACCTGGTTTCTGTCCCCTCGCTGTTGTTGGCATTTGGGGAGTGAACCAGAGAATGAGAGTTCTCTTTTTCTCTTTCATAAAATATTTTTTTAAAAAGACACTACTTAGGTTCTTCCCTAAATCAGATTATTGATGCCTAGA
The DNA here is from genome assembly GCF_964237555.1 of Oryctolagus cuniculus. NCBI lineage: Eukaryota > Metazoa > Chordata > Mammalia > Lagomorpha > Leporidae > Oryctolagus > Oryctolagus cuniculus. The sequence continues at coordinate 32,738,614 of NC_091441.1, forward strand.
GTGGGAACAAAATTTATTTCAAGATTAATATGTCTATAATATAGAAGTAGAGAAGACACAAGCAGTAGTATTTAGGTAGCAGGGCAAGATACAGTGCTGAAAAATTCCTTGTAAATTGTAAAGACAATTTTGGAAATATTAGTAAAGAGCTCCTGTTGAGCTAGTTGGCCAAATCTATTATTTTGGAAAAAAATAAGAATTATTGTGTTCACTTGTATAAATACAAGTGTTCTGTCTTGCCCAGGAGATTTGACATGAATCAGGGAAAGAAATAAGCACTTTGCTTCAGTTATTTCCAACTATTTGTTGGATACTAACTACTGCTAGAGATGTTCCTTGCCATAGAGTTTCTTTTTTCCACAACTCTTTCCTAATATTTAATCCTTTCCCCAATCATCTACATAAACTGCTTTTCATATTTATTTCTAATCTCTTTCTGTAGGGTCTAAATCAGATATTTATCTGCCTGACCCTTATCACTGTGATTAAGGTCTTCAAGAAACATGGTCTCTCTCTCTCTCTCTCTCTCTCTCTCTCTCTCTCTCTCTCACACACACACACACACACAGATTTATAGTCAGGAGACTGCCTTGGATGGAAAGAGAAGCTCAGAGAAGGAGAGAACATTCAAGATTCCTGGCCAGAGGAGGTAGCAGCTTATTTAATCACCTTCACAGTAGTGGGTAGCAACCTCTAATGAGACTCCCTCCCCACCTCTATCCCTGTTCATTCTGTTATTCATATACCTCTAATATGCATCCTTCCACATAAGTTTCAACTAGCTAATTAGAAATTGGGTTTAAGATTTAGAACAATTTATATGAAGCTTTAAGTTACATGGGAGGATAAATAGATTTTCACTTCTGTTTATGATGGAATGGCTGGTATAGTAGTTACTCACCTGTTCAGAACAAAGCACCTCTATTTGAAGACATTTGAGAGCAACAAAAGAAGCTAAAACACTAAGTTTCAAGTCCCCAAAAGAAGGAAAATTCATTAATGAAAACCTGATATTCATAACTACTTCTTCCCTTGAGGCATTTGCTGACTCAGAAGACTCACATGGAACAAGAGTCTAAGAAACCAAGCAGAAAGTAGAAGCTAAAAGGTGGGAAAGATCAGCACATTCTGATTACAACTAAATCTGGGAGGCTGAAAACTGTAGTGAAAGCCTTCCAAGCCAGCCAGGACTTGGTGGGCCAAATTCAAAGAGAAGGGAAAAACACAGGGAACTAAGCACTTGCATTGTTTTTCCATTTTTTAAAGATTTATGTATTTATTTGAAAAGGAGAGATGCAGAGAGAGAAAGAGAGAGAGGGAAATCTTCCATCTGCTTGTTCACTCCCCAAATGGCCACAATGGCCAGGGCTGGGCCGGGCCAAAGCAGGAGTCAGGTGCTTTATTTGGGTCACCCTCGTAGGTGCACAATCCCAAGAAGTTGAGCCATCTTCTTCTGCTTTCCCAGATGCATTAGCAGGGAACTGGATTGAAGTGCAGCAGCTGGGACTCAAACTGGTGCCCATATGGCATACCAGTACTGCAGGTGGAGGCTTAACCTTCTATGCCACAGCGTCAGCCCCATTGCTTTTTCTCTTGAGAAATGTGATGATTCCTAAGAAGGATGTAGAAAGAGGATGAGGGATCAATGAAAGACATACCAAAAGGCTCCAGAACTAAACACGGTTTTCGAAGACCAAAATTATGGCAAGTGATATACATTATGGTGCAGCAGGTTAAGCCACTGCTTGGGACACCGGCATCCTATATTGGGGCAATTTGTTTGAACAACAGCTGCTCCAAGTTTCTGATCCAGCTTCCTTCCTTTGTACCTGAGAGGCAACAGATGATGGCCCAAGTACATGGATTCCTGACACCCATGTTGGAGACATAATGGAGTTCTTGGCTCTTGGCTTTGATCTGGTCTAGCCCCAGCTGTTGTGAACACTCTGGGGAGTGAATCAGAGTGTGGAGTCTCTCTCTCTCTCTCTCTCTCTCTCTCTCTCTCTCTGTGTGTGTGTGTGTATGTCTGTCTGTCTTTTAAATACATAAACATAGGTATTTTTAATTATGGAAAGAAGAAAACACTATAGTTGAGGCCTCACCAAGAAAGAAGAGTTCTGGTAAACATTTCTGGGCTTTCACTTGGAATCCTTGAAAGCCTTCATCTCAAGAGTAAAGGTGTTGGCGTGGCTGGTAAAAGCTGCCACCTGTGATGCTGGCATCCCATATGGGTACCATGCTGCTCCACTTCTGATCCAGTTCCTTGCTAATGTACCTGGGAAAGCAGTGGCAGATGGCCAGAAGCTTGGGCTCCTGCACCTGTGTGGGAGACACAGAGGAAGCTCCTGGATCCTGGCTTTGGTGTGGCCCAGCCCTGGTCATTGTGGCCATTTGGGGAGTGAGCCAGAGGATGGAGGATACTCTCTACCTTTCTCTCTCTCTCTCATTCTCTCTCTGTAACTTTTCTTTTCAAATAAATAAATAAACCTTTTTTTTAAAAAAAAGAGTAAAAATAAACTAGAATTACAATGATAGGGTAGCGGGTAAAGCTGCCACCTGCAGTGTTGGCATCCAATATGGGAGCCGGTTCAAGTCCTGGATGCTCCACTTCTGATCCAGCTCTCTGCTATGGCCTGGGAAAGCAGTAGAAGATGGCCCAAGTCCTTGGGCCCCTGTACCCACGTGGGAGACCTAGAAGATGCTCCTGGCTCCTGGCTTCAGATCAGCACTGCTCCAGCCATTGCAGCCAACTGGGGAGTGAACCAGAGGATGGAAGACCTCCCTCTCTCTCTCCCTCTCTCTGCTTCTTCTTTTCTCTTTGTGTAACTCTGACTTTAAGTAAATAAATAAATAAATAAATAAATAAAATTATCACCATTAAAAAAACAAAGTTAGGTCAACTCTAAATTAATTCCATGTCTGATTAAATCAAAATGAGCCCTCTATAAGGATATAAAGCGCAGTCTGGTGAAGATACCATTGATCAATATTTCTGTAACTTCCATTTACAATGTCTAGCTTCCAAACAAAAAAATTGTTGGACATTAAAGGAGATAAATAAAAAAGAGACAATAAAAATGGAGTAAAAAATGATCCAGATTTCGGATCTAACAGATGTGTATTATGAAATGAGAGGTTACTTCATTTCACCAGACACATATTTTTCATTCAAAAAGAAATTAAAATTCCATAATAAGAAACTCAATGACAGTAAGCAACATTTCAGTAAATGAGTATAATAACAAATTAAATACAATGGAAGAGAGGATTGGTTGACTGGAGGTTAGAGCAATAGACAACGTCTAGTCCAAAGCATACATCAATACATGAACTTCAAAGTGTGATTTAACATATTTCAAATGATAAAGCATTTTTAAGATCAGAGAATTATCTACGATGGAAATGGAATTAACATAAAATTAATAACAAAGAGATACCCATAAATTACACAAAATCTCCATATGCTTTGTAAACAATATACCTCTAAATAGTTAAAAAGTCAAATAAAAAATCTATTTGTATTTCCCTACATACATGGCTTGTACTTATCAGGAAGCCTCTTCAATGAAGAGAGCGCTATCCTAGATACAAGGGAAATATAAATCACTTATAGTCCCATCCACCCCAAGTACACACTTAGTGTGCAGGTTTCTCTCCCAGTTATTGCCTAATTCTTAAAAGGGATTGTGGTAGATACCCTGATGTCAATTCACTTGTTCTTTCCAAAATAACCAAATCTTCATATTTTTTATGAATACTGGAATTAAAGATTATATGTCCAGCCTCTTTTCAGAAAGCTCTGACCAGATGATTTTGCCCAAAGTGATGATAGTAAAAGTGGTATATGAAATTTCAAAGAATGTCTTCCTGATGTTCATTTTCTCCATGCTAATGCCTAAAATGCACTTGCTGTCACTTTGCACTGAGAGGTTCAGACTATGTTCCAAAAATCAATAAGGGCAAAGGAGCCTCACATCTTGCAGTGATATGTATCAGTCCAGGATCATCTACCCAGATTTTACAAGAGAAATTACTCTCTTATGGACTCCAACTATAAGGTTAAGATTTCCTACACTCACTTTTACTCACTGCTGTGCTTGCAGGAGCACATACATGTTTACTCACTGCTTAAACTACTCATATATAATCAAGAGTCTTAATCAGGGTAAGTTGTTAATATTCCTGTACTTCAATACACTTTTAGAGTTATAAGAAAAACAACTTCTCAGGATTTTAATGACCACAAAAAATGAAGATAATGAGATTTCATTTCACTTGAATCCTATAGTCAGTACACACTACATTTTTTATTTGTTCTTTATATTACCATAGGGCCATTTCTAGCCCAACTGATGTGCCTCATTAAGTAAAATGACGACCATAGAATGATTTATTGAGTTAAAATACTATTTTTGTTAAAATATTAGTTTCTACTGGAAATCAAAATCAGCAACTTACACATTTAATATCTCAGAGTTTGCAGTTTACAAATAGGAAACACTAATTTGAGTTTTAGTTCTAGAGAAAGTATAATCAATAGTTAGCTGAAGTTCTCTCCATTGAATGCAAAGCATCAATGGGTGAAAGATTTGAGTTAACTGTCAGGTTAAAAAAAAAGATTTTCAGGCAACATGAAACTCTTTGAAAACGCCAAGAACTTCTAGGATTTCCTGTAACAGCGTTCCATGCTGCATACTCTTAACCAGCCTCTTCAGTTAATATTTTCCATGTTTGCTTTTTCCTTGAGTTCAAAGGGCTTTGTTTTTCAAGGGAAAACTGGTAATTGTACTAATTGGTCCATCGTTTACTCTTATAACTGCCCTATGTGCAAGAATTTTAATTTCTCCCTCCCTCTATTGCATGCACCATACTTTGTGTATGGCACAGGAGTGGCCTTGCCCTACTTGGGTTAGAAGGGAAAGCAATTATGTTAAAGAATTTCTTGAAATAGTCTCTGGCATTTTTTTCTACATGGCTTGATGGTCTTCTCTTTAGGGAGATCCATTAGGATAGTCAATCTTGATATGGAGAGGGAAGAATAAGACTTGGATGAGCCACAGCTGAATTCAGAACTTCTAGCCTCCCTCTTTACTCAATGCATTGATTTTCATAAATCTGTAGGAAGATAAACAATAACTGTAAGTGATCCAGCTAGAGTTCTAAAAAGGTTCCCCTGGCTGACTTGGAGTTTACAAGAAACTCAGAAAGTTTTGGGTGGAGGCTAAATAGAAATTGAAAGTTCTGGAGTGTGTGGGTTTTGTGCTGAACTCTCTCACATTTTGTGCTTTAAACTTACAAGTATTTTAAGGAATAAATAAAGTAAGATGAAAGAAGAATTTTTGAGAATTAATTGAACTGAATATAGTGAATAAATTGCCACTCTATTCATATGGTCTTTCATCTCTGGGTGAAGATGTACTGTATGTCTAATATGTCTAATATGATCATGTATACTATGTTTATACAGACTAACCTAGAGAAAAACATTTGTGAATTTCTAGGACTCATTTTCATGTCAGCGATCACTTGACATAATAGAAAGAAGCTTTTCAAGGCTGTGTAGAACCAAATTTGAAATTTGGCTTCAACCTTTTACTAGTTGCATGCATATGACCCAATGACTTAAATTTTTTTTAGATTAGATCTCCATTTCTTAGATAAATAATATCTGCCTTCATCATTTTTATGAAGTTCAATACTCAAGTATTGACAAAACATGTCTAGAACATTGTTCATAATGTTTGAGTCTCAACCAGAAGCCACTTGCAGAAGGTATAGTTTGTCCTTTATTCTATTACTAAGCCAGCAGCCAGAGCTATGTAGACACTGATGATGATGTCATAAGTTTCCACCTCAGTTATGAGGCTGGAACATTCAAGAGCATGATCTTAAAATCCTGAAATGTGGTGAAGGTAGATATCTTTCTGAGTACAACTAAGTCTTGGTTTTATGATGAATGGCATAGATAATCTCATGGAGCTCCATGTGTACTATTAATTTTTGGACTGCAAGCTTTTGCCTTTGTTATTTTTGTAAACCATTGTGGCAAATCTGACCTAATTTCACTGTTACCATTTCCTCTTCACTAAAATGAGGTTCAGACAAAGCCAGGAAAGTTATGCAACTTCCACAGCTCGCCTGAGGTTTACCTGCCTTGTCCCAGCTCAAGAGCACCTGTACAACTGATTCTTTCCCCTGACCATCTTAGTTATTCATCTGGGTTGGGTCTGTGAGCAGTTTAATTCTGATTGTCACTGTCTGGTCAACAAAGCTATCTCAGTGTTAGCTGCAACAAGTGGTTGCTCACTTAATGCCCTCAGAGAGCTCCCTATTGGCTTCCACAGCTGTCAGTATTTCCATTTAAGTCAAGCCTCAGTGCTCCAGATGGCATCTCACAACTAAAATATACAGATCACCAAGGAGAGAAGATAGGGTGGGACCATTTGCACATTTGCATCCATTCACAAGTGTGTTGGCCCAGATTGGTTGGCAGATTAGCCGGCTGTATCCATGAAAATCTGGAAGCCAAGACCAGAGGGGGAGAAATAAGATACAAGTCTGGCATGGTTAGATGAAGGGGAGTAGGGATCAAGATTTCTGGTTTTGGATCTTAGTCATAGATGAGTCTTGACAGTGGGGTCACATGAAGGAAATAGTATTAGTACAAGGCAACTGATTGCTTGAAGAAAGAATCCTAAAGATGTACAAATGCTCCTTTCTTCTTTGTACTTTTCAAATTCTTTAAAAATACATAATGTGATAAAATACATAAGAAAGGCACTAACTGTACAAGAATGTTAAAATTTATTATTCCATGATTCCATGCTTGACTCTTTCACAGTTGGAGGGGATGACTGGATGATCACAAATATGATTACAGCCTATGTAGGTTTTGGTTCCTTTTTTGTGGTTTTCTTATGTCATGGTCACTTTATTGGATTGCCTCTGTGACACATTTTCACCCCTTGTGGTACTCTACTTTATTTCTTCTCCAGCAGCAGCCATAATGCAACCCTATCTTTCCCACTGAAAGACTATTCTTAGAACATTTCTTTTTCTAGGTGACTATGCCTGTATTTGTAGGTCGAAGTTGAGGCTTGACCAACATTTGGTGATTCAATCTCTGGGCCTGTAGCCAGAAATCCATAACTGATTCAGTTCCTAGGTAGCTTTGCTCTGTATAGACACTGGTTGTCTTAACCACCTTGATCAGATAATTCTTGGAATAAATAAATTTGATCAGACATGATGAGTATAACTGTCTGCATAGATCCAAAGTTCCTTTCTCCTTTCTGAAGTAATTGCCTGAGGCTGTGAGCTTCTGACTGGCAGCAGTTCGGTCAACCATTTTATTTCAGTCAGCTTCAGGCTGAATCCAGGTAGCACAAGCCAAAAGGAGCAATTAAGGCAGGACACACAAGACATGAACTGCAGCTTAAATTTGGATAACAAATATCTAGACATCTCAGGTCCATAGTGACCTCCTCTAGAAAATGAGGATAAACATTCCAGCATAGTTAATTACCCAACTCATTGTCAGGATCAAATTAGGTTGTGAATGCTGCCATCCTCTGAAAATTGAAGTGCTAAGTAAGTGGACAGTACTTTTTATCAGCACACTGACCATTACATTGTCTACTCAACACAATTATGCTGTACCCAAGCATCAGAAGAATAGAGCTTGTAACCAAGTGACAACAGCCTACTTAAGGGCCATCCCTGGTGTCCAATTTGCCATTTTCCCCTGTTTTCACTCCTATTTAGTTCTGGAAACATTGCAAGTGATTTTCATCTGATTTAGGAAAGTAATGGAGCAAAGAGACTATCTGTAAACATAAAGAATACAATGGGAAACATTATGTCTGTATATAAAGAAAGAGAAATAAAAACCAAGTGAAAAATTTTACAGCTTGTCTCAAAAGAAGTATAAAATTAGTGGATGAAGGGCATGTTGTTACTTTTTTATATTTACATTTTGCCAATGTAAGGCCTCATAATATTTTTACTGTACTTGTTGATGTGGCTCTTCTGCTTGTCATATGGATTAAAAATTGAGGCTCCGGAATTAGAGACTGCAGAGAGGTACAGATTGGAATAAAAAGCTAAAGTGATAATGGCCTGGGCTCTTTCAGCACCTTCCCCTGGCACAGTGCTGAGCAGGTGCATGACATCAGGTCTAACATCCAGCTTCTATCAAGCTCTTATATGTGTTTTGTAGGAACACCTCTCCACTATTCATCTTCCTCACTTATACTCCATTTTAGAAAAGGGAACCAAGCATCTACCAAAGATGATTATTCTTGGAATTAAGATAGGAGCTTAGAATTAATTGAGATAGGAACTCAGAATTCTAAACTCTGTCTTTATTCTTTCTTGCCCTAATATGGTCAATCTATCAATTGGAAACTATTAGTGTCTTGACATATGATCTATATCTGAAGGAATTTTGCTTTTCTGTTGCAAATCTAGTTAATTTGTCTATCTATATTTCTATGGATGGAATTATATGTTCCTTAAATTCATACATTCAAGCACTAACTCCCAATGTGGGTCAATTTAGACTTTTAGGAAGGAATTAAAGTTAAATGAGGTCATAAGGGTGGAGTTCTGATTTGATTGGGTTGGTAACTTCATAAAAAGAGGAAAAGATCTCTGTGTGTGTGATCTGCAAGTCATGAAGAGAGTCTAGCAGTTACTGAGTTAGCCAGCACCTTGATCTTGGACTTCCCAGACCCTAGAACTGTGGCAAAATAAATATTTTTGTTGTTATTTAAACCTCCCAGTATATGGCATTTTGTTAGGGCATTCCAAGCCAATTAATATATAGTTAAATTATTTGAGCTCATTTATTTTCAATTAAGAAGGAATAATTTTGCTAGTCAGATATGAAGTCTTTTCTGTTATAACACTCAGAAAACAAGAGGTTGTATAGTAGTTGATTCTATAGCTTGGTATCCTCAGGAGGACACAAAAATTGGCAAAGTTTGCCCAGCAATTAGTGTCAACTCTGTCTAACACCCAGCTTGCTGAGTCCTGTTCTTGTGTGTCTTACATCATAATGCAGTTGGACACCACCAAATCCTGAGCCTTGCCAATGTGTCAAAACTAATCTAATTATGACTCAAACTCCAGAAACCATAAAGAGAGGATTAATAAATATGACTGTGTTTAAAAAAAACCAAAAAGGAGCCGGCGCCGCGGCTCACTAGGCTAATCCTCCGCCTAGCGGCGCCGGCACACCAGGTTCTAGTCCCGGTAGGGGCTCCGGATTCTGTCCCTGTTGCCCCTCTTCCAGGCCAGCCCTCTGCTGTGGCCAGGGAGTGCAGTGGAGGATGGCCCAGGTGCTTGGGCCCTGCACCCCATGGGAGACCAGGAAAAGCACCTGGCTCCTGGCTCCTGCCATCGGATCAGCGCGGTGCGCCGGCCGCAGCATGCCAACCGCAGCGGCCATTGGAGGGTGAACCAACGGCAAAGGAAGACCTTTCTCTCTGTCTCTCTCTCTCTCACTGTCCACTCTGCCTGTCAAAAAAAAAAATAAATAAATAAAAATAAAAAATAAAAAAATAAAAAAAATAAAAAAAAACCAAAAAGGATTTCCACATGGCAAAAACTAAGGAAAACAAAAGCTTACCACAAGTGGAATCAAATGGCAAATGAAATCTAAGAAGAAAGTATTTGGCAACTTAGAGTAATTACCTGATAGGAAAATGTGCAAACCGAATGAACAGTCAGTTCACACTTAAATAAATATAAGACTTTTTTTTATAAGTTTACGAAATGATTCACTGCATCTATCACATTAGGAGTGCAAAGTTGAACTTTACTGAGATAATTTTTTTCACCTTTCAGACTGGCAGAAATCCAAAAGTCTGATGCTATAGTATATTGTAAGGCTTTTTGAAAATAGGCACCCTCATTCACAGTGAAAGGGCAAATTGTCACAGTCCTTTTGGAGAGCAACAGAAATAACATCCAAAATTACAAGTATATGTCCTTGTTGACTCATATTTTTATTTACGGGAGTCCATCCTACAGCTTGTATAAGTTCAAAGTAACTTTTGTTCAAAGTAACTTTTGTCCAAAGTAATTCATATAATAATGTTCATAGCAGTAAACAAATGGAATCAGCACTAATGTCCATCAGCCAGAGACTGCTTAAGTAAAATGAAGTATAATTACAAAGTGGAATATAATAAAATTAGCTTGGGAAGTATGAGGACCCTCCCTATGTAGTGATATGGAAGAATCTCCAAGGTGCTTTAGAGAATTAAGTACAGATTGAAGATTCTGCTATCTTGAAAAAATAGAATGTGTATATAGACCTAAATAGACACTAGAAGGATATGTCATCTTTGCAGTGGCCTATGGAGGTGAGTAGTCATGAAGACAAGAAAAATAAAGGAAGGAGATATTGAATACTTTATCAAAATAAATTCTTTTAAAAACAATTATTTTTTATTTATAAGGCAAACAGAGAGGAGGGAATGAGAGAGAGAGAGAGAGAGAGAGAGAGAGAGAGAGATATCCCATCCACTGGTTCATTATCCAAATGTATGCAACAATTGGATTTGAGCTAGGTCAGAGCCAGGAGGCCATAACTTAATCCAGCTCTCCCACATTATGGCTGGGATCAAATTCCTTGATTCTTCATCTGCCCTCTCCCAGTGTGCACATTAGCAGGAAGCTGGATCAGAAGTGGAGTTGGAACTTGAACCCAGGGAGTCAAACATGGGAGATAGGCTTTTTTTTTTATATAAAAAACATTTATTTATTCATTTAAAAGGCAAGGTGATAGAGAGGTGGGAGTCGAGGATAGAGAGTTTTCTAATTCACCAGTTCACTCCCCAAATGGCCACAACTGATAGAACTGGTCCACACTAAAGCTAAGAGCCTGAAACTTCATCTGGAGCACCCATATGGGTGGCTGGAGCACAGGCACATGGGCCATCTTCCACTGCCTTCCTGGTGCATTAGCAGAGAGCTAAATCAGAAGCAGAGCAGCTGGGACACAAGTGCTATGATATGCGATGTCTGTGTTGTGGGCAGCTGCTTAGTTCACTGTACCACTGGCCCGTAAGATGTAGGCATTCTAAGCAGCAACATAACTGTTGCACCACGTGCCCATCCCCAAGTTTTGTTTCTGAACATGTAACTTCTTTACCTGTTCATAATTCCATCAAAATAACACACACAGAGAGGGGAGAGAGACTAGTACTTCATGAGGAGAATCCAGAATCTCCCCACCATGTCACTTTGTTCTATTTCCTGATGCAAAGAATTTCTTTGTTATGGCTATTTTCAGTAGCTTCCGAGTAATAACTTTACTTGGCAGTTTAAAGAAACACATATAGAACAGCCACCACGTATTCTGAAAGTGTAATATTTAAAAGAGATTTGGCTAAGAACCTGGAAAACGCAATCCCAAGATAATCTTACCAGTTTAAAATGTTTTCAATTACTATCTGTGGCATGATATAATGGAAAAACACAGTCTTAGACACAACCACATTTGGGTCCAAATCTCATTTCTTCCACTAACAAACTCTGTGGTCTTAGATAAATACATTCACTTCTAAGAACTTCAGTTACTGCTGTTAAAGTAGTCATACTCACAGTAGTACTAGTGAGTATAGCCTCATTCAGGTTGAAGAGCTGGCCTTGGTAGATTTGTCATAAATGGTAGTTGTTATTAAATGATTTATATATTCATTGTAATGTTATTTACAAAATAAAGACAGATTACAAAATCAGTGACATCTCATCGCTCCAGAATTTCACTCTGTCTAATCTCGCTCACTGTCAGACGATTGAACATATAGAAAAAGGAAGAAGTAAACAATGGCTTTTGGCTGCAAAAATGATTCCACAAATATTTAGAGAAAAGCATGAGTACTTTACTCTTATGAGAGCCTCTTGAATACCCCCATAGAGATGACATGATTTGGATTTCATGGCAGTGGTGAGAGCAAAATTAGAGAAGGGAGTGACAAAGTCAAACATACTGCTCAGCCAAAGTGATAGGTCCTGGTCTGAGAGGAGAGAAGAAGGAAGCAAGTGAAAGAGCACAGGACTTGGCAGTTGAGACAGCTTTTCTTTAGGAATAGGCATCTATGTATCTCTGTAAATTGTAAAGATTGCTGTCATCAGATCATGTCTGTAGAAAGAACATATATAATAAATTTTAAAAGGTAGGGAAAATAAAAAATTTCATAAAAATAGTTGGAACATAAATACATGTTGATCTTTAAATACTTAGTTTTGTATAAAACTCAATTCTCTTGAATTATTCATTCCCTGAATTTTTTGTGAACATCTAAAATATCACTGTATTCAGTTCTCAAAGGCTCATTGGAAACAGAAACTTGAATGGAAAAGTCTGAGCTGAGATGAATAAAAACATTTAAATATAGAGCTTGAAACAAGAAAGCCTCACAATAAATGGGATATTGTTCTTATGTGCTCATGGAAACCCCACTAAACAAACAGAACAGAGTTACCTGTCCTGCCTTTGATTTAAGACTTCTGCATGCATGGGACTGAGGTTGTAATGTTTTCCACCAGCTTTAGACTCTGGTTTTTCTGACTTGTTTATGTTTTGGGGACAGTGATTTTTGCAAGTTATAAATTGCTTTAAGGGGAAGTACTTCAGTTGTTATTGTGTGTAGCTAGGTAAAGACTCCTGTCTTTTGGAGCCATGGGAGAGGGATGTTAATTCCTGTTAAGCTTTTGTTTATAGGGACACAAGCAGGATGAAGGAACTTGCCCTCCAAAGCTGTGCTGCCATCTACTTTGGATAGGTATGACTCTCCCAAATAACAGAACCAGGAGGCACTCTGCCACACTTTCCAAACAAGCAGCAACCAAACTGTATGTGAGCCTTCAGCATCTCGTATTTTGTAGATGATATACAGTTATCAACATTCCTCCTTTATTCTGTGTATTTTCCCAATCACTCTGCAGACGGTTGTGTCTCTCCTGTGGCTTCTAACCAGAGAAATTACAGAACCAGACCCAAGATGCTTGTTTATCATGGAAAATGAACGATCACTTCTATTATCATTGTTGTTAACACAGTAACAAAATAATAATGAAGAATCAAAGTGTGGTTGTTGATTAAATTGTACTTCCAGAGCTTAGTCCTGACCTGCATTCTCTGGGTTTCTTAAACTGATGGAAATGGGGGTAGGCAGAATCTGGAATTGTAGAGAATCATCTGGGAACTTATTCAAAGTGCGTATGGCTCTACTCATTTCCCCTCACTCTCAATTTATTCAAACACACTTTTATAGAAAAGCTTTGTGGATTTTGAAAATAAATGAGCTGCCTAGAGGATGATGATACAATAATAATCAATGTATAATAAATGCTCATAAGTGTCACATAACAACACATTTATGTTCTGTATGTGCTGGACACTCTCACAATCCCTAATATTTCTTATGGTTGAGAACTTTGCTCTGTCAAATATATACAAGTTGATCTTATGGGTTATAAATGACTGCAAGAAGTTATCACATTACCTTTTTCATTAATTTATGGTAATTTTGCATATTTTCAAGGGAAAAAAACACTTTCCCATGTGCTGTACATGACTTTCAAATATTGATGTTTTCCTTGGCCTCAGTTTCCTTATTTTTGAGAAGTGTGAGAGAATAAAATCTTCTCTATTTTAATATAGTAATAGTGATTATAATGACATGGTTAATTAGATTTAGTGTGAGGTTAAGAAGGCAAGAATCTTAGGGTTTCACTTAGAAATCAAATTTTATAAACCAAGAGGGTTAAACTAAATCTATTCTAGGCTGAATACCATGAGATACAAAGGAATATGCAGTACAATTTTGTTCCTGTTTGCTTTCATAGATAAACTACATGAGATAATTAGTGACAAGATGCTTTTGTATTACCAATATGGTGTTAAAAATCTGGGTCAAAAATGAGAGACTAGACTATGTTGGAACACTATAAGCAAAATGTGTGAAGAAAAGGCAGAGGGTAACGTGGGCTACGTGTGATTTGCATTAGGTCTTAAAGGTAGCAAGGTGGAGACAGCAAGGATGTGTTTTCAGAAACTGCATTTGTGGATGTAGGAGGGTGAATAGTGAGTTAAAAGCAATTGTCCTTTTAGGCCGAATCTCTCAGAGCCGAAGCTTTACATACAATAGAATAAACTGATTGGCACTTACACAGTGTTTTTGTATGAGGGTTACAGTGTAAGTAAAGTATGTGTTTCCGTATAGATTTGTCTCTAAAGGAAGTACCCCCTGAAGCAGAGTCAGGAAGCTGGCTTGTAATGCCTTTGCTCTTGAAACTTGCAGCATGATCACAAGCACATTGGGAGGAACTTGCTGCATGTATGCAGGTGGGTGGGAAGCTCCTGGAGCTTTGGTAGGGTAGACAGTTGAGCTAGGGTGTTTAGACCTGGAAGAGGGATTGCAGGAAGAGAACTGTGTGGATGGATATGGGGACATTCACAGAAGACCAGCTCTACTAAACTATTTTCCTGCGGCAAGGCCCCTGTTGTTTAGCCTGAACCACTCACCTTGAAAGTTGGGAATCTGTATCTTTCAACTACCCCTCCTCCAACCCCAAATGCCTTTTCCTTAAATGTAGACAAAAGTTGAGGCTGGGCTGGTATGATTAATACCAACCTGTCTTGAGTGCACCTCCATCACTCTACGGTCTTCCCATTTTTCTTAGATGCTGAGAAAATGCTTTTCACAGCTATGATGACACAGCCAGAAATATCACCTTTTGAAGACATCATAACTGTGAGATATGACACTCTTTTGGCCGTTAGAAGGTTATTTGCTGTAGCCATTAAATACAGTCCTGTCACTCCCACTCACCTGAGCCATATTTCCTCTTTCAATGGATTATCCATAAATACAGGCTCAGGTACAAATAGAAATAATGAACATTCAGAGCTAAAGAAGACATGCAGGGCCAAATCCAGCTGAAGGGCAAGGGAGTAACCCTTCGCTACCACAGGCTCAGCTGGGTCCAGAGACTAGGTCTCCCAGGGGTGTCCCATTGGCCCAGGCCAATGTGACTTCAGAATACCAAGATGTAGGGACAGGCATTGTGGTGCAGCAGATTAAGCCACCACTTGGGATGCCCACAACTAGCTTTGGATTGCCTCTTTTAAGTCCTGGTTATTTTGCTTGCAAGCCAGCCCCCTGTTAATGCACCTGGGAGGCAGCAGATGATCTGCTTGGGCTGCTGCCACCCTTGTGGGACACCAGGATGGAGTTTCTGGCTCCTGGTTTTGGCGTGGCCCAGCCCCGGCTGTTGTGGCCATTTGAGGAGTGAATCAACAGAAGAAAAATCTCTCTCCGATTAATCTGCTTTTCAAATAAATAAAGAAACAAACAATTCTTTTTTTTAGAAAAACCCAATAATGCAGAGCCCACACTCTGTACATTCTGAAGATATTTCAGACTCTAGTTGGTGGCCAACCCACTTTGCTGCCAATTGTTAATCAGAATTAGTTATTCATAGTAGTTTGTCCAGAATTTAATTTCAATTAATATTAATATGATTGAGACATCATTATATTTGTGTTGATTCTACAATTCCCACAGGACTAAATAGGGGGGCAGTATACTCACTTAATCTAATTAAAATTTAAAAAGAGGTGTGTATTTATTTGAATGTCAGAGTTACAGAGAGAGGGAGAGACAGACAGAGATCTTCCATCATCTGATTTACTCATCAAATGGCTGCAATGGCTGGGGGCTGGGTCAGGCCAGAGCCAGGAGCCAGGAGCTTCTTTCAGATCTCCCATGTGAGTGGCAGAGATCCAAGTACTTGGGCCATCTTCCACTACTTCCCAGGTCATTAGCAGTAAGCTAGACTGGAAGTGGAAATTTGGGAGAGGAACCAGCACCCATGTGGGATGCCAGCATCACAAGCAGCAGTTTTTTTTTTTTTTAAATTTTTTAATTTTTTTTATTTTTTGACAGGCAGAGTGGACAGTGAGAGAGAGAGACAGAGAGAAAGGTCTTCCTTTGCCGTTGGTTCACCCTCCAATGGCCGCCGCAGCTGGCGCGCTGCGGCCAGCGCACCACGCTGATCCGATGGCAGGAGCCAGGAGCCAGGTGCTTTTCCTGGTCTCCCATGGGGTGCAGGGCCCAAGCACTTGGGCCATCCTCCACTGCACTCCCTGGCCACAGCAGAGAGCTGGCCTGGAAGAGGGGCAACCGGGACAGAATCCGGCACCCCAACCGAGACTAGAACCCGGTGTGCCGGCGCCGCTAGGCGGAGGATTAGCCTAGTGAGCCGCGGCGCCGGCCCACAAGCAGCAGTTTTACCTATTATGCCACAACTTTGGCCCCTCTGAATAATTTTGTATATTCCAGTTTTGATGCATTATTGAGTATCACATGTGTGCTTAGCACTTTCCAAGAATCTGGTGAAATACAGAAAAATGTAAAAAGCATAACGATTTAACATCAAACTGGAGCCAAAGTTTTCAGCCTTATGCAGTTGGGAGAGAAAAATGCTGTCATTAAGTGGGAGATCTCTTAGCACAGGTGATTAACTGTGTAGGTGTTCCTGTGGAAGGTGATCAGCAGTTCTCTGGGACTGACGGGACTTCAGTTGAGTTCTGGGAGTGAGAGATCTGTAAAAAGCCTTGATCTGTGCTCTAAGAATTGGGATCCCTATAGAGAGCTTGGCAGATCATTTCAGGGAGTAGAAAGAAGGCAAGAATATTAATACATGGGGGAACAAAGGGGTCATTTTTCACAAACATGTTAATTTCTCAAGTGCTTCCCTTTGGTCAAATAATTAGTCCATAGTTTTGTGTTTAGAATAACGTGTTATATTTTTATATTAATGGAAGTACATGACACATTTCTATGTAGGCTACATGTTTTATGCATTTTCATTTGCTTTCAGATATTTAATGTATCATCTATCCTGAAGCTGTAACATAT
Source organism: Oryctolagus cuniculus (assembly GCF_964237555.1). Lineage (NCBI taxonomy): Eukaryota > Metazoa > Chordata > Mammalia > Lagomorpha > Leporidae > Oryctolagus > Oryctolagus cuniculus. The sequence continues at coordinate 32,755,554 of NC_091441.1, forward strand.
ATAAAATTCATATACATCTGCCTGTAAGTATTCCTATAAGGAGAGAGAGAGTCAGTGAGAGCGAGAGCAAGAGAGAGATGCTTTTGTTCACACACGTAACAGATTGTATTTTGAAATCTGGCTGATAGAATGCCAGGATTGGAAGGGAGCTATAATCCACTCTGTGTGAAGAGACTGACCTACCTGGTTTTGATACTCACTAGTCTGTTTGCCACACAGTAGCCGGGAAGATCCCTTTGAGAGGTAAAACAGATCTTGTCAGCTCCATCAAAACCTCAAAGGCTTCTCAAGGTCGGCATGAAACACAAAGCCCTCATCACAGCCTAGAGGATACTTACTTATCTGGCCCTGGTTACCTCTCACTTACTTCCTACTGCATTTGTGCACTCAAGGCATACTGGTTTCTTGCTGTCCTCCCTGGATGTCCAGCATCCTGTGTCTGTCTTCTGACCAAGAGTTTCCCTGATGTTCCCTCTTCCTGGCCCTCCCTTTCAGACAGTCACAGGTCTCACTCCTTCACTCTATTCAGCTTCTGCTCCACTGCCACCTCTTCTGGGAACCCCTCTCTGATCTGCCTTCTCGAGATTGCCCCCTTGTCCTCTGTGGTGCTCTGTCTTGTTTTGCTTCGCAGCAGTTAGCCCAACCTGGCAGTCTATAACATGTACAGTACATCTGCTTGTTATTTCTTCTGCACATCTATCTCCCAAGCAGCAGTGTCAATTCCACAAGGGATGGGTTATGTTTTGTTTTCGGCAGTACACTGGCATGTAATAGATATCCATTAAGTACTCACCGAATGAATAAATAAAGTTGGATAACATTTCTCCTTTTTTCTTGTTTGCTTACTTATTAACTAATTTATGAATACGTTTATAAACCTACAACCCAAGCTGACAATCAAACGTGGGCAGAGGCTGCTGTTTGCCTGTGGAGGCCCATTCCTCTCACGGTCCCCCCACTCCCCCCGATCCTAGGAATACCTATCCTGAATTTGGTTATAATTCCCTTCTTTCTTTTTTTTCTTTTTCTTTTTTTTTTTTTTTTTTGACAGGCAGAGTGGACAGTGAGAGAGAGAGACAGAGAGAAAGGTCTTCCTTTGCCGTTGGTTCACCCTCCAATGGCCGCCGTGGCCGGCGCGCTGCGGCCGGCGCACCACGCTGATCTGATGGCAGGAGCCAGGAGCCAGGTGCTTTTCCTGGTCTCCCATGGGGTGCAGGGCCCAAGCACCTGGGCCATAATCCACTGCACTCCCTGGCCACAGCAGAGGGGTGGCCTGGAAGAGGGGCAACCGGGACAGAATCCGGCGCCCCGACCGGGACTAGAACCCGGTGTGCCGGCGCCGCTAGGCGGAGGATTAGCCTAGTGAGCCGCAGCGCCGGCCAATTCCCTTCTTTCTTAAACACAGTTTTATTATATATTTGTATCTAAATTGTTTAGGATCCATTATTTTATTTAATTTGATTTCAAGCTTCAATTAGAGAGGATCATTCTGAATGTAATTTTCTGAAATTTTCTTTTTTTCACTCCATTCTATTTTGTTAAGATTTATGAATATTATTCTGTTTTTATCTTTTGATATATGGCTACTGTCTATTTCATGATTGTATAGTTCTGTTCCATTCTGATACTGTACTATAATTAATTTTTGCATTATTCTCAAATAAGCAGTCTAGGATGTTCCTCTCACTCAAGAGTTGAGGAAGTTTGAAAGTGCCTCGCAGTTTGTCCAATATCATTGAAGTAGTTAGTGGGGATGAAAGCTCAGGTCTCTGCAGGAATACTTATCAATTCATAGAGACTTTTTGGGAGACATCTTGAGTCCAGTGTTCCTTATTCAGTTAAAAACAACATGTTCTGAAGTCTCTTGCCTTTTTTTCCTTCTGCAGTGACCTATGCTAGCTTTTCAGATCTAGGCTCCTCATTTCTTATTTTGTATCTGTAGACTCAGTCCCATTTAAATTCCCAAGCAAATATCGTAAGAGGAAGAAATATCAATGAACTTTGGATGAAGACCTCTCAGGATCCTTTGTAAGAGCTTTTGTTGCCAAATAGAAAATGAAGTTATTGTTCAATTTAAAAAAAATATTTATTTATTTATTATTGGAAAGTTAGAGAGAAAGAGGGAGATACAGAGGGAGAAAGATCTTCCATCTGCTGATTCACTTCCCAAGTGGCCACAATAGCCACGAAGAAGCCAGGAGCCAGGAATTTCATTGAGGTCTCCCATGTGCAGGCAGGGGCCCATGTACGTAAGGCATATTCCACTGTTTTTCCAGGCAGATTAGCAGGGAGTTGGATTGGAAGTGGAGCAGCCAGGACTCGAACTGGCACCTGTATGTGGTGCTGGCACTTCAGATGGCAGTTTAACCTGCCATGCCAGCATAACCCTCCCCTCAATTTATTGTTGTCCCAGCATTGCCATTGCCAGCTCATTATTTCCCCTTATTAGCTCAATTCCACAGTCATGGTTCCTGCTTTGAGTGCTATTCTACCTGTTGAGGGTTCTGTTTTTTTTTTTTTTTTTTTTTTTTTTTTTTTTTTTTTTTTTTTTTTTTGCCTAGAAATAGCTTTATTTCATGAAGTATAGCACATCCTATCATTCTGCCTTGACATTCCTCATGTTTTTCCTTAAATTCTCATAGACAGACTTGACTCCTAAGGCTCAACAGTACTTGAACCTGCTAACTTGGAATCCACTTGCTAGCTCTGAAGTCCAGTGTAGGTCATTACTGGACTTGTGCTAGAAACTATTGGATTTATGGGTAGACCCTCTTCCTTTAAAACAGGATAGATCCTACAAATTTGTGAAATACATGCTTAAAATCAGGGGTGGGTTTTGTGATCAAAGACATGACAACTGGAAATTGGTCATGACTGTGTATAAAATTCAAGCAAATGATCATACTTAGCATTGACATAACTTTGTGATGAAGAGTCAGTCATACGTTGTTGGATAAAGTCCGTGCCAGTATAATAGCTCAAATTTTTGTTCTATATGAACACTTTTGGAAATATATAATAAAGAGAGAATCTAAATATGGAAAAACTGTATGTATACAGATGTTCACTGCAGTATTACATAGCATGAAAAGATGTAGCAACCAAAATGTCCACTCGAATTAATAAATTCATGATGGTTATATTAGGAAAATAATGTTAATCTTAAAATCTTTTGTGGTAACATTAAAAATATCTTTATGATATAATACTATGTAAAAATGAAAATCATTTGTAGCATACAATCATAAGTGAGCAAAATAATTTCTTCCTCTTGCTAACTGCCAGGAAATAAGGCTGGTAGAATTCCTCCAATAAATTTAAAGTGGTGGAGTTATAGTTTTCTTTCAGTTTTTTAGATTTTTCATGTCTTCCTTGGGAATATATATCACTTTTATAGAAAGAAAAATAAGCAAACCAAAATAAATCAAACATGACACCTTGTCAATTATGAACACAAATAAAAGATACACAGTACAGAGTGAGGAAAACCAGCCTCAAAGAGCTTTAAACTGCCTCCTTCCCTGCACAGATCTCTCATCCTGTTGCGATCAGAGGAGGGAAGCCCTTTCTAGCTGCTTGTGAAGCATCTGCTTTGGAGATCAAATTCCAGAGTAGAAATAGAACCAAGACATAAAATAATTTACTCCTGGGTAAAAGTAGTCTTTCAGATCTAACAGAATTGAGGGGGTAAAGTTGGTGTGTGTGAATGTATTAGAACAATGTTTGGCACATAATAAATGCTGAAAAAGTAAATTATTTTTGTTGTCATTAAGTGGTATATGATTTTGACAGGTGGTTACCAATTTAGGAGAAGACATAATGATACAACTCTAAACTCTAGATCTTACAAAAAGTCCCAAATAGATTAGAAAATGAAATGCTTGGAAATGAATTCTTTAGCCAACCTGAAGAAAATTTAAGAGTCGAGAATTCCTTTCTCAACATTAACACTAAAGGTAGAACCCTTTATGTTTTATAAAGGATAATCACATAAACTATAAACAATTAAAATTTTCTGTAGGGACAGAAGTTGAGAGAAAAGACAATATGGGAGAAATATTTACAAAACAATTATTTTATTCAATTTCATTATTTCTAGGATATCATGCTTATTTCCTATTCCCCTCCCCCCACATACTACAAAATAGTAGAAACATAGTTATAAAAAGGTGTTTAAATCTATAAGAAAACAGATGAGTATTCCAATAAGGAAAATGAAGCAAAGGGTAAAATAAAGTAAATGTAAGGAAGGCGTTTGGCCCAGCTGTTAAGACATCAGTCGCAATACCAAGTTTCACATCAGAGTACCTGCATTCAACTCCCTGCTAGAGCTCCTGACTCCAGCTTCCTGCCAACATGGACATTGGGAGACAGTGAGTGACAGCTAAAGTAGTTGGGCCCCTGCCACCCATTTGGGAGACCTGTATTGAATCTCCAACTCCAGGCCCTTGTGGGTATTTGGGAAGTGAATCAGCAGATGAGAACTCTCTTTGTTCATCTTACACTGGTAAAATTAAGTGCCCTGTGTACACACAAATACATGTACACATGTGTGTATATTATACACATACAGATTTTATATGTATTTTTTCTTTATTCATAATTACGGAAATGTGAATTCAAACACCATGAAATGCTAAGTAGTTTTTTCTCAAATGGATTGGTAAAAATAAAGATGAAGATAATGCCTAATATTTTTGTGTTCAGGGTTTGTGTCCTGTTCTTTTGGAGCTTAATGAAATACTATTCTAGAAAATTGTTGCTATTCAAATCTATGGAAGCTGCATTAGTTTAGCTTATGGGTATGAGAAATATATTATTCTTTTATGACAGGGGAAGCCAAGAATATGGATTCTAATGAGTATGTTGCATACTTTCTGGTGGGTAATTAATTTTTTAAAAATTAATTGATTAATTATAGAAATTTGAAAGACAGAGACAGAAGATAAACAGAGAAAGAGTATAGAAGTGAACGAGACACAGATCTCCTATATGCTGGTTCACTCCCAATGCCCTCAACAGTGTGGCTGGGAAAGTTTCAACCCAGCATATAGGAACTCAGTAGAGTCTCCAAAGTTGGTAGCAGGTAGCGGGTGCCGCGGCTCACTAGGCTAATCCTCTGCTAGGCTAATCCTCTGCCTTGTGGCACCGGCACACCGGGTTCTAGTCCCGGTCAGGGCGCCAGATTCTGTCCTGGTTGCCCCTCTTCCAGGCCAGCTCTCTGCTGGCGCCCGGGAGTGCAGTGGAGGATGGCCCAAGTGCTTGGGCCCTGCACCCCATGGGAGACCAGGAGAAGCACCTGGCTCTTGCCATCGGATCAGCGCAGTGCGCCGGCCGCAGCGCGCCGGCCGTGGTGGCCATTGGAGGGTGAACCAAGGGCAAAGGAAGACCTTTCTCTGTCTCTCTCTCTCTGTCCACTCTGCCTGTCCAAAAAAAAAAAAAAAAAAAAAAAAAGTTGGTAGCAGGGACCCAATTACTTGAGTCATCACTTACTGCTTCCCAGAGTGTACACTAGCAGGAAGCTAGAAACTGGAACAAATATGAGACTCAAACCCAGGTACTCCATTATGGGATGTGGGCATTAAAAACAGGGTCTTAATTGCAATGCTTAATGCCTGCTCCTGGTAGATAATATATTTGCTTTATATTATAGGTAAAATATATTAAACAGTTTATGTATTAAAACTAGTAGATATGGAATATATCAAACTTTGATAAATCATTTGGTTCTAAAAATATAGCATCAGATTAAATTAAAATCAAATAATTAAATCTAATTGAAACTGAAAAAGACAGTGTGCTCTAGAATTATTCTTTCTCAAAAGAGCATTTGAGTATTGATCATGATTAAGGGGAAATACAAACTCTTGTAGGAATGTAAGTTAGTCAGCTTGAAACAGAGTATTTGGCAATATATAAAGTACTTAAAATTATAAATAAGTTTTGATAGGGAAGTTTTATTTTTAGGAATTTATGTAAAAATAAAAAGTGTTCAAAGAAAGGGTATTCTTGAGGTATTGTTAATACTATTAAGAAATGGTAAATAAAGTAAATAGGCAGAAGTGGGGAATTAGTTAAAAATTTATGCTACATAGAGTAGAATATGCAATGTGGAACAATCCTTTAGGTATTTGAATTTAGATGAATATTTACTGAGTTTACTGAAAAATAAGTTGTTCATAATGTATCCAGTGAAAAATCAGCTCCAATACAGTGATTCTCTTAACATGAAAATTATACGGGTGCACATGCACAAATGTATCCCGAGTCAACTGCAAGGAAAAGTAGATATCAAAAGTCTAACAGTGTTCGCCTCTGAGTGAAGACTTATGGATGATTTCCCCCTCTCTTTTTTTATTTCTATATTACATGGGTATTATTTATTCAACTTCAAAATAATCTGACAACTTTTCATTTCAGCTGTCACCCTTGTTCAAATCACTGTCACCGTTTACCTGACATCATTGGTTGGATCTCCCTGAAATTAGACCCAGAGATAGGAAATGGAAGCCAGTAATTGGTTTGGGAGGTGGTCCAGGAGGCAGAAAGCCCTGAGAGAAAGACAAGTCAGTCAAGCATTGTGCTAATAAGCGAGCTAATACTGTGTGCAGCTGGGGCTCCACCCACTGTGGCCCTGTGGGTCTCCAAGCTGTCCCACAGGGGAACAAGAGTGCAGAGGCATTTATGCATCCTGTCTCACATCTTCCTGGTGGTGGGTGCCTCTGGGGTGTTAAACTTTGGGTAGTTGATGCTTTTAAACTGTCCTGTATGTGGACAAAGCAGTCTGTTCTAGCTCTGGAGGAAAACACTGAGGCAGAGAGGCTGAAAGCTGAGTGTGCTTGAAATGGGGGCCGCTGAAGGCCGTCTATTGCCACTGCACCTGAACTCCTGTAAGGTGCAGGTGGTGAGACAGGGCATCAACTGCCTGGTATGCTTGCTACCCCTGGATTTGGGTTGCAGCATCTCCAAAAGTGTGTCTGCTTTCCTTCTCTCCTACCTTCTGAGCATGTTCTCAGCACTGTCATCAGAGGGATTATTTAAAAACTAAAGTCATGCCCCACTTTTGCTCAAACCCTCATATCCCTCATCAAAACAAACAACTGACCAGACAACAAAACCAAATTGAATAAAAAAGCTGAAATAGTTCTCAAGGGATCTGTCCCCCATGACCTCATCTCTCCCAGTTCTCACTGGCCTCACTGCAGCTGGGCTGGCCTCCTTGCAATTATGCCTCCAAGTATGCACACACCCAGGCCCTTGGCATTTGCTGCCCCTGTGTGTAAGACTTCTCCCTCCAGTTATGTCCTTGCCTTCTTCTCATAGCCTCCTGGTTTCTGCCTCAATTATTCTTTCTCACAGCAGCTATTCCTGACTATTTTACGTAAAATGATGACTCTGGCTCTTATAGCCTTCTATTTCTATTTTATTTTTTCTCTATCGAGCTAGTCATCATCTGCAAACCATATCTTTTTATTTTAAAACTTTATTTCTGAATGCTTTCCCATCAACAGTAGATTGCATGCTCCGTCGAGATGGAGCTGTGCCTCTTTTTATTTTTTTAAAGATTTATTTTTTTTTTTTTGAGAGACAGAGTTACGGGGAGAAAGAGAATCTTCCCCCTACTGGTTTACTCCCCAGATGGCCACAATGACCAGAGCTGGACAGATCTGAAGCCAGGAGCCAGGAGATTCTCCCAAATCTCCCTTGCAGGTATAGGGGCCTATGTACCTGGACTATCATCTGCTGCTTTCCCATGTGCATCAGCAGGGAGCTGGATCAGAAGCAGAGCAGCAGAGACTCCAACTGGCACTCATATGGGATGCTGGCACTGCAGGCAGCATCTTTGCCTCTTCTCTTTGTTTTTATTGTTTTCCCAGTTCCTAGACTATTACAGGAAATCTAATATTATAGGAACCTAATAAATGCTCATTTGTTGTTGAATGACAAATGAGTGAATGACTGAATGAATTAAAGTGTAAAGAACTATTTTGTGGGGCCAGAGCTGTGGCTTAGCAGGTTAAAGGCCTGGTCTGAAGTGCCGGCATCCCATATGGGGACCAGTTTGAGACCTGGCTGCTCCACTTTCATCCAGCTCTCTGCTATGGCCTGGGAAAGCAGTAGAACATGGCCTAAGTCTTTGGGCCCCTGCAAGCATGTAGGAGACCCGGAAGAAGCTCCTGGCTCCTGGCTTCAGATCAGCTCAGCTCTGGCAGTTGCAGTCACTGGGGGGAGTGAACCAGCAGATGGAAGACCTCTCTCTCTCTGGCTCTACCTCTGGTTGTAACTCTGTCTTTCAAATAACTAAAGTAAATATTTAAAAAAGAACTTCTGGATGTGGTTCTTTTAAAAAATAACTATTTTACTTTCAGTGGAGGTAGAGAACATTTCCCCAGGTTGATCTTCCTTGTGTGTTCTGCTCAGTAGGACCACTCTTACTAATCCTTCATGAACTTGAAATTCTGAAATGCAATCTTTGAGCTGCCTAGGTTTGTAGAGTAGTATCAACTACTTGCAATCATCATTGCAAGTCCCAGTGTGATTCATGTAGAGTAGTATCATCTGGTGAGTCAGGTACCAATTTCTCCAGACTGCTCTCAAGGATGCCTACTTTCTGGAAGTACAAATGGACCGGAACTGCAGTCAAGATGATATCTAGGTGGCCGGCATTGTGTCATAGTGGGTAAAGCCACCACCTGTGAGTCTCAGTTGCTCTACTTCCAATCCAGCTCCCTACTAATGTATCTGGGAAAGTAGCAAAAGATGCCCCAAGTAATGTGCTCCTGCCATTGACATGAGACACCCAGATAAAATTCTTGGCTCCTTGCTTCGGCCTGCCCAGCCCTGGCCATTACAGCCATTTAGGAAATGAAACAGCAGATGGAAGATCTCCCTCTATCTCTTTTTCTCTAACTCTGACTTTCAAATAAATAAATACATTTAAGAAAAAAAAGATCGGTAGGTAAGGACGGTATTCTCAGTACATTCTTGGAACAAGCTGTGATTGACTCTGTGTTTGTCTCCTCATCAGGCCAAGGGAAAGAACCTGGTGTGCTGGCATCGAGCCTTGTAGCCTAGACTTCTGGACAACACACCCTCCCATAAGCCAAGTCAAAATACTTCTTCTATCAGCACCTTTCCCTGTTCTTCTGGTCCTGGATAACTGCCCCAACCACCACCCTGCTTCATTGCTGTGGCTGCTTATGAAACCTGAGGTCCACCCACAACTCTTTTCTCCCATGAATCACCTGAATTAATAACAAGACTTTACATTGAGCAGTGATAATATCTTCTTCCCAAAGAATGTGGAGTGTTTGGAAATGTGTCTTGGCGATCCATCCCCAGCACACAGAGACACCACAGGTCATTTGTTTATCCAGGAGAGGAAAATGAGGTTGGAGTTGCAAGTCTCAATGTGATTCATGGAAGTAAATGGTGGAGTTGACCATTTCGTTTAAATCATGGTGTTTGATCCTATCTGGTGACATGCACTTTAATTTGGATCTGTTCCATTACATTTCATCTCATACCATATGTAATGAATGCACAGGAAAGTTTACATGGTACTGATGCCAAAAACCGACTTTATGACCTATTGTATTAGACTTCAGTTTTAATAACAGAGAGAAAGATAGAGAGAGATAATATCTTCCATCTGCTGGTTCACTCCCCAAAGAAGCACAAAAGCCAGTGGTAGGCCAGGCTGAAACCAGGAACCAGAAACTCCATCCAGGTCTCCTACATGGTGGTAGGGTCTCAAGCAACTTGGGCCATCATCTGCTGCCTTCACGGGATCAGTAGCAGGAAGCTGGATCAGACTGGGAGGAATCAGCACTCCTCTATGGGAGGCCTCTGTAGAAAGCAGTGGCTTAACCTGCTGGGGTACAACACCAGCCCCAGATTTCAGTTTTAGTCTAAAAACATGAGACTGAATTTTCAAGATATGGTTTAGCAGGCTTTGTTTCCTTCTCACCTCTCATAATTGAATTCTGTTAACATGAATCATATGAAAATGTTAGAAAAAACATGGGGCATCTCTCTCTCTCTGTTTCTCTGCCTAATACATACATAAATAAAAATTTTAAAAACAAAAAATATTTCCTAGACTCATTACTTAACAATACCTACATGCCTATAAGGAAATATACTAGGAAAATACTTTTTGTATTACTATCCCAATTTACCCAAGTAATAGAAGGTGATCTCAATGATTTCTACATAAGGTTGGTTGTCTTTAGATAATCTGGGATTTGCAAACTTCATTTCACCAATTATATATATATCCTGGTCCTTAAAGATAGTCTATGTAGGCAATATTACAATATTTGTTGTTCTATGCTATTTGCAAAAATAACTAAAATATGAATTCTTACCTAAAAAAACACTTTTTCAATGTAGGTAAAAAAAACGACAAAAATTATCTCACAGAAATAGCAGACAATAAAATTGTTTATTAGTATTAGCTATATTCTTACTTTTGTGTTTTTCCTAAATATACTTTTTTATTTTTGACAGGCAGAGTGGACAGTGAGAGAGAGAGAGACAGAGAGAAAGGTCTTCCTTTTGCCGTTGGTTCACCCTCCAATGGCCGCTGCGGCTGGCGCGCTGCGGCCGGTGCATCGCGCCAATCCAAAGGCAGGAGCCAGGTGCCTATCCTGGTCTCCCATGGGGTGCAGGGCCCAAGCACTTGGGCCATCCTCCACTGTACTCCCGGGCCACAGCAGAGAGCTGGCCTGGAAGAGGAGCAACCAGGACAGAATCCGGCGCCCCGACCGGGACTAGAACCCGGTGTGCCGGCGCCGCAAGGTGGAGGATTAGCCCATTGAGCCATGGTGCTGGCCCTAAATATTATTTAAATAATTTTATTTTTCTCTACCCACTCCACAGAATGCAATTCACTCCCACCTACAACTATGTGCACCGTCCTGTGCTAGAGTATTGAGACACACATGAGTTAGATACAAGTTTTGCTTTTAAGTGTGTTACTTCCTCTCTGTTCTTACAGACATGGTTTGTAGTATCATGAAAGCCACTTTATGCAACATCCAGAGCTAATAATAAAGCAATCTACCAATTATTAAATGTGCATTTTGTGTTGAGAACTTTCCAAAGTGCTTTGCATATATTATATAATCTCATTCTCATGGTATTTCTATGAAGCAGGTATTATCCTCCTTCAGCAAATGAAACAACTAAGGCACTTCCACCTCTTTGGTTTGATTGGGAGAAAGATAATTCTATCTCCCCACATTGATGTAGGTGTGCAAGCCTAGTCTGGGCTTCTTTGTTTGCACATTTATTCTCCTTCTCTCCCTCTCCCAATCCCCCTCTTTCTTTACTTTCTCTTTTCTCTTTAATTTTTGGACAAACATATTTTTAATTTCTATAATCACAGGCCTAATGCACCACTAACTTTAATACTCAACAAGCAAAAAGTACAAAGACCACAGATTTATTTCATGCAAGAAGATCAATTAGGTGAACTTATTACAAGCAGGAATTCAGATTGACTGAACAATTTTAGAAGTCATTCATTCTCATTCATCATTCTGTTGCAACAGTCTGTAAATCCATAAGTAGTTACACAGTTATTCTCGAAAGGGTGAATGAACAATTCTTAGTGAAAGCTTCTGGAAAATTCAGTACTTTGCTATAGTATTTCACAATCAGGAGACTACCATTCCTCAGTCTTATTTCCATGCATGAAAATCACTCCCTCTGGTAAATTCTTGTATTGCTTCACCAGCAACTTGTTTGCAGTTGGTCAGACAAAAGATCTTGCAAAGGTAGAACCTGGACATACTATTGTCACAAAAAAATACATTGGAAGAGAAAGGAGTTCACCAGATGAGCTCTAAGTAAGTTACTTGGACTGGCTTTGGAAGTGAATGTGACCAAATTCATAGGTTGCAGTTAAGGCTGGAGAAACCTGGGGGTAATACATGGGCTCAAGGAGGGCAGGTGGGCATAACTGAAGGAAGTGGTGTAGAATATGACATTTTCCTGGACATGGCTCCAGAGATGGGTCTCCTGTGTTTGGAAGACAACACAATGCCATAGACGGAATACCAATTTGATATTGGTAGGTTTTATTTGCAGACCAAGCCTGCAATTTATGAGCTATATAACCTGAAGCAAGTTACATAACCCTTCTGTAACTCATTTTCTTCATCTCTGAAATGTGGTATAATGATGACACTTTTTCTGTAGCATTATTAGAAGGATCAAATGGACTAATAAATGGGAAATTGCTTTTCAAATGGCAAAGCAGTTTAAAATATAAGTTGCTATTATAATTGTCCCTCCATAAATACTCCTTCATAATAACAGTCTGTGTCTAATTCTATTCTTCTTCCTTGAAGGTCTGTGGATGTGGGGCATTAACCCCAGAAGAACAGGGCTTTTTGTTGGCACTGTCTCTTCTTCATGTTAGAAGACTGCCGAAGAAGTTGCAGTTGGACACCCCTCACCATCACCCTGTTTCTCCATGCAGTATTTTATGAGACTAGAACTTTATTTTGATACAGAAATGATATCCCTGTGACTAAGTTGGAAGAACTGAGAGTTCCAATACATGTTTCATTTCTTCATTATTTTGTTCATTCACTGAATAATTAAAAATATTGATGTTTATGACATATCAGGCACTATGCTAAACTGTTATAACCATGAATTTGAAGATTTTAAGTTTTCTTTTATATTCATAGGAAATTGAGAGTGTGACTTCACTTCTTACCGTGTTTGTTGACTTAACTATCTATAGTGATCAGCCCTGTCCTATCTTCCTCACAGCTTTTAATGAGAGAATAGCCTTGTGAGCTATGTGCCAAGATAAAAATGTTAGACAATTATGAAGAATTATTGTGTTATCAGTCTTTTTTGAATGGCCATTTGAATATGGTATGGCTACTGTGCTTAGACATGTCATCCACAAAAGAAAGCTGATCATAAAGAATGAGAGAAATTTGCTATGGTTTAATGATGTTTTGTGGAAAAGCAATAACTGAACTCAAAATTATTTTATAGTTGGGTATGGTGTGAATTTAAGGCCATGGAGGAAGATGAGAAAGTGAATTGAAGGAGAGCCAGAGTAGGTGTGGGAAAATGGGTGTCAAGTCTGCTTAGAGTTTTTACATGCTGCTTCACAAGGGTGGGCAGGCAGGGCAAGGCATGCCTGATGAATGTGCTGGGAATCTTGGGATGGGATGGCAATGGGAAATTAGTTTTGGTAGTAATATTAGTAGCATTATACTACACTTTGTTTTCAAAGCACTTTCCAATGGTTAATTGTGTAATTACATCCCTGTGAATTAGGTCAGCATTGTTATTTCTCTTTCAACCCATTAATCCCCTTTCGTCCTCAGGTATCTAAGGCCCTTAGTCATCAACTCGAACATTCAGCCATCTAGGTGTGTCCTCATGAAACAATGTGTTGTCCTTACAGGCCAGACATAAGGAATGATAAATGATATTCTAAAATTTTAACCTTTTCTCTCCAAAGATTCATTTATTTGTGACACACACACACACACACACACACAGTGAGAGAGAGAGAGAGAGAGAGGGAAAGAGAGAGAAAGAGAGAGAGGTGGGAGATCTTCCACCAGCTGGTTCATTCCCCAAATTTCATTCCTCATATGGCTACAACAACCAGGACTGGGCCAAGTAGAAGCCAGGTATCAAGAACCCCATCCAGGGATCCAATACATGTTTCAGGGTCCCAAATACTTGGGCCATCATCTGATGCCTTCCTAGGAGCATTAGTGGGAATCTGGATCAGAAAGAGAGCAGTTGGAACTTGAACCAATACTATGGATGTGTGATGATGGCACTCAAGTGGCAGCTTAACCTGTTGTGCCACAATGGCCCCAAACACTCTCATTTTTAAAATTCTGAACACATGCTTATTGGTCAATCTTAACCTATGGACAAACTAGTGATAATACTTCTAAGGAGGGTCCCGGTTATTCTCATATGACCTGGACTATCATGAACTCTAGGAGGGGCAATGTGGTGCAGTGTGCTAAGCTTCCACTTGGGATTCTCACATCCCATATCAGAGGGCTTGTAGAGGTCCTAGCTACTTTGTTTGTAATCCAGATTCCTGCTAATGTGCCTGGGAAGGCAGCAGATGATGCCCAAGTACATGAGTCCCTACCACCCAAGTGGGAGACCAGAAAGGAGTTCCAGGCTTCTGACTTTGACCTGGTACAGTCTTAGCAGTTGTGGGCATTTGGGGAGATAGAATGCCTTTCTATTTCTCTGTGTTTTCCTCTCTTTCTATCACTCTGCCTTAGAAATAAGTAAATAAAACAAATGTAAAAAAGAAAACACTTTAGGATGCATCACCTGGAGAGGTGTGTTTTGATGTGGCTTCTGCCACTTACTTGCTTATTTAAGTTTTATGTATTGATATGATTTCAACAAGCCACCCATGATTTCTAAGCTTCTGATGTCACCTTTGTAAAATGCAAATAATATGTGGTCTGTGTGATTTCCTCCACAGTAATTTTTATAGGAATAAAAAGATAATAAATTCAGGAAGTGTGTGTGAATAATAAGATAGGCTAGTCTTATCAGCTAACAATATTTTCATGGAATTAATCAAAATATATCAGCTAAAAATGCTATAGTCTCTTCTTTTATAAATATAAACTGATATTACTAACAGATCATGGTACTTCCCCACCTCCGAGTCATGCCTTAACTTCAGAATCCTTTTCAACATAGCTAACTTAGCCATCACTTCTGACTGACTATAGTTGGTACAGTCATGAAAAACATTTTCTAAACATGAATCGGAAAATCTATATCTATATATGATCAGTCTCCCCTTAGTCCTCATATCTTTTGCTACGGCTAAAGTGAGAATCTTACCCTCTGGTTTATTTGCATGCTTTGATAAATATCTTCACATCTTTGCAAAAGGAATGAAAGGACATCTGAAAGTAATGTCAGACAGATTAGGAAATGTGAAGTTCTGAATAAATAAAATTCATTTCATTTTAACTCTTAGCAACACCTTGACTGAATGATCTAATGTGGTAGTCAATATCCCATACCAGGTTTAGTCTATGTAAATAAATTTTTAAAAGTACTCCACTGAAATCACTCCTTGGAGAAAAGTTAATCTCTTCAAGAAATGGTGTAGGGAACATTGGATCTCCTTGAGAAGAAGTAAGAATCAAGACCTCACTTTACACCCTAGAAAAATTAACTCACAGTGGATCAAGGATCTAAATCTAAGAGCTGAAACCATCAAATTATCAGAGGAAAAACATAGGGGAAACATTGCAAGACTTTGACATAGGCAAAGATTTCTTGGATAAGATCCCAGAAGCACAGGAATTAAAGACAAAAATAGACAAATGGGGTTATATCAAGCTAAGAAGCTTCTGCACAGCAAAGGAAACACCAAAGAAGTGAAGAGGCAACCGATAGAACAGGAAAAAATTTTCAAATTATAGATCTGATAAAGTATTAATATCCGGGATATATAAGGAGCTCAAGAAACTCAACAATAACAATAACAACAGAACACATAATTCAGTTAATAAATGGGCAAATGACATAAACAGGCATTTTTCAAAGGATGAAATACAAATGACCAACAGACACATGAAAACATGCTATGAGCACTAGCCGTCAGGGAAATACAAATCAAAACCACGAAGAGGTTCACTTCACCCCAGTTAAAATGGCTATCATTCAAAATAAAAAAAAAAAATGGTAAAACCTGGAAAGGTTATGGGGAAATGGTCCACTGTTGGTGGGAATGTAAACTAGTATATCCATTAAAGAAGAAAGTATGGAGAGTCCTCAGAAATCTGAAAATAGATCTACCATATGACCCAGTCATTGTACTCCTGGGCATTTACCCAAAGAAAATGAAATCAGCATACGGAAGAGTAATTTGTACCCACATGTTTATAGTAGCTTAAGTCACAATAGCTAAGGTATGAAATGAATCCCATTGTCCATGAACTGATGAGTGGATAAAGAATACTACTCAGCCATAAAATACAATGAAATCTATGTTTCACAACAAAATGAATGCAATGGAGACCATTACACTTAGTGAAATAAGCCGCTTCCCAAAGGAAAAATATGTTTTCTCTGATTTGAGATAACTATTATATAAAGTACAAAAAATATAATGTACATGAGAAGAATTGACATTTTGAGATTTGGCTATTGTTTGTTGCCCTTGTCTATATTCTTGAGGAACAATGGTTTTTCTATTGCTACTTGTTTAACTTTTTTTATTTAGTGGAGGGTTAAGCTGGTAATTATAAAGTAAATTGAAAATATGTTATTGTAAAAATTAAAAGAAAAATAAGAAAAGAAGGAGAAGGAAGGGTCCAAATGAAGGAATGAGGGAGGTTAGGGTGGAAAGTATCATTATGCTCTTAAAACTGTATGCACGGGGGCCAGTGCTGTGGCATAGAAGGTAAAGCTGCCACCTGCAGTGTTGATATCCCATATGAGCACTGCTTTGAGTTCTAGTTGCTCCACTTCTGATCCAACTCTCTGTTATGGCCTGGAAAGCAGCGGAAAATGGAGCATGTCCTTGGACCTCTGCACCCATATGGGAGAACTGGAAGAAGCTCCTGGCTCCTGGCTTCAGATTGGCGCAGCTGCAGATGTTGAGGCAGGGGGTGAGCCAGCTGATGGAAGACCACTCTCTTTCTCTGCCTCTGCCTCTCTGTAACTCTGCCTTTCAAATAAATAAAGAAATCTTTAAAAACCTGCATATATAAAATATATGAAATTTGTTCCCTTTACATAAACTTTAAAAAGTAAAAACAAATTAGTACACACACAGACACAGATGCTCAAGTGGAATGGAGCTGTGTCAGATGCTACATGCTTGAGACATTACATTAGCTTATATTTTTAAAGATTTATTTATTTATTTATTTGAAAGAGTTACATAGATAGAGGAGAGGTGGGGCGGGGGGAGAGAGAAAGAGAGACAGAGAGAGAGGTCTTCCATCTGCTGGTTCACTCCCCAGATGGCCGCAATTGTCAGAGCTGTACTGATCTGAAGCCTGGAGCCAGGAGCCTCCTCCAGGTCTTCCCATGCTGATGCAGGGCCCAAGGACTTGAGGCATCTTCTACTGCTTTCCCAGGCCCTTAGCAGAGAGCTGGATTGGAAGTGGTGCAGCTGGGTTTCGAAACGGCGCCCATATGGGATGCTGGCACTTCAGGTGGCAGCTTTACCCTCTTCGCCACAGTGCCGGCCCCATTAGCTTCTGTTTTTAGTTTCTGGATGACTTTTCAATTTGAGTTCAACAAGGAATTCACATTGAAGTATTTTCATCATTATTAACACCTAGGATAATTGAAACACTCCCCCCCCCCCCATAAGCTTTTTCTTTTTCAGTTCTGAATTGCAAAGGAAAGTTCTGATTTAGCCACAGGATGCAAAATTAATGTGAATTAGGCGATGTAGGATCTGTTTTCTAATTCATGATTTAAAGGCAGATCACATGAGAGTGATAGATCAATGTGCTGGACTGTCCATAGGAAGCTTGATATCCCTGCTACTCCTTTCTGTGGTATCTTCTGCTATGTGGAGGGGGAAATAGCAAACTCCTTTCTTTAGAATGCTCTTGCTTGTGTGGTTTTGGGAGGTTGTCAAAGAGAGGAATTTGCTTCTCACTTGGAAACAGGGAGAATAATAATGACTATCATTGGAAGTACTTGCTGCCAGATTCATGGACAGGCCAGTGACTCACAGTGACTTCTTGGTGAATTCTAGAGAAACAGTTGGCTTACCACTGAGAATGGTACAGACTTCTCAGAGACAGTAAAAACTTCTCAGGGGCTTTTAAGAATTGAAGCAGTTTTTCAGAGAGCTGTAGAAACATTCTGCTTTGCTGGTTCAGGTAAGATCTTTAGTCTCATTTTCCCCAATGCCTGCTTTCAAGTTCTTCCAATAATTAAGCCCCTATTTCTTGATGTACACTCTTTTCAAGTGGAATAATTAGAGTGGTTTCTATTTCTTTACTGAACTCTAGCAAGTTGAGAGTTTGTTTGTTTGTTTGCTTGTTTGTTTCGGTGGTTTTCTTTTTTAACTCTGAGTGGATCTGGAGCAATAGAACTTTAATGATGAAACTCTCAAGTTAATTCTCTGATGTGATCACAATTAAAAGCAGTAAAAACCTCAATGACATTGCAAAATGGGTCACTGATAGCCCATAGTATGCAGTAGCAAAAAAATTATTTATAGCATCACCTCTAGATTCCTGGAGTTATGATCCTAGAGAAGGAAAAGCTTGGAGAGGCAAAATAGAAATAATGTGTACTAGTTATAGACCTTTATAGTGGAACATGGGATGGGTCTGGCTGTTTCTGAATATATAATATTTAATTTAAAAAAGAAATACAGATCAGGGTTTATATAAGTATTCAAGGAATAGAATAAGACACCATGACTTCAATTACACTCTTGAACAAATCCCTTATTTCTTGTAGCCTCTGGGTCAATATTTCTAAAACTCAACCAGAAGTATAAATCTGAGAGTGAATGAATTTAAATTCAGATTGAATGTACAAGCTCATCATGTTACTTATATTAAAGTTAGAGTGTTAATCAAGACAGAGTAGCACCTTGGAACATACAGAGAAATTTGGGAAGACTTTAAGAATCTGAGTACCTTCAGCACCCCAATCTGACTTGATATTCCTTGTCAGCAGAAGCAATACTGCGTCTTTTCTTGTCTGGCCATCCTGTAATTACCTCAACTCAAGCATTCAGCTGGAGAAGGAATTCTAATTCTCTTTAAAACTCACCCTTCACCTTCCTTTGCTTCCAAATCCACAGCTAGACGGAAACTCTGGTAAAACCCTGGAGGAAATGATAAAGTATAGCTCCTGATTGGGGAGAAAGTTTTGTATATGCAAGACTGTAACGTTTTGTCAATTTGTAGTGGCTTATGTATGGGAATAAATTATTTGTGTTAGATCATTGAATAAATAATGTGATATTAAATTGGAGTGGAGTACATAAAATAAAGAGTCATGGTCGCTCACATAGTTCTCAGATTTCACAGATTCCAGGACTTTGACCCTTTGGAGAAGGACTGCTCTATTGTCAGCATTTATACTGTTAGTCTTTCTCCTACTCTTTCTCAAATTGTCTTATGGCCATTAATAAAGTTGATTCTGTATTTGGAGAATATTAAGAATTCTGAATGATTACTGGACATCTAATTTGGTGCTGATTCTAAGGGATTCAAACTGTTAATTTATTCCATAAGTGTATAATACAAGCTTACAAACATCAAGTCATTAGCTGGATTTCGAGTCAATTTCTATCTCAAAACGCATTTCATGATGTTCAGAACATCCATCTTTTTACAAGAATTCTAATTAATAGCTGCAATAGACATACAAAGTGAAAAAATCTTCCAAGTTAGTTTCCTGACCTATGAAGGCATAGGTATAAGGATAAGAAGGGGGGCAGTAAGTGGATAAAGCCCATGCCTATGAAATAATCATCTCATTTGGGTGCTGTTTCAAGTCCCGGTTGCTCCACTTCCAATCCAACTCCCTGCTAATGAACTAGGAAAAGTAGTGGAGGATGGCTCAAATGCTTAGGCCCCTGCCATCCATGTAGGAAACTTGGGTGAAGATCCTGGCTCCTGGCTTTGTCCTGGCCCACCTCTGGCCAATAGGGCCATCTGGGGAGTGAACCAGTGGATGATAGATATCTCTCTCCCTCTCTCTCTTTCTCTCTCTCTCTCTTGCTGTCTCTCCCTCTCTCCGTGTAACTCTTTCAATAAATAAATAAATAAATAAACCTTTAAAAAGAAAAGAAACATTCTAGGGGGGAAAAGGTAAGAAGGAACTAGGATAGAAAAGCAAAATCAACAATATACTAGAGGACATTTTAGAGTAGTAGTATGATCAAATATTTGAAATATACCGACCTGGCCTGACTAAAATACAGATAAATTTTAAAATGAGTTTTTGTAAACTTATTCAGGCAGCAGCTCCAAATATAGTTGATTTTTTCCCCTTTTTAAAAAGATTCATGTATTGGAAAGGAATAATGGCACAGAAAAAGGGAGAGAGAGATAAATAAAAAGAGAGGGAGAGAAATCTTTCATCTTCTGGTACACTCCCCAAATGACCACAACAAACATGGCAGGGCCAGGCCAAAAACAGGAACCAGGAACTCCATTCGGGTCTCCCATGTGGGTGGCAGGAACTCAAGTACTTTTTTTTTTTTTAAGATTTATTTTATTTATTTGAAAGAGTTACAGAGAGAGGAAGAAACAGAGAGAGAGAGGTCTTTCATCTGCTGGTTTACTCCCCAGATGGCTGCAATGGATGGAGATGCACTGATCTGAAGCCAGGAGTCAGGAAGCTCCTCTGGGTCTCCCATGTGGGAGCAGGGTCCCAAGGAGTTGGGCCATCTTCTACTGCTTCCACAGGCCATAGCAGAGAGCTGGATCAGAAGAGGAGCAGCTAGGACCAGAACTGGTGCCAATAAGGGATGCCGGTGCTTCAGGCCTGAGCTTTAATCTGCTGCACCACAGTGTCAGCCCCAGTAACTCACGTACTTGAGCCATCATCTACTGCTTTCCAGGCACATTAACAGGGAAATGGATCAGAAGTGGAGTAGCCAGGACTCAAACTGACACTCTGATGTGGGATGCTGTGTGACAACCCTCACCCCAGTTAGCTGCTGTTTCAACTGTGTTTCATTGTTGTTTTTTGTTTTGTTTTATTATCAGTTTCTTTCTATTTGAGCAAAAATACTAAATTCTTCATGACTAGTATTCAAACATTCCTCCATCCATTGCTTTTATCTCCTATACTTGTTAGCACAAAGTTCTTTAAACAATGTTTTTCTTGGCATAAATAGAAATACAACCTCGTTTTTTCCCCCAGACTCTATAAACTCATTTTCATCATATAGCCCACAGGCATGTTGATTGTCTCATTATTAAACAGGGCATGCCACTAATCCATAGCACTAATTGTATCTAGATGCTTGGAAAAGATGATCACAATGTAGAAAATGTTTTATATGGTTTGGTAAGTTATATGCAGGCCAAAAGGTGGAGAATCAAGACCAAAATAATTCAATTATTAACCATTGTGAGGAAGGTTTTAGGTATACAATGATCTAGTACATGTTTAGATTTTCCTGCAAAAGTGAAGAGCAGGTCAATGCATCTTATAATTACTACATCTAAGAAAGAGAAATAACACCTAGGGGGCCTCTTTGAATCCTAGAAACGTCACATGCTACCTAGTGCATTCTAACCTGATCTATTTATCTGCTGCCAGTTTCGAGTTTGGCTCAATTAAAAATAATACTTTGCTGTAGGCATCAGGTTCTCGACTTTTTGAGCTACAAGATCAAGAAGATCTAATGGTACTCAAAGCATCTTTAGAAAACAGAGAATATTGTGTGATAAAAATAGGAAGGTCATAAATCAAACCCTAGAAGTTTGGAACAAAGTATGCTGCTTTTGTAAATAGCTTTGATTCGAAAATCAGCTGCTTCTAGGTGTAGAAGGTCTAATATTAGACAAAATAGACTTTAACACAAAGACTGTCAAAAGAAACAAAGAAAGGCATTATGTAATGATTGTGGGGTCGATTCAACATGAAGATGTGACTATTATAAATGCATATGCACCCAACTACTATTTAAAGAAAATGCTAATGGATATTAGGGGAGAAATAGACTACAATACAGTAGTAAGGAGGGATTTCAACACCCCACTTTCATCAATGTACAAATCAACTAGACAGAAAATCAGCAAAGAAACAGAGCTAATCAACACTATGGACCAATTGATATCTACAGAACTTTTCATCCTATAGTTGCAGAATACACATCAGGACATGAAATGATGTTTAGGATAGACCATAAAGTAGGCCATAAAGTGAGTATGAGAAAATTCAAAAATAATCAAAATCATACCATGTATCTTTTGTGACCACAGTGGTTTGAAGCTAGAAATCAACAACTCAAGAATCTTTAGAACATACACAAACACCTGGAAACTGAACAGCATGCTCTTGAATGAACAGTGGGTCATAGAAGAAATCAAAAAGTTTCTGGAAATGAATGAAGATGACAATAGATTATATCAAAATTTATACGATACAGCAAAAGTGGTGTTAAGAGAGAAGTTTATAGCAATTGGTGCCTGCATCAAGAATTTCAAAAGTCACCAAAGAAATGAGCTATCAATACATTTAAAGGACCTAAAAAACAATAACAAACTAAACACAAAACTAGTAGGAGGAAATAAATAATTAAAACTAGAGAAGAAATAAGCAAAATTGCAACAAAAAATACAATACAAAAGATCAGTGCAAAGAAGAGCTGTTCTTTGAAAAAATAAACAAAATTGATACACCATGAGCCCAACTAACCAAACCACAACAACAACAACAAACCAAGGAGAAGACCCAAATCAATAAAATTAGAGATTAAAAAGGAAATATAACAGATAACATAGAAATAAAAAGAATCACCAGGAATTACTACAAAGAGCTGTAGGCCACAAATAGGAAAACGTAGAAGAGATGCATAGATTCCAGGACATATACAATCTACCAAAATTGAGTCATGAAGACATAGAAAACCTAACAGACCAATAAGCAAGATGGTGATTGAATCAGTAATAAAGAACCTCTCAACAAAGAAAAGCCCAGGAATGGATGGCATCAATACTGAATTCTACCAAACATTCAAGGAAGAACTAATCCTGATTCTTCTCAAGTTATTAAAAATAGGGCCGGCACCGTGGCTCACTTGATTGATCCTCTACCTGCAGCGCCGGTATCCCATATGGGCACCAGGTTCTAGTCCCGGTTGCTCCTCTTCCAGTCCAGCTCTCTGCTGTGGCCCAGGAAGGCAGTGGAGGATGGCCCAAGGGCTTGGCCCTGCACCTGCGTGGGAGACCAGGAAGAGGTACCTGGCTCCTGGCTTTGGATCTGCGTAGCTCCAGCTGTGGTGTCCATTTTGGGGATGAACCAGCGGAAGGAAGACCTTTCCCTCTGTCTCTCTTCCTCACTGTCCAACTCCATCTGTCAAATAAATAAATAAACAATTGAAAGGGAAGCAATCCTCCCAAGCTCCTACAAAGCCAGCATCACCTTAATTCCTAAACCAGAAAAAGAAACAACAGAGAAAGAGAACTATAGACCATTATCCCTGATGAATAGAGATGAAAAAATCCTCAGCAAAGTACTAGCTAATCTAATCAAACAGCACATCAGAAAGATCATTTACCCAGACCAAGTGAGATGTAGGGATTGTTCAACATTCACAAATCAGTAAATGTGATACATTGCATTAACAAACTGAAGAGCAAAACCCATATGATTATCCCAAAGGTACAGAGAAAGCATTTGAAGAAACACAACATTCTTTCATGATGAAAACCTTAAGCAAGTTGGGTATAGAAGCAACATCCCTCAACACAATCAAGGCAATATATGACAAACCCATAGCCAGCATCTTATTGAATGGGGAAGAGTTGGAAACATCTCTACTAAGATCGGAGCCATACAAGGCTGTTCACTCTCACCATTGTTATTCAGTATAATCCTGGAAGTTTTTGCCAGAGCCATTAGGAAAGAAAAAGAAATCAAAGGGATTCAAATTGGAAAGGAGAAAGTCAAATTATCACTATTCGAAGATGACATGACTTGATATGTAGGGGACCCAAAATACTCCAGTGAGAGACTATTAGGCAGCATTTGTTATTTGTTGATTTCTGTATGAAATCCATTCTAACTGGGTGAGGTGCAACTTCATTGTGGTTTTGATCTGCATCTCCCTGATGGCTAGTGACTCTGAGCATTTTTTCATGTGTCTGTAGGCCATTTGTATTTCCTTTTTTTGAGAAGTGTTTGTTTAAGTACTTTGCCCACTTCTTGATTGGCTTGTTTGATTTGCTATTGTTGAGTTTTTTGATCACTTTATTCTTCTGGTTATTAATCCTTTATCAGTTGCATGGTTTGCAAATAATTTCTTCCATTCTATTGTTTGGTTCTTTACTTTCCTGACTGTTTCTTTTGCTGTACAGAAGCTTCTCAATTTGATGTAATCCCACGTGTTAATCTTTGTTTTTATTGCCTGTGCCTCTGAGGTCTTTCCAGGAACTCTGTGCCTAGGCCAATGTCTTGCAGGGTATCCCCAGTGCTCTCTGGTAATTTGATGGCGTTGGTCATAGATTTCAGTCTTTAATCCATTTTGAATAGATTTTTTTGTAAGGTGTATGGTAGGGGTCTTGCTTCATATTTTGCATGTGGAAATCCAGTTTTCCCAGGATTTGATGAAGACTGTCCTTGCTCCATGGAATGGTTTTAGCTCCTTGTTTGAACATGAGTTGGTTGTAGATGGTTGGATTGATTTCTGGTGTTTCTCATTGGTCTATCCACTTGGTTTTGTACCAGTATCAGGTTGTTTTGATTATGACTGCCTTGTAGTAGGTCTTGAAATCTGGTATTGTGATGTTTTGTAGCTATTGTGAGTGGAATTGATCTTAGAAGTTTTTTCTCAGCCATGGCATTGTCTGTGTATACAAAGGCTGTTGTTTTTCGTGTGTTGATTTTATATCCTGCTATTTTATCAAACTCTTATGAGATCCAGTAGTCTCCTAGTGGAGATTTTGGTTCCCCTATATATGTAATATATCATCTGCAAATAAGGAAAGCTTGACTTCATCCTTACCGATCTGAATTCCTTTGATTTCTTTTTCTTTCCTGATGGCTCTGGCTAAAATTTCCAGGATTATATTTAATATATATATTTAATATATATATATATTATATAACATAATATATATATTTAATGGGTATCTTTGCTTCCAGTTTTTCCCCATTCAATAGGATTATGGCCATGGGTTTGCCAAAAATTGCTTTGGTTATGTTGAGGAATGTTCCTTCTAGACTGAATTTTCTTAGAGTTTTCATCATGAGAGGATGTTGCATTTTAGCAAATGCTTTCTATGCATCTATTGAGATAATCATATGGTTATTGTTCTTCAGTTTGTTAATGTGATGTATCATATTGATTTATTTGCAAATGTTGAACCATCCTTGCATATCAGGGATAAATACCACTTGGTCTGGGTGAATGATCTTCCTGATGTGTTGTTGAATTTGATGCTGGTGAAGATGTGGGGAAAAAGGTACCCTAATCTACTGTGGTGGGAATTCAAACTTGTAAAGCCTCTATGGAAGACAATTTGGGGATACCTCAGAAATCTGAATCTAGTCCTACCAAATGACCCAACTATCCCACTCCTTGGAATTTGCCTAAAGGAAATGAAATCAACAAATCAAAGAGTCATCTGTACCTCTATGTTTATTGCAGTTCAATTCACAATAACCAAGATATGGAATCAACCTAAATACCCATCAACAGCTGACTGGATAAAGTAATTATGGGATATTGTGGGGAGCAACTCGGACTAAGACTGTTACTGGAATTAAGACTTATTCTATGCATCTGCTCTCCCACAATATGGCGCTGAGAAGGGAGTAACAGCTTCTACGCAGCTGCCTTCAGTTCAACCAAGAAACTGTAGGACCTACTCCTGATTGGAGGAGAGCAGCGTACTCGGCGTGTGGGTAGCAGAGTTGGGATTGGTGGAAGAGGACTATAAAGGAGGAGAGAGACAACATGCACCAGGAACATCTAAGGGGAACATCTATCTGAAGGAACACCTGTGCAGCCCCCGAGAGAGCCGGCCAGCGGTGTGCCGCTCCCCCGCAGAAGTGGGGAATGTGGCAGGGGGAACCGCCCTTCCACGGAGGTGGAAGGGACGGTAGCCAACCCGGGAAGGACCAGCAGCCAACCCGGGAAGAACCAGCAGCAAACCCGGGAAGGGCCGAGTAGACGAAAGAACAGCGCAGGGTCCTGTGTCGTTCCTCCATGAAGAAGGGGAGCGACATAATGGTGCCGTGACTCGGATATGAAGCCTAGGCAGGGTCTTGTGTCGTTCCTCCACGAAGAGGGGGAGCGACATAATGGTGCCGTGACTCAGATAGGAAACTTAGGAGGGAAGAAACGGGAAGAAGTGGAAAATACGGAAGAGAGAGACTAGCAAAGAGCCTAGGGGAAAGCCAGATGAAAAAGGTGCTGGAAGAAGCTATCAAAAGCCTAGGCATAGACTCGGATACGGACTATGGCGGGGAAGCTAGGAGATTGAAAGCGAAAGTGAAACCTGGAGGAGGCTTGGACTCGGATACGACTGTGGGGAGAAGCCAGGAGAAATGAGAGGAATATTGTTGGAAGAAAACTTAAGGAAACATACCGGGTAGAGAAAAATGTTAGGGAGGATGAAGCCGCGAGTGCAGGCCGAGGCGGAGACGTAAGCCACCTTGGAATTCTTCAAGTCACCCCGGGGAGCAAGAGGCGAAGATCTGGAACCAGAGGCAGAGACGTGGGCCGCCGGGTTGGAATTTGCCAGGTTAGTCCGGGGAACTTGGATTGAATGCTAGTGGCGGAGACGTAAGCTACGCTGTGTGACTCGCGGAAGCCGCCGCGTGCAGAGAGAGCACGGGGCGTGAATAGATAGGGAATGCGGGGCTGGTGCGAGGCCGTGGTGCGGACGCGAAGGGCGTGGAGACCGCGGAGCGCGCGAAGCCGAGCCGCGCAGAGCCAGGAGCCTGCTGCAGGGCGGGCGCCGGGAAGCTGTGCAGATGAGAGAGGCGCGGGCTGAAGCGGCTCAGAGCCGGGAAGCCGCCGAGAAGTAGCCTCGGGGCGGGCGCCGGGAAGCCGCAGGGATAAGAGAAACAGAAGTCTAGAAGTGAAATGAGAGAAATAGGAATGCTGGTAGATAGAAGTAAAATAGGAGAAATAGGAATGCCCGGAGATAGAGAAATAGAGAAAGGCCTCCCCACAACACAGAAATGAGAGAGCTTGGATTCGGTCTGCCTGATTAGGACGATAAGCACCTGCGGGCGGCTAGCAGCTTATGCGCCGCAGGTCACCGAAGACAGGCACGAATTAACACCAATAAGTCTCCCCACAATACGGCAATGAGAAGGCTTGGGTTCGGTTTGCCTGATAGGACTTGTAAGCACCTGCAGGCAGTTCTAGCAGAGTAGAGCATGCGCTGCAGGGCACCGAACACAGGCACGCATCAGTGCCTAAAAACCTCCTCACAACATGGCGAAGAGAGGACCCGGATTCGGTTTGCCTGATTGGTAGGCTTGTAAGAACCTGTGGGCAACTCTAGCAAGCAGAGCAGAGTGTGTGCCGCGGGGCACCGAAGACAGGCGCGTATCAACGCCAAAAATAAAAAGAAAGGGGGATCTGTGGGGAGCAACTCGGACTGGACTAAGTTACTGGAATTAAGACTTATTCTATGCATCTGCTCTCCCACAATATGGTGCTGGGAGAGGAGAAAATGGCTTCTACGCAGCTGCCTCTCACCAACTTGACAAGCTGCAGGACCTGCTCCTGATTGCAGGAGAGCAGCGTACTTGGCGTGTGGGCAGCCGAGTTGGGATTGGTGGAAGAGGACTATAAAGGAGGAGAGAGACGGCATGCACCAGGAACATCTAAGGGGAACACCTGTGCAGCCCCCAAGAGAGCCGGCCGGCAGTGTGCCGCTCCCCTGCGGAAGTGGGGAAAGTGGCCAGGGGGAACCGCCCTTCCACGGAGGTGGAAGGGACGGCAGCCAACCCGGGAAGAACCAGCAGCAAACCCGGGGAGGGCCGAGCAGACGAAGGAACAGCGCAGGGTCCTGTGTCGTTCCTCCACGAAGAGGGGGAGCGACAGGATATGTATTCTATGGAATACTACACAGTTGTTAAAAATGAAATCTGGTCATTTGCAACTAAATGGATTAATCTGGAAAATATCATACTTAGTGAAATAAGCCAGTCCCAAAGGGGCAAATTCCATATGTTCTCCCTGATCTGTGACAACTAACAGAGCATCTAAAAGGAAACCTGTAGAAGTGAAATTTGACACCATGAGAAGCAATTACTTGAACAGTCATTGTATTGACTGTTGAGGAACAGTTCATTATTTCATTCTCTTTATTATTTTTAATTCTTTTTTCTTTACTTAATACCATTGGTTGAACTCCTTACTTAACATAGAATTAATTATAGATGTATTAAGTCAGTTGAAAATGGATTACAGTTAAAAATAAGAGTGGGAATGAGAGAGGGAGGAGCTGTACAGATAGGCACACATTCCCATAGACTTACCCCTAAGAGTGAAGCTAAAAATGGAACTCCAAATCCCATTTAGCTGGGTGGCACTAATCCCGTGTTATGTGATAAAGTGATCATATTAAGTGTGGAATTCATCATATAGATAGGATCAAAAGTCAAAGAGATCACATAAATAAGACCATGTGTCTGATAATGACAATAGATAGAATTACAAAGGAGAGAAAGTTCCAATATGGGAAGTAGTCCATACAGCACACTAACAGAATGACAAATGCCTTAAACAACACTCTAACCTCAGAATCAGTCCCTAAGGCATTCAGATCTCACTAAAAATCCCATGAGAGCATTTCAGGCATGTAAACGAAGACATAGTGGCAAAATGGCTCTTCATGAAATATCTTCGTGAGTGAGACCCCAGTGGAAAGAAGGGGCCATCAAAGAAGGATGTACTCTTCTCTGAAGGGAGGAGAGAACTTCCACTTTGCATATGGCCCTGTCTAAATACTGATGGATTTTGTGAACTCAAAAGGCATCCATACATTGGCAGCTCATGTCAAGAGTCGTGGATGAGGGCCAATGCTGTGGTGTAGCAGGTAAAGCCACTGCCTTCAGTTCAGGCATCCCATATGGGCACTGGTTCAAGTCCTGGCTGTACCACTTCTGATCCAGCTCTCTGCTATGGCCTGGGAAAGCAGTAGAAAATGTGCAAGTCCTTGGGCCCCTGCACCCATGTGGGAAACCCAGAAGAAGCTCCTGGCTCCTGGATTTAGATTGGCACATCTCCAGATGGTGTGGCCAATTGGGGAGTGAACCATCAAATGAAAGACCTCTTTATCTCTCTCTCTCCCTCTCTCTCTCTCTTTGCCTCTCTTCTCTGTATAACTCTGACTTTCAAATAAATAAATAAATTTTTTAAAAAACAAAAAAGAGCCTTGGGTGGTCACTGACATCAAAAATAAGAGTGTTAATTGTTAAATCAACAACAGAAGTCACTGTGCACTTACTCCCCATGTTGGACTCCTGTCCTTAATGAGGTGTACTATGAAAATTAATGGTAAAACTTATCTTCAAACAATACTTCATATTTTGTGTGTCTGAGTGGGTGCAAACAGTTGAAATCTACTTAGTATAGAGTTGGTCTTCTGTATATCATGTAAATTGAAAATGAATCTTAATGGAAAATGGAAAGGGACAGGGAGTAGGAGGTGGGATTGGAGTGGAGATGGGAAAGTGGGAATGGGGGGAATAAACAGTATATCCCTAAAAGCTGTACATATGAAATTTGTATTCATTCAATAAAAACCTTCAAAAAAGAGAGACTATTGTAACTCATAAAGTGCTTGATTAAATGGCAGGATATAAAAATTAACACAAAAAACAATAGCCTTTGTATAAACAGACATTTCCATGGCTGAGAAAGATCTTCTCAGATCAATCTCATTCTCAATGGCTACAAAAATTTAAATACCTTGGAATAAATTTAACCAAGAAGGTCAAATATCTCCTTGATGAAAATTGTAAAACATTAAAGAGAAATATAAGAAGACATGAAAAAAATGGAAAAACCTTCCATCTTCATGGATAGGAAAAATCAATATAATCAAAATGCCCATATTACTGAAAGCAATTTACAGATTCAATGTGATTCCAATCAAAATACCAAGAACATTCTTCTTAGATCTAGAAAAAAATGATGCTAAAATTCAGTGAATACACAAGAGACCCTGAATAGCTAAATCAATCTTATACAACAAAAATAAAGTTGGAGGCATCACGATACCCAATTTCAAGACATACTACAGGGCAGTTAGAATGAAAACATCCCAGTACTGGCACAACAATTGATGGGTAGACCAATGGAACAGAACAGAAGTTCTAGAAATCATTTCATGCCTCTACAACCAGATTATCTTTGACAAGGGTACTAAAATCAGTCCCTGGAACAAGGACATTCTCTTCAACGAATGATGCTGGGAAAATTGGATCTCCACTTGGCTGAAGTATGAAATAAGAGCTCTACATTATATCATACACAAATGTCCACTTAAAAATCAAAGACCTAAATCTATGACATATATAATCAAATTACTAGAGAACGTAGGGGAAACTCTGGAAGACATTGGTATAGGCAAAGACTTCTTGGAAAAGACCCTATAAGCACAGGCAATCAAAACCAAATTTGACACATAAGATTGCCTGAAGCTGAGAAGCTTCTGCTGTGCAAAAGAACTAGTAAAGTGAAGGGGCAACTGACAGAATGGAAGAAAATATTTACAAACTATGCAACTGATGAAGAGTTAGTATCCATAAAGAGCTCAAGAAATTCCATAACAATGAAACAAACATCCCAGTTAAGAAATGGGCAAAGGACTTGAACAGTCATTTTTAAAGAGAGGAAATTTAAATGGCCAATAGACACTTGAAAAAATGCTCAGGATCACTAGCCATCAGGGAAATGCAAATCAAAACCATAATGAGATTTCATCTCACCAAAGTTAGAATGGCTGTCATAGAAAAATGAACAAACACATGCTGGTGAGGATGTGATGAAAAAGGTACCCTAATCCACTGTTGTTGGGAATGTAAATTGATGTAGCCAGGGTGAAAGACAGTATGGAGATACCTTAGAAATCTGAATATAGACCTCTCATATGACCCAGCCATCTCACTCCTTGGAATTTACCCAAACCAAAATAAATCAGCATATGAAAGAGTTATCTGTGCCCCCATGTTCATTGCAGCTCAATTCACAAGATTTAAAATATGGAATTAACTCAGATGTCCATCAACTGATGCCTGAATAAAGAAATTATGGTTTACATACAGTATGGAGGACTCCTTGGATTTTAAAAAAATGAATTGCTTTCTTTTGCAACAAAATGGATGCAACTGGAAATCATTATACTTAGTGAAGTAAGCCAGTCCCAAAAAGACATATTATTATATGTTTTCCCTTATCTGGGGTAACTAATAGAGTTCCTAAAATGTAAGATATTTTAGTGAAATGGACATTTTGAGAATTGATGATTGTTTACAGCCCTTGTCTCTACTGTGAAGAACATTGTTTTTTTCTTCATACTATTTGTTGAACTCTTTACTTAGTGAAGGGTTAAGCTTATGAGTATAAAGTATACTGAAAATAGATCTATATACAATTTAAGAGTATGGATAGGAGAGGGAGGAGGGAGAAGGGTTGGACCATGGGCAGGAGGAATATAGCATGGGAAATATCACTATGTTTCTAAGCCTGTATGTATGAAATACATGAAACTTGTATACATTAAATAAAATAAAAAAGAAAACCAGCTGCTTCTTTCTACAGGGCCATGATAGAGAAATTTAATGAAGGGACACTAAGTTGTTATTTGTCGTGAATTTACCTTTAGTGTGTTCCTATATGACTTAGATGGTAATTAATCTAGACATACTCAATAATCTTATATCATTTCATGGATGTGGCACACACTAGTTTGAATTGAAGAAATTCTGGATACATAAGTGAGGTGTATGAGCATAAGGCTAACTGTATACCTACTATGCTACTGCATAGCCAGCCACCCCAAATTTAATAATTGAATATCCAACCATTAATTTATTTATGAATTTTATAATTTGTGAATCAGTTAGTTCATTCTGGTCTGGGCCAGACTCACTAATCTCTGCTATGTTTGTTCATGCTTCTGTTATCACATGAAAGGTCAACTTACAGCAAGATGATTTAGAAGGGCATCATATATGTGTGGCTGTTGATAGGCTTTCAGCTAGAGTAATGAAGGTAACTAGTCTTTCATCATTTAGAAGGCTATCCTAGGTTTTTTCATTTAGTTGGTTCAGAGGTTAAAGAAATGCAAGAGAAGAAGCTTGTAAACTTTATTTATTTGAAAGGCAGAGTTGCAGCAGTGGGGGATACAGAGATAGAGAGATCTTCCATCTGCTGGTTCACTTCCCAAATAGACATCACATCTGTGGCTGGGCTAGGATGAAGGCATGTTCTCCCATGTGGCTGCAGGTACCCAAGAACTTGGACCATCTCCTGCTGCTCTCCTTGGCACATTAGTAGGGACTTGGACTGGAGGTGGAGCAGCTGGGACTAGAACTGGTGCCCATATGAGATGCTGGCATTGCAAGTGGTGGCTTAAAAATTATGCCACAATGCCAGCCTCTTGTAAGGATTCTTGAAGCTTATGTTCAAAACTCAAACTTATTTCTGCTAAATTCTCTTTGATAGGAATGATAATAAGGATAGTCCAAATTTAAGACATGAAAAAATTGATTCCATCTTTTGGTAACAGGAACTTCAATATGAAGCTGGTAATTTTAATAACATATGCAGACTCTCATTGCATTTATTGCTTCCTTGATACTTCTTCTTTAATCAACACATATGGCTCCCTGGGAAATATTCTATTACTAATTGACTAAGGAAAAGTATGGGTTTATTTTAAGTAAATAATTTTGCATGATAGGGTGGCACCACCACCCAAAAAGTGAATAACTTAATAGAATAGCCTCTTTTAGGACAATACTGAAAGATAATGGTGAACATAAATTCTCCAAATAGGAAGATACTGGGGTATTGTACTTTGTTATTCACTTTTTATGAATGTAAGATAGCCAGGGTAACACATTTATTCAAAGACAATTCAAGTGGTCATGG
This sequence comes from Oryctolagus cuniculus, assembly GCF_964237555.1. Taxonomy (NCBI): domain Eukaryota; kingdom Metazoa; phylum Chordata; class Mammalia; order Lagomorpha; family Leporidae; genus Oryctolagus; species Oryctolagus cuniculus. Next base: position 32,788,387 of record NC_091441.1, read on the forward strand.
ACTTAGGAAAAATATTAGCACACTGGTAATGACAAAGTGCAGAGAGAAGTTCTAGGAAGGATTGAACAATCTAAGAGAATGTATAGAGAATACAGGAGTATTTACATTCCTCTTAAATTTTCACCAAAGAGGTGAAGTGGTTCCTAAATATTAGGTGGATCAGAAGACCCAAGCTGATTGTGTTAGGTAGTTTTCTTTCCTATGTATTCACCCATTGCTAAGTGATTTCATGACTGAAGTAGGTCCATGATGGCAGGGGTGATGGCTATGAACAAATACAGCAACCTCAGCTTTTATTCATTAAGGCTCATCTGGCTGCAGTATAGCTTAATGTCAAATCTGCCTACAGAAAAGACCAAAAACACATCCTTAAATGGAAGCATCCCCTTGTTACCCCCTAGTATCCTAGGAAGTAGTCCCTAGACACTTGGTGACAGATGATTAGATTGAACTTCTTCCATCAGAGAAAGAGCAAACATTTAGTTTCATTGGAACAAAAACAGCCTAGATTTGTATTTGCTTTCCATGTGCTCAATGCTGTTATCCAGACCACCACTCAGGAACTTACAATAATGAAGTATTCCACCAGGTAAAGGTTCAGTACCAATTGAGTTAGTGACTGAGGGAAGAGGAAGCATGGAATGTGAGATATACGAAGGAAAATTTTCAAGTAACTCTGGCTACCATAATCAGTTGCAGAAATGAGAACTTTGTAATTATGCAGAGTTTTCTTGTTTTTATGTGCTTTGAGTTCTACTCCTCTTCCCATTTTTTATGTCTAATAAAAGATATGTTAATTTTAACTAGCCCTAGAAGTCAGGATTTAAGTTACAGTATACCAAAGGAAATTTGGCCTGAGTTTAAAAATTAAGGGTATTTCTGATAGGCAAAATTATACACAGGGCTTTATGCCCACTTTTGTAGGTGGAGAGTGAGTAGGCCTTTGGTTCTATGAGGTATAATTATACCATGCTAGGTCAAAATGATATTAATATCTTATGTGAATGTTCAGAAGAGGTAAAAATGGTATATAGGGATGCTGAGTTAACAAATGAGGTGGTCTGTGCCAAACTGTCTGTTGTAAACTTGGCATCAATATCATACCCTTGTGAGGTCTCTTCAGCACCACAGAGGCGAAGCCAAAGTCTACATTTCCTGGTATCATCTTTCATAGATAGTTTTGATTTGGCATTTGCCACTTGCAGGAGACTGGGAAGACAAAAGAATAGGGGAAGTCACTATTCTCTGAAGGCAATTGCAGCCAGATTTGTGAATAAATTTAAGATCCACAGCAGTTTTCAGGTGACGTCTTGAGAACTACATTTGTTGCTGCAGAGTGAGATTGTTGGTGAAAACTTCTTAGAGATTCTTGTGGATTTAAAGAATTTTGTGGCAAGGCTTTATGAGTTATTGGGTTTGGGAGTTCAGGCTGAAATCTTCTTATGAATTTGGGTCTCCAATCTCTTCTAAAATTTTGGTAAGCCCCTAATTCTTATATAAAAACCCTATGTATTTAAAGTAATTTCTGTTTTCCGGCTTAAAACAATTAGGAGGATCTGTAGTGGTTCTTTAGAGTGCTAATTTCCAATGCTAATGAATATGGGAGTCTGTTTAGAGCTAACGTCCTGTGAGGGAGAAAATGCATCATGGCAAATACTCTAAATTTAGTAAGACTTTCATAACCTAAATTTGTATTTCATTAATAATAATATAATCATGTGCCTTAAAATGGCTTGTGTGAGATGCTGTTCATTTGGTTTACTGGCACATACAGATTAAATGACTCTTTTTGGTTTAACCCTTATCTCTCTTGGCTGCCCTGATTACTCCAACCAAGAAAGAGAAATGGAAGGTTGTGAAATTGTGGCTCAGTACCATAATGTTTTCAATAAGGAATTCAAGATTTAATAAAATGGATTACCTTTGATTACCCAGCTGAGACTCAGACAAGAACTTTCCCATTCATAATAGAAAGCCCTTTCCAATAAAAAGCATCACTGCCAAAAATGATGTCGGTTGACTTTTCCATACTACTATTTGTCTCATCTCCTAAAATTTCTTTTGGGCTAAGAAGTGTGCTTTGAAATTGCAGATACTTTGTGAAATCAAGTATAGGTTTTTCATTGTACATGTCTTCTATGTAAATTAGTTTCTTCCCAAAATGTAACTGAGCTGAGAGAATATAAAAGAATGCTGTGGCCCTCACTAGTCTACAAGGAAAATTGTTTTTTGGGAGCAGTGATTTCTTACTCAAATTGATACATTTCAGGGTAGACTCATTATAATATAGGGAATTCATTTGCATAGTCAGATTTAATGCCAGAGTATCAGTATTGGGCTGTTGAGAATAAGTAGAGAGGAAAACTGCAGAACCTTCCTAAAGGTGCACTTAGCCAAAATTTGAGTTTTTTCTGGGATTGACTTTGAGAATATTAATTGATGTAGATTATTAAGTTGAGGCAATGTACACACTAAATAGAAAAATACATCCTTACACTACTACCTTTATATAATCAATGTTTGTCTAGTGCCAGTTACATTTTAGGATGTGCTTTAAGTATTGGAAGAAGCCCAGGGAAACTTGGAAGTGAAAGAAAACCAAGTCCTTTCTCCCATGAAGTCGACATTCTAGTTGCTGTGATGGATGTATAAGAAGTAAAAGACATTGTTCTTGCCTTCAGAGTGCTTATACTTCTGGGAAGAGAGAAGAATAATAGACCTACTCAAAGAAAATACATATATAAAATCAGATGATATGACAAAGTCAAAACTCATTTTTCCAGGAAGAAGGTTGAGAAATAAATTTGTAGGAAAAACCTGCAGAGGGTACATGAGGTTTTTCCAGTTGTGGTACAGGCAGGAATATCTTGGTCTTCAAATTCATCAGCAGTGGTCTATGTATTGGGCCATCTGTTTCAAAGTGAAAATGGAAGTGCATTGTATATGAATGAAGTACACTGTCAATGCATCCTACATGAATATTCACTATTAATTGTTTCTCTGGGACATAGGCAGCAAGTTGGAGGCTCTGTCTGGTCTGGAGCAGCCTGGTCACAATCAAGATGCTTCAAGAGAAAACAGGAAAACTCCTAGATTCCATCTACATTTCTTAGGTGAACATAGCAAAGAGATAAAAAAAAAAAAAAAACCAACTCAATGAGTATAGTAAAGATGCAGGAGACTAAGACACTATTACTTGGCTATCCAGACAAATTCTAGCACATAGGAGATAAAAACATTTATGAGAACATGTCCAGTATGCAAGGGATATTGAAACTGAGCTGCTATCCTTTGCTGAATTTCTTTTATTTTCTCATTCATTCTTTCAGTGGCTCAAAATGTAGTGAGCACTATACTCATCACTGTGAATGGAATTTTGAGGAAGTCGTAGTACGTGCTATACCACCCAATAGGAAAAAACCAAAGTTAAACAGATACATTCTTCCCTACCTCAATAATCAGCTACAATGGATGTTTGAAGAGGGTGCTGTGAGAGCTCTGTGGAGTACCCTATCATCCCCCTTCTGTGTGGGTGGGCAAACAGGCATAGGTGTGAGCATTTGCCAGCAGAGGCACGGATACAGCCCCCAGGTGTTCATGCTCTTGCTTAAGGTTGGGGCCAAGGAAAGGCCTTTTGAGATTTTCTTTCAGTAAGTAATTAATATATGTTTCAAGTTAAATGGCAACAGCATGAAAAGACCTCGCAGGTGCTAAGTGTTATTATAACATATTAAAATAATGAGAGCCTTGCTCATCTTGCTCCTCCCAGCTTAGTGGTTATTCTCACAATTGCCTGCAGATTAAAATCACCTGGGGAATTTTGAAAAAATGCCAATACTGAGGCCCTATCTCTTGAGATTGGATTTAATTGATTTAGGGTGAAGCCTAGCAGGGGAAGTTAAAAAAAAATTTCCCCAGGCAATTCTACTATACAGCCATGGTTGAGATCCAATGTGAACATCTCAAAGCACCCTTTTTATTTATCCTTATCCTACTAGTTTTCTGAGATTCAACTTAATTCCCATTTCCTCTGTGAAGTCTTCCCTGAATTCATTCACACTGTGGCTAGTTAATGATTTTTCGCAGATCCATCCACTCTCTTCTCATACTTCCCTAGAGACTTCCTCACTCACCTAAGCTCTGATTCTCATACTAAGTTTCTGATGCCACGACACTCATGGTGGTTCTGATTCCATGACTGAATCCTGATTAACACAGCTCCGTGTCACTTCCCTTGCCAAGCACTCCCAAAGCAGACCAACCTCAAGGGCCTTCAAGAAATGTCCATTAAAGTGGCCAACATTTTCCATATATCCTAGAGAGTACTTGTAATTATCGGTGTCCAGATCAAAAAACTGTTTGACAGTGAGTGCTAGAGAAGAGTGAGTAGAAGTATTGATTTGCAACAAAAGAAGTTGGGAGTGTCCTCCATTTACAGAAGGCTTGGATTGAGACCCTCAAACTCTAGGCACGATTGTAAAAGCTGTTGAGCTCATAGTGACCCTAGCTTCTATCTTGGAACATTAGGTGAAGAAGCTGAGTGACAGGCAAGTGAATGCTCACACTGAGCTACTCAGAGAAAATCGCTTTGGTGGAGTGATTGGAGATGCAGAAGTCAAGAAGGCTGGAAGTGTGAAAGTGGCAACTTAAGAGATAATTTGAGATGCTCAAAGCCAAAGAGAGACCCTCTGTATGGAAGATATTTTAATACTTTTTTTTTTTCCCAGAGGCCTGATGTTTTCAACTGCAGCCTGCTCACAGTCAGGGGACACTTCTGGAAGTTCACATTCTGGGTCAATTGCAACAGTGGTTGAAGTTCGAGGAGGATCTGGTTGTGGATAGGACCAATTAAAGTCCATGTTCGATTTGTGGTCTGCAGAGCTTGGGGCTTTTCAGCGTCCTGCTGAGTGTAGAAATAGAGACACTGTGATCAACACCTCTGTTTGACATATAACAAAATAGGCAAATTTTGAGAGAAATAAAATATGTTGATTTTGGTGTTACTTTTGTTTTGAAATCCATATATAGTTTTCTCATGATCACACTTTTCATGAAATGTTTAAAGAGCCCTCGGATTGGATAATTTCTAAACACTAGAAATTTATTTTTCAGTTACAGATGCTGGAAAGTCCAATATTGAGATGCCAGCAGACTCAGTATCAGCTGAGGTTTCATTCTCTATCTCAAAGATAGCACCTTCTTCCTTCATTTTCCCAAGGTGGAAGAGGTCAACAAGCTCCCTCAGGTTTCTTTGAGGGTATCAATCCCACTTATGAGGGTGGAGCGCTTACCAACTATCCACCTCTCTCAGGCCCCTCCTCTTACACTGTTGCCTTGGGGGTTAGGATTCCACCATATGAGTTTTGAGGGGATACAAACATACAGACCACAGCAGGGCACTTCAGGTTAGTAAAAATGTATCTTTGCTTTGTGAATAAGTATGTTTCTATGCTTTGCTTCTTTCATTTGTTTAATGAAAAGTTCTATGTGAGGCTTTCTAACCCTACTCAGACTGAACTAATGAGGAATGTTATTTTACCAACTGCAGACTGATAGGTGGATGGGGACCTGGTTTCCCCTGAAGTGCTGGCCAACAGCATCGGCTCTTTCTTCTGAGCACTGGCAGAAGGCATGAGGCAGAGACAGGCACACAGAGAGATGGACTCAGTGGAGGGAAGCCCCAGGTTCCTTCACTTTCCTATTTTGCATGAATTTTACAGTTTCTCTGACTCCACTCCCTTTCAGAGGTTCCCCATGGGAAAACTCTCTCCCTTCCCTCTCCCAGCAAGAAGAAAAACCATTGTCATTTTCAGTTCCAAGGGTCTGAAGGATTATCCTTAGGGTCACAAACTAGGAACTGACCCCTTCTTTTAATTGCAATTGCCTCCCACCTGGCCTCTAAATTAGATTATCCCCAAACTTGAGAAGTACCACCAAACACAAATGAAACAGTCCTCCAAGCAGCTGGCTAGCCGAAGGTAGCAGCTGGGTGAGCCTGACAGCTGCACCAGGAGGGCTAAGATTACCCTGTGATAATCACACCTTCCTCTCCCAGGGGCAGTGGGACTTGTAACTGTTGTGCCTCCTGCTGCTTTACATGTAAATAAAGGCAGGCAAATGCCTTGATTCCCTTAAGCTGCCAGCTGAAATTATATTTTAACTGGGAGGTTGAAGCTTCCAGGTCTGCTTAAAATGCTAATGGGCTTCCTAAGGTGCATAATGGAAGGGGCTTCAAAGGTAGGTTCTACAGGTGCTCATGGATGGTACAGGGCTCTGTTTCTGCTCCATGGTGAGTCTTCCTCTTTAGTCCTCTTAATTTATCCTTGAGATGGACTGTTCTTATTTATGTATTCTGGAAATCCTCTCCAGGCTACTGGACCCTCAGACAATTCCATAGACTTCTTGGTGAGTTGCAAACCAAGAAACAAGCAGTTAGTCCCTTCTGTATTTTGCTCTGAGCTCATGGAGAGAAACTCTTCACGGGGGATGAGCCTTGCAAAGCCAAAGCTACAAGTGGCAAAATATTGGAAAATGGAACCTGAGCAAGAGGCCGAAACAGTCTACCAAGAAAAAAAGCAAGAGTAGGAGCTCAGGCAAGGTCAGAGCCTGAGTAGCACAACAGGAGACTCTGATTTCAGTGAGAATTGGTATTTCTGGGACTATGGGGCAGAAGTAGACTCAAGTTTAGAAAGAATCAGGCTGGTAGTGTCCTTCTAAAAACAGTTCTCTTGGTAACTTTTTTGCTAGGGCAAGGCTTCTCTTAGGGGCCTGGGTTCTCTCTCACCTACCTCCTGGAAGCATCTCTATCAGTCTTAAAGGGTCAGTTTCCAGAATGCTTCACCATTCTCCTCTCACAGTTTTGCTTTTTTTTTTTTTTTTTTTTTTTGCATGTTGTCCCTTACTCTGATTGTTTTCTCTGCAAAATACTGGAGTTCTAAACCTGCTTTTGCTTTACTTTGCACAGTCCTGACTTCTTTGCAGGTGATTTGAGTGCTTTCTCTTTCCCTTGCACCACTGAGTACTTCCCTTGGCATGGCATTTAATTCCCAGAGCAGGAGTCAGCCCAGGGCTGAGCTAACTCACTCAAAAATGCTAAGGGCAGGTAATGGATCGTTATTACCCCTTGTATTTGCATTTTAGTAGGTAGTTTATTTTTTCCACAGATTCCTTCTGATGAAGGAAGGGAGAACCTACCCATTTTTCCACCTGTTAGTATCCTGTAAGTGTCTCCTATTGTTCCTTTTGCCCAAAGACAGAACAATGAAGAACAGAACAGCATATTTAGCTTAAAGAACTTTTCCCAAGCCAATGGAATCAAGGCAGTTGGCAACTCCCAGATCTGTTTGCAGACAGTGCTGAAAGTTGAGATTAGTATAGCTGCAGGATTGGATACAGCCCTTGGATTGCTTTGCCAAATATGGGGTAAAATGACTTTGGCTGCTGTAATCTCCAGCTTCAATGGAGACAGAAGAAGCCTCTCTTTCTCTCATCTTTTCTGAACTCCTGGGGCCTAACAGTCAGTGTTTGGCTTAGAAAGCAATACAGTATATTTTTATTATAGTTTTGATGTCAACCCCAATGCCACATGGGACAGCTTCTTATGTTCAACGGGCAGCCACAAGCAGAGAACAGCGATCTGTGTTTGTCTTCCTTTTCTTTTCTTTTCTTTTTTGTCCACAGGATAATTTTGAAGGAGGCAACATTTGTATTTCCAAGTTACCCCTCTGCTTTTCAATTTCCCTTTTCTTTTCAAGTGTACCATATATCATTTCCATGGTCTGTGGTCTTATGCTGTCTTTTCTTCTAGAATAAAGTAATCTGATAATCAAATTTACATTAAGTATTCAGAATTGAGTATGTTATTCCTTTAAGGGCTATTTAGATTTGAAAAGGGGTTACAGGAAGAATACTTACACTGTATTTAATTTATATGCAAGAATTATTTTTGACCCAGAATATAAAGTATAAGTTCCCATAAGCCAAGAAAACTTAGACTTCTATCAAAATTCAGCCCTTTCTTGATTGAAGCATTAATTCACTGTACCTTCAGTTCCTTTTGTTGGTATTACTGCAAAAGCCATGACTTCCTATGAATTATCACTTTTCTTGATATTACAGAACTTTGGTGTGGTGTTCTGACAGGATAGGGAGGGTTGCAGAGACTGAAAACAGAATATTGGAAGCTCAAAAGCTGGATATGCATTGTTTTTATGGCCTTTGGTTAGCGCTGCTTATTGGTGGTCAAGATATGATCAGCTTTGATCTCTAACACCTTGAAGTGTTAGATGTTTTTTAGATATCTTTACTGTTTGAAAAATGAGTTTACAAAGATAATTGCTGTGGCACTTTACAAGTACAATCATGCACTGCATCACAATATTCTGGTCAACACCAAACTGCATATGCAATGGTGGTCTCATAAAATTGCGTCTAGTGACATCATAGCTTTCGTTGATAAGTACATTGTATGATGTTTACATGATAATTGTATCACCTAAGAATTCATTTCTCAGAAGGTTTCTCCATTGTTAAGTCATATATGACTAGATAGTGATTTTTCTAGAAAGTCAATATTTGATCATTTGCAGCAATAACATAAACTTGAACAGTTTTAGCTTCATGTGACATAGAATCTTGATGGAGCACATAGACTCCAATTGAGGTATACACTGTGTTTAGTGTTAAAATGCGAAAATATTTCCACTGCAAACATTTAACATTTTTATGGCACAGAGAAATTTGTTGAGAGAATCTTTTCTGTCAGTATCTCATATCATAATGGTGGTTGATGTTTTGAGCAGGAAGACAGAAACCTAGGGATGTGTGTGATATGGGAGATAAACTCATGAATTCCAAGAATGCTGCATTTTTCGTCCTCAATTGGCATTGAAAAACTTGATTCATGCATCTGCAAATATTTGGACTATTTTTTAGGTAATTGTGCTAAAACAGAAGTGTTTTGTAATAATATCTTGTTTTAAGATAAAACGAGTCATTTAAAAAGATGAGATGTGAATTTGCTTATTGAAAAAGTCAATGTTCTTTCTCTGAACAGTTTTCCAAATTTGCCCTTACTGAATTTCCTCGCCATGCCTTCTGTTTATTCTTTTTATTAACCAAAATTGTATTGGAGTACATTGTACATAGGGGAAAGTACACAAAGGGAACATGCATTTGTCACCAACACCCAGATCAAGTAACAGCTTATTTTGAGAATGCAAGAAGTTTGTTGCATGTACTTAGAGCCCAAGAAAGACCATGACCATGACTTCCAATATCATAGATTGATTTACATATTTATGAATCCTATATAAATAAAATAATTGTGTTTCATTTTATACTTATATATTTATATTTATTTATACCATAGCCACTCTTTTTCTTTTGGTCAGTGTTGTAAGATTCATCCATGTAGTTGTATATAGTTTCAGTTCCATCATTTTCTTGGAAATATAAGCTTATCATGGAATGAGTACATATCAATTTGCATATATTCATTCTCCCATGGTAGAAAGTTTGGTGATTTACAGTTTATGAATATTGTGAGTAGTGTATCTATGGACATTATTGTATATATTTTTATGAACATAATTTTTACATTTCCATAGAGTAAATACCTTGGAGTCAAAAGATGGGTTTGCAAGGCTTAGCTCTAGCAGATACAGTCTTCTCAAGTGACTGTTAATACCTCACACTGCCATCCATGGGTAATGAGAGTTCAAGTCATCATCAGCCTGCAATTGGTATTATTATATGTGTCTATTCATTTCAGCCATTGTATGTTGTACCTTATTTGGCTTTAATTTGCATTACTTTGACATCTAATGATTGAGAACCTTTCTATGTATTAATTTGACACTCCAATGATATTTGGATTTATGGAGTTTCTGTTCATTCTTTTGCACATTTTCCTATTGTCTCATTGATGCAAAGGAGTTCTTTATATATGCTGGATATGAACTCTTTATGGATCTTAGTTTTACAATATCTCCTCACTCTGAGTGATTTTCCTTTTACTTCTTACTGTTTTCTATCCATAAGTGAAAATTATAAATTAAATTCAATAAACCCCAGTTTATTAGGATTGACTTTGTATCACATTTCACCAATGTGTGCTGTGTTTACTTAATGGTCATAAAGAGTTCTTCTAGAATGATTGCTGGCTGTCTTTTAGCATTTAGATACAGCCCATCTGGAATTGATTTTTTTGATATATGATATACTTTGTGTCCATAACCAATATTTGTTGAAAAATTCATCCCAAGGTAACACAACATTATCTTTGTCAGAAGATGACCTCACAGGTATAGGTCAGTTTCTGTATTCTACACTGAGTTCAAGTCCTTTCTGTCTTGCTGCCCTTTTGTCAATAGTGCTTTTCTTAAGTCCCTTAAGTTGTAAGGAGTTTTGCCATCTGGAAGTATAAAATCTTCATATGAAGATAAAAAAGAGAATTAACACTTCTTTAAGATTAATTTGTATCACTAGATAATTTTGAGAGAAGTAATAGCTTTACAATATTGAGTATTCCAGTCCATGACCATGATATATTCTTCAATTTATGCAGCTTAACTTTTATTTCTTTTAATAATGCATTGTAGTTTTTAGTGTTTGTGTTCAGAACATACTTTGTAAGATTTATCCATAGACATTTGATGTTTTTGATGCTATTACAATTTTAAATGATGTTTTAAAAATATTCTTGTTTGCTGCTAGTCTGTAGAAGTAGAGTTGATGATTCTTTCAAATGAGTTGTTTTGTTCATCATCTTCCTTTTCTAAGTTTCCAATTGTATTCATCTTTAATGTGCTCATGTACTTCTTATGCACTGTTCTGTATGTTCCATGATTCTTAATTCTTATGCTTCAGTTAGGATGATATCTATTTATCTATATCTGTATATCTTTATCATATATATATGTATACATACATATATATATACATACATTTATTATACATTATTGTGTCATCCAGTGCTGACTTACTGGTGTTTTAGCTTAACTCTTAGGTCCTATTTTCTTGTAATTCATATTTAACTTCTGCAATTTCTATTGCTTCCTTTTAAAAAATGCTGGTAAAATTTCCAATGTTAACCCATTTTATCCATATTTTGATTATTTTAAAACATACCTATCATTTTAGCATAAAATTTTTTACTCTTTATAAAGATATTATTTAGATTTTCTGCCTATTATTGTCTTCCTTTTGTTTTTCAATTATAGCAACCTATTCTGTTAAATATGCCTAGGAGCTTTCCAATGAGTGCCTAGTAATGTGCAGGAAACTTGTTAGTGACCTTCAATGATGTTGTTTTTCCTTTGAGACTCTTTCTTTCTTCTGCAGTCAGTGATAGCTGCTCATCTTCATTCCAATCAGGAGCTGAGTTTAGTTGAGTTGAGGTTGTAATTTTTGGAAGACTCGGTCTGCCTTGTGACATTCCTCTCCTTGGGGGTATCCTTGGAGAATTTTCTACTGAGAGGTGATTCTTGAACACTAATCTTTCTTTAGAGTGGCCTTGCTACCAAATGCTCTGCTCTGCTTTTCAAAGGTTTCTGATTCTCCTTTAACTTTACATCATGTGGAGCTTCTGAATTTGGCAAATATCTCCTGGGAGATGTATTTCATCAAGCCTCCAAAATGATCTCTTCAATCCTCTGAGTTCACAACATCTGCTGGTCTTCTGACTCAGAAAAACCTCACCTGAATGTTCCTCCCTGTCTCCTGCTTCCTAAATCAGGCAATGCTCTTATGCAAAGAGTGGCTGCAGATCAATTCTCATCTCTAATTCTCACACTTTGTAATCTTGGTTTATCTAATAGTCATTGCTTCAGTAACTAGCTGATGCCTTTAAATGCATGTGTTTAATATCTTAGAGGCTTTTTTAGTTATTTTCAGAGAAAACCTACAAGCTATTCCATCTGGCTTAGAAGTCTGTCTACCTGTTCTTAACTGAACATGCTTGCTATGTTGCTCATTAAGTAAGTATTACCATATTATTCACTTATTGGCCCTTCTTTTGTTGGCATGTAACTAGTGCTTTAAGAACTTCAGATCATGATCCACTTGTTTCATGATTTCCTCTTGAATAGCTCAGCAATTATTCTGGGTAATCCTCTCATAAGCCTTTTCTGAACTTCTTTATTGTTTATACCATATTATTTCACTATTGATTTGCTTGATCTATTCTATAAATCATGAATAAATCTATGTGTATAAGCTTCCTGAGTCTCAGAGCATGCTGACACATTTGGAATAATTTTTCTGTATTTTATAACATCAAGCATGACTTTGATAAGCAGCACATATTTTATTCAAATCTAAAAAAATTTTGTAGTAGTATCATCTTCCAGATATGATACTCTTCCCTTCATCTGAAAGTGGAAAGAGAGTTAATGATTATGAGTTTTCTGCAATAAAGGATTGAATTTAGAGCAAGCAAGGAAATATGAATATTGTGTGTGTTTCAAAATTAAGTGGGAAGTAGCTGTTTATTATTTATAGCTTCTATGATTTTATGTCATGCTTGTTCTGTTTCTATTGAGCTTATAATGAATTCTTGGTGTCTTTGATCTACTTTTTGCAGTTTTTCTCTAACGTGAAATACAAGCTCAGGAAGGAGCCCTACAAATGATGCAGTATCATTTTAGCACCCAATTTACAGAAGAAAAAATTTAGTGAACAAAACTTTGTTTCCTGAGGAATACGTACATTGGTAGCAATTAATGTAAGATTCATTCTCTTCTATACACCTATCTCTTTATTTCAATATTATCAAACATTCTTGATTGTATTTGGAGTGATCTCCAAAATTTGAAAACTAAAACTTAGCAGTGATTCAGAAGCACAACTGGAATTCTACACATACCCCTGTGCCAGAGTGAGATTTTCTCACTGTCATAGATTCTTTCTCAGGAGAGTCTTTGTGTTAGGTCTAGATATTAGTGCTTCTGTATGTACATTTAAAACAATCTCAGCTTGGAAAGAAATCTGCTATTTGTATTAAAATTGAAGAAAAAAAAACAATAACATAATGATTTTTAGAAGAGAGTAGTTTGAGTAAATTTATGAGTTGAATGTCTTAGAATTATGGAACTATTGATGATTTGAAGGATTAATTTGAAATTTTCAGTCATAGTTTTTGCAGCATGTTAAAGGGGAAATTATGTTCTATTCTGGCATTCAAGAATTGGATTTCTGTATCCCTACCAATTGTAAATGGTAGACTAAATTGTAAATGGTAAATGTAAACTTCTCAATAAGTTAATGTCTATTGTTTTTCTGGATATTTTGTTTTCCACAAAAGAAAGTTGACTCTCTGAAGGCAAAGATTAGTTTGCATTCCCTCCCTACCCTTCCACCCTTGGTGCTAATTTCTAATTTTGGTAGGACATTTGTTCTTTTCTTTATTTTTCTTTTTTTAACTTTTATTTAATGAATATAAATTTTTTTTTGAGAGGCAGAGTGGACAGTGAAAGAGAGAGACAGAGAGAAAGGTCTTCCTTTGCCGTTGGTTCACCCTCCAATGGCCACTGCGGCCGGCGCACCGCGCTGATCCAATGGCAGGAGCCAGGTGCTTCTCCTGGTCTCCCATGGGGTGCAGGGCCCAAGCACTTGGGCCATCCTCTGCTGCACTCCCTGGCCACAGCAGAGAGCTGGCCTGGAAGAGGGGCAACCGGGATAGAATCCGGCCCCCTGACCGGGACTAGAACCCGGTGTGCTGGCGCTGCAGGCGGAGGATTAGCCTATTGAGCCACGGTGCCAGTTGAATGAATATAAATTTCCAAAGTACAGCTTATAGATTACAATGGCTCCCCCCTCATAACTTCCCTCTCACCCGCAACCCTCCCCTTTCCTGCTCCCTCTCCCCTTCCATTCACATCAAGATTCATTTTCAATTCTCTTTATATACAGAAGATCAGTTTAGTATATATTAAGTAAAGATTTCAACAGTTTGCACCCCCATAGAAACACAAAGTGAAAAATACTGTTTGAGTACTAGTTATAGCATTAAATCACAATGTACAGCACATTAAGGACAGAGATCCTACATGAGGAGTAAGTGCACAGTGACTCCTGTTGTTGACTTAACAAATTGACACTCTTGTTTATGGCCTCAGTAATCACCCTATGCACCAGTCATGAGTTGCCAAGGCTATGGAAGCCTTTTGAGTTCACCAACTCTGATCATATTTAGATGAAGTCATAGTCAAAGTGGAAGTTCTCTCCTCCCTTCAGAGAAAGGTACCTCCTTCTTTGAAGACCTGTTCTTTCCACTGGGATCTCACTCACAGATATCTTTCATTTAGGTCATTTTTTTTTTTTTTTTGGCAGAGTATCTTGGCTTTCCATGCCTGAAATACTCTCATGGGCTTTTCAGCCAGATCCGAATGCCTTTAGGGCTGATTCTGAGGCCAGAGTGCTGTTTAGGACATCCACCATTCTATGAGTCTGCTGAGTATCTCGCTTCCCATGTTGGATCGTTCTCTCCCTTTTTTATTCTATCGGTTAGTATTTGCTGACACTAGTCTTGTTCATGTGATCCCTTTGGTTCTTAGCCCTCTCATTATGATCAATTGTGAACAGAAATTGATCACTGGGACTAGTAAGATGGCATTGGTACATGCCACCTTGATGGGCTTAACTGAAAAGTGATCCCTGTTAAATATAAGAGTGGGAAGAAGAGAGGGAAGAGATGTACAATTTGTGACATGCTCAAGCTGACTTGCCCCAAACAATAGAGTTAGAAACATACTAGAGGATTCCAATTCAATCCCATTTGTTCTTTTCTAGCTAAGGAAGTCTTTAGTTATGTTCACAACTATTTTGGACTCTGCCTTTATAAGGCAGAGAAAATGATTAAATTTACTGCCTTGTCACAGTTGGCTGAGTACATGTGACTAATTTTGGCTAACAAGTTGTAAATGGAATTGCTCTATGTCATTTTTCAGGCCAGAGTATTTAATTGTATTTAATTATCAATGACTCCCACCAGCACACTCTTTCAAGTGCTACAATGACTGTCAACCTCCAAGTGGTAGCTTTTCTGGCAGCCTGGGGTCTGAAGTGAGCATATAGTGGAGCTGAGCCCTCCATCTGTCCAGGATGTATACGTGGTATTGACAAGAAATAAACTTTTGCTGCTCTGAGACAGAATTTTTGAAGTGTTTGTTATCATAGCACTACTGACATATCCCAACACATTCACTGACTGATTATTTCTGAGGTTTCAGTGGCTAAACTGCTCCAGGAAAGCACTTGGAGGGATAATAACATCTTTGGTTCATTTTCCTAATTCTTGCTAGCCAAGCAGGAGGAATATTTGGTATCTTCCTTCATGCTCAAATATAGAGGGATTATGGTTCTACCAGCAGGACATGTCTCTAGCCAGACATGGCCATGAACACATTGAGATAGGAATCTGTCATTGGAGCCTACAAGAACAAGCACCTGTGCCATGGACTTGGTGATGTATATGGTTAGTGATGTAACAGATTAAGAATTTCATACAGATGTATATTTTAATACATTCTTTTTTTAAGATTTACTTATTTATTTGAAAGTCAGTGTTACACACAGAGAAAAAGAAAGGCAGAGAGAGAGAGAGAGAGAGAGAGAGAGAGAGAGAGGTCTTCCACCTGTTGGTTCACTCCCCAGATGGCTGCAATGGCCGGAGCTGTGCCAGTCTGAAGCCAGGAGCCAGGAGTTTCCTCCAGGTCTCCCACATGGGTGCAGGGGCCCAAGGACTTGGAGTGTCTTCTACTGTTTTCCCAGGCTGTAGCAGAGAGCTGGATCAGAAGAGGAGCAGCTGGGACTCGAACTGGCACCCATATAGGATGTAGGCACTGCAGGCGGTGGATTTATCTGCTATGCCACAGTGCCGGCCCCATAATGCATTTTTAAGATTTCATATACTCTTTCTAGATTCTGTTTATGAATTATATATTTCTTCTCTGTGCATTTGATCAATACTTCCTTACCTCCAGTCTCTGCTCATGCAACTATGGGATGAACATGTTTTAAAGGGAAAAATATCAATTCTCAAGTTGCCTATTATGATGTTAAACATTTTGATCACATCTTTTAGCTGGTTTTTTCTGGTATTTAACATTCTTGGTTTTTCAATGTTTTCACCTTTTTAGTTAGTCTAGCTTGGTACCAGGGTGTCTCTAGGGCTCTGCTCATGCCCAGAGATTTCCTGATTCTTATGTCTTTTTAGGTTGAGGCTGCGTAGTTGGGCATTGTAGGAGATTTCTCATGTGGAGATGCTGGTGATTGACCTGTAAGAGTCTAAAAGTTCTGTTCTTGAACCTTTTTTGGGAGTTCCCTGGTGAATAAAAACATGTCAGAAGAATACAGGCAGCTGCAGAGGGAGAGAAGCAATGTGGATGTCCCCAAATTGCACAGGAGAAAAGGGAACATGTCATTTTTCAGATTCCTATTGCCAGCTGTCATTTTTGTTGGTTAAAGTCATGGACATTCTAAGCCAACAACAACAACAAAAAAACACAATTACATGTTGGCTTCTTGGTACATATTCTTTTCTTGTTGTGTTCATTGCATATTTTTTAAGATAAAAAAAGTTTCAACACGGTAAGGCACTGTGGAGAAAGTATATAAAATAAAATAATTTTAATATTGAGAAACCTATTCATTCATGTATTCATTCATGCATTTTTAAATTTATCCATTGAAAAATAAATGTGGACAACCACACATAGTATTTTGTGAAAGCAATGAAAATAGAAAATTAATAACAATGATAATTTCTAAAACTAACACTAGTTAGAAAAATAACTGTATTTCATGCACCTTGTAACAGTTTAAAGTAATTAGCTCATGGGGCTTTCAGTGCCCTAATTTCCTTTTCATTTCAGAGAGGTGGAACTTGAGGTCAGAAACATTTTGTCAATTGCCCTATGTCAACAAAGCATGTCAGTGTAGAATTGTGAGTTTGACCCAGGATATTTGGCCTATGAGGTTGTGCCACAAAATTCTACACTATATTGTTGTCCTTTATACTCTATGAAGAGTATCATTGATAAAACCAAAGGCTATGTAATTTCTCTATGCCTAGAAAGAATGTGGGGCTTAGAGAATACCGGTAGAAGACACTGTCTTTTACTTCCTCTGAACTTCCCACTTTCATTTCTGTCTTAGACGTTGCTACATGGAGCTTGGAAGGCACACGTGCACACACACACACACATTTTAATATCCATTAAACTATAAAGAAGAATTAACACTCCTGGCAAAAAAAATTGGGAGTCTGATCACTATGCTTTGAGTTTACAGTATTAGATTTTGTCTAATGGTCCAGAGTGGCTCTGAGCACAGCCAGAGAAAAGGAAAGGACAAGTTCCAAAGAGAAGATGTATAGAGCTAAGGATATGTGTGCAAGTGTGTAGATTCATGACATCATGAAGGACAGGACTCACCAGTGGAGCAAAATTCTGTTTTTAGATTTTCCTCATTCTTTCTGATCTCCATGCTCTGGGATCACGTTGGGGAAAGAAATGGATGCAAAGTAAACATGTACTGTTAAAATGCTGCAGGCCTTGATATTTGGCAGATTTTTTTTTATGGGGAGTTTGTATCCATGATGTTACTGATGAAAGCAATGATTTGATGGAAATTCTAAAGTCTGACAGGCAGAAGTGTGCTTTCAGTCATCCTGTGTCTCTGAAGATATCAGGGATTGGGTACTGCCATCCACACCAGCACTTTTCCGTAAATGAGCTATCCAGAAGCCTGTGGTGAGGGAATAAGATCTCTGAAGTATGTCATTTGGGCATCTCTGTTGGGAAAGAAATTACCAAACCAAATAAAAATCACCTTTAATATGTAACTATTTATCCATTTGTAAGTACTGATACATTGTGAACATTAGAAACACAGTAAAATGTTATGTTGCAAGATAAGATATATAATACTAATTTTCCAATGTTGTAAGATAAATATCTGATATTATTAAATGCCTTCCTAAATATTATGGCTTTATGACTATCAATAGCTACATCCCAAGGCTCTCCATGTATTAAATTGAGGTTAAAAATCTATACTTCACATAGGTCTAATTACATAATCCATTGTTTTTGCCTCTTAATGTTACTGATGAAGAACTTTTTCTATACATGGTTATTTAAGCTCTGCCATTTTCTCATTACTCATTTGTGTTTGTATTATTACTATTAACTTCAATTCAGTTATTTGGCAGGAATATTTCCAATTGGTTTCCCTTATTGTAGAGGTAATGCAGTCAACAATAAATAGTATTACTCACAAAGACATTTAATAAGGCACAAACTGCAACACATTGCCTTGGAAAGCAAATGGAGGAATGAGGATCCAGTTGATCTTATTTTCATGTCTTTCAAGATTTATTTATTTATTTGGAAGGCAGAGTAACACATACACACATACACACAGAAAGAGAGAGAGACATATCTATCTTTCATCTACTGACTCATTCACCAAATGACTCCTACAGGCTGACAGCAGGCGTCTGTTCCTTTCATAGAGGTGGCAAGGACTCCAGTAGTTGAGTCATTATCAGCTGCATTCCAGGCAAATTAGAAGGGGGCTGGATCAGAGGCAAAATAGATGGGCTTGGACCAGCACTCTGATATGAGATGCACGTGTCCCCCTAGCATCTTAATCCATTGGACCACAATGCCCACCCCATAATTCCCATCTTTCTGCTTTGAGGAATTTGTATTTTTTCTTAAGGATTCCTGTACATTGCAAAGAATCTGAAAACTTTCCATGCAAGATTCGATGCAGACAAAATATACATTACCTATTTATAAATTTGAAATTCTAATGTTTTCTTTGAATCTTGCTGGATCATCTTCATGGATAACCTTGTAGACACATTTCCTTAAATTTTCTTTTCATTTACAAATTGGAAGCAAAGATATCTCAAAAAAGGTACTTCTATTTACATCTCAGAGATCATGGGTTTAGGTATTCAGACATAAATTATAAACCAGTCCCAAAGGGACAAATACCAAATGTTCTCCCTGATCGGTGACAACTGACTGAACACCAAAAAGGAAACCTGTTGAAGTGAAATGGACACTATGAGAAACGGTGACTTGATCAGCATAGCCCTGACTGTTAATGAACAACTTAATACATTATCCCTCTTAGTAGTTTTTTTGTCTGTTCTACTTAATATGACTGGTTTAATTCTGTAATTAATACACAGTTATTCTTAAGTGTTGAAATTTAACTGAAATGTGATCCCTGTTAAACATAAGAGTAGGAATAAGAGAGGGAAGAGATGTACAATTTGGGACATGCTCAAGCCCCAAATGGTAGAGTTAGAAACATACCAGGGGACTCCAATTTAATCCCATCAAGGTGGCATGTACCAGTGCCATCTCACCAGTCCAAGTGATCAATTTCAGTTCACAATTGATCATAATGAAAGGACTGAGAGTCAAAGGAAGCACATAAACAAGTCTAGTACCTGCTAATACTAATTGATAGAATAAATAAAGGGGAGAGTGATCCAACATGGGAAGCGAGATACTCAGCAGACTCATAGAATGGTGGATGTCCTAAACAGCACTCTGGCCTCAGAATCAGCCCTAAAGGCATTCGGATCTGGCTGAAAAGCCCATGAGAGTATTTCAGGCATGGAAAGCCAAGACACTCTGGCAAAAAAACAAAAACAAACAAACAAACAAGCAAACCCTAAATGAAAGATATCTGTGAGTGAGATCCCAGTGGAAAGAACAGGTCTTCAAAGAAGGAGGTACCTTTCTCTGAAGGGAGGAGAGAGCCTCCACTTTGACTATGACCTTGTCTAAACAAGATAAGAGTCGGTGAACTCAAAAGGCTTCCATAGCCTTGGAAACTCATGACTGGTGCATAGGGAGATTACTGATGCCATAAACAGGAGTGTCAATTTGTAAAGTCAACAACAGGAGTCACTGTGCACTTACTCCTCATGTAGGATCTCTGTCCTTAATGTGCTGTACATTGTGATTTAATGCTATAACTAGTACTCAAACAGTATTTTTCACTTTGTGTTTCTATGGGGGTGCAAACTGTTGAAATCTTTACTTAATATATACTAAACTGATCTTCTGTAAAAAAAAAAAAAAAGAAATTATCAATTCCCAACTTGACTCTCACTGGGATTAAACATGACAATAGGTCTGATCTGATTTCATCATCATTTAAAAAATCATCTATTATTTTTCACTTTATGTTTGTGTGGGAGCAAACTGTTGAAATCTTTACTTAATGTATGCTAAACTGATCTTCTGTATATAAAGAGAATTGAAAATGAATCTTGATGTGAATGGAAGGGGAGAGGGAGTGGGAAAGGGGAGGGATGCGGGTGGGAGAGACGATATGGGGGGGAAGCCATTGTAATCCATAAGCCGTACTTTGGAAATTTATATTCATTAAATAAAAGTTAAAAAAGAAAAAAAAATTATAATTGTAATCAGTTTTAGACGTTTGAAAGACACTGAGATAATTTTTTAGTTAAAGGGATCATGAGTTTACAATAAGGAGACCAGACTCAAGCAGATCATTGAAATGTACAAGGGGCATTTACGGAAATCTAAGTATTCCAGGGGAAGGAAAGATGATTCAGGAAACAGGGACAGAGAATATAAGGAACACGATCAGGAATTTAATTTAGATCTAAGTTTGCAGTATTGCTTATATCCACAGGTGGCATGTCCCTCAGGCAGATGGCTTTAAGGGCTAGTGTTTTGGGAGTCTTTGACTAGAGACATTGATTTAGGAATTGTCTTCATAAAAATGTTTTCTGAAGTAATGAAAACGATTCATTGAGAAATCGGTGGCAACATAAAGACTGCTTTTATATATAATGACTATACCGAGTGGTCCTTGGAAAGACTTTTTCATCTACATTTTGAATTTTTTTCTCTTCCAGAAAGTTGATATTGTTGGAAGAGTGATTGCCAGATTTGTGAGTCTTTAGAGCAAAATTAGAGTTGTCAAAATTCTAGTCCTGGATATGGACATTGACAGAAATCCTACCCTCTCATTGGAATGGACAGATTTGTCCCATGAATGCTGGAGCTAGAACCGCATTTGGACTTCATTTTGAGAAGAAGCGTTAGGACCTATCACCAGGGATGAGTAAAGCTATGCAGTTTTGAAAGGAGTAGCTCATGCACTAACATTGAAGTACAAGATCAAGAGGACATGCCTTGAAGCATTATAGAAGCAATTTAAAAAATTAAAGCAAGTCCCACTTAATTGGCAAATCAAATACTGACAGCACATCCAGCTTCAGCTAAGGTAATCAAAGATGACAAGAGAATCCCTTCCCTAAAGTATTTTCAACTACTTGTAAGGAAAGAAGAGTTAGAATAATTTTTTTTTGTAAAATAGTGAGTAAGATGGGATAGCTGTCTATGTGATGGCAGGCTACATAGTGGCTACAGGGGCTTTTGGAAAGATTTGTCCTCAATTACTGCGACTCTCAAATAGTGTGTTGAAGAAGAACTTAGGCTGAATCTTGATGGATTGCATTTATCATATCAAATTAAAAGTACTTTATTCATAATCACTTTAAAATATTAATGTGCAAGGAATCAGTATGGTTCAGCCTGAATACTAAGAGCATTGAAACATAAGGTGTTATAGTTTCTTCGCTATGTTTTGAAAAATGTCCCTCATTAAACTTTAAAAATGAACAAGTGATATAGAAATAACATGTACAGATATACTTTTGGAGGAGCAGCACTGTGGTATAGAGAAGTGAACATTTGATTTGGAATCAAATTTTATTTACATCCATTTCAAGTCTTTGAACGAGTAACCTGACATGTTGTAAAAGAATCATCCTGTTCAAAGTAGAGCTTCTAGAATCTGCTAGATGGCCTTCCAAAGCTTCTCAGAAGAGTCAATGAGATCAGGTATGTGATACTACGTAAACAGAAATATGTCAAACCAGCACGAGGCAAGATGTCAATTTATATGCATCTTTCCATATATATAAAATTGCATGCATTTTTCTCTTAAGGAATTTTTTTCATTGAACTAAATATTGTTTCTAGCAAGTGAAACCTTTCAAGTAAGGTTGATATCATTATTCCTTACAAGTTTCATCTTGATTCATAAACATTTTATGCCAAGAATAGTGCTGTTTTAAAGACAATGAGTGCCTGTTTTTGCCTGGGGCCACTGGAAGCCCTGTAAAAGAGACAGGAGGAATTAAAGGCCCTTAATCATATTTCCCTGTTTTTAACTGTTAGTTTTTACACTCCTGAGCCATTTCTCTCCTCTTGCTGGGCCCTACGGAGGCTCATAAATCTTAATTAAAGATGCAATTTTTTTCTTATGAAATCTAAGCTGCAAGAAACCTTTCATGTTTTTTATTTTTAAGATGAGCTCCATGTGTCGGCTCATAAAACAAATAAGACTTTTACACTCAAAGGATTTTGAACGCTGTTATTGCTGCTCTCATGTGGAGCTAGTCCCATAATTATTATTATTGTTATTTTATTTTTTTATACAGATGTACTTCCTAGTTTCTTGCACAGAGCACAGTGGAAAAATGGGACTTAAACTAGGCTGGTTTTGGGATAGAAAGTGAAGGTATGGTTCATAAAAGGTGAAAGAAGCAACTATCTAAGATTCCATGGGGAAAAGAAGATAATGTTAATGCTACTGGGTGTGGGAATTTATTCATTTGTTCATTTATTCTTCTGAAGATTCTGTGGTAAGATAGGCAAGATATTTGCAGCTATACCCTTACCCTTTTAGATTTGTGGAAATTTGGCTGCCATGTTTAATCCCCTGGACTCATTTTGATTACCAGTACAATAGGAGTTTAATTGTAGATAAGAGATGGTTTGGAAAGACCTGGCCATTTTTAAGATAATATTGCAAAGAATAAAAATGATAATTTTGATAAATTTTTATATATATATCGAAAAATGCCCAGAGACTACTAAGCCACCAGGTGTCAACCTGCCTATCTCCTGCCATCCTTCAAATTTTCTAAAGTCTCCTGTTATTCTCAAGATTACATTAATGCTCCCAAGACAACTTGCAGTCTGAACTCTACCTCTTTTGAACCACATCTCTTTTTTTTTGTTGTTTTTTTTTTGTTATTGTTTGTTTGTTTGTTTTTTGACAGGCAGAGTGGACAGTGAGAGAGAGACAGAGAGAAAGATCTTTTGCCGTTGGTTCACCCTCCAATGGCCGCTGCGGCCGGCGCGCTGCGGCCGGCGCACAGCGCTGATCCAATGGCAGGAGCCAGGTGCTCCTCCTGGTCTCCCATGGGGTGCAGGGCCCAAGGACTTGGGCCATCCTCCACTGCACTCCCTGGCCACAGCAGAGAGCTGGCCTGGAAGAGGAGCAACCGGGACAGAATCCGATGCCCTGACCGGGACTAGAATCCGGTGTGCTGGCGCCGCTAGGCGGAGGATTAGCCTAGTGAGCCGCGGCGCCGGCTGAACCACATCTCTTACTATCACAATGTATCCAACCTCATGTATCTCCTGTTTGTTCAGAGAAAGCACAAAAAATGCTTTCCAAATATGTTTTCCAAATAATCTTTATTATTTTGCTATTCTGTGGCTTAGTATATATTGAGAGGTGTGATGGGAAAGGAGCAATTGCGTAATAGACATAGTGTTAGTTTTTAAAGTTAGGATGTCCAATCGCTAGCTTAGTACCATGGCAAGTTTAGTCTCTCTGAGCATCTTTGTTCTCTTCATAATTCCTTGCTGATGGTGGCATGAAGATTATATGGGCACGTGCAGTGCACCTAGCACAACATTGACAACAAAACACATACTCCATAGGTAGATGTTCTCATTCTCTCTTTCTGCTTGAAAGACAGTAGCCTCACCTCTGTGTTTCTATTCATTGCCTATGATGCTGTCACATTATGGGACATTTGTGAAGCCTTTCATAAAATCCCCAGGCACATTAGGGTGAATTTGGATGAATAATTTGACAAGTGGCAAAACTTGACAATGAGTGGTTGGGAGGAAGGAGGGACCTAGAGGAAGCAGGTTGCCCTTTTCTCCTTGTGGCCAAATCACATTTTTCTGAAGAAAGGACCATCTGGTTTCTTGCATGGTACTATCCCCTCAGACAGCCCTCAGGTTTATTTGAAGCATTGCTTGTCTCTACCTTTCTCTCCTACACTCTATGCCCCACTCCCTCTCCCAAATCCGTCTCACCTGAGGCCACATCCCATGCTCTTGCTAGCTGGTTCACAAGTGTTTAATCCCCCGGTTTACATATTGACAAATGGTAGATGTCAACACATTTACCACCTTAAGTTTCTTATCTACTTTTTGCTATTTATTATATTCTATTTTTTTCTTGACAGGCAGAGCGGACAGTGAGAGAGAGAGACAGAGAGAAAGGTCTTCCTTTTCCATTGCTTCACCCCACAATGGCTGCTGTGGCTGGCATGCTGTGACCCGCGCACCACGCTGATCTGAAGCCAGGAGCCAGATGCCTCTCCTGGTCTCCCATGTGGGTGCAGGGCACAAGCATTTGGGCCATCCTCCACTGCACTCCCAGGCCACAGCAGAGAGATGGCCTGGAAGAGGAGCAACCGGGACAGAATCTGGTGCCCCAACCGGGACTAGAACCCGGGGTGCCGGCGATGTGGGTGGGGGATTAGACTATTGAGCCACGGTGCCGGCCAATTTATTATATTCTAAATGATTTTATTCTTCAACACACTTGAACCAAAAACAACGGCTCCTTTGAATCAGAGTCATAACACTGGAAAGGTGTGTCTAATTTACCTTTACCTTCTTTGTTTTATTCATAAACAGGAGACATAGAAAGGTAGGAAGTCTTTACATAATCAACACATAGTTCTTCCCCCATCTCTCATATCATATCTGGTGGTTGACTATTGTTTAGAATAACTCCTTTGACTTCTTTGACCACATGGCACATTGAAATCCCCAAAAATCCCAATTAGAAATTAAAATGCTAGAATCATAGTCTGTATTTGTGCAGAGTTCACTCCAGTGCCCTAGGGTTCCCTACCTACATGCTGACTAACAGGGGATTTTCAAGCAAGTCAGATAGTATGATGCATATAAAGGGTAAGGCGTATGGAAGGAGGTGATTCTTTGGAGCTATGTTGCTTTTGGAGGGATCTGTAGATGCAGCAAATTGTCCCATGGAGTCAGGCAGGACAGAGTTCAAAGAAGTGTTAAAAGTATCCAGTTGATTGCCACACCCATTATGGTTTCCCATTTAATCTCTCCCTGATTCCAGTTAGATACTGAATGGTTTTTCAGAGATTAAGCATATATATATATATATATATATATACACACACACACATATACAAACAGAGACAACTGTGCATTACTTTTTCTGGAATAAAAATATGAAGCATTGGGGCTGGCGCTGTGGCACAAAGGATTAAAGCCCTGGCCTGAAGCACCATATGAGTGCTGGTTCTAGTCCTGGCTGCTCCTCTTCCAATCCAGTTTTCTGCTAAAGTACTGGAAAAGCATTAGAAGACGGTCCGAGTCCTTGGGCCCCTGCACCTGCTTGGGAGACCCAGAGGAGACTCTTGGCTCCTGACTTTGGATTGGCGCAGCTCCGGCTGTTGTGGCCATCTGGGGAGTAAACCAGCAGATGGAAGACCTCTCTCTCTTCTCTACCTCTCTCTGTAACTATTAGCCTAGTGAACCGCGCCACCGGCCTGCAACTCTGTCTTTCAAATAAATAAAATAAATCTTTAAAAAAATATGAAGCATGATTTTTTAAAAAAAAATTTTTTCATGGAACGTTTGAAGTAATTTTCATGATTTTAGCACAAATTGGTGTCTGCTGTTTATTAGTATGTAAGCACATATGTATTATGTTATATTTACTGTATGTGTGCATGAGTCTTCACAGTTCAGTTTTCAACAAGTCACCATGCTGGGGTTTAGTTGCAGCGTTAAGTGACATCCTTCTTATTTGCATAGATATGTTTACACAAGTGTTGAGGAATCTCTTGTGAAAATGTCTCAAGGAGGGGAGGCAGGTGTTTTGTTCAGTGATAAACACACTACTTGGGATTCCTGCATCTCATATCCAAGTGCATAGGTTCAAGTCCTGGCTCTGCTCCTGATTCCAGTTTTTTCAGCTAATGAATGCTCTGAGGGGCAATTGAAGATGGTTCAATTACTTGAATCCCTTCTGCCCATATGGGAGACCCAGACTGAGTTCTGTGCTCCTGTCTTTCACCTGGTATAGTCCTGGCCATTGTGGACATTTGGAGAGGGAACCAGCCAACCAGCCAACCAGCAGATGAGTGATCTCTTTCTCTATACTTCAAGTAAATAAATAAAATTTTAAAAAATATGTCTCATGAAATGGAAGTTCTGACTACAACATGACTTCTTTTTTTTTTTTAGCTGATTTTTACAATGTGATGTATTTAACTATAATAACAATACTCATGCACATGACATATGAAGCTGGGACCTGGTCTGACCAAAATGTTCTGGGAAAAGTTGTGAAAAATGTGTGTATGAGTTAAGAATTATGTCACTAAAAGTCATTTGCATTCAGGGCTGTTGCTTTTAGATCGACTCCTTACAGCATCCATCTCCAGAAAGGCTATAAGGCTGAAAAGGGGGATCTTTAGTCAGAGGAGTTAACTCATGGGTTTTTGGCTTGAAGGTACAGCAGGTCCATTCCAGATCCTGAAATACAGAATTTGGGCACATTCCCAAGTCCTCCGGCAGCATCAGTCACCAGAGCCTAATCAAGCTCAGAGAGTACACTCTGGGGAGCTAATAGGGCCTTGAGGCCATGAATGATCCTTATTTGGCTGGCTAAGTCTTGACATATATAAGCCTTTCCAGTGATTCCAAGAACTACTTATAGGAGAGAATCTCTGGGAAAGTCTGGGCTTCTAGCCATCACCATTTAGTTATAAATGTCAGCAATGCCACATTGCATTTGTTGGTTGGGAGAGCTACTCTGATTGCAGTAAATAATTAAATAATTCATAAACCAGCAGTTATATAAGCAAACTTAAAAAGTCGTTTAAATAAAATTATAGATTAGGAGTACTTCAAAACCATGTCTTAGAATTCTCTTTCAAAAATGCATCCATCCAAATGTTTACCATTGATTAGAATACTGTTTTTATTAACAAGTGCCATTATTAACCTGCAGAAGCCAGAGGAACTTGGGAGGTGGGAAAATACACATGAATTATAATAAGGTGGAAAAAGTGAAGGGTGAAGGGTAAGGGGTAAATATGGGTGTAGAATCACCAGAATCACCATTCACGTTAGTGTGCTTGCTCTCAGTTCAGAGGAGCCTTCAGAAACTTCATTGAACAATGGTATTAAAAGATACATTTTAGTGGAACAAAAAAAAATACATGCATAGTTTTTCACAATATACAATTTCCATGAACTCTTTAAAGATACTATGGCTTAAGTAAGTGGGTTCCAGCCACCCATGTGAGAGACCTGAATTGATTCTCAACTCTCAGCTTTCATCTCAGCTGAGTTCTGACCTTTCTGGAATTTTGGAAGTGACCAGCAGATGGAAGCTCTCTCTATGAGTCTGAGTGATTTTCTCACTCTCTTTATCCCTGTCTCTCTGTCTATGTCTCTCAAATAAGTGAGTTAAAATTTTTAAAAAAGTAGAGATAGAGAAACCATGTTGAAAATGATGTTTTATTGGTGTGTTTGAGGTGAGACAATATGACCATTAAATTCCATAATTCATAGCCACCCTTAACCCTGGTGAGCTAATGTCATACCATTGGCTCAGACGGTTTCTCTCAGTGGGAGGGAGAGAGTTTCTATATTATTGAACTCCAGGAACACCTATGTCCCTTGCCTGCTGTGACTCACTCATCTATCCATTTCCTTTGGGGAATCCTAGACCAAGAAGGAACATGGATTTTAAATGGTTGAGGGTATGATAAAAGAGAAAAACAATCCATCCATACCAGAGATAAAAAGTTGTTCAAGTAGAAGAACAGTGATCAAATTTCAAAACACCACTAGGGTAAGGTAGGACCTTGTGTTGATACTGGCTGCAGAATTGTTTCAAAGAAAAAAAAAAAAGATTAGATGGTCCATGGATGGGCTCCTGAAATCTGCACACCAGCTTTCATACGTATGGACACATTTGTGTTTGTTCAAAAGGAATGTGTCTTTCCTCAGATTTTTAAAGGAGTTGTATTAGTCTTTCTAGGTGCTATGACAAACAATTCCAAAAAGATCTTTGTGACTTAAATATTTACTTCTCACTAATGACCTATTCAGTTCAATTGGGTAGGTTGGGAGAGAGTGTTTGGCTCCATAAGGGTATTTAATGGCCCAGTTTCTTTGTTTAGGGCTCCGCCTTGCTCTATGACTTCTTTGGAGTCCTCTGCTTGACATCATGTTTCTAGCTCACTATGATGTGGAGTGTGGATGATTCTCTAGGACACTTTAGAGGCTGGCCTCGAAGTGATTTTTGTCACTTTTGCCCACATTCTATTGTGCAGAACTCATCATGAAGTCCTATTTAGATTTTTAAAAATTGAGAATTGTAGTTTTCCTAGTGTCCAGAAGAGAAATGAAATACTTTGACCATCACTGAAATCGTTTCTGCTATAAGGTTATGTCTCATTCATGGTTAGGAAATGTTCCTTGGACATGTGTTTGTGGAAAGCTAGGTTTTTGTAGGGTGTCATGAATTAAGTAGTCAGACCTGCTGAGTCACAGAAAAATTGTTAGAGTGGAATCAGACTAGGAGCATATTTCTCCAAAAAAACCTCAAAAGTTTCTTATATCTCTACGTGCCCCAGGGAAGAGTTGTGAAGCTTAACTCATTTTGTTCCCCAACACCTTTCATTACTAAACCATTAGAGTAAGAAAAAGGAGCCGAAAAATGGGAGAGAAAAATCTCAGAATGATACCCAAATATCCCCAACTTCTGGGTGGGATTAACCATCCTGGGGAACACAAATTCATCTCTCACTGTTCTTCCCTTCATTTTTGGAGAGCAGAGTATGTTTCCAGAATTGTCTTAGAATTGACAGCAAGAAATGAACTGTGCTTAAGACAGCACTGTCTAAAGGAAGTGAGGTGTTGTAATTTGGTTACTTAACACTTGGTGTTTGTCTCTGTTGGCTCCATGAAAACTTGTGAAAGTGTTGGCTGATGTTGCTAAGATCTGGTCAACTACAGCGAATGCTGTTGAGGCCTTCAGTCGGATTTGTGGTTTGCTTTGCTATTAGCTCTTAGAAATGTTTCCTTTGAGTGTTCACAGCATGTTCAAACCATTCTCCTTACGATGACCATATTAAATATGAATTAACTTTTATACAGAAAAGGTAGAGAGTAGAGATTTAGGAAACAACCAATTTTATACAATTCCAAATTCATATTGGAGAAGGACAATATTAGTTTATGTATTGGCATGTCTAATTTTTTTGTGGATAATGATGAAAACTGTTACATAGCTACTTTTCAAATACTTTCTATTCTTAGATAATATAAAGCATGAATTTCAAAATCTGCTTGATAACGCGTCTTCTCTAAAATTTGTGATCATGGGTCCCCAATACACATACAAATGGTTATTTATAACCATATTTATATGCAATTGCAATAATATATTATGACATAAAAATCTACATAAGGGGACAAGCATCGTGACAGTAGCTTAAGCCCATGTTTGAGATGCCTGAATCCCACACTGGAGTGCCTGGGGTCACTTCCGACCCAGCTTTCTGCTGGGACATCTTTGAGGAAGCAGATGATTGTCCAAGTGCTTGGATTCCTGCCACCCATGTGGAATATCCAAGTGAAGTTCATGGCTCCCGGCTTTTACCTGGCCCAGCCGCAGATATTGCAAGCATTTGGGCAGTAAATTAGCAGATGAAAAATCTCTGTCTCTCCTTGCCCTAGTCATTCTTCTTTTTAAACATATAAATCTCTTTTTAATAAAAATACAGAAGAGAAAAATTAAATGGAAAAGATTAAACAAATACATGAATTTAATTCCCAATCATTTCTTTCTACATTCCAATGAATAATTTTTAAAAATTAAAAAAAAATTTTGACAGGCAGAGTTAGACAGTGAGAAAAAGAGAGAGACAGAGAGAAAGGTCTTCCTTTTTCCGTTGGTTCACCCCCAAAGTGGCCGCTACAGCCGGTGCCTTGCAGCTGCCGCTGTACACCAATCTGAAGCCAGGAGCCAGGTGCTTCTTCCTGGTCTCCCATGCGGGTGCAGGGCCCAAGAACCTGGGCCATCCTCCATTGCACTCCTGGGCCACAGCAGAGACCTAGACTGGAAGAGGAGCAACTGGGACAGAATCCAGGGTACCAGTGCCGCTGGCGGAGGATTAGCCTAGTGAGCCACGGTGCCGGCCCCAATGAATGATTTTTACAACATTCTGGGTTGTTCTCAGTCAAAAGTTTTGCTAGTAAGAATAATGTACTTTATGTAGTATTTTTTGAGTTAGAATTTCCTAAGCAATGAGCTACTTGTCACTGTAAAACTTTGCTTTACAAGAATTTTATCTACATTCTTAGGATTCTACATGCCAAACATTCATGCTGTTGAAATTCCAAGTCACCAAAAAGTTTCCTTGAAGGTCCTGGAATAGAGTATCTAGCTTGCTCAGAAGGCATTAACTTGGACTCAGCTGCTGTCCCATCATGTCTCTAAGTTTCAATGATATAGAGATTAAGACCAATAATTTCCACTCCACTAGCATTAATTCAGAATCAAGAAAATTGTTTCATGATTATTTATAGAGTTCAAAGCAAAAAGATACGATATGTTGGAGAGACCGCAGAAAAAAAGAAAATCAGTAGTAAACTCATACAAATTATAGTAACAAGGTTGTTAGAACTAATACTTACTGAATCCTTGTTACATCTCAGGGATCGTCCTTACTAAGGACTTCATTCACATTATCTATTTCCACCCTTATAAATAGCAGGAAATACATGCTGATTGTTATTACCATCATACAAAGGCTACACTGGCTCCTGAAATGAAAGAGTAAGGATAAATAATTTTATTTCTGGAAAATAAAGGATGTTTAAGTAACTCATCAGATATTAGGTGTGTTCCCTGGTCAGAAGGACTTCCCAAGATATGTAGGAAGTTGGACTTGTTTACCTGTCAGAGATTTTTCAGCACTATATTTCTGTAAATATTTTTTTAGCATTTACTTTGTGATTGGCACTCTTCTAAATGCTTACTCTGCACACAGTCTTGAGCAAGCCACTTCTGTAATTTTTCAGTTTGCTAATCTTGAAACTGGGGCTGTCCTATTTGATTGACATCTCTCAAGAAATTCTCATGAGAATCCAGCTGGGTTTGTTTTAAAAACCCTCAATGATCTCTCCATTGCAGGCATCCTTACTATTATTATTAAAGTGTGATATAATGTTAGTGCTTCAGTAATTTACAGCTCATGAACAATTGATACTTAGAACATAAAGGTGTATTCACAAACAGGGATCAACAAACATTTTTTGTTTTTTCCTATTTGGGTGACAAAACCTCAGGTCTGGGACAGGTAAAGGAACCATGGATTGAGGAGAAGTAGTCCTAATTCCTTCATAGTGAATTTAATAATCCCTTGCACTCACGGAAGACTTTAAACTCTTGATCACATTAGTGATCTCATTTGATTCTCCATTTGGTTTTGAGTTCCAGGATTAGTTTCCTCCTCCAACTGACTATATTCACCATTCAGGAACCTGATTCTGCTGACAGCCCAGCTTTTGGAGACTTTGGTTGCCAATTTGGGTGTACCATTTTTTAAACTAATTTTTAAAAAGATTTATTTATTTTAAAGGCAGAGTTACAGAGAGAGGGAGAGATGGAGATCTTCCACCATTTTGCTGGTTCACTCCCCAAATAGCAACAATGGCCAGGGCTGGGCAAGGTCAAAGCCAGAAACCAGGAACTTCATCTGGGTCTCTCGGTACCTGATGGCTCAAGTTCTTGGCCAATCTTCTATTGCTTTCCCAGGCCATTATCAGGGAGATGGATTAGAAGTGGACCAGGCTGGTGCTGCAGCTCAATAGGCTAATCCTCCTCCTGTGGCACTGGCACCCCGGGTTCTAGTCCCGGTCAGGGCTCCAGATTCTGTTCCGGTTGCTCCTCTTCCAATCAAAGTCTCTGCTGTGGCCTGGGAAGGCAGTGGAGGATGGCCCAAGTGCTTGGGCCCTGCACCCACGTGGGAGACCAGGAAAAGAACCTGGTTCCTGGCTTCAGATCAACGCGGTGCGCCGGCCGCTGTGGCCATTGAGGGGTGAATCAACGGAAAAAAAAGGAAGACCTTTCCCTGTCTCTCTCTCTTTCACTGTCCACTCTGCCTGTCAAAAAAAAAAAAAAAAAGTGGACTAACTGGGACTCCACCAGCTCCCATACAGGATGCCGGTGTCGCAAGTGGCAGCTTAACCAGCTAATGCCACAGTGCCAGCCCCTGGGTGGGCGGCAGCTTTCACTTACATCAGGGTCATCAACTCAGTGTTCCTCCTCTCCTCTCACCACAAACATGTAAGGGTAGATGTTTCATAGCCCGGGCAGTGTGCTAGGTGCTAGAATATAATGAAGCAAAATTTTCAGTCTCAAGAATTGGAAGAGATTCGTAAGAAAAGATGTGAACACAGTATGCTGTGGTGCTGATGCAATGGTGTTAAGTGAGCAAAGTTTTGAAGAGAATCAGTGCCGGGGCCTGATTCCAACATAGAAAGAGGCTAAGAAGAGCTTCCTGGAGGAGCCACCCCTTGGGATGAGCAGATTGGGCAGGTGCACAGAAGGGGCATAGTGGACTTGACTCTCACAAACTGCTCCCCTCGGTTTGAGTGATAGTGAAGGGAAAAGTGCAGTGCTTTTGAGTTAGGATATTACTGACATCTAGGTTAGGGATTATTTAGGATTTTGAGTTGAAATATCAAGCCGTGGATTCTGTGAATTCTGAAACTAACACCCTGAGCTTTCCAGATCATCCTTCTCCTTTGGTCAGACCTGGGGTGCTGATTGAGCTGCTGGCCTTCCCGACATCCTGGGTTTGCCAATGATTAAGGACATTTTTGTCCAAGTGCCTAAGTGCTGGGGCAAACTGCCCAGCACAAATGAATCGATGGACTAAAAATTGTCTTCCAGGCAGGCACTGCCAAGCAACCTTCAGCCAACACTCCAGGCAACTGAGAAAAGATCCATTGAGCTCGGCAGGAGGCTCTGTTTCGGCTGACTCAGCGCCCTGGAAGCACTTCTCCAGGCATTTGTATCTCCATGCTTCTTCACCCAGCGCTGCTCTGGCTCTCCACTCTTGATGAGAGAGATCTGCTCTGTGCCAAGCTGGGAGGCACTGTGATTTTTAGATGACTGTGTGCTATCAACATCTTGGTGTCCTTCTGACAGGCCATAAAGTAGATCAGTCCACTAATCCACATTCATTCTCTATTAGCATAATTCACTTTTGGGTTTGGCCCAAATCATGAAGGTTTTAGTTCAAGAAAAACATTTTTTAAAAATGATTAATATGATTAATCTTGAAAAGATTGTGGAAAATTAAATATTTGCATTTGAAAACCAGAGTTTAAGATACTCATGAAAGGTCATGCAACTTGCTTGTGGAAGAATTAGGCCTAGGACCTAGAATTAGTTATGCCTTTTGGCTAACTTCAGTGTCTTACAAATTACTAGATTTTCTGTATTTTTAGAGAGCATTTTTAAAAGATTTTTTTTATTTATTTGAGAGGCAGAGTTATAGACAGTGAGAGGGAGAGACAGAGATTTCAGTCTTTCATCTGCTTGTTTACTCCCCAAATGGCTGCAATGGCTGGAGCTGGGCTGATCTGAAGCGAGGAGCTAGGAGCCTCCTCCGGGTCTCTCAGGCGACTGCAGGGGCCCAACCACTTGGGGAATCTTCTACTGCTTTCCCAGGCTATAGCAGAGAGCTGCATCAGAAGAAGAGCAGCTGGGACTTGAACTGGCGCTCATATAGGATGCTGGCACTACAGGTGGAAGATTAACTTACTGTGCCATAGTGCCGGCCCAGAACGTTTTAAAAAATAATATCTCATGATATTGTAGTTGTAACACCATGAAGTAAGTAGGGCACATAACTTTACTTTAACTGTGTGCAGGGGAGAAATTGGGAGGACTTGTCAAAGGTCACCCAAAGATAAGCACGAGACATGGGATCAGAATTATTTCTCTTCTAAAACTTTTGTTAATATGCTACATTGTACAGTGTTCTAGTTCCCTTTGTCCCAAACTGGGAGACTCTGATTAAGACATCCTAGGTTGAGATTGGCTACAGTTTTCAAAAATTTTTTTTTTCCTACAAAGGTTTATGTGCTGGAAGTGTGGTCCTTATTGTAATGGTATTGAGAAATGGTGGTTCTTCAAGAGAGATGGTGGGGCCTAGTAGAAGATGTCGAGGTCATGGGCCACTACTTTTCAAGGGGATTAATGTCCTTTCTCCAAAGTGGGTTAGGGCTCACAGACCTGGGTGAGTTTCCATAGGAATGGGTTGTTATAAAGTGAATTCAACTTGGTTGGTGCTGCGGCTCAATAGGCTAATCCTCCGCCTGCGGCACTGGCACACTGGGTTCTAGTCCCAGTTGGGGCGCCGGATTCTGTCCTGGTTGCCCCTCTTCCAGGCCAGCTCTCTGCTGTGGCCTGGGAGTGCAGTGGAGGATGGCCCAAGTGTTTGGGCCCTGCACCCCATGGGAGACCAGGATAAGTACCTGGCCCCTGCCTTCAATGGCAGCAGCCATTGGAGAGTGAACCAATGGCAAAGGAAGACCTTTCTCTCTGTCTCCCTCTCTCTCTCACTGTCCACTCTGCTTGTCAAAAAAAAAAAATAATAAAGTGAATTCAGGTTTCTTGGATCACTCTCTTGCTTCTGTCCTCTTGCACATATGCTCTGACAGTGCTGTTAAGGGCCCCTACCAAATGCTGTTTGGATTTTCTGACCTCTATTATTATAATTCCTACACATCTATTTTTATCTTTTTTTATTTTTTATTTTTTTTGACAGATAGAGTTAGACAATGAGAGAGAGAGACAGAGAGAAAGGTCTTCCTTCCATTGGTTCACCCCCAAAATGGCCGCTATGGCCGGAGCTACGCCAATCCAAAGCCAGGAGCCAGGTGCTTTCTCCTGGTCTCCCATGCGGGTGCAGGGGCCCAAGCACCTGGGCCATCCTCCACTGCCTTCCTGGGCCACAGCAGAGAGCTGAACTGGAAGAGGAGCAACTGGGACTAGAACCCTGCACCCATATGGGATGCCAGCGCTGCAGGCAGAGGATTAACCAAGTAAGCCACAGCGCCAGCCCCCGTCCACACATCTCTTTTTAAAATATCATACCCAACCTCAGGTAATTTATTGCAGAAACACAAAACAGACTAAGACAGGGCCATTTCTGCCTCTAATAGGCCATGGATTTTTTTTAAAAAAAATTTTATTTTACTTTTTTTTTTTTTGACAGGCAAAGTTAGACAGAGAGAGAGAGAGAGATAGAAAGGTTTTGCTTTTCCATTGGTTCACCCCGCAATTGGCTGTTACGGCCCGTGTGCTGCAGCCGGCGTGCTGTGCCAATCCGAAGGCAGGAGCCAGGTGCTTCCTCCTGGTCTCTCATGTGGGTGCAGGGCCCAAGGACCTGGGCCATCCTCCACTGCCTTCCTGGGCCACAGCAGAGAGCTGGACTGGAAGAGGAGCAACCGGGACAGAATCCAGCAGCCCAACCGGGTCTAGAACCAGGGTGCCAGTGCCACAGGCAGAGGATTAGCCAAGTGAGCCGCAGCGCCGGCCAGGCCATGGATTTGAGCAGATCTCTTGCCAGTCTAATTTCGGATGCTCTTAATTAGTACAGTGTGAAGATTCTTAAACTGCAGGCTTCCAAATAAGAATATGCATAGCTGTAAGTTCCAGGCGTGTGGGGTCAACAAGCAACCAGACCAGGTTGTCCTTCGTCAAGGAAGAAATTTTGACTCTGTACAGGTGGTTGCCGCCTCTCTGTAATGCTGGTCCACAACAGAGAAAGCATCTGATTGTTAAGTTAGAAATAGTGATCCAAATGTAAAACCTCTTGATTTTTAATTTTTAGTGAAAGGTTCAAAATCAAAACACATAGTGTTTGAATCAAAGTATGAATGCCTGTGGGCTGGGCTGGAAGTAGCTTATGCATTGTCAGTTTGCAACATCTGGATGCCAATATCTGCAGAGCCTTGGTGAGTGTTAACACTCCAGGCTTCCATACACTTTTGGAACTTCCTCTAAGTTGTATTCCTTTGATTAATACCAGAGCAATTGGTTAGGTAAATGTATGTTTACATATGTACTTAAATTTTTATAGGGCTCATCATCATTAAAATACATCTTAAACACCTTCTAAAGAACTTGAAAGAGCTCAAGGAATAGATCTTAAATGAATGTAGAAGGAATAGAAACCTTAAATTACTCCTTTTTGTTCTTTGTTTTAGCTGGTGTCAACGTAGAGTTTTGTTTGCTTGTTTTTGTCCTTTAAGATGATATTGTGTCTGCATTACTCTTTGGTCTTAAATCATTCTATGAAAGTGTTCTATCTTGAACTGGATGATAGATTTTTAGAGACTAGGAACTGCTTTTTACCTCTTTTCCTTTTCTCATTTCTACTATAATATGTGAAGAGTTTGCTATTTGAAAGTCAACTCTTCTTTCCACCCTCTTTTATCCTTTGATGATTCTTACCCTGAATTCTATGATATTTCTCTCTAAGTGATTTATTTCCTGTCACTTCTGATGGAGTCCATCTTTCTCATGCTGCCAAACATATTGACCTTCTCATCTGATGCCTCAAATATCACTTCCATGTACGCGACATCATTATCTCCCTTCTTTATTCAACTCCTGTAACTATCCATATGCTCTTTCAGATAAATCATCATTTTACTTGGCTAAATCAGCCCCGTTATTCTAATTTCCTTACTGCAGCTAGCTCTACGACCATGGACAGGAGAGTGATTGTTAGGCAAATGTATAGACTTTGGTTCCTAGAATGATTATGAAGAGTAAGATGTAAGGAGGAAACAGAAGTTATTCTAAGTTTCAAGGTTAGATGATTTGGCAAGCAGCAAAGCCAATAATATAAACAAATACTTCAAATTGGGGACAGTAAAGATTAGTGAGTTTGAGTCTAAATCATTAGTATTTGGAATAAAACCCAAGATACTTTGAAGCTATCTATTTTGGAAACTGATGCTAGATTTGGGAAGGTTTCAATTTGAGCTAATTTGAAGTATTCTTAAGGATCCCTTGGTACTGTGGGTATGTGTTTAGCATCATTTTCTTGATTAGGACCAAAGTGATCATGCTTTAACGTAATAAAAAAAATGTTCCACCTCTTGATCCCAATATAGTCCCATTCTACCAGGCAGTTAACCTCTCTTCCTCAGCTTCTCAACCTTATTTTGCAGATAAAAGGTGGTAGAAATTTAGAAATTGAAAAGAGATGTTTTTCAACTATGGAGAATGTTACTTTCTGACCATCTAAAGAACAGGGTAAAAATTTCTCACTTTTTTGTCTCTTATGGTCTTTATATTTCAGAAAGTTTGTCATGGAGTGCTCAGACAAAAAGAAATTGCTAAACATTCAATTTATAAGAAAATAAATAAATATTAAGTATCTTAAATATTAAAATCCAAGCAGCCTAGTAAGTATTTGTCCTAAAAATTTACTAGCTATTTGAAAAAACTAATATGTCTGTATTTCTTTATATGTGTGTATAATATATGAGGAAAACAATATTTTAAATTTATACTTAAATAAGCACAATTATTTGCTAATGGAATGTGTGTGCTTGTTGAGCATTGTATAAATACTTAGACTTTGAATTCAGATTGGATACTGTCATCTTCATTTCTTATTTCACATTGATGTTTACATGGTACTTGCTTTTAATCACAGAAACAGATTTGAAAACTCAGTTTCAGAGATGTGATATCATCAAAAGGAATGTAATACAATCTAATTTTGAAACTGTGAACAACCTCAAGCTAGTAGTTTCTGTTGTTTCTGACGGATGTCAACTATTACTGCTTCAACTGAAAATTTAAAGTATCTGACAGCAACCATGTTTGGTCATTGTAACATTCTGAGGCATCTCAGCTAATAGTTAGGAAACCATGGGAACAGGGCAAAGAGTCAAACGTCTTGAGTCACAGCCCTAGCTCCCTTAGCTAGCTTTGTGATTTTGACCAAACAATTTAAGCACACTCCACAGACCACAGTTTCTTTATCGCAAAGGAGGATGTTGGATTTGTTAATCCCTTGTGGTTCCTTCTGGCTTTCAGTGCTTGTGATTTAATGGGCTATTATTCTATCAGGGCTGCTAAGGAA
This sequence comes from Oryctolagus cuniculus, assembly GCF_964237555.1. Lineage (NCBI taxonomy): Eukaryota > Metazoa > Chordata > Mammalia > Lagomorpha > Leporidae > Oryctolagus > Oryctolagus cuniculus. The sequence continues at coordinate 32,826,731 of NC_091441.1, forward strand.
GTCCAGATAGAAGTTTCTACCTTCAATACTAAATAGTCATTTTTCTGGTTCCTTGTTCTGAAAGTGGGGGTGGAATAGGCCTTGAATTCAACCAATCTCTTCCCTGTCACTGCACTGCCCCTCTCCAAACTGTTAATTCTGTAAGCTCAAAATTCTTTCAGAGGAACCACGTAGGGAACTCCATGCATGCTTCCTATCAGGTCTATGGCATAATGAAGACACTGAAGGTGTATGTTCTGATACTTTGGCACAAGTGAAATACATGTGTGTCCGTGTGCACAGTCTTGATACATCAGGAAACACTCTAAATCTCTATTTTCCTTTTAGGGGCTTCTAGGTTGGGTTAAATTAAAAATATGAATATTTACCTGTCTATAAAACTATGTAAAGTTTAGATAGAACGAAGGTTGATTTGGTCATTAGTTTTGAACAGAGATGATGAGTGAGTAGTCTTTGGAATTTGGAGCTGTTTAAGTGAAAAGAGTTCTCTTTTAAGAATTTCCTATTCACTATCCAAGTACTAAAGACAGAAAATTACTTTTTCACTGATGGTTTTCATTAAACAGAAAGTCTCAATCACTTATAAATTGTCACATTTTATCTTATATTTGCATTTGTAATGTTTTTTTAAAGTGTCTTCCACTTTCTGGGTTACACGTTAGTCACATAATAACTTTATAGTTTTACCTTTCACAGGTAGACTTTTAATTCATCTGTGATCTATTAATGCAGAGATTTATTTTTCTATACTTATAATAATTCACCTATTAAATAATGCACTACATATTAAATGATCCTCCCTTTCCCTCTTGTGCCTAGTATACTCCAAATGGAAAAGTAAGTCTCCACATTTGTGATAACCTTTCTCTTGACTCTCTGTTGATATATTTGGTTGTTAGTGACATTGAAATGTGACATTTCTATGACTTTATGGTACATATTAGTATATGAAGGTTTGATAACTTTCTTTAGTTGTTGTTTTTTAAATTTTAAAGAAGTTAACTCAGTCGACTTAGGGATTTTCTTACTCTGTTTTGTGCTTGTATAGCAGAATACCTGGGACTGGATGATTTACAGAGAAAAGAAATTCATCAGCTCATGGGTCTGAAGGCTGAGAAGTTCAAAGTTGAGGGACTCTATCTGGTAGAACTTTCATGGTGAAAGGGATAACAAAGGGAGAGAAAGAGAACATAGAGCGAGAGTAGAGAGAAGAGGGAAGAGAGAAGAGAGAAAGAGAACTGAATTCCTCCTTTTTAATGAAACTACTCCTATTAATCTACTCACTTTGACCCATGGCCTAATAATCTCTCATTAGGTCCCACTTCCCAAACAGTTAGATTAACATATGTTTTTGGTAGACACATTCAAACCATAGCAGGGAGCATCAGGGAGGTAAGACATGGTAATTGGACACCTCCTATAGTTAGGAGGAAGAGAATAGATTCACACCAAGTATCATGAATGGATCTTAAAAACATAGTGAGAAAAAAACCAAGAAACTGAATGGGGTATAATACATAATAGCTTTTATAGAAATCTAAAAATACATGTATCTATATAGAATATACATAATTTTAAAAGCACATAAAAATGAAATCCATGAAACATACTAGAATGTTACCCTTACTATGATGGTAGTTACTGTGATGGTTTTTTGCAAGGATAAGAAGGAAAAAATAGTAAAAAAAATTAAATAAAAATACATTAAAATTATTCATAATGGAGGGAGACACATTTGGGGCCAGTGTCACAGCACAATGGGTTCAGCCATCACTTGTGACATGGGCATCTCATATCAAAGTTCCAGTTCAAGTCCTGGCTGCTCTGCTTGTGATTCAGTTTCCTGTTAATGCATTCTGGAAAGCATTGGAAGATGACCTGATTACCTGAGCCCATGCCACCCAGGTGGGACACCAGGCAGCAGCTCTGGCTCCTGACTTAGCCCTTGCTCAGATATGGCTGTTGCAACCATTTTGGGGTGTGAATGAGTGGATGGAAGTTCTCTCTCTTTCTCTCTCTCTCTCTCTTTCTCTGGCTCTGCCTTTCAAATAAGTAATTCATTTACAAATACATAATGAATTTGCAAATTTTTGAAAATAAAGTGAGCCATAAATTACTAAAATTTATCTAACTTTTAGATTGAAGTCAAGGAAAAGCCAGTTCTTTCCATAGCATCCTTTTCTAATGGAAATAAGAACCAGGGGGCAGGTCTAGGTTCCTCTGTACTATTTAGTTTCTGTGAACTAACACATCAGGATAAAAAGTTAGAATCACTTACCAAGATGCACTGGTATCATTTGATCTTATCCTTTATGAGTTATTGATATTATCTCAGAGCAGCTGGTAGGGAAATCTGGCCCAGAAAGCTCCATCCCTTGCCTCTAAGTATAAACACACACGTATTCCTGCCTGAGTCACTCAGCAATTCACCCTGCTTCAAAGAAAAGAGCACTTTGTCCAGGAGCGCAGTGCCCTGACCAAGAGCTAAAAGCGTCCTCTTTTCTAATTGTCAATTATCTCTGCACTCCAAGATAAACATTTCTCTTCTAACATCAGGCCAGCCTGGAAGGTTCATTTAGGACAGAACTGTTTTAAGGGCTATAGACTGGTGGCGGGGGGCGGAGGGGAGTGGAGGAGGACAGTGGAAGAAAAAAGACAAAGTTTAAAACCAAGACACACTGTCTGCACCTTCTGATATGTTTTAAACTGAATCCTAATCAGAGACGAGCTGTGTGTGAGCTCAGACATTAGAAGAGTGTGAGGTAGATGAGCGACAGAAGGAAATAAGGTTCCATTTTCAAGGTGTTGTTGGGATGAGGAGTTCTGAGTATAACTTGTTTCTCTACAAAAATGTCTTATTTTTTGGAAGTCTGGAAATATTTTACATATATGAGAGAACCTCAAAAGTTTGTGGAAAATGGAGCAAAAAGATAAGTCCTTTAAATATAGGCTCCATTTGCTACTAGGAGAATAAAGCTTAGCATAAAAATGTGCCAAAGACTTATTTTATCTGGTTCATTTATATAATGGATAGGATTACAATTGACTTGACTGCAGTTGATGGCAAGACCAGAGATGATTTAATTCCGTACCTCCCTAAACCTGATGTTCTTCCATAATTCAAAAGAAAAGGAAAAGAAGATCTAGTAAGAAAGAACAGAAATGTTTATTCCTGCGTAACAAACAAACAAGGCTCATGCTGAAGGATTTTTCCTGGAGTTAATCCTCCAGGGGATGTCTGTTTAGAGAATAAACCAAGATCACTCAAATTCCTTTTGCCCAAACCCCCTCCCTTCCCGTTTCTCCCCTGGGTGACCCTTTCCTTTCCCTTTTCTCTCTCCTTTATATCTTCCTTTGCCTGGCTTACTGAAAATCCAGAAATCCATGTGCTAATTAGTGTGGTTATGATTTGCAACCTGTCCAACCATGCCAGGAAGTGAGACGCAACCTTTTCAAGTTTAGTAGCAACCATCTCAAGCGAGTCAAAACAGAGAGATGTATTCAGTTAATTTGGGGGAGGGGTGGTTGGGATTTGTACATTCAAAGTTCAGTGATGACAGGTCACATTCAAGGGGGACGATCTCTGTGTTAAAATGAGCCAATAAAGTCAGAAACTTTCTAGGCCAAGCAGAGGGAAGAGAGATTGTTTTTTGTGGAATGAGCTGTTACACGTGGAAGCCCAAGAGAATCGGGAAACCTGTTTTCAATCAGACACAAAGATTATTTCTACTTCTTTCCAGTTCTGGTAATGAGACTTTTTAAAAGGGTTTGTGGGAGTAATGAACACTTGGTTGTCCAATTATTAGCCTAGATAGATTGTTAGTTTTGGGATAGGTTTTTTTGTTTATTGTTGTTGTTGGTAAAGGAACAAAGAAAATATGTGGATTTTGTTCTTGGAGCAACTGGGTGAATTTTGTCTCCGGTGTTCCAGCTTGGTTGGCAAAATCCTTTGCCCACCAATGCCCAGCTAGCATTCCATAGGACTCCTTGTAGTCTGGACTGTCGTTTTACCCAACACACAGGTTAATAAGGGGAAAGCTCTCTGCTTATCCTGGCCTGTAAAGGGGGGAGAACATTTTTTTGTGCCTGGCAAAGACTCATTCTGGGGTTAATACCTAAATGGCAATGATGTTTCAAGAAATCAAAATCTTTAACCCTAAAACTCCAGTAACCATTACATTTCTAGGATTTCACAGAGAAAACTGTCAGCCTTGATGATTCTTAATGAAATTAGTGCTTTGATGAATGCTTGAACTATGGTTATTCATTAGAAAGTAAAGTTTGCAAATAATTTCTGTATAATATATGCTATTTCTGAAAACCTCATCTATTATTAATAAAGATACAGTGCTAATGTCCTGATATTAGCTCTGAGTGTTGGGAAAAGTGTTCACCTTGTCTGAACTTCAGGGGAATAATGATCCCCACAATGTTGAATTGTTAGGAAGATTTAATGTTATCACATATAATGCAGCTAGCACTGAGTAGATCTTTAATTACCACTTTTTTTCAAATCCCTTTATTCATAAACTGAATGTTCCTTAAAGACATGGACCGTGTCTTAATAGATTTTTATCTTCAATTTACAATACAACATCTGGTCTTTAGAAGGGGCTCAAGAAAAGTTTATGGGATTATTGAAATAATTTGCCATGTAATTCTTCAGGCTTTGATTTCAATTTTTTCCTAAGGGCTTTGAATCTCCTGCATGCTCCATTAAGTTTCCATGTTTTCTGTTGTTGTATCAGGTGGGCATCCAACTCCCTCTGTTTCTTCGCGGACTGTGGTCCTCCTCATGCTCTCTTTTATACTAAGAACTAAACTCTGGAATGGTCTTGAGTTTGCCTTTACTAACCTTTCTTTTTTTCTGAGAGTCCACAGTGACCACATATTCTGACTCAATAGAGCAACGATCACTGTCACTGACTAACCTGTCAATGTGATTGATATTGATGTTATAATAGTAGAAAACTAAAGATGGCTTTCTTTTGTCTCTGTTTTAAAACCTGGCTTTCAGAGGCAGCTAACCACTTGATTGTGCTGTGGTTCACTATTGGGAGGTCTAACTCAGGCCTGGCAGGAATGAAAGTCTTGGAGAGTGGCAAAGTGTGTTTTATGCCTCGCTCTCCCCCTCCCCTAACATACACACACACACACACACACTCGCACACACACAGAGAGATACACGCACATGCACACACACACACAGAGTTACACACACAGACTTTCATTGCTAATTATGGCATAGTTTTCATCTAGTGGAGCAAAAAATGCCGATTTGGTGAGTCATATTCTGATTTATTGAATAAACATTTTCCATGTGAGAAGCAGAGAGAAAAATGAAACCATTGCCTGTTAGAGCTGGAAAAGACAGACTTGTGTTTCCAAGATGCTGGACTGCAGTTCTGAGCTGGGCTGGCTTCCGCACATTCACCTGGGGAGCTTTATAAAGAAAATGGCTTCCAGGTTCACCCTCTGGTGGTTTTCAGCCAAAACTGTCTTGATGATGCTCAGGTCTGATCAGTTTAGGCATCCACTGCTTTAGGGGAGAACATGAAAGTCCAGGAAGTGGTGTCTTGTCCAAGTTTCTTCAGAAATACAGAGGAGAAATGAGAGGTAGAAAGAAAGAATGCCTATTTAGTGAATGTGAGAATTTGGAGGATGCTATATTCAGTGTTCTAAATATTTGGCTTCAATAATTCTTTATCATGGCCACTGAAGAGAAGGATTGACCTCTCCATTTATAAAAGGGAACTTTGGCTCTGAAGGATTAAGAGATGGGCTGTGGATCTAAATGTTTTATGCTAGAGTCTCCACATTAACAGTTTGTCTCATAGTAGGAATTTACTAATTTTATTGTAACTGAATTGCTCAAATTGAGTATTCTTATCTTGACAAATCACTCTTTTTCTGTTCTTTTTGATACTTTTTAAGAGCCAGGAGCTTCTTCTGGGTCTTCCATGTGGGTGCAGGGACCCACGTACTTAGGCCATGTTCCACTGCTTTCCCACGTGCATTAGTAGAGAGTTAGATCGGAAGTGGAGCAGCTGGCACTCGAACCAGTGCCCAAATGTATGCACTGCAGGTGGGAGCTTAACATACTACACCACAGCAGCATATCTTCTGTTTTTGAGACTAAGTTCTGTTTGGAATTCATGCTGGTTCTGTTTGACTCCATGATTTAATATTCTGAATCTTTAGCCTTTGGGTTCAAGAACAAACCCAGGTTCCTTCAGATAAATTCAATTCAAAACATTTTAAAGATGCTGGTACTTGGAGACATGATTAAGATGCCTCTTGAGATGCCCATATCCCGTATCAGAGTGCCTGGGTTTGAGTTCTGCTCCACTCTCTATGCTAGTGTCCTGCTAATGCCCCTCCTGGGAGGTAGCAGGTGATGGCTCAAGTAGCTGGGTCCCTGCTACCTTTGTAAAAGACCAAGATTGAGTTACTGGCCCTTTGTTCAGTCTGGCCCAGCCCCATATGCTGCATTCATTTAGAGAATAAATGGGAGATTTCTCTCTCTCTGATTTCACATAACAACAAATATCAATGAAAAAAGAAAAATTAAATACATAATTATTGAGAAAATACTATGTATGAGATACGATAAGGATTTAGAGGTTACCATACAGGACAAAGTTTTTGTATTTGTAGAGACTACAGTCTTGTTTTGGCTGTAAGAAAATGAACTACGCAAATAAAATTAATGAAAGTTATGCCAGGGGAAGAAGATAGTACTTTGAGAATATGTAGCAGGAAAACTTTAACCCTGACTCAGGGCCAAGGGCAGGCTTTCTGAAGCTAACAGGTAGACAGTGAACAGGAATTAACTATGTGCAAGATGGTGGAGAAGCTTGGTGACAGAAGGGGGAGATGTTCCAAGAAGAGGAAACAACATTCATGAATTCCACGAGTCTATCCATTGTATGAAGAGTTTGCCTTTGACCAATTCAAGGAACTGAAAGAAGATTATTATTTCTGGAAATAGAAGGTGAGAGGCTAGGTGTTGGAAGTAGGAAGGCTCCAGATGGAGAAAAGCCATGAAAATCCCATTAAGGTCTTTGGATTTTACCCTAAAGCATTGCTAAGCCACTAAAGTTTCCCAATCCTATAAAAATAATCTTGGGATTAAAATCAAGGTGTAATATAAACAGGTTTAGAGTTCCGAGGATACTTTGATGGCTGTGTTCATGATGGATTGGAGTGGATTGATCTTGGAGGCAGGGAAACCAGATAAGAGGCTATTTCATTTGGAGACCAAAGCTATGTTATTCATCCTTTGAGTTTCAGCACCTAGCACACTGCCAGTTACCTAATATGTACCAAGTAAATATTAACTGAATGAATTGATGTGGAAATAAAGGTTCATTAGGAAAAGCCATCCCCAAATATTAGATTCTCGTTTCGGCTTTTTACTTTGTCCAAGCCTTTCCCCCTTCTCTGGTATGCATTTTTATTCCTATATATCTAAATAAATGCTAACTACACTTTTAGATTCAGCTTAAGTCTGTTTCTTGAAGCTTTCCTTGAATGCTTTCAATTTCATTGAATTCCTATATCCCTCAAGTTCAGTCAGGGTTAGACCCTTACTTTATAGGAGATTTTATACTGCATGATGTTCTATGTTAGTGAAACTTCAAGTAGTCAACCTAGATTAGGATTTTCATATATTAAGTCAATAAATGTTATTTATATATCATTTGTATCTATCATCATCATCATCATCATCATTAAAGCTAGAGAGCTTGGCTGAGGTAGCCTCCATTACATACAGTTGTGAAAGTATGCATTTTCTTCTTGAAAAAGAAATATGGAGACATATCCATATCTCCATATCTCTAAATTACCTTAATATTCATACTATTTAACTCAGAAATTTTTCTACCAGAAATTTTTCTACCAGAAATTTATATACTAAATAGTTTGAAATGATTATAAAAATTGTGGTTAAATATATTTGTCTATACATTTTGTGATTTTAATCACTAGGGGAAATTTATCAAATATGAGGGGTAGAGAGTAAATAATTCATGCTATCTTCATGTGAAATATTATAATAGAAATATTATTTTTGTGAAAAATTAAGAGGGGATGGAAATCAAAAAACTAATGTCAGTAAAACAGGTTTATTCTATAATTTCCCCACAATGATATAATAGTTAAGCTATCAATGTAAATATTCTGTTAAAGCAAAACTATCTTCTGTTATTTCCTACTGCAAATTTTCTGAGTTGATGAATAGGGCTAGCATTCACCACTCGAGAACTCACACACCTCCTTGGCAGTCAATGAGAAGGAGCAAGCTTCCAAGCTGGGTCCTTGGAACAGGGCAGATGGCTTTCTTTCTTTTCCTCTTTCCTTCTCCAGGCCAGTCTTTGGAGATTTGCCATCTTCACATTACCAGGAACCAAGTCTGTAAACCACCTGTCCAAGCATTGGGCTGCTGAATACTGATTTACCTCCCATCCATGTTCTGAATAGTGGAACACTGTCAGACTGTGGGTATGGCACTAGATGACACAGCGCCTGGGAAAACCTTCTGAAAGGACTCCAAAGGCCAGATCTGCCACATAAGCTGTCTTTTACACTCTGGCAATGGCTTGTGCTCTAATAGCAATTATGCAGGTCTGATATGCACCTTCTTTCCCTCTCTGGAGAATTTTACTAGACCTAGTTCTTGTCCTGTTTGACTGCACTGGGGGCAATCCTATAAAGTTCTATCCAGTGATGTCCTGGCCTACTCTGGTGGAAATGAATACTATGAGTTGTTAACACATCCAATTAATGTCTGAAATGAAGGGCCCTGAAGTGCAAAGTATATTATGGTTATCTCTTGCATAAGAAAAATATCCATAATGTAAAAAAGCCACAGCAGAACAGCCAGATGCAGGAATCTCCGTCAGGAACCAGTTTCTTCCATCTCTGTGACTGAGTCCCTGTAAGCCTCTCTTGACATAATAGCAAAAGCTGCTTGCTTTTGTGTCTCCTATATGCAACATTTCTTGGCTCTTGAGTTATATTCTGACTGACCTGCACTATGAAAACAGGTAGCATTCACAGAGCCTATCCTGTGTGCTGATCTACATTTTAAGATCAATGCTTCTGCTATTGCCTTTAAATTTTAGAACAACCCTGTTAGGTAGATGGTGTCATGATCATAATTTCCTTTTGCAGATGCAAAAATGGAAGCACAGAGAAGTTGACTTCTCTAGGTCCATAATGGGTAATTAAAGAGCCAGTGATTCCTGTTTTGGAAATCTGACCCAGGCCCCCAACATTGACCACAATGCTACACTAAATTGACACATGCAGAACCCTTAGGGCAATACCAACACACTCTAAGTATAAAATAAGTATTAGCTATAATCAATTATATACATAGTAATTTTGTGAAACCACCAATTTTATGTTTCTACCCTGATATGCCCATGGAAGTGATTCTATTCTCTATGAGAAATTTAAATACAAAAATCAATCCATACATGAGTGCTTGTTGAGCACCCTTAAGTTGGACACTTTGAGGGCTATATGAGAAAAGAAGTTGAAGTTGACATAGTGTTGTGCTTCAAAGAGGCTAGAAGTATGAGATAACTCAAGGTTAGGTCAAGATCCATGACTCCTCAAAAAGCTCTGTTTCTTTCTTCAGTAAAGGAGATTATAGTCTGGAGGATAAGGAGGTCAGTGGTGAATGAAAAACCTCTACCACCATCCTATGAGGTACTTGGTCTTCCCTCACTCATACATAAAGAATTCTTAAGCTGTGCAGTTGTTAACCTGTATTTTCATGAGGTTATCTTTCCTTCAACAACCTCCTTGGTGCTATTTAACCAAATTCCACCTGGGATAAATAAATTCATTCCCTCTGGAATAAACACACATAGTAGAATACTTTCTCTACATAATTGGGAATGTTTGAGTTGAAAAGTTTAAATGTGTGCAACATAACAATATAGGGCAGCCTATTGATTTAAATGCCACAACCATAAGTAATCATAAGTGTTTTTTGACACAGATATTATTTACTGAGAAACATTGTTTTATTGATAAATGTGGTAGATTAAGACTATACAATTTAAGAATCATTATTTTTTTTTTGACAGGCAGAGTGGACAGTGAAAAGGAGAGATGGAGAGAAAGGTCTTCCTTTGCCGTTGGTTCACCCTCCAATGGCTGCCGCGGCCGGCGCACTACGCTGATCCGATGGCAGGAGCCAGGTACTTATCCCGGTCTCCCATGGTGTGTAGGGCCCAAGGACTTGGGCCATCCTCCACTGCACTCCCTGGCCACAGCAGAGAGCTGGCCTGGAAGAGGAGCAACCGGGACAGAATCCGGCACCCTGACCGGGACTAGAACCCGGTGTGCCGGTGCCGCAAGGCGGAGGATTAGCCTAGTGAGCCGTGGCGCCAGCTAGAATCATTCTGAGAAGAATATTTGTCCATACCTGAGGAAGGGTATCATTGCTTAGGAAATACCACAGCAACAAAACAAAATCTCAAAATCTTGCTGAATTAATATGGAAATATTTGGTTTTCATTCTGTATACTGCTGGATGTTTGCTTAGCCTCATATCATTTGGGACCATGGTTGATGATGCAACTAGTATAGATCCTTGGACAGTCTAAAACCACAATGCTCTTTTTTGTAAGGGACAGATGTCACTCCCCACCAAAAGTTATTGTCCAGAATATAGACATGATGCTAGGAAGTGAATTTCTTTCTTGTGCTGTATGAGTACAGAAATGGAACTATTTGGTGAATAATGGAATACTGACAACAAGTGATGGACAACATTTAGGTAGGAGTCAATAAGTTAGAGCACCTGAGAATAAATAATGCTCCAATAAAGGTTGAAACACCTGATAACTATTAAGAAAGGGGTTGAGAAAACACAACTACAAGAGAAATACAATGGGTTGAAATTGCAAAGGTATGTGGGGGCTAAATTGGGGTGGTTTTAAATATTAGATTGAGTTTTCCATTTTACAGATGAGCCATTGATTTCTAAGCTTGCTGTTGTCCACAGGTACAATTTGAAAACAACTCAACTAAATTCTGATATGTAAAATATGGGGAGAAACAGATAGATACCCTCCGGCAGTAGAAGAGATGACAGAGCCCTGAGAGTTCCACTTGGCCTCCTACTCCTTTGCTCTGTGGGATTCCTGTGGTTCTGTGCAGCATAGATTAAAAACCACAAGTTTAAACTTATAACACTGTCCAGCAAATTTAAGTATTGGGGAAGTGAGAAATCCTTAGTCAAAGCCATGATTGGCAACTGTAGATTAATTAAAAAGATAGATCTGAATGAGGGGGAAACTGAAAGTCAGGAGTTCAATAAAGAGGCATAAAATAATAAGATCCTTGAATCTTGGTGTTGACAAGTGTAGATATGTCTTCAAGAAATACCTGACAAACTAGTGATGGATTGGACATTAGGGTTCATGGAAAGGACAGAATCAAAGAACATGATGTCTATGAAGCTTGCGAACCAGAGGAATGAAAACAATGAATGTTAACATTGAGATTACAGAAGTTTTATGGATTTACACAACATACATTTGTTTAATGTCTATTTTATTAGATGAACTGCTTTGGAGAAAATAAAATTTAATATAAAATATATTAGTTTTAGATGGCTACAGTTGTCTTCAAATCCCTACTGTACAGTATATGACACTAGTGCTAAGGAGATCCAGAACTGAAGGCCTGGTTGAGAGAACTTCACGGAGAGATGAAGTGTGGTGCATTGGGATTGATAATTATGAGTTTATTTCAAGAAGTTCATGAAAAAATGCAATTAAAGATTGGTTTCTCTGGTATAAAAATTTTGAAATCCATGTATTGCTTTCATTTTTTTTTAAAGATTTATTTATTTATTTGAAAGTCAGAGTTACACAAAGAGAGGAGAGGCAGAGAGAGAGAGAGAGAGGCCTTCCATCCGCTGGTTCACTCCCCAGATGGCCGCAACAGCCAGAGCTGTGCCAATACAAAGCCAGGAGCCAGGAGCTTCTTCCAGGTCTCCCACATGGGTGCAGGGGCCTAAGCACTTGGGCTGTCTTCCACTGCTTTCCCAGGCCATAGCAGAGAGCTGGATCAGAAGAGCAGCTGGGACTAGAATTGGCACCCATATAGAATGCCAGCACTCCAGGCCAGGGCTTTAACCCGCTGCGTCATAGCACCGGCCCTGCTTTCATTTATTTTAAAGATTCATTTGCTTATTTATTTGAAAGGAGAGGGTGACAGAGAAAGAGGTAGAGAAGGAGAGAGAGATCAAGAGATCGTCCATCCACTGGTTCACTCCCCAAATGGCCACAACAGCCAGGGCTGGGCCAGGCAAAAGCCAGGAGCCAGGAACTCCATTCTGGACATCCACATCGGTGGCAGAGCCCCAAGAACATAGGACACCCTCCACTGGTTTTCCAGGAGCATTAACAGGGAGCTAGATTGAAAGTGAAGCAGCTGGCACTCTGACATTCCAATAAGGATGCTGACATTGCAAGTGATGGTGGCTAATCATGCTGTGCCACAATGCCAGCCCCAGATTTTTATTGTACAGATTTCCATGAACTTTTTGAAGAGCCCTCTGTCCCTCTGTGTATGAATTTCTAAGGCTTTTTGCACAAAAATATAAAATATAATATATAATTATAATTATAATAATGTAATATAAAACCTCTTAAAGTTTGGTATTAAGAGGACTATAAGGAAGACTTTTTAAACTTAAGAAATCATAAACTAAAGTATATAAAAATTTAATTTTAAATTTTCCTTTGGGGAAATTTTTTCTCTTGTATGACAAGTTTATAAATAATTTAGAAAAATTAATTTGCCTTCTTATTTGAGGCCCATGCTAGTTCTAGCACTGGATCAGAGGGTCCTAATTCAAAGATGGAAGCAGAAGCATCAAATCTCTTTATATATAGTCAATATAGTCCAAGGATTTCTAAGGGGGTAAGCAAAGCAAGCAAATGTGAAACAATCCACTCATTTGTTTTCATTTATTAAATATCAAACATCATCAGAAGTTGAACCCTCCCCTCGTCTGACAGGGAGACTGTTGTCTTTCCTTTGCCTGCAAGCTTCTAAGCTGGACTCAGATTGCAGATTTGTTGGTACCCGAGTTCTCTTCACCCAAGGAGATGAAGAGTGAAGGGACAGGAGCCCAGCTTCAACATGAGTCCCTCCTACTTAAAATTTCTCACTCTGGATTATTATTTTTTTAAAGATTTATTTATTTATTTGAAAGTCAGTGTTACACAGAGAGAGGAGAGACAGAGAGAGAGAGAGAGAGAGAGAGAGAGAGAGAAAGAGGTCTTCCATCCGATGGCTCATTCCCCAATTGGCCGCAACGGTTGGAGGAACCAGGCGCTTCTTCCGGGTCTCCCACACGGTTGTGGGGACCCAAGGACTTGGGCCATTTTCTACTGCATATATTATCTCATTTAATCTTAAAGCAAATATTCTAAAAAATATCATTATAAAAATCACCAATCCAAAAAGAAAAAAAAAAGAACGAAAACTGAGAAAACGAGAACTCAGATTATGTGTGGTCACAATGCCCCATAGCTAATATGGGATAAAGCAAGGACTTTTTATGAGGTTACTTTATATATATATTTTTATTTTTAAGCACTCTTTCTTTTTGAGAAACTTAATTAACTTTGATGAAGAAGCCAAGAATGATACAATTTTTGTGAGCACTTGGACACAACTATAGCTTATGAGATATAAAAATATCCTCTGGGACTGGCACTGTGGTATAGTGGGTAAAGCTGCAGCCTGCAGAGCAGGAATCCCATATGGACGCTTGTTCGAGACTCGGCTGCTCCACTTCCAATCCAGCTCTCTGCTATGGCCTGGGAAAACAGTGGAAAATGGCCCAACTCCTTGGACCCCTGCATCTGCGTGGGAGACTTGGAGGAAGCTCCTGGCTCCTGGCTTTGGATCTGCGCAGCTCTGGTTGTTGCAGCCAATTGTTGGGGAGTGACCCATCAAATGGAAGACCTCTCTCTCTCTCTGCCTCTCTTCTCTTTGTGTAACTCTGACTTTCAAATAAACAAATAAATCTTTAAAAAAGACTTGTTTGACTCCAAATCTCATGCTTTCACTCATAATTCAGAGAATCTGTAGATCATTAGAGACCACATCTCTAATTGTTGCTGGTTAAAATTAGGCCTGGACTGCTTGATGCTGAACAGCCAATACACCAGAGATGAAAGCTGATACAAAGAAACAACAGGTGTATTCAAGAGGGGGAAGGTGGACTTTTTAGGCTCAAAAATGCTCTTGCAAATTTACAAGTAAGCAGGAGGGATTTTAAAGAGAAAGAGGAGTTGGGGGATGTCATCAAATAGGTTTCTAGGGTCAGCAGAGACTTTTTGACATGAAACTTCTCTGTCTTAGCTGGTGGTCCTGAATTCCTCTCTTATGAGGGGTCTGCTGTTTCAGCCACCTCCCTGCAGTCAGCATCTGAAAGGTCCGCATCTGCTTGATCAAAAAATTTTTAGAAGATTAATTATTTATTTATTTGAAATGGGAAGGGTTGGCGTGGGAAAGAGGGAGAGGAAGAGAGAGAGGGAGAGAGAGATTTTTTTTCCCATCCACTGGTTGACTCATGAAACCAGGAGCTAGGAAATCCACCCGAGTCTCCCAGTGGGCATCAGGAACCTAAGTACTTGGGCCATGTTCCACTGCCTTCCCTGGTGCTTTACCAGGAAGTTGGATCACAAGTGGAGCAGCAGGGACTGGAATTGGCAATTTGAAATGGGACATCGACAGTGGCTCATCCCAATGTGCCACAATGTCAGCTCCGAAGAAATATTTTGATAAGCCACAACATTAGTAGCTAACTTTTGTTAATTAGAATATGAAATGTGGGGGGCCAGCTTTGTGGTGCAGCAGGTTAAGCTGCAGCTTGTGATGCCAGTATCTTTAGGATAGCAGGGGTTGAAGTTCTGGCTGCTCCTCCTCTGATCCAGCTCCCTACTAATGAGCCTAAGAAGGTGGCAGAAAATGGATCCAGTTCTTGGGATCCCCAGATGGAATTTCCGGCTCCTGGCTTCATCCTGGCCCAGCCACAGCTGTTGCAGCCATTTAGGGAAGTGAATCAGTGGATTAAAGATCTCTCTCTCTTTCTTTCTCTCTGCCTCTCCCTCTCTCTCTCTCTCTGGTGCTCTGCCTTTCCAATTAATAAATAATCTTTAAAAAGAAGATTGTGGAAAGGATAGTAAGATGTACTTTTTATAATTGCAAATGTATGGTTAGTCTCAAGGGTGGATATGAAAGGGAAAAAGAGAGGTGTAGCACATATATGATTACATAAGCAGTATATTCTTTGGTTCCTGTCCCAGTTGGAGATTAGTTGGAGACATTTTGTTCTTTTGAGTAGACTGTTCTTCTTCTTCCTCCTCCTCTTACTTCTCCTGTTTAAAGATTTATTTATGTAGAAGGCAAAGTGACAGAGTGTGTGAGAGACAGACAGACAGATGTTCCATCCTATGGTTCATTCCCTGATGCCCATAACAGCCAGGGTTTAAGCCAGAAATTCCAGCTGGCTGTCCCATCCAGGAACCCAAATTTTGGGCCATCATGGGCTACTTCCCAGATGCATTGGCAGGAAACTGGATTAGAATTGCAGAGGAGCTGGGACTCAAACCAGGTCCTCCAATAAGAGGGGCAAGCTTCCTGCATGATCACTTAATCTGCTGTGCCACTATGCCAGCTCTGAGCAAAATGTTCTTAATGTTGGCGAGCATATAGTTTGGACCTATGACAACTGTTTTGATTGTTAAAATGTATAATACCTATTGACAAATATGCTCTTAGATTACTATGCCACTATCTTTTAATTTTTTAATTATAAAATTTCCCTCCAATGAATGTTCTAACCACAGAAAAGGCATTATTTCATCAGCTCTAAAATTGTTCCATGTCTTTATTCAATTTTGATCCAGAACCAGAAGAGGAAGGTCATGAGGAACTGTTTCTGCTTCTCCCTCTCAAGTGCCTCCTAATCAAAAGGGAGGAGCCAGGCTTTTCTTAAGGGCTTCTTCTTCAAAGCTTTCTGGTGTGCCTATCTCTATTACCTTTGCTCTCTGTCTGTCTGCAAGAGGCTGGGTCTTAGAGGAAGTTTTGTGGATTTAGATAAAATTTTCTAGCTTTTCTAATCTGCTGTTGATTTGTATGGAAACTATTTTCCTTGATAAAAACAGAGCACAAGAGCCAGCATTGAGCATAGTGGGTAAAGCCACTGCCTTTGATGCCAGCATCTCAAGGGGGCACTTGTTTGAGTCCCAGCTGCTCCACTTCTGATCCAGCTCCCTGCTAATGTGCCTGGGAAAGCAGAAGATGGCCCAGGTGATTGAGCTCTTGCACCCACGAGGGAGACCTAGAAGAAGCTCCTGGGTCCTGGCTTCAGCCTGGCTCAGCTCCAGCCATTGTGGCCATTTGGGGAATGAACCAGTAGATGGAAGACTTCTCTCTCTCTCTCTCCCTCTGTCTCTCTGTAACTTTGCCTTCCAAATAAATAAACACAAATCTTTTTTAAAAAAAGTACTATTTTATCTATTGAGCTCCAGACCAGTCCCACATACTTTATACAATCACAAGGTGGAAATTAGAACACCTGACTTCTTTACATAGCCTACCTAGTATGTCCATCACGTTTCATGGGTCAAAAAACTCTCAGCATGAGGGAAGTTGGGATTGGAAAGAGCCTTCAAGGTCATCCATGCCAACTTTCTGTCTACTTTTTGTGTACCCTCTGTTTCAGAGTTTCTCTTTTTCAGTCTTGCTATTAATGGAAGCTAACCCACCTCAACCCCTCCCCAGGGGAGCCATTGGGCTTTGGGTTGGGCTGATGTTGGGCACTGGTGGCAGTGCCCACGAATTTCCGATTTGGAAGGAAATGAATGTGACTCAGCTGTGAAAATTACAAATTAGATTTTGGTTTTTAGGCCAGTGTATATTTTTAGAACTAGAGGAGAATAAAGTAAACATTATTTTAGCCCTCGTGAAAATTATTAATATTATGTTCAGGAGAAAATTGGCTTCCTGGTTATTGGTTGGAATATAAAATTTTCTAACAGTGTTAATTTTCTCCAAGATAATACTACACATTGATTTTATTTAAGATGTTCTCCTCACTTTCTTTAAGATTTCATAATAGATTGGGAGTATAGCACTTGATGAACTCACTATTACAGTGATAAGACAGTTTTGGCAACTGAAAGTTGTTTGAGCCCAGGGATATTTTTCCTCAATGTCATATCACTTCTACAGTACTGTGACTAGTAGCAGGTAAGAACACAAAACGTGCTTGCGGAATGAGTGGATAATCAAAAAATGTATGAATTTACTTAAAAATGTCTGTAGATAATGGAATTAATGATAAGCTTAAATAATTTTGAAATCCATGTATAATCCAAAAGTTCTTTTAAAATACATATTGTGAAAGAAAACTATGTGCGTATTTCAAAATGCTTTTGAACAAAATAACTCATCTTTTAATTCTGTTGTTCCATGAACTTTTTGAAACGCACTTGTACATTCTGATCATAGAAATTAATGAAGGAAACTGCCACACTTTTTTTTTTCCAGCATCCATGGGCATTTATTTGTGTGTCAGATACTGTTAAAATACTTTAGAAATATTACCATCAGAGTAATTTTATCATGGAGTAATAGCTATTATGTCCCCAGGTTCATCAGAATTGTGTCATGGGCTTGGGATGAAGCTAAGAGTTGAGCAAAAATGTGAGAAAACATAACATCTGCCCTCCAAGTTACCACTAGATGTGTGCTGGGATGGCTGGCGTGGAGACTTATCTCCAACACAAGGAAGAATTCAAGGATGACATGTAGGTAAAGGTTAGCAAAGGACTAAGATTTATTGCTATAAAAGTGAAATTACACACTAGAGAGGCAGGGTAGGCATGCTAGTGAATGAGCTGTACCTTAGAAAGTTCTGAGTCATCACTTTATATGACCTGGAGGCATAGGGGGTGGCATCTAGGACAGTGTTTGAATATTCATGGAACAGTACTTGGGTGGGGTTTGAATTACACTCATTTCCTTGCCCTTTTTTTGGAAGTCTTGGAAGTGGCATGGCATCAGGCACATGATGGGAGTAGGAGTGTCACCCATGGTAATTTTATTATAATAACATTATAATTAGCTACAGGTCATTGTGGGGACACAGTCAGCAGCCATGTTGATTATTTTCAGCTGGTGCTGGTTCTGGGTGACAGTTTCTTGGAAACAGTTTTGTGCAGTATAAAAAGAGGCAGGGGGTTCTGAGTAGAGTAAGTATGATTGCAAGGGGCAAGGTAGGGGGGTGCTTGACCTCAGCTCCTCCTTGCTAGCTACCTCTTTGCCTGATTATTTGCAAGCATGTATTCTGTGGACTGTAAATTAATAGAAACAAGTGCTACATGTGAATGTACATAGAATGTGAGGTTAACAGTGCAACAGCATCACAGTGTCTATTGTCTATCCAAAATGAGGTAAACTTCCAAATGTAGTGTTAATGATGACTGTTTCTATTTGATGACTCCTTCAGGACTTGTTGCCAGGACACAAATGCAGTGATGATTTTAGGGGGGAGGGTGGCCTTCTGCTGACCCTCTAATCCCATCACAGAGACTGGCAGCTAAATTACCGTTTATCCACCATCTGCTGAGCTGGTATGCTGGTGAGGTTGAGTGAAGTTTGTCAAGAAGTTCCCCACACTATGGTCAATGAGAAGGGAGCCAGGAAGGAAGCAACAGGCAACATAGTAAATGGCAGCAATCAACGTCAGAATACAAAGGGAACCCCTAGTGGGCTAGGCGGGTTAATGCATTTTCCTGACTTGTTATTAGTAAAACCTAATTAAATCAGATTCTAATTTGAAACTCTTGCTTATTTGGACTGGCCTGAGCTAAATATTGCTTCTACTCTAGCCATGAAAGAGTTTTCTTAGCAAATTACTGGGGTAAACAAGATTGCAAAGAATTAAAGTGCTTAATAGAATAGTAGAGAATCAATTTGCAAGAAAACAATCATTGTGCTAATTTTAAACTGTTCTTACCTGTTCATTAAATCAGCCCATTAAGGACCTCTGAGTCTTAACACTTTGTTATGCTAGTTTGAGTTGTTATGTTTACTAGATAGTGAAAAGTCAAATTCATATATCTCTAATTTCTATTGGCTTCTTCATAGCCCAGTTTATTCTCAATTATTGAAATTTGTTTACAGAGAATCTCAGAAAGTCATTTTGGAGAGATTATTTTCACTTGATTCTTTCTTCCTGAAGGTAAAATTGAGAATCTTTGTAAACCAAACAGTACTATACACAAATTTCTGCATAAATTTAAGTAAAAGGAAAGTGCATAGACATGTTCTCCTGAGACATGCAGCTAGGTTTAGTGTTGAGTGCCAGCTCCAGCTGTTGCAGCAATTTGGGGACTGAAGCAGTGGATGGAAGACCTCCCCCCCCCCTCTGCCTTTGCCTCTCTGGAACTCTGCCTTTTAAATAAATAAATAAATCACAATTAAAAAAAAGAAATATATGAGATCTATTATCTTCTATTAATAAAAGTTTTTTTTTTTTTTTTTTTTGACAGGCAGAGTGGACAGTGAGAGAGAGAGAGAGACAGAGAGAGAAAGGTCTTCCTTTGCCGTTGGTTCACCCTCCAATGGCCGCCGCTGCAGCCGGCGCACCGCGCTGATCCGATGGCAGGAGCCAGGATCCAGGTGCTTTTTCCTGGTCTCCCATGGGGTGCAGGGCCCAAGCACCTGGGCCATCCTCCACTGCACTCCCTGGCCATAGCAGAGAGCTGGCCTGGAAGAGGGGCAACCGGGACAGAATCCGGCACCCCAACCGGGACTAGAACCCGGTGTGCCGGCGCCGCAAGGCGGAGGATTAGCCTATTGAGCCACGGCGCCGGCCTAATAAAAGTTTTAAAAAAGAAACATAAAAGGAGCTGGCGCCATGACTCACTTGGTTAATCCTCTGCCTGCGGCACTGGCATCCTATATGGGCGCCGGGTTCTAGTCCCGGTTGTTCCTGTTCTGGTCCAGCTCTCTGCTGTGGCCCAGGAGGGCGGTGAAGGACGGCCCAAGTGCTTGGGCTCCTGCACCTACATGGGAGAGCAGGAGGAAGCATACAAATTGTGTGCTCCCAACATAAGAGGGAAAATGGTACCCTAGGGAGCTAGGTAAACACTTTCCTGGAATTTGAACCTGGTGGGAGAATCATGTTACCGTTACCGGTGCCACATTTTAATAATTTGGTTGAACTGAACCACAACAGAACATACTATATGCACATTGTAAGCAGTGATTTAATTCTGGTGAAATAATGCATGTTGGTTTGGGTTTTATGGTTCTTTAAGAGTCAGAAGCATGAGGGATTTATATATAGGTAGCTTTACATGTATGCATATTTAAGTAACATTTTAATAAATATAATTTAAACCAACACTGAAAGCCCAAGTATTTTTTTCTTTTTCTTTTTTAAAGAATTATTTTATTTATTTGAAAGAGTTACAGAGAGAGGTAGAGACAGAGAGAGAGGTCTTTCTTCCATCCGCTGGTTCACTCCCCAGATGGCCACAATGGCTGGAGCTGTGCTGATCTGAAGCCAGGAGCCAGGAGCTTCCGCTGGGTCTCCCACGTGGGTGCAGGGGTCCAAGGAGTTGGGACACTTTCTACTGCTTTCCCAGGCCACAGCAGAGAGCTGGATTGGAAGTGGAGCAGCTGGGACTCGAACCCATATGGGTTGCAGGCACTGCAGGCGGTGGCTTTACCCACTATGCCACAGTTCCAGCATTTAGGCTTTTTGAAAGTTCTCAGTAGCTATTCTTTCCTACACACTGGTCATTGAAAGTGCCTATCTGAAGCCAGGAGCTTCTTCCTGGTCTCCCACTTGGGTGCAGGGGCCCAGGGACTTGGGTCATGTACTGCTTTTCCAGGCCATTGCAGAGAGCTGAATTGGAAGAGGAGCAGCCGGGTCTAGAACTGGTGCCCATATGGGATGCTGGCACTTAAGGCCAGGGCTTTAACCCGCTGCACCACAGCGCCGGCCCCAAGAGTACTTTATTCTTTTTTTTTTTAATTTTTATTTTTTTACAGAAGATCAGTTTAGTATGCATTAAGTAAAGATTTCAACAGTTTGCACCCCCATAGAAACACAAAGTGAAATATATTGTTTGAGTACTCGTTATAGCATTAAATCTCAATGCACAGCACATTAAGGACAGAGATCCTACATGAGGAGCAAGTGCACAGTGACTCCTGTTGTTGACTTTACCAATTGACACTCCTGTCTGTGGCATCAGTAATCTCCCTATGCCCAGTCATGAGTTTCCAAGGCTATGGAAGCCCTCTGAGTTCTCCGACTCTTATCTTATTTAGACAAGGTCATAGTCAAAGTGGAGGTTCTCTCCTCCCTTCAGAGAAAGGTACCTCCTTCTTTGATGACCTGTTCTTTCCACTGGGATCTCACTCACAGAGATCTTTTGCCAGAGTGTCTTGGCTTTCCATGCCTGAAATACTCTCATGGGCTTTTCAGCCATATTGGAATGCCTTTAGGGCTGATTCTGAGGCCAGAGTGCTATTTAGGACATCTGCCATTCTATGAGTCTGCTGAGTATCTCACTTCCCATGTTGGATCACTCTCCCCTTTATTTATTCTATCAGTTAGTGTTAGCAGGTACTAGACTTGTTTATGTGCTCCCTTTGACTCTTAGTCCTTTCATTATGATCAATTGTGAACTGAAATTGATCACTTGGACTAGTGAGATGGCATTGGTACATGCCACCTTGATGGGATTGAATTGGAATCCCCTGGTATGTTTCTAACTCTACCATTTGGGGCAAGTCAGCTTGAGCATGTCCCAAATTGCACATCTCTTCCCTCTCTTATTCCCACTCTTATGTTTAACAGGGATCACATTTCTATAAAAGGAAGTTGGATAATGAATGAGCTACAGAATCTCAGATTATTGGAAACTGAGAACTTCTTAGAGATCACTGACCTAGTCGTGTATTTCTGAATCTGTGTTCCAGGGAACCATGCAGGAAGGTTTTTGATGGGTATTTTGAAAAAAATAGAAGGGGTTTCTATATGCAAATGGGCCCTGGAAACGCAGAGCAATGTCCTGTTCTGAAGGTTCACTGTGCTGTTTATGAAATACAGCCTCAGTAGGTAAAGAAACCTGTCTACTTTGTTCAAAGCAGCATTTCCCAACCTTATACCTGGATCCCTTTGACATAGAGCAAGCCCCTGTCCTGGCGGGAAGCCTCCAACAGAACTGCACTGTGGGAGGCACTGCTCATGGCTCAGACCTTCATTTTACAGAGTGAGAAATAGAGTGTCAGGTATGAATAGGGCTTCCAAAATCACATGGAACCTCAGACAATACCTGATTCAGAAATAGGGTATTGCAGATGTAACTAGTTAAGATGAGAAGATGATGAATTGTTTTATTTATCAACTTGACTGTGTCAAAGATATTTGGTCAATCATTATTCTAGGTATTTATATGAGAGTGTTTTTGGGTGAGTTTAACATTTAAATTGACAGTAAAGCAGATTGCTTTTCCTAATGTTAGTGGGTCTCATCCAATCTCTTGAATGCCTTTACTAGAGATAAAAGGCTGACCCTCCCCCAAATAAGAGTGAATTCCATTTGCCTCACTGCCTTCCACCTGGGTCATTGGCTTTTTTCCTTCCTTTGGACTTAAAATGAAACATTGGCTTTCCCCAGATCTTGAGTTAGCTGGTCTTTGGATTGCATCTACATCATTAGCTTTTCTGGGTATCCAGTTTTCAATTGTGAATCTCTGAACTTGTTAGCTTTCATTAATAGTATGAGCCAAGTCCTTAAATCTCTTTTATGCATGGATAGATGCATCCTATCGGCCCTATTGGTCTGAAGAACTTGACCAAAAGAGAGGTCATATTGGATTAAGCTGGGTTTTATATCCAATGATTAGTGTTCTTGTAAGAAGAGAAAACAGATAAACAGAAAAAAAGTCCTCATGATGACAGAGTCAGAGATTGGAGGAACATATTTGCAAGCCAAGGAACACCAAGGACTCTGTACACTCCTCAAAGCTAAGAGGCATGAAACAGCTTTCTCCACTGAGGTTGTAAACCCTCCAAACCTGGGCTCACCTAAGGGTATGCAATGAACAATCACTGTCATTGGGTGGTGGAAGACAGTGGGTACTTATTCACAAAGCTCAGAGCAAGGAACCAAGTAGCTGTTACTAATTCTCAAACTCTCTATGGGGTTGGGGTCAAAAGGTGAGTGTTCACCTTGTGTAAAGGTCTTTAATTGGTCTTCAGTGTGCATGACTCCTTGATTGGTCAGTTATATTCTGTTCTTTTTGAGAATTTTGATCTCGGCAAACTGGACTTCACTCAGTCAGGGGCATACTTAGTGCTTAGAGCATGAGTTCCTGGAAATATTCACCAAACAAGACAGAACATCAGTGTTTCTCTACCTATGGAGGAGGTAAATGACCCTTCCTCAATTTAGTAAGCTGATTTTAGTGGATTTAGTGAGGCTGATTTCCAGAGACTTTAAGTAAAGGGAGGGAGACTAACAGACTGTGGGACAGAGATAGAGAGAAAGATTAGGAAACAGAGATAGAGAGAAAAATGAAATGGTTTCCTCACTGGCAAAGGCAAGTCTAGAGACCAAGTTTCTCACTTTGAAGCTGGGACTCTTTTCATTGTAGTTTTTCACTTATTTCTGTTCCTATTTTGTTCTAGAAAAAAATAAGCATATAATTTTTTCTTTGGACAAATAAATACAACACAAACCAAAATCAAAATATATACAACTTAAAACAAAGAAAAAAATAATTTGTTTGACAGGCAGAGTTAGACAGTGAAAGAGAGAGACAGAGAAAAAGGTCTCCTTCCATTGGTTCACCCCCAAATGGCTGCTACGGCCAGTGCGCTGTGCCGATCCAAAGCCAGGAGCCAGGTGCTTCTGGTCTCCCATGCGCGTGCAGGGTCCAAGTACTTGGACCATCCTCCACTGCCTTCCGGGCCACAGCAGAGAGTTGGACTGGAAGAGGAGCACCAGGACAGAATCTGGCGACCCAACCGGGAGTAGAACCTGGGGTGCCAGCGCCGCAGGTGGAGGATTAGCCTAGTGAGTCATGGCGGCGGCAGAAAAAATCATTTCTATAAGCAGAATATGATGTCTTTAAATAGCTTCTAACTATGCTACTATAAGAAATGCTGGATTTTCCCAAGTTTAAGAAGATATGAATCTTTAGGGTATCAGAACTGATATTAGATGTTTGAGACAATTATTTTAGTGACACAGACATGTTTATTAACGCATGTATTGGTTAACTATGGCTGCTGTAACAAATTACTACAAAATCAATGGCTAAAAACAACATGAAATCTTTTATCATTTTGGAGTCCAGAAATCCAATACTGGGCTCGATTGTCTAGCATGAGAGTGCAAACAGACTGTGCCTCTTCCTGAGGCTGTGAAAGAGCATGTTCCTCTGCTTTCCCTTTCAGAGGCAATCTGAATTCCGTGGCTCATGGCCTTGCATCCCTCTGACCTCTTTGTCTACCATCAACATGCCTTTTATGTATGGACCTCCTCTTGTAAGGTCTCTGGTGATTACACTGGGCTCCGTACATAACCCACAATACTCCATCTCAAAACCCTTGATAATTGCATCTGCTACATCCCATTTGCCATGTAAGGTCATTGATTCATAAATTCTGGGAATGGCATAAGAATATCTTTAGAGAAGGGGATCATTATTTATTCTACCACAGCTAGGTAGTTAGTAATGGGGCTATGATTGTAATTCACAGAGGCAGAACCTTATGCATTGTGTCATCTACAGTGCCACAATGCCTTGTAAAATAAAAGTGCTCTTATGATTCAGGGTATTTCTCATTTTTCTATGGTATACGAAGTCCACAAAGGCCTTAATTATACTTCAAACTATGTATAATGATAAGAATGTAGAAATACATTACTAAAAATTGGGAGATACTACTGCTTTAGTTACTCAATAAAAATACAACATCCCTCCATGGAACTCAGCCTCGTGGTTTTCTCTGTTTGATGCTCCTAGTTCCTCAACAGTCATGGCACAGATTGTTCCTAAAGAATCCTTGACAATTTTGGAAGGAACCCAATTCCTTCTTGAGAGAGAAATGAGAATATTTTTGTTTGTTCATAAATTCATATAGGATAATGATACTTATGCTTATTTAAAAATCTTTACATTTCACTCAACATATTTATATAGGACATCTCACCTAATTTTACATTATGCTAAAGAATTAAGAAGGGGCAACAATTTATTCCATTTTGGATATGAGAAAAATGGGGTTCAAAGAAGCTGTGTATGCTGTTCAGTTTTATACCTTTACAATCAAACTCAGATTTCCTGACTTTGACTCCCAGATTGTTCTTAAAATTAACCTAAAAGTAAACCAAGCAGTCAAGGGATTAACCTGCCAATCAGGTCCACCAAAAAGTGATGATGGGGTCAGGTGTTTATTTGGCTTAGCAGTTAATATGTTTGTATGCCTGGGTTCGATTTCTGGCTCCAGGTCCCTATTCCAGTTTCCCTATTCCAGTGCAACAGCCTATGGTTTACAGGATTGAGTTCCTGCTACCCATGTGAGGAACCTGGGTTGGGTTCCCTCTCCTGACTCTGCCCCTGTCCAGCCTCACTGTGGACATTTCAGGAGTGAATCAACAGTTGGGAGCAAACTTCTGTATCTCAACAAGAGAGGTGAGGTAGGATATGGGTAATTAAGGCAAATCACCAGATTAGATTAAGAGATTATTAAAGAATGACTTCATGTTTTGAGTCTGTTAAAATCTAAAAAAACAGGTGAATTCCATGAAACTTCTGGTTAGATTTCAGATTAGGAACTTCTGATTAAACTCAGAACTATACTTTATGAAACAAACTCAGTAATTTACTCAAAAAATAAATTTGTTGAGTGTTGGAAAACAAGTGGAATTTAAGCTAAGCTTTAAGAGAATAAGTTATATAAAAAGTGGTATGTTTTACACCTCCATCTTTTTTATGGGATAATGGCTTATGCTTTTTTTTGCTAGAAGATTCTGAAATTGTGGTATGTTAATGTAAATAATATATATATGAAATATAAGATATAAGAAGTTTCAAACTTTGTTTTTCCAGTTAGGAAAAGGAATATTGCTGTCATGGCCTGTCTTTCAGAGACAGGTTAATTTCTAAGTGGAATTTCATTGTGAAAGAGTCTGTTTAAAGCAGATGTGGACCAGGTGGCGATTGAGGAAACTTTCTGGGAAAAAGCAGATGATGTGGTTTTGATAAGAATTCCTGACCAATTTAGTGTATAATGGGCTGTCTCCAGCTGCCAGCTGGGGGGCCAACTTCCTCCATTCCTTCACTCTCTCCCTACCTTCCTTTCCCTACCATGTGCCAAGAGTTAAACTAGGTCTTGAAATTGCAGAAATAAGTCATTTTCTTTATGAAGTGGACTCTTCAATTTTTATATAGCTCTACTCAAAAGTTCTTTGTTATCTGCAGCAACACTGGGTGCATCCTCAATTCCTAACAAAGGGATCTATTTCTGTCCTTTGGCATCAGAGAGAACATATTTTTTCTATTCATTTTAAGGGCCCTTAATTACTTTTGAATTCCTTTAGCCTTCTAGTCTTTAGGCTATCAATGCCTGTTTGCACCGGATCAGTCTCATTTGACATGATAAATAGACCTTTCATTGTATTATTTTGACAATTAAAACACAGCATCTTGAATTTTACATGTAGTTCCATCATCTCAGTAGAGTTGGCTTGGATTGTCTTAATATATTGTTTCATAGACATACAAATGTGACTGATCTGGTTTTGTGAAATAGTTTTTCAAACATCCCTAGCTCCTGGCTAGATAACACTGTCACATCTTTTGCATGAGAATATTTCCAAAATAATTGCCATCTCTTATTTTCTTTTATTGTTGTTTATGTTTTTAATCTAAAGCTAGGACCTTTTTATTCTGTGGAAATGCATCTTGTTGGCTTTGACGTGGTGGCAAGGTCCTGATTAGCCCATCGTATGTATAGTCACCACTGCAAAAGGCAACCTGAAGGAATCTAATGCTACCCCCAAACAATTTTTAACCCAAACATCCTACTGTCTTTCCGCCACCCTAGGTTTACCAATTTAATAACATTTAATAATATTAAGATTAAAATCTACTACTAGAAGTAAGATTTCTAAAATTATTTAGTTAAAAATAAAAGTATCGCAAAGGAGTGCTCTATTAATATATTAATCTGTAACGATTTCTTAACAATCAAATGCTGGATACTAATGAGAAGTCAAAGGAGAAAATTATGTCTTACTATAATAGTCAAATGAGAAAGTTGTAGTGCAAGAGGCTTTGCAGGGGGAAAGTGGGTCAGGTTCCTAAGGAAAAGATCTCACTGGTTATTGTTAGATTGAAAATTATTAATATTTATGCTAAAAATATGTATCTCCATAGCCACCAGTGAGTAAAAATATTACCACTACAATGTCCCAAAATATAGTAGGCATTGCTATAATTTTACAGATGAAGAAACTGAGATCTGAAATGGTCTAGAGTTTCAGGATTAGTTAGTAGGGGCAGTGTTGAGGTCAGGGCTGACTAAGTTCTCCCTTTCTAACAACTTCCACTCTTCTACAAAATTCAAACTCAATATATTCATCTTATGAAGTTAATAGTTGATTGAAGCATATCTTGGTGAGAAAAAAACGAATGAAATTTTGTTAGCAATGTGGCTTGTAAAGAGTTGGAAACATTTTAAAATTCTCTGGATATTAAGCTTTCCATTCAATTCACATCCAAGAACATGACTCAGTCTTGGAAATTGGCTACAAATGCAGCCTGAGAGTAGGGAGTGGGGGTTTTGGAAAATCACTGGAGAGGCGAGATTGATCTAATGATAAATACCGCCCCCCCCCCCCCCCCCCCGCCATGGAGAAGTTCATTAAATTTAACTTTGTAAAATCCAAGTTGGAGAAATGGTCACCTGGCCTTGTATATTCTACCTGAGATAATAGCCAGCATCTAGGTCTGCCCCATAATGTTGGCAAGGTGAAAAAATCAGTTCCTCTCTGGAATGAATGGAGAGGCATGTATTCATTTGATTATTTATTCTTCAAGTAAGTTTGTACACACTAAGCTCAAAAGGAGGAAATAACAAGAGTAAGCTGAGAATCACAGTGTCACATGACTTACAGTCTAACAAAGATGCACCAAAGCAATAATGCTATTTGGAAAGTTATGAATGTCTCTACAGCCAGGCTTAAATCCTCATCCAGGTTTTCTATGCTCTGAATAACCTGAGCTGATGCTGCTTATTTGTCCTGATACCCGCTGCTCAACACACATGTGCATTGCTCCCATTCATCTTCTCTACTCACGACTACACATGTAGTTTTGCTTCCTTTCTTCCTAGTCTCTCTCCTTTGCTCCTTTGGTCCATTCTTCTGTCCATTCCTTCTTCCTTCATTAAATGTTTTTGAGCATCTACCATGTGCAGCCTCTGTGTTAACTCTGAGGCTTCCATCAGATTGTCCACTCTCATGGGCTGGCAGGCAGTGTTTTAGGAGGCAGCTTCAGACCATATTTTCCTTTCTGAAGTC
This sequence comes from Oryctolagus cuniculus, assembly GCF_964237555.1. Classification (NCBI taxonomy): domain Eukaryota; kingdom Metazoa; phylum Chordata; class Mammalia; order Lagomorpha; family Leporidae; genus Oryctolagus; species Oryctolagus cuniculus. The sequence goes on from NC_091441.1 coordinate 32,855,400, forward strand.
TTGCTCTGAATGACCACTGACTCTTCTGCTATCTCAGAGATCCTGGAGTGCATTCCATAGGATTAGGAATGCATTGATATTCAGAGAAGGCAAAATTTTGTAGGAGTTTGTGGAGGGGGTAGTGCAAAGTCTGTGCAACCCACAGGAGATTTTACTGGATGTGAGACTTAAAAAGCCCCCTGAAGAAAAGGTAGTTAAATTTTGTGATGGAGATTGAGAAAAGTTCTCAGGGGATTGAACAGTGCCTTTAAAAAAGAACATACCCAACAGGGGAACGCCCTTCCCCCATTCATAAGAATTAGTTTTGTTTTCAACTACTATTTTAGGAGATGTTTTTGTGACCCTGTTGGTGTGGACTTACCATGGGAGATCCTTTTCTCAGGTCTACTGGTCGTAAGATTATAAAGTAGCCAAAAGTTTAAGGGATTCAGAGCAGAAATTCCCTTTCCCATGGTGACCATTCCTAGCAGGTAGTCATTGATAACCTGTGCTTGAATAGAAACATCTGCTTGTCACACACACAAAGTAGCTATTTCCACTCACCCTAATGAATATAAAACCCTTTTCTACTTTAAGCTGAAATATGGCTTTGTTTTTTAGCCACTGAACCTAAATTTTCCTTCCAAAGCAGATATAAACAACTTAATTTCTTAACATGAGAGCTAGAAATAGTAGAAATAGCATTGTACAGTTGGAAATTTACCGGAGACATTCATTTCTTGGCATAGATAGCTTGAAACCACAGCTCAAGACACTGAATCAACTAGGCAGAATATAGGAAGGCAAAATGTCAAGGTGTTAAAATTAAAGACTCTGGATTCAAACTGACTGGGTTTTAGTCTTGACTCCTCCACTCCCTCACTCATCTCTGGGCCTTGACAGTTCTACTTGGTTAATGCAGATTACAGTAACATGTCAATAGCATACAATAATCTTCATTGTGCAGTTGGGAAGCTAAATTCATATAAAGTACAGGGTGTAGTCTCTGGGAAAAGTAGTCAGACAGTAAGTGAGAACACCTGGGAAAAACATACCACTATTTAAATACTAGCTGCCTAAGCCATCAGGGATGTGTGGGCCCTGTGGGAACAACTGTGCCCAGGCTGAGCTCTGGGGATAGGGACATGAGCAGAAACTCTATGGGTATAAAGACAGGCAAAGTCAACCCAGGGTACCTGGGCTTGCTTCCTTGCTAGTGCAGATCAGTACCCCGGTATACCCTGAAGCACTCTGACTAACGTGGACTTAAAATGATGCCAGCAGTGAAATACCCAGTCTGTTCCTGCAGAGAATATTTTGTGGTTTACCAAATAGCTTTTCATGAGTTCTTTTTCTCTTTTACCATCTACTTAAAATTCCCCATATTCCCATTCTATCCCTCTTAGTTCTAATCCACTGGTTGACCTCAAATAACTTACCTCTCTTTAAACCCTAGATAGTTGTTTCTGGAGACTCTTGTGGAACTCTTTCTGAAGTCTGTGGAACTGATTACCCATTAAGAAGGAAAATGCTACATCTCCAAACCCTCAGATCAGTGGTTTTCCCATAGTATGTACTTTACAAAACAGTTCCTCATATTAAATCTACTTTAGTCTTATTTAAACATCTATAGTACGTGATTAGGATGTATAAGTTTATACCCATTCTACAGATGAGGAAACTGATGTTCAGAATGATGAGGGACCTGGACTCTCAATGGGAAACGTTGCAGACAGAGGGAAAGTCTGGGCCTTCGGGATGACTGAACTCTGTTTTGGCTCTTTCTGTGGATCTCCAAATTCTCCTGTAAAATCAGGAGTTTGAACCTAGTGATTCCTTTATTGCTAATATTCCATATGATGATAATAAGTTCAAGACTGGGCAGCAGTTTAGAGTCAGAGGCAGGACTGGAATGTGAGTGTCCCATGTCTAAGCCAGTGCCCTCCATGGTGCCTGTGAACCCCAGCCTTTCTGTCCACCTATCACCCTGTTTTGGCAATCATTTATGAAGTAGTCTCCTGTAATGATTAGTGGTGTTGATAGGAAATTATTTTCCTTCCTCTCCTGTGTGCTTTGGCACCCAGATTTGTTTGGGCAAGTTGTCCCTGTTGTGATCATTATGCACTTGGTTATTTTTGTTCTAGTGCCCAGAAGCCTGTGGGGCATGGATGCCTGGTAAAAGAATTTACAGCCAATTTAGTCCACCTGAGTTAAGTTACACAATAATCCCAATTGCAGAAAGCTGGTTCATGTTTCCTTCAAATTGGTCATTCCTTGGGATTAGCTTTGGTATTGTGAAATCATGCAGCAGACTTGGAAAAGAAAATCAAAGATGTTTAACCTGAGATCCAGGGGACTTCTTCTATGACTTAGTGGCCCTGAATATGTGGATTTAAGCTCCTATACTGGTTGTTGAACCTTGGGAGATATTATTAACATCTCTATATTTCAATTTCTTCATCTGCAAGATGGGTTTAATAATAAGACACAGCTCATATGAGGACTGGATGATACATGTTAGGACAGTGCTTAGAGCATTTTAGATGTTCATTAATACCGGCTTTTTTCATTTAAATAGTTTTATTATTGTCATTTAAAACTATGAGATCCCAAGAAGAGTCTCTTATCAATGGTCATGATAAATTCAACAGTTATAATCAGAGTTAAAACTCAGTTATCTTTCCTCTTTCCATTTAGGTCTCCTTATGCCCTTTTTAAAATAATGATTTTCAATTTGGGGTTCAAGGAGTCTTTACAAATACTTTAAGAAATATAAAAAGCACTGCTCAAGTAAGTAGTCCATCTACCTACAGAATTCTGGGTGCCACTCTGTTTTTGTGGCACACTGTGATAATTGTGTCATGTTGTCTGTGGAGGTCAGAAGCACCCATGTCTCTGGGATTCCATGCTCCCAAGTGAAATCAAGTATCCATATTCACATTTCCTAGTATCCTGCCTGGGCTACCGAGGACCAACATCATGGAGTTTTCAAGAGTATCAGTGTCCTCTCTTGTGCATTCTTCAGTCTCTTCTCCTGCTCTGGATGCATATTGCTAGTAGAGGATTGGTGTTCAGGGTAGTGTTTGAATTTGATGAAAAACTTTAACTTCCTGTCCCTATAACTTGGGGGTCTACTGATTTGCAAGTCTTGGATTTCAGTGGACAGATGCCTTTATGAGAGAAAAAATAATCATGTGCACTGAAAGTTGAGGTTGACATTTGGCACTTATGCCTCAGAACCAACAGCAAAGAAAGAAATGTATTTTACTCATTAAGTTGATTGATTTCCTACTAACAGGAAAAATAATTGCTTCACCACAAGGGAACTGCATTTGAAACTCAGGGGTTCCTGTGGGTATCTTTAATGCATCCATGGCCAATATTAATGGAGACTTCAATAAGCAAATATAGGATTCACACCCTTCAGAAATGATAGCCTGGTTTACCCCCAAATAAATCATGCTAACCAATTGTGGTGATGGTTGAGGGTAAGGAAAGCATGGAATAAATAGTGAAAGTGGAAGTTGTAATATTGAGCATGGCTGCATGACTAGTTACAGTTAAATATAATATTTGTCTTACTTATTATTTATACATTAAACATGTTCCTTCTTCCTGCCCAGTGTTTATATATGAAGTATTATTGCAGTTATTTTTAAAATATAGCCATATACAGAATAAGTTGGGATTGTGAGATTGTGATTTAACTACAAATAAAATCAGCATCACCTGAAGATAGAAACAGTTCTGAGGACTTTGTGTGAACCTGTATTTTGGGAGGAGGGTGAATATAGTTCATGTGCATAAGGGATTGTTGCATCTTTTCTGGGATAAGCATTATGTTATTGTCACTGTTTACAAGTGTGGGGACATTTTCAAAAAGTTTGTGAAAATTGGAATTGAAAAATTTATTTGTGTGCAAAAAGCTTTTCAAATTCATGAGAGTTTTCCCTAATATTCATTTTTTCATGAACTTTTGAGGATCGCTCATATTAGTGGCCAAAAAGGTGGATGGTAGTTTTTATGCTTTTTGTGCTCACCATCAGTGTTCTGTACTTTGCTCTGTATTAGTGAGGATAAGATTTCACAAACTATATTTCCCAGCCTTCCTTGACAGCCAGCTTCTGTTAGGTTTCCCAATAGAGGGACTGGTGAGGGGCAGCAGAAAGAAAAATTCCATATGGTTTTTTTGTTCTTTTGGCATTACTTGTTGTGTTTATGTTGCTCATTTTTGTCTCAAACTACCTTTGCATTAGTTCTTCCAGTTACTTGAAATTCATATCCCTTTAGTCTTCAGAAAGCTGATATCTTCTTGTCATTCAGATCTCGGCTTTAATATCTGTCCCTCAGAAAGCCTCTTTCTGTTTCCAATGTCTTAATCTAAAGTAGTCATTGTTTATTTTATTTTGATTTTCTGAATAGTAGTTTATCAGTATCTGATAAGGTTTTATTTGCCTACAAGCTATTTAAACTCAGCAGAATGAAAGCTATATGAAAGGAGGAAGATTCTCTGTGTCTTCCCTCTCTTTCCCACTCTCTCCCTCCTTTTTATTTTTTGCTCTTTAACTGAACAATGCTTGCTGCAAATTGGGTACTCAATGAAGACTTTGCCAAGTTACTAAATTAATAATTTTCTTCTACTGTCCTCTTCATTAGGTTATATTAACTTCAGATCTTCCATTAGGAGAGCAAAGCAGAAATTATCATCTCTAGTTACATGATATCACTTATTGATATCTGATTAAATAAAACTTGTACAAAGTAAGTTAGTTTAGGGGAGGAGAGCAGAAAGCAAAGTAGCTCTCTGAGAGCCTTAAACAGCAACCGAGGCAACTGGCCATTTAGCGAAGTGAGTTACAATGAGCTGAGCTTGGCGTTAATGTCTCTTTTTCCGAGGGCCTTTACTGATTCACGTATCATGGCATCAAGGCCAAACAGAAAAGTGGCAACCTGTAACTTTTGGTAGACTCACTGGACTGGGAGAACAGTCAGGATTTGAGGCAGAAAGCCCCACAGAAAAGGAATCCACAGAAATGAACCTGAATCTTTTTCTCACAATTTCCCCGGAGATATTACTACAAAGATATTACTATAAAGCATGTCAAGTGTCAGGCAATACTTTTATTTTTTTTATCTTTTATTTAATGAATATAAATTTCCAAAGTACGACTCATGGGTTACAATGGCTTCCCCCCCCCCATACCGTCCCTCCCACCCACAACCCTCCCCTTTCCCACTCCCTCTCCCCTTCCATTCACATCAAGATTCATTTTCGATTATCTTAATATACAGAAGATCAGCTTAGTATACCTTAAGTAAGGATTTCAACAGTTTGCTCCCACACAGAAACATAAAGTGAAAAATAATAGATGATTTTTTTTTTAAATGATGATGAAATCAGATCAGACCTATTGTCATGTTTAATCCCAGTGAGAGTCAAGTTGGGAATTGATAATTTCTTTTTTTTTTTTACAGAAGATCAGTTTAGTGTACATTAAGTAAAGATTTCAATCGTTTGCACCCCCATAGAAACACAAAGTGAAATATACTGTTTGAGTACTTGTTATAGCATTAAGCCTCAGTGTACAGCACATTAAGGACAGAGATCCTACATGAGGAGTAAGTGCACAGTGACTCCTGTTGTTGACTTTACAAATTGACACTCCTGTTTATGGCATCAGTAATCTCCCTATGCACCAGTCATGAGTTTCCAAGGCTATGGAAGCCCCTTGAGTTCTCCGACTCTTATCTTGTTTAGACCCGGTCATAGTCAAAGTGGAGGTTCTCTCCTCCCTTCAGAGAAAGGCACCTCCCTCTTTGAAGACCTGTTCTTTTCACTGGGATCTCACTCACAGAGATCTTTTTGCCAGAGTGTCTTGGCTTTCCATGCCTGAAATACTCTCATGGGCTTTTCAGCCAGATCCGAGAGGCAATACTTTTAGAAATGCGCAAACACTACTAGGAAGAAGCCAGAGATTTAGCAGAGACTTGCACAGTCTCATGGTACCAGAGAGTCAACATTTAAAATCAAGAGAACATCAAGGAGGAGGGGTCTTGTGAACACATCAAGGGATATCTGAAAGGGCTGTGTTCCATAAGCAGAAATTAACTGGAAATTGATCAGTCCCATCTGAATCAAGCATATATGAAATAATTTTAGGAAGTTTGTAGAAAGAGGAAGTAACAAAATCATTTTGGTTCAAAACACTTTTTAAAAATATTTATTTATTTATTTATTTATTTATTACTTGAAAGGCAGTGATAAGAGAGGCAGATGCAGAGGCAAGAGAGAGAGAGGTCTTCCATCACTGGTTTATTCCCCAAATGGCTGCAATAGCCAGAGTTGGGCCAATCTGAAGCCAGAAGTCAGAAGTTTCTTTCAGGTCTCCCGCAGGGGCCTAGGGACTTGGACCATCCTCTACTGCTTTTCCAAGTTCATAGCAGAAAGCTGGATCAGAAGGGAATCAGCTGGGACTCAAATCAGTGCCCATATGGGATGCTGGCACTTCAGGCGTCTTCACCTACTACACCACAGTGCCAGCCCCGGTGCAAAACATTTTTGAAATCCATGCACACAAAGGTCTTCACAAACCTCATGAAAAGGTGTATTATGAAAAAAAAAGTATGCATGAATTTCAAAAATGTTTTACACCAAAATAAGCTTACTTTTTAATTCTGTTTCCCATGAGATTTTTGAAGTGCCCTTTAATGTTGATAAACTATCTGAAGAAAGACAGAATCACATGGTCAGTATAATGTCTTAGGAGAAATATCCAAAATTCAATCTAGAATTACTAGGTAAATCACGGAAGAAGTGCACAACCAAGAGAAACTAACCAACAGAAAAAGGAATCTCAGGTTGTAATGATGACATATAGATATAAAAATAATTGTAATTAACATATTAATATAGATTTTTAATTTACCCGGTGTACTGGAATCTATAAAACAGAATTAAATGGAAATGCTATACATAAAAAATACAGGGATTAAAAATTAGGAATTTAAGAGTATTTTAATGATACAGCAGACTAGAAAATTAGTGAATTAGAAATAGATTATTAGAAACTGTTCAGATTGAAGCCTAGAGAAAATGAGAAGAATGAAGGAAAAACATAAGAGTTCTATAAAGGACATGGTTAAGAGATTTCTTAGATGGCTGAAAAGACCATGCAGGATAGAGGAATACATGAAGAGATAATGGACAATGTCCAGAAATTCCCTGAATTTGCCAAACATAAAGTTCTATATCGAAAAGTACTACAGTTTCCAAGTGAGATACACTTCTTGCAATGGTGATGCCCTGACAATCCCAGCTAGTGCAATAGGCAAGGGAAAAAAAAAAAAAAAAAAGAAAAACATATTTTGTGGGGCTGGAGCTGTGGCGTAGCAGGTAAAGCCGCTGTCTGCAGTGCTGGCATCCCATATGGGTTTTGATTCCTGTCCCAGCTGCTCCTCTTCCAATCCAGCTCTCTGCTATGGCATGGGGAAGCAGTAGAAGATGCCCAAGTCCTTGGGCCCTATACCCGCATGGGAGACCTGGAAGAAGCTCCTGGCTCCTGGCTTCATATCAACTCAGCTCTGGCCGTTGTGTTCATTTGGAGTGTGAACCAGCAGAATGGAAGACCTCTCTCTGGCTCTACTTCTCTCTGTAACTCTGTATTTCAAATAAATAAAAATAAATAAATGTTTGTTTATTTATTTATTAAGCTTTATTTTTATTTATTTGAAAGAGTTACAGAGAGAGGTAGAGCTAGAGAGAGAGGTCTTCCATCCGCTGGTTCACTCCCCAGATGGTCGCAATGGCTGGAACTGTGAAGCCAGGAGCCAGGAGCTTCCTCCAGGTCTCCCATGTGGGTGCAGGGGCCCAAGGACTTGGACCATCTTCTACTGCTTTCCCACAGCTGAGAGCTGAGAGCTGAGAGCTAAATTGAAAGAGGAGGAGCCAGGACTAGAAATGGTGCCCTTAGTGGAGGATGGCCCAAGTACTTGGGCCCTGTACCCCATGGAGACCAGGATAAGTACCTGGTTCCTGAAAGAAAAAAAAAAAAAAAGAAGAAGAAATGGTGCTCTTATAGGGTGCCAGTGCTTCAGGCCAGGGCTTTAACCCACTGTGCCACAGCACCAGCCCCCAAAATAAATATTTTAAAAAAAAGAACATACTTTGTCCCTCAACTGTAGTGACAAGGACTGTAAATGATCAATGAATCCCAAGATGTCCATTTTACTCCAATATATTACATTTTGGCTACTCTATTAGTTACCCCAGATCAGCGAAAGCATATGATATCTTTTTGAGACTGCTTATTTTACTAAGTTTAATGGTTTCCAGATGCATCCATTTTTTTTTTGTAAAAGACAAGATTTCATCCTTTTTTTTTTTCTTTCTTACATCTGGGTAGTACTCCATAGCATACATATCCCAGTGTTTTTTTCTTCATGCAATTTGTTGTACACTTTATTTAGTGTAGGATTAACATTATAAGTATAAAGTAAACTGAAAATAGTTCTTTGTAAAAATTAAGAGTGGGACTAGGAGAGGGAAAAGGAAGAAGTGTTGGAGTGTGAGTGGGAGGGAAATTAGGGTGGGAAGTATCACTATGTTCCTAAATCTGTGTATATGAAATACATGAAACTTGTCTACCTTAAATAAAATAAAAAGACACATTTATAAAGGACAGGAAGTAGAAAAAAAGAAAATCATGTATTTGTGCATTAACTTTCTATGATTTCTTTAATAAGTATCACTAACTGAGTAGCCTAAGACATTGTCAATTTGTTGTCTTACAGTTCTGGAAGTCACTATCTGAAGTGAAGTTGTCGGTATGACTATGCTTCCTCTGAAGGCAATTGAGAAGGAACTGTTCTGTATCTCCTTCCTAGCTTCTGCTAGCCTCAGTGCTCTATGACTTACGGATCTATCACTCTAATACTTAATTTTCACATGATATGCTCCCTGGCTCTCTTCCTATCATCTTTCCCTTGTGAGTATTTGTCTCTGTCTAAATTTCCTCTTTCTGTGAGGTAACTGGTGTTATTAGATTAGGGCCTATCTTCTGACGTGATTATTTTGGTAATAGATATATTTCCAAATGATGTCACATTCTAAGGTACTGAGAGTTAAGACTTCAATATGTCTTGTTTTGTGGGACAAATTGTCTCACAACACTTGTTTTATCACAGTAAAACTGCATAAAAAATGAAAGATAAATGAAAATTTTCAAAGTAGATAGAGACTGAACACAGATTATCTTCAAAGTCGTAACAATAAGATACAACAGACTTCAGAAAACCAGTGGAATAATTTCAGAAAGAAAATAACTCCTAACCTGGAATTGTGCACCTACTAAAAATCCAGCAAAAATACATCTGAAATGAAAATCCTTTTATGCAAACAACATTATCTTTATCAGGGCGCTGGATGGAGGTGGAGCAACTTGACTCTAACCTGTGCCCATTTGGGATGCCAGTGCCATAGGTGGTGGCTTCACTTGCTATGCCAAAATGATGGCCCAAGATGGAACCCTTATGAATAATAATAACTATACCCAGTACCAACTTTTGCCTTCTAGTGTCTGTCATTTTTCACATTTGAGAATGAGGATTTCTTTGAAAAATGTCTGATTCCAGGATTAGGAAAGGAATGCATAAGATAAAGCTGAAACATGCTCAAAGAAAGATGAGGACATATCGAGGATATGGGAACTAGCTTGAAAGGGCTCCTGTTGGCCCAGATTGGGACAAATTAAGTTCAAAATTAATAATGTTAGTAAATAACTGAAACCAATTGAATAAAGTAAGACTATATCCTTCACATTGCTATAAACATAAACTATGATAATCAAGATGCTAAGGCTCTTCCTTACAGTAGGAAGCCAGTGATTAGGTGAAGGCATTTGGCACACTGGTTAGGTTGCCACTGGTGATGCCAACGTGATATATCAGAGTCTCTGAGTTGGAGTACAAGCTCCACTTCTGATCCAGATTCTTGCTGATGTGTAGGCTGGGAGTCAGCAGGAGATAACTCAAATATTTAGGTCCTTGCCACCCATATAGAAACCCTGGATCAATTTCCAGACTCCCGGATTTTGGACCTATCCTACCAACAACAGGCATTCAAAGAGTGAACAAACAGGTAGGAGATCTCTCTGCCATTCAAATAGACAAGTAAATAAAAAAGAAAACTTTAAAAGTCAGTAATTAGATGTAGATAAAAGGAACAGAATTCAGAAATTACTGTTTTTATCCATTATCATAATAGTTAATTGAGGCCAGAATCATCAAAGATGATGAAAATGTTGGACTAAATTTGAGGAGTAACAGGATTTTTACATAGCCTCAATATCTCGTTAGATATTTATTCATTATAATTAGAAGTACATTTTACAGTAAATAAGCCTGACATTTCATTTACTTAACCAAATGATTGAAACTAGCATCACTGTAGGATGTTGTACCTAATAATACATACAGATAAGAATGTGATATTCCTGCCAACAAAAACCACAACCCAAATTTAATCAAGAAGATGCCTCAAACCACCTAAACTGAGGGGTATTTTGATTGATCATTTTCAAGAATGTTGTAGGGAACAAAGAAAGGCAGGCAAAACATCAAAAGAGTGTCTTCTAATTGCATTTTGATTCAACACTTTTCTGACAGTTCTAGCCACTGTGATAAGGCAAGAAAAACAAAGAAAATATGTAAAGACTGAAAATAAGATATGAAACAGTCACTATTATCAGATAACATAATGTTGTAAGTAAAAAAGAAAAAAAAAGATGTGGAATCCACTGTACTGAAACTCTAAGTGCTATAAGCCTGGTGGTTATGGGGGTTGTGGTTATAAAGCCCCTCCCTAGATTAGAAATAGAACCAAAGCATGTACCCCATAGTTGATTGATCAGAGAGAATGCTCAAAACTTGTTGAATTCAGTGGAATTTATCTTCACTAATTACTATGGACATCATGAAGATTGAACCATATTTTTAGTGAAAGTACCAGAATATGAGTAATTGAATTGAACAACACATCTGAAAGACCATTTACCCAGACCAAGTAGTATTTATCCTTGGTATGCAGGGACAGTTTAACATATGCAACTCAATAAGTGTGATATATCACATTAAAAAATTGAAGAATAAAAAACATAAGATTATCTCAGTAGATGCAGAGAAAGCATTTGATAAAATAGCCATCACAATAGCTAAGATCCAAAAGAGTAAAGTGGCTGGTTATAAAATTAACACACATAAGTCAATAGTGTTTGTATACACAGACAGTGCCATGGCTGAGAAAGAACTTCTAAGGACTTCTAATCCAGTTCACAATAGCTAAAAAATATTTAAATACCTTGGAATACATTAAAGGAAGGATGTGAAAAATTTCTATGATGAAAATTACAAAACATTAAAGAAGAAATAGCAGAAGACCTAAAAAATGGAAAAATCTTCAGTGCTCATGGATTTGAAGAATTAATATCATCAAAATGCCCATACTACTGAAATTAATGTACAGATTGCAATCCCAATCAAAATACCAGTGATATTCTTCTGAGATCCAGAAAAAATGACGCTAAAATTCAAATGGAAGCACAGGAGACCCCGAATACCAAAAGCAATCTTAAACAGAAAAAACAAAGCTGTAGACTTCACAATACCAGATTTCAAAACATACTATAGGGCAGTTATAATCAAAACATCCTGGAACAGGCGCAAATAGTTATGTAGACCAATGGAGCAGAATAGAAACTCCAGAAATCAATCTAAACATCTACAACCAACTAATATTTGACAAAGTAGCTACAATCAATCCCTGGAGAAAGGACAGTATCTTCAACAAATGGTTCAGGGAAAATTGGATATCTGCACGCCGAAGTATGAAACAAGACTCCTAACTTACACCTTATAAAAATACCAACTCTAAATGGATCAAGGTTCTAAATCTATGACCTTTTCTTGGAAAAGACCCCAGAAGCATAGGCAATCAAAGCCAAATTTGACAAATGGGAATACAAGAAGCTGAGAAACTTCTGAACTGCAAAGGAAACACTCAGCAGAGTGAAGAGGCAACAGACAGAATGGGAGAAAATATTTGCAAACTATGCAATTTATAAAGAATTAATAACCAGAATATATAAAGAGCTCAAGAAATTCAACAGCAGCAAAACAAACAATCCAATTAAGACATGGGCAAATGGACTTCAGCAGGCACTTTTCAAAACAGGAAATTCAAGTGGCCAGCAGATACTTGAAAAAAATGCTCAGGATCACTAGCCGTCAGAGAAATGCATATCAAAACCACAATGAAGTTTCATCTCACCCCAGTTAGAATGTTTTTCATATAGAACTCAATAAACAATAAATTCTGGCGAGGATGTGGGGAAAAGGGTACCTTAATCTACTGTTGGTAGGAATGTAAACTTGTACAGCCATTGTGGAAGACAGTATGGAGATATGTCAGAAAGCTGAAAATAGATACACCATATGACAGAGCAATCCCACTCCTAGGAATTTATCCAAATGAAATGAAATCAGCATGTGAAAGAGTTATCTGTAGTCTCATGTTTATTGCAGTTCAATCCACAATAGCTAAGATGTGGAATCAGCCCAGTTGCCCATCTACTGATGACTGGATAAAGAAAATGTTATATATATAAAATATATGATATATATATATAACATATATATATATATATATGGAATACTACTCAGCCATAAAAAGAATGAAATCCTGTCTTCTGCCAAAAAATGATGTAACGGGAAACCATTATACTTAAAGAAATAACCCAATTCAAAAAAGATAAATACTGTATGCTTTCCATGGTCTGTAGTAACTAATAGAGTATTTAAAATATAATATAGGAATGAAATTGACATTTTGAGATTAGATGATTGTTTAAAACCCTTTTCTTTCCTGTTGAGAGACAGTGTTTCTTTTTTCTTTTTACTATTTGTTGAAGTCTTTTTTATTTTTTTTGAACTTTTATTTAATGAATATAAATTTCCAAAGTACAGTTTATAGATTACAATGGCTTCCCCCCCATAACGTCCCTCCCACCCGCAACCCTCCCCTTTCCCACTCCCTCTCCCCTTCCGTTCACATCATGATTCATTTTCAATTCTCTTTATATCCAGAAGATCAGTTTAGCATACATTAAGTAAAGATTTCAACAGTTTGCTCCCACACAGAAACATAAAGTGAAAAATACTGTTTGAGTACTAGTTATAGCATTAAATCTCAATGTACAGCACACTAAGGACAAAGATCCTACATGAGGAGTAAGTGCACAGTGATTCCTGTTGTTGACTTAACAAATTGACACTCTTGTTTATGGCATCAGTAATCACCCTAGACTCTTGTCATGAGCTGCCAAGGCTATGGAAGCCCCCTGAGTTCACTGACTCTGATCATATTTAGACAAGGTCGTAGTCAGAGTGGAAGTTCTCTCCTCCCTTCAGAGAAAGGTACCTCCTTCCTTGATGACCCGTTCTTTCCACTGGGATCTCACTCGCGGAGATCTTTCATTTAGGTTTTTGGTTTTTTTTTCCCCAGAGTGTCTTGGCTTTCCATGCCTGAAATACTCTCATGGGCTTTTCAGCCGGATCCGCATGCCTTAAGGGCTGATTCTGAGGCCATAGTGCTATTTAGGACATCTGCCATTGTATGAGTCTGCTGTGTATCTCACTTCCCATGTTGGATCATTCTCTCCCTTTTTGATTCTATCAGCTAGTATTTGCAGACACTAGTCTTGTTTATGTGATCCCTTTGGTTCTTAGTCCTCTCATTATGATCAATTGTGAACAGAAATTGATCACTGGGACTAGTGAGATGGCATTGGTACATGCCACCTTGATGGGATTGAATTGGAATCCCCTGGTATGTTTCTATGTCTACCGTTTGAGGTAAGTCAGCTTGAACATGTCCCAAATTGCACATCTCTTCCCTCTCTTATTCCCACTCTTATATTTAACAGCGATCACTTTTCAGTTAAGTTTCAGCACTTAAGAAGAATTGTGTATTGATTACAGTATTCAACCAAAAGTATTAAGTAAAACAAACAAAAAAATACTAAGAGGGATAACATATTAAGTTGCTCATCAACACTCAGGGTGGAGGGCTGATCAAGTCACCATTTCTCATAGTGTTCATTTCACTTTAACAGGTTGTTTTTTTTTAAAGATTTATTTATTTATTTGAAAGTCAGTTACACAAAGAGAGGGGAGGCAGAAAGATAGAGGTTTTCCGTCTGATGGTTCACTCCCCAGATGGCCACAATGGCAGAAGCTGTGCTGATCCGAAGCCATGAGCCAGGAGCTTCTTCCAGGTCTCCCACATGGGTTCAGGGGCCCAAGGACTTGGGCCATCTACTGCTTTCCCAGGCCATAGCAGAGAGCTGGATTGGAAGAGGAGCAGCCTGGACTAGAACCGGTGCCCATATGGGATGCCGGCGCTTCAGGCCAGGGTGTTAACTCACTGCAGCACTGTGCCGCCCCTATTTGTTGAAGTCTTTACTCAGTGTACAGTTAATCTTATGAGTATATAATAAACTATATGTAGCTCATTATAAAATTAATAGAGGAAATAAGAGAGGAAGGGTGGGAACATGGGTAGGAGGGAAGGTAAGGTTGGAAGTGTCACTATGTTCCTAAATCTGTATATATGAAACACCTGAAATTTGTTCACTTTAACATTTATAAAACAAAAAAATTACTAAATAAAAATAATAAAATAAAAATAGTATTTACTAAAGAAATTCTCCTGTACAGATTGAGCATCCCTAACTCATGACCCAAAATCTGATATTCTCCAAAATCTGAAACTTTTAATCCCTGACATGACATCACATGTGGAAAACTACCTGACCTCATGTGACAAGTAACAATCAAAATACAAGCACACTAAATAACGATAGAAAATTACTTTGAGTTTATGTGAATGATGGTTCTATAAAACATAAATAAAACTGGTTTTAAGACTTGTTTTTTTTTTTTTTTTTTTTTTTTTTTTTTTTTTTTTTTTTAACAGGCAGAGTGGACAGTGAGAGAGAGAGACAGAGAGAAAGGTCTTCCTTTGCCGTTCGTTCACCCTCCAATGGCCGCCGCGGCCGGCGCGCTGCGGCCGTCGCACCGCGCTGATCCAATGGCAGGAGCCAGGAGCCAGGTGCTTTTCCTGGTCTCCCATGGGGTGCAGGGCCCAAGCACCTGGGCCATCCTCCACTGCACTCCCTGGCCACAGCAGAGAGCTGGCCTGGAAGAGGGGCAACCGGGACAGAATCCGGCGCCCCGACCGGGACTAGAACCCGGTGTGCCGGCGCCGCTAGGCGGAGGATTAGCCTAGTGAGCTGCAGCCCCGGCCAAGACTTGGTTTTCATCTTCAAGGTATCTCATTGCATATATGCAAATATTTTAAAATCTAAGAAAAGAAATCTAAAATTTGAATCACTTCTGGGCCCCAGCATTTTGAATAAGCAATGCTCACCCTGTATCAATTTGATTGAGTCTCATAAGAATTCCATAATTTGGATATGAAAGATATGGCTAGTCCTCTTTTCAGATGAGAAAATGCCACTTCCATAGAGTCTAGACAATTTCCCTAAGCATAGTTAATAGGTAGCAAAAATAGACTCAGAAGTTAACGTCATGGGTCAAGTGAGTTTTCTGTAATACTCAGTTATTTGCTGTATAAATCAGCACCAATTTCACCCACCCTTCCTGGAATATGAAATTTAACATGATGGTGCAAAGGAAGATTTTTGCTGAAACTGTTTTATGTCTAGTTAAATTGCCTTAACTAGGATCCAGAAGAGTATTGTTTATGGAGACATAAAGGCCCAGAAATAAAACATGAAATTATAAAAGTCACCAAAAGAATATTTAATCTTCTATTCTTTATTTCTTAGAGTGGATGTTCTCCATTCCCTTTTAAAGATCATTTTCCTAAAGCTATCTGGGGAGTCTTTGTAGCATACAATATACCAAAATTGAGAATTTCATAAGTAATTTAAGTGTTATGTTATCAATTTCACATTTCTAAAGCAGCCAAATAACTTTGTATCTAGAACAGATACAAAAATACAATTGCTTCTTTTTTCATTTTTTTTCATAGCTTTCATGTTTTAAAAATGTTATTTTTTCTCATCCTTGCAGTTTTCATGCATTTAGCCATGCTTTGTATATGTGATGCTTGACCATGCTCTTTGATCAAAAGCCATGTTTGGGAATGTGACTCAGGAATAAACAGTGACACAGTGGTACAGCTCTGGACCAAGCCTCAAGTCCCTCTCCCCAAGTCTACAGCTGTTGGACATAAAAATGAAGGTGCCTTGTTTGGGCATAGGACATGGGACGATCCTGCCTTGTAGAATGAGACAAGAGACTAGGCTGGTGTGTGCCTCAGAACACACAGCCCAGGTCCCCCAGGATGGACCAAGGGGCTCTTACCTCTGCTGTGTCAGATTCATATTGTGGCTTCTGATTGTTATATTCTTGGGGTTTGTGTGATCTGATTGCCATTTTTCATTGAGTGAGGGTTTTAAATGTCACCGTGGACTAATGTAAAAATCACTCTTCATATCTTACCTCAAATCACTAAATACTCTTAAAAATTGTACAGAAAGAGAATTGAGGTATTATCATAACTTTATGTGGATTCAGTGCATCTTTGATTGGTCTTAAACTATACAGATGACAGTTGTTAGTGTAACTGTAGACAGCACAGCTGCAGTTAGCAGGTTGACATTAAGTTAACCAGATTTTTTTTGTCTTTTATAGCTCCTGAACAAAGGGCGAGATATTTCAAGGAGTATCCTATTTGCACCTCAGTTAAGAGATAAATGTTATATTTTTCTGGCATTGGTGCATACTGCTAAGGTTTAAACAGAAATAGAGAGATGAATTTGTGGTAAAGGAAATACTAAATTGAAATTCAGTAATGCTCTGTATTATAAACTCTGGGGACATGCATGAGTCCAATAAATAAATGAACTAAAGAATATTTGGCAGAAGGAATGAGGAACTAGTTTGACAGGGAGATTCCTGTTCTCAATTATTTTAGGAAGGAAGGGAACAAATGTGGGAAACCAAGGAGTCGAGACAAGGTGAATGAGTGTGAGAGGAAATCAGGAAAACACCAAGAAGACTTTTACTGGCAACATGAACTGACAGAATGATACCTGATTATTATTTTATGCTTATGCATGAAAGTACTATAAGCAAACACCTCAATTGAATACACAGTTGAATTAGGCTGATGTTTCAGGCTGAGATAAGATTAAAATGGGGGCAGCTTGAGGAAACTTTAAGGGTACCATGTCAAACTCTAGGAAGATTAAATATTTGGGACAGTAGATGCCAGAGGAAAGTGTTAGGACCATTCAGAAGTCCTAGCTTCCTCTCTGTCTTCATGCATGGGGAGAAAATAACTTCCAATAAGGAGCCTAAAAACAGAACAAAGCGTGAACTGAAGCATGAAGGAATTGATTTAGAACAGCAGAAAGAAAGTCCTTGGTATGAGGTACCATTTTGTTTGCAGGTGAAGACCAACCTTCCCTAGGATACCCACTTCATTCTTTTTTTCAGTAGTAGTGTGAAATGGAGCCACCCAGGACAGGCATTTGTGGGATAACCAGGGCTAGGTATTTGATCTCTGGCAGAAAAATATTTCCTATAAGTAGTCCCTGAACTCATGATTTTGCCTCATGAGGTCACTGGTGGCCATTCATGAAGTAGTAAACAAGGTCAGGAGACCTAGCCATCACATCTGTAATCCACTGGTTGATTTGTTCTAGTTGCTGAAGGCAAGATGTTACCCTTCAAGGATCTTGAAAGAGTGACAAAATGATAAATACATCAAAAAAGGGCAGTGGGTATTAATTACTAATTAGTTTATATTAACACAGTACTGAACACAGTGCCACAGTGCTGGTACCAAGACAATATATATTATTTTAAGTCATTAAATGTTGAGATAATGTGTTACAGCACAGTGGATAACAAAGTCAATCACTGAGTAAGCATTAGAATCAGCACTGACCATAGAATTTGTTTTCTTTGATTTTTTTAATACTTCCTGAAATATTCAAAAAGCATTAGTTAAATTAAATGCTATGAATGAGAAGCCTTCTATGGTCAAAGTTCATTTGAGAATTAGTTCACGGTTTCTGTGTTTTTAGAGTTTATGTTGTCTTGTGTGTAGCAAAGACAAAGTGATAAAGAAACATTAAATTTTGTGAAACCCAGAATTTATAGTTATTTGATTATTTAATATTATTAACATGAGGCCTATAAGCATGGTTAATCATAGAACACATGGACATACTTTAGAAAGCATTAGTCTATGGCTTGTGCATTAAGATGCTGCTCAGGACAACTGTACCTATATTGGAGTGTCTGGGTTTGAGTTCCAGTTTCACTCCTGATTCCAGCTTCCTGATAATGTGAACTCGGTGAGAAAACAAGTGTTCACTCAAGTAGATGGAGCCCTGTTACCATTTGGGAGACCTGGGTTGGGCTCCTGGCTCACAACCATGACTTGTCTCAACTCTGGCTGTTTCAGGCATTTGGCAAGCGAAACAGTAGATGGGATCTCTCTCCTCCCTTTCTCTCTCTCTCTCTCTCTCTCTCTCTCTCTCTCTCTTTCTCCCTTTCCCTCCCTCTCTCTCCCTTTCAAATAAATAAATAAACTGTAACAAAAAAATGAAAACACTGATCTATTTCTTTATCATTCTAAGCAAATGGAACAGGATGGAGAAGTTTCTATGAGGTATGTGCAAAATTTCTGAGTAATCAGCAGAAAACAGTACCCAGAGGATACCTATAGGTATGGTATGAAAATAAGCACTTACAATGCTCATCTCTATACCCCTTAATACCCTCCATAGCAGGTATATATTACTTCTAAGGTAAGAAAAGTCTTATGGAGGAGACTTAATAGTATTTTTCTTCTCACTTTGGCTTTGGTACACTTAAGTGTTTATGTGCGAGTCAGGGGGAGGAAGGGTAGTGGAGGCATTAGGATAAAACATAACTATGATAAATCAGGCTACAAGCATTGCTCTGTTTTAAAGTGTGAATGCCTGATTAACTATTGGATGAGTTTTCATTTCTCCTGGAGGTTACTCTCAGCACTTGTCTGAAGGACCAGTAAACAGTTAACAAGCCAAGGAACATTCACTGTGAATAGCATAGATTTACTACTGCCCCTTCTGTAGGGTGGAACTGGACTTTACCTGGTCCCAGCCCTTGCTTGACCCCTCTTCCTACCAGAGCTGAGCTTTCTGACAAGTGTGTTTATAGGTTCCCCATTGCCTGAACCAGACCCCTGAAATTCCCCTTTCCTATAGCAGTGAGAAAAAACTTTGCTGTACTCAGGTCTTCAAGTCACGGTTGAAAGGGAGGTGAGAAATGAATTTGTTTTCCTGCCGACATTCGTCATCTAGCCATTCTTGAGGGATTACAAATTGTGGGAAACAGGTTGCTATAAAGTCCTATAGGAAAGTATCCCACGAGCAGAAGTCTCTGGTGTGGGAGGTTGGAGAGTAGGTTAGTAGAGCTTCCACAATGGTTGGAACAGGGTCTGTACCACTGCTGAGTCAGAGTCAGGGTTACAAGTCAATCTCAGTCTACTGCCAAGTTTTGACTACAGCACCATTGGTCTCTGCCTCTCTGTTCTACTCCCTTCCTCCACTTTGCCAGTAACTCCTGAATCTCTTACCCCATCTTATGTCTTTTTATCATTATCTCTTCATATCAAGGATCTGATCAGAATGAAATCTGAAGCATTTTCTCTAGTAGATGCCTGTGTGTTAGTTTAATTTCAAGTATGTCCTGCAGAGATGGGAAAAAGGAGTCTGCTGTTAAGGCTTTGCATGTATTTACATAGGTCCACAGGTCCCTGGAAGTTTGTAATCACCTCATTAATCAGCCATATGTCCCCGAGTTACGAATTTCTGCCACAAATCGTTTCAACTGAGTTTGGCTAGAACACAGGTTGTTGACGTTGTGAACCAGTAAGAGCTGCAGATTTTACCTATGCTGCGTGAAATTTTGCATTTTAGTAGAGAACTTCTGTATTTCAAAATGGAAGGAATGAGTCTGGAGTGATGAGATTACAGGCTTTGAGGCATGCAGATAGGGGAATAAGTTTAGATACCGGGGCTTGTTGGCAATCCTAAATCATAGCATAACCTCCCTCTGCACATCAGGCTGGCTAGCTCTAGAGATTGCTTGGAACACTCACATCTCATACTGAATTGCTTGGGTTTGAGTCTCTCCTTCTCTCTAAACTATAGTTTCTTGCTAATTTGCACTGTTGGAGGAAGAAATGATGTCCCAAGTCGCTGGGTCCCTGCCATCCACATGGGGGACATGAATTAAGTTCGGGGAACCTGGCAAGAACCTGGCTTTGCCCAGGTTGGTACAGACATTTGAGGAGTAGATCAGCAGATGGTCTTTCTGCCCTTCTGTCTCTCTCTAGCTCTCTGTTTCTTTCTCTCCATCTCTGTCTTTAAGATAAATAATAATATGACCAAACAATCACACATTCTTTGTTGTGCTCAAGGATACAAGTCAAAATATTTTCCTTCCATTGTGTCTGCAGTGGTGTCTCCATCTCAGTACCTACTATTCTTTGATTTATAGCTTAAAAGATTGCTAATAAACATGCAAATGCCACTGGAGATTAGCTTCCTGAAGCTGTCATCCAGGGACTTCTTAATATAGACTAATTTATTATGTTAGCTACAGGTAGGATGGGCAACAAAAGTAAGGAAGGTAGGAGGCTAAAAGGTAAAGGACAAAGAGAAATTCACACCCTGTCATTTTTCGGAGGTTTTGAAGTGTGGGAAGTTATTGATGAAAAGGCTTGCAAGGATGTCTTAATTTAGTCTAGAGCTCCTCATTAAAAATGTGTGTGCATATGAAAGCAATGGGGAGAGGTACAGAGAAATATGAATTTTCAGTGGATGGAAAGTAGTGGCTTACCAGCAAACGCCATACTAATAACTCAGTTTGGGAAAGCAGTTTAACAACTACTGTGCTGTAGAGATGTCAATTATCACTGTGAGAATAGTGATCAGAAGTGGAACTTTATTTGTCATTTTATTTAGGCATTATTCCTTTAACTTATGTATAAAAAACTTCTGGCTTGAGGAAATTTGATACCTTTGATTACTTCTCATAATAATTCACAGTAATGTCTGAATTGGAAACAATAAGTATTCAAATCACTGTGATACATGTTCTTTTTAAATTTAAATAGCATTTTAAATATTCCCAGGTGTGAACTGTGAAAATTACACTACTCTAGGACCTTGGGGTTTATGGAAGGGATGATGGAGAAAGTGTATAGTCTAAGTATTTGTAGGTTTGAAAGTCAGAAGACGAAGCTTAAATAAGATGTTAGGACTAAATATCGATTCTCATCAAGTTGCATGTCTGTTCTGGGCCACAGAGGGAACTTATACCATATAGTTATTTTGTGTATGTGTGTGTTTATATAGTAATATTACACTGTTTTGGTATGTAATTAAAATCAAATTATTTTAGTTCAAAATAGATTTTTAATATTAATTAATTTTTAAGGAATAAAAATTTCATATGTACAAGTTTAGGAATATAGTTATTCTTCCCACCATACCCATTTCTCCTCCTCCTCTCTCCTCTTCCCAGTACCATTCTCCATTAAGATTCATTTTCAGTTACTTTGTACACAGAAGACCAACTTTATACTAAGTAAAAATTTCATCCATTTACATACACACACACACAAACTTTTTGAGAACAATTATCACAGTTAACTCTCATAATAAAACTCACTGAGGACAGAGGTCCTGCATGGGGAGTTAGTGCACAATGACTCCTGTTGTTAATTTAACAATTAACACTCTTAGGCATGATGTCAGTGACAACCAGAGGCTCTTGACATGAGATTCCTAGGCTGTGGAAGACTTTTGAATCCACAAACTCCAACAGTATTTAGACAAGGCCATAAGCAAAGTGGAAGTTCTCTCTCCCTTTAGAGATAAGTACATCCTTCTTTGGTTGCTACTTCTTTCCATTAGGAACTCACTCACAGAGATCCTTAATGCAGAATATTTTTTGCCACAGTGTCTTGGCTTTCCATGCCTGAAATGCTATCATGGGCTTTTCAGCCAGATCAGGAGGCTGTATGGGCTGATTCTGAGGTTAGAATGTTACTTAAAGCAATTGTCATTCTATGAGTCTGCTGAGTGGACTGCTTCACACATTGGAATATTCTCCACTCTGGCAAAATAAATAAATAAATAAATAAATAAAAATACCTAAATGAAAGATCTCTGTGAGTGAGATCTCAGTGGAAAGAACGGGTTATCAAAGAAGGAGGTACCTTTATCTGAAGGGAGGAGAGAACTTCTACTCTGACTACAACCTTGTCTAAATATGATCAGAGTTGGTGAACTCGAAAGGCTTCCATAGCCTTGGCAGCTCATGACAAGAGCCTAGGGTGATTACTGATGCCATAAACAAGAGTGTCAATTTGCTAAGTCAACAACAGGAGTCACTGTGCACTTGCTCCTCATATAGGATCTCTGTCCTTAATGTGTTGTACAATGTGAATTAATGCTATAACTAGTACTCAAAAAGTATTTTATGCTTTGTGTTTCTGTGTGGGTGCAAACTGTTGAAATTTTTACTTAATATATACTAAATTGATCTCCTGTATATAAAGAGAATTGAAAATGAATCTTGATGCCAATGGAATGGGAGGGGGAGCGGGAGATGGGAGGGTTGCAGGTGAGAGGGAAGTTATAGGGGGAAAAGCCATTGTAATCCATAAATTGTACTTTGGAAATTTATATTTATTAAATTTAATTCTTTCATAATTACCTAACACTTGATACTAATTACATGGCCATTTTAACACTTAACACTTAATCCTATCTATATGTTCACTTTAACACTTTATATGATCGCTTTAACACATAAGATGACATTTATATCACCCAGATTAATAGGATTTTGGGTCCCATGACAAGTTTTTTTTTTTTTTTTTTTTTACTAAGAAGAAAGCAGATAAAAATCTCCATTGTATTGAAGATTTCCTTCTCTTTTCTTTTCTTTTCTTTTCTTTTTAACTTTTATTTAATGAATATAAATTACCAAAGTACAGTTTATGGATTACAATGGCTCCCCCCCCCCATAACGTCCCTCCCACCCGCAACCCTCCCCTTTCTCACTCCCTCTCCCCTTCCGTTCACATCATGATTCATTTTCAATTCTCTTTATATCCAGAAGATCAGTTTAGCATACATTAAGTAAAGATTTCAACAGTTTGCACCCACACAGAAACATAAAGTGAAAAATACTGTTTGAGGCCGGCGCCGCGGCTCACTAGGCTAATCCTCCGCCTAGCGGCGCTGGCACACTGGGTTCTAGTCCCGGTTGGGGCGCCGGATTCTGTCCCGGTTGCCTCTCTTCCAGAACAGCCCTCTGCTGTGGCCAGGGAGTGCAGTGGAGGATGGCCCAGGTGGTTGGGCCCTGCACCCCATGGGAGACCAGGAAATGCACCTGGCTCCTGGCTCCTGCCATCGGATCAGCGCGGTGTGCCGGCCGCAGTGCACTGGCCACGGCGGCCATTGGAGGGTGAACGAACGGCAAAGGAAGACCTTTCTCTCTGTCTCTCTCTCTCACTGTCCACTCTGCCTGTAAAAAAAAAAATACTGTTTGAGCACTAGTTATAGCATTAAATCTCAATGTACAGCACACTAAGGACAAAGATCCTACATGAGGAGTAAGTGCACAGTGAATCCTGTTGTTGACCTAACAAATTGACACTCTTGTTTATGGCATCAGTAATCACCCTAGGCTCTTGTCATGAGTTGCCAAGGCTATGGAAGCCCCCTGAGTTCACCGACTCTGATCATATTTAGAAAAGGCCATGGTCAAAGTGGAAGTTCTCTCCTCCCTTCAGAGAAAGGTACCTCCTTCTTTGATGACCCGTTCTTTCCACTGGGATCTCACTCACGGAGATCTTTCATTTTGGGTTTTTTTTTTTTTGTTTTTTTTTTTTTTTTTTTTTTTTTTCCCTAGAGTGTCTTGGCTTTCCATGCCTGAAAAACTCTCATGGGCATTTCAGCCGGATCTGCATGCCTTAAGGGCTGATTCTGAGGCCATAGTGCTGTTTAGGACATCTGCCATTCTATGGGTCTGCTGTGTATCTCGCTTCCCATGTTGGATCGTTCTCTCCCTTTTTGATTCTATCAGCTAGTATTTGCAGACACTATTCTTGTTTATGTGATCCCTTTGGTTCTTAGTCCTATCATTATGATCAATTGTGAACAGAAATTGATCACTGGGACTAGTGAGATGGCATTGGTACATGCCACCTTGATGGGATTGAATTGGAATCCCCTGGTATGTTTCTAACTCTATTGTTTGAGGTAAGTCAGCTTGAGCATGCCCACAACAAGTTTTTAAACTATACCCTTTGAAGTTAGTCCTTAGGAATGTATGCAGAACTGTATAGCTTTACAGTTACAAACTTCCTCCTCCCTCTCTTATTCCCACTCTTATTTCTTACTGAAATCCATCCTCAATTGACTTTATACACATATGATTAACTCTATGTTAAATAATGAATTCAACAAATAGTATGAAGAAAAAAAATGAAAAATCAAACAAAACAAAAGTGTTCCTTGACAGTCAACACAAGGGCAGCTCAGGTCATCCCTTCTCAAAGTGTCAATTTCACTTCTGCAGATTTCATTTTAGGTACTCTATTCATTCTTGCAAATCAGGGAGAACATATGGTACTTGTTCCTTTGTGACAGTCTTATTTCACTAAGTATGATATTTTCCAGATTCATCCATTTTGTTGCAAATGACTGGATTGCATATTTTAACTACTGTGTAGTATTCCATAGTGTACATATCCCATAGTTTCTTTATCCAGTCTTCAGTTGACAGGCATTTAGGTTGGTTCCATGTCTTAGTTATTGTGAATTGAGCTGCAATAAACATGGGGGAGGGATAACTATTTATTTATTTCATTTGGATAAATTCTGAGGAGCGGGATGGGTCAAAAGGTAGGTCTATATTCAGATTTCTGAGATATCTCCATGCTGTCTTCCTTAGTGGTTTTACCAGTTTACATTCACATCAATAGTGTATTAGTGTACCTTTACCCCACATGTTGATTCTTGCATGGAAGCCATTCTAACTGGGGTGAAGTGAAACCTCATTGTAGTTTTGATTTGCATTTCCCTGACAGCTAGTTATCCTGAACATTTTTTTTCCTGTGTCTGTTGGCTATTTGGATTTCCTCTTTTGAAAAATGTCTGTGTAAGTGCTTTGCCCATTTGTTACCTGGGTTGTTTGTTTTGTTGTTGTGGAGTTTCTTACTCTCTTATATATTCTGGTTATTAATCCTTTATCAGCTGTATAGTTTGTAAATAATTTCTCTCATTCTGTCTGTTGCCTCTTCACTTTCCTGAGTGTTTCCTTTGCTGTGCAGAAACTTCTCAATTTGATGTAATCCCATTTGTTAATTTTGGCTTCGATTGCCTGTGCCTCTGGGTTCTTTTCCAAAAAATCTTTGCCTGTGCCTATATCTTGGAGGGTTTCTCAGGGATTTTCAACTCTTCATTTTGCTGAAATTTTGTGGGGTTTTTTGGATTCAATTTTGTTGATTTCTTCTCTAATTTTAATTATTTCTTTTCTCCTACTAGTTTTGAGTTTGGTTTGCTGTTGTTTTTCTAGATCCTTGAGATGTATTGATAGCTAATATTTATTTGGTGGCTTTCCAATTTATTGATGTAGGTACCAATTACTGTAAACTTTCCTCTTAACACTACTTTTGCTGTATCCCATAAGTTTTGATATTTTGTGTTGTCTTCATTTGTTTCCAGAAAATTTTTAATTTCTCTCTTGATTTTTTCTATGACCCACTGTTTATTTGGGAGCATGTTGTTCAGTCTTCATATGTTTGCACACGTTCTATAGATTTCTGAGTTGTGGATTTCCAACTTTATTCCACTGTGGTCCAAGAAGATGCATGGTATGATTTTGATTTTTTTGTATTTGCTGAGACTTGCTTTATGGCCTGGCCTGTGGTCAATCATAGAGCATTATCCAAGTACTGCTGAGAAGAGTGTATATTCTGCAACTGTAGGATGAAAAGTTCTGTAGACATCTGTTAGATCCATTTTGTCTAGTGTTGATTAACTCTGCTGTTTCCTTGCTGATTTTCTGTCTTGTTGGTCTGTCCATTGCTGAAAGTGGGGTTTGAACTCCTCCTTTATTAATGCATCTGAGACTATGTCTCCCTTTAGATCACTTAACATTTCTTTTAAATAGCCAAGTGCCCTGTAATTAGATGCATATATGTTTATAATAATTATATCTTCCTGTTGAATTGATCCCTTAGTCATTATATATGCCCTTCTTTGTCTCTTTTAACAGTTTTTGTTTTAAAGTCTATTTTATCTGATGTTAGGATGGCTACACCAGCTGTTTTTTGGTTTCTGTTGGCATGGAATATTTTTTTCCATCCTTTCACTTTCTGTCTGCATGCATCTTTGTTGGTGAGATGTGTTTCTTGAAGGCAACAAATAAATGGTTTTTGTTTTTTAATCCATTCAGCCAGTCTGTGTCTTTTAACTGGGCGACAGGCAGAAGCTAGCAGAGAATTAGGTTCTCAGAACATGCCACAATTCTGTGTAATGGGTGGCTGTAGAACAAGGAATTTCCAGCTTTGCCATAGTCACAAGTCACAGAGGAACTCACTGTGAGCCCTGAAGATTTCCTCTGGCTGTCATTGCAATAGGTCTTCTAGTGCCTCTGAAAAGACCTCAGCCCAGCCTGCAGGTGTTCATTAATTGATATATAGATCTGAAATGTTTTATATTTGTTAGTTTGAAAAATAAGTAAAGTTGGATAGGCATTTGGCATAGCAATGCTTGGGATTCTTGCATTACATATCAGAGTGCTTAGGCTTGCATCTGGATTCCAGCTTCCTGCTCAAGTACATCCTGAGAGATAGCACATGATGACTAAAGTGGTTGGTCCCTACTATCTACATGGGGGACTCAGACTGTGTTTCTTGCTCCAGCCTTCAGCCTCACCCATACCTGGCTTATAGGCTAGAGAGAACTAGCAGATGTGAGATCTTCTTTTCTCTCTCTTTCAAATAAACACACAATAAAATAAATAAAATGTTTTAGAAAGCAAATAAAATAAAATATACCCTACCTTACCACAATTCCAAATAGCATGGGACAATAACACTTCCTTGTAGAGATTGTGGGGAGACTTGTGGCTATGGTTTCTCAAGCAATTGCTATGCCAATTAAAATAGTTCTTCCTGCATACCTACCTCATTTTCTTCAGATGGATCCTCAGCATTTCTCTCCTACATTAATGTGACAACCTCCAAACTACTGCTATTTCTGATGAAACACAAACCTTTTTTCTTTTAATCATGTTATGCATTGACAACAATTCTGAGTCCTTGAGCTATTGGGAATGTCTAGGCTTATAAATGTTAAGTTTCATTGAAAGAGAACTTCAATTCTTTGTCATCAGTTAAGCTTAGAAAATAGTAGTACTTATCATTTATTAAATAAATATGAGAGCCACCATGAGAGCCACTAACTGCTTAATTATCCAATCCAGCCATTGCCACATTCTTTTCCAAGCATTTCAACTTCTCTTATCTCTGTGCATTTCTTCCCTAATTCTGTCTGTGTCAGAAGCCCTCATTTTATTTTCTACTTTTTCATCAAACTAATTTCTACCCATGGTCTATTATTAAGCTATCAGTACTGGTACAAGTGTTTGGCACTATACTACTCAGGACACTCACATCCCATATTGGAGTGCCTGGATTAGAGTCCCAGCTTTGCTGTGGATTCCAGCCTCCTGATAATGCCCATCCTGGGAGTCAACAGATGATTATTTAAGTAAATTTGTCGCTGCCACCCACATGGGGGACCTGGATTGAGTTCATAGCTCTTATCCTCAGCTTTGCTCATCCTCAGCTGTGTGAACATTTTGGAATGAGCTAGTGGATGGAGCTGTCTCTCTTTCTCTGTGCCTTTCAGATACATCTTAAAAACTTTTAAGTGTCAATTTTACTGGGAAGCCTTGTCTGTATTCTTCATTTCCTTGAAATGGTGTCTACAGATAGTGAAAATGAATCACAAGAGCCAGATGTTTGAAGCCTATTCAAGCACTGGTTCTATGAGAGGAACCAGTATGTATATGTCACCAAAAATTCATAAAACACAAATTTTATATCTACTCATTTATGCTTTTTATTTACAAGTTATAACATTGAGGCTGGAAGTGAGTGGTGACATAAAGCATGCTGATGGGTTAAAAGGTGGGGTTTAGGACTTCAATGCATTTGTTGAAGTCAAATAATTAGGTAAGAGGATGGATGGGACTATTCAAGAATATAGAGTTCTTGCTTTCTAACCCAATGCTTTTTTATAACAGCCTAACCTGATTATTTGTGTGAAGATGATTAAAACCAGTCATTACTCTTTTCAAGTAAATAAATAGATGTTTTCCATAAAAGAATATAAGAGTCTGTCTCTATAGCATTATTGGGTCAACCAATCAAAGTTCATAAGCCATTCAATTCCATTAGACAACCAGAAACTCATGCGGGCAATTGACACTTGCCATTGAATCAATGCAGTGTTTGGGTACACAGCCTAAATAGCTCAGTGGTGTAGGTGTCATGTAGACGGACATAGCCTGGCTTTCTCTGAGGTGGGAACCCAGTAAACAAACTAACCCAAGGGGACCATATACACACAGACTGGTTCCATCACATTGCCCACTAACTGAAGCAAGTTAAATTAATAACTTTGCTGTGTTTATGGACAGACTGGTTATAAGCAATGTAGGCATCTCGACTGACAATCAGCCAGGCAGAGAAACCAATTAACTAGTGGATCTAAATCACAAGAAAGAGGAGTCATTTCCTAAATGACCTGGATACATTCTTGTAATAAATTACTAAATTAATGGATGAATAAATCCAAAGTCTTTGTGAGTTTGGAAATTCATTCATTCACTAAATTTTATGAAATGACTGTTCTTTCTGTGTTAGACTTTGAGAAACAATGATGATTAAAATATCTTTCTTCCAAAATTAAAAAGAGACAAAGTAGCTTCAAATAGATCATTTCAAGCTGATTTTCTGAGCATTCATTGGATCCAAAACCCTTGAAGGTAAAAAAGAAAGGGAAAGAAAACTATGCTTTGTCAAGTTAGATTATACCTACCTGGTGCTTTCCAAGGGAGAAGCTTTGACCTTTGGAGAAAGAGGGGTGACAGTAGGTGATACATGACTGCCACACACATCTTCAGATAGCTGTGTTCTCTTCCAGTATTGTCAGCCAAATTATATAATAATGCCCTATACTTGCCCTGGTGCTTTTCACGGTGTTTCACATATATCATTGTATATCGCCTTGAACTTCACCCCAATAAAGAGAGCACAAACAGCATTATTTCCATTTTAAAGATGAGGGCATCAAGACTTAGAAAGCTTAACAGATTTCCCGAAATTATGTAACTCACTGCCAATTTCTTTTTTTTTTTTAAACTTTTATTTAATGCATATAATTTTCCAAAGTACGACTTATGGATTACAATGGCTTCCCCCCCCATACCGTCCCTCCCACCCACAACCCTCCCCTTTCCCACTCCCTCTCCCCTTCCATTCACATCAAGATTCATTTTCGACTATCTTATTATACAGAAGATCAGCTTAGTATACATTAAGTATGGATTTCAACAGTTTGCTCCCACACAGAAACATAAAGTGAAAAATAATAGATGATTTTTTAAATGATGATGAAATCAGAGCAGACCTATTGTCATGTTTAATCCCAGTGAGAGTCAAGTTGGGAATTGATAATTTCTTTTTTTTTTAACAGAGGATCAGTTTAGTATGCATTAAGTAAGGATTTCAACAGTTTGCACCCCCATAGAAACACAAGGTGAAATATATTGTTTGAGTACTCGTTATAGCATTAAATCTCAATGTACAGCACATTAAGGATAGAGATCCTACATGAGGAGTAAGTGCACAGTGACTCCTGTTGTTGACTTTACCAATTGACACTCCTGTCTATGGCATCAGTAATCTCCCTATGCTCCAGTCATGAGTTTCCAAGGCTATGGAAGCCCTCTGAGTTCTCCGACTCTTATCTTGTTTAGACAAGGTCATAGTCAAAGTGGAGGTTCTCTCCTCCCTTCAGAGAAAGGTACCTCCTTCTTTGATGACCTGTTCTTTCCACTGGGATCTCACTCGCAGAGATCTTTTTCCAGAGTGTCTTGGCTTTCCATGCCTGAAATACTCTCATGAGCTTTTCAGCCAGCTCCGAATGCCTTTAGGGCTGATTCTGAGGGCCCTGGCCTGAAGCACTCACTGCCAATTTCTGCATATCACACTGCCTTCATTCGTGACAATCCTTGCACTGAAACAAATTAACTGAATGGAGACAAGTCCTTGTTTGAACAATCTCTGTATATTTATCTGTGTTTGTGGTAGTGACCGAGTGATGATGGTACATGCCTCAATCTCTTTGGTGAAGCTTAATAGATGTAATAATATGCTTGCCGCACAGTCCTCTGAGATTACCTCCTTCTCCTTTATATATCAATGTCCACGTCAGGTCGCACATGAGCCACCAAAACTTGCTTGGCTTCTCACATCTGCATTGATCAGTTCCTTCCTTGACTCGTTAGCAAGGCTGATGGAAACATTTTTTGAGAAGTTAATGGATTGATTTTTGGATTTATTAATTAAGTCACTGTGCTTTGTCTTGAGACAAAGAACAGAAATGCTTGCTTACTGTTCACCAGAGCTCATGGTCTGGTGGGGCAGAGAGAGTTGGGGCATCCCATTACTTCAGGCATCAGAGGTGTGCTCTTTCAGAGTTCCCAATGCTATGGTGGCTGTAAAGGGAAAAGGGCCATTCTGCACAGGGAATGGAGAATGTAAAGACATCCAAAGTTTTGGTTGTATACTTAATCAGGCTACTTGCTAATGTTTGATTTGCCTCAAGTAATCCTTAGTAGAAAATTTCAAGTTGGAAAAAAAAAAAAAGGTCATCACTAGGGAAATGTGCCTGGTTTGTTAGTGAAAACTAAACATAGGAGAGGTCAAATTCAACATAGAATAAGATAAGCATCCTCTATCTACCCTCCAAAAGATGAGCATGAGCTATCCAAGAAAAGTGCATTGAAGGGAACAGCATCTGTTTGGATGGCAAAGTCCAAACATATTTATGAAAAATCATTCACATTTTTGTTATTTTTAATATGACTTCACTTTTGTACCAGATTGTCATACCACTAGGGTATAGGGATATTAAGAGAAGGGAAATGGATGGGGCAAAAATATTAAGGAAAAATGCATAGTCCCTGGCTTTCCATTTTAATCAAACATGTATAATTGAATAGCAGAGCAAGAATATGCTTAATCCTTATAAAAGAGTCATCTGTAGCTTGGGGGATTCCATTAAAATGGAAAATCAACTTGGCAGATTCAGGGAAATCTTCATGAAATAAGTGGAACGAATAGAATCCTGAAGAACATGTTAAATTTGGATTAAGAATTCAGGGAAAACAATTTGAGAATTTACTCAGCAGTGCTTGTAAACAAGAACACTAGGAAGTTTCCAGTCAACATAAAGATTTTTGTCTTCCACTTCTGTGACCCTGCAGGGTAGCCTTGTGCTCATATGCATCAACTGAGTCTATCAGTCCACTTATGTGGGATACAGAAGACTCTGTTCTTGCCTTCACTGTATTTACCATCTAATCAGTCAGAAAATGTGAGGGTATGGGAAGGAAGGAAATATATCAAAGTACAAGGTGATTTGAGGGATTTAAGGAGAGTAGCTGTTTATAGGATCAACACCATAGGTGATTATTTTGTTTTCTATTTGTCACTGTTGATATAGGTCTGATCTCAAGTTTAAATTGCCTTAAAGAAGCTCCCTGTTCTCCAGGGTTGTGCTCTTCCTCATTTTAGGGTTTAAAAACAGCTATTCACCACCCCATCTATGTACTTGGAAAAACAGTTGTAATTAATGGGAATAAATTTAATTGAGAAAAATGAGTCCAGCCTCAGAGGTTGGCTTTTCTTTTCTTTTTTATTTTTTATTTTTGACAGGCAGAGTGGACA